>NC_142063.1:341386631-342614131 GCF_059756535.1 Pantherophis guttatus
CCTTGCATCAGATTCTCCCTGGAAAGAGAGAGAGAGAGAAAGAAAGAAAGAAAGAAAGAGAAAGAGAAAAAAGAGAAAGAGAAAAAAGTGAGAAAGTAAGAGAGAGAAAAGAGAGAGAGAAAGAGAGGGAGAAAGAAAGAGAAAGAGGAAAAGGAAAGTATTTGAAAAAGAAAAAGGGAAATTTGATGATGAATAAAATAAAAAAGTAAGAGAGAGAGAGAAAGAGAGAGAGAAAGAAAGAGAGAGAAAGAGAGGGAGAAAGAGAGAGAAAGAGAAAAAATAAAGTAAGAGAGAGAAAAGAGAGAGAAAGGAGAGAAAGAGAGAGGAAGAGAGGAAGAAAGAGAAAGAGAGAAAGAGAAAAGGGGAGAGAAAGAGAGAAAGAAAGAGAAAGAGAAAAAAGGGAGAAAGTAAGAGAGAGAAAGAGGAAAAGAGAGAGAGAAAGAGAGAGAAAGAGAGAGGGAGGGAGAGGGAGGGAGAGAGAGAGAAAGAGAAAGAGAAAAAGAGAGAAAGTAAGAGAGAGAAAAGAGAGAGAAAGGAGAAAGAGAGAGAAAGAAAAAAGAGAAAGTAAGAGAGAGAAAAGAGAGAGAAAGAGAGAAAGTAAGAGAGAGAAAAGAGAGAAAGGAGAAAGAGAGAGAAAGAAAAAAGAGAAAGTAAGAGAGAGAAAAGAGAGAGAGAGAAAGAGAGAAAGAGAGGAAGAAAGAGAGAAAGAGAAAAAAGAGAAAGTAAGAGAGAGAAAAGAGAGAGAGAGAAAGAGAGAAAGAGAGGAAGAAAGAGAGAGAAAGAGAAAAAAGAAAGTAAGAGAGAAAAGAGAGAGAAAGGAGAGAGAGAAAGAGAGAGGAAGAAAGAGGAAGAGAGGAAGAGAAAGAGAGAAAGAAAAAAGGGAGAGAAAGAGAGAGAAAGAGAGAGAGAAAGAGAGAAAGAAAAAAGAGAGAAAAGGGAGAAAGTAAGAGAGAGAAAGAGAAAAAGAAAGAGAGAGGGAGAGAGAGAGAGAGATTGAGACTCAGTGAGACTGAGACTTTGCTAAAAGTTCCCCTTGATATTTCTTTCCAAGTATTTCCCAAAAAAATTCTGGATTTTTTTTTTTAAAAAAACCTCAATCAATCTCAATCGGAATAGAGCTGAAATGGACCTTAGAGGTCTTCCAGTCCAACCCTCTGCTCAAGCAGGAGATCCTATACTATTTCAGACAAGTGACTGTCCAGCCTCTTCTTAAAAACCTGCAGTGGTGAAGCACCCACAACTTCTGGTGGCAAGCTGTTCCACTGATTAATTGTCCTCACTGTTAGGATGTTTCTCCTTAATTCCAGGTTGCTTCTCTCCTTGATGAGTTTCCATCCATTTGTTTCTTGTCTTGCCTTCTGGTCCTTTGAAAAATAGGTTGACCCCCTTCTCTTTGTGGCAGCCCTTCAAATACTGGAACTCTGCCATCGTGTCACCCCTAGTGACACGATAGCAGTATTGATATACCGATTGATATAAACATTGAAACCTAAACAATCATTTTAGCAAGAAAGATGGTTCCAGACAGACTTCTTTTGTGATATGCAAAAAGTCCCAAGTTCAGGGACAGGTTGAAAAACAGCCCCAAAAAAGCAGGTAATGCGGAGGAAGCGAGAGAGGTAGCTCTTCTCTGGAATTAGCTAGAGATGAGCTGGGGGGGGGGGGGAAATCAGTTCATCGGACCAAAAACTCACCAGCATTTTCTGTTGTTTGAAATTAAATCAGAGCTGACTGTTTTCCATGTGCTCAGCACTGAAATGAATTCTGCAGAAAAAGGGTGGATAATAGGCAAGATTACACCGATCGACCGACTGTCCGTTCCTTCCCCTCCTGAAATATGCATTATAAAATTGGGAGGCGATAGATAAATCAGACCAGACCAATTTTTGAGTATAGCTGGAGTGATTTGCATAAAAGTCATTTTAATTTGCTTCCTATGCAACGATCCATAGACTGGCCATTATCCAGAGTGCCTCTGTTAACGTAACTGTATCACTTTATCCATGTTTACTCGCAAGGAAGTTTCACGGTGTGAAATGTACTGGCCTGATTATGTTTGAAGTTTGCAGCCTAAATTCCTGAGAAGTGTGTTTCGATAAAAAAAAAAAAGCTTATCTTGATATGCCAGCATTGTTTAGATAGTTAGAAAAAAGGCTTGGCTTGTTTTCCTTGGATCGAGAAAAGTAGTCTTTGAATAAATAACTAATTTTATCAATAGTAACTTGGCAAAAACACAAAAGTATATTATAAATATCTGTGAATACGTTTAAATTAGAAAAGGAGGACACAAAAATCCGGGCACAGAACTGGAATAGAAATGTTTCTTTCTTATATTACTTAATAGTACAATATCATATACTATGTCATATCTTATTATACTACTTTGAGTCTCCTGCTTGAGTAGGGAAATGGATTAGAAGACCTTCAAGTTCCCTTCCCGCTTTGTTATTCTGATATTAATATAATATACTATAATATAGTGTAGTATAGTGTTATATAGTCTTCTCTTCTCTTCCTCTTCCTCTTCCTCTTCCTCTTATTTTTCATTCCATTATTCTCTTCTCTTCTCTTCTCTTCTCTTCCTCTTCCTCTTCCTATTATTTTCCATTCCATTATTCTCTTCTCTTCTCTTCTCTTCTCTTCTCTTCCTATTCTTATTCCTATTCCTATTCCTATTCCTATTATTTTCCATTCCATTCTTCTCTTCTCTTCTCTTCTCTTCTCTTCTCTTCTCTTCTCTTCTCTTCTCTTCTCTTCTCTTCTCTTCTCTTCCTATTCTTATTCCTATTCCTATTCCTATTCCTATTATTTTCCATTCCATTCTTCTCTTCTCTTCTCTTCTCTTCTCTTCTCTTCTCTTCTCTTCTCTTCTCTCTCTTCTCTTCATATTATTTCATTCTGTTCTACTCCACTCCACTCCACTCTAATCCCTAATTAATTTCTTAGCAGATAGCCAATCAATATAGACCCAGTATCACTTTCTTCGTTTGCCTATTTTATTTGCATTCTTGTTTGCTTTTTAATTTTTTTTTTCTAAAGTAGCTCAACAAATTCCAGGAAATAAATGAACAACAACAACAACAACAAAAAAAAAACATTTCCAATTCAGCATAAAAATGCAAAAGGACAATATGGCAATCAGGACTTGAACTATGCACAACAGTTGTGCTGGTGTCTCTTGCACACTGTATTAAAACTCCTAGGATTGCATATAACATTTGCTGTTGCCTCGAAGACAGTTCAAACGTAGAAAACCAAAATTAAGGAATAATAAGATGTCATATTGTAGTACATCATTGCCTCTGAGTCTCTTGCTGACATTTGTCATGTAAACGCCAATTTGTCATTGGTGTTTAACCATGAGGACTAGTTCATTTTCCAGGGAATGTGAAAGATTAATCTAAGGCTTTCCTGGAGTCCTACCAAGCTTTTCAAACTAACAGAAGACACGGGGGAAAAAAACACCTCATCAACTTTTCCTCTTGGCTTTTAAGCTTTCTAAGGGCTGTAAAAACATTGGAAATGAACCTTGTCATTCAGATATAGAGATCTAAACAAACATTAACCAGTGAAGACAAAAAAGGAAAGATTATTAAAAGCCAGTTAACAACTAAGGACAGGTTCATAAACATGGAGATCAGAAAGTTTCCGCTTTGGAGAAAGACAAAACAACATCCAAATTAAAAATATTTTAAATAATGGCAAAAGTAAGCAACATTAAATAAAAGTAGCACAAGTCAAAGCTTTCCTTAGTGTAGCATTTTGTTTTCATGGATATTCCAGAAAGGCTTAAAGCACTGTTTCTTAACCTTGGCTATATTAAATTATGCTGGGGAATTCTGGGAGTTGAAGTACATGCACTTTAAATAATGTTGACTGAGGAATTCTGGGAGTTGAAGTCCATACCACTTAAACCATGCTTGCTGGGGAATTCTGGGAGTTGAAGTCCACACAACATAAACCACACTTACATCTATTGTAGCATCCCCATGTGATGCTACAATATGATGCTACATGTGATCAAAATTCAGGTGCTTGGCAACTGACTCGTATTTATGATGGTTGCAATGTCCCGGAGGTCATGTGATCCCCGTCTGACGCATAAAATTAATGGGGAAGCCAGATTCGCTTAGCAACCGGTGTAACTAACTTAACAACGGCAGTGATTCACTTACCAACTGTCTCGCTTAGCAACAGAAAGGCCGTAAAACGAGGCAAAATTCACTTAACGCCTGTCTTGCTTAGCAATAGAAATTTTGGGCTCAATTGTGTCCTAAGTCGAGGACTGCCTCAAAAAGAGACTGCGAACTCCATAGTCTCTCTTTTTTAAAAAAAGATATTTTTTACTAGAAGGCACCGAAACAAACGAAACAGGAGACAAGCAAAAAAAAAAAAAAGATAAAAGAGTAATACCTATGAATAAACCAATGACTTAAGAGAATTTATGTTTTTTTGAGTATATCATTAATTGACTGTGAATCACTGAATATAGAATAGGAATAGGAATAGGAATAGGAATAGGAATAGGAATAGGAATAGGAATAGGAATAGGAATAGGAATAGGAATAGAATAGAATAGAATAGAATAGAATAGAATAGAATAGAATACAATACAATACAATACAATACAATACAATACAATACAATACAATACAATACAATTTTTTATTGGCCAAGTGTGATTGGACACACAAGGAATTTGTCTTTGGTGCATACGCTCTCAGTGTACATAAAAAGAAAAGATATGTTCATCAAGAATCATAAGGTACAACACTTAATGATAGTCATAGGGAACAAATAAGCAATCAAATCATATTAGGAAACAATATCAATATAAATCGTAAGGATACCAGCAACAAAGTTACAGTCATACAGTCATAAGTGGAAGGAGATGGGTGATGGGAACGATGAGAAGATTAATAGTAGTGCAGACTTAGTGAATAGTTTGACAGTGTTGAGGGAATTAGTTGTTTAGCAGAGTGATGGCGTTGGGGAAAAAACTGTCCTTGTGTCTATTTATTCTGGTGTGCAGTGCTCTATAGCGTCGTTTTGAGGGTAGGAGTTGAAACAGTTTATGTCCAGGATGTGAGGGTTCTGTAGATATTTTCACAGCCCTCTTTTTGATTCGTGCAGTATAGAGGTCCTCGGTGGAAGGCAGGTTGGTAGCAATTGTTTTTTCTTTAATATATATATATATATATATATTAATTCGATTTATATGCCGCCCTTCTCCGGAGACTCAGGGCGGCTTACAATGCTTTAAGCAATAGCCTTCATACTTTTGTATATTTTATACAAAGTCAGCTTATTGCCCCCACAAACTGGGTCCTCAATTTACCTACCTTAGAAAGGATGGAAGGCTGAGTCAACCTTGAGCCTGGGGAGATTCGAATTTACGATAATTGCAGACAGCTGGTGTTAATCACAATGCTATCAGTCTGCTGAGCCACCAGGCCCGTTGCTTAAATATTGCTTAAAAAGAGTGAAAAGCGCTCTTAGCAAAGCATAAATCGCAGGAACCAGGATTAACATGTAACACACAAAATATGGGAGACCGCAAAAGAACCACGCTCTACTCAAGAGATCGTAATTCAACAAAATAGAAAGCATCTGTACACACCCTCGGCTATAGTCTTGATCTTAAATGAGGGCAACACCGGCCCTAACCCTCTTGGGAATTGCATTGAATATCTCTTGTCTCTCAGGAAGTCTTGAAAGTCCATTTCCGTTTATCAAACTGAGTTGGAGCAGCAGCTAAAAATACGGGAGAAATTTTTGGCCTGGAACTCATCCCAGCCTCTTAGCTTTTATTCAAAGCACATGAGCCTTCTTGTCCCTTTGCCTGTGTCTCTGTAATGACTCAGGAATTATATATCCCAGAACTGCCTTTCGTTTTATATTTGGGAGATTTTCATCTAAATTCTTTCCCCCAGTTCTTCAGCAACCGGCTTCCTCGTCTCCATAACCCTGGAAGGTAATCTTGACGACCTAAGATCACTTTAGAATTAGAATTAGAATAACAGAGTTCGAAGGGACCTTGGAGGTCTTCTAGTCCAACCCCTCGCTTAGGCAGGAAACCCTACACCACTTCAGACAAATGGTTATCCAACCTCTTCTTAAAAACTTCCAGTGTTGGGGCATTCACAACTTCTGCAGGGAAGTTGTTCCACTGATTAATTGTTCTCACTGTCAGGAAATTTCTCCTTAGTTCTAGGTTGCTTCCCTCCTTGATGAGTTTCCACCTGTTGCTTCTCGCCCTGCCCTCAGGTGCTTTGGAGAATAGTTTGACTCCCTCTTCTTTGAGGAAGCCCCTGAGATATTGGAACTCTGCTATCATGTCTCCCCTAGTCCTTCTTTTCATTAAACTAGACATACCCAGTTCCTGCAACCCAGGGATGGGTTCTACTTACCTTTACTACCAGTTTGCAACGGGGCTGCATGCGCAGAAGCATTTTGATGACGTCGGGGTCAGTGGGCGGAGCCTCCTGCCGGTTTTACTACCAGTTCTATAGAACCGGTGCGAACCGCGGGCAACCTACCACTGCTGAAACCGTTCTTCATATGTTTTAGCCTCCAGTCCCCTAATCCTCTTTGTTGCTCTTCTCTGCACTCTTTCTAGAGTCTTAACATCTTTTTTACATCGTGGCGACCAAAACTGGATCCATTATTCCAAGTGTGGCCTTACCAAGGCATTATAAAGTGGTAGTAACACTTCCCCCTGATCTTAATTCTATCCCTCTGTTTATGCCCTTTAAAAGGTATGGATTTCAACTTAACTGAAATAATGAGAATTTCCCACTATTCTGATTGTATACTTATTTTCATCTACAATACAAATACTGATAAATGCCTTGTCAGTGTATTCACGACTGGGGGAGACATGGTAACAAGGGCAGCCAATGAATAGGGCTTAGTAACAAGGTCAGCCAATGGGAGGTGAGACAGCAAGGAGCCTGGGCGTGGCTTAGCTGTGCTTAGCTCTGAGTGCTGTGCTGAGAACTGAAACTGAAACTAGTCTGCTGAATTGAAACTGAAACTGTTCTCTCCTCTGCCTGTGTTTTGCCTGTAACTACTACCACGTTGGAAAATCTGTTTTTGGTATTGTATATTTATTTTATGTGCTATATTATATATAAAGAAAAGTTAATGAATCCTGCTGAATCAGTTACCTGTGTGCTCTTTCTGGATGTGATTGCTGCTGCAAACTCTGACATGCCCTAAATGCAATCCCAAAACAATTGGAGCATCACTTGAATGCCATCGGCATTGACAAAAATCACCATCCGTCAATTGTAAAAGGCAGCTTTACTATGAACAGCTTACAACCTGCGACAATATCTTTAACACATCAAACAACAACATCTGCCTATCTCAGGTCCTTCAGAAGGACTTGCTAGGTGGGTAAAAATGCCAAATCCAGACTAAACATCTGGCTGACTGTGTAACCAACCATAATGATAATAAAATATGCTACCCAACTCCCAATAACTGTTGGAAGACCCCAAATTCCCAGGGATAAATCATGAAATCTATGAACACAACTTCCACTACTTTTTCCTTCACAAGAACCCTGCAAAGTTGGTTGAGGGGGAGATGAGTGATCCATGATTCTTCCAGAAAAAGTTTTGATCCTTATCTGGAAGCCTTCAATGGAAATCACCCATCATACCTGAACCCAGATCTTCTTCATCTCTCAATCCAAATTATGTGGTACTCATAATTTTGACATATATTCCCCTCTACATCCTCAATACAGAGGATGGTTGAGCAGTCCAGAGGTGGTATTCAGGCGGTTTGGACCGGTTCAAGCGAATCGGTAGTGGCGACCTGCCCACCTGCCGGGCGCAATCCCATCCTATATCACTGTGTTTTTTTACGCTGCACCAGTGGTGGGTTGCTACCAGTTCGCCTCGGATCAGGCGAACTGGTAGCGGCAGCGGTGGGAGGCTCCGCCCACCCGCCCCGATGTCTCTGCGCATGAGCAGAAGCTTCTACACATGCGCAGAAGTGTTGCAAGCGCCTGCGCGCCTGCAAGCAAATGGGTAGTGAACAAAATTGAAACCCACTACTGTGCGGCACACATGCGTGGATGGTGCGTGCGAGCGAATTGCCGTGTTCTTTGATGTCGCACGCATGCACAGCTCACATTTCCGGTGCTGGGCGAACCGGTAGTTACAGTATGTGAAAGCCACCTCTGGAGCACTCTGCCCATTCTCAGACTCTACATTCGTATGAAAACCAGGATGGTAGGTTGAGCTCTGACCTCAGTATCTATCTACTTACGAGAGAGAGAGAGAGAGATCAAACTTCTTCTCAATCCAAGAAAAAGAAGCAACGGATGGAAACGAATCAAGGAGAGAAGCAACCTGGAACTAAGGAGGAATTTCCTGACAGTGAGAACAATTGATCTGTGGAACTACCTGCCTCCAGAAGTTCTGGGTGCTCCAACACTGGACATTTTAAAGAAGAGGTTGCACAGCCGTTTGCCTGGAATGGCATAGGGTTTCCTGCCTGAGCAGTGGGTTGGACCAGAAGACCGCCAAAAACTCTATTTTTCTGTTATTCACCCCTGGCCAAGGATGTTGGACTACAACTCCCATTGTTCCTAGCTTATCTTGACCAGAGGTGAAGTCCAGAAAGTTTGGCGGCCTTCAGGTGCAGATGGGACTGATTCAGCCTACGGCATTCAGTTTTGGTCTCCACAATGTAAAAAGGATGTGGAGACTCTAGAAAGAGTGCAGAGAAGAGCAACAAAGATGATTAGGGGACTGGAGGCTAAAACATATGAAGAAAGGTTGCAGGAACTGGGTATGTCTAGTTTAATGAAGAGAAGGACCAGGGGAGACATGATAGCCATATTCCAATATCTCAGGGGCTGCCACAAAGAAGAGGGAGTCAAGCTATTCTCCAAAGCATCTGAGGATAGAACAAGAAGCAATGGGTGGAAACCAGTGGTGGGTTCCTCCCGGTTCGATCCGGTTCGCCTGAGCCGGTAACGGTGACGATATGACGTTCTCCCCTCCCCCGCCCCTCCACCCACCCACGTTATTCTTACCTTTTATTTGGTCCCACCCCCAATCTATTGCTGCCTCCTGAGTCCCAGCTGATGACTAGAGGGAAAAAAACTGTTGAAACTCTTGCCGCGGGGCTTCAAAGGGCCGCCCTACAGCTGATCAGTGTTAAAAGCAAACAAACTAGTCAGGTCGTAAGTGCGAGGACTGGTCGTAAGCACGAGGACCTTCCAGAAATGACTCTGACCACCTACCCACGCCCATCTAATCACATGACCTCCAAGCCACACCCACAAAATAAGCCACGCCCACAAAACCGGTAGTAAAAAAATTTAGAACCCACCCCTGGTGGAAACTCATCAAGGAGAGAAGCAACCTAGAAGTAAGGAGAAATTTCCTGACAGTGAGAACAATGAATCAATGGAACAAGTTGCCTCCAGAAGCTGTGAATGCTCCAACACTGGAAGTTTTTAAGAAGAGGTTGGATAACCATTTGCCTGAAGTGGTGTAGGGTTTCCTGCCTAAGCAGGGGGTTGGACTAGAAGACCTCCAAGGTCCCTTCCAACTCCGTTATTCTATTCGATTCTAAGACAGAGGAAAGAACTATGGGAGCCTTGAAAATTATCTAACCAGGTTGCGGGTGCAAAGGTTGTCCTCTCTTCTCATGGTGTTTACATGCTGCGTTTAGTAATTTGAGTTAATGAGTGAGTGTGGGGGGGTTGCCCCTCCCATCAACCTTTCCCCTATGCTGTACCAAGCACAACTTTGAGTTCTGGTTTGAATCTTTCCGTGAATAAGCAGGCGCTTCCAGCACAGGGCTGAGCTTGGTCACCACGACATAAAAAAAACAAAAACAATGTTGAGACGCTAGAAATAGTGCAGAGAAGAGCAACAAAGATGATTAGGGGACTGCAGGCTAAAATATATAAAGAACAGTTGCAGGAAATGGCTATGTCTAATTTAATGAAAAGAAGGACTAGTTGTTGTTGCTAGTTGCGAAGTTGTGTCCGACCCATCGCGACCCCATGGACAAGGTTCCTCCAGGCCTTCCTGTCCTCTACCATCCTCTGGAGTCCATTGAAGCTCACGCCTAGTGCTTCAGTGACTCCATCCAGCCACCTCGTTCTCTGCCGTCCCCTTCTTCTTTTGCCCTCCAGCATTCCCAACATGAGGCTCTTCTCCAGGGAGTCCTTCCTTCTCATTAGGTGGCCAAAGTAGTTGAGTTTCATCTTCGGGACCTGGCCTTCTAAAGAGCAGTCAGGGTTGATCTCCTCTAGGACTGACCAGTTTGATTGCCTTGCAGTCCAAGGAGCCTGAGTGGCATAGGAGACTAATGCCTCCTACTAAGGCAGCATTTAACATCCAGCTGCCTGCAATTACTGTGAGTTCAATTCTCACCAGGCTCAAGGTCGACTCAGCCTTCCATCCTTTCTAAGGTGGGTAAAATGAGGACCCGGTTTGTGGGGGCAATAAGTTGGCTTTGTATAAAATATACAAAAGTATGAAGGCTATTGCTTAACGCATTGTAAACTGCCCTGAGTCTCCGGAGAAGGGCGGCATATAAAAATAAAAATAAATGAATGAATGAATGAATGAATGAATAAATAAATAAATAAATAAATAAATAAATAAATAAATAAATAAATAAATAAAAACTTGCAGGAGTCTTCTCCAGCACCAGAGTTCAAAGGCCTCCATTCTTTGGAACAATGTTCCAATATGTTCCAATATCTCAGGGGCTGCCCCAAAGAAGAGGGGGTCAAGCTATTCTCCAAAGCACCTGAAGGCAGGACAAGAAGCAACGGATGGAAACTAATCAAGGATTGAAGAACTAAGGAGAAATTTCCTAACAGTGAGAACAATCGGACCAGTAGTGGGTTTCAAATTTTTTTACTACCAGTTCTGTGGGTGTGGCTTGGTGGGCAAGGTGGGCGTGGCTTGATGGGCGTGACATGGGAAAGGTACTGTAAAATCTCCATTCCCACCCCACTCCAGGGGAAGGATACTGTAAAATCTCCATTCCCTCCCCAATTCAGGGGAAGGTTACTGCAAAATCCCCATGTGCCATGTAATCAAAGGTGTTGGTTACCACCTTTAAAGCGCTCCATGGCATAGGACCTGGGTATTTGCGGGACCGCCTTCTGCCACCAATAGCCTCCCACCGACCAGTACGCTCCCACAGAGAGGGACTCCTCAGGGTGCCGTCAGCCAGGCAATGTCGGCTGGCGACACCCAGGGGGAGGGCCTTCTCTGTGGCAGCTCCCGCTCTCTGGAACGATTTGCCCCCAGAGATACGAAGGATATCGGATCTCCGGGTCTTTCGCCATGCCCTGAAAACTTTTCTTTTCCATCAAGCAGGGCTGGCGTGAACCCCGCCCCCTTTTTTTACTTTTTTAGCTTTTTAGCTTTTAATCTGTCAATGGGTTTTAATTCGAATTGTTTTAAATTTGGGGCAAAGTATGTAATTCTTTTAATAATTTTAAATTTTGTATTGGTATGTGTTTTAGTTCTGGCTGTGCACCGCCCCGAGTCCACTAGGAGAAGGGCGGTATACAAATTGAATAAAATAAATAAATAAATAAATAAATGTCCTCCCAATCAGCTGGGACTCGGGAGGCAGAGAATAGATGGGGGCGGGACCAGTCAGAATTTTTACTACCGGTTCTCCGAACTGCTCAAAATTTCTGCTACCAGAAATTTCTCCAGAACTGGTCAGAACCTGCTGAAATCCATCTCTGATTTGGACCCTATACCATTCTGGAGAAATGACTGTCCCATCTTTTCTTGAAAACCTCCAGTGTTATGAGTACCCACAACTTCTGGAGGCAAACCGTTCCACCGATTAATTGCTCTCACTGTCAGGAAATTCCTCCTTAATTCTAGGTTGCTCCTCTCCTTGATTAGTTCCCATCCGTTGCTTCTTGTCCTGTCTTCCGGTCCTGTCTTTGGAGAATAAGTTGAGCCCTTCTTCTCTGTCCCTCAAAAATATTGGAAGACTGCTATCATGTCACCCCGTAAACCTTCTCTTTGTTAGACTAGACAAACTCAATTCCTGCAACTGTTCTTCCTATGTTTTAGCCTCCAATTTGGGAAAAACTCTTTGTGCAAGCAAATTAAAAAGACTTTCTGGGCTTTTATACAAATCTCACAGTCGGAAGATTCCTTCTGATTTCCAAGTTGGACCTCTCTCCAGTGATCTTCCACCTGTTAATTCTTCTCCATCCCTCGGGTGCTTTGGAGAATAGGTTGACCTCCTCTTCTTTGTGGCAGTGCCTCAAATATTGAAGACTGCCTAGCATCTTTCTCTTCATTAGACTAAACATAGCCAATTCCCTACGTCGTTCATCGTACATTTTAGTCTCCAGACTCCTTATCATCTTTGTTTCTCTTCTCTATATTCTTTCTGGAGTCTCAACGTCTTTTTTTTTTTTTTGTATAGTCTTGGCTTCTTAGAAAGAGAAACAAGCAAGCCCAAGAGCAAACAAAGCTTATCAGAATTTGCTGCAAGATCTCGCTTGTCGCATTGCCAGTCCCAAGTAGAAGGAAACGCCAAATGAGCCAGGAAGCAGGACATTAATACGTTTAATTCCACGTGGTGCAGCTAACTTGGGACGCCAGTGTCCTAAATTCCTGCAACTTCCGAAAGTTGGATTCTCAAGACAATTAGGGCACTCCACCAGCAATTCCATCAACAGGCGCATTGACTACAACCAACCTATGAATCCCTCGGAATCAGGGTTGGGCTTCAAAAATTTTAGCAAGGGGTTGTCTGCCCGGTTGCTGGGTGGGCATGGCCATGGTGGGCGTGGCCTAGCTGGACTCCTGCACCATGGTGGGGCAGCATTTTTGCCCTCCCCGGGCTCCAGAGGCTTTCTTCAAGCCTCCAGGAGGGTGAAAATGGCCTCCCCAGGCTCCGGAGGCCCTCTGGAGGCCGGAAACGGGCCCGTTTCCAGCCTTCCCGAACTTCCAGTTGGCCTGTTTTTTGCCCTCCCCAAGCTCCGTGCGTGCCCTGCACTTACCTGTATCCAAAATGGGCTGCGTGGGGACTCCTGGGAGGGGAGGGGAGGGGTAGGAGGGGCCAGCCAGGAGTGGGATTTGGGGGTTGTCCGAACTGCACAGAATCTTAGCTAGAGGTTCTTCCGAACCCCTAGCAGCTCACCCGTGCTCAGAATCCAAATCAACCACACAGCCAACGGGAGACACACCAACCCTCAACCAACCAACTCACCCCACCCCACCCCACCAGGACTTCACCTCCCAATGACCCTCACCTGATGTAACCTCCCCATCACAAGACCCATCAAAAAAATTCTCACTGGGGACTCACACCTGACCCATCACAAGACCCTTCCTTGACACACCCACACCTGAAGCCCTCATAAACAGAGGGACAGTGACCCTGACATCCCCTAAACGCCACTGAAGGTGTTACCTAGCCTAGTAATGAAATGCTTGGAAACCAACCCACAAGCTTGGTGGAGAACGGGCCTTCTCCCCTACATCCATTTGTTTAGTGACCGTTGGAAGTGACAACGGCACTAAAAGAAATGTCTTACAATCATCAACAGACACACTGACCTACAACCAGCCTACGGACCTCTCAGAATCCAAATCAACCACACAGCTAACCAGAGACGGCACCAGGGGTGGGTTCTATTTTTTTTTACTACCGGTTCTGTGGGCGTGGCTTATTTTGTGGATGTGGCTTGGAGGTCATGTGACTAGGTGGGCGTGGCTAGCTGGTCAGAGTCATTTCTGGAAGGTCCTCGCACTTACGACCAGTCCTCGCACTTACGACCTGACTCATTTGTTTGCTTTTAACACTGATCAGCTGTAGGGCGGCCCTTTGAAGCCCCGCGGCAAGAGTTTAAACAGTTTTTTTCCCTCTAGTCATCAGCTGGGACTCAGGAGGCAGCAATAGATTGGGGGTGGGACCAAATAAAAGGTAAGAATAACGTGGGGGGGAGGGCGGGGGGATGAACTGGTTCGGTGACGTCATATCGTCACCGCTACCAGCTCGGCCGAACCGGACTGAACCGGGAGGAACCCACCACTGGACGGCACCAACCCTCCACCAACCTCCGCAAGCTCCCCATCCCACCAGCGATTCACCTCCCAATGAGCCTCACCTGACAATGACCTTCCCATCACCAGTCCCATCACAAGACCCTCGCCTGATGTGACCCACACCTGACCCATCACAAGCCCCATTACAAGATCCTCAAGATGATTAAGCAGCATTTAGAGTTTTTTTTTTTATTTATTTATATGCCGCCCTTCTCCGGAGACTCAGGGCAGCTTACAATGCTTTAAGCAATAGCCTTCATACTTTTGTATATTTTTTACAAAGTCAGCTTATTGCCCCCACAACTGGGTCCTCAATTTACCTACCTTAGAAAGGATGGAAGGCTGAGTCAACCTTGAGCCTGGCGAGATTCGAACTTACTAATTGCAGACAGCTGGAGTTAAATTACAATGCATTAGTCTCCTGAGCTATCCTGGCTCCTTAAAACCAGAAATATTTTTGTTAGGTATAATACCAGAAAGTTAGGACAAAGGGACTATATATTTAATATTACATATATTGACAGCAGCGAGAATTGTATTTGCACAATATTGGAAAAACGGGAACACCCCATCAGATGAAAATATAATTCGGAAAATATTGGATTGTGCAGAGATGGATAGATTGACATTGAAAATAAAAGATAAAGGAGATGCAGAGTATTATTTAACGTGGAATATGTTTTATCAATAGTTAGAGATAAGAGGTAGAAATTAAATGAAGAAAGAGCATTGTTATGTTCAAGTGAAATGTGAATATTTTTATAACTATAAGTATGCTAATATAATCAATAGGATTATAAATAAACTAATACAATTATAAATATGGTTAGAATTATTCTGTTGTATTATCCCTTTTACTATCAGTATATATCAGTGGTGAAATCTAAAATTTGTTACTATCGGTTCTGTGGGCGTGGCTTGGTGGGGGTGGTGTAATGTGACTGGGTGGGTGTGGCCAATTTTTTATCTTTTTTTTACTTTTAAAACCATTTTTTCTACAACCTCTTCGGTGAAGAGGTTGTAAAAAAATGCTTTCAAAAGGCTCTGACGATCCCAGCTGAGTTGCCTGATCGTCAGAGGCATTTAAAAGAAAAAAAGCCTCTGATGATCGCGCGGCTCAGCTGGGCATGGGGGGGGGGCAGCAGGGATTTTTGCTACTGGTTCTCCCGAACCACCCGCCTCCATCGCTACCGGATCGTGCGATCCGGTCTGAACCAGGAGCATTTCATCCCTGGTATATATGTTACTTTTTCTTTTTTTCTTTTGTAAAATAGTATGCCCAGACAATACATTGCATTCAAAAAACTTATATATAAATTAATTAAAAACTTGACTAAAAAACAAAAAAGACCCTCACGACACACCCACACCTGACCCATCACAAGATCTACTGACAACACAAAGCCTTTATAAACAGAAGAACACTGACACCCCTTCAACTCCCCTGAAGGTGTTACTTAGCCTGGTAATGAAACGTTCGAACCCACAAGCTCGGAGAACGAACTTTCACCCTTACAACTGTGGGTTTAACGACCATTCAACGGCACTGAAAAAAGTGATTTATGACCCTTTTTTCAGAGGACCATTGCAGCATCCTCTTGATCGTGCGATCCAAATTCAGAGGCTTGGCAACGGATTCACATTTATGACGGTTGCAATGACCTTCTGACAAGCAAAGTCAATGGGGAAGCCAGATTCGCTTAACAACCGTATGGCTGACTTAACCCCTGCAGCAATTCCCTTAACCTTTTTTTTTAGCTTTTTAAATTGTCCATGGGTTTTAGTTTGAATGTTTTAAATTTTTGGGCCAAAGTCATGTAATTCTTTTAAAAAATTTAAAATTTTGTCTTGGTATGTGTTTTAGTTCTGGCTGTGCACCGCCCCGAGTCCACTAGGAGAAGGGCGGGATACAAATTGAATAAAATAAATAAATAAATAAATAAAATAACCACCGTGGCCAGAAAGGTCATAAAATGAGGCAAAACCAGGGGTGAAATCCAGCAGGTTCTGACAGGCTCTGGAGAACCGGTAGCGGAAATTTTGAGTAGTTCGGAGAACCGGCAAATACCATCTCTGGCTGGCTGCAGAGTGGGGTGGGAATGGAGATTTTGCAATATCCTTCCCCCAGGAGTGGGGTGGGAATGGAGATTTTGCAATATCCTTCCCCCAGGAGGGGAGGGAATGGAGATTTTGCAGTATCCTTCCCCTGCCACACCCTCCAAGCCACACCCACAGAACCGGTAGGGAAAAATTTTGGATTTCACCCCTGGGCAAAACTCACTTTAACGACTGTCTTGCTTAGCAGACAGAATTTTGGGGGTCAGTTGGGGTCGAGGGCTACCTGTACAGGCACAAACAAGTTCAATCGGATTTGCATGCGTGTGAAACCCCACGTGCAGACTTATACGTCCACGGAGTTGGCTGCCAAAAAAACAACCGAAGTTTATTTCATTTTGTAATGTGACCTTGCAATGGGACAGCCAACTCCGGCCCAGCTGTGCTTAGACACTGCAAGGAGGTTCAGTTAAAATACAGGACAAGATTGATTGCCTTAGCAGGTTGCCGGCGTAAACAGAGCCCAGGTTTCTCCACCTTTCCTGAGGCGTCATTTGTTTGTTAAGGACACCCCATTGTGGAGTACAAAGTACATCCCACATTCACCACGCAGCTTCTCCCCCCCCTCCCACCTCTAGCAGATGTGCACGTGGGGCATTCCTCATTTCTTAAGCAGCAACCAGGGGTCTACAGCTGAATTTAGGGGCCAGGAGGCTAAAACATATAAAGAATGGTTGCTGGAATTGAGTATGTCTAGTTCAGGAATCAGCAACTCGTGGCTCTGGAGCCGCATGTGGCTCTTTCATCCCTCTGCTGTGGCTCCCGGTCGCCAGTCGGCTCCACAGTTGATAGGGCTTTCGGCAGTGGTGGGTTCCTCCCGGTTCGGTCCGGTTCAGCCGAGCCGGTAGCGGTGACGATATGACGTCACCGAACCGGTTCTCCCCCCCGCCCTCCCACCCCCCCGCCCTCCCACGTTATTCTCACCTTTTATTTGGCCCCACCCCCAATCTATTGCTGCCTCCTGAGTCCCAGCTGATGACTAGAGGAAAAAAAAACTGTTTAAACTCTTGCCGCGGGGCTTCAAAGGGCCGCCCTGCAGCTGATCAGTGTTAAAAGCAAACAAATGAGTCGAGTCGTAAGTGCGAGGACTAGTCGTAAGTGTGAGGACCTTCAAAGGGCCACCCTACAGCTGATCAGTGTTAAAAGCAAACAAATGAATCGGGTCGTAAGTGCGAGGACTGGTCGTAAGTGTGAGGACCTTCCAGAAATGACTCTGACCAGCTACCCACGCCCACCTAGTCACATGACCTCCAAGCCACACCCACAAAATAAGCCACGCCCACAGAACCGGTAGTAAAAAAAATTTAGAACCCACCCCCGGCTTTCGGTTAGGACGGGTAGAGGAAAAAAGACGCCATGCTAGGAGGAGACTCTATGGTGGGGGAACTGAACTTCCGGTCGGCTCCAGAATTGAATGGGGGGCTTCCGGTTAGGACCTTTGTGTCTCTTTGAGTGTTTAAGGTTGCCGACCCCTGGTCTAGTTTAATGAAAAGAAGGACTCGGGGCAGTCTTGGGTTGCTACCGGTTCGCTCTGGTTCGGGCGAACCGGTAGTAGCAGCGGTGGGAGGCTCCGCCCACCCACTCAGATGTCATCAAATATGCTCTGCATGCACAAGCAAAACAGTAGCAAAGGTAAGTGAAACCCACCACTGCCTAGGGGGGACATGATAGCAATCTTCCAATATTTGAGGGACTACCACAAAGAAGAGGGGGATCAACTTATCTCCCAAAGCACCAGAAGGCAGGACAAGAATAGCACTAGCACTTAGACTTATATACTGCTTCACAGTGCTCTACAGCCCTCTCTAAGCGGTTTACAGAGTCAGCCTCTTGCCCCCAACAATCTGGGTCCTCATTTTACCCACTTCGGAAGGATGAAAGCTTGAGTCAATTTTGAGTCTGGTGAGAATCGAACGGCCAAACTGCTGGCAACCGGCAGGCAGCAGAAGTAGCCTGCAGTACAGCACTCTAACCACTGCGCCACCGCGGCTCTTCAGCTGATGGAAACTTACCAAGGAGAGAAGCAACCTAGAACTAAGGAGAAATTAGAACAATTAATCGGTGGAACCACTTGCCTCCAGAAGTTGTGCGTTCTTCTTTAAGAAGAAATTGGACAACCATTTGTCTGAAATGATATAGGGCCGGGATGGCGAACCTATGGCACGCGTGCTTTTAATAGGCTGTACACCGCCCTGAGTCCTTCGGGAGAAGGGCAGTATAGAAATAAAATTATTATTATTATTATTATTATTATTATTATTATTATTATTATTATTATTATTATTATTATTATTATTATTATTATTATATATTTGGGCACACGAGTATTGCCCTAGCTCAGCTCTAGCGTGTGTGTTTGCGCGTGTGCGTTGGCCAGCTGATTTTCGGGCCTTCTGGGCCCACCGGATGTCAGGAAATGGGCCGTTTCCAGCCTACGGAGGGCCTCCGGGGGGATAGTGGAGGCCATTTTCACCCTCCCTGGGCTCTAAAAAAGACTCTGGAGCCTGGGGAGAGTGAAAAACGGGCCTTCCAGGCCCACCGGATGTCAGGAAATGGGTTGTTTCCGGTCTCCGGAGGGTCTCTGGGGGGGGATAGGGGAGGTTGTTTTCACCCTCCCCAGGCTCCAAAAAAGCCTCTGGAGCCTGGGGAGGACTAAAAATGGGCCCACCAGGCCCACCGGCAACTTTTTTGCCATCGCGTGCCAAAAGTGCATGCACAGGGGGCAGGGCACGGGGGGCATTGAATTATGGGTGTGGGCATGCACACACACGACCCCACCCGCGCTCCCCCGCTTTTGGCACGTGACGGCAAAAAGGTTAGCCATCACTCATATAGGGTCTCCAGCTAAACATGCAGCCATCCTTTAGAGCCGATAATCTAGCACAGAAGTGTGGCATTAGGCTATTGCAAATGCAACTTGCATTATTAAGCACTTAAAAACCCAAGTTTTGTTTTTTTTATAAAGAGTTTTATAAATGACCTTTTTCCTCCTCTAGCCTTATGCCAAACCCCTGATAGAATCGCACGTGGGCTTTGTGCCTAATTTAAATAACATCCCTCCTTGCATTGTGTTCTCCAGAAGGAACCTAGGAAGAAAAGGTTATTCTAGGAAATGGCCTGTTGGGGGGGGGGGCGGGGAGGGGCAGGATAGGGACTCTAGCTGCAATCCAAGTCTTGCCATGGTTCCCTCAAGGTTAATAGGAGGAAGGAAACTGGGGGGGGGAGGGAACTCCCTAGAGGCCCTTGGATATTCTTGGGGAATCAGAAGTTGTGTGATGACTTCCACAGAAAAGCCACCAAATGGCTGATATATAAATATTTAACGGCCGTTCGGAAAGCCCTTATCTCAAAGCCCAAATTGTAATCAAACTCAGGAAAAAGTCTGGAAAACTGGGACGTGTAGGGATTCAAGTATGGGAAGATACACAGTTGAAGCGGTGTTGGCCAAGCTTGGCAACTGGAAGAGGTTGAAGAGGTGTCTAGTCTAACGAAGAGAAGGACTCGGGGTTGACGTGATAGCAGTATCTTCCAGTACTTGAGGGGCTGTCACAGAGAAGTGGGGAGGGGGTGTCTCCCTACTCTCCAAAACATCTGCGTGGCAGGGCAAGAAGCGATGGGTAGAAGATCATTGAAGAGAGAAGCAACCTAGAACTAAGGAGAAATTTCCCGACAGTGGGAACAATTAACCAGTGGAACAACTTGCCTCCAGAAGTTATGAGTGCTCTATCACTGGAAGCTTTTAAGAAGGGATTGGACAACCGTTTGAATAAAAGAATAAGAATAAGAATAAGAATAAGAATAAGAATAAGAATAGAATAGAATAGAATAGAATAGAATAGAATAGAATAGAATAGAATAGAATAGAATATTGGAATGAAGAATAGAATAGAATAGAATAGAATAGAATAGAATAGAATAGAATAGAATAGAATAGAATAGAATAGAATAGAATATTGGAATGAAGAATAGAATAGAATAGAATAGAATAGAATAGAATAGAATAGAATAGAATAGAATAGAATAGAATAGAATAGAATAGAATATTGGAATGAAGAACAGAATAGAATAGAATAGAATAGAATAGAATAGAATAGAATAGAATAGAATAGAATAGAATAGAATAGAATAGAATAGAATAGAATAGAATAGAATAGAATAGAATAGTTGGAAGGGACCTTGGAGTCCCTATTAATTTTGTAATAATCAAGATGTTATCTACAGTTATTCCTCAATCCACGTTATTCAATGCAACCAATAGAAGAGAATATGGGGAGCTCAGAGTTGAACTTTTGGGGTCCTGGGTGCTCCCTGAGCTCGGGGGTTTCTTGAAAGAAAACCACCCAGTTCAGAGACCACCAAGGACCCTGCTCTTCCATGTAACAGAGTAACAGAGTTGGAGGGGACCTTAGAGGTCTTGTAGTCCAACCCCCTGCCTAGGCAGGAGATCCTACACCACTTCAGACAAAGGGTTATCCAACATCTTCTTCAAAACTTCCAGTTTTTAAGCCGGAGTCTTTCCCACCGACTCCGTGAAATGGTCTCGCTCCTGTTTAGCTAGAATAACAGAGTTGGAAGGTACCTTGTAGGTCATCTAGTCCAACCCCCCGCCCAAGCAGGAGACCCTACACCATTTCTGACAGAGGGCAGTCCAGTCTCTTCACGAAAGCCTCCAGCGATGAAGCTCCCAGAACTTCCGAAGGCAACTTCTATTCCATCGGTTGATTGTTTCTCACTGTCAGAAAATTCCTCCTTATTTCTAGGTCGAATCTCTCCTCGATCGGTTTCCATCCATTGTTCTTCATCTGGCCTTTTGGGTGATTTTTTTTTAAAAAAAAATCCATCTGAGCCGATGGCTGGTGGCCAAAGACTCCTCTCGGTTTGGCCTGGCCCAGTGAAAGCATCCCTTATCCTGTTCGCTCAACAATCCAGCCCAGACGTCTCATTACTCCACTTGATCTTCCATTGTTACCACATTCATGTGAAAGCACTGGCTAGGACACACACCTCTTGGGGGTGGGAATGAGGAAGGCAGGGCAGTTTCCTTGCATTGTTGCAGTCCGACAACAAAGAACAGATAGTCCAACTCAACAAATGGAACCTGCAGGTGGGAATCCATCCCTTCGTGCTTGCTCTCAATGACCTTGGGGGTTAGTCTGTGGCAGGGGTGAAATGTAAAATTTGTGGGCATGGCTTGGTGGTGGTGGGGGTAATGTGACTGGGTGGGTGTGGCCAACTTATTTTTTTTTTAACTTTTCAAAGCATTTTTTCTAATGCTTTGAAAAGCCTCTGACGATCAGGCAACTCAGCTGGGATCGTCAGAGACTTTTCAAAGCATTTGTTTTTTACCACCTCTTTTGCCAAGAGGTTGCAGAAAAAAATGCTTTGAAAAGCCTCTGACGATCCCAGCTGAGCCCTGTGATCATCAGAGGCTTTTTTTTTTACTTTTAAAAGCATGTTTTCGTCGGAAGAGGTTGTAGAAAAAAGGCTTTTAAAAGTTAAAAAAAAAGTCTCTGATGATCGTGGGGCTCAGCTGGGCATGGGGGGCGCAGGGATTTTTGCTACCAGTTCTCTGAACCACCCGCCACCATCCCAGTCCAAACCGGGAGCATTTCACCCCTGGTCTGTGGTCGTAACTCGAGGACTACAGGTAGTCCTCAACTTACCACCATTCGTTTAGTGGCCGAAGTTACAACTGCATTGTGAAAAGTGACTTGTTTCATGACTTGTTTTGAATTTCGTTTGATAAAGCTTATCAGGTGCAAATAGAAATATATATATTATTTACACAACAAGGTGGATCAATGGTTCAACAGATTGCTTTATTCAAAGAGGAGAATATATTCAATTAGATTTTTTTTTTATTTGGATATCATTTCTGGATTTTGTGTTTGGGAGGGGGAAAAAATGAAATGTTGACTTTGGTTTTGCCGATGAGATAAGATTTGTTGTTATAGAAATGGCCCAGCTATATACTTATATGTAAAAATAAAAAACTTGAGGTTTCAATGTTGTTATCTTGCACTCTGCTAAAAAGAGTTGGAAGTCAAAAGCAAAAGTTTTTTGCTTTTTTTCCCTTGAACCTTCTCTTTTCTTTCCCCCACTCTTTTTCCTTCCCTTAATTTCCTATTTTTCTTTTTCTTTGAATTTATGCATTGATAAAACTTATACATTGATATTTGTCTGAAATGGTATTGGTCAGTGATGACAAACCTTTTCCGACCGAATGCCCAATGGGCCTGAACCCCCAAAATGCAATGCGCGCACACCCGCACATGCGCCCCGCCTAGAGGTGGGTTTCAGCAGGTTCTGACCAGTTCTGGAGAACCGGTAGCGGAAATTTTGAGTAGTTTGGAGAACCGGTAGTAAATATTCTGACTGGCCCTGCCCCCATCTATTCTCTGCCTCCCAAGTCCCAGCTCATCAGGAGGAAATGATGATTTTGCAATAACCTTCCCCTGGATTGGGGTGGGAATGGAGATCTTACAGTATCCTTCCCCTGCCACGCCCACCAAGCCATGCCCACCAAGCCACGCCCACAGAACCGGTAGTAAAAAATTTTGAAACCCATCACTGGCCCCACCCCCTGCACATGGGGTCCCCGCACACTCAACCCATATGCGTTCACGCCCCCCAGGCCACGCCCCATGCACCCCCCACCCCCCCCACATGCGCGGCAGAGACCCAAAGACCAGCTGGCCAGGATGAGGCACGCGCACCAGTGGTGGGTTCCTCCCGGTTCGGTCCGGTTCGGCCGAGCCGGTAGCAGTGACGATATGACATCACCGAACCGGTTCTCCCCACCCCGCCCTCCCACCCCCCCACCCCCCACATTATTCTTACCTTTTATTTGGTCCCACCCCCAATCTATTGCTGCCTCCTGAGTCCCAGCTGATGACTAGAGGGAAAAAAACTGTTTAAACTCTTGCCACGGGCCTTCAAAGGGCCGCCCTACAGCTGATCAGTGTTAAAAGCAAACAAATGAGTCGGGTCGTAAGTGCGAGGACTGGTCGTAAGTGCAAGGACCTTCCAGAAATGACTGACCAGCTAGCCATGCCCACCTAGTCACATGACCTCCAAGCCACACCCACAAAATAAGCCACGCCCACAGAACCAGTAGTAAAAAAAATTAGAACCCACCCCTGACGCGCACATGTGCAACGGAGGTGAACTGGGGCAATGGCTCGCGTGCCATCACAGAGGGTGTTGCATGCCACCTCTGGCACGCATGCCATAGGCTCGCCATCACGGGTATAGGTTTTCCTGCCTGAGCAGGGGGTTGGACTAGAAGACCTCCTAGGTCCCTTCCAACTCTACCTATATTCCAAAGTTTCTCTCTTCTCAATTTCTTTTGCTTTTTCTTCATCTTCAAGCTTTCCCAACTGCATTTCAGAACAAAGCCTTCTAAATCTTAATTGTTGGCTTACTACTACAGCCTTTTCTTTTAAACCAGTACGCTTTAAACTTAGCATTTTCTTCTTCTTCCCATTTTTAACACATTTCATAATATAAAATGCAAATGCAAATAAAGATAGTAGGGAAATGGGGAAGGTAAAAAGAAGTGTGGGTTAAGGGGAGGGGAAAATAAAGTAGAAAAAAGAGTTATCTTCCAACTTTTTTCAATGCCGTACAATAAAAATAGCATGGTACCGCCTCAACTTTCTAGTTTTATGTATTTAGTAAACTAGCCATTTCTAGAACAATGGGCTTATCTAATCAGCACATTCCCAAAGTCAAACTTTCATTTCTTTTCTCTCTCCAGCACAAAGACTAGAAGTGGTTTCCAAATAGCAAACTTTGCAACTTTAAGATGGGTGGATTTCAACTCTCAGAATTCCTTACCCAGCATGCTTTACGATGGGTGAACTTCCACTCCCAGAATTCCCCAATCAGCATGAATTCAGATCTGTGGGCTTACTGGCTGGGGAATTCTGGGAGTGGAAGTCCACCCATCTTAAAAGCAGGCTGGCTGGGGAATTCTGGGAGCGGAAGTCCACCCAATGTAAAGCATGCTGATTGGGGAATTCTGGGATGGAAGTCCACCCCTCTTAAAGCAGGCTGGTTGGGGAATTCTGGGAGTTGAAGTCCATCCATTTTAAAGCAAGCCGGCTGGGGAATTCTGGGAGTGGAAGTTCACTCAACTTAAAGCATGCTGGTTGGGGAATTCTGGGAGTGGAAGTCCACCCATCTTAAAAGCAGGTTGGCTGGGGAATTCTGGGAGTTGAAGTCCACCCAACTTAAAGCATGCTGGGGAATTCTGGGAGTGGAAGTCCACCCCTCTTAAAGCATGCTGATTGGGGAATTCTGGGAGTTGAAGTCCATCCATTTTAAAGCAGGCTGGCTAGAGAATTCTGGGAGTGGAAGTCCACCCCTCTTAAAGCAGGCTGGTTGGGGAATTCTGGGAGTTGAAGTCCACCCATCTTAAAGTTGCCAAGTTTGAAAAGCACCGATTTAAACAAATAAAAGCAAAGATGTCAGCTTGCCATTTTCAGGGATAAGGAATGGAAGGAAATACACCGGGCTCTCTTACCAGCTGCTTCCGGTGGGAAATGCCAATATAGGTGACACAAAACTTAGAAGGAGACAACTGCGATGGAAGGTTGTGATGCCTTCTACGCCTTCAAGATCACATGATTTATTATGAACACTGCCTGATTCTCAATATTGGAATAATAGGATCTCGGAATGGAATAGCTTGGGAGCAAGAACTATTCTCCCGCCCAGGTCCTTTGCCTTGGGTAGCAAGCTGGCTGCGTACAGTTTTGGTCATCACAAAACATCACAATACAAAAAGAAGATGTTGAGACTCTGGAAAGAGTGCCGAGAAGAGCAACAAAGATGATAAAAAGAGGCTGAGAGGCTAAAATCAGTGGTGGGTTTCAAATTTTTTTACTACCGGTTCTGTGGGCGTGGCTTGGTGGGCGTGGCATGGCTTGGTGGGCGTGGCAGGGGAAGGATACTGTAAAATCTCCATTCCCTCCCCACTCCAGGGGAAGGTTACTGCAAAATCCCCATTTCCTCCGGATCAGCTGGGACTCAGGAGGCAGAGAATAGATGGGGGCACGGCCAGTATTTACTCAAAATACTACTCAAAATTTCCGCTACCAGTTCTTCAGAACTGGTCAGAACCTGCTGAAACCCACCTTTGGCTAAAACATATGAAAAATGGTTGCAGGAATTGGGTATGTCTACTTTAATGAAAAGAAGGACATGGTAGCAATGTTCCAATATTTGAGGGGTTGCCCCAAAGAAGGGGGAGTCAAGCTATTCTCCAAAGCACCCAAAGACAGAACAAGAAGCAATGGGTGGAAACTAATGAAGGAGAAAAGCAACCTAGAACTAAGGAGAAATTTCCTGAAAGTGAGAACAATTAAATCAATGGAATGACTTGCCTCCAACGCTGGAAATTTGAAAGAACATATTGGAAAGAACATTTTAAGAACATTTGTCTGGAATAATATAGGATCTCCTGCTTGAGTTGGACTAGAAGACCTTCAAAGTCCCTTCCAAATCTGTTATCTTCCCAGTTCCAATCCCTTTGATGTGATGTTCCTTTAATCCAAATGGGGATGTTTGGAAAAATATCTATTCCTGAGCTGAGTAGATCTGGAAACTTTAGAACTGAAGAACTATTAGCAAGGGAGAAAAACAAATTTGTCCTTGTCAATATTTTTTTTTTTCCCCTCACCAAGCCATCCTCTAAAATTTGCAGCTCGCGGCCTCAAACCCTCTTCGAATTTCACAAGCTCTGGAAAAGAAACTCTTTCCGGTCACCTTAGATTTCCACCTGCCTGAATGCTGACACGGCAGGAAAGAAGCTTCAGGAAGGGGAACGGAGCTTCAGAATTTCTGCTGATGAGGAAAAAGGGTTTTGCTTTCTGGCTTGAATGATCTATATATATCTATATATCTATTTGTATTTATATTTATATTTATTTGATGTATATACATACATACATATATATATATATATATATATATATATATATATATATATATATATATATATATATATTTATATTTATATTTATATTTATATTTATATTTATATTTATATTTATATTTATTTGATGTATATACCGCCCTACTCCCGAAGGACTCAGGGCGGTGCACAGCCAAAACAGTAAAAATACATAAATATAAAATTTAAAAACAGAATAAAATCGAATTAGACAATTTGGCACAGATAGATTAAAACACCCCAATCATTTAAAAACTGATTAAAATTTACATAATTAAAAAGAGGGAAAAGATTAGGCCAGGCCCGCCTGATGGAATAAAAAGGTCTTGAGAGCGTGGCGGAAGGTGCGCAGATCCGGGATCCTCCGTATCTCCGGGGGGAGCTCATTCCAGATAGTAGGTGCCCCCACAAAGAAGGCTCTCCCCCTGGGAGCCGCCAGTCGACATCGTTTGGCCGACGGCACCCTGAGGAGCCCCTCTCTATGAGAGCGTACCGGCCGGTGGGAGGCTATTGGTGGTAGTAGGTGGTCCCGTAGGTAACCAGGTCCTAAGCCATGGAGCGCTCTAAAGGTGGTAACCAAAACCTTGAAGCACACCCGGAAGACCACCGGGAGCCAGTGCAGCTCACGCAGGAGGGGTGTAACATCTCCAGCAAGCTTTCCAAGACTGAAGGGCGACAAGAATTCACTGAATTTGCACACGGGCGTGCACAGACAAATGGACTGTCTAGGGCAGTGATGGGTAACCTTTTTGCTGTCGCGTGCCAAAAATGGGGGGAGCACAGGAGATTTGCGCGTCTGCGTGCCCACACCCATAATTCAATGTGCCCCACCCCCCCTGCACATGCACCCCCACATTCCCCACGCTTTTGGCAAGCGATGGCACGGTGGACATGGTGGGCCTGGTAGGCCTGTTTTTCACCCTCCCCAGGCTCCAGAGGCTTTCTAGGAGCCTGGGGAGGGTGAAAACTGCCTTCCCAACCTCCACAGGGACTGCCTGCTACCACCAATAGCCTCCCACCAGCCAGTACGCTCCCATAGAGAGGGGCTCCTCCGGGTGCCGTCGGCCAAACAATGTCGACTGGCGGCCCCTAGGGGGAGAGCCTTCTCTGTGGGGGCACCTACGATCTGGAACGAGCTCCCCCCAGAGATACGGAGGATCCCGGATCTGCGCACCTTCTGTCGCGCGCTCAAGACTTTCTTATTTCATCAAGCTGGCCTGGCCTAAATCTTTTCCCCTTTTAAATGTAAATTTTATTTATTTATTTATTTTTTAAATTTGATTTATATGCCGCTCTTCTCCGGAGACTCAGGGCGGCTTACAATGTGCTAAGCAATAGCCTTCATTCTTTTGTATATTTATACAAAGTCAGCTTATTGCCCCCACAAACTGGGTCCTCAATTTACCTACCTTAGAAAGGATGGAAGGCTGAGTCGACCTTGAGCCTTGGCGAGATTCGAACCTGCAGTAATTGCAGGCAGCTGGTCTTAATAACCAGCTTAATAACAGGGTGCCTTAGACCACTGTACTACCAAGGTTTTTAAATTATGGGGTATTTTAAATTTGTCTCAGCCAAATGATTTAATTCGTTTTTATTCTATTTTAAATTTTTGTATTTATGTGTTTTATCCTGTGGCTGTTCACCGCCCTGAGTCCTTCGGGAGTAGGGCGGTATATAAATCCAATAAAAAACAAAACAAAAACAAACAAAACACAGAGGCCCTCTGGAGGCTGGAAATAGCCTGTTTCCCGACTTCCGGTGGGCCCGGACGGGCTGAAAATCAGGTGGCCGGCACGCACATGCTTGCTGGAGCTGAGCTAGGTGTTGCGGCCCCGTCCTCTGAGCCTGTCCCATCGGAGGAAGAAAGCTCCGAGCATGAGGAAGAGGAGTCAGCCAGGCCTCCCTCTACAGGCCCCTCCCCTCTGGCACTGTCTCAGGTGCCGGCCGAGGGAGAGATTAGCAGGGAGACAGGTGGCTCGGATGAGAGCGAGGGAGAGACATCATTCCTGGACGCACGCCTCCGAAGGTGTGATAAACGATTGCAGCAGCTCAGGAGGCGTGCTAGGGATTAGAACTGAGTCACTGGACCACACCCCAGAGACTATATAATAGAGGGTGGTGGCCAGTGATCCCTGTGACGAACAAAAGTAAACCTTGGATAGTCACTAAAGCCTCATCTGGAACTGCTGAGAGGAATATTTATTGTTGTTGGACTCTTGTACGCTGAGTATATTATCTTTCTGTTTCTGTGGAAATAAAAGCACTTGGCAGACGGTGTGTATATCACTGCCAAGTTGGAGATAAAGACCTGGGTGTGTTCCAAGTGCTTCCTTAACCCTCGGCTGGCTGTGTTTGTGTGTGTGTGTGGACGGGGACAGATCACTAGGGCAATGCTTGTGTGCCCACAGATATCGCTCCGCGTGCCATAGGTTCACCATCACAGGTCTAGGAAAATGCTCCGTCATCCAGGTCACAGTTGTCCCAAAGGTGCTTCTTTTTCAAGAGGCAACTGGACTTTCTTGTTATTCTGTGAAGACGTTTCGCTTCTCCTCCAAGAAGCTTCTTTAGCTCTGACTGGAGGGTGGAGGAATGGAAAGATTTATATCCCTTGTAGACAGCTGGTCATTTGCATCAGGGGTGGGTTCTAAATTTTTTGACTACCGGTTCTGTGGGCGTGGCTTATTTTGTGGGTGTGGCTTGGAGGTCATGTGACTAGGTGGGCGTGGGTAGCTGGTCAGAGTCATTTCTGGAAGGTCCTCGCACGTACGACCAAGTCCTCGCACTTACGACCCGACTCATTTGTTTGCTTTTAACACTGATCAGCTGTAGGGCAGCCCTTTGAAGCCCCGCGGCAAGAGTTTAAATAGTTTTTTTCCCTCTAGTCATCAGCTGGGACTCAGGAGGCAGCAATAGATTGGGGTGGGACCAAATAAAAGGTAAGAATAACGTGGGTGGGGGGGTGGGGGAGAACCGGTTCGGTGACGTCATATCATCACCGCTACCGGCTTGGCCGAACCGGACCGAACCGGGAGGAACCCACCACTGATTTGCATCCTTTTAGAGAGTCCTTGAAGCCACCTGTCTGGCCTTCAGATGCTTTGAGCCTTCTTGGAACTGTTGAAAGGACCGTGTTGTGGACTGGAGAATGATGATGGCATATCCTTCCCCCTCTGTTGAGAGAGGGCTGCTCATTTTGGACACAGATGGCCTCTTTGACCCCTCTTTCAAACCAGCAGTCCTCTCTCTCCAAAACGTGGACTTGCTGTCTTCAAAAGAGCGGCCTTCGTCTTTTAACTACAGATAGACTGCTGAATCTTGTCCTGGTGGGTTTATTCTCCTATATCACAGATAAACCTCCAAGTGGCCTCAATGACTCTCTAAAAGGATGCAAATGACCAGCTGTCTGCAAGGGATATAAATCCTTCCATTCCTTCACCCTCCAGTCAGAGCTGAAGAAGCTTCTTGGAGGAGAAGCGAAACGTCTTTTAAAGAATAACAAGAAAGTCTAATAAGACACAGGCATTTGCAGATGATGTGGTATTAATCATGGAAGAACCACTAGAATCAGGCACTAAAATTCTGGAAGAATTGGGCAATTACGGGGAGGTAGCAGGCCTTAAATTAAATAAATCCAAAACTAAATTATTAACAAAAAATATGACTGAGGTAAGGAAAAAAGTACTGGAAGAATCAATGGAGATCCAAACCGCCAAGAAGGTAAAATACCTGGGGGTCTGGATTTCATCAAGGTGCTCGGCCCTCAGAGAGGATAATTATTTACCTTTGATTAGAAATATTAAACAGGATCTGGAAAAGTGGGGAAGACTACAGATATCATTATTAGGCAGAATCGCGGCAATAAAAATGAGCATATTACCCAAGTTATTGTATCTATTCCGAACGGTCCCTGTTAAATTAGATAAAAAAAAAATTCTGGAGCTCAATAGCATCATCAGGAAATTTATTTGGGAGGGAAAGAAACCAAGGATAGCAATTAGGAATTTACAGGACAAGAAGGAAAGAGGGGGTTTCGGATTACCTAAATGGGAGTTATATCAAAAAGCTGCAAACCTAGTATGGCTGAAAGAATGGGCAACCCTGAGAAATAAAAGACTGTTAACTTTAGAAGAGTATGATCTCCAGAAGGGTTGGCATGCATATCTCTGGGATACTGGGAAGAAGATAAAAACTTACTTTCATAGACATAAAATAAGGGAGATCTTGATACAAATATGGGGAGAGATGAGACAGAAGCACTATAGGAAAATTCCGAGATGGCTTTCCACCATGGAGGCTATAATATATCCAAATGTATTAGAAATGGGTAAAACGGTCAGATACAATGAATTATTAGATGGGGGAGGGAACCTTAAAACAAGGGAAGAATTGATGGAACAAGGTATTTCTATAGACTGGTGGCCATATAACCAAATTAAATCCAGATATAAAAAAGATAAGGAGGAATTTGGCATTGAAATGAGCATAAATGGATTTGACAAGATATGGATGGGTACGGACGACAAAATTCTAGCTAAATTATATAATTACTTATTGGAGTACGATATGGCAGAGGAAGTAGTTAAAGAACCGATGTTAGCATGGGCCAAAAATATAGGACAGAATATAAATCTGAACGAATGGGATTCAATATGGAATAATAATCTTAAAATGACAAAGGCGACAGCTTATAAGGAAAACCAATACAAGCTGTTTTATAGATGGCATATGGCCCCAGCTAGGATAGCGAAGATCTATCCCAAGTCCCAGCTGATCGGGAGGAAATGGGGATTTTGCAGTAGCCTTTCCCTGGATTGGGGAGGGAATGGAGATTTTACAGTATCCTTCCCCTGCCACGCCCACCAAGCCATACCACGCCCACCAAGCCACACCCACAGAACCGGTAGTAAAAAAATTTGAAACCCATCACTGTTTTGTATCTATTGTGTGCTCATGCATTATTGCGGTTGAAGCTGAAGTAGTCACTGACAGGTAGGACGTTGTAGCACAGTGTTTCTCAACCTTGGTAGCTTGAAGATGGGTGGACTTCAACTCCAAGGAATCCCCCAGCCAGCAACGCTGGGAGTTGAAGTCCACCCATCTTCAAGCTTCCAAGGTTGAGAAACACTGTTGTAGCAGATAATTTTGTGCACTACGCTTAGGTCAGACCGAAGGCGGCGTAGTTCTAAATTGTCTAAGGCCAAAAATTTTCGATATTTTTTTCATCCAGGTTAACCGTGCTCAGTTGTTTGAGGTCAGGGGTTGGCCAGTTGCTATAGTCACTTATTGTATCCGACACCAGATAATGTTCCCCAGGACGTTTTATCTTCTTTCCTAGTTCCTTCCTGGTTTATATATTTGCAAATATCTTTTTATATATTAACGTATTCTTTCTGAGCAAAGTGCCCTCCCCCAGTTGTTATGATTATGGTTAAAAGCCACTGGCATTTATTTAAATGTTGCAATTATCTCATGGTGTATTTAAGGAAGCAGTTTTTCAGCTTCCTGTAATAATAGAGGAAAAGCTTGCAATTTGATGCGATTATATCAGTATTGACTCTCAGCAATCAGAAGCAGAGATTGTCTGCAGGAGAGCCTGTCCCCAACCCATTTTTTTTCAGATCTTCCAACGGTGCCCCCATCACTGCTGGGTCCATCCACCTCACAGCTGGTCATCCTCTTAACAATCTTCAACTTTGCAAGTTGCCAGTCTGTTACTTAGAGAAGCCATTTCTTAGCTCCTATCTTTCTTTCTCTTTCTTTCTTTCTTTCTTTCTTTCTTTCTTTCTTTCTTTCTTTCTTTCTTTCTTTCTTTCTTTCCTTCCTTCCTTCCTTCCTTCCTTCCTTCCTTCCTTCTTTTTCTTTCTTTTTTTCTCTCACTGTTTCTTTCTTTCTCTCACTCTTTCTTTCTTTCTCTTTCTCTTTTCTTCCTTCCTTCCTCCCTTTCTTTCTTTCTCCCTCCTCCCTCCCTCCTCCTTTCTTTCTTTCTTTCTCCCTCCTTCCTCCCTCCTCCTTCCTTCCTTCCTTCTTTCCTTTCTTTCTTCCTTTCTTCCTTCCTCCTTCCCTCCTTCCCTCTTCCTTCCTTCCTTCCTTCTTTCTAGAGAAGAACAGTTTTTTCCCAAACGCCATCACTCTGCTAAACAAATAATTCCCTCAACACTGTCAAATTATTCACTAAGTCTGCACTACTATTACTATTCGTCTTCTCATCGTTCCCACCCATCTCCTCCCACTTATGACTGCATGACTGTAACTTTGTTGCTTGTATCCTTACGATTTATATTGATATTGTTTCCTAATATGACTTGATTGTTTATTTGTTCCTTATGACTATCATTAAGTGTTGTACCTTATGATTCTTGACAAATGTATCTTGTCTTTTTATTTACACTGAGGGCATATGCACCGAAGACAAATTCCTTGTGTGTCCAATAATTTATCTTGGCCAATAAAGAATTCTATTCTATTCTTTTTTTTTTTTTTATTGCAAAAGTTTTACAATTACATTTTCACCCCTTTTTTCACCCCCCCACCTCCCTCCCCAAACTTCCCATCCTCCCTAACCCTCCCTAACCCTCCCCCCCAGACTTCCCTATTATGTACTCATAACTAATAATACTGATATATATACCTGAACCCATCCCTCCCCCTATATTATTTTCCCTCTTTATCTCTTTACATTAAGATATTTCTAATACATTATTTTCAAATAAAAGCTATTTGGTACTTTCTAGTTTGGTATTTGTTCTGAACATATTCTATCCACCTTTTCCATTCCCATTCATAAGTCTCTTGTGAACAATCTTTTAAATATGCTGAAATCTTCGCCATCTCTGCAAAACTGGCCATCTTCGAAGTCCATTCCTCGATAGTAGGCAAAGCTTCATTCTTCCAATATTTACCTATCAACAATCTTGCTGCTGTTATCATATACAATATTAATTTTATTTCACCCCGTGTAAAACCCTTGACTATACCCAATAAAAACAATTGTGGAGAAAATTGAATTTTTTTCTTCAAAACATTCTGCATGACCCACCATATTTTTATCCAAAAAGCCTTAACTTTCAAGAATTCTATTCTATTCTATTCTATTCTATTCTATTCTATTCTATTCTATTCTATTCTATTCTAGTCTACTCTAGTCTACTCTACTCTACTTTCTTTCTCTTTCTTTCTTTCTTCCTTTCTCTTCCTTCGTTCCTTCCTTTTTTCTTTCTCCCTCCCTCCCTCCCTCCCTCCCTCCCTCCCTTCCTTCCTTCCTTCCTTCCTTCCTTCCTTCCCTCCCTCCTTCTCTTTCAAATATCATTTTACTGCAACAATCATTTAGATTGTCATTTCAGATTGCTTTCCCGGGACTTTTGTTCCACTATTTTTTTAATTTTATTTCCAAAGTGAAAATACACAATAACGAAAAAAGAAGAAACAAACTAGCAGTCTGGGTTCTCCAATACTGGAAGGTGTTAAGAAGTGATTGGACAACCATTTGTCTGAAATGGTATAGGATTTCCTAACTGAGCAGGGGGTTGGACTAGAAGACCTCCAAGGTCCCTTCCAACTCTATTCTATTATTCTGTCCTGTTATTTCTGTTATTTTTACTGTTTTTCCCTTGTTCTTTCATTTCTCATTTTATTTTTATATTGTATATTTTGTCTGTTTGATGTTTCTTCGGTTAATTTGCGCTATTCCATTTTTAATTATATAGGCCCGTGATGGCAAACCTATGGCACGCGTGCCACAGGTGGCACGCGGAGCCATATTAGTGGGCATGCCAGCTCAGCTCTGGAGGCATGCGCTCGCCGGCCAGCTGATTTTCGGCCCTTTTGGGCCCACCAGAAGTAGGGAAACAGGCTGTTTCCTGCCTCTGGAGGGCCTGGGGGGGTGGGGAAGGCCCGTATTTCTTTCTTATCTGGCTCCAGATCCTCTTTGTGTATCTGGGAACGGTGAAAACAGCCTTTCCCACTCCCTTGGAGGCCCTACGGAGGCTGAAAGGGCCCATTTCCCCACTCCCGGTGGGACAGGAAGGGACCTTTTTTCCTGTCCCCAGCCTCCAGAGACTCCTAGAGAGGCTCCTACAGACTCCTAGAGAGGCTCCTACAGACTCCTAGAGAGGTTCTGGAGGCTGGGGACAGCAAAAAATATCACTTCCTGTCCCACCGGGAGTTGGGAAATGGGCCCTTTCAGCCTCCGTAGGGCTTCCAAGGGAATGGGAAAGGCTGTTTTCGCCGTTCCCAGATACACAGAGAGGATCTGGAACCAGGTAAGAATGAAAAACGGGCCTACCAGGCCATCCTGTGCCAGAAGCGGGGGGCGAGGGGGGAGGGGGTTGTGCACACATGCGCGTGGGCACGTGCGCGCGCGACCCTCCCCCGCCCCCCCCTCTCCTGGCACGCGATGGCAAAAAGCCATCACTGATATAGGCCATAGGGTGAATTTTTGCATCCCTAGGAGGGATGACAGAATTATAAATCAATTAATACCTTTTTTTAAAAATGTGTCTTTTGAAAACGATACCTGTTCTTTGTTGTCACTCATGTTAGGAATAATATGATTCAACCAATGAAAGCTATTTGTCTTTTGCAGAAGGGAAAACCTGGTGTTATGCCTCACAACAGTGCAAAGTCCCAGATTGCAAAGGTAACTTTCAAAGCCAACAGTTCAATGTACTGTAAGACACGAATCATGGGCAAGGTGTGGGAAAATGCAAGTTATTATATTTCCTTTTCTGTAGAGCCACTATTATGGATAGTTACGCAATAAAATGCTGAGTGTAACAAATGGTAATAAAAACATTGAATTCTTGGAGAGCTTCTGGGCTGCTTTGCTGCCATTCCAGTCTTGCTCTGAAAGGACCCTCTGATTGCAAAGTTAAATTTCTTTCATGCTTTTGCCAATAGCCTGACTAAGGTGAAAGATAAAGGCGTCCCTGCAGATTTTACTCTGCTAGTGGTTGCCGGAGGGCTCCGTTTCAAGGCCATTGAGTCAGCGCTGTCCAAAAACATTTCCACGGTCCTGTGACCAGCATGACATCATGGAGCGCTGTTACCTTCCCACCGAAATGATACCTATTTATCTACTCACATTTGCATGCTTTCGAACTGCTAGGTTGGCAGGAGCTGAGGTGAGGATGGGAGCTCACCCCATCACGAGGTGCTTGGGTCTCGAACCTGGGCTACCGGCTTTCCAGCCCACATACCCAGATCTTAACCACTGAGCCACCACACTGCCATATAGGCTGACTAAGTTTTCATGGAATCCTAAGGCAGCTCCTAGTTGGGGAACTGGGAGACAAGATAGGTTTCAAGTACAGGTAGTCCTCGTCTTACAATTACAATGGAGCTCCGAAGTTCATTTGCTAAGCAAGGCAGTTGTTAAGTGAGTTTTACCCCATTTTACATCTTTTTTTGACAGAGATGTTAAGGCAACCACTGCAGTTGTTAAGAGAAAATCATGCTAAGCGAATCTCTCTTCCCCCATTGACTTTGCTTGTCACAACCCAGCTGAGAAGGTTACAAATAGTGACCAAATGACCCTAGGACAGGACAACTATCATAAATACATGCCAGTTGCCCATTATTTTGAATTGTGATTATGGAGGTGCTGCAGTGGTTGTTAAGTGTGAAAAGTGATCATAAATCCCATTTTTCAGTGCCGTTGTAACTTTGAACGGTCACTAAATGAATGGTTGTAAGACAAGGTTGTAAGACAAGGACTACTACTTGTAATGTTCCGAGGATGAGTGTCTATTAGAGTCATGGCTAGTTTGAGCTCAGGCAGTGGTGGGTTCCTCCCGGTTCGGCCCGGTTCGGCCGAGTCGGTAGCGGTGACAATATGACGTCACTGAACCAGTTCTCTTTGTTCGGGAACTGGGGCCCCCCCGCCCCTCCCCCACATAATTCTTACCTTTTATTTGGCCCCGCCCCCAATCTATTCACTGCCTCCCGTTCCGAGTCCCAGCTGATTGGCTAGAAGGAAAAAAACTGTTTAAACTCTTGCTGCAGGGCTTCAAAGGGCCGCCCTACAGCTGATCAGTGGTAAAAGGCAGTGTGGTGGTAGACCAGTGTGCTTGAAAAACAAATGGGTAGACCGGTGCCTGCAAAAAATAAATAGGTAGATTGGTACAGCTCTGCAAGCAGTTAAAAGCCTGGTAGACCAGTACCTCTGCTAAATCCTAAAGAATTGTCACATGACCATCAAACCACACCCACAAAATAAGCCACGCTGACAGAACCGGTAGTAAAAAAATTTAGAACCCACCCCTGAGACCAGGGACTGGAATTGAAAATAGATAGGAGATGGCGGGAAACAGACTGTTTTAACTAAAGAAAAGGATTTATTGAGTTGGAAACCACTTCTGGGCTTTTTGCTTGAGCATGAAAAAAAAAAAAGTTTGATTTTAGGTTTTGATGAGTGGAATGATTGTATTGTTATACAATGGTTTGAAATGAACGGAGCTAATCTAGGAGAGAAGCAATCTAGAACTAAGCAGAAGTTTCCTGACAGTTAGAACAATTAATCAGTGGAACAACTTGCCTCTAGAAGTTGTGAATGCTCCAACACTGGAAGTTTTTAAGAAGAGACTGAACAGCCATTTGTCTGAAGTGGTGTAGGGTCTCCTACTTGAGCAAGGGATGGACTAGATGTTGGAAAGATGTGGAGACTCTGGAAAGAGTGCAGAGAAGAGCATCCAGGATGATGAGGGGACCGAAGGTAAAACATGCGATGAATGGTTGCAGGAACTGGGCATGGCTAGTCTAGTGAAGAGAACAGAAGGACTAGGGGAGACATGATAGCATCTTCCAATATTTGAGGGGCTCCCACAGAGAGGAGGAGGTCAACCTATTCTCCAAAGCACCCGAAGGCCAGACAAGGAATAATGGATGGAAACTGAACAAGGAGAGATTCAACCTAGAAATAAGGAGAAACTTTCTGATAGTGAGAAATAATCAACCCATGGAACAGAAGTTGCCTTCGGAAGTTGTGGGAGCTTCATCACTGGAGGCTTCCAAGAAGAGACTGGACTGCCATCTGTTAGAAATGGTGTAGGGTTTCCTACTTGAGCAGTGGGTTGGACTAGATGACCTCCAAGGTCCCTCCCAACTCTGTTGTTCTGTTTTCCCGCTGGCTTCTTTTAGACTTCTTCCAGCTTATAGGCCAGGAAGTCCTAAAGACTTCAACTTCATAAACCATAGTTTGCAGAAATCACGATTTTATTAGTCTTGATCCAATTTCTGTCCCATTCAAAAGTCTTTTTTCTCCTCTCCCTCCTGCAGAACCTCGCCTATGGGCGAAGCTATATTCAGAATGTGGAAACAACAAACAATCTCCGGTTAATATTCTCACCCGGCAGGTAACATACAACAACTCTCTGAAAGCGTTTAATTTTATAAACTACGATGTCGAATCCAACCACAAATGGAGCATGGAAAACAACGGACACACAGGTGAGAAGCAGGAATACCTCATACAAGCCATACAGGTATTCCTCAGAATGGGAGAATATGTGGACGAAAGGTCTAAAATGTACACTAAATTATAACTTAAAGGAAAAATTTTACAATATGATGTATCATTGGTATTTAACACCAGATAAGTTAGAGGTGGTGTTATGACCCAAACCCAAATAGGTATTATCAGACTCAATCAGTTCGAAAACAAACAGACTTTATTAGAACAGCTGAGAATTAACTCATTCTCAGCGTAGTCCAAACTAATTCAAAACAAATTCTTCATAACACAATTCTTCAGCCTTATCACCGACCTTGGTCTAATTAGGCAACCTGCCAAAGGCTTTTCTTGGCAAAAGTTCAGGAGCAGAAGACACTGACAAGAAATAAATGCAGCAAGACAAGAAACAAATCTATCAACGTTGTTTTCCGACAAAGAGCCCAATAGCTGTTGCTGGTCTTTTAAGCCTTATGGGAGGGGCCAATCATCTCTTGGCCTTACTCCTGAGTTGTCCTTTTTGCTTTAGCTGCTCCTGCCTTCTGGCAGCTCTTCTCATACATGCACTAGGAACAGGCTCCTCCTGATCCTCTGCCTCTCTGATGTCAGCCTCTGGAGGCTCTGGAGTCCGCACATCACTCCCAGATGGGCCCTGGCCCCATCTCTGCCTCTGGCGCAGAGCCCTCGTCCGGGCCTTCCCCAGCCTCCAGGACCGGCCCATGTTCTTCCTCAGCCTCCTCACTGTCCGACTCCACTGCCAGCTCCGCAGGCTGCTGGCGGACCACAACAGTTGTCAAACTCGATTTCATTGAGGGCATGGCCAGCTCGACATCACTCATGTCAGGGGCACCTGTGGTGCAGCAGTGAAATCCTCTGAAGTCTGTTCTGTGAGTCTGCTATTGAGTGCGTGCCCGCGCAGCGCTAAAAAAGGAACATTTTGAAGCCTTCCAAGTCTGCAAAGGTAAGTAAAACAGTGAGGGGGGGGGGAATCCGTTGTGCCACATGGTTTAGATTAGCTAGAAAGCAGGAAATCCGATGATTCTAGCTAATATAAATCACGCGTCACAGCTGATCGCCACCCAGCTGATCATCGGAAATACCTGCATTTTTTACTACCAGTTCACCAGAACCGGTCCGAACCAATAGCATTTCACACCTGCTGTGGTGGCCCGAGTGCTCTGCCAGTAAAAATGGGATCCCGACCTCTGTTTTCGGCTGTGACGGTCTCCTGCAAGCCTTTGCCAGCAAAAACGGAGCTCACGAGGGCCACCTGTGTCCCTCCCGAACTCCGTTTTCGGCTGCAACGGCCTCCTGCAAGCCTCTGCCAGTGAAGCAAAGGCACTGCAGGCCGGTCCTTCACTGTTTTCAGGGTGGTTCCATGGGCCAGATCTAATCACCCCACGGGCCAGATCTGGCCCCCGGGCCTTGCGTTTGACACCCCTGAGGTAAATTGTCCAGGTTGTATAAACGGATTTCAAATGACTGTTGGAAATACAAATGTAAAGAAGGGACTTTTAAATCATTTATGGTGGACATGTGACATGTTACAATGGTTTGTTTACTGACTGTTCAAAGTTACGACGGCACTGAAAAATGAGACTTACGGCCGTTTTTCATTCAACCATTGCATCACTCCCCATGGATCAAAATTCAGAGGCTTGGCAACTGGCATCAACTTATGACAGTTGCAGTGTCCCGAGGTCACAGGATCATTTTTTCCGATCTCCTAACAAGCAAAATTAACAGGGAAGCCAGATTCACTTAACAAACATGTTACTTAACAACTGTGTGAATGCGTTCTAAGGTTTTTAATGTTTTTTAATCTTTTAAATGCTTTTAGAATGGTGTTGTTTTTTTTTAATGTATTGTGAGCCGCCCTGAGGCTCTGGAAAGGAGCGGCATATAAATTTAATAAATAAATAAATTTAATAAATAAACTGCAGTGACTCACTTCACAACTGTGGCAAAAAAGATTGTAAAACGGGGCGAAACTCACTTAACCACTGTCTTGTTTAGCAACGGAAATGTTGGCTCAATTGTGGTCGTAAGTTGAGGACTATCTGTAGTCCTTGATTTGGGACCATCTGTTGCTGAGCAAAAGCGATTGTTAAGTGAATCGTGCCCAGTATTACACATTTTTTTCCAAGGTTGTTAAATGAATCTGCAGTTGTTAAGTGAATCCGGCAGGCATTAAGCAATACAGCTGGCCCAATTGTATTTGCTCACAGCTGCTGGTTTTCAGCGAAACTGTCGTAAAATGTGATCATGTGACACCCCCCCTGCAAATAGCTATGTGTCATCGTAATTTTGAGCGGTCATTAAATGAATGGTTGTAAGTCGAGGACTGTATTCCATTTGGGCTTCTAAATGTCCTGCATCTCCTAGTGTGTTCAGCAGACTGAAAGGGCAGGTTGTAAAGCAAGTCTAAAATGAGCCAGGAAGTAATACAGGTAGTCCTCGACTTACAACAGTTCACTTAATGACCCTTCGAAGTTACAACAGCGCTGAAAAAATTTCTGTCCATTTTTTCACACTTATGACCGTTGCAGCATCCCCGTGGTCACCTGATCCAAATTGAGCTGCTTGGAAACTGACTCATACTTACGACCAGAGGTGGGATTCACTTACCTTCCCTACCGGTTTGCAAATGTGAGTGCGCGCACCTCCTCTGCGCATCCGCATGGCCTTCTGCGCATACGCAGAACTCGCGCATTACATCCAGGAGGGTGGGCGGAGCCTCCCATAGTCGCCACTACCAATTCGCCCGAACCGGACAGAACCGGCTGAATCCCACCTCTGCTTACGACAGTTGCAGCGTCCCAGGGGTTGCGCGATCCCCTTTTGCGACCTTCTGACAAACAAAGTCAATGGGGAAGCCAGATTCACTTAACAACCCGTGTTCCTAACTTAACCACGTTAAGGCATTGATTCATTTAACAACTGCGGCAAGAAAGGTCGTAAAATCCACTGAGCCAATGTTTCGCTTAGCAACAAAACATGGAGAGGCTTCATTTTTGTGGTCGTAAGTCGAAGACTACGCTGTACTGAATCCATTTTTTCCTTGGCAGTCGTCGTCCGGCTGGGTCAGTCGGAGAAGGTGGAGTCTGGGGGTCTGAACGGGAGATACAAGGCGGTGCAGTTTCATTTCCACTGGGGAAGCGAGATGGGGAACACGCGGAGTCCTGGATCCGAACACAGCATTGATGGAGAGAGGTACCCCATGGAGGTAAAAGCCCCCAGAAACATTCATCTCCAAACTCTGGCCTCAGGAAACATTTGAAATATATGTTATTGTTGTTAGTTGCGAAGTCGTGTCCGACCCATCGCGACCCGATGGACAACGTTCCTCCAGGCCTTCCTGTCCTCTACCATCCTCTGGAGTCCATTTAAACTCACGCCGACTGCTTCGGTGACTCTATCCAGCCACCTCGTTCTCTGACGTCCCCTTCTTCTCCTTTTGCCCTCCATCTTTCCCAGCATGAGGCTCTTCTCCAGTGAGTCCTTCCTTCTCATTCGGTGGCCAAAGTATTTGAGTTCCCTCTTCAGGATCTGGCCTTCTAGACAGCAGTCAGGGTTGATCTCCTCTAGGACTGACCGATTAAATTTATATTTATTTACATACATACATACCAGGGGTGGGTTCTAAATTTTTTTACTACCAGTTCTGTGGGCGTGGCTTATTTTGTGGGTGTGGCTTGGTGGGGGGGTAATATGACTGGGTGGACGCGGCCAACTTTTTTTTTTTTTTTTACTTTTAAAAGCTTTTTTTCTACAACCTTAAGAGGTTGCAGAAAACAATGCTTTGAAAAGCCTCTGCCGATCAGGCAACTCAGCTGAGATCGTCAGAGGCTTTTCAAAGCATTTTTTTTTTACCACCTCTTCAGCCAAAGAGGTCGTTGAAAAAATGCTTTGAAAAGCCTCTGCCGATCCCAGCTGAGCTGCGGGATCATCAGAGGCTTTTCTTTTTACTTTTAAAAGCATTTTTTCGACTGAAGAGGTTGTAGAAAAAAGGCTTTTAAAAGTAAAAAAAAAAGAAGCCTCTGATGAGGTGGGGTAAGCGAGCGGTGACCGGGCCGGGGACCAGTTCGGGGGCGTAGCCAGCCAATGTTAATGACATTACCTAGTTGGGTAATGAAAAGTTTCCAAGAAAACAACCAAGCTTAGATAGCACCAAGGTCCCTCATGTCAACCCAGTTTGTGGGGGCAATAAGCTGACTTTGTATAAAATATACAAAAGAATGAAGGCTATTGCTTAACGCATTGTAAGCCGCCCTGAGTCTCCGGAGAAGGGCGGCATATAAATCAAATTAAAAAAAAAACAAAAAACCCTGATCTACAAATATTCTCTTTTATTATTAAGGTTATTATATAACCTCCTCCTGTCCCGATTTGTAGCTGAGGAAATAGTTAAAGACTCGATGATAGTCTGAGGGAGGAATTTCGGATATTCATTAGATCTGGAAAAATGGCAACAAATATGGAATAGAAATGGGAAAATGACGAAGGCAGTGTCTTCCAAAGAAAATATATTTAAAATGTTATATAGGTGGCATATACCACCAGCAAGAATCGCAAAGATGTTCCCTGGAACCTCAGCAGAATGTTGGAAATGTGGGTCAGCCAGGGGTACATTTTACCACCAATGGTGGACATGTCTACAAGCCCAAAACTATTGAAGTAAGATAAAAGTTTGGCTCATGGAGATTACAGGAGTCAGTTTTCAACTGAGACCAGAGGTCTACTTGCTAGGGTGCGCTTCAAGGTTTTGGTTACCACCTTTAAAGCGCTCCATGGCTTAGGACCTGGGTACTTGCGGGACCACCTACTACCACCAATAACCTCCCACCGGCCGGTACGCTCCCATAGTGAGGGGCTCCTCCGGGTGCCGTCGGCCAAACAATGTCGACTGGCGGCCCCCAGGGGGAGAGCCTTCTCTGTGGGGGCACCTACTATCTGGAAGGAGCTCCCCCCAGAGATACGGAGGATCCCGGATCTGCGCACCTTCCGCCGCGCTTTAAAGACCTTATTATTTCACCAGGTGGGCCTGGCCTAATTTTCTCCCTCTTTCATAAAAGATTTTTAATTTTTAAATATCTTTTAGTATTTTATACATTCAATTTTTAAATTGGTTTTAAATAGTTCGGGGTTTTAAATTTGTCGGAGCCAAAATTATTTAATTTGATTTTATTCTACTTTTAAATTTTGTATGGATGTGTTTTATTGTTTGGCTGTGCACCGCCCTGAGTCCTTCGGGAGTAGGGCGGTATAGAAATCGAATAAAATAAATAAATAAATGAATAAATAAATGAATAAATAAATGAATAAATAAATAAATGAATAAATAAATAAATAAATAAATAAATAAATAAATAAAATAAAATAAAATAAAATAAAATAAAATAAAATAAAATAAAATAAAATAAAATAAACTCTGAGGGCATAAGGAAAGCAGACTGGTACCTTTTCATACACATTACCACTGTGGCTAGAATTGCATATGCGCAATTTTGGAAAGGGAAAGAAGTACCATTGGATCAGATGATTATCAACAAAATTTTGTTTGTGTGCAGAATGTGATAGATTAACCTGCATATACTTAAAGATAGACAAGAATCAATTGTCAATCAAAGCTGGGATAAATGGTACCAATGGATAGAAGTCAAAATGTCATGAGGTAGATGTTAGGGAAGCATGTAGCATAGATATGTAAATAGCAAGCTAAATATAAATAAGGGAATATTAGATATAAGAAGATTAACAAACAGGGTGGATAAAAATCAATGATTTTTTTAAAAAAAATCAAAAAAATCAGATTTTTTTGATTTAAATCGGATTTTTTTGATTCTTAGCGAATTTATTTTAATAAAAAACTTTTGGGGTAAAAATCTATCGTAAGATAGTTTTCTATTTAAGATACATAAATAATTTAGTTTATTCAGCATGAAATGGAGCTTAGTTATGTAGCATGAGGCTGTATATTCTGCAATATACAGGGACTATCGCTGAGTCAACAGTGGGTCAAAGGAGTAGCAGAGATGACAGTTGCTCTTTTAAAAATTATGATTTAAATCGAGTTGATTTAAATCAAGCCTTTTAACTAGTTATTTAAATCATGATTTAAATTGTGATTTAAATCAACTTGATTTAAATCAAATCCACCCTGTTAACAAATGCAAGATGCAGTATGATAAACCAAAGTGAAGCTGTAGTATGATGATATGTAATGTTATTTAGAAACTGTATATATATGGGGGTTGAATCAACCTCAGTCGTATGTATGTGATTGTCTTTCGTTATAGTCTTTATTCTGTTTTTTGTTTCTAATGTATAATAAAATTTTATTTTTTTTAAAAAAAGTGTTTTTTAACCTACTGTGACTTGAGTAATAAAGAGTCTTGAGTCAATCCAGCCTGTGACTTTCTTACAGCTTCACATTGTCCACATTAAGGAGGAATTTAGCAGCACAGATTCAGCGATCAAAGGAAAAGGCGTAGCGGTGCTGGGATTTTTTATAAAGGTATGGAATAGATTTGCGTTCCATTGTAATTTTTTAAAAATAAACTTCAAGACTTTGAACAAACTCAAAACTGGGTCAGTCTCATCCAGTGCCTTCCAGTTGTATTGAAGCCACAAGACCCATAATCCTCACCCATCGTGGTTTCACTGAGCCATCCTCCTATACAGGGCAGGTTGCATTTACATATCTTGGCCAGACCTCTTCGGAGACACCTGTGGTGGGTGAGACCCCCCCCCACAACCTCTGAAAGCCCCTGTTGACCTTGACTTTCTCCTCCCAGAGCAGTTTCTCAACCTTTGGCAATCTTGAGCTATGAAAACTTCAACTCCCAGAATTCCTCAGCCAGCTAAGGAATTCTGGGAGTTGAAGTCCACACAGCGCAAAAGTTGCCAAAGTTTGAAGCACTTTTCTAGAGTCCTTTCTCCTGGGGCAACAGAATTCTTCAGCTCCTCTTTCCTGCCAAATTTAACAGCTATTTTTCACTGTGTTCTCCCAAAGGAAGGGAAAAAAGGGAGCGGGACATAGAGAGACGGAGGGAGGGAGGAAAGAAGGAAGAAAGAGGGGAGAGGAGGGAGGGAGGGAGGAAGAATTAAGGAAGGAAGGAAAGAAAAAGAAAGAAAGAGAAAGAAAGAAAGAAAGAAAGAAAGAAAGAAAGAAAGAAAGAGGAAGGAAGGAAGGAAGGAAGGAAAGAAAGAGAAAGAAAGAAAGAAAGAAAGAAAGAAAGAAAGAAAGAAAGAAAGAAAGAAAGAAAGAAAGAAAGAAAGAAAGGCAAGCTTTTCTTAAATTGGACACCCTCCTTTTTTGGACTTGCTTCAAACAGCAAATAGCAATAGCAGTAGTACTTAGATTTATATACCACTTCACGGTGCTTTCCAGCCCTCTCTAAGCGGTTTACAGAATCAGCCTATTGTCCTCAATAATCTGGATCCTCATTTTACCCACCTCAGAAGGATGGAAGGCTGAGTCAACCTGGAGCCGGTCAGGATCGAACTCCTAACAGTGGGCAGAGTTTGCCTGCGATAGCAATAACACTTAGACATATACGGCTTCACAGTGCTTTTACAGCCCTCTCTAAGCGGTTTACAGAGTCAGCCTCTTGGCCCCAACAATCTGAGTCCTCATTTTACTGACCTCACAAGGATGGAAGGCTGAGTCAATCTTGACTCAGCTCAAAAATGTTCCAGGTTCAATTCTTAATATGTTTTGCTCTGTTACAGGTTGGCAAAAAGAATCGAAACTATGAATCGCTCATTTCAAATTTAGAAAAGATTGGGACTGCAGGTAAGGAGAAGAGACCTAACGCAAATGTGAATTTAATTCAATTTAATCATTCGATTTAATTCATTGGATTTTCGAGGCCACACGGCTCCAAAGGAGATTCTGAACAGCTTACAATTAAAATTTCCGTTGCTAAGCAAGACAGTTAAGTGAGTTATGCCGAAAGCCCTACTAAGCAGGTATATACAAAAAGTATGAAGGCTATTGCTTAACGCATTGTAAGCCGCCCTGAGTCTCCGGAGAAGGGCGGCATATAAATCGAACCAATAAATAAATAAATAAATAAAATTAATGACCTTTCTTGTCACAGTTGCGAAGTGAATCACTGCCAGTTGTTAAATTAGTAACATGGTTGTTAAGTGAATCGGGCTTCCCCATTGATTTTGCTTGTCAGAAGGTTACAGGTGATCACATCACCCTGGGAGACTGCAACTGTCATAAATAACCGTCATAAACTGGCTGGGGAATTGAGAAAGTTGAAATCCTCCAGAAGGGATAAATGTTTGCCCACACTTGTGATGGTTGTTGTGTCCTGTGGTCATGTGATTCCCATTTGTGACCTCCACAACTGGCTTCTAACATACAGGTAGTCCTCAACTTATGCCCACAATTGAGCCCAAAATTCACGTTGTTAAGTGAGAATTTGAGTTTTGCCCCATTTTACAACATTTCTTGCCACAGTTGTGAACCGAATCACTGCAGTTGATAAGTTAGTAACATGGTTGTTAAGTGAATCGGGCTTCCCCATTGATTTTTGCTTGTCAGAAGGTTACAGGTGATCACATCGCCCTGGGAGACTGCAACCATCATAAATATGAGTCAGTTGCCAAGCATCTGAATTTTGATCATATCACCAGGGGGATATAGTAATGGTTGCAAGCAGAGGTGAAATCTACTTACTTTCCCTACCGTTTTAGAAGTGCGCACGCACATCACGTGCCTGCGCTGATCCTCTGCATATGCGCAAACCCTTCTGCACATGCACAGAGGGTAAAAAACAGGTTACTTCCTGGTTAAAACCAGAAAGTAACGACCGGTTGGGTGGGTGGAGCCTCGAGCCACCATCGCTACCGGTTCTCCGAACCACCAGTCATCATCGCTACCGGTTCGTCCGAACCAGTCTGAACCAGGAGCATTTCATCCCTGGTTGCAAGTGTAAAAATAATGGTCATGTCATCTTTTTCAATGCTGTTATAACTTCAAACGATTCACCAAACAAAACGTTGTAAGGGAAGGATTACCTGTAACTCATACAATATCTGAGATACAAATAATTCTCTCCATTAGTCATTCGGTTTGAGCTCCAAGCTTGGCAATTTGGTTGCAAACGTTTCATCGCCATTCGAGGAGGCATCGTCCAGGCATTTTGAGTTGTGCTCGTCTGGCAGAACGCAGGTCTTTAAGTACCTTTGTTTGAGATGTAAATTACTGTATTTTTCAGAGTATAAGACGCACCTGTTTCCCCCCCTAAAAGGAGGTGAAAATTTAGGTGCGTCTTATACACCGAATGTAGCCCCGCCTACCCACTGGCCCCCACCCTTTGGCCTCTGCCTCACAGCAGTTACCTCCTTGCAAGCAAACAGCAAGAAAAAACAGCTCCTTTCAGTTTCAGCACAGTCTAATTAGCACCAGTTGATTGGATCGGCCTCCCGACTCTCAGCTGATTTGCTCTCAGCTGTTTTGCAGGGGCCTCTGCTGCTTGCTGCAAAGAGGTAAATTACTGGAGCAGATTTTTTTTATTTCCTTGTGCTAATCAAGCTATGCTGAAAACGAAAATGAAAGTAAAGCATTTGCTGTTTGCTGTTTACTGCAACGAGGCAAAATTGCTCAGAGGCAGAGGCAGAGGCAGAGGGAGATTTCTTTTTCTTCTTTTCCTCACCAAAAAAGATAGGTGCGTCTCATACTCCGAAAAATACGGTAGTCTGAATGTTGCCAGTCAACAGCCAGCCCATCAAACAGTCTGAAATCAGAGGTTGACTCAGAAATATCTGAACATTGTTATGTATCATCGTTATTATATTATTAATATTATGGTAATGAATACTACAACAAACACATGGATTATGGTTGTTTAAAAATAACTGTATCCAGGTCACACACTGTTTGATGGAAATTGAATGTTATATAAATAAAACAAAGAAAACATGAAAACAGAAATATCCAAACAAACAACATTCAGACTAATTTGCATCTCATAAAAAAGTACCATATTTTTCGGAGTATAAGACGCTCTGGATAAGACACACCTATCTTTTTGGGGGAGGAAAACAAGAAAAAAAAAATCTGCCTCTGCCTCCCAGCAATTTGCCTCATTGCAGCAAACAGCAAACAGCCTGCTTTACTTTTCATTTTCATTTTCAGCACAGCCTGATTAGCACAAGAAAAAGAAAATCTGCTTCCCAGCAATTTGCCTGCTTGCAGGAGGCCCGCGTGGCAATAGGCAATGGCAATCCCTGCAGCCTCAAAACAGCTGAGGGTCGGGAGGCCAATCCAACGGACAATCAACTGTGTGTGTTAATCAGGCTGTGCTGAAGCTGAACTGGGCCTCTTGCTGCTTGCTGCAAGGAGGTAAATTGCTGGGAGGCAGATTTTTTTTCTTGTGCTAATCAGGCTGTGCTGAAGCTGAAACGGGCTGTTTGCTGTTTGCTGCAAGGAGGTAAATTGCTGGGAGGCAGAGGCCAAAGGGTGGGGGCCAGCAGGTGGGTGGGGCTACATTTGGTGTATAAGATGCACCCAAATTTACACCCTCTTTTAGGGAGGGGAAGTGTGTCTTATACTCCAAAAAACACGGTATTTAAAGACCTGTGTTCTGACAGACGAGCACAACTCAAAAACACACGGACGATGTCTCCTCGAATGGTGATGAAATGTTTGCAACCAAATTGCCAAACACAGAGCTCAAAGCAACAGCCTAACTACCAACCCAAGCTACAGTACTAATATATTCAAACACATTTCAATTCTCTCTGTCATTTATTCAGGGCAAAAAGTAGAGATTCCAGCTTTGGCCCTGGAATCCCTGATCCCGGAGAAGAAGGATCTCACCAGCTTCTATCGCTACACTGGCTCTCTGACCACCCCTGCCTGCAGTGAAGAGGTGGTCTGGACCTTGTTTGAGAAACCCATTGAACTTGAGTGGGAGCAGGTAGGAGACACGGGCTAAGAAACAGGTCTCTTCCTATGGATACTGTGGTCTCGGGTTTTCAGTTGTGAGTTAATTTTTGGGTCAGCAGTTTTTTGCTTCTATGTTTTGGATAGCGGTGTGGGTTTTGAAATGTTGTTAACCTCCTTGAATGCTGGCAGAGAACAGGAAGGAAGAAGAAGGACTGGGTGTTTGTGTGAAAGAGAGAGGATGGGGAAGGGAAGGGAAGGGAAGGGAAGGGAAGGAAAGGAAAGGAGGAATGGAGGGAGGAAGGAAGGAAGAAAGAAGGGAAGGAGAGAGGGAGGAATGAAAGAGGAAGGGAGGGAGAAAGGAAATAGAGGAATGAAGGGGGAAGGAGGAGGAAGGAGGGAGGGGGAGAGAGGAAGGAAAGAAGAAGGGAGGGAGAGAGGGAGGGAGGAATGAAAGAGGAAGGGAGGGAGAATGGAAATAGAGGAATGAAGGAGGGAGGAGGAGGAAGGAGAGTGGGGGAGGGAGGAAGGAAGGAAGAAAGGAGGGAGGGAGAGGGAGGAATGAAAGAGGAAGGGAGGGAGAAAGGAAATAGAGGAATGAAGGAGGAAGGAGGAGGTAGGAGGGAGGGGGAGGGAGGAAGGAAGGAAGAAGGGAGGGAGGGAGGGAGGGAGGAATGAAAGAAGAATGGAGGGAGGAAGGAAGGAAGGAAGAAGGGAAGGAGAGAGGGAGGAATGAAAGAGGAAGGGAGGGAGAAAGGAAATAGAGGAATGAAGGGGGAAGGAGGAGGAAGGAGGGAGGGGGAGAGAGGAAGGAAAGAAGAAGGGAGGGAGAGAGGGAGGGAGGAATGAAAGAGGAAGGGAGGGAGAATAGAAATAGAGGAATGAAGGAGGAAGGAGAGTGGGGGAGGGAGGAAGGAAGGAAGAAAGGAGGGAGGGAGAGGGAGGAATGAAAGAGGAAGGGAGGGAGAAAGGAAATAGAGGAATGAAGGAGGAAGGAGGAGGGAGGAAGGAGGGGGAGGGAGGAAGGAAGGAAGAAGGGAGGGAGGAATGAAAGAGGAAGGGAGGGAGAAAGGAAATAGAGGAATGAAGGAGGAAGGAGGAGGAAGGAGGGAGGGGGAGGGAGGAAGGAAGGAAGAAGGGAGGGAGGAATGAAAGAGGAAGGGAGGGAGAAAGGAAATAGAGGAATGAAAGAGGAAGGAGGAGGAAGGAGGGAGGGGGAGGGAGGAAGGAAGGAAGAAGGGAGGGAGAGAGGGAGGGAGGAATGAAAGAGGAAGGAGGGAGGAAGGGAGGGAGAAAGGAAATAGACAAAGGAGGGAGGAGGGAGGGAGGGAGGGAGGAAGGAAGGCATATTAATAGTTTGGCACCTTATTATTCAGGCAACTGAAGCTCCTCTATCTACGCTGACTTGGAAAGATAGAAAATTAACACTTGTCTGTCTTATTGGTTCATAGATTGAAGAGTTCTGGAAAAAGGTGTATTTCGACAAAGGGAAGACCCTTCCAATGGTGGACAATTTTCGACCGGTTCAGCCTCTGGGTGGCCGAATTATCGAAAAATCGAACTCAAACCTCCTGCTGCCTCCGGGGAATGCGCTCTTGCTGGTCCCAACTGCAGCGTTCCTGGCTTCCGCTTGGATCTCCTGAAGCGGAGGCTCTGGAACCTTTGAACAATGCGCGTTGAATGGCCCGCCCTCCTCTTGGAAGCCTTCGACCCCCCCCCCTTGGCATCTCCCAGCCACAATCTAGGATCTCTTTCACAGGATGGCCAGGATTTCATAGCAGAAACAGATTTTCGGATGATGTTCTCCTTCTTCTTTTCTTCCTCCTTCTCCATATTTTCTCCATCTCTCTCTCTTTTACCCCTTCTCAATCTTTTCCTCCTTCTCCTTCCCTCCTAATCCTTCTTCCTCTTCTTGTCCTTCTTTTCCTTCTCCTCCATATTTCTTCCTTCTCTCTCTTTTCTCCCCTTCTCAATCTTTTCCTCCTTCTCCTTCCCTCCTTCCTCTCCTTCTCCACATTTTCTTCTTCTCTCTCTCTTTTCCCCCTTCTCAATCTTTTCCTCCATCTCCTTCCCTCCCTTCCTTCCTTCTCTCTCGCTCCTTCTTTTCCTCTTTCTTCTCTCCATCTCTTATTCTGTCTCGTCTCCCCTTCTCTAACTTTTCCTCCTCCTCCTCCTCTTTTCTTCCTTCTCCTATCTTCTCCTTCTTTTCTTTCTCCTTCTCCTTTTTTTTTGCCATTGGATCTCTGAGAAATTTTGTCCATGCATAGATTTTTAACTTCATTATTTGGATAGCAGTAGCACCTTCCATTAATGACTTTTCAGATACTTGTTTCAAGTCACAAGCATGCCAGCAGTGGTGAAAAGCCTTAATTCAGCCTCATGATTTTGCACTTTGACATTTGAAAACCAACGTGTGAGTATTTTTTTACTAATTAGCATTATCAGAGGCAAAAACGGGGATTTGCAAGCCAAAACTGGCACCCTTCTCAACTGGAAAGTCAACTTCAAATTGCCATGAGGACTCCCTCATGAGGACTAGTTCCTTAGCCCGAAGGCTGCAATGTTGGAAGCTTTTCCTACAGTGATACAAAAACCTGTCGTGGGTTCAAAATCAAATACATCACGGTTTGCCGATTGTCATCAATTGATTACATTAAAAATGCTGCAAAACAACTTCATCTCTAAGTAGACAGGAATAAGAATATTGAACCTGAATTATTATAAAGATTGGTCGCACGGTCAGCCAGATGTTTAGACTGGAACAGTGATGGCTAACCTTTTCGCCATCACATGCCAGGAGGGGAGGGGTGGGGGAGGTTTGCGCGTGCGTGCCCACACCGATTATTTTATGCGCCCCGCCCTGCATATATGCATGCAATCTCCCTCCCTCCCGGCACATGATGGCCTGGTAGACTCGTTTTTCTTTCTCACCTGGCTCCAGATCCTCTCTATGCATCTGGGGAGGGCAAAAACAGCCTTCCCCACCCGCTCGGAGGCCCTCCGGAGGCCTGAAACAACCCATTTCCCAACTCCCGGTTGGACAGGAAGTGACGTTTTTTGCTGTCCCCAGCCTCCAGAGACTCCTAGAGAGGCCCTCCGGAGGCAGGAAACAGCCTGTTTCCCTACTTTTGGTGGGCCCAGAATGCCCGAAAATCAGCTGGTCGGCGCGTGCATGCGCACCAGAGCTGGCCTGGCATGCCCACTGATATGGCTATGTGTGCCACGTGTTGCCCGCGTGCCATAGGTTCGCCATCACGGGACTAGAATGTTTATCCATCTATCAGTCCTAACTAATATTATTTTCATTTTGGTCAATTTGCTGGCTTAACCTGGACACCATTACCTGGTTTTTATTACTGGATTGATAATGGAATAGTTTCTACAAGATCTGTATATACAAAGTAATCTTCCAGGGTGATATATGTGTCTTTGCGTGTCTGTCTGTAAGTAAGTGTGTCTGTTTGTGTGTATGTGTGCATGTGCATGCACATGTGCCGAAAATGACTTGGGGGGACTGCATATGTTCTATGAGACACCCCCCCCCCGCTCTCTATGCTGATTTCTGCATGCCAAAATTTTTATTTTTTCAGGATTTGTGCAATGAACTTAAGCTTTTTTTTTTTTTTTACTTACTGGAACACAAAAATGTTTTGGTTGGTTATGTGGGAAGGAAACATTGGAGAAGACTTCCAACCAGAGCATGGCCAAAAAAATTAAAATGGCACCTATGATAGTATGACTGAACAGCTCCTTTTTTTAAAAATGAATCAATCAGAATAGACCTGGAAGGGATCTTGGAGATCTTCTAATCCAACCCTCTGCTCAAGTAGGAGATCCTATACCATTTCAGATAAGTGACTTTTTTTCAGTGGTATTGTGCTAGACTGGGCTTTTATATCTGTCGTGCCCGCATCTTGGAAGTTCCTGAGAATATCCCTGCTTCTAATCAATTCAGGTAGTCCTCGTCTTACGACCACAATTGAGCCCAAAATTTTTGTTGCAAAATGGTAGACTTTGTTTAGCGAATTGTGCTCCATTTTACGACCTTTCTTGCCATAGTTGTTAACGGAATGGCTGCAGTTCTTAAGTTAGGAACATAGTTGTTAAGTGAATCTGGCCCTGCTTGTCAGACGGTCACAAAAAGGGATCACATGACCCCGACACTTCAACGGTCGTAAATCAGTTCCCAAGCGTCTGAATTTTGATCACTTGACCAGGGGGGATGCTGTGAAACTCCACATGACCCCTAGATGGCAGTCTAGAAAGGCATAGTGTCACCATCTAGTGGAGATCGAAATGTTTGCAGCCCAAATCGGGTGACCCTACTTATGAAAACCTTTCAAGATATTTCTGTTCTAACCAAAAACACTGAGCATGACGCTAAAATGGCATTCCGAAAGCAGGTTAGGCAACTGGCTGAGGAAAACTCTCAGTCCCTTTCCTAGGGAGGGGAGAAAGCTAAAATTCATCAGTAACAGAATGCCTCTAAGCAGGAGAATGAAGCCCCTGCAGATATTTTGATCATCAACATGATTGCCAACATGATCGCCAACGTCCAATGATGGATACTGCAGAAGAAGAAGAAGAAGAAGAAGAAGAAGAAGAAGAAGAAGAAGAAGAAGAAGAAGAAGAAGAAGAAGAAGAAGAAGAAGAAGAAGAAGAAGAAGAAGAAGAAGAAGAAGAAGAAGAAATTTTGAAGCCAAGTTCTCATCTGACTTCCAAGGAGGCTGAAAATCCAAACATTTTCCACTCCTGCATTCCCTCTTGAAGAAATGGTGCTCCTTGGATTCTTGTCTAAAGTGAAGGAATCAAGAAATCTTTATTTTCTAGTGTCCTAGAGAGGAAGTCCAAGGAACCTCCATCTTTCACACACACAGAGGAGAGACTTTTGCCAAAACCCAACTCTACTTGCCCAAGAACAAAGCAATCCACTGTGGAGATAAAAGCATTCTTGAATTTTTGAGGGTCGTCCCACAAGCCATCACCATTTCCAAGGAGGCATTTTTTTCTAAAATGAGAGATAGGAAGACAGTTCTTCTGAAGATGGTTTAGAAGCACCTCCATGAAGAAAATAGTTCTTACCTTTTCTTCTTCTTTTGTTATTGCTTAGTCACTAAATCGTGTCCAACTCTTTGTAATCCCATGGACCATACGACGCCAGGCCCATCTGTCCTCCACTGTCTCCTGGAGTTTGTCCAAATTCATGTTCATTGAATGGATGACACCATCTAACCATCTCATCAGGGGTGGGATTCAAACATTTTAGCAACCCGTTCTCTGCCTGGTTGCTGGATGGGCGTGGCCTACTCGGCCTCCTGCACCATAGGGAGGGGGGGCCTTTTTGCCCTCCCCAAGCTCCCCAAGCTTCTCTTGAGCCTCCGGGAGGGTGAAAACAGCTTTCCCCTCAGCTCCGGAGGCTCTCCGGAGGCCAGAAACGGGTCCGTTTTCGGACTTCCAGAACTTCCAGGAAGCCTGTTTTTCACCCACCCAGACCCTCAGCATGGGCACTGCACTTACCTGGCATCCAAAACGGGCCCCATGGAGACTCCTGGGAGGGGCGGGGTGGGGTGGGCAGGACCAGCCAATCCTTGAAACTACCAGTTCGGTGAACCAGATGTAAAATTAGCATCCGATTCGCCCGAACTGGTCCGAACCGGCTCAATCCCATCGCTGCATCTCATCCTCTGCTGCCCCCTTCTCTTTCTTCTTTCCATCTTTCCCAACCTCAGGCTCTTCTCCAATGAGTCCCCTCTTCTCATTAGGTGACCAAAATATTTGAGCTTCAGCTTCAGGATCTGTCCTTCCAAAGGACAGGCAGGGTTACTTTCCTTTAGGTTTGACTGCAGTCCAAGGGACTCTCAAGAGTCTTCTCCAGCACCACAATTTGAAAGCATCAATTCTTCGGCTCTCAGAGCGGTGCGGTGGCCTAGAGGTGGAGCTCTCGCCTCAAGATCAGGAGGCTGCGAGTTCGATCCTAGGTAGAGGCAGATATTTGTCTCTCTGGGCAAAATGAGAATGTATCTGCTGAATATAACTCTGCATTGGTGACAGGAAGGGCATCTGGCCATTAAACACTCTGCTAGCTCCATTCAGTTGCCCAGACTCCACCCCGCAAGGGATTATGGGGATCATTAAAAGAAGAGGATGATGAATTCTTTGGCTCTCAGCCTTCCTTTTTTTAAAAAAATTTGATTTATATGCTGCCCTTCTCTGGAGACTCAGGGCGGCTTACAATGCGTTAAGCAATAGCCTTCATACTTTTGTATATTTTTATACAAAGTCAGCTTATTGCCCCCACAAACTGGGTCCTCAATTTACCTACCTTAGAAAGGATGGAAGGCTGAGTCAACCTTGAGCCTTGGCGAGATTCGAACCTGCAGTAATTGCAGGCAGCTGGTCTTAATAACCAGCTTAATAACAGGGTGCCTTAGACCACTGTACTACCAAGGCTCTTCCTTAGGATCTGACTCTCACAGCCATACATGACTACTGGGAAAGCCGTAGCTTTGACATTTCTTCTTTAGACATTTTTTTAACCAACTGAAACATTCTTGAGCATAACAGATTAAAGGTTTGCTGGTTACTAGTGATGATTTCTTGGCCCTTCTGACTGCTGCTGTAATTTTTTGATTATTATTATTATTATTATTTTACTGATATTGAGCTGGCATTCATTAACACACACTTTTAATGGAAATAATTTGAGGTCCCCTGTGTTGAATGCAAAAATTGCCAGCCTGGCTTTGCGCTAACCAAGGGCAGCTTCAGGCCCCCCTGCTGATCTTCTGTAGCCAGAAATTAAAATTTCTCTCCTGTCTCCCAGAAATGCCAATGGGAATTGACACGGAAGGGTTTGATGACCTTTATGACCTGAGTATTTTTGTCTATGCCGTCTCTCTCTCTCTCTAGAGGTTTAAAAAACACTGCAGCTGAATTCTTTTCTTACTTGCAATAAATGGAATCGCAAAGAGCTTATGGGAAAATACAAAAGCAAAATCAGGGAAAGAAGCAACACGTATGTTTAGAGTCTATATATTGTGGATGAATATACAAAACCTCACATGTATTTTTATATTATTTAAGAGCTTTTCTTCGGGGTTGGAAAACCAAATGAATAAAAAAAAAATGCAAGAGAGTTTTGCTGTCTGTACTTGTATTTTTGGGGAGTATTCGAGTTTAAATTTACACAATACATGTATTCTTAAATGCCCGAGATAGATGGAGGGAGAGAGAGAGAGAGAGAGGATAAATAGATAGATTGGATATAGATAGATGGTAGATGATAGAATAGATAGATAGATAGATAGATAGATAGATAGATAGATAGATAGATAGATAGATGATAGATAGACAGATGATAGATAGATAGATAGATAGATAGATAGATAGATAGATAGATGATAGATAGATAGATAGATAGATAGATAGATAGATAGATAGATAGATAGATAGTTACGTAGTTGGTTGGCTACGTAGCTACGATAGCTACGTAGATGGTTACGTAGAAAAAACCTGGCTAAAAGAAAAATACACATAAATCCTACGAAGAGTAAGAAGATAGATAGATAGATAGATAGATAGATAGATAGATAGATAGATAGATAGATAGAGCTAGCTAGCTAGCTAGATACCTAAATCAACAGACAGACAGATATAGAGGAGAGAGAGATAGAAAGGGATGATAGATTGAGATAGGGAGAGATATAGGGATAGATAGATAGATAGATAGATAGATAGATAGATAGATAGATAGATAGATAGATATAATTGATAGATGGTAGGTAGGTAGGTAGGTAGGTAGGTAGGTAGGTAGGTAGGTAGGTAGGTAGATAGATAGATAGATAGATAGATAGATAGATAGATAGATAGATAGATATAGATAAATAGACAGATGATTGATGATAGATAGATGATAGATCAATAGATAATAGAGCTAGCTAGATACCTAGATAGACAGACAGATATAGAGGAGAGAGATATGAGAGATTGAGAGATTGAGAGAGAGAGAGATTGAGATAGATAGATGAAGGTAGATTAGATAGATAGATAGATGATAGATAGATAGATAGATAGATAGATAGATAGATAGATAGATAGATAGATAGATGAAATAGATGATTGATTGATTAATTGATTGATAGAAAGATAGATAGATGATAGATAAGATAAGATAAAAGACAGACAGACAGACAGACAGACAGACAGACAGACAGACAGCATGGCTGGCTGGGGAATTCTGGGAGCTGAAGTCCGCACATCTTAAGAGTCCCTAAGGTTGAGCAACCTTTTGGGCAGCAGGGACGGGTTCTGTGGAGAGAGGTTTTTCCAGGGACCGCAGAAGGCGTGGCTTTGTGTGCTGCCTGCATCCCTTGGATGGGGCTTCGCTTGTTTGGGCTTCTGGCATGTTGCAGACTGGTGCCAGTCCATGAACCAGGGGTTGGGTACTGTGATCTAATAGATGGAATAAATTCAGAAAAAGACACCACCGTTTGGCTAATCTTAAAGAGGGTAACCCAGACCAGATAATCCCAACCTGGACCTCGTCTCTGAAGAATCGGTTGGTTTGATTCCTTTTTTCTATCCAACTTTGAATACCCACCTGCATCCCAGATACAACCAGGGACCTGGGACCATGGAAAACAACCCCTAAGATGATAACGGGTCCCCAAAGTTGATGCTGGATGGAGGGCAGTGGTGGGTTGCTCCTGGTTCGCACCGGTTCGCAAGAACCGGTAGTAAAAATTTGTAGTAGTTCGGAGAACCGATAATAACATTGGCTGGCCGCTCGCTTACCCCGCCTACCTCATCAGAGGCTTTTTTTTTTTTTTTTTGCTTTTAAAAGCATTTTTTCTACAACCTCTTCGGCTGAAAAAATGCTTTTAAAAGTAAAAAAAAAAAAGAAGCCTCTGATGATCCCGCAGCTCAGCTGGGATCAGCAGAGGCTTTTCAAAGCATTTTTTTTCTGCAACCTCTTAAGGTTGTAGAAAAAAATGCTTTTAAAAGTTAAAAAAAAAAAGTTGGCCACGCCTACCCAGTCACATTACCCCCCCACCAAGCCACGCCCACAAAATAAACCACGCCCACAGAACCCACCCCTGATGGGGGGGACCCTTGGCTCAAGGCGGCCACAAACACGTGCAACTCTTTGGCGAGCGGTTGTGTTTAGACCCAGCGCCGTGGGTAGCCGAAGGTTGGCAGATGGTCCGTTTATTTTATCAGAAATAAACTTCCTTTTCTGGGTCCTTCCAACGGCGCCGACACAAGTCTTTGGAAAGATGAGAGGTTTGTATATGTGCAAGGGAGTGTGCATCCATTTCCTGTGGGGTGTTTCCTTCCAAGGACTTCCACATTGATATAGAAGATCCCAGATATGAATCAAGTCCAAAATCCAAGGATGAAAAAGAACATTGTGGTTTGATTCATGGCCATCCAGAATATAAATCCATCAAGCGGAGTTTTGTTTGGCCGAGAGGGCCAAGCCCATGGGAGAATGCCAAATATTTCACATGATCGATGCTGTTTTTTTTTCCTGTTTGCGGCTCTTCAATTCAGAACACAGGTTGTCCTCGTCTTATGACCCACAACGGAGGCCAACATTTCCGTCGCTAAGTTGAGGCCCCGTTGTGAAGTGGGTTGCATCAGGGGTGAAATGTTCCCGGTTTGGACCAGATCTGGTAGCGATGGAGGTGGGTGGTTTGGAGAACCAGTAGCAAAAATCCCTGCCCCCCCCATGCCCAGCTGAGCCACACGATCATCAGAGGCTTTTCGTTTTTTTTACTTTTAAAAGCATTTTTTCTACAACCTCTTCCGACGAAAAAATGCTTTTAAAAGTAAAAAAAAAAAAAAGCCTCTGATGATCGCACAACTCAAAGCCTCATCAGAGGCTTTTCAAAGCATTTTTTTCCTGCAACTTCTTGGCCAAAGAGGTGGTTAAAAAATGCTTTGAAAGACTCAATATATAATAAAAGTTGGGACAGATGCTTTGTCTGGCTTAAAAAAAGGTTAAACCTAAGGTGATAAGATCGTTTTATTAGATTAAATAGATACTTAATAGGCTAAATAATTCTTTATAATTTTGAAAAAAACAAGCCAATTGTTTTGTAGATAATTAAAATAACTTGATTGTATTGAAATGTTTGGTTAGGATGATATTAGTTAATATTAATTGGAGAGTGAGTTTAACTCTCAGTTAGTCATGTTTGTTGTTTCGTTTTAGTCTTGTGTTTATGTGTCCTTACATTTCATTTCTTATATTGTTTTCCAATCATTATTATATGTTAATTTTACTGTAAATATTTAATAAAGATATTTTTTTTAAAAAAAAATGCTTTGAAAAGTCTCTGACGATCCCAGCTGAGTTGCCTGATCGGCAGAGAGGCTTTTCAAAGCATTGGAAAAAATGTTTGAAAAGTTAAAATAAAAAAAAAAAAAGTTGGCCACGCACACCCAGTCACATTAACCCCCCCACCAAGCCACGCCCACAGAACCGGTAGTATTTATTTATTGCGATTTATATGCCGCCTTTCTCCCTAGGGACTCAAGGCGGCTTACAAAATGACAACTTCAATACAAATCACAATACAATACCAAATTAAAATCAGTAACCCAATTAAAAAACGATTTAAATTTTAGTAACAAATTTTAGATTTCACCACTGGGTTGCTTGCCCCATTTTACATCCAAAGCTCAGAGAGCACCAAGAACTCCTCAGTTCAACTTTAAGCTACAAATATGCTCTTGTATTGGAAGTTCCTGAATTCTTGGGTATCATGATAGAGAATTTTCATTGCTTAGATCAGGGATGGCGAACCTTTTCAGCACCGAGTGCCCAAACTGGAACACACATGCATGTTTGTGCATGTGCGCATGTGACAGAGCACCGGAAACCTGAAGAGCAGCTGGTGTATGCCTGTTTTTTGACCATTTTTGGCTGTTTTTCGGGCCAATTCTAGGCTGATTTTTGGGCTGTTTTTTGCCCATAAAACAGCCCCAAACAGCCCAAAAATACCCTGAAAATGGCCCGTAAAAATGGCCTGTTTTGGGCCAGTTTTCAGCCCATTTTGGGGGCATTTTTGGGACGTTTTTCAGGCCTGAAAAAGGCCTGAAAAATGGCTCGAAAAACTGCCTGTTTTATGGCTGTTTTGGGGGCCGTTTTCAGGTCGTTTTCCGGTGCTCCGGCACCTGTGAAAACCAACTGGCTGGCATGCCAGAAACCAGAACAGCAGCTGGCAATGGCGTACGTGCCCACAGAGAGGGCTCTGCTTGCCACATCTGGCACACATGCATAGGTTTGCCATCACGGGCTTAGATTTATTTATTTATTTTTATTTATTTATTTATTTTTATATGCCGCCCTTCTCTGGAGACTCAGGGCGGCTTATAATGCGTTAAGCAATAGCCTTCATACTTTTGTATATTTTATACAAAGTCAGCTTATTGCCCCCACAAACCGGGTCCTCATTTTACCCACCTTAGAAAGGATGGAAGGCTGAGTCGACCTTGAGCCTGGTGAGAATTGAACTCGCAGTAATTGCAGGCAGCTAGATGTTAAATGCTGCCTTAGTAGGAGGCATTAGCCTCCTACGCCACTCAGGCTCCGTATCAATGTTTCTCAAGCTTAGCAGATGGGTGAAATAGAGAAAATGTTTTAACAAAGCTAAACAAATTAAGAAGAGGATTGTTATAGTGTTAGGTATGGTATATATTAGCATTAGTATTAAGTTAAGAATAGATAAAATAATAAATAGGGCCGTAAATCGTAATTGTTATTGTATAAAATATTTGTACCAAATATTTGTACCCAGACGACACACTGTTTAATGGAAGAGGATGTTCGAATCAAAATAAAATAAATAAAAATTATTAAAAAGAAAAAAAAAACCTTAGCAACTTTAAGATCTGTGGACTTTAACTCCCAGAATTCCCCAGCCAGCCATGCAAAACCTCAATTGGCTTTCATTTAATTGACAGGTCATTTATATTAAATTAAAGCCTTGGTGGTGCAGTGGACTAAAGTGCTGTTAAGTAGCACTTAGCTGCCAGCTGCCTGCAATTACTGCAAGTTCAAATCTCACCAGGCTCAAGGTTGACTCAGCCTTCCATCCTTCCGAGGTAGGTAAAATGAGGACCCGGATTGTGGAGGCAATAAACTGACTTTGTATATATATAAAAAAAAGAACACCGCTTGGGGGGGCTGAAAGCCCTACTATGCAGGTATATACAAAAGTATGAAGGCTATTGCTTAACGCATTGTAAGCCGCCCTGAGTCTCCGGAGAAGGGCGGCATATAAATTGAACCAATAAATAAATAATAAATAAAATGTCCTGCAATTATTTGAAATTAACACGGAGGGCTGCCTGCCGATTGAATCATTTTCCTCTCCCGTGAGAGATTAAAATAAATATTCAGTGACAATGATGTCTAAGGAGCTGAGGTGAAGGGGGTCAGTCTTTAACCTTTTGGGATGGTGAAGCTCCAAGGTTTTAACACAAGTCTGGTAAAGAGTTTTCTGCTTGAGCAAGGGGTTGGACTAGAAGACCTCTAAGGTCCCTTATAACGCTGTGATTCTGTTATTTTTGCTGGCTTTACCCTGTGGGTGAATATCGAAATGCCTGGGGAAATCAGAACATGGGACTTTTTAGGCCTTTGGATTGATTCTTCCTGGCTCTCCATGTCCTTAAAGCAGAGAAGCCCACCTCTGCCTTAAAGCCTAAAGGAGAATGGTGACATTTGAGAAACAGCCCTTCAGGAAATGAATAACAAAAAATAAGAGAGAGAGAGGGAGGGAGGGAGAGGGAGGATCAAAATCAGGAGGGACAGAAGGAAGAAAAGGAGAACCTGGCTAGATCAAGTTGAAACAAAACATTTGTTTAAATCATTTCTGCCTGACTGTTTATCAGATCAAAGAGCTTCTTATAACCATGGAGAACATGTGGGCTTTCCCCGCCACACATAATGGATAGAAACTTTATTTTTGATTTGCTGGTTAATCGAATTACAAACGGTTGCCGCATTTAGTCTAAAGATTTTATAGATTCCACTATTTTCCTTTCCTTTCCCTTCCCTTTCCTTTCTTTTCCTCTTTCCTTTCCTTCCCTTTCCCTTCCCTTCCCTCTTTCCTTTCTTTTCCTCTTTCCTTCCCTTTCCCTTCCCTTCCCTCTTTCCTTCCTTTTCCTCTTCCCTTCCTTTCCTTTCCCTTTCCCTTTCCTTTCCTTTTTCTTTTTCCTCTTTCCTTTCCTTCCTTTCCCTTTCCTTTTTTCTTTCTTTTCCGCTTTCCTTTCCTTTCCTTTCCCTTCCTTTCCCTTTCCTTTTTCCTTTCTCTTCCCTTCCCTCTTTCCTTTCCTTTCCTCTTTCCTTTCCTTCCTTTCCTTTCCTTTCCCTTCCCTTTCCTTTCCTTTCTTTTCCTCTTTCCTTTCTTTTCCTTTCCTTTCCTTTCCCTTCCCTTCCCTCTTTCCTTTCTTTTCCTCTTTCCTTTCCTTCCTTTCCTTTCCCTTTCCTTTCCTTTTTTCTTTTTCCTCTTTCCTTTCCTTCCTTTCCCTTTCCTTTTTTTCTTTTCCTCTTTCCTTTCCTTTCCTCCCCTCTCCTCTCCTCACCTCCTCCATTCACCTCCATTCCTCCTCTCCTCCCCTTCTCCCCTCCCCTCCTCTCCTCTTCCCTTTCCCCTTCCCTTCCCCTTCCCATCCTGGACAGGTGAGTGCTCCCACAAAAAAAATTCCTGAGTCACCTAACTCTCACCTTCCCCCCTCCACCCAATTTTTATATTTGAATGAGGCAGTCACTCTTGAGTGTAAAAAATATTAAATATTAGTAAAAGCCGGCAAGTTTGTAGTTTTCTTGTGATCTGTCATGTTTTTATTTTATTGGAACAATAAATCAATCAATGCAGAGAATTTACTCTAATAGTTGAGAATCATCTTCTAAAATACCCTTCCTTCTGAATAAAAAGTTGCTGCAGGATGCGCTGGACTCCTACTTCCATAAATTTTCTCTCTGTAGTTTCAAATTTGGACTCTGCGGCACCAATATATTTTGTGTATGCCAAGTTGGAAAACATAATTAAGTTCTCCCTGGCCCAGATTAGCCTGAGAAAGGTGGATTAGAACAAAAGGTGTTCACTCATCCTCTCTGAAATACACAAAACTTGTGTAGTACTTGATAGTACAGTGGTATACGCACCCTGTTATTAACACAACTGCCTGCAATTACTGCTGGTTCGAATCTCTCCAAGGCTCAAGGTTGACTCAGCCTTCCATCCTTTCTAAGGTAGGTGAAATGAGGACCCGGATTGTGGGGGCAATAAGCTGACTTTGTATAAATATACAAAAGTATGAAGGCTATTGCTTAATGCATTGTAAGCCGCCCTGAGTCTCCGAAGAAGGGCGGCATATAAATCAAATTTAAAAAATAAATAAATAAATAAATAAAAATTTCAGTTTGAGTTATAAATCTACAGCATTGTTTCTAGATAAACACGGGAAGATAACTGGAGAAATTCTTCTGCAAGACTTCTATTCATCATTATAAATATCAAAAGGTAGAGCATTATGGGTTATGATAAGAGGAAGCAGAAGTCACTGGGACCTTGAATGGAGATTAAAACTTGGTGATGGATTAGGACAAGAACTTTGGCCTTTGGGATATCATACAGTAGTGGCCAAAAGTGTTTTTTCTAAAACTAGCTAATAACACCACTTTTGTCACCACTTCCATAAAATTATATATCAATGGGAAGATAATTTAATCAAGAACGTAATGCAATAACTTTTATGAAGGATTTGCTATTAGAATAGCAGTTACAGTAAAAAGAAGAAAAGTGAAACACGTAGAAAAAAACGAGCTATACAAAAATTATCACCAGAGAAAAAAACGAAAATTATCAAGTCAGTTCTTTGTTGGGTAATCTTTAGCATGAATGCCGGCCTTACAACGTCTTCCCATGGAGTGAACCAAGTCTTTGAGTTCTGCAGCTGTTCTAATGTGAAACCAAGATGGAATGATGGCTTCTATTAACTGGGTTTCATTGCTGAGTCGCTTCTGACTAGCAAGTTTCTTTAGTTGGCTCCATAGAATTTTCAATTGGGTGAAGGTCTGAGCTATTCCCAGGCCATTCCAGCAGTGGAATAGGATTATCTTGAAACTCCTCCCAAAAAGTGGTGTTATTAGCCATCAAACCTCAAAAAATACACTTTTCCCAAAAGGTTTCCACAATTTTGGCCACTGCTGTATCTAAAATCTTTGCCACTTGAACATTTTCCAAAACACCTTTGGAGTTTGCCACCAGGACATGAGGTGCTGTCTACCAGTTTGCTTGGCTTTTAAAAAAGATGTCTACGGGAGATTCTCAATCAACTAGGTCAGTGATGGCTAGCCTTTTTGCCATTGCATGCCAAAAGTGGGGGAAGTGCGGGTGGGTTGAGCACACACGTGCCCACACTCATAATTCATGCATGCACATGCGACCCCCCCCCCTTTTGGCACGCGATGGCATGGTGGGCCCGGTTAGCAGTGGTGGGTTCCTCCCAGTTTGGCCCGGTTCTGCCGAGCCGGTAGCGGTGACGATATGACATCACCGAACCGGTTCTGCCTCCCCGCGCCCCAGCTAGGGTTGCCAGGTCTGCTTCCAAAAAATAGCAGACAAGCGGGGGGGGGGGGGGGGTTAAGTAGTAAAAAAATTATAAAAAAATTTACAATTAAATTATATATTTTCTTACAAACATTTTAACACGCCATTTTAGGTCCGTCGACACAAGCTATAATACATTTTAAAAATGTGAACGGTACATAATTTTATAATATATTTTTATTTTAATCTCATCATTAATTTTTTGGGAGAATCGAGTTCAATGGATATTCGATCTTTGTCTCATTCTAACTTATGAAAAAAAAAGGACAAAACGCGATTCTCCTATCCTTATTCTCTTAGACTGTACAGCTTTAGATGATGTACCATTTCATCATAAAGCTTTTGAATAAAAAAAAATGTCCACTATTTTGTGGAAAAAAAAATAGTGAACGTAATGTGAAAAAAGCGGACTGTCCGCTCAAATAGTGGACACCTGGCAACCCTATGACCCTGTAGGAAGTTAGCACCCACCCCTTTCCTGGAAGAGTGAAATATTTTAGGAAATATGAAAAAGGCAGAATATTCTATTTCCCTGGGATAAGCATGTTTTGAAGCAGCTCCCATCTTCCTGCCCTCACCCTTTGTCAATGGGCCATTAAGGCTTGGGCCAGTCTATTCTACATAACAAAGATCTCCCTCCTTCAGGCAGAGCCATAGTAGGAATTGCCAAAGATCCAACAAAGATAGGATTAGCCCTCTACACAATAGCAGCAGAAACTCACCACATGTGACCTAGGAAGCACATGTGACCATCAGCCAGCAAGGCTAGCTAAGACCCCCACCCCCTGGGAGTCTGACAACCAATCAGGATACTCTTTCGGGGCCCCAGGAAATGCAGAGCCAGAGAGAGCATAAAAACCCGAGGATTTACTGTATCTGCCCCTTTTCTGTTCAGGAACTCAAGCCATGTGATCCTGTCCACCATTAAACCATCTTTCCAAGCAGTCTCCATGTTTCCAGTGTCTTTTCCCCCACTTGGAGCAGAACCTAGAAGGATGTTTCTTCCAACAACCCAGTGTAACTCTCCATCCCAATAGAGTACTCTTCCTGTTTACCTATGCTTCTGCCTATCTATGTCTTCAGATCATCTTTTATTGGATGGTTTCTTAGAGCTTTTGGCTCAGAGAAAGAAGTCAGCCTTAAGTTAGGGGCAAGAATGAACGTTGGCAGAAAGCTAAAGAGGCATGAAGATATGTCACATTTAGCACTGGTTGGGCCAATTACTCAGCACTAATGTATTATGTGACCTTTGGGAGTTCTCTATGTGGACCTGGAAGTAGTTTTAGCCCATAAATTTCCCAATTTTTCATGGCTCAGTTAAAATTGTCCATGCACCATTCTTCTTTATCTGCTTACTCCTTATTTTCCCTAGCAGCAATTGCTTCTCTTCAAACTAGCGGACACATTCCCAAAGGACTATTTTCAGTGCTCTATAGTTTTAAATCTTGTTCCGATTTGGCAAATTAAGCCATTTTAAATGTGATTCATTTTTGTGCTGCCAATGTTATTGCCAAAGCAGCACATTTATGGACGAATCAAGTTCAACTTTAGAAAGCCCATTTTCAATCACTTGCATTTATTTAAAGAATTAACATTTTATGTGAAGTGGATTACCATTGCCTTCTGTTCCGGTTGCTCCTTTAACCATTAAAGTCAACCTGAAGGAATGTTTCCTTGCTGGTATTTGACTTGCTTCGTGGTGTCTGTTAAAATGTAGAACTCCTGAAAATATAGATTATGCTGATCGCAGATTTAGCTCTGTGATACTACAGAGAAGTTAAACAAAGAAAGAAAACGATGACATTGCCTAGGCTTTTGAGTTATTATTAATTCTGGTGATATATTGCCTTTTGGTCTTTCTTGCTATGTCTTTCGGTAACTTTCAGTTATTGCCTTTCTCCTTAACATATTCTGATTCCTTTCTAATGATCCTTCCCTTAACATGTACAATCACAATTTTCTTTGGCTTTGTCAATTCTTAGCAAAAGTCTTTGCTATCCTGCACAATACATTTTGAAAGATAAATGATGCTTGAATTGTAGAAACTAACTTTTACATTTTGTCTTTGTTAAAATGCAGTCTACCCTTTTCAACAATCTACCAGAGTAGCTGGTCAAACAAACAAACGAACAAAAAAATCTGAGTCAATATAATCCTCCAGTTCTGTTTTGTTTTTCATACAAATTACTTTGCTTGATTCCAGTTGCTGATTGAGAAATACAATGAGCAAATTGGGAGGATTTTATCTGCTGCTGATTTTTTAAGGTTCACACATTATATTTCCAGTCCAATGCTTTGAATGTTTCCTTTAAAATTGAGTTCTGTTATGCCACTTGAGATTTAATTTCAATTTAGCAAAGACAATTGGAACAGACCAACTCATGGGATCAAAAGCGTAATATCCAAAAGATACAGTGTGTTCTGTAGATAAAATCTGAGAGTTCAATATTATCTCAGCAATATCCCATACCTTAGAAAAACAGATTTTTAACCAGTTGGGTTACATGCTCACCTGCTTTTTGTGTTAAAACAAGTGTTTTCACAGGTTGTATTTGTTCTAACAGGAGTCTGTGATGACAGAACACATATTGGTTACAAAGTTTATGAAGAGATTGCTTGGACAAGTTCTGGCCAAATTTTTTACCTGGATAAAAAGCAAGTTAATGAGGAGTGTGTGTGTGAGGGGGGGGAGAGAGAGGGAGAGGGAGGTAGATAGGTTGTAAATTAATTAGGCTTGAAGATAAAAAATAAACAGATCCAGGGTGTCAGATTTATTTATTTATTTGTAAATCTGTTCTATTTTATTTCTGCATGTATGTAAAAATCTAGGAGGAGGAAAAAGTATTTAAATACTGTCTTAAAATACACATTTAAAAATGCATACTTTAAAACCAATGTTGGTATGTTTGAGAGTTCCATCAAAACATTCAGAGAAATGCAAATTCAAGAGAATAATTCTCTCCTGATTTGCATGTGGATTTGGGAGGTGCAGATCAAATAATCTCACTACAGAATTCACCAAAACTGAAATTAATAAACAACTCTTCTTAGAGACACAGTCAAAGCCACTGAGTTGATGCTTGATAGAACAGAAATTTGAAACTAGGTGTGTCTGATATTTTTAAAAGATACTAATAACTATAGAATAGTACTTTTTTTTTTCCTGTGAGGGAAAAGCTTGCTTCTGGAGCAGGTACATGGAACATGTCAGATCAACCCTACTAAACTTCGTCAAAAAATATTTAGTGTCTTAAATTTTGGTGCAATAATGGTCAGATGCAGGAGCATATGAGAGGGGAGATCCAGGTTCTAGTCCAACCTCAGCCACAAAAGCTAACAGGGTGACTTTGGGCCAATGACATTCTCTCACCTTAATTTACCTAACCATGTGATTGTTGTGAGGAAAAATAGAAGGGGCCGCTGTTATGGAAGGAAGGAATTAAGAGACATCCCTTCGGGGCAGACAGAGTCAGTTTATTATTGCAATAAGGTTCAGATAGGTATTGCTACCTCAAGATCTGAGCAAAGTTATGAACATGAGATTCCAGTTTTATACAATTTCAAACAAAGGCTTCTGCTAACACAGCAATTTATGTGGTCATATACATTTGTTATTTTTAATTGACATTTCCTAATTACTAAGTTTTACATTATCTTTGCCAAAGATAATGATAAAAGAGCCTTGGTACTACAGTGGTTTAAAGCACCCTGTTATTAACACAGCTGCCTGCAATTTACTGCTGGTTCGAATCTCTCCAAGGCTCAAGGTTGACTCAGCCTTCCATCCTTTCTAAGGTAGGTTAAATGAGGACCCAATTTGTGGGGGCAATAAGCTGACTTTGTATAAATATACGAAAGTATGAAGGCTATTGCTTAACGCACTGTAAGCCGCCCTGAGTCTCCGGAGAAGGGCGGCATATAAATCAAATTAAAAAAAAAAAAAAGAGTCATAATTCTTCTTGTAAATCACTGAAGCATAGATTCAAATTATCTCTCGTTGATATTACATGTGGTCATCCTTTGATCTGTTTTAACCTTCAAACTGTATATCACCAAATATCTCTATTTCTGACAACTGAGGGGGCCTTCTTCTGAATGTTTCTACTTCAAAGGAATTCTCTGCCTTTCAACTGGATAATTGGCTTCCCTTAAACAAGCACATTTCCTTTCCTACAATACTATGAATAAAGAGGGGCCTTCAGTCATCATCCAGCTGGACTCGCTTACCTACATTACCGCTATCTGTGCCACCTTGAGTTCTTGATTAAAAAGTGGGATATAAATCTACTAAATACATAAATTCTTCCGGAAACAGTCTTAAATATGAATATATACTTTTCCTTTAAACTACTGCTTACTGTTGCTATGGCCCCTTATCTATTCTTTCTACCTCCAAGAAGGATCCTAAACAATTAGGGATCACATAACCCTCACCCTAAGTGCGCATGCCAAATTTGGTGCATGCCAAATGTTTCTTTTCAGTGAGACATTTTGTTTTCACTCTGCCTTGTCCAAGAACTTGAAAATTCTTCTGCATAGTCAAAAGCCTTTTCTGACTACGGTATCTGCCAAGGAGGTCCCAAAAGGGATGCCAAAGAGATGCAACCTGGCATCTTGAAATACAGGGATCATGTTGCTTCACTCAATGTGAAGGCAATGTGGAAGCAAGGCCTGTCTTTAATGCTTGGCATAGCTCTGTTGAACACAAAGTTGCCACGTTGACATGCCTACATAATGTTTCAGATCTGCTACAATGCTTCCTGGACTACTGATGTTGTAGCCAGCCAGGCTCATAACAGTTTTGCTATTGCCTCCTCTTAAAAGTTACCTGGATGCTATTCCCATATTTCATTTTCAGGTCCTCAGTTTTCTTCCATCTGAATTTCAAGAAATTCTCAAAGGATTCCTCGGTCTTTATCTCCTAGCAGACATGCTTTTCTCCCAGGGAATTTTTCTGTCAGATTTCTGGCTAATCTCCCAGCCATTTGAGCTTGTGGTAGGAACTTCTAAACTCTGAACAGCAAAGGTTGCATTTTTGATTGGCACTTCATCTAACAATAATGTAGGTAAAACTCTGTGCATTATTTCCTTGCTTAGCTGTGAACAGTGCAATAATTCCTGGTTTTTCCCCCCCTTTCTTTCTTTTAAATAACTTTAAAGAGTTAAATTTCTGTAGTGGTAAGAGGTTTTCCTCTGAGTTCTTTGAGAGATACGGCTTCAGCAGGGAATAAAGGCACTATATTTCAAATGTCATCAACTGAAAGTTATGCTAAGGGCAGAATGCACTTCTAGCTGGAGGTTTTGCACTTGCTTTTATATGCAGATTCTGAAGTTTAAAAGTTTCTTGACAATAAGACAAAGAGAATATGTTCCCATCCACTTCCTGAATGTGCAGCACTGTTAAACATTTTGAAACCTAGATTGATCACCAATTGCTCCCAAAGTTTCCTTTGTCTTCATAGCACTTTGTCAATGAATAACTTAGAAAACAAATATTTGCTTGCTTCAGATATTATCCAGATCTGCTGCTTTGATTTTTCACTGCTTCTTCCCCCCCTATCAGCTGTGACTTCTGATGTTGTATTGGGACAACTTTTTCCACTAGTTAGGTTTTAGACTTTTTTTCTTCATTACAGGCTGGTTGAAGTTCAGAGTACTAGCTCAGATAATTTTATTTTTAGATTGAGAGTGGACGTTCATTCTCTGAGCATGTCGGTTATTTCTGAACATTTCATTACCAGCAGTGGTGAAATCCAAATTTTTTTACTACCGGTTCTCTGGGCGTGGCTTGGTGGGTGTGGTGTGGTGGGCATGGCAGGAGAAGGATACTGCAAAACCTCTATTCCCACCCCACTCTGGGGCCAGCCAGAAGTGGTATTTGCCAGTTCTCCGAACTACTCAAAATGTCCTCTACCGGTTCTCCGAACTGCTCAACATTTCCGCTACAGGTTCACCAGAACCTGTGAGAACCTGCTGGATTTCACCTCTGATTACCAGGCTAGGTAACATCTTCAGCAGCATTTACAGAGTGTCAGTGTTCGACTGTATATGTAGGGTTGCCAGGTCTGCTTCCAAAAAATAGCGGACAAGCGGGGGGGGGGTTGTTAAGTAATTTAATTAATTTTAGTTTTTTGATTTATATGCCACCCTTCTCCGGAGACTCAGGGCGGCTTACAATGTGCTAAGCAATAGCCTTCATCCTTTTGTATATTTATACAAAGTCAGCTTATTGCCCCCACAAACTGGGTCCTCATTTCACCTACCTTAGAAAGGATGGAAGGCTGAGTCAACCTTGAGCCTGGTGAGATTCGAACTTGCAGTAATTGTAGGCAGCTGTGTTAATAACAGGGTGCTTAGACCACTGTACTATCAAGGCACTTAGTAGTAAAAAAAATAAAAGAATTTTTACAATTAAATTATATATTTTTCTTACAAACATTTTAACACGCCATTTTAGGTCAGTCGACACAAGCTACAATACATTTTAAAAATGTTGAACTGTACATAATTTTATAATATATTTTTATTTTAATCCCATCGTTATTTTTTTCAGAGAATCGAGTTCAATGGATATTTGATCTTTGTCTCATTCTAACTTATGAAAAAAAAAAGACAAAACGCGATTCTCCTATCCTTATTCTCTTAGACTGTACAGCTTTAGATTACGTACCATTTCATCATAAAGCTTTTGAATAAAAAAAATGTCCACTATTTTGTGAAAAAAAAATAATGAACATAATGTGAAAAAAGCGGACTGCCCGCTCAAATAGTGGACACCTGGCAACCCTACGCCCCACCCACCCCCCGCGTTATTCTTACCTTTTATTTGGTCCCACCCCCAATCTATTGCTGCCTCCTGAGTCCCAGCTGATGACTAGAGGGAAAAAAACTGTTCAAACTCTTGCCACGGGGCTTCAAAGGGCCGCCCTACAGCTGATCAGTGTTAAAAGCAAACAAATGAGTAGACCGGTGCCTGCAAAAATACATGAGTAGACCAGTGCCTGCAAAATAAATGGGTAGACCGGTACAGCTCTGCAAGCAGTTAAAAGCCTGGTAGACCAGTACCTCTGCTAAATCCTAAAGAACTGTCACATGACCATCAAGCCACGCCCACAAAATAAGCCACGCCCACAGAACCAGTAGTAAAAAAATTTAGAACCCACCCCTGCCCAGTAGGCCCGTTTTTCGCCCTCCCCAGGCTCCAGAGGCTTTCTAGGAGCCTGGGGAGGGCAAAAACGGCCTTCCCCGTGACCCGGAGGCTGGAAATGGCCCATTTGCCGACTTTTGGTGGGCCCGGAAGGCCCCTTTTGCGCTCTCCCCAGGTTCCAGAGGCTTTCTTGGAGCCTGGGGAGGACGGAAACGGCCCATTTCCCAACTTCTAGTGGGACCGGAAAGCCCGTTTTGCACTCTCCCCAGGTTCCAGAGGCTTTCTTGGAGCCTGGGGAGGACAGAAACGGCCCATTTCCCGACTTCCGGTGGGACCGGAAGGCCCGAAAATCAGCTGGCTGGCACACGCATTGCACTGGAGCTGAACTAGGGCAACGGTAATGTGCCCACAGATATGGCTCCGCATGCCACCTGTGGCACACGTGCCATAGGTTCGCCATCACGGAACTAGGTCATGGTTGTCCCAAAGATGTTTTTTTTCTCCAAAAGGCAACTGACCTTTTGTGGTGTTTTTTTTTTCTTTGAAAACATTTCACTTCTCATGCAAGATGCTTCCTCAGTTCTGAACTGAATACTTCTTAGAACTTAAAGAAGCTTCTTGGATGAGAATCCCAAAGGTGCTTTTTTTCAAGGGGCAACTGGACTTTCTCATTTTTTTCTTTGAAGACGTTTTCAAAGAAAAACAGCAACAACAAGCGGAGCCTGAGTGGCGCAGCAGACTAATGCTACTGTTAAAGGTAGTATTTAGCTTCCAGCTGCCTGCAATTACTGTAAGTTTGAATCTCACCAGGCTCAAGGTTGACTCAGCCTTCCATCCTTTCTAAGGTAGGTAAATTGAGGACCCAGTTTGTGGGGGCAATAAGCTGACTTTGTATAAAATATACAAAAGTATGAAGGCTATTGCTTAACACACTGTAAGCCGCCCTGAGTCTCCGGAGAAGGGCGGCATATAAATCGAACCAATAAATAAATAAACAAATAAACAATAACAACAAGATCCAATTGTCTTTTGGGAAAAGCACTTGTGGGTTTAAAAAAAAACTTAGACCAATTCATGGAAGTTTTTAGTTTTAGTTTTTAGTTTTTATTGAATTTCTATACCGCCCTACTCCCGAAGGACTCAGGGCGGTGCAGAGCCATGAAATAAAACACATAGATATACAAAATTTAAAATCGAATAAAATGAATTAAATAAATTTGGCTGAAGTAATACCCATAATTTAAAATACCCATATTTTAAAATACAGTAAAAATTTAAAAGTTACACTTAAAAGGGAGAAGATTTAGGCGAGGCCAGCTTGATGAAATAAAAGCGTCTTCAGCTCGCGGCGGAAGGTGCGCAGATCCAGAATCCTCCGTATCTCTGGGGGGAGCTCATTCCCGATCGTCGGTGCCCCCACAGAGAAGGCTCTCCCCCTAGGGGCCGACAGCCGACATTGTTTGGCCGACGGCACCTGGAGGAGCCCCTCTCTGTGGGAGCGTACTGGTCGGTGGGAGGCTATTGATGGTAGTAGGCGGTCCCGTAAGTAACCAGATCCTAAGCCAGTTATGGGGACCAGTGGCTATTAGTCTTGATGATTGTTGACTGCCTCTGAAGCAGTGGTGAAATCCTCCGCGGGTTGCTGCCTGTGCATGCGTGGTGCGCGCCAAACATGTGCCATGTGTGCGCATAGTGTGCCAAATGCGCACTGCATGTGCATGCATCTGCAATGCGCACCAAACGCATGATGCACATGCATGCACAGTGCACACCAAACGCGCACCGCATGCGGAAAAAGGAGCCTTTTGAAGGTAAGTAGAACAGCGAGTGGGGGGGGGAAACAGCTGCGCCGTGCAATTTCCTGCTTTCTAGCGAATATAAATCGCGCGGCACAGCTGATCGTCGGAAATACCGGTTCGGATGAATCAGTAGCATTTGTTACTACCGGTTCCCCTGAACCGGTGCGAACCGGTAGCATTTCACCCTTGCTCTGAAGGCCATCGGCTGGGCTTCCTTGTGCAGTTGGTTGGCTGCACCCATCTGTTCTCCCTGTCAGGCCTGGAAGCCATCTTTTTCATTGGATCTTCAGGCCTGCCACATTTACTACTGTGGGAAATTGGGAGGGGGGATTGTATGGACCCAGGGTGATATATAGTCATAATAACATTCCTTTCTCAGGGAGTCAAGGACATCTTGCCCTGCACCTGGAGTGGCGTGACTGGGAGGCATCTCCAGTTGGAACGGTGCTTTGATTGGACCATGTGGGTGCTGGGCAGGGACCTGAGCTTTCCTTTGAGTGGGGAAAACCTGGAAACTTTCAGATTCGGGTTTTCCCAGATGTGCGAATATGACATCTCTAATAAAATGGAACTTGAGGAAACTTAAGCCTTGGAGTTTTCTTTCGTTGGGGTTGTTACTTGGAGCCCTGACACTCACAATGGACAACCATTGCACAAAGAAGCCCACTCATGTCTCAGCAGATGGCCTTCAGAGTTAGTCCGACGGCCCTCAAAGCTAACAGCCTTTGATCCCGACAGCTTCCATCGATCAGTCCAATCCTGATTTTGAAGCCGGCCAAGACAGCAGTCAGCCTCACATCTCACGGTAGCAAATTCCAAAGCTTAATTACACATTGGATTAATATACATATTTATATCTCCTTGGGTTGTTTTTTTCTGTTCTAAGGAAGTTTAACTTCTAACATCTAGATGCAATCTGTGCCGTTGTTTGCACAGATGCTTCCTACAAAATCTCCCATCTGGCTCTCAAGATGTGAACTCATTTGAGATCAGAAGGAATCCCCTGACTTGTGTTTCTATCGAACTCAAGTTTCTTCAGCGGGGTTTACACAATTGTTGGGTGGGGACAAGTGCCTTGTTTTGAGAGCCTAAGCTAAAATAGGAATTGAGCTGTTCCTTTCCTTTCTTCCCTACCATCATGTTTGCTGTCCACTGAAAATATAATATAATATAATATAATATAATATAATATAATATAATATAATATAATATAATATAATATAATATAATATAATATAATAATATAATATAATAATATAATATAATATAATATAATATAATATAATATAATATAATATAATATAATATAATATAATATAATATAATATAATATAATATAATATAATATAATATAATATAATAACAGAGTTGGAAGGGACCTTGGAGGTCTTCTAGTCCCACCCCCTGCTTAGGCAGGAAACCCTACACCACTTCAGACAAATGAGCCAAGAGCCTTGGTAGTACAATGGTCTAAGGCACCCTGTTATTAAGCTGGTTATTAAGACCAGCTGCCTGCAATTACTGCAGGTTCGAATCTTGCCAAGGCTCAAGGTTGACTCAGCCTTCCATCCTTTCTAAGGTAGGTAAATTGAGGACCCAGTTTGTGGGGGCAATAAGCTGACTTTGTATAAATATACAAAAGGATGAAGGCTATTGCTGAGCACATTGTAAGCCGCCCTGAGTCTCCGGAGAAGGGCGGCATATAAATCAAATTTTTTTTTAAAAAAATAATGGTTATCCAACATCTTCTTAAAAACTTCCAGTGCTGGAGCATTCAAAACTTCTGGAGGCAAGTTGTTCCACGGATTAATTGTTTTGTCAGGAAATTTCTCCTTAGTTCTAAGTTGCTTCTCTCCTTGATTAGTTTCCACCCGTTGCTTCTTGTCCTGCCCTCAGGTCCTTTGGAGAACAGCTTGACCCCCAAATCTTCTTTGTGGCAACCCCTGAGATATCGGAAGACTGCTATCATGTCTCCCCTGGTCCTTCTCTTCATCAAACTAGACATACCCAGTTCCTGCAACCGTTCTTCATATGTTTTAGCCTCCAGTCCCCTAATCATCTTTGTTGCTCTTCTCTGCACTCTTTCTAGAGTCTCCACTCCAATATCTAGATGGATTCTTCTCTTGTTTTTCTCTTGAAGGTATCTGAGGAAATCTTTGCTGGGTTGATGCTTTTAGTAGCCTTTGCAAAGGTCTTCTAGAGATTCTCAGTCATACAGGTCATGGTTGTCCCAAAGGTGCTTTTTTCAAGAGCCAACTGGACTTTTGGGTTTTGCTTTGAAGATCAGGGTCACCTGAATGGTGCAAACAGGTGTGGAGCCTTCTTGGAACTGTTGAAAGGACTGTGTTGTAGATTGCAGTTCCAAGAAGGCTCCACACCCATTTGGACCACTCAGGTGACCCTGAGGACACAGATAAACCTCCGAGTGGCCTCAAGGACTCTCTCAAAGGATGCAAATGACCAGCTGTCTGCAAGGAATATAAATCCTTCCATTCCTCCACCATCCAGTCAGAGCTGAAGAAGCTTCTTGGAGGAGAAGCAAAACATCTTCAAAGAAAAATCAGAAAGTCCAGTTGCCTCTTGAAAAAAAAGCACCTTTGGGACAACCATGATGTCAGGTTTCGGTGACGTCTTCAAATAAATTGCATTTCCAAACAAATAGTCTTTGATGAAATCTTTCATTTATTAAGCACGACAATCTGTCCCCGATTATGTCGTAGCCAACACTGACTTCCTGACCCCAAACCTTCCCTTTCCGTTCCCCAATTCTCTGCATCTCATTGGCCATCTTCCAAATCACTCTCCCCGTATCTACTACTTCAGCTCCCAGGAATGTCCCCCCTCCCATCTCATCTCCTAGGCGATATTATCTTCAGGGAAAATAAGTAGGTGAAAAGTCAAGCGTCCTCTTGCCAGATGCCCCCTCTTCTCCTCCTTATGTCAGCACTGGAACGAATGTAGTTTGGAGTGCTGACACATGAGCTGGATGACTGAGCATCTCCATAGACATTTCTCTGAAGATGTTTCACTTCTCATCCGAAGAAGCTTCTTCAGCTCTGACTGGATGGTGGGGAATGGAAGGATTTATATTCCTTGCAGACAGCTGGTCATTTGCATCCTTTTAGAGGGTCCTTGAAACACTTGGGAGTTTTATCTGTGTCCTCAGGGTCACCTGAGTAGTGAAAATGGTTCCTGTACTCTGCAATTTTTTTCCCCATGGAAATCCATTCCTACTCCCACACCATTCAAAGGGGGTTCATCCCAAATGGTATAGCTAAAAGTCTCTAGAGATTCTCAGCCATCCAAGTCATGGTTGTCCCAAAGATGCTTTTTTTCAGGAGGCAACTGGACTTCCTTGTTTTTTTCTTTGAAGACATCTCACTATCTTGTCAGAGCTGAAGAAGCTTCTTGGAGGAGAAGCAAAATGTCTTCAAAAGAAAAAAAACAAGACCGTCCAGTTGCCTCCTGAAAAAGCACCTTATGCCAAACTTCCTCACTTACAGGTAGCCCTTGATTGACCATGTCTTGAGTGACTGCTTGAAGTTATAATGGCACTGAAAAAAGTGACTTACGATCTGTTCTCACGCTTATGACCGCTAGGACGTCCTCATGGTCATGGGATCAAAATTAGGGCGCTTGGCAACCGGCATGAATTTACAATGGTTGCAATATCCTGGGGTCGTGTGATCGCCATCTTCCGACAAGCAAAGTCAGTGGGGGAAGCTGGATTCATTTAACGGCCGCCCGATTCACTTACCACTTGCAGTGATTCGCTTAACGGTGGCAAAAAGATAATAAAATCAGGTATGACTCACTTAACAACTGACTTGCTTAACAGCAGAAATGCTGGTCCCAATTGTGGACATGGATCGAGGACTATCTATATTGTTCCTAGATAAATGTCTGTCTCTTCCTTAGTGATTTGGCTCTTTTCCTATTTATACTATATTTTTTGTCCTTGGGATTTATATTTTCACCCAGTTGCTTGGGCAGCCATTCCAGCTCTCTAATGTCTGTAGACATTTGCCCATGTTATATGGTTGTAGCATTATTATCTTTCTTCTTTACTATCCCCTCTTCTTGGTAATATCATTATGATTATTATCATTATGATTATTACTTTATTGCTTTGTTCACAGAGAGCTTCTGCACCAGAAACAAATTCCTTGTGCGTCTAATCACATTTGACCAAATACTCTATTCTATTCCATTCCATTTTTTTCTGTTCTGTTCTTCTGTTCTGTTCTGTTCTGTTCTATTCTTTCTATTCTATTCTATTCTATTCTATTCTATTCTATTCTATTCTATTCTATTCTATTCTATTCTATTAATATATATATATATATATATATATATATATATATATATATATATATATATATATATATATATATATATATATATATATATATATATATATATATTTTCCTTACTTCTTCGTAGGGTTTATATGTGTTTTTCTTCTAGCCAGGTTTTCCCTACGTAGCCAAGGTTTTTTTGTAGCTCCAGCTCAGTAGAATCACATCTACTCGGTTCTGGGCTTTTTTCTTTTCTAACACCTAGCAAGCTCTCACTGCTAGGTGGGAGACCTAAATAGATCCATTTCTAGCTCGTTAGCTGTCATCAGTAGGCCACACCCATATCCTCCCTGTAAAGGCATAGTATCAATTTTCTTCTTCGTAGGGTTTATATGTGTTTTTCTTCTAGCCAGGTTTTCCCTACGTAGCCAAGGTTGATCCCTACGTAGCCAAGGTTGATAAAATTGATACTATGCCTTTACAGGGAGGATATGGGTGTGGCCTACTGATGACAGCTAACGAGCTAGAAATGGATCTATTTAGGTCTCCCACCTAGCAGTGAGAGCTTGCTAAGTGTTAGAAAAGAAAAAAGCCCAGAACCGAGTAGATGAGATTCTACTGAGCTGGAGCTACAAAAAAACCTTGGCTACGTAGGGAAAACCTGGCTAGAAGAAAAACATATATATATATATAGCCTTGGTGGTGCAGCGAACTAAAGTGCTGTTAAGTAGCACTTAGCTGCCAGCTGCCTGCAATTACTGCGAGTTCAAATCTCACCAGGCTCAAGGTTGACTCAGCCTTCCATCCTTCCGAGGTAGGTAAAATGAGGACCCGGTTGGTGGGGGCAATAAGCTGACTTTGTATAAAAAAGAACACCGCTTGGGGGGGGCGAAAGCCCTACTAAGCAGGTATATAAAAGTATGAAGGCTATTGCTTAACACATTGTAAGCCGCCCTGAGTCTCTGGAGAAGGGCGGCATATAAATCGAACCAATAGATAGATAGATAGATAGATAGATAGATAGATAGATAGATAGATAGATAGATAGATATTCTAATTCTATTCTAATTCTATTCTGTTTTCTATTCTATTCCATTCTTTCTGTTCTGTTGTTCTATTCTCAATAGATTCTATTCTATTCTATTCTATTCTATTCTATTCTATTCTATTCTATTCTATTCTATTCTATTCTATTCTAATTCTATTAATATTCTATTCTATTCTAATTCTATTCTAATTTTATTGTTTTCTATTCTATTCTATTCCATTCCTTCTGTTCTGTTGTTCTATTCTCAGTAGATTCTATTCTATTCTAATTCTGTTTTCTATTCTATTCCATTCCATTTTTTGTTCTGATGTTCTGTTCTGTTGTTCTATTCTATTCTATTCTATTCTAAATTTTATTCCATTCCATTCCTTCTGTTCTGTTTTATTTTATTGTTTTATTATTTTCTATACCATTTCATTCCATATTTTCTCCTCTCTTCCCTTCCCTTCCCTTCCCTTTCCTTCCAACTCAATATTCTGTTCTACTCTACTCCATATTTTCTCCTCTTCTTCCATTCCATTCTATTCCATTCCATTCCAATCCAATATTCTGTTCTATTCTATTTTACTCTACTCCACTCCATATAATTTTCTTTTCTTCTTTTCTCTTCTCTTCATTTTTTTCCCTCTTTTCCCTTCTTTTCTTAGAAGAACCTTTTCACATTCATTTTCTCGTTAGATCAGTGATGGCGAACCTATGATGTATTTCGAAGGTAAGGTGCCACGAAGTTTTGGGATGATGTGCCAGGGTTCACCAACACCTGGCAGCTATTCTCGAAAGTGTGGCCCAATCTTGTGTGACTTTGGGGAAGGGGCTGCCTGAGAATCGGATGTGCTCTTTCTTGTGGGACACACCTGGACCTTCAGGAAGTCAGACAAGAGTGCTATTTTTTTTTTTTTAATTTGATTTATATACCGCCCTTCTCCGGAAACTCAGGGCAGCTTACAATGCGTTAAGCAATAGCCTTCATACTTTTGTATATTTATACAAAGTCAGCTTATTGCCCCCACAAACTGGGTCCTCAATTTACCTACCTTAGAAAGGATGGAAGGCTGAGTCAACCTTGAGCCTGGCGAGATTCGATCTTACTTTAATTGCAGACAGCTGGTGTTAAATTACAGTGCTCTGTCTGTTGAACTATCCAGGCTCCTACATTTGGCAGCCTCTGAAAAGCAGGTGACCACTGAGATACCGCAGAAGTTGTTAAGTGTGAAAAAGGGTCATAAGTCACTTTTTTCAGTGCCATGAAAACTTCCAAATGGTCACTAAATGAACTGTTGTTGAGTTGAGGACTACCTGTAGTGAGAAAGCCACAGATCACCTATATCTCACCTGGAATTATTCTGTGAATGTAAATGTGCAACATCATTTTCCTTTGGGGGGGGTGTGTTGTTCCTAAAGAAAAGATTCCAGAAGGTTCTACATTTAAGCAAGAAAAATAAAATGCACAGGTACAGTATATATGGTACCTTGCTCAATAGTAGTAACTCTGAGAGGGATCTTGAAGTTCTAGTGGACAACCATTTAAATATGAGCCAGCTGTGTGCAGCAGCTGCCAAATAAGCCAACACAGTTCTAGGCTGCATAAATAGAGGGATAGAATCAAGATCACATGAAGTGTTAATACCACTTTATAAGACCTTGGTAAGGCCACACTTGGAATACTGCGTCCAGTTTTGGTCACCACGATGTAAAAAAGATGTTGAGACTCTGGAAAGAGTGCAGAGAAGAGCAACAAAGAGGATTAGGGCACCGGAGGCTAAAACATAAGAAGAAAGGTTGCTGGAATTGAGTATGTCTAGTTTAATGGAAAGAAGCATTAGGGGAGACATGATAGCAGTCTTCCAGTATCTCAGGGGCTGCCCCAAAGAAGAGGGAGTCAAGCTATTCTCCAAAGCACCTGAGGGCAGGACAAGAAGCAATGGATGGAAACTCATCAAGGAGAGAAGCAACCTGGAATTAAGGAGAAATTTCCTGACAGTGAAAACAATTAATCAGTGGAACGATTTGCCTCCAGAAGTTGTGAATGCTCCAATACTGGAAGTTTTTAAGAAGACGTTGGATAACCATTTGTCTGAAGTGACGTAGGGTTTCCTGCCTAAGCAGGGGGTTGGATTAGAAGACCTCCAAGGTCCCTTCCAACTCTATCTAAGTCAAGAAACAACAGAGTGAAACCTGAGATGTCATGAAATTAACGACAAACTTTTTGGAAGTTGGAAGAATTTGGAAGTAAACGTTGCCACCTGTTGGCTGCAGAGTTCATAAATGAAATAAGTACATCCATACCAGAGGTGGGTTTCAGCAGGTTCTGACCAGTTCTGGAGAACCGGTAGCGGAAATTTTGAGTAGTTCAGAGAACCGGTAGTAAAAATTCTGACTGGCCCCGCCCCCATCTATTCTCTGCCGCCCAAGTCCCAGCTGATCGGGAGGAAATGGGGATTTTGCAGTATCCTTCCCCTGGAGTGGGGTGGGAATGGAGATTTTACAGTATCCTTTCCCTGCCATGCCCACCAAGCCATGCCACGCCCACCAAGCCACGCCCACAGAACCGGTAGTAAAAAAAATTTGAATCCCACCACCGATCCATACTTTTATTCATAGGATCACTAGTTGTTAAAATTTATTATACTGTACTTTTTAACCATACTTACTCTTATGGTTGTTACTTTTTTATCATTTTAATGTCTACCAATTTTAATGTTTGCAAGCCGCCCAAAATTGCCTCTAGAAGAGTTTGGCAGTACTGTACAGATAGTCCTCAACTTACAACCGTTTGTTCTGTGACCAAACTTAAAACGGCACTGAAATAAGTGACTTTAGAACCATTTTTCCACTCTTACAGCGTCCCCTGATCAAAATTCAGATGTTTGGCAACTGACTCATACTTATGACGGTTGCAGTGTCCTGGGGATCACGTGGTCACCTTTTGCAGCCTTCTGACAAGTAAACTTAATGGGGAAGTCTGATTCACTTAATTGTGTTACTAACTTAACAACTGGCAGTGATTCTCACTTAACAACTGTGGCAAGAAAGTCGTAATATGGGGCAAAACTCACTCAACAACTATCTTGCTTAGCAACAGAAATTTTGGGCTCAATTGTGGTCATAAATTGAGGATTATCTATACATAAATTCAATGAATGAATGAATGAATGAATGAATTGAATGAATGAATGAATGACATGATTTGTTTTTCAGGTAATGGATAACCCAGGAGGAAGGTCACCTCATGGTGTTATTTCCCTACCGGTATCAAAATTGATGAGTAATTTAATTTATAGAGAAGCTGCCCCCTCAAATGTTCCAATGATGAATCGGTCGACAGAGTGAGTTGCATCCACAGTATTTAATTTGCTTGAATAATATACTTACAGATAGACAAGTTCACTCCATATACAGTTACTTGGACTTTTTTTTTTAATACAGTTCATATCCCAATACATTAATACTTTTTTTTTCTCTCCTTTAAATTATTTACACAGTACTTATGTACACGGTCTTTCTAAATTCAGTGCATTGTCAATAGGTTTTATACAATAATTTACAGAGCGAATATAGTTAAACCGTTAACTTAAATCGTTTTGTGTTTTATTTTTCCTATTAAATTTAGGAATTAATTTAACCTTTTTTCTTAAAAAAAAATATTAATCATTACAACCAATGTAACAAAGCATGGCAGATTTAAAGACGAGGCGAGTCGATCATGCTGGGTTGAAACCAAACCGTTTCAAAAGAAACATGGAAAGACCTTCAAAGAGAGACGGAGGTGATCGTCCCCTCCTGTATTTAAAGTGGGGATTTTCTCCATGCTCAGAGAGGTCAAGATAATGGACATTAGGGGCCAATGCATTGTTAAAATCTCTCTCCCCACCCACCCGGAGGATTTGGCTACCCCGCTAAGTACATCACAAGGTTGACAGGCATCATACTATGTGTTCAACAAGATGCTGGCTTGGTTTTGGCAAAAGAGGAACGTGGCGCTATTAATCACACAACTGAGTGGTGGCACCCATTAAAATCCGGTGTGTGTGTGGGAAGTTGGTTCTCAGGAGCTACTGAGGGGCTACACTTTCCTGAAGGCCTCATCGGCACAGTCAGGGATTATGGGACTTTACATAGGAGATTATGGTGGCTTGTTCCTGGACGATAAGCTAAAACAGGGGTCTCCAACCTTGGCAACTTTAAGACTTGTGGACTTCAACTCTCAGAATTCTGGGAGTTGAAGTCCACAAGTCTTAAAGTTGCCAAGGTTGGAGACCCCTGAGCTAAGAGACACTAGGTCCTTCTTCTCCTTAGGATGCGCCACGACCTTCTGCCGTGCTCCAGTGGAAGAGCTGAGTTTGAAATGACCCCATCTGCAACATTCACACACATGCACACACTAATGGGAGTGACAAGGTGGCTCACACAGAAACCACCAGATGATGGTGCCACATCACTTGGGTGGGTTAAGTTCCACAGTGCATGCCTGAGTTGCTCAGACACAAATAGCTTCAAAGAGACAAAAAAAACCTGAGCAAATGTCAACTGTTGTGTTCTCCGGTGGCGTTTCTCAACCGTGGCGCCTTGAAAATGGGTGGACTTCAACTCCCAGAATTCCCCAGCCAGCATGTTTTAAAGTTGGGTGGACTTTTAACTCCCAGAATTCTCTACTCGGCATGAATTAAGATCTGTGTTGCTTACGGGCTGGGGAATTCTGGGAGTTGAAGTCCACCCATTTAAAAGCAGGCCGGATGGGGAATTCTGGGAGTTGAGAAACCGCCTACCAAAGAACAGGCCCTGCGATCCTTCTCCATGTTTGCCAAGCTTCTTAAAAGAAGACACTAATCGTCTTCTCTAATGTGAGGTTAGACGAAGCCACGATGCCCTGGAACTGCCAGAAAATGGTACCAGGGGAAAAAGGGAGTTTTAAGAAGCCTACTGTAAGCATTGCAGTTGGAAGAAGACAATGAAAGCTAAGCAATTTTGCTTTGGGGGTGAGGGAAGAAACAACCACAGGGAAATTAGCTGAAATAATGTGAATTTTTGTCAGATTTTCAGTAAGGGAAAGGTTGACAGGACCAGTTCAAAGAACAGTGGTGGGCTGAGATTATAGTACCGTTCCCTCTTCCAGAAGACAGAATAAATCCCTGCATATAGATGAGAAATCTAGCTTGTTAGGAGGAAGGCTAGTTATTGACCTCTCCCTGGTAAGATTAAAGATTTTATTTTGCATAAAGAAGTCACTTGTTCAACTAAATCCTTCTTTCCCAATATTTTAATAGCATAGTCCTACAACAGATCTCCCAAATTAGTGGCAAAACTCACCTTTGCTGCTCTTTTAAAATCTCACTGTTATCACTACGAGTTGGTTCAGCAGCTTCGTTTATGAAGAAGTGGATGATTTATCCTAACCTCTGATCAACCTTATTTAATCATCTGATTGGGGCAGATGAGGAATAAGGAGGGGGGTAGGGTGGTCTGATTTAGGGCTTGGCTTAATAAATGTAGATTTAGGAAGGATTTTCGAATTCTCAAGAGAGCTCACCTGAAAATGGGAACATTGCCATAGCTCCCTCATTATCCTGGCTCTCTAAATCCATTTCCATTCCAGAAGCTGGAAATGGCTGCCAGTTTAATTCCTTCTTTCATTTTATTATTACATTTATGCAGCCACCCACCTCACTGCTCTGCTCTGACTCTGGCTGACCTACAAGAACAGAAAAAAAGGGGAATTTCTATCAAGAGATGGTTCAAAACCCACAAGATGCCTAAAGTGGGTTTGAAGTATAAACATTCCTTCCGGGGGACAAATCCTTCCGTTGGCTGATCAAAAGCACAGCCAAGTTGGGTGGCAGAATGGACACCGACGGTCATCATTCAGACGTGTTAACTTTGCTTTTTGAAAGAAAAGGAACGGAAAGGACACGCACCCAAGCATGCACACGGCTATCCCAAAAGCACTGAAAATGAACTCTGCTACCTTTTTATTATTATTTTTAAAGTGCAAATTAACAAAAAAAAAAAAATCATGACTGGCACTCCCTCCAATCAAGGAAGAGAGAACGAGATTTGGGAGGACTCTTCCCCTTCAAAAGGTCTGACACAAATGAAGGATAGGTGCTAGGAGTCTTGAAGAAGGGGCCGTACTCCATCTCCATTGTGAGGGGTGGCTGCTTGAGGGGGTCCTAAAAATCAAGACAGCGGCTGTCACTGCCCTTCTGAAGCCCCATCTCTTGCACACATGTGATACAAGTTTTAAAAAAAAGGGGGGGGTAGAATTTGGATCACAGTCACCGACACCATCTTGGATTTTTTTGATCTCTCTCCTTCAGGAACATCCCTGCCTATAGTCCTCCTTTGGGTACGCATTTCCCATCAGCCATCACTGATACACTGTTGGCTCAAACACTCAACCAGGCTCCATTGTTTCTCGGATTTAAAGTTTGGATTGGATTGGGTTGAGTTGCACTGGGTTGGGTTGAATTGCTTTGAGTTGGGTAGAGTTGCACTGAGTTGGGTTGGGTTGAGTTGCATTGGGTTGGGTTGAGTTGCATTGGACTGACTTGTGTAGGGCTGGGTTGAGTTGGATTGAATTGGGGAACAGATTCCTGCTTTGACTTTCCCGGTCTCAACAATGATCAGATCAATACACTAAAAAGTCAGGAGCTAGATTCTTGTGAAATGAAGGTTGTAAGTTGAGGAGACAGTGTAACCACATTTGCAAAATATTTTCACAACCAGGGCAGACTTCTTACCCAAGTACCCTCTAGTACAGTGTTTCCCAAACTTGGCTATTTTAAGATGCATGGACTTCAACTCCCAGAATTCCCCAGCCAGTATGCCTGGTTGAGGAATTCTGGGAGTTGAAGTGCAGACATCTTCAAAGGGTCAAGTTTGGGAAACACTGCTCTAGTACATGGAGAAACACTTGGCTCCTAGAACATCCCAATCCATCCAAAGTGGAGATGGATAGACATAATTAGCCCACTCCCTGCCCCTAGCAACAGCCTGGAGCTGTCTCAGATTCCAGATCTCCAGCCATTTCAAGCGCTGACAGGCTGCTGGAGCTCCTCTGAAACCTCTCTGAAAGCCAAAAAGGTTGGAACAATTCCACAAGGTCAAAAAAAAGACAGGAAACTTTATTCTCAAGGCGACGGAAAGGGACTGCTAATGAATACATCAAGCGAGAAAATGAACAGCAGGGAAAGTTTGGGGGAATTTTCTGCAGCTTGTGCCTGCCGTCTGCGTGTGCCTCTTCTCCTCGCGGAAATGGAATAAAACTTCAGAAAAAGGAGGTAGAAATTTCATGTTGTCAGACAACACTACAAGTTAATCATTAGCAATCGGAAGAGAGCTTCCCCAAAAGTCATTTTTCTCCCCAACCCCAACTTACTTCAGGTGTCTCTAAGAGCAAATTGGTCAAAGGAACGAACAGACTACAGTTATTTCCAAAACTTTAAATGCATCTAGTCCTAGTTTGCTGAGGTCAAGCCAGTTTGAAGGCTAAAGGCAAAATAAAACAATTTAACCGATGGGTGTTCCCCCACCCTCTGGGCATGGAGCAAGAGAATGGGAAACCAAAGCAAATGCCATCTGATAAATGCTCATTTTAATTAGAGTATTCTCTTTCTCCCCCTATTTTGTTTTTCTTTAGTTGTGCTTTCAGGTCACAGGAGGAAAATAAAATAAAAAATAAAATAAAAATAAAAATTATATCTAGCTCTTCTGCTCAGTAAAAACCTTATTTTCTTTTCTTTCTTTCTTTCTTTTTTTTTTTTTGCCAGCCTTGTGGTTGCAACCTCCTCGGACTAACCTTTGCAAAACCCGTTTTGCTCATTGCAAGACACAGTACTTTTTGTAATCGGACTCAAAATCTTCATCCATGCTACTGGTATCCGCCATATTCTTGCCCTCAATCTTTGGCAAAAATTGTGCATAGTCCACTCCTTGCTGTTCGTAGAAAAGGATGTAGGCAGAATCTGTGTCGATTTCGTCGGGATGCAATTCCTGAATGATGGAGGAGGAAGAGGAGGAGAAGAGGGGCTTATTAGGGAACAGTCCTCGAAATGATACAATATTACTTCAAAAATTTAAAATTTAGAAAATGTTGAAAACTGCTGAAAGCGTCCTAATATTACTGGAGATTGTTTGGGATCAGAGAGGCTGGTATAGCAGCTTATTTTAAGGACCCTGCAGGAAATAGCAACTTTAGTCTAGCAGCTAAGGCACCAGGCTAGAAACTGGCATACCATGAGTTCTACTCCAGCCTTAGATGGGCTGGGTGACTGAGGGCCAATCACCAGGAGATGGTGAGTTCTAGTCCAGCCTTAGCTATATAAGTCAGCTGGGTGACTTTGGGCCAATCACTAGGAGATGGTGAGTTCTAGTCCCGCCTTAGCCATATAAGTCAGCTGGGTGACTGAGGGCCAATCACCAGGAGATGGTGAGTTCTAGTCCCGCCTTAGCCATATAAGTCAGCTGGGTGACTTTGGGCCAATCACCAGGAGATGGTGAGTTCTAGTCCCGCCTTAGCCATATAAGTCAGCTGGGTGACTTTGGGCCAATCACCAGGAGATGGTGAGTTCTAGTCCCGCCTTAGCCATATAAGTCAGCTGGGTGACTTTGGGCCAATCACCAGGAGATGGTGAGTTCTAGTCCCGCCTTAGCCATATAAGTCAGCTGGGTGACTTTGGGCCAATCACCAGGAGATGGTGAGTTCTAGTCCCGCCTTAGCCATATAAGTCAGTTGGGTGACTTTGGGCAATCACCAGAAGATTGTGAGTTCTAGTCCCGTCTTAGCCATATAAGTTGGCTGGGTGACTTTAGGCCAAACATCAGGAGATGGTGAGTTCTAGTCCCGCTTAGCTATATAAGTCAGCTGGGTGACTTTGGGCCAATCACCAGAAGATTGTGAGTTCTAGTCCCGTCTTAGCCATATAAGTTGGCTGGGTGACTTTAGGCCAAACATCAGGAGATGGTGAGTTCTAGTCCAGCCTTAGCTATATAAGTCAGCTGGGTGACTTTGGGCCAATCACTAGGAGATGGTGAGTTCTAGTCCCGCCTTAGCCATATAAGTCAGCTGGGTGACTGAGGGCCAATCACCAGGAGATGGTGAGTTCTAGTCCCGCCTTAGCCATATAAGTCAGCTGGGTGACTTTGGGCCAATCACCAGGAGATGGTGAGTTCTAGTCCCGCCTTAGCCATATAAGTCAGCTGGGTGACTTTGGGCCAATCACCAGGAGATGGTGAGTTCTAGTCCCGCCTTAGCCATATAAGTCAGCTGGGTGACTTTGGGCCAATCACCAGGAGATGGTGAGTTCTAGTCCCGCCTTAGCCATATAAGTCAGCTGGGTGACTTTGGGCCAATCACCAGGAGATGGTGAGTTCTAGTCCCACCTTAGCCATATAAGTCAGCTGGGTGAGTTTGGCTAATCACCAGGAGTTGGTGAGTTCTAGTCCCGCCTTAGCTATATAAGTCAGCTGGGTGACTTTGGGCCAATCACCAGGAGATGGTGAGTTCTAGTCCCGCCTTAGCCATATAAGTCAGTTGGGTGACTTTGGGCAATCACCAGAAGATTGTGAGTTCTAGTCCCGTCTTAGCCATATAAGTTGGCTGGGTGACTTTAGGCCAAACATCAGGAGATGGTGAGTTCTAGTCCCGCTTAGCTATATAAGTCAGCTGGGTGACTTTGGGCCAATCACCAGAAGATTGTGAGTTCTAGTCCCGTCTTAGCCATATAAATTGGCTGGGTGACTTTAGGCCAAACATCAGGAGATGGTGAGTTCTAGTCCAGCCTTAGCTATATAAGTCAGCTGGGTGACTTTGGGCCAATCACTAGGAGATGGTGAGTTCTAGTCCCGCCTTAGCCATATAAGTCAGCTGGGTGACTGAGGGCCAATCACCAGGAGATGGTGAGTTCTAGTCCCGCCTTAGCCATATAAGTCAGCTGGGTGACTTTGGGCCAATCACCAGGAGATGGTGAGTTCTAGTCCCGCCTTAGCCATATAAGTCAGCTGGGTGACTTTGGGCCAATCACCAGGAGATGGTGAGTTCTAGTCCCGCCTTAGCCATATAAGTCAGCTGGGTGACTTTGGGCCAATCACCAGGAGATGGTGAGTTCTAGTCCCGCCTTAGCCATATAAGTCAGCTGGGTGACTTTGGGCCAATCACCAGGAGATGGTGAGTTCTAGTCCCGCCTTAGCCATATAAGTCAGCTGGGTGAGTTTGGCTAATCACCAGGAGTTGGTGAGTTCTAGTCCCGCCTTAGCTATATAAGTCAGCTGGGTGACTTTGGGCCAATCACCAGGAGATGGTGAGTTCTAGTCCCGCCTTAGCCATATAAGTCAGCTGGGTGACTTTGGGCCAATCACCAGAAGATTGTGAGTTCTAGTCCCGTCTTAGCCATATAAGTTGGCTGGGTGACTTTAGGCCAAACATCAGGAGATGGTGAGTTCTAGTCCCACCTTAGACAAAAAAGGTGGCTGGGTGACTTTGAGCCAGTCCCTCTCTCTCAGCCAAACTCACCTAACAGGGTTGCCGTTGTGGGGAAAATAGGAGGGAGAAGGTGTGTTGGACAGGTGTTCACCGCTTTGAGTTATTTGTAAAGAAATAATAAAGGTTGGGATATAGACAAACAAACAAATCCTGGTGGAAACCTTGGAAAATGACAGGATGCAGTAAAATACATGGATACATCCCCTGGAAGAATGCCCAGACCCAGAGATCTGGAATATCCTATAAGAACAACAAATATCCTGTGGCTTATTACCTTAAGTACAGGACAATCTAGATGAGAGCTGGGGAATGATGGCCCCTTTATGACATGCGGACTTCAACTCCCAGAATTCCCATGCTGGCTCGGAATTCTGGGGCTTGAGGTCCACAAGTCATAAAAGAGCCATCTTTCCCCACCCCTGGTCTAGACCAACTTGTCTCAAATCCACAAGGGGCCACCACCAACTTTCAACATGGAGCAACGCAAGTGGAAGAGAACCTCATCCAACTCAAGGTCTCCTGAGACAGACGAATGATGGGCACCCAGAAACAGGCTTCTGTTGCACTGGTGGGCCAAAAGGACTGTATTTTTCAGAGTATAAGACGCATTTTTCCCCCCTAAAAGAGGGTGAAAATTTGCATCTTATACACTGAATGTAGCCCTGCCCACCCGCCGGCCTCCACCCTCTGGCCTCTGCTTCCCAGCAATTTGCCTCCTTGCAGCAAACAGCCCGTTTCAGTTTCAGCTTCAGTGCAGCCTGATTAGCACAAGCAGCTGATTGTTGGTTGGATCGGCCTCCTAACTATCAGCTGTTTTAGCCTGCAGGGATTGCCATTGATAATTGCCGCCTCCGTGCGCCCCATTGGCCTCCACTGTTTTCTGCAAGGAGGCAAATTGCTGGGAGACAGATTTTTTTTTCTTCTGCTAATCAGACTGTGCTGAAAATGAAAACGAAATTAAAACAGGCTATTTGCTGTTTGCTACAAGAAGGCAAATTGCTGGGAGGCAGAAGCAGATTTTTTTCCCCCTTGTGCTAATCAGGCTGTGCTGAAACTGAAACTGAAACTGAAACAGGCTGTTTGCTGCAAGGAGGCAAATTGCTGGGAGGCAGAGGCAGATTGTTTTTTTCTTGTTTTCCTCCCCCAAAAAGTTAGGTACATCTTCTTTTTTTTTTTATTTTATTTGATTTATATGCCACCCTTCTCCGGAGACTCAGGGCGGCTTACAATGCGTTAAGCAATAGCCTTCATACTTTTGTATATTTTATACAAAGTCAGCTTATTGCCCCCACAATCTGGGTCCTCAATTTACCTACCTTAGAAAGGATGGAAGGCTGAGTCAACCTTGAGCCTTGGCGAGATTCGAACCTGCAGTAATTGCAGGCATCTGGTCTTAATAACCAGCTTAATAACAGGGTGCCTTAGACCACTGTACTACCAAGGCTCTTTGTCTTATAGCCCGGAGCATCTTATACTCTGAAAAATATGGTATATCATGATAACATCCAATGTCCTGAAATCATGGTGGCTCATTTTACCTCACTGAGGTTCCTATGTAACGGAAGGTGTTCTCGGAAGGCAAAGTGGCTTACCTTACAGCTGCTGTCGTTGTAACAGTACCATTTGTCATTGGGGTTTTTGGCATAGGTGACGTAATGACCTCCTCCCATAATTCCTGAATGGCACTGGAAGAGAAGAGAGCCAAGACACCAAGGTTATCCAGTGATTCATGTCCTCCATCCTATCCTTTCTGCCAGAGGAAAGGAGAATTAATCGTGGTGCGATGGAGGTACCATTTTAAAAGGTGGTGTCTTCTCAAAGGTGCTTTTTCCAAAAGGCAGCTGGACTGTCTCGGGTGTTGTTGTTTTTTCTTCCTTGAAAACATTTCGCTTCTCATCCAAAAAGCTGCTTCAGGTCTTAGATGAGAAGCGAAAGGTTTTCAAGGAAAAAAACAAACCCCAAGAAAAACCAGTTGCTTTTTGGAAAGCGCCTTTGGGACAAACGTGACCTGGGTTGATTGAGAATCTCCGTAGACATTGTGTCTTCTCATTTTCAGGCATGTCAAAGGCTCCTCAAGACCCAGCCGCCTTCTATAAACACTCTCACCAGTAGGCAATGATGAGCAAGAAGGCTCAAGGAGATGGTCTTAGTGGACAATGAAATATGAGCCAGCAGTGTGCAGCTGCAGCCGAGAAGGCCAATGCAATCCTAAACTGCATTAACAGAGGGATTTAATCAAGATCAAGTGAGGTACTGATACCACTCTATAAAGCCTTAGTAAGGCCACACCTAGAATACTGCATCCACTTTTGGTTGCCATGATGTAAAAAAGATGTTGAGACTCTGGAAAAAGTGCAGAGAAGAGCAACAAAGATGATGAGGGGACTGGAGGCTAAAACATACGAAGAACGGTTGCAGGAACTGGGCATGGCTAATCTAGTGAAGAGAAGGACCAGGGGAGACAGGATAGCAATCTTCCAATATTTGAGGGGCTGCCACAGAGAGGAGGGGGGGTCAAGCTATTTCCCAAAGCACCTGAAGGCCAGACAAGGAATAATGGATGGAAACTGAAAAAGGAGAGATTCAACCTGGAAATAAGGAGAAATTTTCTGACTGTGAGAACAATCAACCCATGGAACAGAAGTTGCCTTCGGAAGTTGTGGGAGCTTCATCACTGGAAGCTTTCAAGAAGAGACTGGACTGCCATCTGTCAGAAATGGTGTAGGGTAGTGATGGCTAACCTTTTTGCCATCGTGTTCCAGGAAGGGGGGAGTGGGGGAGGTTTGTGTGCGCATGTGCCCACACCCATAATTGCCCTGCGCATGCGTGCGCAACCCATTCCTGGCACACGATGGCCCGATAGGCCCATTTTTCTTTGTCACCTGGCTCCAGATCCTCTCTATGCATCTGGGGAGGGCGAAAACAGCCTTCCCCACCCCCTACAGGCCCTCCGGAGGCAAGAAACAGCCTGTTTCCCTACTTCTGGTGGGCCTAAAAGGCCTGAAAATCAGGTAGCCAGCGCGCACATGCACGCCGGAGCTGAGCTGGCGTGCCCACTGATATGGCTACACGTGCCATCTGTGGCACCCGTGCCATAGGTTCGCCATCATGGGTATAGGGTCTCCTGCTTGAGTGGGGGGTTGGACTAGATGACCTACAAAGTCCCTTCCAACTCTGTTAATCTGTAATTCTGTCTTCCAGCAGCTGAGTGATGCTGGAGAAGACTTTGTGAGGGAAGCGAAAATCCAAGATGGCGATGGTATGGATTTTTTTTTTTTCTCTTCAAGGGAATACAGGTAGTTCTTGACTTACAATCATTCATTTAGTGACCAACCAAAGTTACAAAGGCAGTGAAAAAAAGTGGGTTATAATCAGACTTACAGCCATGGCAGCACCCCCATGGTCACATGATCAACACTGGGACGCTTGGCAACTGGTTTGTATTTATGACAATTATCCTTTCATGTGACCGACAAGCAACGTCAATGAGGGAAGCCGGATTCACTTTAACAACCGCATGATCCACTTAACAACTGCAGTGATTCGTAGAACGTAGACTGTGGCAAAAAGGTCATAAAACGAAGCGCAAGCCACTCAACCATCGTCTTGCTTCGCAATGGAAATGCTGGGCTCAATTGCGGTCATAAATTGAGGACTTTCTGTAATCTGAGGTTTGTAAAGAAAGCGAAGGCAAGGCTTCGTTTTCAGAAACAGAAGCAACCAGGCCTACCGTACAATGTTTAATGTGTCATGAATGTTTTTTCAACCTGGGAGACTTTAAGATATAAGAATTTCAACTTTTAAAGTGGATATCCACAAGGTTAAGGAACACTGCGCTGTTAAACCGTACAGGAAGGACAGATTGACAAATTGCAGGGCAATGGACGGAAAACCCGTTCCTTGTATCCCAACCGGCTTGTACAGACGCAGCTAGTCCTTGATTTACAACAGTTCGTTTTAGCGACCGTTCAAAGTTAAAGCGGCGCTGTAAAAAAAAATGACTTGTGACCGTTTTTCACATTTACGACCTCGGCAGCTTCCTTGTGATCAAAACTCAAGATGCTTTGGCAAATGGCTCATATTTACGACGGTTGCGGTGTGCCGGGGGTCATGGGATCCCCTTTTGCGACCTTCGGACAAGCAAAGTCTATGGGGGTGGGGGGAAGCCAGATTCACTTAACAACGGCGTTACTAACTTAACAACTGTGGTGATTCACTGAACATCTGTGGCAAGAGGGGTTGTAAAATAGGGCAAAAACTCACTTAACAACTGTCTTTTGTTCAGGAACAGAAATTTGGGGCTCAAATTTTGGGCTCCATTGTGGCCGTTGTCAACCCTGGAGTGAACCTTCAGGGTTGCCAGTCGTAAGTCGAGGACTACCTGTAATTCTGATGATTAAGCCCAGGGGTGGGATTCAAAATTTTAGCAACCGGTTCTCTGCCTAGTTGCTGGGTGGGCATGGCCATGGTGGGCGTGGCATACTCGGCCTCCTGCATCACGGGGAGGGAGGCTTTTCGCCCTCCCCAGGCTCCGGAGGCTTTTCTTGAGCCTCCGGGAGGGCGAAAACGACCTCCCTCAGGCTCCAGAGGCCGGAAACGGTCTCATTTCCAGACTTCCGGAACTTCCAGGAGGCCCGTTTTTTGCCCTCCCAAAGCCTCTGCGCAGGCTCTTCACTTACCTGACATCCAAAATGGGCTGCGTGGAGACTCCTGGGAGGGGCGGAGTGGGCGGGGCCAGCCAGTCCTGTTTCGCCGAACTACCAGTTCGGCGAAACAGATGTAAAATTAGCATTTGGTTCACCCGAACTGGTCTGAACCGGCTGAATCCCACCCCTGATTAAGCCTGGATAGACACTGTTGAACCCCCTGCTCTTCCCTTTGGGATGGTTTCAGTGCACCCCTCTGGACTTTTCTTGCAATGGCTCAGCCCAAATCTGAGCTGGGAAGAAACTCATCGAGCCTTCAACCGGATGGCAATTGGACACCTACCGAAATTGCATATAAATTATAAATGGGATTAATACAGATTTCTCCTCTTTGGTCATCCACCAATTCCTCTTCCCGGCGGGCTTCTAGGTGACCGTTGAGACTGTGGTTGCTGGAGGAGCTCAGCTTGCAAAGGTATCCATTGGTTAGCTGCCCCTCATTGTCCTGAGCAGCCACCGGTTCTCCCGAACCGTCCCCCAAATTCTGCTGCTCCCTGCCTGGGGAGTCCAACGTGGCCTTTGGATCTGGCTGGGTACCGTTCTCTCGACTCGTGTCCAGGTTCTCTTTGCTGCTCGACAGTTTGTTTTTACAGAGCTGGGGGAGACGAAGGCGCCCCTTACTTCTGCCCATAGTCCTGGGGCTACTGGTGGGGCTAAGGTTTTTACTGGCCGAAGAGCCGGATGTGCACTTCCTCGCGGAGGATGGCGACGCTGGAAAGAAAGAGACGGGTGAGTGCTTTGCAGATGGATTAGTGTTTTTTCAACTGTGGCTATTTTTGGAACTGCTCAAAATTTCCACTACCGGTTCTCCAAACTGCTCAAAATTTCCACTACCGGTTCTCCAAACTGCTTAAAATTTCCGCTACCGGTTCTCCAAACTGCTCAAAATTTCCACTACCGGTTCTCCAAACTGCTCAAAATTTCCGCTACCGGTTCTCCAAACTGCTCAAAATTTCCACTACCGGTTCTCCAAACTGCTCAAAATTTCCACTACCGGTTCTCCAAACTGCTCAAAATTTCCACTACCGGTTCTCCAAACTGCTCAAAATTTCCACTACCGGTTCTCCAAACTGCTTAAAATTTCCGCTACCGGTTCTCCAAACTGCTCAAAATTTCCACTACCGGTTCTCCAAACTGCTCAAAATTTCCGCTACTGGTTCTCCAAACTGCTCAAAATTTCCGCTACCGGTTCTCCAAACTGCTCAAAATTTCCACTACCGGTTCTCCAAACTGCTTAAAATTTCCGCTACCGGTTCTCCAAACTGCTCAAAATTTCCACTACCGGTTCTCCAAACTGCTCAAAATTTCTGCTATTGGTTCTCCAAACTGCTCAAAATTTCCGCTACCGGTTCTCCAAACTGCTCAAAATTTCCGCTACCGATTCTCCAGAACCTGTCAGAATCTGCTGAATTTCACCCCTGGCTGATGTGAATGGATTGATGGTGTGAGGGAGAGACAGGAATCGGCTTGCTGCATGCTCCCCCCTCCTTCCAGTCTCTTTGGGGTTGCTTCAATGGGACGTTTGGAGACCGTGTGGCTCCTTTCAATTTAGGGAAGTGCACCTGCTTTCACAAAGGAATGTTAGTTTCCTCTGAAAGATGTCCTTTTAGAGTGGGTGGGCCAGACAACCAAAGCCATAACTCATGCAGAGACATACTCACAGCCTCCTTTTACAGTCCTGCTATAAGTTGGCTTCAAGAGTTGGTACACAGATAACCTCGCAATACAACAATTCATTTAGCAACCCTTGGAAGCTACAATGGCTCTGAAAAAAGTGATTCACCACCGGTTCTCGTAGTTACGCCTGTCACAGCATTCCCCCAGTCATGTGATCAAAATTCTGGCACTTGTATTTACGACAATTGGGAGTGATGCAGTGGCCTAGAGGTGGCGCTCTTGCCTCACAATCAGGGGGCTGTGAGTTTGATCCTAGGTAGAGGCAGATATTTCTCTCTCTGGGCATGATGAGAATATCTCTGCTGAACAAAACTCCGTATTGGAGACAGGAAGGGCATCCGGCCAGTAAATACTCAGCTCAATTCAGTTGCGCAGACTCCACCCCGCAAGGGATTATGGGGTCGTTAAAAGGTGATGATGTATTTTCGACAGTAAAATTGGGTGTGACTCACAATGACCGCCTTGCTTAACCATGGAAATGGTTGTAAGTTGAGGACTTCTTGCGAATCCCTTTCCAATGGGGACCAAGTAACTCTTGTTTTGACGCCTTCCGGGACAAGACCCCAGATTCCTACCTCTAATAGTATTTAAGATGCCCGAAGTGTTGAGAGAGGAAGGGCTCCGGGTGAGGACGTCGCCCTCTCCGGCCACAGTGCCACTCCGCTGCTCCGTCCTCCGACACTCCTCCGGCAGAATCAGGGGCTCCGCGGGATCGTCAGCCTGCGGCGTCAGCAGCTTTGGCGGCCAGCAGCTCAGGTCTCGTGGCATGAGGAAGGCACTTGGGTCAAAGCTCTCACGAGGAAACTTGACGATTTTTTGGGATTTTATCCAGCGGCCGTTGACAAATTGGAAGCGCTTTAAGTGGATGATCTGGAGTGAGACAAGCAAGAGAGGAGTTGGGGGTGGGCTTTCTTGTTTGAAGGAAGGAAGGAATGAAAGAAAGAAAGGAAAGAAGGAAGGAAGGAAGCGGGAGGGGAAGGGAAGGAAAGAATAGGGGAAGGGAAGGAGGGGAAGAGGGGAGGGAAAGGAAAGAATAGGGGAAGGGAAGGAGGGGAGGAGGGAAGGGGAAGAGGGGAGGCGAAGGGAAGGAGGGGAGGGGAAGGGAAGGGAGGGGAAGGGAAGGAAAGGGGAGGGGAAGGAAAGAATAGGGGAAGGGAAGGAGGGGAGGAGGGAAGGGGAAGAGGGGAGGCGAAGGGAAGGAGGGGAGGGGAAGGGAAGGGAAGGAAAGGGGAGGGGAAGGAAAGAATAAGGAAAGGGAAGGAGGAGAGGAGGGAAGGGAAGGGGGAGGGGAGTGGAAGGAAAGGGGAGGGGAAGGAGTGGAAGGGGAGGGGAGGGGAAGAAGGGGAGGGGAAGGAAAGGGGAGGGAAAGGAAAGAATAGGGGAAGGGAAAGAGGGGAGGAGGGAAGGGGAAGAGGGGAGGGGAAGGAGTGGAAGGGGAGGGGAAGGGAAGGAGGGGAGGGGAAGGAAAGGGAGGGGAAGGGAAGGAAAGGGGAAGGAAAGAATAGGGGAAGGGAAGGAGAGGAGGGAAGGGGAAGAGGGAAGGGGAGAAGGGAAGGGGGGAGGGGAGTGGAAGGAAAGGAAAGGAAAGGGGAGGGGAAGGAGTGGAAGGGGAGGGGAGGGGAAGGAGGGGAGGGGAAGGAAAGGAAAGGGGAGCAAAAGAAAAGAATAGGGGAAGGGAAGGAGGGGAGGAGGGAAGGGGAAGAGGGGAGGGGAGGGGAAGGAGGGGAGGGGAAGGGAAGGGAGGGGAAGGGAAGGGAAGGGAAGGGGAAGGGAAGGAAAATGAATGGTGGAAGGGGAGGGGAAGGGAAGGGAAAGGAAGGAAAAGGAACTCCTTGACAGCAACTGTGCTTGGCCTGGCTGAAGTTAGAAAAAGAGATGATCTGCCGACCTACCAGGATCGGGGGCAGCCTCCACAGGTCCAGCTTCTTGGTGGCCAGGCAGTGGGTCCTGCACTTGGAACAATAGTACATTTCATCTTCCCCCAGCTCCTCCTCGCTGGTGAAGGCCCGCAAGCAGCTGTCCAGGTTGATGGGCTCGGCCTGAGCGCGCTGGCTCTGCTCCACGCTTCTGTGCTCCTCTGCTATCTGGAGACGGGAAGGAAAGCGAAGGGTGACGGAGCTTTCTGGAGGGGCTTCCCTCTGTGGGAAAAGCAAACCCCCCCCACACACACACCTTTCTTCTAATTCACGGGCAGAATCCCTCAGTCAAGAAAGATTTTCTCCAGCATTAATACAACACTTCCAACAGGGGTCCTTTGTGAGGAAAACCTTATTTCAGAGATCCCTAACTTGGCCACTTTATGGCTTTATGGCTTCATTTCCATGCTGGCTGAGGAATTCTGGGAGTTGAAGTCCACAAGTCATAAAGTGGCCCAAGTGGGAGAGAGAATCTTTCAGGGTGTACGTAGCAGGTTGTAGCAAGATTCCGTCCATTAGTAGAGGTAAGCAAATAAAGGATTAGACGCAATTGGATTTCACTGTGTGGTCTCTGGGTTTGAGCCTGACAAAGCAAATTTATACAGGTAGGTCCTTGACTTACAACCAGTGGTGGGATTCAAATAATTTAACAACTGGTTCTCTACCCTAATGACCGGCTGGGTGGGCGTGACCATGGTGGGCGTGGCCAAGGGTGTGTGACAGGCAGCACTTGGCCTCCTGCAGCCTCCTGGGAGCAAAAACGGGCTGCGGTGTGTGTGTGTGTGTGTGTGTGTGTGTGTGCCACCGTACCCTCCTATGCCCTGTTTTGGGCCTAGTAGGCCTCCTTACACTTACCTGGGAGCCAAAATGGGGCACGTGGGGACTCCTGGAAGGGGCGGGGAAGGAAGGGGCAGAGCCAGCCAGCAATTTAACAACCGGTTCACCTGAACCGGCCCGAACCAGTTGAATCCCATCATTGCTTACCACCATTCGTTTAGTGACTGGACTGAAAAAAACAGTGACTTATGACTGCTTTTCATACTTACGACCGTAAGTATGGTCATACTTTTGACCATTCCTGTGGTCAAAATTCAGATGCTTGGCAATTGGAATGTACAGGTAATCCTCGACTTATGACCCCGATTGAGCCCCAAAATTTGTTACGTTGCTCAGTGAGAAATTTGGTGAGTGAGTTTGGGCCCATTTTATGACTTTTCTTGTCTTATTTGTTAAGTGAATCCCTGCAGTTGTTAAGTTAGTAACACGGTTGTTAAGTAAATCTGGTTTCCCCGTTGACTTTGCTTGTCAGGAGGGGTCACAAAAGGGGATCACGTGACCCTGGGACACTTAAACTGCAATAAATAGTCAGTTGTCAAGCATGTAAATCACATGACCATGGGGATGCGTAAGTGTGAAAAATGATTATAAGTCACTTTTTTCAATGCCGTCATAACTTTGAATGGTCACTAAATGAACTGTTGTAAGTCAAGAACTACCCGTATTTATGAATGTTGCAGCGTCCCGGGGTCGTGTGATCTCCTTTTGCGACCTTCTGACAAACAAAGTCCATAAGGGGGCCCGATTCACTTAACAAACGATGTTACTAACTTAACAGCTGTGAACTGTGTCAAGGTAGGTCGTAAAGCGGGGCAAAATTCCCTTAACAACTCTCTTGCTTGGCAAGGGAAATTCTGGGCTCAATTGTGGTTGTAAGTCGAGAACAATCTGTATGCAGTCATATGAAGGAACAGGCCTGGGATTTGCCCCTTAGGTTTTGATTTCTTTACCCGTTCTTGTGAGGTCTGGTAGCGGAGGTGAAGGGCGGTGGGATCCCAGTCCACAGCGAGGTTTGCGTTCCCCATCAGCGCTCTTTCTTCTGTGCAATCGATTTTACACCCGTAGCAAAACCTAAATGGGAGGCAGAGAGGGCAAGAGATGGTGAACTCTAGGCAAGAGAGGAACTGGATCGCTTCAATGGGATTGGACCCTCTCACTTACACCAGCAGAAGGTGCAAACTCTGGACCCCATCAGGCAACGAATCCTGGCTCGTGGGGTCCTAGAGAAGAGCCTTTTCTGCAGTGGCTCCCACCCTCTGGAACATTATGGCCCCTTGAGGTGAGATCTGCCCCTCCCACTTAGATTTCCAGAAGGGCCTGGACACTTAGTCCATTCAATACTGGAGGTGGTTAGTGGATTAAAAGAGGATTCCACCTCCACCCTTTTATATATTGATTCTTTCCTTAGCTATTTTTGTTTGTTTGTTAATTTTAATGTTAACAGATAGTGTTTTAATGTTTTATATTTTATATTGTTGGGTTTTTTTCATGTGGGTAAACTACCCCGAGTCATTTGAAATACAGATGGGTGGCATGTAAATTTAACACATGGATGGATGGATGAATAGATAGAAGATAGATAGAGATAGACGAGACAGTACAAAAAAAGAAAGAAAGAAAGAAAGAAAGAAAGAAAGAAAGAAAGAAAGAAAGAAAGAAAGAAAGAAAGAGAGAGAAAGAGAGAAGGAGGGAAAGGGAGATGATTGATTGATAAAGAGGAACAGAGATGATGATAGAGATACTATTCATTTACTCATTTATTATTAAAATGGTAAGCTGTCCATCTCACTGATACAATGACTCTGAGTGGCTAGAGATAATTAGATAGATAGATAGATAGATAGATAGATAGATAGATAGATAGATAGATAGATAGATAGATAGATAGATAGATAGATAGATAGATAAAGATGAGGGTGTGGCTAACTGATGAAGACAAATAAGTCAGAACTAGATCTATTTTAGTCTCCCTTAAGTCTTACAACAGACAGCAAAATGCTGGTTAATGTCTGATAAAGCCTAGAAAATAGTGAATTGGGATTTCACTGAACTATGGCTATATAAACATCTTGATTTATGTAGGAAAAACCCTGGCTAAAACAATAATACATAGATGATAGATAGATAGATAGATAGATAGATAGATAGATAGATAGATAGATAGATAGATAGATAGATAGACAGACAGACAGACAGACAGACAGACACAGATATAGATAGATAGATGACAGATATATAGAGAGATAGAGAGATAGATAGATGACAGATATATATATAGATAGACATATAGATAGATAGATGACAGATATATAGAGAGATAGAGAGATAGATAGATAGATAGATAGATAGATACAGACAGAGATAGATAGATAGATAGATGACAGATAGATAGATAATGACAGATGACAGATATAGATAGATGACAGATAGATATATAGATATAAATGGATAGATAGATAGACAGACAGACAAACAGAGGTAGATAGGCAGATAGATAGATAGATAGATAGATAGATAGATAGATAGATGACAGATAGATAGATAGATGACAGACAGACAGACAGATAGATAGATGTGAATGGATATATATATATCCATTCACATCTATCTGTCTGTCTGTCTGTCTGTCTGTCTGTCTGTCTGTCTGTCTGTCTGTCTGTCTGTCTGTCTGTCTATCTATCTATCTATCTATCTATCTATCTATCTATCTATATATATATATATATATATACATATACAGAGAGAGAGAGAGAGAGAGAGACAGACAGACAGACAGACAGGACTGAAAGACGAAGGGTAAGAGAGGGAGAAAAGGACAAACTCAGCACAGCTCACCTGTACCAAGGGCACCAGGCACAGGAGTTGCCATCTTTCTGAACCACCCGAAGGGTGAAAGGGTATTGATATCCCAAGCTGTCATCGCTAAGGAAAACGCACAGACACACACATTGTTATTGCTAATGTGTAAAGACTCTTTGGATTTTATTTCTGTTGTTGCTCACTGATCTTTTAAGCCGGGTTGGGAAACCGGCAAGCCTTGGACTCGGTTCAAGAATCCTCAATGCGGGCCTTTTGACAAGAGGCTCAGCTGATCGTTTTTGATTTAGCCCTGTTTGCTTTGGGGTGAAATCCGCAACCGATGATCCCCCATAGCCCTAACACACCTGTCCAATGCCACAATAATAATCAAAGAGTGTTTAATCCAGGATGGGGAACCATGGCCCTTTTATGACTTGTGGACTTCAACTCCCAACTTTACAACCTATGGACTTCAACTCCCAGAATTCTGGGAATTGAAGTCCATAAGGCTTATAGTTGCCAAAGTTGGGCACATCTGTAGATGCCAGTCATGCTGACTGGCTGGGGAATTCTGGGAATTGAAGTCCACAGGCTTAAAGTTGCCAAGGTTGGACACCTCTGTTATAGATGCCAGCCATGGTGGCTGGTTAGGGAATTCTGGGAATTGAAGTTGGGTGAGGGCTTCCTTGTTCCTTCCGTTTAGGGCAGGGACAGCCCAACCTTGGCAACAATAAGCCTGTGACGGCCTGAGCACTCCGCCAGCGAAAACGGGCTCCCGAGCTCCGTTTCTGGCTGCGACAGCCTCCTGCAACCCTCTGCCAGCGAAAACGGGCTCCCGATCTCAGTTTCTGGCTGCGACGGCCTCCTGCAACCCTCTGCCAGCGAAAACGGGCTCCCGATCTCAGTTTCTGGCTGCGACGGCCTCCTGCAACCCTCTGCCAGCGAAAACGGGCTCCCGATCTCAGTTTCTGGCTGCGACGGCCTCCTGCAACCCTCTGCCAGCGAAAACGGGCTCCCGATCTCAGTTTCTGGCTGCGACGGCCTCCTGCAACCCTCTGCCAGCGAAAACGGGCTCCCGATCTCAGTTTCTGGCTGCGACGGCCTCCTGCAACCCTCTGCCAGCGAAAACGGGCTCCCGATCTCAGTTTCTGGCTGAGACGGCCTCCTGCAACCCTCTGCCAGCGAAAACGGGACTTGCGAGGGCTACGCACGGCCCTCCTGAGCTCTGTTTTTACTGGCCAAGCACTGTGGGCCGGTCCTCCACTGTTTCCAGGGTGGCCCCACGGGCCCATAATCTTGCACTTATGATCCGTCACAGCATCCTTGAGGTCACATGATCCCAATTTGGGCGCTTGGCAACCAGCAGGTATTTACAATGATTGCAGCATCCCAGGACTATGTGATTCCCATTTGTGACTGCTGGTTTCTGACCAGCAGTCAATGGGGGGAAGCCAGATTCACTTAACAGCCACATGTTTCGCTTAACAACTGCAGTGATTCACTTAACGTGGAAAAGAAGGTCAGGTGTGATTCACTGAACAGACGACGCCTTGATGAGCAATGGAAATTCCAGTTGTGGATGTCAATTGAGGACTACTTGCAAACCACCAGTTAAATTTTATCCTGGATTACCTGAAGTATTTAACTATATATGATTTACTCTTTTCCCCTAGGCGCCTTTCTGAGTCAAAAGGCCTGATTGAGGTATAACAGAGTTATTCTTCTGATTGTCCTGAAGTACTTTTCTCTCTCACCCACTCAAGAGATCTTATCCTACTTTAAATAAAAGACTGAAAATGTCTTAACCAGCCCAAAGTCATCCAGTGAACTTCAAGACTGAGTATTCGGATTTGTCAGCTGAAGGCTAATACAGTGGTACCTCGGTAATAATCTTCATTGGTTCCAGAAGGTACGATGAGTACCAAAAACGATAAGTATCAAACAATTTTTTCCCATAAAGGATAATGTAGTGAATCATAAGACAGCCAACACTGACAAATTCTAGCTTGTGTGTTGAGTATCAAACGAACGCTGAGTCCCGGGACAAAATTTTCACGGCAAAATGTGTTGAGGGCCAAAGTTGGCTAGTGTCAAAGCAGTTGAGTACCGAGGTACCACTGTACGCCAATAAGCCAAATGGGCTCTTCTTGTCATTTATTCAGCTTGGCTCACTTCTCTGAGATGTTCAAAATTACCACACCGCAGCCATATTAGTGCAGTGAGCTCTTGGTGCTCTATGAACTCGGTTGTTGTCTTGCAGACATTTCATTACCCAATTAGGTAACATCATCAGTGCTAAAAAGGAGAAATCCCACTCTCTTCTAACCAACACTGACAGGCCAAGTCACTTGTATATAAACAGAAAGGAAACCCTACTCCCTTCCAGCACTGATGATGTTATCTAGATGGGTAATGAAATGTCTGCAAGAAAACAACCAAGCTCAGACAGCACCGAGGACTCCAGCCCTGAGCTACAAATATTCTCTTCTCTCAGCTCTATTAGCGGCTCAGCCGTTCCTCATTCCAGCACTGGACTCACCAATCCTGAGCATGGTTACTTGCTTCCTGGGGAGGGAGGGGGCTTGCAAGCCGAGACACCTGAATCCAGACAGCGTCATACAAGTCTTTCTTCCTTGTGTGAACTGTGCAGGGAACAATCAGAGGCATCCCAAACAGGCTTGGCCGGTTCTTTTGAGACGAGAGAAAGTACATTTCGGCCCGCATCTGCATTCAATGGGAAAAAGAAAAGAAAAAAACCACATGGATTTTGAAAGTTAGGAACAATTCATAGACTTTGGATTTTTTTTTTTCATGTTTTATTTATTTTATTTATAATACTTTTCATCTCCATTGAACAGGGCGTGAACTGGGTACAATTCTTTAAAAATTCGTAGTTCGCATATTTGTTGTTGTATTCGTTACAAGGACATTAATAATATAACTACTGTATCAATATAGAGCCTTGATAGTACAGTGGTTTAGTGCACCCTGTTATTAACACAGCTGCCTGCAATTTCTGCTGGTTCGAATCTCTCCAAGGCTCAAGGTTGACTCAGCCTTCCATCCTTTCTAAGGTAGGTGAAATGAGGACCCAGTTTGTGGGGGCAATAAGCTGACTTTGTATAAAATATACAAAAGAATGAAGGCTATTGCTTAACGCATTGTAAGCCGCCCTGAGTCTCCGGAGAAGGGAGGCATATAAATCAAATTAAATATATATATAAGGGTGGCATATAAATCAAATTATATATATATATAAGGGCGGCATATAAATCAAATTTTATATATATATAAAATTATATATATTCAGTATCTTCTCTGCCCTTAATGATAAGCGTTAATCTGTCCATTTCTGCACATTCCATTATTTTCTGAATTACCCTCTCATCAGACAGGATCTCCTCACTCTTCCATTGTTGCGCAGATACAATCCCTAGCCGCAGTCAGTACATGTAAAATCAAATATGTGGTCTTTTTATCATATTTTTCTGGTAGGATGCCCAACAAAAATGTCTCTGGTCTCAGTTTGATATGCTTTTTTGTCATTTTTTCAATTCATAGACTTTGCTTTTGTAAAAATCATGGATGGACGGACTCTCAAGAGAAGTCCAAAAGCGTTAACAACAAAAGTAAAAGGCTCCAGTGTAATTAACACCTAATCTTTGCCTATTTTTTTTTATACCTTTTATAATTTCAAAATTTTTAATAATATTTTTTTTAAAAAATCACAAAACGCAAAACCTACAAATAGATATAGAATGACTGTGGCAATGAAAACAACGATTAAAACCAATAGCGATAAGTGGCTTGGGTATAAAATCCCAAAACATCTGGAGCGCTACTTGAATACCATCGGGCATTGACAAAAAATCTCCAGCGGTCAATTGCAAAAGGCAGCTTTATTGGAACAGCTTGCATCTTGCAACGATTCTTTTAACGCCATCAAACCACAACACTTTTCACGGCAGAAAAAGATGCAATGCAGTGGAGATTTCCAAAACCTCTACGTGAAGGTTTGGGTAAAAGGTCTGGCTTCCAACCTTATGGGCACCCTTTCAGCACTCTGGCAGGTTAGACTGGCAGGTTAGATTGAAGAAATAGTTTCTTGTTACAACAGCATCCGTTCCCACAATACAAGAATACCCTTGGCCCAAACAATTCTTTATTAGATGGGCAGCTAATAAATTTAATAAAGAAAAAAAAACAATAAATAAATAAATAAATAAATAAATAAATAAATAAATAAATAAAGTAAGTAAGTAAGTAAGTAAGTAAGTAAGTAAGTAAGTAAGTAAGTAAGTAAATCCATCCATCCATCCATCCATCCATCCATCCATCCATCCATCCATCCATCCATCCATGGGTCGTTCGTTGGCTATTCCTGCCTTGAGTGCAGTGAGCACCAACCCTTACAGCTTGGTGGCCGAGCGGGAAGGGAGAGGGGAACCAGCCCACGCACACCCTGACCCACCGCTCGCACCTGCGTGTACACACCAGCCCACCCCTCGCACAAGTTGAGCTGTGCCAGGCCCGCTGCTTGTGTGGCCCGATTCCAAACAAGCCACGGCCCAGTAGTGGGTCACAGCCCTGGGGTTGGGGACCCCTGCTTTAGTGACAAGGGTGACCGTCAAACAGAGGAGTCTTTTTGAAGTCCACCCCACAGATCGACCAGCAAAGGGTCTCAGCATGGTTACAGTTTATGTCTGAACTCCGAAGATATACTTTCCAAATAGCTGGTGGTGTCAGACCTGGAAGCCACCTTTTACCTTTGAGCCTTCAGGCCTGCCACAAATTCTACTGTGGGAAAATGGGAGGGGGGAATTGTATGGAGTGAAGATGATATGTAGTCAAAATAACATTCTTTCCAGAAAGTCAAGGCCGAGTTGCCCTGCAGCTGTGCTGAGGAGACTGGGGAGGTATCTTCGGTTCCGGACGGTACCTGATTGGTTCGTGTGATGGACATGTGGGTGATGGGCAAGGACTTGAACTTTCTCTTGGGTGAGGAAAACCCGGAAGCTCTCAGATTCGGATTTTCCCGGATGTGCATCTCTAATAAAAATTAGCTTTGAGGAAGTTCAAGCCTCTGAATGAATGAATGAATGAATGAATGAATGAATGAATGAATGAATGAATGAATGAATGAATTTATTTATGTATGTATGTATGTATGTATGTATGTATGTATGTATGTATGTATGTATGTATCCATCCATCCATCCATCCATCCATCCATCCAATTTATGTGCCGCCCTTCTCCGTAGACTCAGGGCGGCTTACAATGCATTATAGCAATAGCCTGTATACTTTTTTGTATATACCTGCTTATTAAGGCTTTTGGCCCCCCCTAAGCGGTGTTGTTCTATACAAAGTTGGTTTATTGCCCCCACAATCCGGGTCCTCAATTTACCTACCTCAAAAGGATGGAAGGCTGAGTCAACCTTGAGCCTGGTGAGATTTGAACTTGCACTAATTGCAGGCAGCTGGCAGCTAAGTGCTAGCACTTAACAGCACTTTAGTCTGCTGCACCACCGAGGCTCCTCCTCCTTGATTTCGTTGGGGGTGTTACTTGGAACCCTGACAGGTGGCCCTTTGCAAAGTTTGGCTGTAGCTGCTTCATGTGAAACAGACAAAGCATCTTACAGGTTTGGGCAAGGCTTGTTTTCCACTCACCATCTTCCTGTGGACCGCAATGATGTAGCCTATGAAGGGGCTGTCGGAAGGTGAGGTCACATGACCATTCATCATCACGCCATTCTCCCCCCTGTAGGGCACCACTGTGTTTGGCATTCCGTTTGGGATCAAGGTGGACCGCGGGAGGTCCCCGTTCATCAGGCAGCTGATCACCCCATTGGTCGACTGTCCACGGTAAAAATCTAAAACTCAAGCACAAAGAGGCTGTTGTCAAAATACGTCCTGCTATGAAGCTCTTAGCTTAAGGATCGTTTTCGATCACTAGCTGGGCAAAATCTCTAGCGCCTTCATAAGGAGGGCCGTTTTCTTTAACCAGATTGTAAAACGAGAACGTTTGTTCTCTGGCTGGGCTTCTTCATATAGAATAAAACAATATGTTAAGAAGACTAAGTTAGTTCTCCAGATTCGGCCGTAGGAACAGCTGGATTCTGTAACGAGTATTTGTGATATGTTCCTCATTCACAAACTGCATCCTGATTGTGCCAGTCCCAAGAGGGATAAAATGGAGAGGGGGAGGGGGGGAGGAGGAGGAGGAAGGGGAAAGGGAGAAGAAGGAAGAGGAGAAGAAAAGGGAGAGAAAAGGGAGAAAAGGGAAGAGGAAGAGGAAGAGGAAGAAAGGGAGAAGAAGGAAGAGAAGGAGGAGAAAGGGGGAAGAAGGAAAAGGAGAAGAGGAGAAGGAAGAGGAGGAGAGAAAGATGGAGAAATAGGAGGAGGGAGAAAGGGAAAAGGAAGAGAAGGAGGAGAAAGGGAGAAAGGGGAAGAGGAGGAGGAGGAGAGGAGAAGGAAGAGGAGGAGAGAAAAAGATGGAGAAAAAGGAGGAGGAAGAGGACGAGGAAGAGAGGAGGAGGAGGGGGAAAGGGAAAGGAAGGAAAAGGAGGAGAAAGGAAGAAGAAGGAAGAGGATGAGAGAAGAAGGAAGAGGAGTAGATGGGAAAGGAGAAGGGGAAAAGGAAAGAGAAAGGGAAAGGGAAAGGAAAAAGTTGGTTTTTTATGGCAGGGCCATTGGTTGAGAGAAACACGAAGAGGATATCTTCGCTTAGGAACTTTCATGCCAATTCAGTTCCCTTCCTTCCTGCATTTTACTCAGCATTAAGCAATTCAGTAGGGAGTGAAAGTTAAAGAGCGCTCACTTTCACTCCCAACGCTAAGCAACAGTAACAGCAACACTGCCAATTTGTCAGACAAAACTCTCAGCTTTTTGGGGGGGTGGGGGGGAGGTGGGGGGGAAACGAGAGGAGGATGACAGAATCAAGGCATTTCCTCCTACCTGTTTGCAAGGGACTTGAAGAAGCCGAAGTGGGAGATCCAGGAATCGGTACTTCGAAGGCGCACAAAGAAGCAGTTGTCGAATGCCGGACTTTTTGGTTGTCTTGCGGAAAGTTCTTCGGAAAACAGGGGGGAGAAACAACAGCAACAACAGAAAGAGATTAAAGCCAGGAGCAATTAATAATTTAGACGACATTTCAGAGGGCTGTAGAGGAAGCCGAGGCATTCGGTGCCCCGACTGACAGTTTCTGAAACCCAGGGGAGAAGGGAAAGCTGTTTTCAAAAGAGCAGAAGCCGCTGACGGGAGAATTGCAAAAGGACAGGGGAGCCCATCTGACACAGCCACATCTGTTGTCTCGACAGGCGAGTGTGTAATGAGCTCCCAGGATAACGTTTCTCTTCGGCACAGCCCGTCAGATCTAAAGACAGGCTGGGCACATCGAGGCAAACATCTCTCTTTAAACTCAGGTTTTATTCTCTGGATCTTTTGTAAACTGCAGGATAGTGAAAGATAGATAGATAGATAGATAGATAGATAGATAGATAGATAGATAGATAGATAGATAGATAGATAGATAGATAGATAGATAGATAGATAGGTTCGATTTATATGCTGCCCTTCTCCGGAGACTCAGGGCGGCTTACAATGCTTTTAAGCAATAGCCTTCATACTTTTGTATATACCTGCTTAGTAGGTATATACAAAAAGTAGGTATATACAAAAAGTAGGTATATACACAAAGCGGTGCTCTTTTTTTATACAAAGTCAGCTTATTGCCCCCACAATCCGGGTCCTCATTTTACCTACCTCGGAAGGATGGAAGGCTGAGTCAACCTTGAGCCTGGTGAGATTTGAACTTGCAGTAATTGCAGGCAGCTGGTGTTACTTAACAGTGCTTTAGTCTGCTGCATCACCAAGGCTCTTAGGGTTGTTAGGGTCTCTATGTTAAGGTACCAAGTTGGAAAGCAGGAGACTGAGAGTTCTAGTTCTGCCTTGGACATGAAAGCTGGCTGGGGGACTTTAGGCCAACCACCAGGAGACAGTGAGTTCTAGTTTTGCCTTAGGCATGAAAGCCAGCTGGGGGACTTTAGGCCAACCACCAGGAGACGGTGAGTTCTAGTCCTGCCTTAGACATGAAAGCTGGCTAGATGACTTGGAGCCAATGAGTTCCAGGAGACAATGAGTTCTAGTCCTGCCTTAGGCATGAAATCTGGCTGGGTGACTCTGAGCCAATCACCAGGAGACTGGGAGTTCTAGCCCTGCCTTAGGCATGAAAGCTGGATGGGTGACTCTGAGCCAATCACTAGGAGACTGGGAGTTCTAGCCCTGCCTTAGGCATGAAAGCTGGATGGGTGACTTTGGGCCAGTCACCCTCTTTCTCAGATGCAACCCACCTCACAGGGTTGTTGTTGTGGGAAAATAGGAGGAGGAAGGTTCCAAGGTTTGTAGGAGACAAATACATTTTCAGTTCCCCGCTCTCTTTATATAGGAGCTGTGTCTCTTCTGTTTCCTTAGGAGTTCATTGATACATACAGTTGACCAAGGAGGATCAATTTTTGCATTCAATTGCAGAAGCGTCGTTACCTTTATGTTCGAACTGTGTACTTCCGCAAGCAGAATCTGATCGGGCTTCAGGGCACAAAGCTCACTCAGGTGCTTCTTCAAGTCAGAGTATTTCTCGTCCATATTTAGCCTGAGTCCATATCGGACGGGAGTCGTGCCGTCTAGCTTAGTTACTTGAAGAAGACAAGAAAAAAGGAAAAAGAAGGGGGAGAGACAAAGGGAGAAAGGCCTTTAGAAGCTTTTCACTTTATTTATTTCGTTTTATTTATTTATCGCATTTTGGAACCACCTATCTCCCCCTCACAGACTCTGGACAGCCTGCAGTAAAAAATGACAACGTAAAAACAGCATATAAAAATAAACAAATAATAATAAATAACAGTATATAACAGTTAAGTAGGGACGTGGTGGCTAAGTGGCTAAGACGCTGAGTTTGTCGATCGAAAGGTCGGCAGTTCAGCGGTTCAAATCCCTAGCGCCACGTAACGGGGTGAGCTCCTGTTACTTGTCCCAGCTTCTGCCAACTTAACAATTCGAAAGCACATTAAAAAAATGCAAGTAGAGAAATAGGGACCACCTTTGGTGGGAAGGTAACAGCGTTCCGTGTGCCTTTGGCGTTTAGTCATGCCGGCCACATGACCACGGAGACATCATCAGACAGCGCTGGCTCTTCAGCTTTGAAACGGAGATGAGCACCGCCCCCTAGAGTCGGGAACGACTAGCACATATGTGCGAGGGGAACCTTTTTACCTTTTTAACAGTTAAAAATTTAAAAAGAGGCAAGATGATTAAAGACCATGTTGAAAATTAATTGAAAGGTAAAAGGAGGCCTTTTAGGGTGCTTAACCAGCCCATGGCTCTGTTTCTCTGCACTCCCCATGCAAGGCTACAGAGCCATATTTCTGGAAGGCCAGGGGAATGAGATCCTGCCTCATTTCGGGGGGTGGGGGTGGGTGGGGAGAGAGTATTCTACAGGGAGGGGACAACAGCAAAGGAGGCTTCCTGGAGCCCTCAGTCTGAATCCCTAAACTGACGGGGTCTGCAACATACCTTCCCTGCCTGATCGGGTGGGACGGGCTGATGAAATGGAACGAAGAGGGTTCTTCCATAGGTTTTAACTTTTTAAGTACGTTAAGATTCCTCACTCACCTATTATTTCTATGTGCATGTAACTGTCCATTGGAAGAGGCAGCGATAGGAAATTGAAAGGGTCGAAACGAACACTGATGTGCCCGCAGGTCTTGCATTTCACCTGAGACCTCAACTGCCCGTGGAACAGGTCGACCACGATCGAGCGGTTCCTTCTCAAATGGTTCTCCCAGGCCTGAAACGAAAGGAAAGGGAGATCAAATCGAATAAAATCTTTTGCAGAAATCGGAGCGTCCTGAACAAAAAGAGGCAGCTGAAAACTTCAGAAGATAGGGTGAGAGTGGGTGCTATTAGATGGGAGGGAAATTCATTCTTCAAGGGAAAAGGACCATCACATAGGCTTAGCTTGCTTCAGACCGCAGAGGGATGTCCAGTACGACGGAAGACTGTTTTGTACAGATAGCAATAGCACTTAGACTTATATACCGCTTCACAGTGCTTTTACAGCCCTCTCTAAGCGGTTTTACAGAATCAGCCTCTGGCCCCCAACAATCTGGGTCCTCATTTTACTAACCTCGGAAGGAGGGAAGGCTGAGTCAACCATGAGCCTGGTGAGATTTGAACTGCCAAACTCCAGGCAGTCGGCAGTCAGCAGAAGTAGCCTGCAGTACTGCATTCTAACCACTGCGCCACCATGGCTCATGATAGATAGATAGATAGATAGATAGATAGATAGATAGATAGATAGATAGATAGATAGATAGATGGATGGATGGATGGATGGATGGATGGATGGATGGATGGATGGATGGATGGATGGGTGGGTGGGTGGGTGGGTGGGTGGGTGGGTGGGTAGGTAGGTAGGTAGGTAGGTAGGTAGATAGATAGATAGATAGATAGATAGATAGATAGATAGATAGATAGATAGACAGACAGACAGACAGACAGACAGACAGACAGACAGACAGACAGACATAGATAGTAATAACAATAACACTTAGACTTATATACTGCTTTACAGTGTTTTACAGCGCTCTCTAAGCAGTTTACGGTGTCAGCATCTTGCCCCCAACAATCTGGGTCCTCGTTTTACCCACCTCAGAAGGATGGAAGGCTGAGTCAACCTTGAGACCCGAACTGGCAAACTGCTGGCAGCTGGCAGTCAGCAGAAGTAGCCTGCAGTACTGCACTCTAACCACTGCGCCACCACGGATGGAAAATAAAGAGGGATAATACCAGCAGCCGCAGCCTGTCCTTACTTGTGTAGGAAACCAGCATGTCAGTGACAAAGTGAACATTTCGTGACAGGCTTATTTTTTAGGTGCAAAATTTTGATTTTTTTTTTTTCCCCACTCGGCCACATGATGTTCATACTTGAAGAAGAGATCTTCCTCTGGACTATCATTATCTGCAGGGAATCCTGAAGTTTTGGGATGATTGGTTGACCTACTGGTTGACCATGAGAGCCCGTGGCTTTCATTCTTTGAGATAATGAAAGTTAGTCTTTCTTTCTTTCTTTCTTTCTTTCTTTCTTTCTTTCTTTCTTTCTTTCTTTCTTTCTTTCTTTCTTTCTTTCTTTCTTTCTTTCTTCTTTCTTTCTTTCTCTTTCCTTTGCTTTCCTCTTCTCTCCTTCTCTCCTCTTCTTTCCTTTTCTTCTCTTCCTTTCCTTCCTATATTTTCCTTTCCACCCTTCTCTCTTCTGTTCCCTCCCTTCCATCTTCCTTCTCTTCCCTTCCCCTTCCCCTTCCCCTTCCCCTTCCCCTTCCCCTTCTCTGTTCCTTTCCTTTCCTTTCCTTTCCTTTCCTTTCCTTTCCTTTCCTTTCCTTTCCTTTCCTTTCCTTTCCTTTCCCTTCCCATCCATCTCACCATAAGGTGACTCTGGGTGGCTTCCAATGTTAAAAATCATAAAACTATACAAAACAAGTATACAATAAGAAGGAAATATTATAAAAATACAATCCTCAAGATGATGAAAAAACAAAAACAAAATCTGCATTCAAAATCAGAGAGAACCATGCATTGTCCCCAAGTTACTCACCTCTGCCGCTACCTCCCAATCCGGCCGGCCATCGCTGTCCTTCAGCTCAACGTACGGCTTATCATGGACTCGATTCAGGTCCTCGTGGAGCCCATCCAGGAGAAAAGCTAAGAGCTCCTGAGAATCTTGCTGTTGGAAGCCATTAAACCTTGGGGCATATTTAGCTATAGTCCACTGTAACAAAGCAAAGCGGACCCAATGGGGGTTAAGAACAGTGAGGAAGTTCACACATTGTCCGAGTTAGTTAGACAATGCTGATTGTTCATGCAGATGCAAGGTGCTATCTTTAGGTAAATCATGGCTTAACATTATGGGTGAAATCAGCCAACTGTGCCTTATTCAAAGGTAAAAGTAAAGGTTTTCCTTGCCCAGTCGTGTCCAACTCTACGGGGCAGTCTTTATCTCTGATTCAGAGCCAAGGGAGCTACAGTTGTCCGAAGATGCTTCCATGGTTATGTGGCTCACAGGACTATACGCCAAGGCACATGGAATGCTGTTACCTTCCCACCGAAGTGGTACCTATTTATCTACTCGCATTTGCATGCTTCCGAACTGCTAGGAGCTGGGGTGAGAAAACACCCTGTCACGCAGTGTTTGGGTCTCGAACTGCCAACCTTCTGGTTGACAAGCCTAGTGTCAGGCCTGCCTCCGTTCAAAACTCAAGAAAGAAAACCTCCAACTCCATTGGATTAGAGAAGAGGTACTTTTACTAAATTTGAAATGATAGCAGCAAAAGCAAGGCAAGATCTGATTCAAAACGTGCAAAAGTTACACACTGAAAGTCACCCCAAATCCCTCCCCCCAGAGTCCAGCATGAAGAGTCCACTCAATGTCTAGTATGATGTTATGAGAAAGCTCCTCTTGCAGGTATTTCCCGCATCTGGAGTCTCAGGACAGTTGGCCTTGACAGAGTATAAACAACTCCATTCAACAGCGTCATAATTCATGAGTGCAAACCTCCCTTCCAGTTCTCATGGGACTACTATACATCAGCTCGCTTCCCCATCCCAAATGCCCATGTCCCCCTCGTTTCTATGGCAGCTGAGAGCAACCACGCTGCAGAAACCCATGCTGCAGATCCAGTTGACACCCAGCATCCTAACCATTAGACCCCTGTGCCCCCTTTGGCTTATTCAATCAGTCACAATAGAATAGAATAGAATAGAATAGAATAGAATAGAATAGAATAGAATAGAATAGAGTAGAGTAGAGTAGAGTAGAGTAGAGTAGAGTAGAGTAGAGTAGAGTAGAGTAGAGTAGAGTAGAGTAGAGTAGAGTAGAGTAGAGTAGAAATAGAGTAGAGTAGAACAGAACAGAACAGAACAGAATACAGTAGAGTAGAAATAGAGTAGAGTAGAGTAGAACAGAACAGAACAGAATAGAATACAGTAGAGTAGAAAGAGTAGAGTAGAGTAGAGTAGAGTAGAGTAGAGTAGAGTAGAGTAGAGTAGAGTAGAATAGAATAGAATAGAATAGAATAGAATAGAATAGAATAGAATAGAATAGAATAGAATAGAATAGAATAGAATAGAATAGAATAGAAGGATGGGATGGGATGGGATGAATAGAGCAGAGGAGAGGAGAGGAGAGGAGAGGAGAGGAGAGGAGAGGAGAGGAGAGGAGAGGAGAGGAGAGGAGAGGAGAGGAGAGGAGAGGAGAGGAGAGTAAAGTAGAATAGAACAGAACAGAACAGAACAGAATAGAATAACAGAATTGGAAGGGACCTTGGAGGTCTTCTAGTCCAACCCCCTGCCCAGGCAGGAAACCCTACACAACTTGAGACAAATGGTTATCCAACATCTTCTTAAAAAGATGTTGCATTCACAACTTCTGCAGGCAAGTTGTTCCACTTATTAATTGTTCTAACTGTATCTAACTTTAATAACACCATGTGTGATTGCTGTGACACAACGGGTGAAATGACTTCAAGGAAGCAGTTACCATGTCTGTGTATGCTCCCCCCCACCCACTAAGGTAAAATCATTTCAAAAGTAGACTTTGTAGTCCAGATTCCACCTGGTTGCAAAGTATTCTTCCCTGCTCCTCGGATCCATGGGAAAAGAATATGGCATTATCTAGGAAGGTTTGTCCCATACGCCTCCCAGGAAATGGGACTTTTGAAATTGATTGGAAATTTCATTATAAGATGACTCACTTTTAGGTGTGATTTTTTTCCAAAATTCCCCATTTCAGAATGAAGCTGCAAAGGAATAAGAAACGTCGTGGGGGCTTACCCGCAACTTGAGAGGAGCAATGTTCTTTTGGGCTCCGCTCCACAGTTCTTGAATCAAATCCCCGTAGCATTTAGCCATATGCCCCTTCATTCCTATTGGATTTGTCCTGGAATTTAGAACAGAATTCGCTCCGTCAATTATCTGTTTGGCTACTTAGGAATGAGTACGTGGGATTTTGAAAAGAGGCAGACCTCGTCTTACAAACCCAATGAGAACTAGAACTTCCATCGCTAAATAATGTGCCGTTAAGTGAATCCCACCACGGTTTAAGACCTTTTTTTCCCTATGTTGTTATTTATTTATTGGTTCAATTTATATGGCGCCATTTCTCCGGAGACTCAGGGCGGCTTACAATGCGTTAAGCAATAGCCTTCATACTTTTGTATATACCTGCATAGTAGGGCTTTCGCCCCCCCCTAAGCGGTGTTCTTTTTTATATAAAATCAGCTTATTGCCCCCACAATCCGGGTCCTCATTTTATCTACCTCGAAAGGATGGAAGGATGAGTCAACCTTGAGCCTGGTGAGATTCGAACTTGCAGTAATTGCAGGCAGCTGGTGTCACTTAACACCACTTTAATCTGCTGCGCCACCAAGGCTCTTAATCGAATCATTGTGGTTGTTAAGCAAATCCGGCTTCTCCATTGACTCTGCTTGTTGGAAGCCCTCTGAGAAGGTGGCAAATGATGATCGTTGTGACTCCAGGATGAGGCAACTCATCATACATACATGGGGTTGCTAAGCACCCACATTACTGACCACATGACTATGAGGCTGGGGTGAAATCCAAAGTTTTTCCCTACCGGTTCTGTGGGCGTGGTTTGGTGGGCGTGGCAGGGGAAGGATATTGCAAAAATCTCCATTCCCACCCCACTCTGGGGCCAGCCAGAGGTGGTATTTGCTGGTTCTCTGAACTATTCAAAATTTCTGCTACCGGTTCTCCAGATCCTGTTAGAATCTGCTGGATTTCACCCCTGCTGTGAGGATACTGTGAGAGTCATAACTGCAAGAACTAGTCTCTTTTTTCAATGTTGCTGTAATTTTGAACTGTCATTAAACAAATTGTTGTTAAACAAGGACTATCTGTATATAGCCTCCCATGACAGAGGGCTCCACTAAATTGCTCCCTAAAGGTAGATAGGACAAGGGCTCTTCTGAACCTCTTCTTCTATTATAAAGGCTAGATGTAATGAACGTTATCAAAAAAATCCTTTCATAATTTCTATTCAAATTTGTATAAAAGACAGGCGATAGATATGTTAAAAATAGATGAATATCTTTTAAGACAACAGTTGCCTAAACCAGGGGTCTGAAGCCGCATGTGGCTCTTTCACCCCTCTGCTATGGCTCCTTGTCACTCAAAATATGCGTCACAACCACCAATGTGCGACACCCGCCGGCACGCAATTTATTGAGCTTTTCAACCCTGGGTAGGCCAACCATGAATAAATCCAAGAAAAGAAAAGTTTCAGAAGAAAACAGAACGTTTAATTAAAACTACATATGCTAGTTTTGTGGCCTCTGAAGAAATAGTCAGGTATGGGAAGGGTTTTGTGGCTCCCGGTGTTTTCTTTTCTGTGGGAAATGGGTCCAAATGGCTCTTTGAGTGTTTAAGGTTGCAGACCCCTGGCCTAAACTATCTCAAACCCAGAGACCACTTATGAATGACCTGATAACTGCTTTTGAGATATCAGAAGCCATTAAAACGATGAGGCCAGGCAAAGCCCCAGGCCCAGATGGTCTCACAAGCCAACATTATAGGTGCCTGGAGGAGGAATGTCTTCAACCATTAAAGGACACAATGAATGATATACTACAGGGGGGAAATATATCCCAGTCAGGGTGGGATTCAGCTGGTTTGGGCAAACCGGTAGTTAAATTGCTGGCTGGCCCCGCCCCTCCCTGCCCCTTCCAGGAGTCCCCACACGTTCCATTTTGGCTCCCAGTAAGTGCAGGGAGGCCTACTAGGCCGGAACAGGGTGCAGGGGGGGGGGTTCACTCCCAGGAGGCTTTAGGGAGGCCTCATAGGCCCAAATCGGGGTGTGAGGGTGCAGAGCATCCCCCCCTTTTTTTTTCTCCTGGGGTGGGTGGGTGCAGGAGGTCGAGTGCTGCCTGTCACATCCCCTGGCCACGCCCACCATGGCCGGTTGTTAAATTATTTGAATCCCGCCACTGACCCCAGACATTGTGTTGCTCCCAAAGGAGGGTCAACATGTTACAAAGACAAAGAATTATAGACCAATTCCATTATTAAACAAAGGATTAGAAACTCTTCGCTGCCATTCTGGCAGAAAGACTACAGAAGATTTTAGAGGCATATATACATGAAGACGAAGCAGGCTTTCTGCCGAAAAGACAAGTAAGAGATAATGTGAGGACTGTCTTAAATATTATGAAATACTTACGATATCATAATATCGTAATGAGAAAACAAGCTGCCTTAATATTTTTAGATGCAGAGAAGGCCTTCTCTTCCTCCCCCACTGTTTTCCTATTTACTTTTGTATTTTGTATCTTATTTTATTTTATCTCTCTCTATAAAAATGGCGCTGTGGGTGGGTGGGTGGGTGTGTTCCAGCATAACTCTGGAAGGCCTCGAGCAATTTCAACCAAACTTGGTACACAGATGACTTACTCTCTGGAAAGAAATACTGTGGGGGTAAGACACCCCTAAAACCCCTCGGGATGTGTGTGTGAGTGTGTTGTGTATGTTCCAGCATAACTCTGGAACTCCTGGGCCGCTTAAATGAAAAGGAATGAATTATATCTATACTATTAAATTACAGTACTTTTGACAGTGATAGGATGCATTTTGGATTCAAGTTCTGTTAAAATACAGCCTGTTGTGCCTTAAAATGGCTTCTACTGTACAGTACAGTGGAGTTGTCATGGTAACGGCTTCACAGTACTCCACAAGGGGGCTCCCTCTGGTAAGTGGGATTAGTTCTTAAAAAAAAAAAAACCCAGGCAACGCCGGGTTATCAGCTAGTAGTTCAATAAAAATGTTAAATGAGATAAAGGCTAGATCTCTACATGCAGGGATGACATTTCTGTTTGTTTGTTTGAGTGATTTGCAGACCTCTCAGGCAGGGAACCCGTAGTCCTTCCCAATGTGCAGAAAAACTAGGCAAGTAATAATGTTGTTATTAGAACCAGGAAATCAGCAGCAAACAAAGACAGCCCTTTCCATTTCTGGTGTGTTTGTTTTCACTATTTGGATCGCTTTACAATACAGCTAGTCCTTGACTTGCAAGCAGCTGCTTAGCAACTGTTTGAAGTTACGATGGGTCCCTCCAAAAGGTACATAAGACCCGTTTTGTTTTTTTTTTGATTTGATTTATATGCCGCCCTTCTCCGGAGACTCAGGGCGGCTTACAGTGCGTTAAGCAATAGCCTTCATACTTTTGTATATTTTATACAAAGTCAGCTTATTGCCCCCACAAACTGGGTCCTCAATTTACCTACCTTAGAAAGGATGGAAGGCTGAGTCAACCTTGAGCCTGGCAAGATTCGAACTTACTTTAATTGCAGACAGCTGGTGTTAAATTACAGTGCTTAGTCTGCAGAGCTATCCAGGCTACGTCCAGGTTTTGACGTATTGACAGCCCCCCACCCATGGTCATGTGACTGCATTTTGGGCACTTGGCAACCAGCCTGCATCTATGGCCACCTGCAGCATCCCACAGTGATATAACCGCGATTTCTGTTGAAAATTGGCATTTATTTCCAGTTTCTGGCAAAAAATGCCCCATAATGAACAATAGGTTCGCTTAACAACACAAGGTTCACTTAATCACCATGGGGATTCATTTAATGTCAAAAATAGGTCGTAAAATCAAATCAGTCACATGATGATCTGCTTAACAGCCATCACAATTTACGATTGTAATGGGCAGGCTCCATTACAGTTGTAAATCGAGGACCACCTGTAAGCACACACACACACCCATCACAACCACTTCTGTTCATATTTCAATTCCTCCTTGAGTCACAGGTGAGAATTACCTGTTCAGCTCATACAGATGTCGGCCAGAGATGAAATACTGGGTAAGAGGTTGCGTGTTACTGACGCACTGGATGCTCGAATTCATGAAGCACGTGTTCCCCAAGTTGCTTAAGCCCGTGGCCCCTTTTTCTGTGGGAACTGGGAGAAAGGAAGAAATTATGGAAATCAGCAGGACATTCATTATGAATAATTATAAAAGCAATAGCGCTTAGACTTATATATCGCTTCACAGGGCTTTACAGCCCTAAGTGGTTTACAGAGTCAGCATATGACCCTAACAATCTGGGTCCTCATTTTACCGACTTCGGAAGGATGGAAGGCTGAGTCAAACCTTGAGCCGATCAGGATTGAACTCCTGGCAGTTGGCAGAGTTAATCTGCAATAGCAATATAGCACTTAGACTTATATACCGCTTCCCAGTGCTTTATAGCCCTCTCTAAGCGATTTATAGAGTCAGCATATTGCCCCCAATAATCTGGGTCCTCATTTTAGCCTCCTCGGAAGGATAGAAGGCTGAGTCAAACCTTGAACTGGTGAGAATCGAACTGCTGAATTGCTGGCAGCCTGCAGTCAGCAGAATTTGCTGCAGTACTGCATTCTAACCACTGCACCACCACGGCTCTTTTATTATAAATTATAAATTTATCATTATAAATAATGATAATAAACAGTACATTATCTATGCTGGAGGCGGTTTCTGGATTGATGGCAGATTCCACCTCTCCGCCTGTCCATCGTTTTGGTTATCATATTGATACGTTCTCGTTGTGTTCCTTTTTTATTGTTTATTTTATTGTTCTATTATTTTACTTCTGTTTTGTTTACACTCCTTTCATTTTCTCTTTTTATTATTTTAAGCTTCCTAAAGTGGATGGCATCGGGAGATAGATGGTGAAAAAAATTTTTTTTTAATTTTTTTATTATTTTTTTTTCATGTTTTATTTATTTTATTTATAATACTTTTCATCTCTGTGGGCCTTCTCTGTGGGGGCACCCACTATCTGGAACGAGCTCCCCCCAGAGATACGGAGGATCCCGGATCTGCGCACTTTCCGCCGTGCTCTTAAGACTCTCCTATTCCAGCAAGCCGGCCTGGCCTAATTTTCTCCCCTTTCTTTTAAATTTTTAAACTGAAATTTTAATTTGTTTTAAATTATTGGGATTTTTAATTGTCTTGGGCTAAATTATTTAATTTGGTTTTAAATTGTTTCTAACTTTTGTATTTCTGTATTTTATTCTGTGCCTGTTCACCACCCTGAGTCCTTCAGGAGTAGGGCGGTATACAAATTTAATAAAACATAAACAAACAAAACATCTCCATTGAACAGTGCGTGAACTGGGTACAATTCTTTAAAAAATAATAGTTCATATATTTGTTGTTGTATTCGTTACAAGGACATTAATAACATAACTATTTATCAATATAATTTACAATAGTACATAACATCGTCATAAACTTCTCTTCATAGTAACCTTTTCTTTTCTTATATCTCCTCCTTCCTAACTTCTGTTTCTAAAAAATGGAAAAAAAATTTTTAACTGACAAACAATATTAAGCTATGCACCAAGTGCATACAGGGAAAAAGGGAGAAGAAGGAGACAGATTTACCTCCTGTCTCCTGATCCCTTATTGTGGGAAATTAAAATGGCAACCCCAAAAAGAATTTATTATGTCCCTGTCAGCATCCCAGCACTGACATATATAAAGAGAGGAGAAGCTTGAACTTTTGCCTACTAAATCCCTTTGAAGATTCTGTCTCCTCGGAGATGGGAGAGGGGGGAGACATTCCTATGATCTGGCGAAGAAGAGATGAGGAAAGTGGCTTGGAAAATAGCCAATGAGAAGCAGAGAATTGGGGATTGGAAAGGGAGGGATTGGGGGGTAAAGGTCAGTACTGACCGCAAAAGAGCCAGGATCAGATCGCTGTGCTCAATAAAGAGAAAATTTCCTCAAAGATCGGCAGTTTGGAAATTCATTTATTTTGAGATAGCATCGAAACCTGACAGACCCACCATATGTTAAGAACGGCCAGGGGTGGGCTTCAGATCCTTTAGCAATGGGTTTGCTGCCCCGTTGCTGGGTGGGTGTGGCCATGGTGGGTGTGGCCTAATCAACTGCCTGCACCATGGCGAGGGAGGATGTTTTTCGTCCTCCCCAGGCTCTGGAGGCTTTCTTTGAGCCTCCGGGAGGGTGAAAACTGCTTCCCCTGGTGTCCGGAGACCCTCTGGAGGCCAGAAACAGGCCCATTTCTGGACATCCAGAATCTCTGGTAGGCCCTTTATTTGCTTTCCCAGACCTGCCGCACAGCCCCTGCACTTACCTGGAATGATGAATGGGCCGTGTGGAGACTCGTAGGAGGGGTGGAGAGGGGTGAGCATGGCCAGCCAGGGGTGGCATTTGGGGGTTTGCTGAACCCCAGCGATCCTTGGTTGGAGGATCGTCCGAATCCTGCCAATCCCCCAGGAGCCCACCCCTGCTTCCGGCCCACGCACTGGGCATGCCCACGCCCAGTTTAGAGAAGGGAGAAAAAGTCCTGATACGTCATGTGATGCCACAACGACGTTTCACACCCCTGTTCTAGACTCTCAACATCACTTTTGTATCATGATGATGACTAAAACTGGACAGGATCTACTAGCTTGGATTTACCAATTTACTACCAACTTACGAGCATCGTCTACCAACCCACTAGCACCATGATGGCAAACCTATGGCACGCGTGCCACAGGTGGCACGTGGAGCCGTATCTGTGGGCACACAAGTGTTGCCCTAGCTGAGCTCCAACACACATGCATGCGCCCGCCACCTGATTTTCAGCCCTTCCGGGCCCACCGGACATTGGGAAACGGACTATTTCCAGTCTCTGGAGGGCCTCTGGGGGGGTCGGGAAGGCAGTTTTTGTCCTCCCCAGGCTCCTAGAAAGCCTCTGGAGTCTGGGGAGGGTGAAAAACGGTCCCACTGTTCTATCACTTGCCAAAAGCTGGGGAAGCGGGGGGGGGGGTCCACAAGCACATGTGCGGGGTGCATTAAATTATGGGTGTGGGCACGCATGCCCGCAAACCCCCTGCGCTCCCCCCATTTTTGGCACGCGACAGCAAAAAGGTTAGCCAACACTACACTAGCAGGATTTATCTGCTTGGGACTCCCAACAGCTCATTCTCTTCATGTGTCAACCAAAAATTGACTTCTGGAAGGTCAGGGAGTAAGGAAGCAGCACTTACCTTTATGCCTGTCAATTTTACTGCTGTTTGCTATAAATGACATCTCTTCCGGCCAGCTCATGTCTTTATTGCGAACTGCAAGAACAAGAGATCAAAGTTTAGCTGGCATAAACTCCATTGCATTTAGAACAGGGGATCACCAACTTTTTGGACCTCAGGGACCACTAAATTCATAATTTTAAATCCCGCGGACCACTAATATGATCTGCCTAATGACTGGGCGGGCGGGCGTGACTAGGTGGTCATATGACTGGGTGGGCGTGGCCAACTCAATGTCACTCATGTCAAGGGGCATCTCGTCAGCCTCTACTCACCCCCTCCCCTCCCAGCCACTCCTCGCTTTCCTGCCCAGGCTCCTTAGGGCCCCAACAGGAAGCAGTTGTTGGAGCTAAGCAGCCACCATGAGAAAGAGTTGGCAAAACAGCTGGCTCAGTTCAAATTGGATCTGACCGAGAAGGAGGCTCAGCAGAAGCACCTCACTGAGGACTAGGAGCATAGGCTTTCCAAGCAGAGGGAAGACCTGCGGGAGTGCAAGGCCAGGTACCGGCGCCTGGAGGCTCAGCGGACTGAGATGGTCAGCCAGTTCCAGGTCATGAAGCAGTCCCACTGGAACAAGGCCCTCCAGCTCTTCACCACCAGTGGCACTTCCCTTCAGCCTTCGCCTATAGCCCCGCACCAGGAGGCTGAAGCAGACTCCTAGTTGGAATTTCTGTCCCCCTCCGACCCATACAAAAAGACCCCGAAGGGGGAGACTCTCTGCAGCAACACAAACGTTCATTGCACGTATCCGGCCCAAGGGCTGTAGTTTGAGGATCCCTGATTTAGTGCAATATAAAAAATGCAAATAATTTTTCTGCAGACCACCAAATTTTCTCACGGACCACCAGTGGTCCACGGACCACCAGTTGGTGACCGCTGATTTAGAATGCAGCTGACTCCAATAACATGAGATAGAAATGACAGCCTCTTTACATAGACAGAAGGATCCTTATATTTATAAATACCACAATGTGGTTTGAAGCCAGAGAGCTGTCCATTTGGGCTGCTGCCATCAAATATCCCGACAAAAGCATTAAAAGTTCTCAGCCCAGAAAGAAATCCTCAGATGTTTGTAGGTGAGAAATTTCTGAACAAAAACTCTTCTTTTCATGTATTGTGCATCGGATTTGGCCCTCAGCTCTCCGGAAAGATCATCGTATTAAAAAAATACAATATGAACTTCCAATGATAAATGAATGGGAAAAAATAACAATAGAGGGGGAAAGAAGAATTCTTAAGTTAATTAACCAAGCCTTTCCTCTAAGGCTCATATTAAACTTTTTAAGAATGAGTGTGTCAACTTGAAGCGAATCTGGCTGAAGCCATCTTTTGCTGCCTCATAGTTGCCACAAACTCTGAAGGGGGTGGGGGGAAGTAGATAGACAGGCTAGCAGTCAAAACAAAAAGCTTTCTCCTGGGAACCAAGGTCATCCCAACAGCTGCCAGTTGAAGGAGAGGAGAGACCAAGCAGCCCGCCAACTACTTTAATTGGACAATGTGATCTGTGACATTCGGGGTAGGGAAAAAATTGCTCTTTTAATTAGGCTGAAGCCGCGGGAAACTTTAGAGTTGGTTTTCACTAGCTGTGCCGATACGATGTATCCAATAAACATGCTCTTTGAGGAATCTACCTGCCTCGGAGTTCTGCTTTTGGTGCAGTAATGGGATTCAGCCGGTTCTGTCCGGTTCGGTAGAACCGGTAGTGCCGACTGCAGTAGGCTCCGCACACCTGCCTGGATGTAATGCCATCCTATTCAGCCATGTTTTGGGAGCTGTGCGCATACGTGGATGGCACACGTGCGAGCAAAGAGCATGCATGGAAGGTGCGTTCACATTTGCGTGCGCGCTCACATTTGCGAACTGGTAGGGAAGGTAAGTGAATCCCCCCTCTTTTGGCAGATGTGTTACTCGGAGTGATTAGCAACAATATAGGAACTTTTGGGAATTGTAGCAAAGGGAGTTTGAGCTTCCTTATTCTTCTGTTGCTCCAGGCAAAACCTCACTAGATTGTCCTCATCCTGCAGTGACTGAGTGGTTAGAGCAGTGTTTCTCAAACTTGACAACTTGAAGAAGTGTGGACTTCAACTCCCAGAATTCCCTACTGCCAGCCGTGAATATTAGGTTAAAGCCACGGTTATCTTATACCTTCTATAATTAAATGCTGTTCATCTTGAATATTCAGGTATTCCAGCGTGTGATCCTCATCATCAAGAAGAGTAAGGTAGTTCTGTAGAGAAAAAGAAAATCTGCTAGTGAGTTTCCATATCCTTACAACAGCAAAACCTGGTGACCAGAGAGAGCTGATCTTGCATCCTTCCTTGTAAATTCGGACATTTTGCGAATCCTGAGTTATACTGTCTTAACGCAAAGCCAACATGTGTATTTCCATATAGCTTGGCATGTACTGGTGGCGCAGTGGTTAAGGTGCAGCCAAACTCTGCCCGCACTCTGGAATTCGATCCTGGCCGGCTCAAAGTTGACTCAGCCTTCCATCCTTCCGAAGTTGGTAAAATGAGGACCCAGAATGTTGCGGGCGATATGCAAATGCCTTGTAAACTGCTCAGAGAGAGCTGTAAAGCACCATGGGGCTGTATATAAGCTTCAATGCTATTGTTACGTTCTTCCCAATCCGATGACCAGCAGATACAACTAGTCCTCAACTTACGACCGCAAGTGAGACTGGAACTTCTATCGCTCAGTGAGGTGGTTGAGTGAGGTGCGCCCGATTTCACAAGCTTTTTTTTTTGCTGTGGTGTTTAAGCAAAGTTCTTAAGCGTGTAATGTGGTTGTTAAATAAATACGGCTTCCGTCATTCACTTTGCTTGTTGGAAGCTGGCCTGGAAGGTTGCAAATTGTGAACACATGGCCCTAGGACAAGGCAGCCATTGTAAATACGTGTCATATGGTCATAAGTCAAGGACTATCTATACCCTAAACCAGTGATGGCTAATCTTTTTGCTGTTGCGTGTCAAAAGTGGGGGGAACCCGGGGGGTGTCACACATGTGCATGCCCACACCCATATTCAATGTGGCCCGTACCCCCACACATGCGCATGCGGTCCCCCCTGCGCTCCCCCCGTTTTTGGCACGCGATGGCACGATGGGCCTGGTAGACCTGTTTTTCGCTCTCCTCAGACTCCAGAGGCTTTTTTGGAGCCTGGGGAGGGCGAAAACTGCCTTCCTCACTCCCCCGGAGGCCCTCCGGAGGCTGGAAATGGGCCGTTTCCCGATGTCCGGTCCCACCAAGAAAGGCTCTGGACCCTGGGGAGAGCAAAAAATGGGCCTTCCGATCCCACCAGAAGTCGGGAAATGGTCCGTTTCCAGCCTCCGGAGAGCCTCCGGGGGAGTGGGGAAGGTCGTTTTCTCCCTCCCAAGGCTCCTAGAAAGGCTCTGGAGCCTGGGGAGAGTGAAAAATGGGCCTTCCCCAACCCTCGGAGGCCGGAAACATCCTGTTTCCCGACTTCCGGTGGGCCCAGAAGGCCCAAAAATCAGCTGGCCGATGCGCACATGTGTGCCGGAGCTGAGCTAGGGCAACAATGACCACAACAAAGCCCAAAGTTTCAGTTGCTAAGTAAGAAAGTTAAGTCCATTGTGCCCCATTTTACAACCTTTTTTCCCCGACATCTCTCGAGTGAATCACTGCAATTGTTAAGTGAGTCATGTGAGAAGTTAAGCGAACCTGGCTTCTCCCACTGACTTTGGTTGTCAGAAGCTGGCTGGGAAGGTTGCAAATGGTGATCACATGACTCTAGGACGATGCAAGCATTGCCAACCCACGTCAATTGCCAAGCACCCAAATTTTGATTACATGACAGAGGGATGCAGTAGCAGTCATAAGTATGGGTCATAATTCATTTGCTTAGCACCGTTGTAACTTCGAATGGTTACTAAACAAATTGTTGTGGCCTGTTGGACGCCGGCCCCTCCAGCAGCCAAATCAGAGGAGGAGGAGGAGGCATGGGAGTCAGGGCCAGCATCAAGGCAATCTGAGAGCTCCAAGGAGGGAAGAGGGAGTAGAGCTGTCAGAGAGAGAGAGACAGAGGCAGAGCCTGGGCTGTCCATCAACCCTGAGATGGAGAGTCAACAGCCCCCAGATCTGGAGGTGGCTGATGAGGAAGAGGAACAGCTGGGTCCAATGCCTGATGTGCAGATGCACAAAAGGCAGAGGAGAGGAGAACAGGGGAAATCCATGGGCTGATCCTTGGGAAGGAAGAGTCACTGCTGCTTTAGAAGCCCCACCCTAGCTCTGGGGATAAAAGGCAGGGGGCGGAGATGAATAGATGTTAGTTAGTTTAGTTAGTTTATTTGATTTGTATACCGCCCTACTCCCGAAGGACTCAGGACAGTGAACAGCCAAATAATAAAATACATAAATATAAAAAATTTAAAAAAACAGATAAAATCGAATCAAACCATTTTGGCCCAGACAAATTAAAACACCCCAATAATTTAAAAACAGATTAAAATTTACATATTAAAAAGAGGGAAAAGATTAGGCCAAGCCCGCCTGGCGGAATAAAAAGGTCTTCACAGCGCGGCGGAAGGTGCGCAGATCCGGGATCCTCCGTATCTCCGGGGGGAGCTCATTCCAGACAGTAGGTGCCCTCACAGAGAAGGCTCTCTCCCTAGGGGCCGCCAGTCGGCATTGTTTGGCTGACGGCACCCGGAGGAGTCCCTCTCTATGAGAGCGTACCGGCCGGTGGGAGGCTATTGGTGGTAGTAGGCGGTCCCTTAGGTAACCAGGTCCTAAGCCATGGAGCTTAGATGTGGCAGACAACTATTCATCTCCCTGTCGGATGGACTCGTTAGCCTGTGGCGAGAGAGAAACTTTTTGCTAGGGCTGCTGGAGTTCCTAATAAAAGAAGTCTTTGAGTTAATTTCAGAGGGTTGGTTGTGTTTGGGGAGCTGGGTCAGAAGACAAATGGTTGTAAGTTGAGGACTATCTGTATGCTGGCTCTGCACATCCCAGAAGGGCTGGCTTAGCATGTCTGAAGTAAGCTGCAATCAAAGGAGGAATGACTAACTACTAATACCAAACGCCTTTGTACCAAAACAGGCCTTGGATCCCAACATTCAGATTTAGTGTTTCAACTTCCAGCCACCACGCACGGGCTGAGAGCCCCAACAGTTTCTTCTCCATGATTCCGCCGTTACCTCGCTGTTGTACAGCCACAGGCGCATGTCCTCCTCTTTCATCCTCAGCCGCTGCGACAGGTATTCGTGGATCTCCTTGATGGTCTGGGTGCGACTAAAGCAGCCGGTGTAGGCCAAGACCCTCTTCAAGGGGGCGCTGGGTGATGGGACGTTCCCTAAATTCACAAGCAGACAGAAACGGAAATTAAGAGCCAAAGGGGCAAGATACACTACAGGGGTCTCCAAACTTGGCAACTTTTAAGGCTTGCGGACTTCAACTCCCAGAATCCCTCAGCCAGCATCGCGATGCTGGCTGAGGGATTCTGGGAGTTGAAGTCCGCAAGCCTTAAAAGTTGCCAAGTTTGGAGACCCCCTGTGCTCAAGAGCGTGCAAATCAATGTTCGTGGGTCGATCTGGACTTGCTGGTGATTTTAGTTGTTGTCTGGATGGGTCCCTCTTGCTTAACTTATAACAAGAGTCTGAAGCAAAAGTGGGCAGAGAAACACAGAGACAGAATGGCTAAGTGAATGCACAGCCTGGCACGTGAGTAAATTTGCAGGCCTCAACACAGGCAAAATCGGTGAAAATATTGGGCTGTCTGGGAAGACAAAATGGGATCTAACAGTTCCAGATATCAAGGCAACAGGTGTAAAAAGGGTTAGGTTGGTTACTATCTGGTTCTTTTTCAGGTAGGGGTCTCCACGCGGCCCGTTCTGGATGCCAGGCAAGTGCAGGGACTGCACGGAGCCTGGGGAGGGTGAAAAATGGGCCTCCCAGAAGTTCCAGAAGTCTGGAAACGGGCCCGTTTCTAGCTCCCGGAGCCCGGAGAGGCCATTTACACCCTCCCGGAGGCTCAAGGAAAGGCTCCGGAGCCTGCGGGGCCCTGAAAACACACACACCTCACTGTGGTGCAGGAGGCCGAGTAGGCTATGCCCACCATGGCCATGCCCACCCGGCACCCAGGCAGAGAAACGGTTGCTAAATTTTTTGAATCCCACCCCTCGTGCGCGCATCCACAGGGGGGTGGGGGAGCATGGGTATCGTGTGCACATGCGCACGCATTGCATTATGGGTGCCGGCACGCGCTGTCACACACGCTTTTGGCACACGAAGAGGAAAAAGGTTAGCTATCACTGCCCTATACCATTTCAGACTGATGGTTATCCTTGGTAGCACAGTGGTCTAAAGCACCCTGTTATTAACACAGCTGCCTGCAATTACTGCAGGTTCGAATCTCACCAGGCTCAAGGTCGACTCAGCCTTCCATCCTTTCTAAGGTGGGTAAAATGAGGACCCGGTTTGTGGGGGCAATAAGCTGACTTTGTATAAAATATACAAAAGTATGAAGGCTATTGCTTAACGCCTTGTAAGCCGCCCTGAGTCTCCGGAGAAGGGCGGAATATAAAAATAAATAAATAAATAAAAATAAAATAATAAAATCCAATCTCTTCTTAAAAACTTTCAGTGTTGGAGTATTTACAACTTCTGGAGGCAAGCAGTTCCAGAGGTTAATTGTTCTCACTGTCAGGAAATTTCTCCTTAGTTCTAGGTTGCTTAGTCATGAAAGCCAGACTTTGGAACAGTCAATCTCTCCCTCTCAGCCCAACCCACCTCAACCCATTGTTGTTGTGGGGAGAATAGGAGGAAGGTGTGTTGGGTATATTCTCCATCTTGAAGTGTTTGTAAAAATAATAAAAAGTCAAAATACAAATAAATAACAAGGTTTGCTGAAGTATTCTGTCTTAGTGTTTTCTTTTCCAGTACGGGCCAATGTATAAGCAGGCCCTGTTTGATGGGGAAAAAATATGCCTGCTTTTGTAATAACCAATACAATGAACTTCAAACATCTAGTTTGATCCAAGCAAGGCCAGAACCTTGATTTATTTGCATGCAGGTTAATGAAAAACAGCAAAATTTGAATTTTTCAATTTCTTCGTCAGGCAGCAAGCATCCCTCTCCTTTCACACCCTGGTAATTTTTCCCGTGTCTTCACCATCAAGCAAAGCATCCTCTCTCTGTATATAATACAAAGCCATTTCCCCCCCGCCCCCCGCAATCGAAAAGCGAGAGATTAAGAATAAGATTACAGCAAGAAAGCATGTTGGGATGGAGGGCAGGCTCACGAATCATGGTTGATTTCACCGTTAGTGCCGAGCGAACAAACACCAAATCACATTCCGATATGTATTATGAAAATCCCCTCTCTTCCAAATTGGGGGATTTCGATGTGTTGAAGGGAAAGCAGCTCCGACCACCAAATACTGAATCAAGTTTTTGATAAGCAGCTGGCTGGATTTTGTTATATTCGGATTAATATGAGCCACCGATTTTCACCGATTCTCTTTTTTTACAGGTGGCAGAAGCATTAAAAAAAAAACCCAACCACACACACCCAAAGTTGAAGGTTTAGAACGAGCGTTTTAAGCAAACTCTTATTAAAGGTCAACACAGCATCCAGCTTTTCTTCTAAAGACTTGTCTTACCCAGCTAATATTATTTGGATTGCAGGAATTCAGCCCTTATCTGGCACCAAGGCCAGCTGGTAAGGACAGAGACCTTGAAAAACACCGTTTCCCAGATGCATCGAGCTTCTTATCCAAGGGACATGGAGCTCACTGGCTTTTCTCCACCCCAAGGAAGACTGTTGCCAGGAGAGGAGAACTGTGGCAAGGAAGTGGCTTTGGCAGCCAAGTTTCTAAGAGGCCAGGAATTTCTCACAGGAAATAATTCTTTTCTTTGATTGGCCCTCCACAAATTACCTTATTAAAAAAAAACCTCTTGTAATTTTAAATTGTTTTTATATTTATACACTAGCTGCCCGGGTTTTATTTTGTTTTTTAAGAATCAATCCCCCTTACCAGAGGGAGCCCCCTTGTGGAGTACAGTGAAGCCGTTACCATGGCAACTCTACTCTGCTGTACAGTAGAAGCCATTTTAAGGCACAACAGGCTGTATCTTAACAGGACCTGAATCCAAAAGGTACACTATCCCTGTCAAAAGTATTGTGATTTGACACCATAGATATAATTCATTCCTTTTCATTTCAGCGGCCCAGGCGTTCCAGAGTTATGGTGGAACGCTCACACGCACTCACACACACCCCAAGGGGTGTTAGAGGTGTCTTACCCCCACAGTATTATTTTCCAGAGAGTAAGTCATCATCTTATCACATCCCCCTTAATCCTTCGGTAGGGTAGATTAGGGGTGTCAAACTCGATTTCATTGAGGGCTGAATCAGGATTGTGTTTGACTTCGGGGGGGGGGAGGCAGGAGGAGGCGTGATCAGCTCAAAGTCAGTTGTTTCGGGGGCGTCTGTGGTGGGCCGAGTGTTCTGCCAGTGAAAACAGACTCCCGCACTCCGTTTCCAGCTGTGACGGCCTCCTGCAACCCTCTGTCAGAGAAAACAGAGCTCTGGAAGGCCATGCGTGGCCCACATTAGTTCCGTTTTAGGCTGCGACGGCCTCTTGCAATCCTGTGCCAATGAAAATGGAGCTTGGGAAGGCTGCCCGCGGCCCTCCCAAGCTCCATTTTCACTGGCAGAGGCACCGCGGGCTGGTCCTTCACTGTTTCCAGGGTGGCCCCACGGGCCAGATCTAAGCACCACACAGGCTAGATCCAGCCCATCGGTCTTCAGTTTGACACCCCTGGGGTAGACATACCTAACTCCCTCAACTTGTTCATCGCCAAGATTTAGCCTCCAGACCCTCCATCATCTTTCGTTGCTCTTCTCTGCACTCAACCTCAACCTCTATTTTCTATCATAGTGACCAGAACTGGACGCACCATTCCAAGTGTGGCCTCTCCAAGGGGTTCCAAATGAGGAAAAGAAAAGCACCCGAATGCTTCCGTGACCTTTGATGAGAGTTTTGAATCCCTTTGGAAGGGGAAGAGAGAGGGGGACAACCATCACCAACCGTGCTTTTAAGGGTTTATTAGTGTCATTTACAAGCACTGTGGCAGCATAGGCGTCGGAGTCTGGGCGGTGGAGCCGGCCTCCCCTCGAGAACTACTGCGCAGCTGGGTTCTTGCTGTAGTCTTACGTTACCTCTCGGCCAATGTTGAGGAAACAGCCTCAGGCTCATCATACCCATGTTCACCCAGACGTTGGATTGCTGGGTCCGGGTAGCTGGCTGCTGTCTAAGGAAGAGCAGGTAACGGGGAAACAGCTCCAGCTCGGGCAGGCCCGTCACACTGTTTCTGATCACCTGCAGGAGGAAGCAGAAGCAGATTTTAACAGATTAGCAAGAGCTGGAAGGGACCTTGGAGGTCATCTAGTCCAACCACACACACACCCTGCCCAAGCAGGAGACCCTACACCATTTCTGACAGATGGCAGTCCAGTCTCTTCTTGAAAGCTTCCAGTGATGAAACTCCCACAACAACTACTTTATTTTTTTTAAATAAAGTTTTATTAATTTTCTAATATTACATTAATTAATATTAGGGATGCAGTGGCTCTATGGCTAAGACGCTGAGTTTGTCGATCGAAAGGTCGGCAGTTCAGCAGTTCGAATCCCGAGTGCCGCGTAATGGGGTGAGCTCCTGTTACTTGTCCCAGCTTCTGCCAACCTAGCAGTTCGAAAGCAGGTAAAAAATGCAAGTAGAAGAATAGGGACCACCTTTGGTGGGAAGGTAACAGCGTTTCGTGCGCCTTTGGCGTTGAGTCATGCTGGCCACATGACCACGGAGACGTCTTCGGACAGCGCTGGTTCTTCGGCTTTGAAATGGAGATGAGCACCACCCCCTAGAGTTGGGAGCTCACCCCATTGCACGGCACTAGGGATTCGAACCGCTGAACTGCCGACCTTTCAATTGACAAGCTCAGCATCTTAGCCACTGAGCCACCATGTGTGCTTCTTGTAGAGATGTGTCCCCCTCCTTATATTCCACTGGCAATGTACAGTCCTAAGGTCTCTGCCCAAGTGGGAGAAAAATGATCCTGCTTTTTGGACCATGAAAATTGCTAGTTTCCATGGAGAATATGTGGGAGAAATTTAATAGTAAATCGGAGTTATTGGATGCTACATCTAGGAAGGGAGCACAGGCAGTGTTCAGTCCTTCTAAGATGGATATGTACAATTTTTATCTGGAGCTACGAATGAGGAAAAGCTAGCACTTTGTCAAGTAAATAATGATGCTTAAACTTTTTAAAACAGAACTATTTCCCCCGATTCTGAATAATTCTGCTCACAGGAGGGTTACCATAGGAGCACATGAAGTTTTTGGAAGGCTAAATAAATATGCAAAGCAACAATGGAAGGGAATTGGCATTGAAAACCCTTACCAAAAAAACCCTTCAATTTAGCAAATCATTTAGATTTGATTTCTACCACCACCCCCGGACTGCCCCCACCCTACTGGCCTTCCGGAAAGGGTGAAGACCTGGCTCTTCCGGCAGGCCTGGGGCCGTTGATCTCACTATGGTAATCCTGCGAGACCCGGCCACGAATTGGAGTGTATGGGTTTTAATGTTTTCTTTTTAAACTTTTGTATGGGCTATTGTTCGCATTGTTTTATTCTTTGTTGTTAGCTGCCCAGAGTCCCTCGGGAGTTGGGCGGCATAAAAATGCAACAAATAAATAAATAAACAAACAAACATTTGGAGAAAGGGGAGTCCATTAATCCTGTCTGTCCATTAAATCCAAAAGACGTTCATTATTTATGTACTTTTGCTGTGTGTCAAAAACCTGCCAGCTATTATGCACTTTTGTCTTTCAAATGCAGATGGAACCGCTGAATTTTATCCTATGTTGTGCCACACGTTTGTGAAGTGGTTGTTTTGTTTCTCCAAAGTACAGATCTGTACATTGGTGATGGTTTCACCAATTCTCTTTTGTGAACGATCCGAATTTCAGAGAGGTGGCAGGGTCATACCCATGCTGCAGAACTAGCTATCTAGTGTGGCTCATTAAACTTGCAAGATTCACCGTCTCATGGCCATCAACTTGAATGCCACATGTCATGCTGTTTATTACTATTTACTTCCATCCTGTGCCCATGTACTTAGTTGCTAACAGGCAACGATCAAGCAGCCAGCTCTAATCCATTAACCTTGTGCCGGCAGATGGAAATTCTTGGGGTTTTTTTATCACCATTATCCCATTGAGGAGCATCCGGAGGCTCCAACTGGTCCAGAATGCGGCCGCGCGGGTGGTTATGGGAGCGACGTGGCGTTCCCATGTAACATCTCTCCTGCGCGAGCTGCACTGGCTCCCAGTGGTCTTCCGGGTGCGCTTCAAGGTCTTGGTTACCACCTTTAGAGTGCTCCATGGCTTAGGACCTGGGTACTTACGAGACCGCCTTCTGCCACCAGTAGCCTCTCACCGGCCAGTACGCTCCCACAGAGAGGGGCTCCTCAGGGTGCCATCGGTCAAACAGTGTCGACTGGCGGCCCCCAAGAGGAGATCCTTCTCTGTGGGGGCACCCGCCATTTGGAACGAGCTCCCCCCGGAGATATGGAGGATCTCGGATTTGCGCACTTTCCACCGTGCCCTCAAGATCTTTTTATTCCAACAGGCTGGCCTGGCCTAACTTCCTTTTAACTGTTAATTTTAATTGGTTTTTTTAAAAAAAACAGGGGTGTTTTAATCAGTATGGGCCAAATTTATTTAATGTGTTTTAAATTGTTTTTTAAATTTTATATTATATGTGTTTTATCTTTGGCTGTTCACCGCCCTGAGTCCTTCGGGAGTAGGGCGGTATATAAATCCAAAATAAACTAAACTAATAAAAATTACTTCCCCACCTCTGCTTTAAGATGCCACTGTACTTTTGGAGAAACAAAACCAAAAAAAGAAATCCAATTCCCTCACAACCTTAAACTCTTAAAAATGCACATTTAGCACTGTAATACCCAATTTGGCACAGAGCTAACTTACCAAGCCAAAAATATATCCAATTTTGTGCGTGGGTGTATTTTTTTTAAAAAGCTCAACACTCTGGGGTTATGAATAAAAGCAGAATATGAGTTGGAGGGGATATTTTAATGGAAAACATATGCTGGGAGATATCAAAAATCCCAAATCAGGTTTTTTTCCCCATCTGATGCATCCCAGGTGTGCTGCTGTAGCACTTCCATCCAGCAAAATAGATTTGTGTTGGTTAGAGTGTCCCACATATCACAATTAGAAACGATTGCCCTGAAGATTACATGTCTCAAACAGGTTTTTTTTTCCCTCCTCCCATTAAATTGAGATAAACGGAAAATTCATCCAATTTTTTTAAAACTCTGAACATCTAATTACAGGTAGCCCTTGATTTATGAATATAATGGAACCTACCAAATAAGGTCCTATGTCCTGATGGTCGTAAAGAAGATCATTATATGACAGACCCTATTTGACCCTTTTTTGTTTTTGCGGTAATCGTTAAGTAAACCCATTGTTCCCTATGAGCCGCGGTGGCGCAGTGGTTAGAGTGCAGCACTGCAGGCTACTTCTGCTGGCTACCGGCTGCCTGCAGTTCAAATCTTACCAGGCTCAAGGTTGATTCAGCCTTCCATCCTCCCGAGGTGAGTAAAATGAGGACCCAAATTGTTGGGGGCAAGATGCTGACTCTGTAAACCGCTTAGAGAGGGCTGTAAAGCACTGTGAAGCGGTATATAAGTCTAAGTGCTTTTGCTATTGCAGGCAAACTCTGCCCACTGCTAGGAGTTCGATCCTGACCGGCTCAAGGTTGACTCAGCCTTCCATCCTCCCGAGGTGAGTAAAATGAGCTCCCAAATTGTTGGGGGCAAGATGCTGACTCTGTAAACCGCTTAGAGAGGGCTGTAAAGCACTGTGAAGCGGTATATAAGTCTAAGTGCTTTTGCTATTGCAGGCAAACTCTGCCCACTGCTAGGAGTTCGATCCTGACCGGCTCAAGGTTGACTCAGCCTTCCATCCTCCTGAGGTCGGTAAAATGAGGACCCAGATTGTTGGGGGCAAGAGGCTGACCCTGTAAAATTATTGGTTCAATTTTTTTGTTGGTTCAATTTATATGCCGTCCTACTCCGGAGACTCAGAGCGGCTTACAATGCATTAAGCAATAGCCTTCATATTTTTGGCATCTCCTAAGCGGTGTTCTTTTTTATACAAAGTCAGCTTATTGTCCCCACAATCCAGGTCCTCATTTTACCTACCTCGGAAGGATGGAAGGCTGAGTCAACCTTGAGCCTGGTGAGATTTGAACTCGCAGTAATTGCAGGCAGCTGGCAGCTAAGTGCTATTTAACAGCACTTTAGTCCGCTGCGCCACCAAGGCTCTTCAAATGGCTGAGAGATGGGGGTAAAGCACTGCGCAGCGGTATGTAAGTCTTAAGTGCTATTGCTATGGGGCGAAGTAAAGAGTGATTTTGAGGAAAAACATTGCAATTTGTAGTTACGTTAACTGCAGGATGCTGCAAACAACAGTAAATGTGGGCCGGTATTAAGTGACCGAAATGTGGTCATGTGACCTTGGGAGGGGCTTCAGAACATTGGAATTGGGTTGTAAGGACCTTTTGGGGAATCGTGATAACTTTGAACAGTCACTAAGCCACTGGTCATAAGTCGAGGACTACCTGTAGCATAAAGGGGGTGTGTTTTTTTTTAAACCATTAGGGAGCTGAGGAACCTTCTTGGATGAGAAGCGAAACTTCTTCAAGGAAAAACCAGAAAGTCCAGTTGCCTCTTGAAAAAGCACCTTTGGGACAACTATGACCTGGATGACTGAGAATCTCCGTAGACATTTAGTGATGCGTTAGAGATGCAGTTTTGGCAAATACAGGGATAACTCAGTACTCCACTGCTTTGAAACTCCACAAATTTGGTACTCAATGTATTTGGACATGAAAATTTTCTCCCAGTACTCATCGTTTGTTTGATACTAAATGCACAAGCTAGAACTTGTCAGCCTCGGCTGCCTTGTGAATCATTACATTTACTCCTTATGGGGAAAATTTGCTTGGTACTCATTGTTTTTGGTATTTATCACGCCTCCCGGAACCAATTAACGATGAGGTACCACTGTACGGGTAGTCCTCGACTTACAACAATTCGCTTAGTGACCATTCGAAGTTGCAACGGCAACGAGAAAAGTGACTTCTGGCCATTTTTCACACTTATGACCGTTGCAGCATCCCCACAGTCATACGATTTACATTTGGGTGCTGGACAACTGACTCACATTTATGACGGGTTGCAGTGTCCTGGGGCCATGCGATCCCCTTTTGCAACCTTCTGACTAGCAGTGTCAATGGGGAAACCAGATTCGCTTAACAACCGTGGCAAGAAAAGTCGTAAAAATGGGAGAAAACTCACTTAACAAACTTCTCGTTTAGGAACGTACGTTTTGGGCTCGATTGTGGTCGTAGGTTGAGGACTCCCTGTGTCTACATCAGGGTTGTCAAAACTCGATTTCATTGAGGACCACATCAGGGTTGTGTCTGACCTTGGAGGTGGGTGGGCGTCGCCAGGGTAGGCGTGGCCAACTTGACATCACTCATGTTGGGGGCACCTGTGGCGGCATGAATGCTCTGCCAGCAAAAATGGAGCTTGGTAGGCTGCGACGGCCTCCTGCAACCCTCTGCCAGGGAAAACGGAGCTCGGGAGGGCCGCGTGCGGCCCTCCCGAGCTCCGTTTTCCCTGGCAGAGGGTTGCAGGAGGCCGTCGCAGCCTACCAAGCTCCATTTTCGCTGGCAGAGGCACCGCAGGCCGGTGCTTGACTGTCTCCAGGGCGGCCCTGAGGGCCAGATCTAAACACCGGGCCAGATCGGGACCCCTGGGCCTTGAGTTTGACCTCCTTGGTCTACATCTTTAGTCAACCAGTTTTCATTAAGCAATTGGCAAGGGCTTTGGTGATCGTTAGGAATATTAAATAGTAAAAGAATTCAGCTCGAAATTTTCGGCTCGGATTTTGAAGAATCCGATTCAGAATAACAACCTAAAGGAGCATTGCCCATTTTCAGTACTTACCGGCCTCGGCAAAGACAGGTTCGCTCCGTACCAATGGTAGAGGGCTCTCCATACCGGTTCTGGGACCATTTCATAATTTTTCCCTTGGATCAATTGGGGCGATGGTTTTAATCGCCCGCCTTCCAAAGTCAACGATGGAGCCTTCATTAAAATAAAAAGAAGGGGGTGGAGGGGAAAAACACCCATCAGATTCCGAGTTTCTCTTCGATCAATTTTCTTGAAAACTGCCCCATGCAGGAAGATTAACCATTCCAAACCGAATAAAGAATGAATGCAGATTAATACAATAGGCTGAGCAACATTAGGGAGACCGTTCCATTTCACAAAAGGGATTCGGTCATTAAAAGGGTTTGGATCAGTGGTGAAATCTGAACCGGTTCGCTACCGGTTCGCTGGCTGCGCATGTGCGCCAAATGAGCCTACATGCGCACGTGCAGTATGTGCCAAAAGGAGGCTTGGGAAGGTAAGTAGAACAGTGAGGGGGGGATCAGCTGTGCAGCGCGATTTAGCTTTGCTGGAAAGCAGAATTTCCTGCTTTCTAGCAAAGCTAAACCCCGCAGCACAGCTAATTGTTAGAAATACCAGTTCGGAGGAATTGGTAGCTTTTTTATCACTACCGGTTCGCCTGAACCGGAGCGAACCGGTTGCATTTCACCCGATTTGGATTATTTGCGTGCTTGTTCAACATGGTGGTTCTGCGTTTTTTTTCTGGCAATGGGCCACTTTTTTCTAACCCTGGAGATGGAAGTATTAGCAAGAGTCTGACCCGTTAAGAAATGGTCCCTGAGCCGACTTTTTTTCCTTCTCCTTCCCCATCTTTTTTTCTCGATTATTCTAAATAATTATAATAATAACGAATTATACCGCTGATTCCCACAACACTGTCAAACAATCTAGAAAGGTGTCAGCATTGGAAGCCATATTAGGCCGGAAGCTTCCATGCTGCCACCTTCTCCTGCGTGGGAAAGTAGGAGGCGGGGAATTAGTAGAGGGGTTGTTTGTAGACATAATAGCATTCTTCCTGTCGGTCAAGGTCAGGGCGATCCGGCATCTGGAGAAGGAGTGGTCGGAGTGCTGAGTCGAGATGGGACGGACGTTGATTGGAGCCTGTGATCGACTGAGGAGTGAGGGGATGGTTTGGGAGGTTTTGATTTACTGAGGGAAAACCCGGACCTTTCAGATTCGGGTTTTCCCAGATGTGCCTATTCTACCTATTCTAGTAAAGAGAACTTTGGAAAATGCTTGCTTCCGCGTCTTTACTTGGAGTGGGGGTTTTCTGGAATGCTGACAAAAAGCCAGGATTACCATCATTATCCTCAAACCTTCCCATCTCTTTAACTTCTTATGACTATAACTTTGTTGCTTGTATCTTACGATTTATATTGTTTACTTAGTATCCTAGTATGATTTATGTTGATTGCTTATTTAGTATCCTATAACTATCGTTAAGTTTTGTATCTAATGTTTTATGGTGAATGTATTTTTACAATGACTATGATCATGATCTATCACTATTATAATAACTTTTATTTGCAGTCACAGACCATAATAAAATATAGTTGCAAAAGAACGTGAGGAAAGTAACATCATAAACAGTTGGCTATCAGAAGCCTTGGCTGAGAGGAATTACAGTGTTCTCCTCTAATAGTTACAGCTCTTAAAAAAATTTAGAAACCTGAAAAGTAATGTCTGAGGAGCCATCCCCTAAACAATGTAAGGTCAAATTACTAGCACTAGATCCAGAGAGATTTGTTTCTAGGAGAGACAGTAATTTAGTCCTGCCTGCATTATACATAGGGCAGTATAAAAGAACATGCTCCAGTTTCAACCTCAGCTCTATCACAGGGGCATAACCACTCACGATCTATCACTATTATTGTATGTACACTGAGAGCTCATGCACTGGAGACAAATTCCTTGTGTGTCTAATCACATTTGACCAATCAAGAATTTGAATTCGAATTCTTAGAATTAGATAATAATTAATTATTCCAATTAGAATTAGAATAATTTTATTTAGAATTAGAATTTTATTTTATTTAGAACCTAATTCTGTCTCCAGATTGCAAATCTGTTTCACTGCTTAGCCTTTGGCTAAAGAGCAGAGTTTAAATTAATTAAATAAGCCAAAAAAATAAGTTTTGCAAACATCTGGGGCACAACCTGACTAGGGCAGCTGTCCAAATTTAGTGACTTCTCATCTTTCCATTCATACTGACTACGGATTCAGTTCCAAGCTTTTTCGTGGAGGTGTCGTCATTTTTTAAAGCTCAAAATACTTGAAAAAGAGTGTTTTTTCACCTTATTCCTGTTTCAAAGCAGTTCCCTGCCTTGAAACAGGAGCTGAAAAAGTGCAGCCTGCTTATAAAGCCAACAGTCAGGGTGTTGAGGAGTACCGGAACTGCAGCGGCCCGTAACGATTGGGGCACCATGGACCGGTTCCACGGAGGGTTTTCTATGGACCAGAGAGGGCGTGGTTTTGCATGCTGCCTGCGCCTGGAAGGTGGGGCTTCACTTATTTGCGTGGACCAGTTGCTGGCATGCCACAGACTGGTGCCGATTCAGAGACTGGGGATTGGGGAACCCTGCTGTATAATTTATAACTTGTATAAGTATAACTTATACTTATAAGTTTTTATACTTATAAGACGCTTACCTTCACAGGCTCTTGCGTTACAAGGGGCTGATTATCGATCGCTCCGGGCCGCTGTGGATTCAGCAACTGCAGTAAGATATTCCCATTAGAGGCAAGGAGGCACTGATTGTTGTTATCTGAAGAATTAAGCTGTCGAGCAAAGGACATCTCGGCGTTGGGAGTGGTGGCGTAAATAAAATCTGGAAGGTAAATGAGGACGAAGCAAAAATAAGCACGAAGGGTGCAAAGGGTAGAGGGGAGTATCAGTAAGGAGCAAACCAGCAGCCCTGAAGGTATGACTGAATTATAACACCCCTCAAATCTCACCATCTGTATGCCGACTTGAAAATGGTATGAATTGTTTAGAATAATAGAGTTGGAAGGAACCTGGGAGGTCTTCTAGTCCATCCCGCTGCTTAGGCAGGAAACCCTATTGCCGTGATGGCGAAACTATGGTAAGTGTGCCATAGCTGGCACGCAGAGGCCTCTCTGCGGGCATGCGAGCCTTCGCCCAGCTCAGCTTTTGGGCCCAGGAGGTTGCAGAGAGGCCTGCTAGGCCAAAAATGGGAGCAGGGAGGCCATGCGCGCATGGGAGCATGGGGGGTGCATGCGGAGGGCACACACTTTCGGCACACAATGAGAAAAAGGTTAGCCATCATTGCCCTATTACCATTGCTGATAAATGGGGATCCAATCTCTTCTTAAAAACTTCCGGTGTTGGAGCATTTACAACTTCTGGAGGCAAGTTGTTCCACTGATTATTAGCTCAATAGCATCTGGAAAGCCTCTTTTTATGATCCATCATATAACAGGATCTTGGCACCTCCTTGGTTTCCTCAGGAGGCCTGACAGGTAGTCCTTGACTTACAACGGTTCGTTTAGTGACCATTCAAAGTTACAAAGGCACTGAAAAAAGGGACTTATGACTGTTTTTCAGCTCTCTCTATGGGCACATGATCAAAATTTAGACACTTGGAACTGACTCATATTTATGACGGTTGCAGTGTCCCGGGGCCATGTGATTGGCTTCTGCGACCTTCTGACAAGCCAAGTGAGTGGGGAGGCCAGATTTGCTTAACAACCGTGTCACTAACTTAACAACTGCAGTGATTCACTTAACAACTGGGGCAAGAAACGTCATATAATGGGGCGAAATTCACTTAACAAATATCTCACTTAGCCACAGGAATTTTGGGCTCAATTGTGGTCGTAAGTCGAGGACTACCGGTACTCTTCTCCTATTGCTTCCCACATCCACATAATGCTTCTGTTTGAAAACGTGACTCTAATGTTTCGTAAATTTAGCTAAACCTCTTACCTGGTTTCGACCATTCTCACACATTTAAGTCTACCTTCAAAGCCCTTTAGAAATAAAACAGTGTGTCAGGCTGTTGTTATTTTTGGGGGTTAATGCTTACTGCTGTTAGTTGTCTCCGATGCTTCTGACGCGCTGGAAACACTATCTGAAAACTTTTCTTCCGCGGCACTGATGTTATTCGAAGCACCCATTCGGTCGTCTCCCTGCTCTGATATAGGTGACCCAGGACTCAGGAGAGAAGCCTTACCTCCATTTGAGACAGACAAAGGCTCCAGCATAACAGGGAGAGCATCCTAAATTGGAAAAGAAAGTCAGAACTCAATTCCTATGGAGATTCTCAGCCATCCAGGTCATGGTTGTCCCAAAGGAAAGTCCAGGTGCAGAGGCCACTGGACTTTCTGGTTTTTTTTCTTTTGAAGACGTTTCGCTTCTCATCCAAGAAGCTTCTTCAGCTCTGATTGGATGGTGGGGAATGGAAGGATTTATACTCCTTGCAGACAGCTGGTCATTTGCATCCTTTTTAGAGAATCTTTGAGGCTACCTGGAGGTTTATCTGTGTTTATCTTCAGGGTCACCTGAGTGGCACAAATGGGTATGGAGCCTTCTTGGAATTTCAGTGGTATGGACCGAAGATTGATGATGTTGTATCCCTCCTTCGATGTTGAGAGAGGGCCGCTCAATTTTGTCATAGATGGCCTCTTTGACCCGTCTTCTAAACCAGATACTGAGGACACAGATAAACCTCCAAGTGGCCTCAATGACTCTCCAAAGCCGTGATTATGACATGTGTTCCACAGGTGGCATGCAGCACCCTCTCTGTGGGCACACAAGCCGTCGCTCCACTTCAGCTCTGCCACGCATCCTCCCGCTGGCCAGTGGGTCTCTGTTGTGCATGTGCGGGGGGGTGCATGTGCATGCGTGAGGGTGGGCCATGTGCGTGGGGCCGCATGTGTGCGCGTGGGGGAGTGGGGCATGGGGGGCCCATGCGCACATGCACAGGAGTCAGGACACATGCACGGGACCACACGCGCATTGCATTTGGGGGGTTCGGACACGCACTCGCTTTGGGCACTTGGTCTGGAAAAGGTTAGCCATCCCTGCTCCAAAGAATGCAAATGACCAGCTGTCTGCGAGGAATAGAAATCCTTCCCTTCCCCACCATCCGGTCAGAGCTGAAGAAGCTTCTTGGATGAGAAGTGAAACGCCTTCATAGAAAAACCAAAAAGTTCAGCTGCCTCTTGGAAAAAAAACAAAAAACACCTTTGGGTCAGAGCTCAATTGTAGGGAGAGATGGTAGCCCAGAAAGGCCCAAGTACTTCCAATGGTCATTTTCTTGGCCTGGAAGGATGCGTATGGGCTTGTCTGTTACAGTGATATCTCAGTTACTGTTAGCGATTTGTTCCTGGGAAAGACACAAACTGACGTGTAGCAAGGAAACCACATGACCTGCCATTTTGGCTGGAAGAAATAGTAGTGAGCCACGAGGCAGCTGACGTCAGCCAGTTCTTCCTTGCGCATCGACTACCAGGAAAGAAATGAGTGGCCGGACAAGATTTCTGCTTCAAAACACGTCGAATGCTGAATTCAAAGAGTTTTGAAGCAGTCCAAGTATGACTGTATACAAATTCCATCCTGGTTTACAAACGTAAGCTTGCCAAACAGACCTTCAGTTTTCATTGGTTGAGGGGGACGAGAGGAGAGCAAAAGAGACTCGGGTGTCCCACAGGTATTTTTTTTCCAAAAGGCAACTGGACTTTCTTGATTTTTTTTTCCTTTGAAAACGTTTCACTTTTCACCCAAGAAACAACTTCTTCAGAACTGAAGAAGGTTCTTGGATGAGAAGCCAACGTGGCTGGCTGGGAGATTCTGGGAGTTGGAAGTCCACCCATCTTCAAGATACCAAAGTTAGAGAAACACTGTGGAAGCCATCTTGGGGCATTGGATCTTCAGGCCTGCCACATTTAGTGCTGTGGGAAACTGGGAGGGGGGATTGTATGGAGCTGGGGGAAATATGTAGTCAAAATAACATTCTTTTCTCCGAAAGTCAAGGCCACTCTGCCCTGCACCTGGAGGGGTGTGACTGGGAGGCATCTCCAGTTGGGACGGTGCACTAGTTGGACAATGTGGTGAACATGTGGGTGCTGGAGCAGGGATTTGGAATTTCTTTTGGGTGGGGAAAACCGGGAGCTTTCAGATTTGGGTTTTCCCAGATGTGCCAATATGACATCTCTAATAAAATGGAACTTTGAGGTAACTCATGCCTCGGAGTTTTCTTTCACTGGGGGTGTTACTTGGAACCCTGACACATTGTCCTAAGCGGTGTAATGGAATTTCAACTGCCATCTGATTCTGATGCACGAACACTGGCACGCTATTTATTCATCTGTTTCTTGATTCAGCCACTCTCTCTGCCAGGTCCAGTATACGACTTACATATTTGACGTATTCTTTCCACTGCTGCCACCACTGCATTGCGATGAGAAACCAGTTGTGTCCTTGTTGAAGGCCATGTCTACTTTCACGTTCTAGCCAGCCTCTACACCAAGGAAGAGATAAATGGTGCAATACTTAACAACACTTGTGCTTCACATCTACACAAGTGTTCTTGACCTTGACAACATTAAGATGGGTGGACTTCAACTCCCAGAATTCAGCCAGCTTGGGGGAATTCATTCCTAGCTGGCTGGGGAATTCTGAGAGTTGAAGTCCACCCATCTTAACATTGCCAAGGTTAAGAAACAGTCTAAGGGACATGGTGATGCAGCGGCTTAATGATGCTGGAACTGCATTCTAACTGTTCGAGCTCAGCTCCACAAGATGGGGTGAGCTCCTGCCAACCTAGCAGTTCGAAAGCATGCAATACTGCAAGTAGATAAATGGGTAGCAATAGCAATAGCACTTAGACTTATATACCACTTCATAGTACTTTACAGCCCTCTCTAAGCGATTTACAGAGTCAGCATCTTGCCCCCAACAATGTGGCTCCTCATTTTACCCACCTCGGAAGGATGGAAGGCTGAGCCAACCTTGAGCCTGGTGAGATTTGAACTACCAAATTGCAGGCAGCCAGCAGGCAGCAGAAGTAGCCTGCAGTACTGCACTCTAACCACTGTGCCACCAAGGCTTCGCCACTGCGCCACCAAGGGTACCACTTCAGTAGGAAAAACCTAGCCACATTCGTGTGTGTGGAGAACGGACTTGGCCAAATGTGAGGCAATGCAACACGAGGTGAGGCGAGACTGGCAGAGGAGCCTGGAAGAGCCAACGACCCGAGGACCACTAGTCAGCTGGTGTAAACTAGGTCTCCCCTTGCAGTGCACCAAGGATAGGCATACAAGTGCTGAACACAATGAACTAGCTGTCACTGCGTTTTTTTATTTACCAGCTGAGCTCTCATTTCTGGACTATCAGACTTTCCGTAGCTTGCCAAGAATCCTTATCAGTAAGCTAAACTGCGCATGTCTGTCCACCCACATTCCTTCTCACACTTCTTTTTTTTTCTTTCTTCTCCTGCCAAGAAGTCCAACCACAGGGAGGTGGCCGGCACGAACGTTATAAAAATGTAACTATTAGATTAGTGAGATGTTTTATTTTCTTTATAACAAATAAATGAGTTTTCTTAGAAGATATATCTTCGGGTTTTGTTTTCTTAAAGTATGCTGGCAAGGAAAGGTCTCGATCCACCCCTCTTAATCAAGGTGCGATCATCCCAAAGGCAGAATGGGATTAATCAGCGCCCTGACACTAGCAATATAGGATGTCAGGATTGCATTGTGTCTAGTATTTGTAGATTTTGCTGACATTGTATGCCATACACTAAATACATAATATGAGGAACACTGGTCTACAAAGTGTCTAACTCCTTCTAGGTTGCCTTATTAAATGTATCTGGAGTTTAGGAAACAAAGTTTTTTGGGGCGTTCATAATAAGCCACTGTCAAAATGAAGCTGTCAAATAAAAACTTCTGGAAGAGCAACCATGTTAGCATCTTCAACATCAATGCCTTTCTTACAAATGTATTACTTTCACATTACAATTATTTCACGTTGAATTGAATACTTTATTGGGCAAGGAATTTGTCTCTGGGGCTGCAGTTCTCAGTGTACATGCAAAGCAACAGAATAATGATCAAACATCATCGTAATAATGCCAATAGGAGGAGGGTAGTAAAGAAGCTATTAAAAAGGATAAATAATAATCCTACAGCCATATTACATGGGTAAATACAGTACTCATTGTTAATTGGTTTCGGGAGGGGCAATGAGCACCAAAAACGATGCGTACCAAACCATTTTTTCCCATAAGGAACAATGTAGCAAGTTCTAGCTTGTATGTTGAGTACCAAACAAATGATGAGTATCGGGGACAAAATTTTCGCCACAAAATGCGTTTGCGTACCAAATTTGATGAGTTTCGCAGCAGTTGAGCACCAAGGTACCACTGTACACATAGACACTGGACATAATTTGCCGGGCTAAATTCCATTGCATCAAAACTAACAATATCGTCAAGAATCACAGGGCTGTATCAATATAGTTTGGGGAGAGAGGAGGGAACGTAAGCAGAAGAAAACGAAATTCACAGGGTACAGAAAGTGGTACTTATGTTGTTCACAGTGGCCATTTGCATGACAGTGATTACAAAGGCATCCGGGCACTGACGAGATAATGAACATATACGCCAGATAAAATCTTCCTCCTGATTCAGGAACTAGTAATCTGACTGAATTTCGTGACGATTGTGCTCTTTTAACTACAATAGGTTGGTGGCTGGAATGGAGAAAAAGGTTTTTTTCTTTATCACGTATCTGCCCATTAGCCCGGTAGTGCTGGAATGCCATTGTTAGAGCCTTTAACAACTAATTGTTGAAAGTGTACCTTGACAATAGAATTAATTCTAGCTGCCCTTTGTGCATTTCATTTCAATTCTGACCTCACTGTCCCCAGTCCCCGTGTATCATTCTTTGTGTGTGAGAGAGAGGGTGGGGGAGGAAAGAGAGGGAGGGAGGAGAGAGAGAGAGACAAAGATGTGTGTGTGTGTGTGTGTGTGTGTGTGTGTGTGTGTGTGTGTAGGTCTTTGGTTATTCGGGTTTTCTCCCGCGTAAAATTGGAAGTGTCTTGGCGACATTTCGACGAAAACTCATTCGTCATCTTCAGGCTGGTGTTTTCGGCTTTGTGCTTCTAGGAGCAATGTGTGATCGCAGCTGTTTCTTCCTTTTACTCACGAAAACCACACAGGATGTCACCACCACACATCCACGCAAAAAGCAAACCCACATCGATGAGGTACGACCACAAACCAGAAGCCAGACCACAGCTGCATCATTAGCCACTTTAAACCCCTCCAATCCATAAATGAAGCAAACTGACACCCACCATGAAGATGTGGCACGACCACGAACGCGAAGCCAAACAACAGCAACGCAGCTCACCAGCTCCAATCCCCCTGCAACTCAGACTAACCCGAGCACAACCAAGCCCCCATCGAAACAGAACACACCCCCATCCAATCAGAGCACAGCCGAGCCCCCATCCAATCAGAGCACAGCCAAGCCCCCAACCAATCAGAACACACCTCCACCCAATCAGAACACAGCCAAGCTACCACCCAATCAGTTCACACCCCCACTGATAGTTAAAAGGAAGAAACAGCTGCGATCACACATTGCTCCTAGAAGCACGAAGCTGAAAACACCAGCCTGAAGATGACAAATGAGACTTCGTCGAAACGTCGCCAAGACATTTCCAATTTTACGCGGGAGAAAACCCGAATAACCAAAGACCTACACACACACACACACACACACACACACGCACACACACACACACACACATGCAAGTTTTGGTGTATTCGGGTCTTTTCCCATGTAAGATTGAGAGTAACTTGGCGACGTTTCGACGAGGTCCCACTCGTCATCTTCAGGCTGATGTCTTCGGCTTCGTGCTTATGCGAGGAAAGTGTGATCGGAGCTGCCGTTTCTCTATAAATACTGGTGGGGAGGTGTGGGGTGCTGGCTTTGTTGCTGTGAGCGGGTTGGTTGCCTGTGTTGCTACATCCTGATTAGTTGACGGAGTTGATGTTTGCAGATTAGTCAGCTGTTTCGTAACATCATGTGTGGGTGAGGTCCTTGATGTGTGCCCTTTAGTCTTTTGTGTTTTAACGACCTGGGTAATGGGCTGTGTGTTAACATTCTGAGTTCTAGTGTTGTGATATCCTGAGCTTTTTGATGTAATGTCCTGAGCAGATGGCTGTGATGCCACATCATGGGCTTTGGTCTGGCTCCGAGTTTGAGGTCTTGCCATGTGTTCATGGCGTGTGTCAGTTTGCTTTGTGTGGGGATTGGAGGGGGGTGCAGCAGCTGGTGATGCCGCCATGGTCTATATACAGTATATCACAGAAGTGAGTACACCCCCTCACATTTTGTAAATATTTAAGTATATCTTTTTATGTGACAACACTGAAGAAATGACACTTGGCTACAATGTAAAGTAGTGAGTCTACAGCTTGTATAATGGTGTAAATGTGCTGTCCCCCCAAAATAACGCAACACACAGCCATTAATGTCTAAACTGCTGGCAACAAAAGTGAGTACACTCCTAAGTGATAATGTCCAAATGGGGCCCAAAGTGTCAATATTTTGTGTGACCACCATTATTTTCCAGCACTGTCTTAACCCTTTTGGGCAATTTTGATCATATGACCAGGAGGATGCTGCAACACTCTGTGAGGACTGGTCGTAAGTTACTTGTTCAGTGCTGCTGTAACTTCCAACAGTCACTAAATGAATGATTGTAAGTCGAGGACTTCCTGTAATCTGTAAACCATGTTTTATGGCTTAATATTCTGAGAAGCCAACCCTCTACGATTTTTCCAACAAAACAAGCGCTAAAGCAAACCATGGCATAGAATTCACGAACCCAGCTCCTGTGTTTCAAGAAAACAGGATTCCTAGCTTGCTGCATGAAAGGAAGAGCAGGACACCCTTTTTTAAAGTGTCAAATTCAAGGCCCATGGGCCGGATCTGGCCCATGGGGTGCTTATATCTGGCCCGCGGGGCACCCTGGAAATAGCGAGGGAACAGCCCATGGTACCCTTGCCAGTGAAAACGGGCTCCCGATCACCGTTTTTGGCTGGGACAGCCTCCTGCAACCCTCTGCCGGTGAAAACGGAACTCGGGAGGGCCGTGTGTGGCCCTCCCGAGCTCCGTTTTCACTGGCAGAGGGTTGCAGGAGGCCGAGCTGAGCCGAAAACGGTGATCGGGAGCCCGTTTTCGTTGGCAGAGCACTTGGGCCACCACAGATGCCCCTGACATGAGTGACGGCAAGCTGGCCACACCCACCCTGGCCACACCCACGCCAGCCCCCCAAGGTCAAACACAACCCTCATGCAGCCCTCAATGAAATCGAGTTTGACACCCCTGATCTAGTTGAACCCCTTTCTCTTGGTCCCAATCTGGAGAAAGCACATTAAATCCTGATGCATCTTATTTCTTCCAAGCCCTTGATGGGTGGAAAGCGAAGACGTCACCTTGCTTAAGTCCTTTGCTCCAAAACGCACATCTTATTTTAAGCTAGGGAAAAAGTCTCCGGGATTCATTTGAAAGGTGATGTCAGAAGATCAAACGTACCTAATGATTTGCCCTTCATCTCCTGGAGTGGCAGGTCTTAAACCTAAGACTATATGGCACACCTAGAAAAAAAAAGAGATGGGAGTGAAAAAGATGAGAAAATGTACTTGCGCCAGAGAAAAGGCCATAAAGTTAACAAGTTATTCTTCTTGGTCAGATAATATTTGAACATCTACTTTCTATAGGCAGCCCTCGACTTACGACCATGAGTGAGCCCGACATTTCTGTTGCTAAGCGAGACAGTTAAGTGAGTGTTGCCCCATTTTACCACTTTTCCTGCCACTGTTGTTAAGCGAATCACTGTGGTTGTTAAGTTAGTAACACGGTTGGGAAGTGAATCTGCTTCCCCGTTGAGTTTTTGCTTGTCAGAAGGTCGCAAAAGATGAATGACGTAACCCCGGGACAATGCAACTGTCATAAATACTGTATGAGCCAGTTGCCAAACATCTGAATTTTAATCATGTGGCCATAAATACATGGCACAACAAACCCATCAGGACAAGATTCAGCAATCCATCTGCATTGAAAAGACACAGGGCGCTCTTTTGAGGACAGCAAAGTCCACATTTTGGACAGAGAGACCCACTGGTTTGAAAGAGGGGTCAAAGAGGTCATCTGTGTCCAAATTGAGCAGCCCTCTCTCAACAGAGGGGGAAGGATATGCCATCATCTATCTCCAGTCCACAACACGGTCCGTTCAGCAGTTCCAAGAAGGCGCCACACCCATTTGAACCATTCAGGTGACCCTGAGGATACACACAAGCCTCCAGGTGAAGATGTTTTGCTGATCATCCAAGAAGCTTCTTCAGCTCTTACTGGATGGTGGGAAATGGAAGGATTTATACTCCTTGCAAGGCAGCTGATCATTTGCATAGGTAAAGGTAAAGGTAAAGGTTCTCCTCCACATATGTGCTAGTCATTCCCAACTCTAGGGGCTGGTGCTTCAAAGCTGAAGAGCCAGCGCTGTCCGAAGACGTCTCCATGATCATGTGGCCGGCATGACTCAACGCCAAAGGTGCACGGAACGCTGTTACCTTCCCACCAAAGGTGGTCCCTATTTTTCTACTTGCATTTTTTATGTGCTTTCGAACTGCTAGGTTGGCAGAAGCTGGGACAAGTAACGGGAGCTCACCCCATTACGCGGCACTAGGGATTCGAACCGCTGAACTGCCGATCTTTCGCTCGACAAGCTCAGCGTCTTAGCCACTAAGCCACCATGTCCCTTCTAAGCCACCGCATCCCTTATTTGCATAACAACTGGCTAAAAGGATGCAAATGACCAGCTGTCTGCAAGGAATATAAATCCTTCCATTCTCCACCATCCAGTCAGAGCTGAGGAAGCTTCTTGGATGAGAAGCGAAATGTCTTCAAGGAAAACCCAGAAAGTCCAGTTGCCTCTTGAACAAAAAAAAGCACCTTTGGGACATATGACTGTCATAAATGTCAGTGGCCAAGTGCCTGAATTTTGATCACGTGACCATGGAGATGCTGTGACGGTCCTAAGTGTGAAAATCAGTCATAAGTCTGTTTTTTCAGTGTCGTCGTTAACTTCAAACGGTCCCTAAACAAACTATCGTTAAGTCGAGGATTATCTGTGGAAGCTGTCAGGGTTCCTACGGATGCCCTAATTAAATCATGAGCCTCGAGCCAAGCATTCTCACATTCTCCAATGGAGCACTTTCGCGGGCTGTAGAGATCATGCCCCTCCGGCTGTTTCAGGTAACCTGGGATACAGCCTTGAGAAAGGTATGCGTGGAATGTGCTTCTGGTTGCGGCTGCCATGCTGCTCCGTCAGTTTTCTCCCCTCCTGCCTATGGCAACTCGAGAGCAGGCCAGGAATGCTTTGTGAGTTGACAGAAAACATTTTCCTATTCAAGATAAAACGTTTGTCCAGAGCTGACTGAAGCTATCGCCGATAATTCAGACATTGTGCCAAATCAGAGTTTCTGCTTTCAGGATCGAATCATCATTTCAGAGCAGGTTTCATTTCCCATCCTTATCAGTATGCTAAATGTCTCTATATTGCAGCCTTCTCTGGAAAAGGAGGCCCCGGCTGTTAACACTGGATTTTATCTTTATTCACCTGCCAACTGCACTGAGTAGATTAAATGCATACACTGGCTGTGGTTTGCAAGAATTCTGGCATCTAAAGCTGCAGCTCAGCATGTACAGGCGTAACCTTATTCTATCACTTGCCAAATGGGCTGCTCAGCCCAGTTTGAAGAGCCCAGGTAAGAGTTATGCCGCTGAACACCTCCACATTCTTGTTCATCTTGCAGAATATCTTTTTTCCCCATTCAAAACGAAACGATCGTTTTTGCTCTTTAAGGTCTTGCAAAACAACACAATGTGAGCTAACTATGCTGGGCACTATTATTATTTTGAACAGTCACTAAATGAATGTTTGTTAAGTCGAGAGTACTTGTATTATTTTATTCCTCTCTTTCTCTCTCTCCCTCCCTCCCTCCCTCCCTCCCTCCCTCCCTCCCTCTCTCTCTCCCTCCCTCCCTCCCTCCCTCCCTCTCTCTCTCTCCTACCTACCTACCTCAAAATAGCAAACGCATCCAACACTTCTGCCTATTTTCCCCATAACAACAACCCTGTGAAGTGAGATGAGAGAAAATGACTGGCTGAAAGTTCCCAAGATGGCTTTCATGCCTAAGTAGGACTACAACTCACTGTCTCCTGTTTTCCACACTACCATCTTAACTACTCCACCAAATTGGCTGATATGAGCCAGGCAAAAGAGAAGCATCTCGGCAAAGCTGACACTTCCAAAAACAACAACAAAAACCCAGACATCTCCAGGAATGCAACTGACATAAGAGCTGATGCAGCCTTTGGCATCCCATGACTGCAAAGCAGGCAGGTAAATCCAAGGCTTGCTTTCTACTGGAGGTTCGGATTTGCAGGAAACGTACCTGAAAAAGCAGGTTCAAAAATTCGTTGGCAAGGGCGCTCTTCACACTCCAGATCTGATAATCCTCAAGGGTGAGATGACCAAGCTGAAGGGAGGAGGAGGAAGGAAGGAAAATCAATGAGGGTTTTTTCCCCAAAGTGTTTGCTCAATTGGGGTCATTCTCTCTCTTCTCCTCTCCCTCTCTCTTCCCACCTCTTCCCCCTCTCCTCCTCTCTCTCTTCCTCTTCCCACTTCTTCCCCTTCTTCTCCTCCCTCTCCCTCTCTTCCCTCCCTCTCTCCCTCTTCCCACCTTTTCCCCTTCTTTCCTCTCCCTTTCCGCCTCTCTCCCTCTCTCTTCTCCTCTCTTCCCTTCCTCTCTTCCCTTCCCATCTTTCCCCCCCTCTCCTCCTCCCTCTTCCTCTTTCTCCCTCTTCCTCTTCCCTCTCTCTTCCCACCTCTTCCCCCTCTCACTCTCTTCCCTCCCTCTCTTCCCTTCCCACCTCTTCCTCTCTTCCTCCCTCTCCCCCTCCTCTTCCACTTCCCACCTCTCTTCTCCCTCTCTCTCTCTTTCCCCCTCTCCTTCTCTCTCTTTCCCCTCTCCCCCCTTCTACCTCTCTCTTCCCACCTCTCTCTCTCACACACACTATCTCTCCCATGCAAACTGAAATGGATATTTTAAGGAAAATAAAGAAAAGCTTTGACCAAAAATCAATCTGTTCTATCTGTAGATCTGAAGCTGGTTTTGATCAATTAATAGTGATGATTTCCCTGGAGAATCACAGATCTGCAACTACTCTCAATAATTTTGATTTTTCTCAGGGAAAACTATTCATCCAGGTTTTTCTAGCTGAAAGCCATGTTTTTTTAATAAAGTTTTTTTTTTTAATTTTTTCCTGAAGATAAAATACAAAATACAGATTGAAAAAAAAAACAAGATTTACAAAGAAGAAACAAAAAGGAGAAGAAAAAAGGGTATATCATAGATGTAAAATTAATAATAAACACATAACCTCCATCCCGGTTGAATGCTGACACTTGTATCTCAAATAAATCTAATCGGTTTCCCCTCCTTGCATTGCAGGTCGACAAATAGTTATACATTTTCCTCCTGTGTTGCTAAATTACTATTTTACATCACATTCTCTTAACAAATATTCCAAATATACAAATCTATTGTCTGTCAATCAAGTAGACCCAATGCCAGTTGAACAGGTTTTATGTAGATAGGCCGTCACACTGGAGATAAGTTTCGTTGAATTATGATCAGGACTAGATTTTATGGATGATGATGAGTTTCAGAGGAACTATTCCCGCTGAAATTTTGGGGTAGTTTTGTAGAGGTACTTAATAGCCAGAACAAAGGTAACTGGCTGACTATCATCTGAAATTGAAAAATTGTAGAATTAAAAAAAAAAGTGGGGGGGGATGTTTTGATACTTTAATATCTTAAATAGCTCTCCATCTTCTTCTTCTTGTGCCATATTCATCATCGGACGTTGGCAATGATGTTGGCGATCCTATTTTAATCAATAGCCGCACGAAAAAGTGCTGTTGAGTTTTATCCAAACCGGTCGCTTAGATTTTGAAGCCATGATGTTCTGCCTGGACCTCGTTTGCCTTCAATCTTAACTTGGAGGATTAAGTGCCTTGGTAATACAGGGGTTTAAGGCACCCTGTTATTAAGCTGGTTATTAAGACCAGCTGCCTGCAATTACTGCAGGGTTCGAATCTCGCCAAGGCTCAAGGTTGACTCAGCCTTCCATCCTTTCTAAGGTAGGTGAAATGAGGACCCAGTTTGTGGGGGCAATAAGCTGACTTTGTATAAATATACAAAAGGATGAAGGCTATTGCTGAGCACATTGTAAGCCGCCCTGAGTCTTCGGAGAAGGGCGGCATATAAATCAAATTAAAAAAAAAAAAAGTGAAGTAGGCAGTATTTTTCTGGGTGTCGCATCACATGTCCAAAATATTTTAACTTTCACTTTTTAATGGTTTTGATGATTTCCCTTGGGTTTCCCAGGCGGTTTATCACCTCCTCATTTCTGATTTTGTTAGCTCTCCATCAGCAATAGCAATAGCACTAAGATTTATGTACCACTTCACAGTGCTTTACAGCCCTCTCTAAGCAGTTTACAGAGTCAACATATTGTCCCCAACGATCTGGGTCTTCATTTTACCGACCTTGGAAAGATGGAAAGCTGAGTCAAGTTTGAGCCGGTCAGGATCGAACTGCTGGCAGTGAGCTAAATTAGCCTGCAATGTTGAATTCTACATCTTTTCTATCCTGCTCTACAGAGTAGAGAGTTGGTCTCTGACAGAAAACCACTTGAAGAAACTAGAAGCATTTGAAATGTGGATTTACAGACGACTGTTATGTATAAAATGGGTTAACAAAATCACAGATGAGGAGGTGATAAGCCGCCTGGGAAAGGCAAGGGAAATCATCAAAACCATTAAAAAGAGAAAGTTAGAATATTTCGGACCTGTGATGCGACACCCAGAAAAATACGGCATCCTTCACTTAATTCTTCACTTTACTTCACTTAATTTAGCTTCCAGCTGCCTGCAATTACTGCGAGTTCAATTCTCACCAGGCTCAAGGTCGACTCAGCCTTCCATCCTTTCTAAGATAGGTAAAATGAGGACCCGGTTTGTGGGGGCAATAAGCTGACTTTGTATAAAATATACAAAAGTATGAAGGCTATTGCTTAACGCCTTGTAAGCCGCCCTGAGTCTCCGGAGAAGGGCGGCATATAAATAAATAAATAAAAATGAAAAAATTCTCCAGGGAAAGATTAAAGACAAATGAGGTCCAGACAGAAGAACATAATGGCTTCAAAACCTAAGGGACTGTTTTGGACAAAACTCAGCAGCAATTTTTCATGCAGCTGTTGACAAAAATAGGATTGCCAACATGATTGCCAACGTCGGATAACAGATATGGCACAAGAAGAAGAAGAAGAAGTTGAATTCTAACCACTGCGCCATCACTGCGCTCCTAACTTTCTCATATTCAGGAGCTTAGGAGAATGTTAGTAGAACAGCAAAAGCCCAGCAGATGGAACGGACCAATTTTAAAAACATATTTAACAACCATTGTTTTATAATTTTACTACGGGTGAAAACAGCGAGTGTAATTGCATCAGTTAGCTCATTGGATTTCTGCCACCATATACGGTAGGTAACGCAGAATAAATGAAAGTAAATAGATTATCTCTTTTAATGCTTTTTATCCTCTTCGGCTTCTTTCTGGAAAGGATACCATGCAAATCAATTTCACAGTAAACAGACCTTCCACGCACGAGTTAACTCAAGCAGCTTGGCTCAACCTCACTGTGGTCCAATTCAGAGGTCATTTCAGTTTCTTGAAGCTATTTCTGCACCGATTTCTCGAGTCGCACAATAAGGGATAATGAGATGCAGGTGCCCTTTCTTACCTTGGTAGTGTCATGTGACTTTAGAATATCTTCTACAATATCAGGCAAATTCATGTGCAGCTCCTTGGGGGGGAAAATAAGAGAAGAACAGGAAGATCCCATGAAAGTTAAGAATCTTATTCCGAGGGTTGTTTTGGTCTACGTATATAGTCCCCAAAAGTAAGAATGCTGGGTTGAATCCACAGAGCGCAGATCCGCTAAAATCAATGAGCTTTAAATGAGCTGCAAATGACCTGCCCCACTGATTTTAGCTGGTCTGATCCATGACAGATCAAATCTGGAATTCAGATATTAATGTTGAATGCCACTTACTGGAATGTTATCAATACGATTATCTTTCCAAACTTCCAGAAGGGCCACGACCATTTCTTCGAGTTCGACCTTAGACAGAACCCCGTCTCGATCAACGTCAAAAACCTTGAAGCAAACTGAAAGAGACAGAAATGGTTATTCTATAACAGAACGAAACAGCTGATGATGACTCAAAAGATTTTGAAGGCTGAGATGAAACCAAAACTGAATTTTTTGGTGGTGGCGGGGGGTGTGTGTGGAATTAATGGATAGTCGATTAGACAAGACGTAAAACACTGGTTTTATATGCGGGAACTGCAGCAAGATTCTTGTACGCACAAAGATCAAAAAATGCTGAAAATGCCCATAATGAGCCTTGGTGGCGCAGCAGGCTAAAGAGCTATTAAGTAGCACCAGCTGCCTGCAATTACTGCAAGTTGAAATCTCACCAGGCTCAAGCCTTCCATCCTTCCGAGGTAGGTAAAATGAGGACCCGGATTGTGGGGGCAATAAGCTGACTTTGTATAAAAAAGAACACCGCTTGGGGGGCGGGGGGGGCGAAAGCCCTATTAAGCAGGTATATACAAAAGTAGGAAGGCTATTGCTTAACGCACTGTAAGCCGCCCTGAGTCTCCAGAGAAGGGCGGCATATAAATCGAACCAATAAATAAATAAATAAATAATGAAGGAATGGATTGTGAAGACGGCAGAATTAGCAGAGACGACAAAACTGACCTGAAAGATTGAATAGGGGGCTGAAGCTTCTTTTATTTATTTGTTTGTTTGTTTGTTTGTTTGTTTGATTTTTATTCATCTGGCTGAGTCGGCAATGAAGCACGATAATAGTCATCTTGAGATTTAACTATTCCTCTAAATGAAAAACCCTTTTTTGGCTTTCAAACCTGAGTTAGCAATTGTCCACTTTCTCAGATGCAACGGGAAAGTAGCCCGGGAAACTTACAGTTTACAAGAGACACAAAAGACGAGTGTTCAAAGAGGAGAACTTGAGTAACTAGAAAGTTCAGATTGGTGTAGAGCAGTCACGGCTAACCTTTTCAGCACTGAGTGCCGAAACTGGACCGCGTGCGCATGCCAGAGCAGCAGAACCCGGAAGACAGCAGCTGTCTGGCGCGCATGTGCGCAACGGAACTCGGAAGAGCAGCTGGCGAGGGTGCGCGTGCCCACAGAGAGGGCTCTGCATGCCACCTTTGGCATACGGGCCATAGGTTCGCCATCACAGGTGTAGAGTTTAAGGTGCTGGATTAGAAACTGGGAGACAGTTGAGTTCTAATTCCGCCTTAGGTATGAGAGTCATTGGATGATTTTGGGCCAATCACCAGGAGACGGTGAGTTCTAGTCCCACCTTAGGCATGAAAGTCACTGGGTGATTTTGGATCAATCACCAGGAGATGGTGAGTTCTAGTCCCGCTTTAGGCATGAAAATCACTCGGTGATTTGGAGCTAATCACCAGGTGATGGTGAGTTCTAGTTCTATCTTAGGCTTGAAAGCTGCTGGGTAACTTTGGACCAATCACCAGGAGACGGTGAGTTCTAGTCCCGCCTTAGCAGAGGTGAGTTTCAGCAGGTTCTGACCAGTTCTGGAGAACCGGTAGCGGAAATTTTGAGTAGTTCGGAGAACCGGTAGTAAAAATTCTGACTGGGCCCACCCCCATCTATTCTCCGCCTCCCAAGCCCCAGCTGATCGGGAGGAAATGGGGATTTTGCAGTATCCTTCCCCTGGAGTGGGGCGGGAATGGAGGTTTTACAGTATCCTTCCCCTGCCACGCCCACCCAGCCATGCCACGCCCACCAAGCCACACCCACAGAACTTGTAGTTAAAAATTTTTGAAACCCATCACTGTGCCTTAGGTATGAAAGTCATTGGGTGATTTGGGGCTAATCACCAGGAGGCGGGGAGTTCTAGTTCTGCTTTAGGCTTAAAAACCTGCTGGGTAACTTTGGGCCAATCCCTCTCTCAGCCCAGCCACCTAGCGATGAAGCTGGGTTGCTGTTATGGGGAAAATAGCAGAAGGGAGCATTATGGATGCTATCTTGAGTTTAGTGCAGACACTGGAAAATTTGTGGGAGGGAATAGCTGCAAGCAGGGCATAGTTAAAAGGAGTCACGAGAGACTTTTCTGAAGAGTGGCCTCCATTAGAGGGAGGAAATCTATTTCAGAGAGCGAAGGGACAGAAATACACCAGCACCAGAGATGCAATAAACGATATAATCTGTTTACTCTTCTTTTTCCAAAGAGCAAATATTGGCATTTGCAGCACACGGGCTCTCCACATACTCCATCCACGTAGACACAAATGTCAATGCCGTAAACAGAGCTAACTGTCTGCGCTTATGAATATTTTATTAAAGAGAAATTAAAATCCAGCCAAAAAACTTAAGAAATGGAGGAGGGGGGTGGGGTTATCGACTACCAATGAACCAGACAACCTCTTCTAGAAAATTGATAACAATTGACATCAAATGAGAGTAACTCACAATAATATATTGAATTAATAGAGCTGGGAGATGAGTAGGAATTAGCTTTTAAAAGCCCTCATTCCAAAACCATCATGGGAGATTATATTTCCTTAATGTGTGCATGCACCCATAGAGGAAAGAATAACAATAAAGGGAGGGGAAAACACAGAAACCTTAAAATGCAGATTAGGGAGCCGATGTAGAAAGCTTTGCCCCCGCCCCGCAGCAAAAAAGAAGAAAAAATCTGTAGGCAATAAACTTAGCTCTGTTTTCACATATTATCCCTACAGAGCCAGGACTGATCAACCTCTACATCGCTGTGTTTCTCAACCTAAACAACGTTGAGATGAGTGGACTACAATTCCCAGAATTCCCCAGCCAGCTTGCTCCCAGAATGCATGCTGGCTGGGGAATTCTGGGAGTTGGAAGTCCTCCCAGCGTAAAGTTGCCGAGGTTTGAGAAAAAACCTGTTCTATGTACCCAGGAGGAAACGGCAGCAAATGTCAACCTCTTGGGGGGAAAAAAATGTATACCACATGTTTGTGTGTGCGTTTGTGTGTGCCATACAGATACTTTGACATTTGCAGGCCATAAAAGCAATAAAATCACAGAAAGAGCAAGACGAGCTTAGAGCCCATCAATAAATTCCACTCCTGTTATATTTGAGAGATGGTTCCCCAAAAGACACCAGCTCCAGAATGCCTCACAAAGACTCTGCCATAATCCCAGCATTGGGAAAATTGGTCGCTTAGGAATAAGGAGATTTTATTTATTTTTTTGCCAGTGAGAACAATTAATCAACGGAATACAGTAGCTTGCCTCCTTGGCTTGTGGGTGCTCCATCACTGGGGAGTTTCAAAAAATAGATTGGACAACTATGTAGCTGGGATGGTATCAGATTCCTGCCTTGGGAGGGGGTTGGGCTAAAAGAGAGGTCCCCAACCCCTGGGCCACAGCCCACGACTGGGTCTTGAGCAGTTTGGAACCAGGCTACGGAAGTGGACGGTAACAGAGCACATGCACATCCCCACTTGTGTGAGCAGTGGGCAAGCACGTGTGCACGCTCTATTTGCGTGAGTGACGGGCAGCCACAGCTCACACGGAACCAGCCCCTCTCCCTGCCGGGGGAACTCTGGACTAGAAAACGTCCAAGGACCCTTCCAGGGGCCCTGTGTGTGTGTGTGTGTGTGAGAGAGAGAGAGAGAGAGAGAGAGAGAGAGAGAGAGGGAGGGAGGGAGGGAGGGAGGGAGGGAGAGGATAAATAGATTACATACATACATACATAGATAGATAGATAGATAGATAGATAGATAGATAGATAGAGGATAGTAGATAGATAGATAGATAGATAGATAGATAGATAGATAGATAGAGGATAGTAGATAGATAGATAGATAGATAGATAGATAGATAGATAGATAGATAGAGGATAGTAGATAGATAGATAGATAGATAGATAGATAGATAGATAGATAGAAAGACAGACAGACAGAAACAGATAGATAGAGATATAGATAAGTGATAGATAGATGATAGATAGAGATAGCTAGCTAACTAGCTAGATACCTAGATAGACAGACAGACAGATATAGAGGGAGAGAGAGGGAGAGAGAGGGAGAGAGAGCAGCCCGGCTCGGGCAGAGAGGAGAACTGGGACACGCAAAAGACAGGCCAGAGCGCAAGCAACCCTTGTGCAAGTGGTGGGCCAGCGCGCACATACACAGCTCCACTTGTGCGATCGGCGGGCCAGTGCCCACGTGCCTGCTGGCCCACCACACAAGCGTGCGAGTGACTGCCGGCCTGTCACTCATGTTGAGTTCTGCATGCACATTTGCGTAGTCTGGTTGGCTTCTAGCGTGGCCCCCAATTCTGAATAAGACAAGGCCTGGGGGTTGGGGACCCCTGTAGTAACCAGTAAACCAGTAACCAGAAAAGAGCAAGCCCCCCACTCTCTTCTAGCACTGATGATGTAACCTAGTCTGGGTAATGGCTTAGGACCCGGGTACTTACGGGACCGCCTGCTGCCACCAGTAGCCTCTCACCGGCCAGTACGCTCTCACAGAGAGGAACTCCTCAGGGTGCCGTCGGTCAAACAGTGTCGACTGGCGGCCCCTAGGGGGAGAGCCTTCTCTGTGGGGGCACCTGCTATATGGAATGAGCTCCCCCCGGAGATACGGAGGATCCCGGATTTACGTACCTTCTGCTGCGCTCTCAAGACCTTTTTATTCCATCAGGCTGGCCTGGCCTAACCTCACTTTTTAATTGTAAATTTTAAATTTGTCTAAAACTTTAGGGGTATTTTAATCTGTTCTGGGCCAAATTTATTTATTTATTTATTTATTTATTTATTTATTCATTCATTCATTCATTCATTCATTCATTCATTCATTCATTCATTCATTCATTCATTCATTCAGCTTATATGCCGCCCTATCTCACAATGGACTCAGGGCGGCTCACAACAATAAAACACAAGCCACAATAAACATAAAGACTAAAATCTAAAAAATTTAAAATTAACCCATTAAAACCCTTAAAACCCCGTCATCAGACCAGGTCAAGGGATTTGAAAAGCCAAGTTTTTAATTCCCGGCGGAAGGTGCGAAGGTCAGGCGCTAGTCGGAGCTCCAAGGGGAGTTGATTCCAGAGGGTGGGCGCCCCAACCGAGAAGGCTCTACCCCTGGGGGCCGCCAGCCGCCACTGTCTAGCCGACGGCACCCTGAGTAGGCCCTCTCTATGGGCGCGAACCGGGCGATGGGATATTGTTGCTGGCTGTAGGTGGTCCACCAAATATCCTCGTCCTAAGCCATGTAGGGCTTTATAGGTCAACACCAGCACCTTGAATCTCACCCGGAGGGCAACCGGTAGCCAATGCAAACCGCGCAGGAGGGGTGTAACATGGGAGTATCGGGATTCTCCCATCACAACCCGCGCGGCTGCATTTTGCACCAGCTGAAGCCTCTGAGTGGTCCTCAAGGGCAGCCCCATGTAGAGAGCGTTGCAGTAGTCAATCCGTGAGGTGACCAGCGCATGAGTAACTGTGCGTAGGGCATCTCGGTCCAAGTAGGGACGCAACTGGCGCACCAGACGCCCGTTAATTAGGTTTTTTATACTGTTTTTAAATTTTGTAATCTGTGTGTTTTATCTCTTGGCTGTTCACTGCCCTGAGTCCTTCGGGAGTAGGGCGGGATATAAATCTAATAAAATAAAATAAAATAAAAAATAAATAATGAAACGCCTGCAAGAAAAATAACCAAGCTCAGAGGGTACTAAGGACCTCTCCCTAACCAGTAAAGGGTTGCTGTTATTTTAAATTCCCTGGGTCTCCATGCAGTCTAAAGAAGCGGTTATGCCTCTGCATAATCGCAGTGTGAAAGTGATTTGTGTGGCTGTTTTCCAGGGCTGAGGCTGTGCGAGTGAGTGATCCTACAGTAAGCGGAACCTGGGAGCACCTGTAACACCTGAAGGGGAGCCTGGGAAGCCATACTCACACTTCTGCCGTTCTGCCAGCGGCCCCCTGCAGCAAGCCGAGAGCCCGCACGAGATTTCCTTGAAGTCTATGTGATTGTCGCGGTTTTCATCAAAGGCGTTAAACAGGCCTGCAAAAGATCCCGAAGCAGCAGGCTGAGTTTGCGTCGGTTATAGAGAGCGCCCAATTTGTTCAATCAAGTCATGGTGTCAAGTTTCCGAAAGATGCCCTAATTAATTCATGAGCCATGATCCAAACTTCAAAGGAAATATAGTCATTTATTAGGAGCAACATTCCGGCAATACTGGGATGCAGTTAGGACTGATCCCACGTAGATTTACGTTCCCCATATGACCCTGTCTCTCCCCTCCTCTCTGGCCATGTCATAAATCACATTCTCCAATTCACCACTTTGGCTGGCTGTGAAACCTAACACCCTCCTTCTGATTGCGGTCAGAAAGAATGTATGGAATTCACTTCAGTTCTCCCTCCCTCCTGCTCATGGCAACTTGAAAGCTTTGCAAGTTGACACATGGTTTCATTAGCTGAGATTTCAGGTAGTCCTCAATTTACAATCATTTAGCAGCCGTTATTTTGACTACTTATCACCCATACTCTGTGCAATCCCCCCACCCATTTTCCCACAGTAGAAAATGTGGCAGGCCTGAAGGCCCAAATGTAAAAGATGGCTTCCAGGTCTGACACCTGTATGGAAAGAAACCCAAGAAGAGATTGATTATCAACTAACGTTACATACCTTCGCTCAGGGACGGATGGATCGGAGGGGAAACCAGGAGGCCAAACGTTTCCAGATCAAAACGGCCTGTTCTCGATTGAGCTTTCAGCAGCCAATAGCGTTTCTCGAGGTCGATGATGTCGGATTCTTCCACTGCATAAAAGCCAAGACGATCAAAGTCAGGCAAATGAAAACGGTGCCTTTAAAGTCCAGCGGTGTTGTGTGTCAGCCACTTTACGCAGGCAATAAGCTCAAAGGAGCGATTCTGGGAATGCGGATAGTTTTATGGAACAAAGACCCTTAATGGGTAGTCTGTACTGCAAAGGGACCAGATTTATTTATTACCATTCAATATATTGAACAGGCAAACAGCTTAGGGCAGTGATCGTTAACCTTTTTGGTGCTGAGTGCCCAAAGCACGCACACACAAATGCATGCACACGTGCCCCAATCCCTGAAATGCAATGCAAGCGCCCCCTGTGCATTTGCTCTGGCCCCGTGCATGTTCCCTGAGTGTGCGCCCCCTGGAGCATGCACTCCCCTGCCCCCCATTTTGGCTTCCAGGTTGGTTCTCCTGCATTTCTGCTGCCCATGCCTTCCCCAATCTCCTCAGTTTCTCTCCCCAGCATGCCCAAGCTTTCTCTTGCATTTCTGCCCCAGAGAGGCACCTGCGGAGGGTGGAACCTGCGGAGATAGGGTGACAAAAATGCAGGAGAAAGCTAGCAGGAGAAACTGTGGAGATCAGGGAAGGCCCCGCGCACACGCGGCAGAGACCTGAAAACCAGCGGGCCGGTGGGAGGCGCGTGCGCCAGTGGTGGGTTCCTCCCGGTTCGGTCCGGTTCAGCCGAGCCGGTAGCGGTGACGATATGACATCACCGAACCAGTTCTCCCACCCCCCCCACGTTATTCTTACCTTTTATTTGGCCCCACCCCCAATCTATTGCTGCCTCCTGAGTCCCAGCTGATGACTAGAGGGAAAAAAACTCTTGCCGCGGGGCTTCAAAGGGCCGCCCTACAGCTGATCAGTGTTAAAAGCAAACAAATGAGTCGGGTCGTAAGTGCGAGGACTGGTCGTAAGTGCGAGGACCTTCCAGAAATGACTCTGACCAGCTAGCCACGCCCACCTAGTCACATGACCTCCAAGCCACACCCACAAAATAAGCCACGCCCACAGAACCAGTAGTAAAAAAAATTAGAACCCACCTCTGGCGCGCACACGCATGTACAGTGAAACTCGGCTGGGTGACGGCTGGAGAGAGCGCTCTGTGTGCCACCTGTGGCACATGTGCCACAGGTTCGCTATCACGAGCCTAGGGCAGTGATGGTGAACCTAGGACGCCTAAGGCAGCGAAAATCCAGTTGCCTCTTGAAAAAAAGCGGGACTTTGGGACTTAGAATAGCCACTTTGTTCAAAGAATTATTGGTGTTATATCTGCATCTAGTTGTACTTCATTTTTTTGTTTTAAAAAAAGGCCCAATAGTGTCAGAAAATAGCTCTATCATTTCTGCTGATGCAGGCGAATAAAACAGCATTTAACATACATTAGATACACAGGGGTGACCTTGAGAAATTAGCTAGCACAGATTGCACTGTGGCCTTCGGCAGCTGGTGCACCATCCCCAAAATGATGCATTTGCCTTCACTGAGTTGCCAACAAGTGCCACCTGTGTGTATAAAGGCACTTTGGCTGTACTGCTTTTGTGCGCGTAGAATTAAAGCCTAGAATTAACCGGGATTAAAATTTTTCAGAGGCTAAAATCCAATTTTATAGCAGCTCTTGATAATGCAGGGAGTCCTTGACTTGTAACCATTCGTTACAGGTTCGCCTGATACGCCAGTTGCGCCTCTTTCTGGATCGGGACTCCTTATGCACGGTCACTCATGCCCTCGTTACTTCCCGCCTGGACTACTGCAATGCTCTCTACATGGGACTCCCCTTGAGGAGCACCCGGAGGCTCCAACTGGTGCAGAATGCGGCCGCGCGGGTACTTATGGGGGCGACATGGCGCTCCCACTTGACACCTCTCCTGCGCGAGCTGCATTGGCTTCCAGTGGTCTTCCGGGTGCGCTTCAAGGTGTTGGTTCTCATCTTCAAAGCGCTCCATGGCTTAGGGCCTGGTTATTTACAAGACCACCTTCTACCACCAATAACCTCCCACCGGCCAACACGCTCCCACAGAGAGGGCCTCCTCAGGGTGCCGTCGGTCAGGCAATGTCGGCTGGCGAACCCCCGGGGAAGAGCCTTCTCTGTGGGGGCACCCGCCCTCTGGAATGAGCTACCCCCAGGGATACGACTGATCCCGGACCTCCGGACCTTCCGCCGGGCTCTGAAGACTTTTTTATTTCAGCCGGGCTGGGTTAAAAATCTTTTAATTGGGGAATTTTATGGGTAAGGGGTTTTAAATTGGGGGAAGGCATAGATAAATTTAATTTTGTTTTATAGTATTTTAATGTTTATATTGTATGTTTTTTAATTTTGGCTGTTCACCGCCCCGAGTCCTTCGGGAGAGGGGTCGGTATAAAAATTTAAACAATAAATAAATAAATAAATAAAAAATTCGTTTAGTGACTGTTTAAAGTTGCAACGGCATTGAAATAAGTGACTTATGACAGTTCATGCTTACAATCATTACAGCATCTCTACAGTGTCCCAAAGGTGCTTTTCTCAAGAGGCAACTGGGACTTTCGCTTCTCATCCAAGAAGCTTCATCAGCTCTGACTGGATGGCAGGGAATGGAAGGATTTACATTCCTTGCAGACAAATTTGTAAATTTCCAGCTGTCTGCAAGGAATACCACTGTCCTGACAGAGCTGAAGAAGCTTCTTGGATGAGAAGCGAAACATCTTCAAAAGAAGAAACAAGAAAGTCCAGATGCCTCCTGAAAAAGCACCTTTGGGACAACCAGGACCTGGATGACTGAGAATCTCTACAAACATCTCCATAGTGATGTGATCAAAATTCACAGGCTTGGCAACCGACTCATATTTATGACGGTTGCAGTGTCCCGGGGTTAAGGGATCCGCTTTTGCGACCTTCTGACAAGCAAAGTCAAGGGGGGAAGCCAGGATTCACTTAAACAACCATGTTACTAACTTAACAACTGCGGTGATTCACTTAACAACGGTAGCAGGAAAGATCGTAAAACGGGGCAAAATTCATTCAACAACTGTCTCGCTTAGCAACAGAAATTTTGGGCTCGATTGTGGTCATAAATTGAGGACTGCCTGTATCTCAGCCCTGTCCTGTTTTCCAAAACGTTCGTGGATAGCAGCACATGGGTGAATATGTCTAAACCAGAAAGTGAAGCCAAGAAAGGAGGGAGCTGGCTAATATTTGGATAGAGGACTTCAAGCAAATCTTAGGGATATGAGAATTTGTAAAAAGGATCAAAAGACAATAACGCCGCACTATTTCCACAGGGCTGCCAAGAAAATGTCAAACTAAATGAAGTTCCTGGGAGTTCAGCTCTACTGGATGGGACTTTAGCTTTTTATGGGGCTATATAGATTTACTAGAGTGCTTTGGCAAAATGACTTCTTGAAATATTTAAAATGAAAATAATCACCTTAAAAATAAAAAGACAACTATAAACTCCTGTCTTTTTGTTATTAAGTACCGTACTTTTCGGAGTATAAGATGCACTTCCCTCTGCCCCCTAAAAGTGAGTGAAAATTGCAGTGCGTCTTATACACTGAATGTTGCTGAAGCTCCAACCACCTGACAGCCGTTTTCGGCCTCCGTGAGTTGCATTTTTGGACTCGGCACGCCCCATTTTTGGCCTCCGCGGGTCGCATTTTTGGCCGGTTCCAGGCAGCAGGGATCGGCGGCAGCAAATGGGCTGTGGCAAATGGGCCACGACAGCGGCAAACAGGCAGTGGCAGCAAATGGGTGGTGGCGAACGGGCTACAACGGCGGCGAACGAGCCGCAGCGAATGGGTGGCGGTGGCAAATGGGTGACGGCAGCACCGATCGGGCTGCGGCAAACGAGCCAGACGAATACTGAATGGATGCTGGGAGGCAAAGGCAGGGTTTTTTTTCTTGTTTTCCTCCCAAAAAAAGGTAGGTGCGTCTTTATACCCCGAAAAATACGGTAGATGTACAACTGCCCAGTCGGAGCTTCCTAAAATCTTTTCTCCTGCAGCAGGAGCTCCTTCCCATTTTTTTTTTAATATTTTTTTTTAATTTGATTTATATGCCGCCCTTCTCCGGAGACTCAGGGCAGCTTACAATGCGTTAAGCAATAGCCTTCATACTTTTCTATATTTATACAAAGTCAGCTTATTGCCCCCACAAACTGGGTCCTCATTTCACCTACCTTAGAAAGGATGGAAGGCTGAGTCAACCTTGAGCCTTGGAGAGATTCGAACCAGCAGTAAATTGCAGGCAGCTGTATTAATAACAGGGTGCGTAGACCACTGTACTATCAAGGCTCTTAAAAGGCTCTTAAAATTTGAAAAGATTAAGGAAAAAAAAACTTAAACTCTTTCCAGACAGTATTTAGTATTTAGTCAGAGTTTATGCCAATCGACGCGAGAATTGCTAATCTCTTGGCCAAGAATGTTGAAAAGAAAGAGCTCGCTTAACAAACAGGCAGGAAAGTTGCTGTATATTTCAGGTTTTAGAATGGCTAAATAGTACAGGTAGTCCTCGATTTACAACCATTTGTTTAGTGACTATTCAAAGTTACAACGGCACTGAAAAAAGTGATTTATGATGGTTTTTCACACTTATGACCGTTGCAGCATCCGCCATGGTCACGTGATCGAAATTCAGAAACTTGGCAACTGACTCATATTTATGACGGTTGCAGTGTCCCGGGGTCATGTGATCCCCTCTTTCGACCTTCCAACAAGCAAAGTCGATGGGGAAGCCAGGTTCACTTAACAACCGGGTTACTCACTTAACAAAAGTGGTGATTCACTTAAACAACTGTGGCCAGAACGGTTGTAAAAGGTGGTAAAACCCACTTAGCAACTGTCTCACTTAGCAACTTAAATGTTGGGCTCAATTGTGATCATAAGTCGAGAACTACCTGTATAGGTAATCTGTGATATGTGACTTAGTGAGGGTTGAGAATGATGATGGACCTCCCAGAGTTTATTTACAACTTGGTTCGGATATTCCAAAGGCTGCAGTCAAATCATGATTTAATTAGCTAAGATACAGATAGTCACATGACCGCATCTCAGGTGCTCGGCAACCAGCCCATATTTATGGCTGTTTGCAGTATCTTGCAATCACTAATATGACCTCATTTCACATCATTTTTTACTAAAAAAAATCTGAGCATTTATTTTCATTTTTCACTTAACGCCGTAAAAAGGGTCATAAAATCAGGTCAGTCACATGGGTGACTTGCTTATGACTGTCACAACTGTGATGGGCAGGCTCCATTCCAGTCGTAGGTCCTCAATTTACAACAGTCGATTTAGTGACCATTCAGAGTTACAACGGCACTGGGAAAAAAGTGATTTATGAGCGTTTTTCACACTTACGACCGTTGCAGCATCCCCATGGTCATGTGATCAGAATTCAAACACTTGGCAATTGACTCATATTTATGACGGTTGCAGTGTGATGTGTGTCATGTGCAGTGTCATGTGATCCCCTCTTTCGACCTTCCGACAAGCAAAGTCGATGGGGAAGCCAGGTTCACTTAACAACCGGGTTACTACCTGATCAACTGCAGCGATTCACTTAACAACGGTGGCAAGAAAAGGTCATAAAATGAGGCAAAAATCACTTAACCAATGTATCGCTTAGCAATGGAAATTTTGGATTTGTCCAAAATTGGACGATTTTGGACGATTTGTCATCGTAACTTGAGGATTACCTGTATCTTTTCTTTCTTTTTAAAAAAACAAAAACCTGGGAATCTGGGCAGAATGACTTGCAGGGAAAAACCTGGTACCCTTTTGTAGAATTTGGGATTTTTCCCAGAATGAGAGCTGCCAGAAGCCTTTTCCTCACTGACTTATAACAACCCTTAAGACTAGGGTACAGATGAAAGATTTCTCAATTCTTAGGAACAACGTGGGGTATATTTAGCCATTGCCATTCGTGATCTCATTACCAGATGGTCCTGAGTCCTTAAATCAACGCCAGTTTCATAATAGGATTTGACTTCAGCTCTTTGGAATGGTTAAAGCCACGAAACAAACATGTGCGGAGGATTGAGTGACAAACTAAGAGGCAGGCTTGCTTCGAGACGTTATTTCGGGGGGGGGGGTGTCTTCATTCCATGGACAACAGATTTATTGATTTATTTATTAGTTTGTTAAATTTATTTCCTGCTTATTTGACTGTGGGGGCTGGTCTAGGCGGCTTACAACAATAAAAATGGAGAAATAAAGTGTAAATTTAATAAATTTACAGAGTAACAGTGTCAGCGTTTCAACGCTGGCATAGAGAGAGCAGAGGAGAGCGAGAGATAAACTCTGAAACTTTTGCCTGCCAAATCCCTTTGAAGTCGGGTTGTCGTGGAAATGAGGGGAGGGGGCACATTCCTGGGAAATGACGAGAAAAGGAGTCTGAAGAATGACTTGGAAGATAGCCAATGAGAAGCAGAGATTTGGGGATCGGAAAGGGAGGGATTGGGGGGCAAAAGGTCAGTCTTGTCCGCGTGGAGTCATGATCCGGTGGCTGTGCTCAATTAAAGAAAGATTTCCTTAAAGATTGGCAGTTTGGAAATTCATTTAATTTTGAGATAGCATCGCAGTCTGACAAACAGAGTGGGAAGGGATCTTGGAAGTCTTTTAGTCCAATCCCTTGCTTAAGCAAGGGATTCTATATCATTCCGGACAAGTGGCTGTCCTATTTCTTCTTAAAAACCTCCAGTGATGCAGATATGCCCCAAATGAGGAACGTCTCCAAACAAAACTGACCTGGAGCATCACATGTGTCAGAACCATGTCCATGGCGGAAACTGCAGTAAAGGAAGACCAAAATGACAGGACAAGCCACTAATATATAATATACAGCACTAATAATCTACAGCAAACCACACTCCCTTCTAGCGATGATGATGTAGTTGGGTAAGAGCCTTGGTGGCGCAGCAGACTAAAGTGCTGTTAAATAGCACCAGCTGCCTGCAATTACGGCAAGTTCAAATCTCACCAGGCTCAAGGTTGACTCAGCCTTCCATCCTTTCGAGGTAGGTAAAATGAGGACCCGGTTTGTGAGGGCAATAAGCTGACTTTGTATAAAAAAGAACACCGCTTGGGGGGGGGGACGAAAGCCCTACTAAGCAGGTATATACAAAAAGTATGAAGGCCATTGCTTAGCGCATTGTAAGCCGCCCTGAGTCTCCGGAGAAGGGTAGCATATAAATCGAACCAATAAACAAATAAATAATGAAACGTCGGCATCCATCCATCCACCCACCCACCCACCATCTGCCTGTCTATCTGCCTGTCTATCTACCATCATTATTATCTATCATCTACCTACCTACCTATCCCTATATCAATCATCTATCACTCAATCAATCAATCATTCTATCTATCTATCTATCTATCTATCTATCTATCTATCTATCTATCATCTATCTATCTCAGGGGTCAGCAACCTGCGGCTCTGGAGCCACATGTGGCTCTTTCACCCCTCTGTTGCAGCTCCTTGTCACGCAAAATAAGCGTCACAACCACCAATGTGCGACACCCACCGGCATGCGATTTATTGAGCTTTTCAACCCCGGGTAGGCCAACCATGGATAAACCCAAGAAAAGTTTCAGTAGAAAACAGAACGTTTAATTCAACTACATATGCTAGTTTTGTGGCCGCTCAAGAAATAGTCAGGCACGGGAAGGGTTTTGTGGATCCCGGTGTTTTCTTTTCTGTGGGAAACGGGTCCAAATGGCTCTTTAAATGTTTAAAGTTGCCGACCCCGGTCTATCTCATCATCTATAACTTGCCTGCCTAATCGAAGAACCACCAAGAACACACCCCACCAACACTGACAGGGCAAACCGCTAGTATATAAAATGAGAGCAAACCCCACTCCCATAAGACATAAAAGAGGAGCGAATGGGATGTGAGCTTTTGCAGGAAGCAATTAGTTCATCTCGTCGGTTCAAGCTTTGAAAAGTTCTGTTTGACAAGTTTGGCCTTGCCCTGCGTGTGGCAATTAGTTCTCTGGCAGCATTCCAAGGGAGATAAGGTGGGTGTTTATAAACATTCCCCTGAAAGACTGTTTGTGAAGCCTTGCTGACTGTGAATGATAATAATTCACAGCCATGTAAATAAAAGACGTTTTACCAGGACTAAGATTGTGCTTTATACTTTCTAAGGAAGCCTAGGTCAGAACAGGAGGATGGGGGGGACTGGTATGCTGCGGGCCAGAGTTGGACACAACTTAGCAAATGAACAAACGACAACAACAGCATCTTTGTTTGCCAAGCAATAGGGATGTCAATGAAATGGGATGTGTGTTTTGCTGTTTTGGTGGTGAGGCCACATTTGCTGGCATTGGTCAGAACAGAATGTGAAAAGTCCTTTCGAGTTTTATTCCAACCTTGAACACGGAGTTTATTTGAACTGTGGATTGAAACAAAGCTGTTTCAAGGTTGACCGGTCTGGCTTGAGGTTGTAGGCTGTGGCATCAATAAAGCAATCCAGCTCTGGAAACACAGTGTGTGTGTGTGTCTGTGTGTGAGTGTGTGCATGTGTTTGTGTTTTGACTTTCCAACGCTCCAAACAGCCGCCTTGATCTTGAAAAGGTTCAGTGGGGGGGGGAAAAAAAGCAATCTACTAATCACAGTGATTGATGGTTTAATCTCTGAAGAGAATAGAGTTATTAGCATGATGGTATCAACCGGAGCTGGTAACTCAAAATATAAAATTTAAAAGTCAAAGGATGGGTTGCATGCTGTGGTAGGCTACGTTCATCCACTATTGCATAAAGCCGTTTTTTTCTTTTAAATTCTACTTTAATTGCTTATCTTAATATAACCCAGTCCTAAGGAAGGGAATAAGGTTTTATCGGGGGTCTCTTATCAGGCAGGCTGCAAAGAAGTAAGGTCAAAGAAACCCAACTAAGTGTCAAGCTGTCATCTTCAGAGGAATTGCTAATAAGTGTGAACGTTTGCCGCTTTCTGACGACGACAGCCAAAGAGCTTTGCTTTTTTGGATCAAACTCCAATTCAGGCAAGTGAAATGGGCTCTTCCCGCAAGGCAAAAAGTGGAAAAGAACATTCAGCTGATTGCACAAAACTGCCCGTAAGCACTTGTCATATTCAGAGTATTGATTATAAATTAAGCAAGCAGTCATTTCCAATAGTGGTAACTGATGGCTTAGGTGCTTTTCAGATCCTATTGGTAAAATCTTTCAAATAACAAAGAGAAGAAGTCCTTGATTTACGACTTACGACTGAGATTCTCTGTCATCCAGGTCACAGTTGTCCCAAAGGTGCTTGTTTCAAGAGGCAAATGGACTTTCTTTGTTTTTGCCTGAAGAGGTTTCGCTTCTCATCCAAGAAGCTTCTTCAGTTCTGAGTGAATGATGGGGAATGGGAGGATTTAATGAATAGCCCTCTCTCAACAAGAGGAGGAGGGATACCACATCATCTATCTCCAGCCTACAACACGGTCCTTTCAACAATTCCAAGAAGGCTCCACACCAGGGGTGGGTTCTAAATTTTTTTACTACCGGTTCTGTGGGCGTGGCTTATTTTGTGGGTGTGGCTTGGAGGTCATGTGACTAGGTGGGTGTGGCTAGCTGGTCAGAGTCATTTCTGGAAGGTCCTCGCACTTACGACCAGTCCTCGCACTTACGACCCGACTCATTTGTTTGCTTTTAACACTGATCAGCTGTAGGGCGGCCCTTTGAAGCCCCGCGGCAAGAGTTTAAACAGGTTTTTTCCCTCTAGTCATCAGCTGGGACTCAGGAGGCAGCAATAGATTGGGGGTGGGACCAAATAAAAGGTAAGAATAACATGGGTGGGTGGGGGTGGGGAGAACCGGTTCGGAGATGTCATATCATCACCGCTACCGGCTCGGCCGAACCGGACCGAACCGGGAGGAACCCACCACTGCTCCACACCCATTTGCACCATTCAGGTGACCCTGAGGACACAGACAAACCTCCAAGTGGCCTCAACGACTCTCTAAAAGAGTCGTTGAGCTCTGTTACCAGCTGTCTGCAAGGAGTATAAATCCTTCCATACCCCACTCTTCAGTCAGAACTGAAGAAGTTTCTTGGATGAGAAGCGAAACATCTTCAAGGAAAAACAAAGTAAGTCCAGTTGCTTCTTGAAAAAAGCACTTCTGGGATTATGGCTGGTTTGTTTTGCGACCATTGGACGTTATGACTGACCCTCCAAAAGGTATTTAGAACCAGTTCTGAACTTCCAATGCCCACCCCCCAGTCACGTGACTGCATTTGGGGTGTTTATCTGCCAGCCAGCCCCCCCGCTCCGCTTTATGGCTTTTTGCCGCATCCCATTGCCACATGATTGTGATTCACAACATTTTTGCCAGAAACTGGGGTTTATTTCCTGTTTCTGGCAAAAAACCACACATCCATAACAAACAATTACTTAACAACCATTTCCAAAAAATGTAAAATTAGATTGGCCGTGTGATGATCTGCTTTATGACCATCACGACTTATGACTGTAATTGTCAGGCTCAATTATGGTCATAAATCAAGGACTATTTATAAATATTTAGGGTGGTAACTCCATAAATGTCTTGGAAATTCTGAATCTGGGTAATCCAAAATCTGCACTAAGAAAAAAACAACAACAAATATTTCAGCTTGCAGTGTCTTTGCAAACTAATCAAGTCTACATTGGTGCTTATTTTGAATAATTTATTCTGTATTTATATGAAGAGCCAACAAATCGCGCAAATTTACTGCAAGCGATTCAATGTTCCCTGGGGTTCCTGAGATTTAAACAGGTCTCACATTCCCAAACATTGTTCTTTTTTTGCTAGTTACAACAGCTGAACCACAAAACTTGAAATCTGGCTGAGGGGGGTGGGATGCGGGGAGCTAAGAACCTTAACAAACGAAAATTATTGTCACCAAAAAAAGATTACAGATTTTCATGAAATCACAGCGCATAAAGACTTTTGAAAACACCAACGACTGTTGGAAAGAATATATTTATTTTGCAAAAAAAAAACATTTCGTAGGAAGACAAGAATCCACCCCACCCCCTTTCCCACAATTAGATGAACATCTTACACTAATCTAGATTCTCGGAAGACTTGTTAAAAAAAGAAAGAAAGAGAATAAGCAGGAGCTACCAATGGTTACAGGCATCCCTCCCTCAGATCCCTTCATCCCAGCTGCTGCCCTGGTTAACTTTAACTATTTATATACCAGTTTACAGAATAGAATACAGAATAAGAGTTGGAAGGGACCTTCTAGTCCAGTGATGGCTAACCTTTTTGCCATCGCGTGCCAGGAGAGGGGGGGGCGGGGGAGGGTCACACGCGCACGTGCCCATGCGCATGCGTGTGCAACCCCCTCCCCCCTCCTGGCACATGATGACCTGGTAGGCCCGTTTTTTTTTTTTTTACCTGGCTCCAGATCCTCTCTGTGTATCTGGGAAGGGCGAAAACAGCTTTTCCGACTCCCTTGGAGGCCCTATGGAGGCTGAAAGGGCCCATTTCCCAACTCTCGGTGGGACAGGAAGTGACATTTTTTGCTGTTCCCAGCCTCCAGAACTTCTCTAGGAGTCTGTAGGAGCCTCTCTAGGAGTCTGTAGGAGCCTCTCTAGGAGTCTCTGGAGGCTGGGGACAGGAAAAAACGTCACTTCCTGTCCCATCGGGAGTCGGGAAATGGGCCCTTTCAGCCTCCATAGGGCCTCCAAGGGAGTGGGAAAGGCTGTTTTCGCCCTTCCCAGATACACAGAGAGGATCTGGAGCCAGGTAAGAAAAAAAAACAGGCCTTCCCCACCCCCCCAGGCCCTCCAGAGGCAGGAAACAGCCTGTTTCCCTACTTCTGGTGGGCCCAGAAGGCCCGAAAATCAGCTGGCCGGCACGCGCATGCGCCCCAGAGCTGAGCTGGCATGCCCACTAATATGGCTCCGCATGCCACCGGTGGCACATGTGCCATAGGTTCGCCATCCCGGTTCTAGTCCCTTTTTTTTTTTTTGTAAAAAGTTTTTCTTTATTTTTTACACATACACACACGCAAACATACAATGTATTTTTGCTGATCAGAGTATTTGGCCGGTTAACAAATTTAAACAATTTTTAATCTTTACAACTAAAATTACCGTTTCTGTACCTCCTTTTTGCCATAGTGTTCATTTTCATCTATTTTTTACCAATTTTACCCTTCATTTTCATCTCTAATTTTAACCAGATTCCAATTTTCCCTTCTATTCTATATTAAACCCCTTCTTATTGTCATCTCTTTTTATAGCCATCGTCAGAATAATTAATTTTATGATGTTACAATTGTTCAATTCTTATAGGAATAGTGAGCCCACTTATTTTATAACTTACATTTTCTTAAGTAATACAGTCCAACATTTTAATATAATCAGTTACTTATATAAGTATCTTTTCCATTTATATATTCAAACACTTAAAGAAAAAGAAAAAAAGAATATAAACATAGCTATTCCAATTAGTTCCATTTTCATACATCAAATAATATAATGGTTTAATAGACAGAATTTGGGATAATTGGGAAATTGCATTAAATAGCATTATTTGAACTAAGAACTTTGTTTAAATGTTAAATTGCTATATTTTTAAGATTAAAGATAAGATTTAAATTTGATAAAGTAATAATGGAATAAGGATTTAATGAGTATCATGAAATATAAATATGTTTGAACTGTACTGAAATGTATTATGAGTTATTAATTGAATTAAGATTTAAGGTGGGTTAATAGAAGGGTAATTGTTTTGATTAAGTAAATATGTGTTAATTTTTTTTTAAAGATGGTGTTAGTTGAATATGTGATTTAAGATTAAGAAATAAGTGTTACGGCAAAATAGAATAGATATAATTTTGTTAAAAGTGACTAAAAATTGAACAAATGGATGACCGGATCAAAGCTCTGTTCTGAAAAGATGTAATTTGTATATTTGGAAAAAAAACCTTTTTGCAAAAAAAAATTAATAATTTCCCCATATGTTCCTCCGAACCACTTCTTAATCATTTCTACTTCTAGTCACTTGATGGCAAACCTATGGCATGTGTGCCACAGGTGGCACACGGAGCCATATCGGTGGGCACGCAAGCTCATAAATGGGCCTTCTGGTCCCACTGGAAGTCAGCAAACGGGCCGTTTCCGGCCTGCAGAGGGCTTCTGGGGGTGGGGGTAGGGAAGGCTGTTTTCACCCTTCCCAGGTTCCTAGAAAGGCTCTGGAGCCTGGAAAGAGCGAAAAACGAGCCTACCGGGCCCACCATGCCATCGCATGCCAAAAGCAGGGGGAGTCGTGTGCGCATGTGCGTGGGGGGAGGGGGCGGCGCATAGAATTATGGGTGTGGGCACACGCACGCGCGACTCCCCCGCACTCACCCCGCTTTTGGCACGTGATGGCAATAAGGTTAGCCATCACTGTTCTAGTCCAACCCTCTGCTTAGGCAGGAGACCCTACACCACTTCAGACAAATGGTTATCCAACATCTTCTCAAAAACTTCCAGTGTTGTGGAGTATTCATAACTTCTGGAGGCAAACTATGGCACGCGTGTCAGAAGTGGCACACAGAGCCATCTCTCCAGGCATGTGAGCCGTCGCCGGTTGCTCTTCTGGGCACAGCTGGTTTTCATGCACTCATGCATGTCGGAAACAGGAAGAGCTGCCACCCGGGGAGGATGATCTTCCGGTTTCCGGTGCGCTGGTCTCTGTGCGCATATGCATACCAGAAACCGGAAGACCAGGTGACCGGAACGCATGCGCACCGGGCGGCTGCTCTTCCTGTTTCCGGCACGCACATGTGCTCCAATTTTGGCACTTGGTGCTGAAAACGTTCGCCAACACTGCCCTATCCCATTCCAGACAAATGGTTGTCCAATCTCTTCTTAAAATCTTCCAGTGTTGGAGCATTCACAACATCTGGAGGCAAGTTGTTCCACTGATTAATTGTTTTCACGGTCAGGAAATTTCTCCTTAATTCTAGGTTGCTTCTCTCCTTGATTAGTTTCTACCCATTGCTTCTTGTCCTGCCTTCAGGTGCTTTGGAGAATAGCTTGACTCCCTCTTCTTTGTGGCAGCCCCTGAGATATTGGAACACTGCTATCTTGTCACTCCTAGTCCTTCTTTTCATCAAACTAGACATACCCAGTTCCTGCAACCGTTCTTCATATGTTTTAGCTTCCTGTCCCCTCATCATTTTTGTTGCTCTTTCTAGAATCTCAACATCTTTTTTATATCGTGGCAACCAAAACTGGATGCAAATATGCCAAATGTGGTCTTACCAAGATTTTATAAAGTGATCTTGTTTCTATGCCTCTGTTTATGCAACCAAGAATTGTATTGGCTTTTTTTGGCTGCTGCTGCACACGGCTGGCTTATGTTTAAGTGATTATCCACTAGGACTCCAAGATCCTTCTCACAGTTTCTACTACTGAGCCAGGTACCACCTATTGCAGTGATGGTTAACCTTTTTAGTGCCGAGTGGCCAAAGAATGCACACTCGCGAGCGAATGCTCGCACATGTACCCGAACCCCCAAAATGCAATGTGATTGCCACCCTGTGCATGCGCCCCCCCCGTGTATGCACGCGGGTCCCCCGCACACATGCCCCCCCCCGCACCCTGTTTTGGCTTCCAGATTGGTACAGGAGGCTTTCCAGGCCCAAAATGAGGCACGGGGGGGCAGCCCCCCCAGGCCCCATTTTGGGCCTGGAAAGCCTCCTGCACCAACCTGGAAGCCAAAACGGGGCACCGAGCAAGCCCCCCCACGTCCTATTTTGGGCCTGGAAAGCCTCCTGCACCAACCTGCACCCCCGCGCATGCGCCACACCCCCCACGCATGAGCGCGCATCCCCTGCATGCACCCCGCCCCCCACGCATGCGCGGCAGAGATCCTAAGACCAGCTGGCCAGTTGGAGGCGTGCGCGCATGCGCAGTGGAGCTGGGCTGGGGCGATGGCTGGAGTGACAGTAGAGAGTGTGCCAACTGTGGCACGTGTGCCGTAGGTTCGCCATCATTAACCTATTGTATACCTTTATATAATAATAATACCTGTATTCATATCCTTTCCCTCCCCTCCCTCCTTCTCCTTCCCCTGTCTTTCCCTTCCCTATGACCTCTTCCTTCTGCTGCATCTTCAACCAGTTTCATATCCCACTTTCTCTTCCCTTCTCAATGCAGCCAACATTTCCCTGTCCACAAACCATTTCCAAAACTCTATTTTCTTAATTTTTGCTGAAGGGATGGAGAGAAATGTCATGCACTCGTGCGCCTGAGTGAGTGAGTGTGCGTGTAAATGAGCACGTGAACGTAGTTATATGCTTCTATCCTTGAGATGGATTTATTTGTCCGAAAGTGAATGGTGAGTGATAGACTTGGCTCAACTTTATAAACGGGATGCCTTTGTAATAGGCGCTTTGATGTAATCCCACATTAAACACTTTACATTCTTCTTGCCATGTTATCGTTGCTGTGTTTATCTAATCCCTGTTTTCCAGTGGTTACGGCTATGCACATACAAACAAAAATTTGTCATGCGTGCATGTTTAGGCAAGGGACTAGGGGAATCTCCAAAACCTGGTTCAATGTAGATTTGCAACCTTAGGTTCATTCGGAGAGGAAGGATGAAGGCTATTGCTGAGCACATTGTAAGCCGCCCTGAGTCTTCGGAGAAGGGCGGCATATAAATCAAATAAAAAATAAATAAAAAAAGCTGGGCATGCAAAAAAATTACCATTTTTCAGACTATAAAATGCACCGGACTATAAAACGCACCTAGATTTACAGGAGGAAAACAAGAAAACAAGATATTTTTTTGCCTCCACGTGTCGCATTTTTGCCCTCCCTGGCCCCCAGAAGCACTCTGCAGTACTCTGCATGTCCCGTTTTTACCCAAAATGCACCCATTTTTGGCCTGCAGAGTGCTTCTGGGGGCCAAGGAGGGCGAAAACGGGATGCGCGGAGGGTTCGGGAGCCCAAAGATGGGCCCATTTTCGCCAGAAACATGCCTGTTTTTGGCCTGCAGAGTGCTTCTGGAAGCCGGGGAGGGCAAAAATGTGAGGCACGGAGGGTTCGGGAGCCCCAAAACAGGTCTGTTTTTGGTGAAAACGGGCCCGTTTTTGCCAAAAAGTGGACATGCGGAGCAGTGCGGTGTGCTGCTGGGGGCCGGGGAGGGCGAAAACGGGATGCGCGGAGGGTTCAGGAGGTGAAAGATAGGCCTGTATTCAGTCTATAAGACGCATTGAAATTTTCACCCACTTCTGGGATGGTGGGGTGCGTCTTATACTCTGAAAAATACAGAACTCAGAGTTCTAATTCTGCCTTAGGCATGAAAGTCATTGGGTGATTTTGGACCAATCACCAGGAGATGGTGAATTCTAGTCCCGCCTTAGCAGAGGTGAGTTTCAGCGGGTTCTGACCAGTTCTGGAGAACCGGTAGCAGAAATTTTGAGTAGTTTGGAGAACCGGTAGTAAAGATTCTGACTGGCCCCGCCCCGTTCTATTCTCTGCCTCCCGAGTCCCAGCTGATCGGAATGAAATGGGGATTTTGCAGTAACCTTCCCCTGAAGTGGGGCGGGAATGGAGATTTTACAGTTTCCTTCTCCTGGAGTGGGGTGGGAATGGAGATTACACAGTATCCTTCCCCTGCCACGCCCACCAAACCACGCCCACCAAGCCATGCCATGCCACACCCCCACAGAACCAGTAGTTAAAAAAAATTGAAACCCACCACTGTTCGGTATGTCTATGTCTATATATTTTATTCTTTTTTTATGGGAGTTATCATCTTAAATTTATTTTCCTTTAGGGTAACTGTTCTATCCAGTTCTCAGTAGTCCTAAAATAAAATAGATTTCATTCACAGGGGGCAGGACTCTCACCAGCTTTCTGCAACGTTCATCCAGCAGGTGATAACATTCCTTAATCTTATAAAACACACTACTTCTGAGAAGCCCAGCCTCTCGGCCATATCTCATGCAGATATGTGTAACACGGGGGTAACATAAATTCTACATTCTTTTGAGCACTAAGTCAAAATATGTAGGTGTTTTTTTTTTTATTGGCCATGACATTTTAAATTGATTGCTTACTTGCTGGTTGAACAGTCTTGCAACTCCCAATTGCACTGATTTAATTTTTATGCCCAAAATATGTTGGCAGGCTCTAAAACTAACTTTGCAGTGGTCCATCCAAGTCTCCTGCTTGAGCAGGGGGTTGGACTAGAAGACCTCCGAGGTCCCTTCCAACTCCGTTATTCAGTATTTATCTATTTATTTGCATCTTGGAGTTGTCTTCAGAAGTTCAGAACGGACTATGTAAGAATCTCTCTTCATTTTATACCCCGCAGCAATAACCCCGTGAGGTAGATTAGAATGGGAAATAAATCCAAAGTCACTTCGTTGAGTTTTCACCAATGAAAAGTGGAAGCAGTGAATGAAAAAGAAAACAAAGCAAAAGCAATTACAGTCCAAAAGCATGACTAGATAGCCAGGGAATCAATCATATTCAAATCCAGATAGGAAATTTCACTCAACCCGCACAAAAGTAAACGATCAATTTAAGCCTGAATAGCTCAACAGACAGAAGCACTGTAATTTAACACCAGCTGTCTGCAATTAAAGTAAGATCGAATCTCCCCAGGCTCAAGGTTGACTCAGCCTTCCATCCTTTCTAAGGTAGGTAAATTGAGGACCCAGTTGTGGGGGCAATAAGCTGACTTTGTATAAAATATACAAAAGTATGAAGGCTATTGCTTAACGCATTGTAAGCCGCCCTGAGTCTCCGGAGAAGGGCGGCATATAAATCAAATAAAAAAAAAAAAAAAAAGAACCGGCTTCAAAACTGATGAAAAACAGTTTTTTGCGACTTTTCTGAAGGCCAAAGGGAAGGATCCCAGGGAAGTAAGTAACACCCTTTCAAAGGTAACAAAGCTGAAATGACACACCTCCTGATTCCATCAGATTTTAGAGAAGTTTTAGAGAAGGCACCTAAAAAATCTGCCTACCCTATGATAGGACCACCTAACAGCACCATCTCATCTACAGATTTTCAAAGCAAAGTATTTAAACTTTTTTTTTCTCCTTTCTACCCCTACAAGTTTATCTATGTGAATTCCTCTCTGGATAAATTATAGAAATTCTGAAGAGATAATAAATGTATGTATTTATCTATGCATGTATGTATGCATCCATGCATGTATGTATGCATGCATGCATGCTAACACTAACCCTGAAATCAGAATTTCATCGACCTTCAATTACTTTTGAACAGTGCTATGAATCCACCTTGCCTCTTTTTTAAACTTTTACATATTGCTTTTCCGTTTTAATATTTCATTGTGCACCACCCACAGTCCCTCCGTGAGGGCGATGGCCAGTTCCAAAACATGATTAAATAAATAAAACAAATCAACGCATCCGCACCTGTTACAAAAATCCAACTAAAGGTATTTAAACCACCTAGATATTTCCAAAGGTGCTTTTTCAAAAAGGCAACTAGTCTTTCTTTGTTTTGGCTTGAAGAGGTTTCGCTTCTCATCCAAGAAGCTTCTTCAGTTCTGACGGAATGGTGGGGAACATAAGGATTTATATTCCTTGCAGTCATCCTTCCATTCCTCACCATTCCGTCAGAACTGAAGAAAGCTTCTTGGATGAGAAGCGAAACCTCTTCAGGCAAAAGCAAAGAAAGCCCAGTTGCCTCTCGAAAAAGCACCTTTGGGACTACCATGACTTGGATGTCTGAGAATCTCCACCTAATTATTTCCCTTGTCCGACATTACAGTATCCATTCACTTTCAGAAATTATCCAATTATCCAATGTACAGAGCTTCCAGTCTCTTTTCCCCCTGCTCCTGATTCACAGACAATACGGTAACTTTGCATTTCCAGGCAATTTTCATACAATCCATTTGTGGTACGCTGATCTGTGCTCTCTCAATTCAACTCTCCCACCCTTCCTTACCTCTATCCCCCTCCTTTCACACTCATCCACACTTCCATTTCATGCTCAGTTGTTCTACCCACCTAAAGGCACAATTTTCTTTGGTGCGCAACAGTAGCAGCATACCATATTCCCGACATTTTTACCAGCCCCGGCTTGTACCACCGACACTCAACCAGGTACGGATTCCCAGCCAAGTCCAGTTGTCCAGCCATGCAAAAGGCTCCTCATCCAGCTTTCTCTTGGCCCGTCAGGCGATCCGAATCCGCTCCCCAACTAGCTCTGCCGTTTGTTCACTTTCAAAGATCCAGCTATTAAAGGATCCGAGACAACCAGATCTTCTTAAAGGGGCACGCTGTGTCCCAGAAGGTAAGAGGATAGGATTAGAAGATGAAGACCCAAAAGATTAAATCCTGTAAGAAGGGTTTGGCTGAATCTGAAAGCTTCCTGGAATACAGGTAGTCCTCGATTTACGACCACAATGGAGCCTACAGTTCCTGTTGTTAAGCCGCATGTTTGTTAAGTGAGTTTCGCCCCGTTTTACCACCTTGTTGTTAAGTGAATAGCGGAAGTCATTAAATTCGTAACAACGTTGTTAAGTGAATCTGGCCTCCTCGTTGACTCTGCTTGTCAGAAGGTCGCAAAAGGGGATCGCGTGATCCCGGGATACTGCGACCGTCATAAATAGGAGTCAGTTGCCAAGCATCCGAATTTTGATCATGTGACCACGGGGGATGCTGTACAAATATGTGACATTTGTCGTAAGTGCGAAAAGTGGGTCATAAGTCACTTATTTCCAGTGCTGTTGTAACTTTGAACAGTCACTAAACAAATGGTTGTAAGTCGAGGACTACCCGTATCTTCATGCTTCTCAAGCAGGGTGGATAAAAATCAATGATTTTTTTAAAAAATTTAAAAAATCAGATTTTTTTGATTTAAATCGGATTTTTTGATTTTTATTGAATTTATTTTAATAAAAAACTTTTGGGGTAAAAATCTATCGTAAGATAGTTTTCTATTTAAGATACATAAATAATTTAGTTTATTCAGCATGAAATGGAGCTCAGTTATGTAGCATGAGGCTGTATATTCTGCAACACTGGGACTATCGGTGAGTCAACAGGGGGTCAAAGGAGTAGCAGAGATGACAGTTGCTCTTTAAAAATTATGATTTAAATTGAGTTGATTTAAATCAAGCCTTTTTACTAGTGATTTAAATCATGATTTAAATTGTGATTTAAATCAACTCGATTTAAATCAAATCCACCCTGTTCTCAAGCAAAGGGATTTTCAGGGAGAGGGAATTTAAAAGCCAAGAGGACCTATGGAAAGCTACAAAGGACCAGGTGGCTCAGTGGCTAAAGACATTGAGCTTGTCGATCAGAAAGGTTGGCAGTTCGGCGGTTCGAATCCCTAGTATAGATCTCCTGCGTGAGCAGGGGGTTGGACTCGATGACCTCTAAGGTAAGGTCCCCTCCAATTCTGTTACTGTTATTATTACTGGATGGAAGTAACGGAGAAGCCGACACCTTGGTCTGATGAAAGCTGGTAAGTATGGAAATCGTACGCAGTAGCACAACAAGATCCAGAGACACTCTGAACAAACGGGGCCATCTGATGGCTTCTGCCCTTTGCGATTGTGATAACATGCAGAGAACAACACACCTGTTGTATACCTGCCTTTTGTGTCTTAATCAGTGCAAACTCCAGAGCCTCATTTATTTTTTATTTATTTATTTATTATTAAATTTATATCCCGCCCTTCTCCCCGAAGGGACTCAGGGCAGTGAACAGCCAAGAATTAAAATAACATACAATATAAAAGTTAAAATAATTAAAAATTAAATTAAACGGCCGCCCCCAATTTAAAACCCCTAGCTATACAATTAAAAAACTAATCCATGAAACCTATTCAGGCCAGGCCGGCTTGCTGAAATAAAAACATGACAGCAGGACAGAAGGGAATTCACGCAAGACTTGCTTAACTTGTACATATTTTAATCCTGTATCTTGTACTTCAAATTTGATGCCGTACAGTATGCCTTGTTTTAACCGTGACGCCTCTGACACGAATAAACAAACAGGAAGAGGGCCACTGTTTCGTCTGGTGGCTTGGGAGTTTCTTGTGCTCTAATGCGGACTTGCGAAATAGCAACTCAAAGGTTCATTTGTAACTACATTTAGTAATTATTGGGTTTTACTGAATGATTAAGAAGAATTTTTTTTTTTTTTTAAAAAATAGAATTGAGTCATTTTGCAGCTTAGAAGAGCTTTTTCCTGGGCTGCCTGGGGCCTGGATGGGAACTCACTATATTGATAGGGTTGTTGTGGCTCCGTTACCTGAGCCTGTGTCATCGGCAGGAGAGGACTCCGAGAGTGAAGGAGTGGAGTTGGCAAGGCCTCCCTTCTCCAGGACCCTCCTCTTTGGCAATGCCTTCGGTGTCCGCCGTAGGGCAAGAGATAGGGCCGGGGCCAAGCACGTCCACGCAGCCACAGATGGACAGTGATGAGGGTAATGAGTCTTGGCTGGATCCACGCCAGCGTCGCAGAGATAAGCACGCGCAACAGAAGAAAAGGCGTGCCCGAGATTAGGCTGAGTCACTGGACCACACCCCACAGGGTATAAAAGGGAGCGTGGTGGCCAGTCAAGCCTTGTGACGAACAAAGCTGAAAGCTTCCACGCCATTCTGCATTGCCGGACTTTTGCTATAGACTTTGCTGGATTATCTTTGGACTTGATTGACTCTGTAATTATTGAGCATTTTACTTTGATGTACCAGAAGCGGAGAGAAGTTATCTCTTTCCTTTGCAGTAATAAACTCTTGGCAGGCAGCCACTAGGTTGCTGCCAAATTCCGTTATCATAAGGAAAAGGATTTTGTCGGCTGGTTTGGTCTTTAACTCTTGGACGTCTGTTGGTGTGTGTGCGTGTGAGACGGGGACAGAACAAGGGTAGATAGAAGATCACAAAATAACAACAACAAAAATAGAAGGGACCAATACATAAATGGGAGGGATGTGGTATCTTCTCCTAATCTAGGAGCCGTGATGGCACAGTGGTTAGAATGCACTATTGTAGGTTAATTCTGCCGACTGCCAGAAGTTCGATTCTCCCCGGCTCAAGGCTGACTCATCCTTCCATCCTTCTGAGGTCAATAAAATGAGGACCCAGATTGTTGGGGCCAATAGGCTGACTCTGTAAACCACTTAGAGAAGGCTGTAAAACACTGTGAAACAGTATATACCATATTTTCCCAAAAATAAGACCGGTCTTATGTTAATTTTTGCTTCAAAAGATGCAGTAGGGCTTCTTTTCAGGGAAATACGGTATTAAATGTGTCCGTCTGGCTGATCATCTTAACTGGGGCTTATTTTGGGGGTTGGGCTTATATTACAAGCATCCTGAAAAATCATGCTAGGGCTTATTTTCCAGTTGGGTCTTATTTTCGGGGAAACAGGGTAAGTCTAAGTGCTACTGCTGTTGCTACTTCATCTCGAAAATGGGACGCCCCCATCAGTCATTTGGCAGAGGCAGGTTTTCAGGCCGAGAGGGTGGCAATGGACTGCACCTCAAGGGGCACAATGGGGTGGGACTCACAGTAGAAAAGGTTCTTCTCTTTCATTCCAACAGCTGGAATTCTTGGGCCAATGAGTTCCGTAGCATGTCCCATCGAATCATTGATGATATACCTCACGCTGTGTCAATGAATGGCCACATCCAGCAGCTTCATACAACTGTGTAAAGAAGCTGGGAGAGCTGAGCCCTGAAGGACCTCCACATAAGAGGAGCCTTGGGGCGGACCTGTTACCACCCCCTTCCTTACACATCTGGAAGTGACCTCAAAGGAAGGATGTCAGCCCTGGAAGCCATCTTTTATATTTAGGCCTTCAGGCCTGCCACATTTTCTACTGTGGGAAAATGGGAGGGGGGGTTGTATAGAGTATGGGTGATATGTAGTCAAAATAACATTCTTTTCTCACAGAGTCAAGGCCACCTTGCCCTGCAGCTGCGATGAGGTGACTGGGAGGCATCTCCAGTTTTGGATGTGCCTGATTGGACCATGTGATGGACTTGTGAGTGCTGGGCAGGGACTTGAACTTTCTTTTGGGTGCGGAAAAACTGGAAACTTTCAGATTCGGGTTTTCCCAGATGTGCCAATATGACATCTCTAATGAAATGGAACTTTGAGGAAACTCAAGCCTCGGAGTCTTCTTTCTTTGGGGGAGTTACTTGGAACGCTGACAAAGGAAAAGAACTGACAAACCACTTTGCCAGTCCAGAAAGCTGAAAGTACTGAAAGCTGTTGAAAGATGAAAGAGAGCAAGGTTGGATGAACTACAGGCAGTCCTCGACTTACAACCGTTCGTTTAATGACCGTTCAAAATTACAACAGCACTTGTAAAGTGATTTATGACCATTTTTGCACTTATAACCATTGCAGCATCCCTGTCGTCACATGATCAAAATTCGGAGGCTTGGTGACTGATTCGTATTTATGACGGTTGCAGAGTCCTGGGGTCATTCGAACCCCTTTTGCGACCTTCTGACCAGCAAAGTCAATGGGGGGGAGGGAGGGAATCCAGATTCACTTAACAACTGTGTTACTAACTTAACAAATGCAACGATTCACTTAACGACTGCAGCAAGAAAAGTCGTAAAGTGGGGCAAACTCACTTAGCGAATCTTTCACTTAGCAACATAAACGTTGGGCTCAATTGTGGTCGTAACTCAAGAACTCCCTGTACTGCCTATTGCTGTGGCTGGAAGAATATTTACAGCTAAAATGAAACGGAACCAAATTTGATTAAAAGTAGCAACCGTGGGCAACTCGGTGTGACTTTTTCAAAAACCCTCTTTGTAATTTTGAGCCAGGAAGGGACCTAATTAAAGTCGCCTCCTGCCTTCCAATATAAATGTTATTTACAAGCGCAAAAATCCTATATTTATTTTCAGTGTGTCCTCCGTATCTCGGCTCATTAAGTAGATTTAAATACAGCCATCGGAGCTTCAACAATAAATGCTTCCTGTCTTCGCTGGGCCTCTCCCACAGCCTCTACAATCAAATCCAACTCCTTCCCCCTATTTTTAATCAAGGCTATTTTTCATGCCTTTACCAATATTATTCGAAGAGCGCAGTACAAAAAGCAGCAGGGAAGCCGCAAAAGCCGCAGCTAAAATGCCATCTGGGAAGACGGCATTATTTTATACTTATCAACCTATCATGAGCACAAGATAAGTCCCCACGTATAATTTAAAACAGCCTTCCCAAATCCGGTGCTCTCCAGCTGCAACTGACATCGCTCCAAGATAACATGGGCAGCAAGTGAAGGTTAGGGACGGTTCAAAGGATATAAAAAAGGAAACAAAACACCTTAAAAGAAAATATTCTACAGAAGATCACTTGAAATATCCCTATAATTCTAAATTACGTCCTCTGAAACCCTTCTAGAAAAACATCGTGGTTCCTCCTGGTTGCCACTGTACAGGTAGTCCTTGACTTACAATAGTTTGTTTAGTGACCGTTGGAAGTTACAAAGGCAATGGAAAAAGTTACTTAGTTACGGCGGAGATATAGAATAGAATATCCTATTCCATCAAGCTGGCCTGACCTCAACTTTTCCTCTTTTTAAATGGGAATTTAAATTTGGTTTTAAATTATTGGGGTTTTAAAATGGTTCAGCCAAATTTGTTTAATTTGTTTTATCTCCATTTTAAATTTTGTATTTATATGTTTTATTTTATGGCTGTTCACCGCCCTGAGTCCTTCGGGAGTAGGGCGGTATACAAATTTAATAAAATGAAATGAAATGAAATGAAATGAAATGAAATGAAATGAAATGAAATGAAATGAAATGAATAGAATAGAATAGAATAGAATAGAATAGAATAGAATAGAATAGAATAGAATAGAATAGAATAGAATAACAGAGTTGGAAGGGACCTTGGAGGTCTTCTAGTCCAACTCCCTGCTTAGGCAAGAAACCCTACCCCACTTCAGACAAATGGCTGTCCAACCTCTTCTTAAACACTTCCAGTGTTGGAGCATTCACAACTTCTGGTGGCAAGTTGTTCCACGGATTAATTGTTCTCACCGTCAGGAAATTTCTCCTTAGTTCTAAATTGCTTCTCTCCTTGATTAGTTTCCACCCATTACTTCTTGTTCTACCCTCAGGTGCTTTGTAGAATAGTTTGATTCTTCCAAGACGGTTCCACCATGTCCAAATTTTTTTTTTTTTAACAATAAAGGTTTTATTAAAAAAAAAGAAAAGAAAGATAAAGTGACTTATGTTACCACCTCACCTCTTGGCCGCCGCACCAGAAGCAACCAAACGAAACGGGTAGCTGTGCAGGCTCTTAAGTAGGGCTCATTTTGGGGGTAGGGCTTATATTTTGGCACAAGTAAAAAAAACCCCCAAGCTAGGTCTTATTTTTGGGAAAACAGGGTATTTATGATGGTTGCAGTGTCCTAGGGTCACGCGATCCCCTTTTGCGACCTCCTGACAAGCAAAGTCCACGGAGGAGCCAAATTCACTTAACAACCGTGAAACCAACTTAACAACCGGAGTGGTTCATTTAACAACGGTGGCAAGAAAGGTTGTAAAATGGGGGCAAGACTCCCTTAACAACTGTCTTGCTTAGCAGTGGAAATTGGGGGGGGGGGGGACAGTTGTGGTTGTAAATCAAGGCCTACCTGTCTTAATTGAACAGTGTGATCACCTTTTCTGACAGGCAGAGTTAAAATGGGAAGCCAGGTTCACTTAACCCACATTAAGAAACCAAAACAACTGATTTCTTAATGTTAAACCAAAACCAAAGCATCCTGTTTTCTTTTTTTTTTTCCAAATAAAGCGTTTCAGAAGGCGACAAAATAAACAGCTCGATTCCAAAAGATTGCTGGAGTTGAAATTAATGTTAAACGGTTCCAGATGTCTGAAATGCTAAGCCATCTTGGATATTTATGGCCAATTTCCTTTTTTTTTTTTAACTCTTAGCCATAATCCCAGACTTTTAACTCCACTTTCCAATAGATTTGTCTTCAAAATTGGACAGCCGCCGTATTCCTCATATATGTTCCAGGAATTGCAATCAAATTAGCCTATTTGCTAATTCTAGAGGAGCGTTAAGGCTTGCCATTGGTTGCTTCTCTGCATACATTATAGGCTTAATTCATGCTCTTGCTAGATCTTATATTTGAGGCTGATTTGAACCGTGTTATTGTAATGTAGGTACTGATGAGTCAATACGAAATGCTTGCATCTACCTCTGTTTGTCTTTTGGCTGTATTGTTTAAATTATTAAGGTAAAGGTCAGTGGTGGGATTCAACTAATTCAACAATCAGTTCTCTGCCCTAATGATTTCTTCCAACAACCAGTTCACCAAACTGCTCAGAAATTTAACAACCGGTTCTCCCGAAGTGGTGCGAACTGGCTGAATCCCACCACTGGTAAAGATAAAGGTAAAGGTTCCCCTCGCACATATGTGCCAGTTGTTCCTGACTCTAGGGGTCGGTGCTCATCTCCGTTTCAAAGCCGAAGAGCCAGCGCTGTCCGAAGACCCCTCCGTGGTCCTGTGGCCGGCATGACTCAACGCCAAAGGCGCACGGAACGCTGTTACCTTCCCACCAAAGGTGGTCCCTAATTTTTCTACTTGCATTTTTTACCTGCTTTCGAACTGCTAGTTTGGCAGAAGCTGGGACAAGTAATGGGAGCTCACCCCGTTACGCGGCACTAGGGATTCGAACCGCTGAACTGCCGACCTTTTTATCGACAAGCTCAGTGTCTTAGCTACTGAGCCATTGGGTCCTTTTAAATTATTAAAAGGGGCTAATTGTTTTAAATTCCAGAGGAGCGTTTTTAACGGATATACTTCCCTGTGCGTTTCGAACAACTGGAGATTTTCAATCAACGGGAAGTGAGAAAAACCCTACAAAACTAACATTAACCCAAATTTTCCACAGCACGCTTTCCAGGATTGGGAGGATTCTCTCAAATCTGTTGCACACCTGGCAGATGTTGTATCCTAACAGTTCTTTTCCTGGCCTCTCCTGGGAATCCTGTTACTAGGTTCGCATTCATGCGATTTCCTGTTTCGGACTAGCTTTATTAATTTCATGCTCCCTGTCCCCCGATATGTCGGATTATTCCAATTTTCTGTTCCAATGCAGTTTGAGTGCCACATGGAGCAAAGCGACATTTTTATGACCTTCTCCCGGGGGAAATCAGGAGTACAATAATAGAGATAAGCACCACACAAATAGGAGGGGGAACGGAGGGCCCCCGTGGCCTCTTAATGCTGTCTTAAGCCTCCAATTTACAGGCAGATAAGCGCCTAACCCAGAAGCTTCACTTTTGAGGCTGTGAAAGAAAAGAGGCAATGCATCAAGTGCAGTCCCTTCACAACTTTCTACCAATCACAAAGAGGGAGGAGAGCAATATTTGGGGAGGGGGTGTTTCAATAATTTCTTTGTTTAAAAGAAAATAATCTAGACTAGGAATGATCAATATAGAACACGGAACATAGAATCATAAGGCTGGAAGCAGTGGTGAAATCCAATTTTTTTTTACTACCGGTTCTGTGGGCGTGGCTTGGTGGGCGTGGCGTGGCTTGGTGGGCATGGCAGGGGAAGGATACTGCAAAATCTCCATTCCCGCTGCACTCCAGGGGAAGGATACTGCAAAATCCCCATTCCCTCCCCATTCCTGGGGAAGGATACTGAAAAATCCCCATTCCCACCCCACTCCTGGGGAAGGATACTGCAAAATCCCCATTCCCTCCCCAATCCAGGGGAAGGATACTGCAAAATCTCCATTCCCACCCCATTCCTGAGGAAGGATACTGTAAAATTCCCATTCCCACCCCATTATGTGAAGCTGCTGGGTGAGATCATCCGTGGTTTTGGGGTGGAGTTCCATCAGTACGCTGATGATACTCAGCTGTACATTTCCACCCCAGACCATCCCAACGATGCCTTGGAAGTGATGTCCCAGTGTCTGGAGGCCGTGCGGGTCTGGATGGGGAGAAACAGGCTTCGACTCAACCCTTCCAAGACCAAGTGGCTGTGGCTGCCAGCGTCCCGATATAGCCAGCTGATGCCATTGCTGGTTATTGGGGGCGAATCATTGGCCCCCACGGAGAGGGCCCGCAACTTGGGTGTCCTCCTGGACGCACGGCTGTCTTTAGAAGGGCACATGACAGCCATGGCCAGGGGGGCTTTTTATCAGGTTCGCCTGATACGCCAGTTGCGCCCCTTTCTGGATCGGGACTCCCTATGCACGGTCACTCAAGCACTCGTCACCTCTCGTCTGGACTATTGTAATGCTCTCTACATGGGGCTCCCCTTGGGGTACACCCGGAGGCTCCAACTGGTGCAGAATGCGGCCGCGCGGGGGATTATGGGAGCGACGGGATGCTCCCATGTGACTCCTCTCCTGCGCGAGCTACATTGGCTTCCGGTGGACTTCCGGGTGCGCTTCAAGGTGTTGGTGACCATCTTTAAAGCGCTCCATGGCTTAGGGCCGGGGTACTTACGGGACCGCCTTCTGCCACCAATAGCCTCCCACCGGCCGGTTCGCTCCCACAGAGAGGGCCTCCTCAGGGTGCCGTCAGCCAGACAATGTCGGCTGGCGACCCCCAGGAGGAGAGCCTTCTCTGTGGTGGCACCTGCCCTCTGGAACAATCTACCCCCAGAGATACGAGTGATCTCCGACCTCCGGACTTTTCGTCGGGCCCTAAAAACTTACTTGTTTCAGTTAGCCGGTCTGTCTTGATTTTATAGTTGGTTTTAAAATTTTAATATGGATTTTATATTGACAAGTTTTAAATTACGGGCCAAATTTATGTAATTATTTTAAATCTATTTTTAATTGTAATGTTATGTATAAATGTTTTTATTTTGGCTGTTCACCGCCCTGAGTCCGAAAGGAGAAGGGCGGTATAGAAGTTCGATTAATAAATAAATAAATAAATTCTTGGGCCAGCCAGAGGTGGTATTTGCCGGTTCTCCGAACTATTCAAAATATCCGCTACCGGTTCTCCAGAACCTGTCAGAACCTGCTGAATTTCACCCCTGGCTGGAAGGGACCTCAGAGGTGTTCTAATCCAACCCCCTGCTCAAGGCAGGAAACCTTCTATCAGTGATGGCTAACCTTTTTGCCGTCACGTGCCAAAAGCAGAGGGAGTGCAGAGGGGTCATTCGTGTGTGTGCCCACACCCATAATTCAATACCCCCCTGTGCCGTGCCCCACCAGCATGCACACGCGACCCCCCCCCGCACTCCCCCGCTTTTGGCAAGTGATGGCACAATGGGCCCGGTAGGCCCATTTTTCACCCTCCCCAGGCTCCAGAGGCTTTCTTGGAGTCTGGGGAGGGTGAAAACGGCCTTCCCCACCCTCCCCGGAGGCCCTCCAGAGGCCAGAAACAGCCCGTTTCTCTATTTCTGCTTGGCCCGAAAGGCCCGACAATCAGCTGCCCGGTGCACGCATGCGCACTGGAGCTGAGCTAGGGCAACGTTTGCGTGCCCACAGATATGGCTCCGCGTGCCATCTGTGGCACTCGTGCCATAGGTTCACCATCACGACCTTATATCATCCCTTATATCAGGGGAGTCAAACTTGATTTCATTGAGGGCCGCATCAGTGTTTTGTTTGACCTCGGGGGGGCCGGGGGGGCATGGTCAGGGTGGGTGTGGCCAGCTTGATGTCACTCATGTTGGGGGCACCTGTGGTGGCCAGGTAAGGTAAGGTGACCTGCTAAGGCAGGACTTCCCTCAGACCCTCTCTCATTCTCAGAATGAGACCCTCTCTCAGGGAGCTTTCTGGCCGTTGCGGCTGAAAATGGGGCCCAGGACAGCTGTGTGTGGCCCTCCCGAGCTCCGTTTTCACTGGCAGAGGCACCACGGGCCGGTCCTTTGCTGTTTCCAGGGCAGCCCCGCGGGCCTTTTATCAACCAATCAGTCTAAACATCCACATTTTTCAATGTCATTGTAACTTCGAACGGTCACTAAACAAATAGCCAGAAGTCAAGAACAGCCTCTATTGGCATAATTATTTCCTTAATTAATTCTTGTCCAACCATGTACAGGTTGGTGCATTGGTGAAAGAAAAGAGAGAAATCAAGTACATTATCTCGGGTGGTAGGGGGGGGAGGGGGCTAGTACAAAAAAACCAGGATATAAACAAAAGACAGGAATGAATAATTCTACCTGCTGAGCATCCAAGGATGCACTATTATTTATCACAGCGAGGAAATGCTGCAGGGAAGAGCAAGGACACAGGATGACAATCCTACCTGGATTCGCAACCACATTCAGTTACACAAGCTTGCTTCCAAACCACAGCTTTGATGCAGCACAAGTCACACCTCGAAAAGGCAATAGTAAATAAGTACCTTTTCTTTCACCCAAACTGAGCTATTATGAACAAGTTACAGAATTACAGAATAATAGAGTTGGAAGGGACCTTGGAGGTCTTCTAGTCCAACCCCCTGCTCTGGCAGGAAACCATATATCATTTCAGGCAAATTGAGCTACACAACTGTGAAAACTCCAGCCGAGCTGGTCCACCCGTCTCCCCGTGCCTTCTCTCAGGTAGGAGACTCTATGCCAGTTGGTCCCCAACCTTTGTGCCTTGGCAGTCCTGCTGAGGGGGGAGAGGGGAAGTAGGCCGCATGAGTGGTGGGCTGGTGCGGACGTATGGGGCGGGCCGACACGCATGTGCACAGTTTGACATGCGCAAGCAGTGGGCTGGCACGCACCTGCCCAAGTGCCACCGGCCCACCACTCACACAAGTAGAGCTGTGTGTGCCTGTGCATGCCCTCTGGCCAGCCATGCGCACAGCCCAATTCCAAATAGGACACAGCCCGGTAGTGGTCTATGCCAGTGGTAGGTTTCAAAATTTTTTACTACCGGTTCTGTGGGTGTGGCTTGGTGGGTGTGGCATGGTGTGGCTTGGTGGGTGTGGCATGGGAAGGATACTGTAAAATCTCCATTCCCACCCCACTCCAGGGGAAGGATACTGTAAAATCCCTATTTCCTCCCAATCAGCTGGTACTCAGGAGGCAGAGAATAGATGGGGGCGGGGCCAGTCAGATTTTTACTACTGGTTCTCCAAACTACTCAAAATTTTTGCTACCAGTTCTCCAGAACTGGTCAGAACCTACTGAAACCCACCTCTGGTCTACACCCCGGAGGTTGGGGACCCCTGCCCTATATCATTTCCAACAAGTGGCTGTTCTATTTCTTCTTGAAAGCCTCACTGATGGAGCACCCACAACTTCTGGAGGGAAGCCGTTCCACTGATTAATTGTTCTAACGCTCAGGAATTTACTTATTGTTTCTAGGTTGGATCTCTCCTCGATTAGTTTCCATCCATTGCTTCTTGTTCTGACTTCAGTTGCTTTGGACAATAGGTTGACCCCTTCTTCTTTGGGGCAGTCGAAGATGATCAAAGCTATTTGCACACGTAGCCAAACCTATAATTCCAGAACTTTAAAGACACATGCTTTACAGCAGGGGTGAAATGCTACCGGTTGGGCCCAGTTCGGCCGAATCGGTAGTGGTGGCGGCAGATGGTTCGGAGAACTGGTAGCGGCAGCAGGGTGAGGCTCCGCCCACCCGCCCAGTCCTTTTTTTAACCCTCTGCACATGCACAGAAAGCTTTGTGCATAGGGTCCAAAATTGCACGTAACATGCGCAAAGCGCACACTTCCAAATCAGTAGGGAAGGTAAGTAAATTTCACCCCGCTTTACAGGCAAGGCAGCACAGAAGGTCCTAGGGAAGAGGGCAGAATAACTACCAAAAGCATCCATTTTTGCCCCAAAGAAGATTGTGACCCTTGAACAATCTCAAAGAGAAACCACACATTCATTCATCGAAGCTTGTTTGGCTCAGTGGCAAAAAAAAAAAAAAAAGAAGAAGAAGAAGCCGTCAGCTCTTACAAAAGATAGCTACTTACAGTGCGTGACTCCAGCAAGAGTCTGATAGAAGGTGGGGGTGTCGCTGTCATCTGTGAGTGTGACATACACTCCTCCGGAGAGCAGCCAGCGGGAAAACGTGAAAGCTTCTTTGTTGTGCAACAGCCAGGATCTGAATTTTTCATAGTTTACTTTTTCGCCCTACAATAAAAGCAAAGGGGAAAGAGAGACGTGAATTGTGAAGCTTGGTTCCATTTTATTATTATTATTTTTTTTAGCCAAATTGACTGATTACAGTTATCGATAGAAGATAAAACAATCTTACTCAGGCTAGGCATCCTCCAGATATATTGGACACAATATACATCATCCTCAGCCAGGGGAGGGCCAGTTTGATGTAGTGGATAAGATGCTGGCCTAGAAACCAAGAAGCTGGGAGTTCTATTTCCTCCTTAGGCACGAAAGCTGATTGGGTGACTTTGGGCCAATCACCAGGAGACTGGGAATTCTAGTCCCACCTTAAACATGAAAGTTGGCTAGATGATCTTGGGCCAGTCACTCTCCCTTACCCCAACCCACCTCACAGGGTTCTTGAATGACAGCTAAGAATAGAATAGAAGCTGAGAAGCTCACGACATTAGTTGGATTATAAAAACCATTGAAATCAACCTCTTTGTGAACTATGCCTCTAATTGGTCAACCCCTCCCCTATTAGTAGACCCACTATTAATGTATAACTCTGGAGCAAACAGCCAGAGAGATGTCCTAGCCCATATATCTGCATTTTCTTAAAAGAAAGATAAGATGCATGAACAGCTCTCATCTATCAGCACTCATGCATCCATCCATCCACCATCCATCCATCCATCCATCCATCCATCCATCCATCCATCCATCTACTATCATCACCCATCCATCCATCCACCCATATCATCTACCTACCTATCTATCCCTGTATCAATCATCTAATCTATCAATCAATCATTTTTTTTTTGAACACTTTATTGGTTTTTCTTTTAACACAACTAAAATATAATAACAATTCTGTTTGACATCGGATTCGCAGTGTTTGTACATATATACATCCGTTCCAGTCGGGTTTCAGGTCTGGGCACAGCACGGAAACGGCATTGGTCGCGTTGGTGGATGATCTCTGGAAGGCTCGGGACAGGGGTTATTCCTCTGTTCTGGTCCTATTAGATCTCTCAGCGGCTTTTGATACCATCGACCATGGTATCATGCTGCACCGGTTGGAAGAGTTGGGGGTGGGAGGCACTGTGTTGCGGTGGTTCTCCTCCTTTCTCTCCGACCGGTCGCAGTTTGTGTTGGCAGGGGGGCAGAGGTCGACCTCGAGGCCTCTCATCTGTGGAGTGCCGCAGGGATCGGTCCTCTCGCCCCTTCTGTTCAACATTTATGTGAAGCCGCTGGGCGAGATCATCCGTGGCTTTGGGGTGAGATACCACCAGTACGCTGATGACACCTAGCTGTACATCTCCACCCCAGGCCACCCCAATGATGCCCTTGAAGTGATGTCTCAGTGCCTGGAGGCTGTGCGGATCTGGATGGAGAGGAACAGGCTCAAGCTCAACCCTTCCAAGACTGAGTGGCTGTGGCTCCCGGCATCCCGATATAGTCAGTTGACTCTATCACTGACTATTGGGGGCGAGTCTTTGGCCCCCACTGAAAGGGCTCGCAATCTGGGAGTCCTCCTGGATACACAGCTGTCCTTGGAGGAACATCTAACGGCTGTTACCAGGGGGACCTTTTATCAGGTTCGCCTGATTCGCCAGTTGCGGCCCTTTCTTGATCGGGATTCCTTGTGCACAGTCACTCACGCCCTCGTCACCTCTCGCCTTGACTACTGCAACGCTCTCTACATGGGGCTCCCCTTGAAGAGCACCCGGAGGCTCCAGCTGGTCCAGAATGCAGCAGCGCGGATAGTGATGGGAGCAACATGGCGCTCCCATGTAACACCGCTCCTGCGCGAGCTGCACTGGCTCCCGGTGGTCTTCCGGGTGCGCTTCAAGGTGTTGGTTATCACCTTTAAAGCGCTCCATGGCATAGGACCTAGTTATCTCCGAGACCACCTGCTGCTACCGACGACCTCCCATCGACCCGTGCGCTCCCACAGAGAGGGCCTCCTCAGGGTGCCATCAGCCAAACAGTGCAGGCTGGTGACCCCCAGGGGGAGGGCCTTCTCTGTGGGGGCTCCCACCCTCTGGAATCAGTTGCCCCCGGAGATAAGAAGAATCCATGACCTCAATGCCTTCCGTCGTTCCCTGAAAACCTATCTTTTTCAGCAAGCCGGGTTGGCTTAGAAGAAATTTTTAAATTCTTTTAATTAGTTTGTGATTCTTAACTTTCGGGCCAAAATTTATATATATTTTTAAATGTTTTAATATTTGTATTCTATGTTTTTTATCTTGGCTGTACACCGCCCTGAGTCCTCAGGGAGAAGGGCGGTATATAAATTGGAAATTAAATTAAATTAAAATTAAATACATGAAAAAAGGATTTGGTGTCACTTATACTATACATTTCTAATTAATTTCTACACCTTTTACTCCTTCCTTGATTCTATCATTTATCCATTCGTACCATCTTCCCCACACAGTATCATAGTCTGAATTTTCGTCATCATTTATCTCATGTGTTAATTTACTTATCTCTGCACACTCTAATATTTTGCTAATTATAAGGTCGTCTGGTGGTGGGTCTTTCTTTTTCCAGTATTGAGCGTACGCCAGTCTGGCAGCTGTAGTTATGTGTATTAGGAGGTGGACCTTTTCCTTTCCATGCCCTTTCTTTACCATTCCCAGGAGAAATATTTCTGGATTCAAATCGATTTCTTCTCTAATTATGTCTTTCAACCATCTCCGAATTTTGCTCCAGTATCTTTTTGCTTCGGGGCATGTCCACCACATATGAAAGAAGGTGCCCCGACCATGACCACATTTCCAACAATTTGGGTGCACATTGGGGAACATCTTTGCTAGTCTTGCAGGTGCTAAATGCCACCTATGGAGCATTTTGTAATGATTTTCCTTGTAAATGGCTGCTCTAGTTAATTTATAGTTTTTATTCCAGGCCTCTTCCCATTCATTAAAGTTCAAACTGTGCCCAATATTACTCTCCCATGCTCTCAATTGGTTTCTAATTATATCCTCATCTCTGTCTTCATCTAATAAGTAATTATATAGTTTGGCCAACGTTTTTTTCCCTGGTCCCATCAAAATTTTGTCTAATCCGTTGTTTCCTAATTCTAAACCATATTCATCCTTATCTTTCTGGTATCTTGATTTTATTTGCAGGTAGGTCCACCAGTCTAGGGTCGTATAAATCTTTCGCCTTATCAATCAATCATTCTATCTATCTATCTATCTATCTATCTATCTATCTATCTATCTATCTATCATCTATCCTGTCCCCACCCCAAATAACACATCCCCTGATAATAAGCCCAATAGGGCTTTTAAGTGCATGACAATAAGACCAAGCGCTTATTTCAGGGTTCAGAAAAATATAAGACAGGGTCTTATTTTCAGAGAAACATGGTCTCTCTCTCTCTCTCTCTCTCTCTCTCTCTCTCTCTCATCTATCTATCTATCATCTATCTATCTATCTATCTATCTATCTATCTATCTATCTATCATTTACGTCTGTCTGTCTGTCTGTCTGTCTGTCTGTCTGTCTGTCTATCTATCTATCTATCTATCTATCTATCTATCTATCTTTCTTTCTTTCTTTCTTTCAACATCCCATCTCCCTCCCTACTAGCCGTCAGCCATTAAAAACAAAACAAGGCAATGTACAGTAAGTAAGTAAGCCTACACCTCACAGCCATAATTCTTGATGGTAAAGCAGATTAGTCACATGACTGACCTGATTTTCTGACCTTTTTTTTTTTTTGCAGCAGGTATTAAAGGAATTGCAAGCCACAAGACAAGAAAGAAATACAGGCAGTTCTTGATTTACAACCACAATCGAGGCAAAAAATATCGGTTGCTGAGACAGTTGTTAATGAGTTTTGCTCCATTTTACAACCTTTCTTGCCACAGTTGTTAAGTGAATCATGGTTAGTAACACGGTTGTTAGGTGAATATGGCTTCCCCGTTGACTTTGCTTGTCAGAAGGTCGTAAAAGGGGACACGGCAACCGTCATAAATATGAGCAATTACTGCTGCAACGGTCGTAAGTGTGAAAAAGGGTCATAAGTCACTTTTTTCCAGTGCTGTTGCAACTTCGAACAGTCACTAAATGAATGCTTGTAAGTTGAGGACCACCTGTAGGCAGGAAGTCGAAGAGCCCTCTGCATTTTATACGCCTGCCTATTAATTGCAACAGAACCTTAAAATTACATTTTCTCCAACTCTGCTCTTGGTGAGCTTGAGAGAAATATCCTTCAGGTCCTCGTCTTGTTTCAAACGACGGCTGTTGTTTTCTGATTCTTTGTAATGGCAGGGTGAATACCTGGTTTTAAAAATAAAATATTCCTCCCAATTCCTTTGCCAGCAGATCAGAGAGCTGATTGTTCAACCCCGGAGCCTGCTGTTGCATTCAAAACCACCCTGAAAGAAAACTATGATTAACTTCACAAGCCCCGTACCGGCGTGCGTGTATTTAACCCTTTGGCACAAAAGGATTAGCTTCCACCTCCAGCGAGCTTATCAGGAATAGACAGCTTGGTAAAAGAGAATACATTTCGGCGTGGAGATGGCTAACAACAAGACAATGTCTTCGGCACAATTTTGCAAAAATACATCAGTTGGGCGTGTGGGGGGGAACAGACCGTGGTTATGCCTAACAGCAGAATTGATTCTTTTCTATCAGAGTGTCACATACCTCTTACCAAGAGGTGTTCTGCAGGTAACGTGTTCCAGGTTTAAATACCTATAATAGGCTTTTTACCTACAGGCAGTCCTCATCTTATGACCACAACGGAGCCCAAAATTTATGTTGCTAAGCGAGAAATTTGTTAAGTGAGTTTTTCCCCATTCTATGACTTTTCTTGTCACATTTTAATTTCATTTAAAGTTTAATGAAAAGAAGGACTAGGGGTGACATGATAGCAGCCTTCCAGTATTAAAGGGGCTGACACAAAGAAAAGGAAATCAAACTATTCTCCAAAGCAGCAGTCACCAACTGGTGGTCCATGGACCACTGGTGGTCCACAAGAAAATTTTGGTGGTCCGCAGAAACATTATTTGCATTTTTTATATTGCACTAAATCAGGGGTCCTCAACCTACAGCCCCTGGGCTGGATACGTGCAATGAACATTTGTGTTGCTGCAGAGAGTCTCCCCCATTGGAGTCTTTTTGTGTGGGTCAGAGGGGGGCAGAAATTCTGACTTGGGGTCTGCTTTGGCCTTCTGGTTCCTGGCTTTGGGCAAAGGCTGGAGGGAAGTGCCGCTAGTGGTGAAGAGCCAGAGGACCTTGTTCCAGTGGGACTGCATCATGGCCTGGAACTGGCTGACCATCTCAGCCCGCTGAGCCTCCAGGTGCCGGTACCTGGCCTTGCACACCCGCAGGTCCCGCAGGTGTTTGGAAAGCCTATGCTCCTAGTCCTCAGTGAGGTGCTTCTGCTGAGCCTCCTTCTCAGTCAGATCCAATTTGAACTGAGCTGTTTTGCCAACTCTTTTTCATGGTGGCTGCTTAGCTCCAGCAACTGCTTCCTGTTGGGGCCCTAAGGAGCCCAGGCAGGCAGGCGAGTAGCAGCGAGTAGAGGCTGGCAAGGCGTCCCTCAACGTGAGTGACATCAAGTTGGTCAGGCCCACCCAGTCACATGATCACCCAGCCACAGGGTGGATAAAAATCAATGATTTTTTTAAAAAAATCAAAAAAAATCAGATATTTTTTTATTTAAATCAGATTTTTTTGATTTAAATCGAATTTATTTTAATAAAAAACTTTTGGGATAAAAATCTATCATAAGATAGTTTTCTATTTAAGATACATAAATAATTTAGTTTATTCAGCATGAAATGGAGCTTAGTTATGTAGCAGGAGGCTGTATATTCTGCAACACTGGGACTATCGGTGAGTCAACAGTGGAGGCTAAAACATATGAAGAACCGTTGCAGGAACTGGGTATGTCTAGTTTAATGAAAAGAAGGACCAGGGGAGACATGATAGCAGTGTTCCAGTATCTCAGGGGCTGCCACAAAGAAGTGGGAGCCAAGCTTCAGGTGCTTTGGAGAATAGCTTGGCTCCCGCTTCTTTGGGGCAGCCCCTGAGATATTGGAAGGCTGCTATCATGTCTCCCCTGGTCCTTCTTTTCATTAAACTAGACATACCCAGTTCCTGCAACGGTTCTTCATAAGTTTTAGCCTCCAGTCCCCTAATCATCCTTGTTGCTCTTCTCTGCACTCTTTCTAGAGTCTCCACATCTTTTTTACATCGTGGCGACCAAAACTGGATGCAATATTCCAAGTGTGGCCTGACCAAGGCCTTATAAAGTGGTATTAACACTTCACGAGATCTTGATTCTATCCCTCTCTTTATGCAGCCTTGAGGAAGCAAAAGCTGTAAGAACCACGGGAGAGAGTGACTCTATTATCTTAGGCCTGCAGGCAGGGAAAGCTGAAAAAACAGCCAATTAGTGTTCTAGATTCAAGAGAGCTAAAGTTCAAACAGCTAAAGGGGAAAAAAAGAAGAATTTACTGATAAAAATCCTGAGGGGAACAAAACAGTGCAAGGGTGGGCTGAGAAATTCTGGGGAGAAAAAAAAATAAGATAGCCCAGTCCCAAATTCAAACATACTGAAGAGGGAAAAAAAACAAGGGGAGAATATAGATAGGATCAGCAAAAAGCTCTCTGAGAAATTGAGAAACAGAAAGGACAAGGTTTTTTTTTTAAAAAAATAAAAACGGAAAGGCGTATTTTTGAACAAAACGACCTTCTATTACAGAGAGGGTTGTTATAAGGAGAAATTTCCTGTTCATGACAACTACAGGTAGTCCTCGACTTACAACAGTTCATTTAGTGACAGTTAAAAGTTACAAAGGGAAAAAGTGAGAATATTATAAAAATGTACACAAATGATGAAAGAGATATAATTATTGATCAAATAAGAAATTGAATTGAGAATAGAGATAAATAGGAAATCGGGGCTGCTCGAATATTATTTTAGACTGAACTGAAAAGGGAAACAAGAGAGAGGGTTAGGAGTAGAGAGAGAGGAAGGGAGAAGAGAGGAGAGGAGAGGGAGAGGGAGAAGAAAGGAAAAAGGAGAGGAAGAAAAGGGAGGGGAGAGAAGGTTAGAAGGGGGGAAGAAGAGAGGAGTGGGGGAAGGGAAGGGGAAGTAGGAAAGAGAAGGAGAGGAAGAACAAAGAAAGTAGGAAGAGATAGAGGAAGGAAGAGAAGGGGAGGAGAAGAAAGGCTGTCGCAAAATAAAGAAGGGTAAATGGTAAAAGAGCAGCCCCAAATTACGAATAATTAAAAATGAAAAATGAAAGTTAAAAGACAAGATGAATGAAAAATTGTGGATAAATGACTGTACATGTAAATATGTTTATGAGAAATAAAAATAAAAACTTTTTTGAAAAAAAAAGTTACAAAGGCACTAAAAAGCGAGTTATGACCATTTTTCACACTTATGACCTTTTCAGCATCCCCATGGCCACATGATTTACGTTTGGATGATTGACAACTGGCTCAGATTTATGACGGTTGCAGTGACCCCGAGTCGTGTCATCCTCATTTTGAGATCTTCTGACCAGCAAAGTCAATGGGAAAAACAGACTCACTTAACAACCGTATTACTGATTTAAGAACCGCAATGATTCAATTAACAAACGCAGGCAAGAAAAGTCATAAAACAGAGCAAACTCACTTAACAAATTTCTCCCTTAACAACGTAAATTTTGGGCTCAGTTGTGGTCGTACGTTGAGGACTACCTGTATGAAGCGGTTGAACAGCTCCCTTATTGGAATCTGGAATTCTGCCCCTGTAGAGTTCAAACTTATTAGATTTTACCCCATCTTTATTACTTTATTAGGTAACTCATGATGGTGAATACAGCAATAGCAATAGCACTTAAGACTTATATACTGCTTCACAGTGCTTTACAGCCCCCTCTAAACGGTTTACAGAATCAGCGTCTTGCCCCCAACAATCTGGGTCCTCATTTTACCGACCTCGGAAGGATGGAAGGCTGAGTCAACCTTGAACTGGTCAGAATCAAACTCCTAGCAGTGGGCAGAGTTTGCCTGCAATAGCAGTAGCACTTAAGACTTATATACCGCTTCACACTGCTTTAGAGCCCTCTCTAAGCGGTTTACAGAGCCAGCATCTTGCCCCCAACAATCTGGGACCTCATTTTAATATACACAATACGTAACACTCCTTCCTCCTCCTGTTTTCCCTACAACAAGTTGGGCTGAGAGGGAGGGACTGGCCCAAAGTCACTCAGCTGGCTTTCATGCCTAAAGTAGGACTAGAACTCACAACCTCGTGATTTCTAAGTCAGCGCCTTAACCACTACCCCAAAACTGACTGCAATTTCAATATCTTTGCTGATTTTCAAAATTCCATTTCGAAATTGAAATCTGGATTGCTGCCTCTCTGGGATGCTCTGGGCCAGAGGTTGACTTGGAAGGGCCGAGGTTCCTTCCAACTCTATGATTCTTCATCTGGCACTGTTATGTTTTGAGAAGATCTGATGTTCCCAGAGAGACGAAGCCCCCACTGAATGTCTCCAGAGACTTGGATTGAGCCTTCTCAAGGCATGAAAAGAAAACTGCCATGTCCAAGGCAGCTGTGACTGCAGCTGGCAAGTCGTCAGCTGGCTTAGTTGCCTTGCCAAGTATCGAAAGCACAACTGGCTGCCAAACGGACATCTGGTGCCAACCGCTTCTCTCACCCCACCCATAAGGCGAAATCCGAATGCCAATAACCATGTACGGGAACTGATCACAAAATACCAACTGCTCTTAGAAGCATTTTCCATATATTAACTTGTTGCAATTCAGGTACTCGACTTGCAACAGCTCATTTAGTGACCGTTCGAAGTTACAACGGCACTGAAAAAAAAAAGAGACCCATTTTTTCACACTTATGACCATTCCCGGGGGTCATGTGATTTACATTAGGATGCTCGATAACCGATTCACATTTATGACGGTTGCAGTGCCCCGGGGTCATGCCATTCATCTTTTGCGACCTTCTGACTAGCCAAGTCAACGGGGAAGCCAGATTCACTTAACAACCGTGTGACTAATTTAAGAACTGCAGCGATTCCCTTAACGAACATGGCAAGAAAGTCGTAAAATGGGGCAAAACTCACTTCTCACTTAAGCAACATAAATTTTTGCTCAATTTACGACCACAATTGTGGTCGTAGAATGAAGACTACCTGTACTCTAGGGACAAGGGGTCCAATCTTGGCAACTTTAAGACCTGTGTACTTCAACTCCCAGAATTCCCCAGCCAACCATGCTGAAGTCCACTGGATTTAAATTTACAAAGGTTGGAAACCTCTGACCTAGAGTGAATTCCAGCTTTGCTTTACAGTCATGGCAAAAAGCGCGTAAAACAGAGGTTTAACTTCCACTTCGCTTAGCAACAGAAATTCTGGTCCAACTGTGGTCTAAAATCGAGGACTATCTGTATTTAAATGTCCCTGTTGTGACTGGGTAATGAACTTGTGTGTTGTTACCAAAGCAAACGAAAAACTTTTATCCAATTCTAGGTGATTTACCCAAATGTAAGAAGCCATGGACTTGTTCTGACCTAGGCTTCCCCAACAGCACGAAGCCGAGTCCTCATCCCGATAAGCCCCTTTTATTTAATGTACAGTGAATTCCTCTCCAGCAAAGTCTTTCCTCTCCCACAGTCTTTCAAGATCGTTCACAATTACCGACCTTTATCGGGCTTGGAGAGTGGCCAGGCCGATATCTTTCAGACGGCCGGCAATACTTGGCAAGAATGCAGGAATGAACTAATTGTCTCCTGCAAACTCCCCACCCCATTCGCTCCTCTTTTATTCCTTCTGGGAGGGACCGTTCACCGTCCACCTGTGGCCTTACTCCCAAGTCGACCCTTGTTCTTTAGCTGTTCCCTTTGTCTGGCAACTCTGCGCAGGCGCACACTGGGAACAGGTTCCAGCTGTTCATCTGTCTCACTGATGTCTGACTCCAAAGGCAGCTGATAACTGGCATACAGCCATGGCCCCCTCTCTGCCTCTGATGCAGAGCCCTCATCAGATCCTTCCCCAGACTCCAGGACTGGCCCATGTTCCTCCCCAACCTCCTCACTGTCCGAATCTGGGCCACAACTGAACTAATCTAGTCTTTCCCTGAGCAAAACAAGCTAACCCACACTAAGCAGAACACTAGAATTATTCTTTCTTTTCAACCCAAAAGCGCCACGACAAAGAGACACTCTCTTCCCATTAAGAAGGTATGGGCCCAGGTAGCATGCTACTTTTTGGGAGAAAACTACTACCTGGTTCTCATCTTTGGTACTTACATAACTATCCTCCTAGCAGGAAGAAAGTCACAAACAGCCCATCAGAGATGCTTATCTGTTTCGCCCACACAGAGGAGGAAAGGAGGAAATCTGCCATCAGAAATGGCCTTGTTTGACACTGGAAAAGCAGCCATCTTGGCCGACACAGAGAGAGAGGGGGGGGGAACACAATGGATCCTTTACATAAGCATACACAGCGAGCGGAAATGCCAAGTTTATAGTTAAGGCAGATGATCTGAGAATCCGTTATAGCAAACGGATTGGGGGTGTGCAATGTATTTACCCGGATGCGGATTTATTTAATTTTTTTGTACCACGTGCATATTTTACTACTGAATTTTCCTTTCATCTATTTTACTCTGGACTTATATCCTGTACAAATGAAAGCGAATATATGTGTCCCGGGATTTTTTGAGGGATCCTTGATACTCTCTGAGCTTGCTTATTTTCCTGCAGATGTTTTATTACCCAAACATCATCAGTGCTGGTAAATACTTAGTAGCACTGACAATATTACCTAGTTGGGTAATAAAATGTCTGCAAGAAAACAAGGAAGCTCAGAGAGCACCAAAGACTTCCACAATCCTTCCTGCTCCTCCTCCTCCTCCTCCTCCTCTTCCTCCTCCTCCTGTCTGCAATCCTCGCTCACTTCTAGCACTGATGATGTTACAAAGTTGGGTAATGAAACGCCTGCAAGAAAACAAGCAAGCTCAGAGAGCACCAAGGACCCCTCCTTTCAATCCTGAGTTACAAATATTCTCCTTCATTGGCAGAATTTTTTTTTAAAAAAAAAAAGGTGCAGCACCATTGAGAGTGTCCTGACATACGGCATTCTTGCATGGCATGGGAGCAGCTCTGTAGCGAAGCTCTACAGAGAATCATTAAAACTGCCCAGAATATCATTGGACTCCAGCTACCAGCCCTGGACGACATCTTCGAATCTCGCTGTTTGAGGAAGTTGCATAACATTCTCTGAGACTCTTCCCATCCTGCTTACAATCTTTTTGGACTGTTGCCTTCTGGCAGAAGATACAGAACAATTAAAACTCAGACCACACGTTTTCTGAATAGTTTTTATCCCAGAGTTATAATTGCACTCAACCATGAACTAAAGGGCCAGATTCAGTGAGCTGTTGGACAGAATTACTTGCTCTGTTGTGTGGATATTTGGGTGGTTTAGAGGTGGGGAATTTGTGGTGGGCGGGGGTGTGTTTGGGGATTGTTATGTGTATTGGACCTGATCTTTGGGTGTTAAGTGAATTTCGTTTTATGGGTATACTGTGTACAGATGTACAATGACAATAAAGTTATTTATTTATTTATTGAAACACCTGGATGGTATAATATAGGGCAGTGATGGCGAACCTTTTCGGCATCGAGTGCCAAAAAGGGAGCATGAGCGCATGCAAGCGTGCTCCTCTGGGACGCGACCCGGAAGAGGAGCTGCCCAGGGGGCATGTGCGCAACGGAAAATACACTTCCGGTTTCCAGCGGGTACATGCGCACTGGCCAGCTAGACTTCCGATTTCTCGTGCACATGCATGTGTGACGATCAGCTGGCTGGCGCACATGCTCACGCCGGAAAATGGAAGACCAGCTCTTCCAGATTCCAGCAATGCCGCACACACGAAGGCAGTGGTGGGTTCCTCCCGGTTCGGTCTGGTTCTCCCGAGTCGGTAGCGGTGACGATATGATGTCACCAAACCGGTTCTGCCCCCCCACCCTCCCATCCCCCCACCCTCCCACGTTACTCTTACCTTTTATTTGGTCCCACCCCCAATCTATTGCTGCCTCCTGAGTCCCAGCTGATGGCTAGAGGGAAAAAAACTGTTCAAACTCTTGCCGCAGGGCTTCAAAGGGCTGCCCTACAGCTGATCAGTGTTAAAAGAAAACAAATGAGTAGACCGGTTCCTGCAAAAATACATGAGTAAACCAGTGCCTGCAAAAATAAATGGGTAGACCAGTGCCTGCAAAAATACATGAGTAGATCAGTGTCTGCAAAAAATAAATGGGTAGATCGATATAGCTCTGCAAGCAATTAAAAGCCTGATAGACCAGTACCTCTGCTAAATCCTAAATAATTGTCACATGACCATCAAGCCACGCCCACAGAACCGGTAGTAAAAAAATTTAGAACCCACCCCTGCACAAAGGTCAGCTGATGGTTGCACACACATGCGTGCTAGAAACCCAGAAGAGGAACAGGCAACGCTGCGCGTGCCAGCCAACATGACTCCATGTGCCACTTCGGACACGTGTGCCATAGGTTCGCCATCACAGACATAGGGTGGGTTTTTTTTCCCCATTTGTTTTAGATCAAAAGCACTGAAGAAAGGGCTGACCTGCTCAACAACAACAACATGTCATCTAACGTCCTGACTGGATCTTTCCCATGGGCCGAGGGAAGAGTGCGTGTTTCCGATCAACTTTCAACACACATCGCCTCAAATTAGATTGACAATACAAGGGGAGCGACTGACAGGCTTTGCAGAATTTTAATCCTCGGGTATGCCGATGTTTTCACTGCGCTCTCTCCTGCTGCTTTTCACGGACAGAATTTTAATGAGCCCCAAGCCCAGAGGGTGTGCAAAGGATGGCCAGCCGAAAGGCAACAACTTTGCACCTCAGGACTTACTTATGAAATTTGAAAATGCTGTCCTGTTACGGGACCATGGGGATGCGACAACATCTAAAGGTGTTGGTTATCACCTTTAAAGCGCTCCATGGCATCGGGCCTAGCTATCTTCGAGACCGCCTGCTGCTACCGATGGCCTCCCATCGACCCGTGCGCTCCCACAGAGAGGGCCTCCTCGGGGTGCCATCAGCCAAACAATGTAGGCTGGTGACCCCCAGGGGGAGGGCCTTCTCTGTGGGGGCACCTACCCTCTGGAATCAGCTGCCCCCAGAGATAAGGAGAATCCAAGACCTCGGTGCCTTCCGCCGTGCCCTTAAAACCCACTTTTTCCAGCAAGCCGGGCTGGCTTAAGAAGAAATTTTAAATGTTTTAATTGGTTTGTATTTTTAATTTTGGGCCAAATTTATATATATTTTAATTGTTTTTTAATATTTGTATTTTATGTTTTTTAATTCTGGCTGTACACCGCCCTGAGTCCTCAGGGAGAAGGGCAGTATATAAATTTAAAATAATAATAATAATAATAATAATAATAATAACAATTGTTAAGTGTGAAAAACAGTCGTAAGTCTCTTTTTTCACTGCCAGCGTAAATTTCAATGGTTGCTAAATGAATGGCTGTAAGTTGAGGACCACCTGGATCCCATAACTGTTTGCAGAAAGATACAGTCTGGGTCTTCCTTTTGGGCTGGAGTTTTGAAATTACAGTGGTTCCCTGTGAAATTACTGTGTTTCCCCAAAAATAAGACCCTGTCTTATATTTTTTTGAACCCCGAAATAAGCGCTTGGCCTTATTTTCGGGGAGGTTTTATTATTTTGGCGCAAGTGGAGCAAGGTGGGGATCCTCTTGCCATCTTACCTGATTTCCAGCTCCCTAACCCTAACCAGAGGAAATAGCAGGTACCAGCTGTGCATGCATTTAAATATTTTTAGGGAGTGCTTATTTTAGCAGATGTGCTCAAAAGCCCGATTGGGCTTATTATCAGGGGAGGTCTTAATTTCGGGGAAACACGGTACAGTAAGCAAAAATTTGGGATTCAATTGTGAGTGTTCGGCAAGGACTACCTGCATAATTTCTCCTTTACTTCCTTGCCGCTTTTTTATGACTTATAAAACTAGGTACTGTGTTTCCCTGAAAATAAGCCCTCCCCGAAAATATTTAAGCACATGTGCAGCCGGTCCCCACCATTTCTTCTGGTTAGGGTTAGGGAGACACAGCTGGAAATCAGGTAAGACAGCAAAAGGAGCCCCGTATTGCTCCACGTGCCCCAAAATAATAAGACCTCCCCGAAAATAAGGCCAAGAGCTTATTTCGGGGTTCAAAAAAAATATAAGACAGGGTTTTATTTTCAGGGAAACACGGTAGATCCCCACCTCCTAGCCCTTTCCCTCCTATCCTTGCCACTTCAAACCCTTATGTCACACATTTAACCTCTTAAATATAAGGAGCAAAGTCTGTTATATAAAAGGCTTACTCTACAAAACAGCCCAAAGTAAATATTTACTTAAAAATAGAACAAGGGATGCATTGGCCAGATGACAGCAGAGCCTGCTCCAGTTAAATTGTCTCTCAAGCTATCACCAACTGGTTTTCAGGAGCAGTATTTAAATTAGTATGTGATATGATTTAATACAGTGATATGATTTAATACATTACATTTTTTTAAAAAATTAATGCAACAGTAATACCAAAATTAGCATCATTAAAAGAGGGCTGATATCAAGGCAGAATAATGATACTACTGAAAAGAAGAAAAATGAATTGAATATTAAATAGAAAGTGGATAATTGTCAGGAATTACCTCCGAGAAGCATTTTTTTAGACATTCAGGGACTTTTCCATCAATTATGAGAAGCATCCTCTCCATCTCTTCACGGGCGACATGGCTCCCAGATTCATTAGAAAAGAGGCTGAAAATATCTGAGAGAGAAGACAAAATAATGTACAGAGAACACAATAAGTATTTCTGTGCAAGTCAGAAATGGTGATAGAGCTGGTGACGTCCATTATTTCGTATCATTTTAGAAACAGGAATAGTTACACTCTTAAAATCTTTTTTTTTTTTTTTACAAAAAATCTACACCTTAAAGTCATCTGATATTTCCATTGCAAAGGGCATGACATTTTATGTAAAATAAGTATCACAAACAATGTTTAGATCAGTGTTTCCTAACCTTGGCAGTTTGAGGATGGGTGGACTTCAACTCCCAGAATTCCCCAGCCGTCCCACTTGGTCAATAGAAAAGGAAGACTCCCAAAGCCATGGCAGTTGAAAGCATGTTTTATTAAGGCCAAGTGGTTACAGTGGAGCGAAGCCAAATCTAGCATTTCGCGGCCAAACCAAACAGTTAACTTTCCCCCTTGGGATCCATCTCCCCCCCCAAGTTATCGGTGAGTGACTAATCCTATTCAAACTAATTGTTTTGTAACAGTCTCCAGCTACGAGGGGGCTTGGAGGTGCTGCATTCCATTGGACTTGACCTTGGAACAGTTCTCTGCTCTCATGGGACTGTTTTCAGGCTTTTGGTTTCCTTTTTTCGCCCCCCCCCCCTTCATCCCAACCTATAGCTCCCTCCCTTCCCCCCTTACTCATGACAGCCTGGCATCTAGCTAAGCAGGGCTGGTGCAGTGGGATGGCAGGTCTGTCAAGGACTCGTTTTGGTGTCAGAAGTCTAAGCTGGTGATGCTTTTCAACCAGGCTCTTAACTGAAATGAATAGGATGGGATAGGGATAGCGATAGAAATGGAGTGGAGTGGAAGGGAAGGGAAGGGAAGGGAAGGGAGGGGAGGGGAGGGGAGGGGAGGGGAGGGGAGTGGAAGGGAAGGGAGAGGAAAGGAAGGGAGGGGAGTGGAGTGGAAGGGAAGGGAAGGGAGGGGAAGGGAGTGGAGTGGAAGGGAAGGAAGGGGGAGGAGAAGGGAAGGGAAGGGAGGGGAAGGGAAGGGAGTGGAGTGGAAGGGAAGGAAGGGGGAGGAGAAGGGAAGGGAAGGGAGTGGAGTGGAAGGGAAGGGAAGGGAGGGGAAGGGAAGGGAGTAGAGTGGAAGGGAAGGGAGGGGGAGGGGAGGGGAGGGGAGGGGAGGGGAAGGGAAGGGAAGGGAGGGGAGGGGAGGGGAGGGGAAGGGAGGGGAGGGGAGGGGAAGGGAGGGGAAGGGAAGGGAAGGGAAGGGAAGGGAAGGGAAGGGAAGGGAAGGGAAGGGAACGGAACGGAACGGAACAGAACAGAACAGAACAGAACAGAACAGAACAAGAGAGTTGGAAAGGACCTTGGAGGTTTTCTAGTCCAACCTCCTGCTCAGGCAGCAAACCATATATCATTTCAGGCAAATTGAGCTACACAGCTGTGAAAACTCCAGCTGAGCTGGTCCACCTGTCTCTCCTGGCCTTCTCTCTCTTCCAAATATGACTGGTACTTATCCCAAAGGTGCTTTTTTTCCAAAAGCTCGACTGGACTTTCTTGGAGCCCCCCCCCCCCACTTTGAAAACATTTCCCTTCTCATCCAAAAAGCTGCTTGGAGTTCTTCTTCTTCTTTTTCCAGTTCTTCTTCAGTTCAGAACCGAGGAAGCTTCTTGGGTGAGAAGGGAAACGGTTTCAAAGAAAAAAAAGCAAGAACGTCCTATTGCCCTTTTTGGGAAAAGCCACCATGGGACAACCATGACCTGGTTGAGAAGTGACCTGATACTTACATTTGGCTTTCTCTTCATCTCGGCCCCTCGTCAGCAGGACTAAGCCCACTATCAGGTTATTGAAATGCAGGCCTTTCGATGTGCCACCAAAAGAACAGTATATGACCTGAAAGAAAATAGGAGAAAAATGTCAATCTGGGCAAGATCAGAAGAGGAAACTCTCTGGGCCCTCCTGCGTGACCCGCTGCGGAGATCAAAAACAAAGAGAGCTTAGAAGTCATTCTGCTGAATCTATTGTTTACGGGTTTTAAACGGGGGGGCTGCAAATCAAGATGACCCCATTTCAAACCCGGCCTGTGTCATGAACTCACCAGGTGGGCTTCGTCAAAGAGCTTCCCCTTTGTAATCTGGGAAGAAAAGGAGGCCAGCCTGCTTTAAAAGGTGGTGAGCTCATCACCTCATAATTCCCCTTGAAGCATTTTGTATATTTGAAAGCATTCGGCCAGCGTTCACTTGGATGAGTGGATTGGCCCCAATTCAGTGGCCTCTGGTGCTCAGGAAGGTGCTGTCCACTTCGAAACGCATCTAGGCTGCTGCGGCCATCTTTTCATTTCTCAGCTTGCCACCGTGTGTGTGTGTGTGTGTGTGTGTGTGTGTGTGTGTGTGTGTGTAGAGTAGGGGTGTCAAACTCAAGGCCCGCGGGATGCTTAGATCTGCAGGGCCGCCCTGGAAACAGCAAAGGACTAGCCCACAGTGCAATGGTGAAATTCAATTTTTTTTACTACCGGTTCTGTGGGTGTGGCAGGGGAAGGATACTGTAAAATCCCCATTCCCACCCCACTCCTGGGGGAAGGATACTGCAAAATCCCCATTCCCACCCCAGTCTGCGGCCAGCCAGAGGTGGTATTTGCCGGTTCTCCGAACTACTCAAAATTTCCGCTACCGGTTCTCCAGAACCTGTTGGATTTCACCCCTGCCACAGTGCCTCTACCAGCGAAAACAGAGCCTGGGCAGGCGGCAGCCACTCCAACCTCCGTTTTTGCTGGCAGAGGGCTGCAGGAGGTCGTCGCAGCCGAAAACGGATCCTGGACGAACAATTTGACATCCACACTGGCCACGCCCATCCCGCCACCCCTAGATTAAACACAACCCTGATGTGGCCCTCAATGAAATCGAATTTGACACCCCTGGTGTCGAGGCTTAGAATGTCAGACCAGACAATAACTACAGATTGTCCCATGGGAACCAAGGTCATCTCAACAAGTGCTGGTTGGAGACTGGAAGGAGTTACCGGGGAGATGCCAGAACACCTGATTGGACAATGTAACCTGTGACAAGGGGAACATCCATTCTTTAATTATATGAAAACCGCGGGACATATTTAGAGGTGGTTCCAGACGGCGGGGATATAACGCAACACGCGGAGGCCAAAAATGCGATGTGCAGAGGCGGTGAGTGGCAGCAATGTGCTGTGGTGATTCCTGCAGCCTGGAATGGGTCTAAAATGGAGCGTTTGGAGCGAGGCACGGAGGTGGCGATGGTCTGTGGCAATCCCTGCAGCCTGGAACAGCTGATTGGGGGTATTCTGGGAGGCCGATCCACTCGCCAATCAGCTGCTTGTGTTGAATCAGGCTGTGATAATGTGCTGAAGCTGACTAGGCTGTTTGCTATTTGCTGCAAGGATGCTAGCCAGATGAATACCAATGGATGCTGGTAGACAGAGGCATGATTTTTTTTTTCTTGTTTTCCTCCCCAAAAACTAATGTACGTCCTATACTCTGGAGCGTCTTAAACTCCAAAAAATCCAGTAAATGCCACACACAAGAATAGGCCAAAGCACACACTCTGCTAGAGAGAACATCCCTAAGGTTGGGCTCCAGTATGATTCCGAAAGTTCGGAAGACAAAACCTCTGGTCCCGGTGATCGACCCAGATTGGATCCTGAAACATTATACTGGGACGCATAAACGTATTCGCCTTCCCTGTACTTGTCTTCGTCCCCAAGCCTCTTTCACTCGTTTATCCTGATCACACATGCCCCGTGTATCATATCACTTATTAGCTCCTGTCCAGGTTGAAGTGCAAGGTGATTATTTATAGGCTCCAGAAGTCATGTGAGAAGTCACCCTGGGACAAACCTCCCCTTGCTTTTAAAATAAAAATAAAGTGGCTTGCCCTGTAGCTCCAACCACAAGCTTCAGCAATGGCACGATCGGTTGATTCAGAAGCACAGAAGCAATTGGGAAAATGTGACCATGTTAGACTAGGCCAAGTCCAAAAAGGCTAGAAGCCTGGCACTCTGACAAATAAGCCATCAATAGACACATAGACATGAACAACTTCTGTAGACTATGCAAAAGAGACAATCAACCAGCCCAAAAGAAGACAAAAAGACTCCGGCACCTCTCCACCAGCAATCAGCACCCAGATCAGCCTACATCAGTGATGGCTAACCTTTTTGACATCGCGTGCCAGGAGCGGGGACAGCGCAGGGAAGGGGTGCACGCGTGTGCCCACACCCATAATTCTATGCACCCTGCCCCCACGTGACACACACACACACACCGTTCCTGGCACGCGATGGCCCAGTGAGCCCATTTTTCTCTCTCCCCAGGCTCCAGGGCCTTTCTAGGTGGGACCAGAAGTTGGCAAATGGGCCATTTTCGGCCTCCGGGGAGCCTTGGGATGGGGGTCATTTTCACCCTCCAAGAAAGGCTCTGGAGCCTGGAGAGAGAGAAAAACGCCCCCCCCCCGAGGTCCTCCAGAGGCAAGAAACACCCTGTTTCCCTACTTCTGGTGGGCCCAGAAGGCCTGAAATCTGAGCTCACGTGCCCACCGATATAGCTGTTTTCCTGCCTAAGGCGGGACTACAACTCACTGTCTCCTGGTGATTGGCCCAAAGTCACGCGGTTGGCTTTCATATTAAGGTGAAACTAGAACTTTCCATCTCCCACTTTTTAGCCTGGTGACTTAACCAGTAGACCAAACTAGACAAAACCACTAGATCAAACTTATTTGAATTATTCATAACCTAATAATTCATTGTTGCTTCGAATATAATGAAATATGAGACATTTACAGTATTCATTCAAAATACAGGTTAACAAGATAAATAGTTATGTAAATGTATTATTAGTACATACAGTATGTACTTGAATAGTAATTGCAGTAGATAACTATATAAAGAATTATAACTATTTACAGCTAAAGTGATATATTGTACCTTTTTTGTATTTTTTCACTTTTTTTTTTAATCAACGCGTTCTGTGTGGGCTTTTTTTTTTTCTTCCTTTTTTCTTTTTTGACAATGAAGGAATTTTATCTTTGTGTGTGAGGGATGGTTCTGTTTCTCTATCATTATTGTAAAAGCAAAAAAAAAAAAAAGTACTATTTTTGAAATAATTTTCTGAGTAGATGCGTACAGATGTTGCTTCGGGTACCAAAAACCTGTACTTTCAAAGCTGGCTTTGCTCATTAATACAATGTGCAAAATAAAAGTGTCCACAGGACTGCAAATACAGGTAATCCTCGACCACTTCTTTAGTGACTGTTCAAAGTGACAATGGCACTGAAAAATATGATGACTTATGACCATTTCTCACACTTATGACCATCACAGTGTATCATAGCAATATTCCAGTATTTGAGAGGTTGCCACAAAGAGGGTGGGGTCAGTTTGTTTTCCAAAGTACCAAAAGGCAAGGCAAGAAAGAATGGATGGAAACTAATCAAGGAGAGAGGCAACCTGGAATTAAGGAGGAATTTTCTGACACTGCGAACAATTAACCAGTGGAACAGCTTGCCTCCAGAACTTGTAAATGCTCTAACAGTGGAGGTTTTTAAGAAGAAATTGGACAGCCATTTGTCTGAAATGGTATAGGGCTGTGATGGCGAACCTACGGCACGCGTGCCCGAGGTGGCACACAGAGCCATTTTTCCGGGCACACGAGCTGTCGCCCAACTCAACTGCATCTGCACATGCATGCACGCCCCAGCTAGCGTTCGGGCCTCCAGTGCGCACGTGTGCAATTCCGGAGACCCAGCTGGTCTTCAGAGCTCTCCTGTGCATGTGCACGAGTTTGCGCATGTGCGTGCAAGTACCTGCACACATTTGCACATGCACAGATGACATTTGTACATGTGCATTGCATGCGCAAAAGCCATGCACATGCGCAGATGGTGCAATTCTGCACGCAGCGCATGGGGGGGAGCCACGCGAAAGCCACACACATGCAGATGGTGCAATTATCTGTGCAGCGCATGGGGGGAGCTGCGCGAAAACCGCGCGCATTCGCAGATAGTGCAGTTGCAGTCATAATTGTGAAAAAAGGTCATAAGAGCCTTGGTAGTACAGGGGTTTAAGGCACCCTGTTATTAAGCTGGTTATTAAGACCAGCTGCCTGCAATTACTGCAGGGTTCGAATCTCTCCAAGGCTCAAGGTCGACTCAGCCTTCCATCCTTTCTAAGGTAGGTGAAATGAGGATCCAGTTTGTGGGGGCAATAAGCTGACTTTGTATAAATATACAAAAGGATGAAGGCTATTGCTTAACGCATTGTAAGCCGCCCTGAGTCTTCGGAGAAGGACGGCATATAAATCAAATTTAAAAAAAAAGTCACTTTTTTCAGGGATGCTGTAACTTCAAACGGTCACTAAATGAACCGTTGTCAGTCAAGGACTACCTGTAGTCAGTTTTTGAGGCTGAATTTCTTCTAAGGTGCATAACAGATCTTCGCTACCGTCTTCAAGTTATCCCCACAATGGTGCTTTTTAAATTGCCAGAATTTCAGACCTGCAAGCGTGCAGCTTGACCTGATTAGCATCTCTGCAGTTACCATCAAAGCTTTGACTAATCCTTTGTGGAGAACTCCAGCTAAGGACCTTAATAGCAAGGCAACCACAGAGACACCTGGCTGATTTGATTACGGGGGGACTACAATAAATAGAAAACTTGGGTCTGTTGAGGTAGGGGATGTTTTCATTACTTTACAAGATTAATGCAGTTCAGCTCAGCTTTTTAACAAAGTTGAAAACACAAAGCACTTAGAGAGCGAAGAGATTTAAGCCTGGTTGGCTAGGGAAACATCACCCACCGTAGATAACACGGTACAAAATAATCCTCTACGTTTATTTTGGCTCCGGGAACAGTCGTCGGGTTCCAAAGGAATCTGTCAATTTTTTTCCCTCGGCTTTGGGGGGAAAAAAAAAACCGAGAGAAAGAAAAAGAAAAACCTGACAAAACACCACTTCAAAACACAGTGATTGTAAACGACTTCTTTCCTTGCCGAATTCAAGCTTCTGGGTGGAAAGAATATTTTTGCGGATTGTCAGGGATGTCTGCACATGTTATTTGTACGATGCTGCGATTTTTAAAAAGCCAGGATTTAGTTGTGAAAGGGCCCAATTTCCCCCCTTCCTCATTTTAGAACAGAAAGAGATGTCAAAATGAGGCTGAATGGGAGAAGCAAGGGAGAGGCCAATATGAGAACATCCCAGTTAAAAGCCAAAAGGAACAAACACACACAAAAAAAACCCACACACACACAAATGAAAAAGCAGCCTTCCTCACATACGGCAACTATAAAAGGTAAACGTTCCCCTCGCACATATGTGCCAGTTGTTCCCGACTCTAGGGGGCGGTGCTCATCTCCGTTTCAAAGCCGAAGAGCCAGCGCTGTCCGAAGACGTCTCCGTGGTCATGTGGCCGGCATGACTAAATGCCAAAGGCTTACAGAACGCTGTTACCTTCCCACCAAAGGTGGTTCCTATTTTTCTACTTGCATTTTTTACGTGCTTTCGAACTGCTAGGTTGGCAGAAGCTGGGACAAGTCACGGGAGCTCACCCCATTACGCGGCACTAGGGATTCGAACCGCTCAACTGCCAACCTTTCGATTGACAAACTCAGCGTCTTAGCCACTGAGCCACCGCATCCCTATACAGGGACTATACAGGACTTGAATTCAGCCCATTTCCAAGACTGGTGACTGTGCAAATGAGACCTGCAAGTATAAAAGAAGAAAAAAAAAACCCCAACATCGGCCCTCAGGAGTGACAAGGGAGTCCAGATAGTCCTCGATTTACAACCACAATTGAGCCCAAAATTTATGTTGCCTGAGTGAGACAGTTAAGTGAGTTTTGCCCCATTTTTACGACCTTTTGTGTCACCGTTTTTAAGTGAATCACTGCAGCTGTTAAGTTAGTAACATGGCTGTTAAGTAAACCTGGCTTCCCTGTTGACTTTGCTCATCAGAAGGTCGCAAAAGGGGATCACATGACCCCGGGACACGGCAACCGTCATAAATATGAGCTAGTTGCCAAGTGCTGAATTTTGCTCATGTGACCATGGGGATGCTGCAATGATCCTAAGTGTGAAAAACAGTCATAAGTCACTTTTTTCCAGTGCTGTTGCAACTTCGAACGGTCACTAAATGAATGCTTGTACGTTGAGGACCACCTGTAGGCAGGAAGTCAAAGAGCCCTCTGCATTTTATACGCCTGCCTATTAATTGCAACAGAATCTTAAAATTACATTTTCTCCAACTCTGCTCTTGGTGAGCTTGAGAGAAATATCCTTCAGGTCCTCGTCTAGTTTCAAACGACGGCTGTTGTTTTCTGATTCTTTGTAACGGCAGGGTGAATACCTGGTTTTAAAAATAAAATATTCCTCCCAATTCCTTTGCCAACAGATCAGAGAGCTGATTGTTCAACCCCGGAACCTGCTGTTGCATTCAAAACCACCCTGAAAGAAAACTATGATTAACTTCAGGAGCCCCGTACTGGCGTGCGTGTATTTTTAACACAAAAGGATTAGCTTCCTCGTTGACTTTGCTTGTCAGGAAGGTCCCAAAAGACGATCACGTAACCCAAAGGATGATCATGGTCACTGCAACTGTCGTATATATGAATCAATTGTCAAGAATCCAAATTTGACCATAGGGATGTTGCAATGGTTCCAAGTGTAAAAAACAATCGTAAGTCGCTTTTTTCAGGGATGTTGTAACTTTAACAGTTATTCAATGAACTGTTGTAAGTCGAGGACTACCTGTATTGGGTCTCTACAGCACTGTTTCTCAACCTTGGGGGCATTAAGTTGTATGGACTTCAACTCCCAGAATTCCCCCAATCAGCCATGTTCTAGAGCAGGGGTCTCCAACTTCAGCAACTTTAAGACTTGTGGACTTCAACTCCCATCCATACAGGTAATCCTCAACTTACAACCATTTGTTCAAAGTGACTTATGACTGGTCCTTGCTATTATGCCACTCCAGGAGTTCGATTCTGACTGGCTCAAGGTTGACTCAGCCTTCCGTCCTTCCAAGGTGGGTAAAATGAGGACCCAGATTGTTGGGGGCAATAGGCTGACTCTGTAAACCGCTTACGGAGGGCTATAAAGCACTGTGAAGCGGTATATAAGTCTACGTGCAATTAATCTTCCAAAGTATCTGAAGGCAAGACAAGAAACAATGGATGGAAACTAATCGAGGAGAGAAGCAACCTGGAATTAAGAAGAATTTTTTTAACAATGAGGACAATTAACCGGTGGAACAGCTTGCCACCAGAAGTTGTGGGTGCTTCATCACTGGAAGTTTTTAAGAAGAGACTGGACAGTCACTTGTCTGAAATGGTATAGGATTTCCTGCTTGAGCAGGGGGCTGGACTAGAAGACCTCCAAGGTCCCTTCCAGCTCTATTCTGATTCTATTATCTGTCCTTCTCTGCATCATTGGTCCAACTAGTGAAATGTTCTTCCTGCTAGGAAGTTCTTCCTAATGTCCAATGCTAATCTTCTTTCCGGTGATTTAACACCAATTTCCTGCACTCTGGAATGACACCAACCAGGTGTTGACCTTTCCAAACAGATGTTGACCTTTCCCAGAGATACCTTTCCTCTGACTTCTCTGTGGACCAGTTAAATTTTCCAAAGAAGGTGTGGGTGGAGGATATCTAATCTCAGAGTGTCAATTCGACCGCTTTTCCGAGCTCCACTTGGGAGAACAGAAAGTGCTTCAGAAAATGCTTGACTTGAAGCTGTTTGTGGAGTTTCTGGGAATTAAATATAACAATGGACTTTTAACAAGGGCGTTGAAGTTTATTTTATTTTTATTATTATTTTTTTGCTTTAATTTATATGCCGCCCTTCTCCGGAGACTCAGGGTGGCTTACAATGCGTTAAGCAATAGCCTTCATACTTTTGTATATTTATACAAAGTCAGCTTATTGCCCCCACAAACTGGGTCCTCATTTAACCTACCTTAGAAAGGATGGAAGACTAAGTCAACCTTGAGCCTGGTGAGATTTGAACTTGCAGTAATTGCAAGCAGCAGATGTTAATAACAGTGCATTAGTCCACTGTACTACAGGCTCTTCATTAATTTTGGTGGTGGTGGGGTTTTAACAGATAACAGCTTCCTTAATGTGAACAAGTATTGGGTCGACTTCATAGACAAGACAATAAATTTGTATATGTGGCGTATTTAAGAGAATGTGATGGTAAAATACTAGAGAATGTCGATTTATGACAATCGAAAATTTCTGTTGCTAAGCGAGACGTTTGTGAAGTTTTGCCCCATTTTATGACTTCTCTTGCCCCGTTTGTAAAGTGAAGCACTGCAGTTGTTAAGTTAGTCACACGGTTGTTAAGTGAATCTGGCTTCCCGGTTGACTTTGCTTGTAAGAAGGTCGCAAAAGCAGATCACACGAACCCCCCCCCCAGGACATGGCAACCGTCATAAATAGGAGTCGGTTGCCAAGCGCCTGAATTTTGATCACGTGACCATGGGGATGCTGCAACGGTCATAAGTATGAAAAACGGTCATAAGTCACTTTTTTGTAACTTTGAATGGTCACTAAATGAACTGTTGTAAATCAAGGACTCCCTGTAGGTGAAGGAGGAGGACATTTAATCTGAGAGTTTCAACTTTGCTGTTTTTCTGAGCTTCCCTTGAGTGAACAGAAAGTGCTTCAGAAAATGCTAGGCCTTCAAGCTGTTTGTGGAGTTTCTGTGACGTAAATATACTAACAGAGGGCTTTGAAATTTAATTTATTTTGGGAGGGTTAACAGTGAACAGCTTTCTTACAGCGAACAGGCATTGGGTTGACTTGATTGACAACAGATTTGTACACAGGTAGTCCTCGATTTACAACAATTCGTTTAGTGACCATTCAAAGTTACAACGGGGCTGAATAAAGTGACTTACAACCGTTTCCCACAATTTATGACCGTTACAGCATCCCCATGGTCACGTGATCAAAATTCAGGCCCTTGGCAACCGACGCACATTTATGACTATTGCGATGTCCTGAGTTCACGTGATCGATCCCCTTTTGCGACCCTCTGACAAGAAAATTCAATGGGGAAGCCAGATTCGCTTAATTAACCATGTTACTGACTTAACAACTGCAACAATTCGCTTAACACCTGTGGCAAGAAAAGACGTAAAATGGGGCAAAGCTCACTGAACGAATGTCTCGCTTAGCAACAGAAATGTTGGGCTCAATTGTGGCTGTAAGCTGAGGACGACCTGTATCATGTGACATCAAGAAAGGTCAGTAGTGGCCCAAGTTCTTGTCATATCCTTTGCTTTCCAAAGGAGAGATGTTTGAGGAGCATCAAGATGTGGTTATATGGTTTCATAGGATAGGATAGGATAGGATAGGATAGGATAGGATAGGATAGGATAGGATAGGATAGGATAGGATAGGATAGGATAGGATTTTTTAATTGGCCAAGTGTGATTGGACACAGAAGGAATTTGTCTTGGTGCATACGCTCTCAGTGTACATAAAAGAAAAATAACATGCTAACATGTTCTAACATGCTAAGCTTCCTCTATGGGACAAGAGTCGAAGCATCTCAAAAACCTGCAGCATCTCCATGCCAACATCCATGTTGTTAGGAATCCGATGGAGAGAATGCAGACCAAAAACCCTAAAGAAGCATTATTTTCCCTGCCTTCAAAGCCAGATAACACTGGTGGTCCTTGAAGTGTGTGATTTGTCTGCTGTAATGCATAGGTTGCTTTATTTTCTTGGATCAACCACTAAATCACTGTTTCGAGGTTTTCTGCTCTCCCGGTATCACAATAATGAGTTTTTAAGCCACCGTAGACGGATCGATACCAAATGGATGTCCCAAACAGAAGGATTGAGATGAAACGCTGGCGAGACCCTAGCATTTTTCACACCTTGGCAACCCTGGGGCTCAAGGGCTCCAAACTCTGTCCCCCTCGATGGAAAGCTCTTCAGTCTACAGCTCAACTTCTCTGCAAGATTTATTGTGAAGAAATTACCGTACTTTTTGGAGTATAAGACGCACTTTTCCCCCACTTTTCCCCCAATGTTGGTGCGTCTTATACACCAAATACAGCCATTTGTGGCCTCCCGAAACCCCGCCCCGCGCATCCCGTTTTCGCCAATAACAGGCCTGTTTTTCGCAAAAACGGGGTCTGCAGAGGGTTTGGGAGGCCTGCAGAGTGCTCCTGGGGGCTGGGGAGGGCAAAAATTTTTTTTTTTGTTTACCTCTTCAAAATCTTGGTGCAAAATCTTGGGAAGGGCAAAAATGCGATGCGTGTTTTGCAAAAACAGGGACATTTTTGCCCTCCCCAGCCCCCAGGAGCACTCTGCAGGCCTCCCAAACCCTCTGCGTGCCCCCGTTTTTGCAATAAACAGGCACGTTTTTGCCCTCCCCAACCCCCCACGCATCACGTTTTTGCCCTCCCCAACCCCCAGGAGCACTCTGCAGGCCTCCCAAACCCTCTGCGCGTCCCGTTTTTGCAAAAAATGGGACGTGCAGAGGATTTGGGAAGCCTGCAGAGTGCTCCTGGGGGCTGGGGAAAGCAAAACCTTTTCTTTTCTTGTTTACCTCTTCAAAATCTTGGTGCGTCTTATACTCCAGTGCATCTTATAGTCCAAAAAATGCAGTATATCATCCCTTCTTTCTCCATGTCACAATGCCTAAGCTAGGATTCAGCTACAGGTAGTCCACTGTTTGCTTAGTGACTTTTCAAAGTTACAACAGCATTGAAAAAGGGGGCTTTTAACCGTTGTTCGCACTCACAACGGTTGCAGCATCCCCAATGGTTACGTGATCAAATTTCAGAGGCTTGATAACTGACTCAGATTTATGACAGTTGCAATGCCCCAGCGTCACGTGATCCCCTTGTGCGACCTTCTGACAAGCAAAGTCAGTGGGGAAGCCAGAGTCACTTAACAACCGTGTTACTAACTTAAAAACTGCAGTGATGCACTTAACAACTCTGGCGAGAAAGGTCGTAACACGGGCCAAAACTCACCTAACAACTGTCTCGGTTAGCAACAGAAGTTTTGGGCTCAATTGTGGTCATAAGTCCAGGACTCTCTGCATTTGAGGCTGGACCACAGTAAAGTGAACGAAAGGATCTCTTGAACCTGTAGCCCAGATTTTGCAGACCTCATCTATTACAATCCTTGTTTTGTCTTCTTTGAAAATACACAAAGCACACAGGACAACCTACAAGCCACTTTCAAAGCTAAGCCGGCAATCGTGGTATTTTTTAAGGGTTACATAGCTGACTCCTCTTTATAATACACAACCCCTACTATTAATATTTCTCCGTGCCAGAGAAGAAAAGGCTTGATGCCTTCTAAACAGATCTGCTTATGTTGCAATTAATAGCGATGGCTGCATTTGCAGGGAAGAAAGGAAAAGCATCCTCTGGTGGAGCTGATGCATCCCCTTGAAGTGGGGTTTACTAAGTTGCGAACTATGTATCCTGGTGTGATTTGAGAAGTTTATTTATTAATTTTATTTGTATCCCACCTTTATTAGTTTTACCAATAGAACATATCCAACACACCTTCCTCTTCCTATTGTCACCACAACAACAACCTTGTGAGGTGGGTTGGGCTGAGACAGTGGGATTGGCCCATGTTCACTCAGCTGGCTTTCATGGCTAAAGCAGGATTAGAACTCACAGTCTCCTGGTGATTGGCCCAAAGTTGCCCAACTGGCTTTCATTAAGGTGGGACCAGTACTCACAGTCTCCTTGGTGATTGGTTCAAAGTTGACCAATTGGCTTTCATGGCTAAGGTGGGACTAGAACTCACAATCTCCTTGGTGATTAGTTCAAAGTTGACCAATTGGCTTTCATGGCTAAGGTGGGACTAGAACTCACAGTCTCCTGGTGATTGGTTCAAAGTCGCCCAACTGGCTTTCATGGCTCAAGTGGGACTAGAATTCACAGTCTCCTGGTGATTGGCTCAAAGTTACCCAGTTGGTTTTCATGGGTAATGAAGGACTAGAACTCATCATCTCCTGCTTTCTAGCTTTGTGCCTAAACTACTAATTAGATGACTAACAGGTTCCAGCCAAGGACAAAGCTTTACCTTGGTTATTCCCCATCACCCATCCCTAGGTCTCGGTCTCAACTGCAACTCAAGGAGAGCCACAAAGTAAGTCCCTCCGAGTTAAAATTTCTGCCATGTGCTTAATCTCTTCCCAAAGGTTGCACATTACTCCATCAGCCACAAAGGGATTATTCAATAACTCCTCAAGTGGAATTCAATGTTCTCAGAGAAAGCACGTCCAGGATGGAGAAAATGCTCTTTGGGAGATGGGGAAATTCTTCCTCTAAACCAGGTTGGGAGGACTTCCAGGATTTGCTCCAAAGCAGATGGGAGGACTTCCACTCCCAGGATTTCCTAGCCAACATGGGCTGGCTGGGGAATCCTGGTGGGGTGGAAATCCATCCGTCTTAAAATGGCCAAGATGGGAAAACCCTGGTCTGAAACTCTTCAGAAAGGAAAGCAGCTGTCAGAAAGAAAGAAAGAAAGAAAGAAAGAAAGAAAGAAAGAAAGAAAGAAAGAAGGAAGGAAGGAAGGAAGGAAGGAAGGAAGGAAGGAAGGAAGGAAGGAAGGAAAGAAAGAAAGAAAGAAAGAAAGAAAGAAAGAAAGAAAGAAAGAAAGAAAGAAAGAAAGACTGTTCCTGCAATCAGGTGTTTGAAGAAATGCTGCCTTAAAAGAGTGGGGCAAATTTACCAAAGGAGCACAAATGAAAACCACAAGTTTCTCAAAGAGGCAAGTCTATTGAAGGCCATGTGGGAAATGAACACAACGCACATACCTCACCATTTAATTTTAGTGCCTGGGTGGTTTGCGCTGACCTGGTGCATCTTCTCCCATTGAACAGGAGGCCAATTGAGATCAGTGACTCAGCTTTGAGAGGGGCTCAGAGGTTTAAAACCACAGTCAATACACTGGGTTCCTTCCTTAACTACACAGGATGTGGGTTCATCTACAGGTAGTCCTCGGCTTACAACCACAGTCGGGACTGGGAAATGTGTTGTTAAGAGGTATGGCCATTAAATGAGGCATCACATGACTGCACCCAATTTTATGACTTCTTTTGCCATGATCGTTAAGGGAGACATCCTGTGGTCGCCATTTGTGACCTTCCTTGCTGGTGTAGGAAGCCCCCCTCCCAAGAGAATGAAATATTTTGGGGAGTATTAAAAGAGGCAGAATATTATATTTCCCCAAAGGAGAAATGGAAAAACATGGTCTTAAAGGCAGAAAGTATCCCTCTCTTCCTGCATAATGAAACATCCTCCAGCAGATGCCTGAAGTCTTTAGAGATGGATATTTTATGTTCATTAAGAAAGACTGGCCACTCTATTCATAAACAAAACACCTTCAGCTCCAGTTGATGGGATTAAGTAGGACAGGACGTGACCTTTTAGGACATAATACGATTAACCCACCACCATTAGAATAGCAAAAGACATAAGGCTCACTACATTGCACAACCCGCTGGAGCATCTCAGAACCCTATAAAAATCCATGTACTCATCAAACCAATTTGTCAGCTGTCCCAGAATTATATGCTGTGGTTGGTTTTGCTCATCAATAAACAGAGTCCTTCTTTCCAATCGGCCTCCATTTTATTTCCAGCGTCTTTTTCCCGACTTGGAACCAGACCAGATTTTTCTTCCAACACCAACTGCCCTACTGAATTTCCAGATCACATAAAGGTTGGGAAAGTTGCAAATGGCCATCAGGTGACTCTAGGACCCTCAAACTACCAGAAATGTGAGCCCTTTGCCAAGACCCCCCGGATCGCGATCGCGTGACCACAGGGACGCTGCAATGGTTGTTAAGTGCGAGGATCAGTCGTAAATCCCTTTTTTGAGCATCGCCGTAACTTTGAACAGGCACTAAACAAATGGTCATAAGTCAAGGGTTATGATTGTACATATTGTTAAATCTACTTACGAGTCCAAAAGATTATTTGCTTCTACAATTTTATTATTTATATCCCATCTTTGTTTTTTTATAAACAACTCAAGGCAGGAGACATATTTAATACTTCTTCCTCCTCCTATTTTCCCCGCAACAAAAACCCTGTGAGGTGAGTTGGGCTGAGAGAGTGTGACTGGCCCAAGATCACCCAGGTGATGGGTGCCTAAGATGGGACTAGAATTCCCACTCTCCCAGCTTCTAGCCTGGTGCCTTAATCACTAGTGATTCTTTCTATTAAAGTCAATTTAAGTGCTGCTGCAAAGATCCCAGATTTTTATCTTACGCTTACATGCATTTATTTATGATAATTAGCTTTCAGAGTAAAAACCCAGCTAATCCTCAGACATACAACTTGTAAAATATTGTATTTATTTCTTGTGGCTTGAGGAACAATAAGTATGGCTGCATGAGGACCATAAAAACAACAACAACATTTTTTTCCAATACTTTCAGAACCATCTGACAATATCTGTGTGTTTTTCAAATCATGAGGTCTGCAAACTTAATTGGGCCTATAACAGTTGAACACCTGTGCCTTTTACCAGGACTTATGTGCAACTGATTATATACCCTTCTTTGCAAACCCCTATTTGTACATTACACTCATATGAGCGTTCCCACTTCAAATCTTTACTGTTGGACATGTACACAATAGCATCTGCAAGAAATGCTGGCACATTAATCAATAACAGCTTTTGCAGTGACAGAAAAAAAAATCGTTAAGTCTATTTTACCAGAAATAAATAGGCCATACCTACATTTGAATTCACTTAATGGGAGATGCCTAGACATTTAATCACTCATACCAGAAAAATCAATACTTGCATATATACACATTCCCGTCTTCCCCGCTGAAATAGCTTTCAAAATTATACAATACAACCTTTTAACTTTTTCTAACACCTTTTTTTTTTTTAACATTACCCATTTTGTCACATTTTTTTTCCTCCAGGACTGTGAGAGTTAGCAAGTGGCTTTAGACCAGGGGTATCCAACTCTGGCAACTTTAAGACTTGTCGACTTCAATTCCCAGAATTCCCCAGCCAGTTTGGTGGGTTGCACTGAGAGTGACTGACTCACCCAAAGTCACCCAGCTGGCTTTCTTGGGCATGGCGGAACTTGAACTCATGGTCTCCTGCTTTCTAGCCTGGTGCCTTAACCACTAGACCAGTGATGGCGAACCTTTTTGGTACCAAGTGCCCAAACTGGAATGCGAGTGCAAGCGCGCACGTACGCCGGAGCACCGGAAACCCGAAGACCAGCTGGACGGCGCGCACATGCCTGGTTTTTGGGCATTTTTGGCCAGCTTTCGGGCCGTCCCCAACTTTGGCAAGTTTAAGACTTGTGGACTTCAACTCCCAGAATTCCCTAGCCATGGAGACAACTGACTCACATTTATGACGGTTGCAGTGTTCTAGGGTCACGTGATCCCCTTTTGCAACTTTCTGACAAGCAAAGTCAATGGGGAAGCCAGACTCACTTAACAACCGTGTTACTGATTGAACAACAGCAGCGATTCACTTAACAAACGTGACAAGAAACGTTGTAAAATGGGGCAAAAACTCACTTAACAAATTTCTCGCTTAACAACATAAATTTTGGGCTCAATCGTGGTTGTAAGCTGAGGGCTACCTGTACTCACTCTATTGATTGATTGATTGATTGATTGGTTTGGTTTAATTGTCACCCAGTTCCCTTTGAAGCAACTCTGGGTGGCTTACAAAATTAAAAGCCAATAAAAACATGAACAATAAATATACCTTTTAAGAAAAAGAAGTTACAATTAAAAAGATGGGGAGGAAAGGAGCAAAATGAGCAATGGGGGGGCGGGGGGGCAGAGTTGGTATTCAGCCGGTTCGGACTGGTTCAGCCGAACCGGTTGCGGAGACTGTGGATGGGCCCCGCCCACCCGCCTGGATGTAATGCCGTCCTATTTAGCCACGTTTTTGAGCCTGGGCGCATGCGCAGAAGGCATGCGCGCAAGCAAAGCACATGCACGGAAGGTGCATGCGCAAGAAAGCGCATGTGCGGAAGGCCAGGCGCATGCACAGAAGGGACGCGCATGAAGCGAGCATGCACACACAGGGCGAACCGGTGGTAAGAAAATGTGAAATCCACCACTGATGGGGGGGAGGGGGAGATTTATTTATTTATTTATTACATGTATTTATATGCCGCCATTCTTCAGAAGGACTCAGGGTGGCGAACACAAGTTAAGAAACAAGTACAATAAAATCCCATTTTAAACCAAATAACTAATTAATAGTAAATAATAAAACCCGGAATCAGAGTCAACCTATTTGTTTGAACAGCCAAATCTTCAGGTCCCGACGGAAGGAACGGAGATCAGGAGCCGTCCGGAGCTCGGTAGGCAATTCATTCCAGAGGGTGGGAGCACTCACAGAGAACGCCCTACCCCTGGGCACAGCAAGGCGACATTGGCTCGCCGTCGGAACCCTGAGGAGAGCGGCCCTATGTGAGCGAACAGGACGGTGAGAGGCAGGCAGGAGAAGGTCCTGCAAATATCCCAGATCTAAGTCATGTAGGGCCTTATAGGTGAGGACTAGCACCTTGAAGCGGACCGGAGAACCACTGGTAACCAGTGCAGCTCACGCAGGAGGGGTGTTATATGAGAGTAACGAGGGGCTCCCGTAACAACCCGTGTGGCTGCATTCTGGATCAGCTGGAGTCTCCGGGTGTATCTCAGGGGCAGGCCCATGTAGAGGGAACTGCAGTAATCTAAGCGGGAAGTAACCAGGGCATGAGTGACTGTGCGAAGGTCATCCAGGAAAGGGCACAACTGGCGCACCAGGCGAACCTGTGCGATGGAGTCTTCTCTTAATCTGTCAACCCCTTCCAGCTTGATATGCCCCAGTTGGGATATGGAAGGTCAGAAGGATGTCTTGGTATTTTTTTGGGGGGGGGGGAAACAGGGTTCTCCAAATTGGGCTCTAGAACTAAAATTGCCCTTTCCCCTTCCTGCTACATCCAACCATCAAGAGAAGGAATAAAAAGAAATTTCTCAACAGGAATAGAATGGGAGGGCTGGAGAGGTGGGAACAGCTGTGCTCTCTTCTCTGTCTTTAGTGGGATGTTCCCCAAAATGGGAGACTTAGTCAGAATTGGGGGGGGGCGCGGGGGGGAAGTGAAGAGAGACTGTCCCAGGCAAGTGGTTCCGTCAGCAAGTTTGCAGCAGGTGCCGTAAGGTCTATTTTAAAAGCATCGCTTCTCACGATGCCACTGGTTGCTCTCTCTGGATTTAGAAAAGCCAGGGGTTTCCCCCCAACCCCCCAAATTTGCGGCCCTCAAGAAGGCACGGAGAACGTGATTATTTCAGAGTGTGCCATCGGAATGAAAACCTTTTGTCTTGCCTCTTTTTAAATTGTGCTTTTCCATTCATCTTTATTTTTTTTTTTCCTCGGTGTTGGTTCGCAAGAGCTTTCAACAGCTGCGTCAGCAGCTCAGAAGTCTGTCTTGGAGAATTGTTAAGAAGGGCTCTTCTTGTTAACAATACCAGATTGTTGCAGATCATGCTGACCGGCACTGTTGATTCAAGAAATTTTGTTCTCTCTGCGGAGCAAAATGGGATGTTCATCTTGAGTGTCCTTTCGTGGCAAAACTACTTTTTTAAAAAATCGTGCCTTTAGAACAAACAGCAATGTGACCTGGGAACCCGTGGAGTCCTCGGAGACCCTTTCAGGGGTCCATGAAGTTAAATAAATAAATAATTTGAATATTCCTCAGGGTTTCCTTTTCTAACGCAGGAAACATCAGTAGATTTAATCTGCCTAAACCAAAGCTTTCGGGGGCCCTCAATCATTTCTATGAACGTTTAAGGGGGTCTGAGACTCTGGGCCCTCCGGAGCCACAGGTTGCTGACCCCTGGACTATCCTAAAGGTGCTTTTTTTCAAGAGGCAACGAGACTTTCTGTTTTTTCTTTGAAGACGTTTCACTTTTCATCCAAGAAGCTTCTTCAGCTCTGACTGGAGGGTGGGGGAATGGAAGGATTTTATATTCCTTGCAGATAGCTGGTCATTTGCATCCTTTTAGAGAGTCATTGAGGCCACTTGGAGGTCTGTCTGTGTCCTCAGGGTCACCTGAGTGGTGCAAATGGGTGTGGAGCCTTCCTGCAACTGTTGAAAGGATTGTGTGATAGACTGGAGACAGCAGTTCCAAGAAGGCTCCACACCCAATTTCCACCACTCAGGTGACCCTGAGGACACAGACAGACCTCCAGGTGACCTTAACGACCTGCTAAAAGAATGCAAATGACCAGTCTTCAAAGAAAAACTATTAAGTCCATTTGCCTCTTGAAAAAAGCAGCTTTCGGACAACCATGACCTGGATGACTGAGAATCTCTGTTGTAAACTGAGGATAACCTGTATTTCTGGCCTTAGGTTAGCTTTTGCAATTTCCCTTTTTCGTACCATCCACCACCCAGTAAGCCTGAGAGATCGGCACATCCCTCTGATTTCCAAGGAAATGGCAATTCAGACCTTGAAGTTCATATACAGGAAGTCCTCGACTTACAAACATTCATTTAGTGATCGTTCGAAATTGAAAAGGCACTGAAAAAAGTGACTTATGACTGTTTTTCACGCTTAGCACCACCCTGAGAATTCAGACACTTGGCAACTGGCATGTATTTATGACGGTTGCAGTGTCCCAGGGTCATGTGATCCCGTTTTACGACCTCCTGACAAGCCAAGTCCATGGGGAAGCCAGATTCGCTTAACAACCATGTGCCTAATTTAACTTCAGTGTTTCATTTAACAACTGTGGCAAGAAAGGTCATAGAACGAGACACAACTCACTGAACAGCTGTCTCGCTGAGCAACAGAAATTTTGCTAAATTGGAGTCACCATGAGTGAGTTGGCGGGGGGAGGGGCATGCAAATTTTCTTAAATTCTTACATTTTATGATTGATTTCTTTAGAAAGAATCATAAAAAAGTTTAGCATGGGCGATGCTAGTCACGCACACTATTTTTCTCTTCCCTAAAATATAAGTGACTTTTCTGCTCCAACAGTACAGTGAGGAGAAAGAAATGGGAGCAAAGTGTCTATAATCTAAGGATTAAATCTTAATCTAAGGATTTAAAAAAAATCATTAAAAAGTTCATTGCATCCAGGTACTTCTCCTTTATCATGGTGGCGCAGTAGTTAGAATGCAGTATAGCAGGCTAACTCACTGCTCACTGCCAGGAGTTTGGCTCAAGGTTGACTCAGCCTTCCATCCTTCCAAGGTGGGTAAAACGAGGATCCAGATTGTTAGGGGCCATATGTTGGCTCTGTAAACTGGTTAGTGAGTGCTGTAAAGCACTGTGAAGCGGTATATAAGTCTAAGTGCTAGTGCTATTGCAGGCCAACTCTGCCCACTGCCAGGAGTTCAATTCTGAGCAGCTCAAGGTTTACTTGGCCTTCCATCCTTCCGATGTCGGTAAAATGAGGACCCAGATTGTTGGGAGCAACCCTGTTTCCCCCAATATAAGACATCCCCTGATAATAAGCCCAATCAGGTTTTTGAGCGCATGGCAATAAGGCCAAGCGCTTATTTCAGGGTTCAAAAAAATATAAGTCAGGGTCTTATTTTCGGGGAAACGCGGTATATGCTGACTCTGCAAACAGTTTAGAGAGGGCTGTAAAGCACTGTGAAGTGGTATAAGTCTACGTGGTATTGCTGTTGCAGACTCACTCTACCCACTGCTAGGAGTTTGATCCTGACCGAGTCAAGATTGGCTCAGCCTTTCATCCTTCTGAGGTCGGTAAAATGAAGACCCAGTTTGTTAGGGGCCATATGCCGATTTTGTAAACTGCTTAGAGAGGGTTGTAAAGCAATGTGAAGTGGGATATACTGTAAGTCTATTGCTATAAGTGCTATTTTGTTTTCAAGGCACAAGAGTTATATCCAAGCATCCAAAACCTGCTGGACAAAGCTAGAAATGAGTAAATAAGGCAGACATTCCACAGGAATGCACTGATCAGCATGGATAGTTGGTCCAGTATTGATCTTGGTGTTAATTTCCACTTATCTGGAAACTGATTGCTGGTGAGGAGGTCTTTTAGTCCTCTTGTTTCCCCTTTGGCTTTTTGATTATCTCTTTTAAATGGTATGTAGATGTTGTTTATCTCAATGTGCCTGTTGATAGCTGAGAGGAACCACCAAGCACACTCTACCAACACTATAGCCACTATATATAAACAGAACGAACCCCATTCTCTTCTAGCACTGATGATGTTACCTAGTTTGGGTAATGAAACATCTTCAAGAAAACAACCGAGCTCAGTAAGCACCAAGAACCCCCCTCATTCAATATGTACAATCAGACATATTTTTACCCTTCCTTCTGAGTTGATTTCCTGGTCTGGGTCATTTAATAGGGCTGTCACTATATAACAGGAGACAGCAGAGGAAAAATAGGATTAGAAATAATGAGCTGCTTTGTCAAAAAAATGTTGTACAGCAGAAACCTGAGAATGAGGGTGGAGAATTAAGTGAATGCAACAGGAATAAAGGGGTAATTAATGAAGAAAAATCTGATTATAGTAGCCATAGAGAGCAAGTAAAAAGTAAAGCGGATTCTTAGAATGAAGATCATGCAAATTAGCTCTGATCTATATCTCACAGCCACCTAGTAACAGGAGTAGCCTTCCAGCCTCAGCTGGGCTAATATTGACCAACAATCAAGAGGCAAACAATACCCCAATCAAGGAAGTACTAAATCAGACAAATAAGTTAACAGTAAGCAATAGCCTAATCCAGGAACCACCAAGAACACTCCGACCAACACTGACAGGACAAGCCACTTGTATATTAACAAAGAGAAAACCCTTCTAGCACTGATGATGTTACCTATTTGGGTAATGAAACGTCTGCAAGAAAACAACCAAGCTCAGAGAGCACCAAGGACCCAAGTATTCAACCCTGACCTACAATTATTCTAGTGATTCTGTATTCTGATAACATCTAGAGATCTGTGGCCAAAGCCGCCCTGAGTCTTCGGAGAGGGGCGGCATACAAATTGAATTAATAAATAAATTAATTAATAAAATGATTCAAACAGAATCCTGAAGTTTAGATTGCCGTATTTTTTGGAGTATAAAACACACTTTTTTCCCTCCTAAAAGAGGCTGAAAATTTGGGTGTGTCTTATACTCCAAATGTAACCCTGCACGCGTTGTCCAAAATGGCTACCCGGAACAGATGCTGCCTTCTCTTACCCCTTCCACGCTTTGCCTGCTTTAGTCACTGGAGCTCCCTCGGATGATCAGCTGTGCTTTTTTAGAAGCTGTATTTTAGCCCCAACCAGCCCCAACCTCAAAACCAGCAAGCGAACTAATGTGCTGAAGCTGACCAGGGTAAGGACTAGCCAGATGAATACCTGGGAGGCAGAATTTTTTTTCTCCTATTTTCTTACCCAAAAACTAAGGTGCATCTTATACTCTGAAAAATACGGTATGTGTCAAGTTAGTGTCAACCCTTAGTGACCACATAGGTAGACCTTCTCTTTAGAACGTATCTTCAAATCCTCTACAGCCCTAAACCTGGAGGATTTAATATTCCCCAGCACAAGCCGAGTATATAAGAAAATGTATCCATCGTAACATTGAAAAGCCTTCCCTGACAGTCAGATAATTTTTAAAAAAAATTCCCAAAGGCACAAAATACATAAGGTTGTAACTGACCCATGACACTTAAAGCAACAAGCTCGCATGAGATCACATTTTTGACTTGACAGAAATATCCATTCAAGCAGCAGGTAAAGAACTAACTGGTCAATCAAATGTTAAGTTTCGCCAGTCACACAGTGCTCCCTAAAGCCAAGACACAAAAGGCCAAATAAAGGATCAATTCATATTCTCTCTGCTGTGCCAGCAAAGAAAATCCAGGACAAAGCTGACACGGTTAAGCAACAATCCACCGTAATAACCCTCTCCAGAACCGCTAAACAAATTGCTAAACAGATTGCGCTCCGGGGTAGGGAGATCAAAGGACAATCTAAGAAAATGGGGCTGCCCTATAGAAGACACTCTGTGTGAATGTAGAGAAGAACAATGTATCTCACATATACTATGATGCATACAATGTCCTTCAACATGTGTGAAGGAAGACCTGATGCTGGCAAGAGAAAATAGCAATAGCACTTAGACTTATATACCTCTTCACAGTGCTTTGCAGCTCTCTCTAAGCAGTTTACAGAGTCAGCATATTGCCCCCCAACAATCTGGCTCCTCATTTTACCCACCTCGGAAGGATGGAAGGCTGAGCCAACCTTGAGCCTGGTGAGATTCGAACTGCCAAATTGCAGGCAGTCCGCAGAAGTAATCTGCAGTACTGCATTCTAACCACTGCGCCACCTCGGCTCTGTCAGCGTGGCCCGATACCCAGCAAATGTTATTTAGTTTTAATACTATTTATTCTGCAAACTTTTTACATGGACTATGTTTCTATGAAGGGGCCACAATGGCTCACTGGGTTAAAGATGCTGAGTTTGTCAGCTGGAGAGTTGACAGCCCAGGTTCGAGACCCGAGCTCTGAGCAACGGGGTGAGCTCCCGTCACTTGCTCCAGCTCCTGGCTACCTAGCAATTTGAAAACATGCAAATGCGAGTAGGTTAACAGGTACCACTTCAGTGGGAAAGTAACAGAGTTCCCTGTACATGACATTGGATAACCATTTGTTTGAAGTGGTGTAGGGTTTCCTGCCTAAGCAGAGGGTTGGATTAGAAGACCTCCAAGATCCCTTCCAACTCTGTTATTCTATTCTAATCTACCTTGGAATATAAGCATGCTGGCCACAGGACCTTAGAAAATGTCTTCGGACAATGCTGGCTCCCTCAGCCAAGAAACAGAGGTGGGCATGCCTAGAGTTGAAGAAGATTGACAGGGAAATCTTTACCTTTGTATATTTTATTCACTCAGTATTGAATGTTATATATGTAAGTGCTTCTGACATGAATAAAGAAAGAGATCGAAACTTACTGGTTCGACTAACATCCGAGGCCACCTGCAACCTGCATACCTGGCAAATAAGTTTAATGAATATTTCAAATTCAGCCAGGCTGCCAGTTGGCAGGCAAACGTGAATGACAAATTATTTTTACGTACAAGAAGGCAAGGGGATCTGTTTTGTCCTTGAGCTGCTCAACTCTTAAAAATGCCCAACAGCATCAAAAGAAGGGGAGCTTGTCTTGGCCCTGTGTAGACAAACCCCAATATCTCCTCCGTGAAATGCTTCTTCACTTGGTGTTGTTCACTTGAAATGTTTTAAAACACCGATTTCTGCATTGGGTGGATTGGTGTGTATGTGTGTGTAGGAGATGGAGAGCGGGAAGAGAAATTACCTCTGCAACCTTTGGAGGAACTCCATCTCCGAGAACTTCCCGAATGAAGCATTGTTGGCTCATGTAACACGAGAGTCCGCAGGTCCTCTTGAAGGCATCTTTCAGCCGTTTTAGCTCTACATCCGTCACTGTATCGAACAGAAGAAAAGAGAGAGGAATTAGGCACATTTGCTTTAAATAAGAACACTTTGCACTCCTTAAATCAGGGGTGTCAAACTCAAGGCCCACAGACTGCATCTGGCGCATGGGGCTGCCCTGGAAACAGCGGAATTGCCCGTGGTGCCTCTGCCAGTGAAAACAGAGCTTGGGAGAGCCGCGTGTGGGCCTCCCGAGCTCCGTTTTTGCTTGCAGAGGGTTGCAGTATCCTTCCCCTGCCATGCCCACCAAGCCACGCCCACCAAGCCATGCCACGCCCACCAAGCCACACACATAGAACCGCTGGTAAAAAAATTTGAATCCCACCACTGATTCAAAGACCTCTTGTCTCACAAGGCAAACTCAACCACTTGTCCAGGGGTGAAATGCTCCCGGTTCGGACCGGATCGCTGCGCCCCACACACACACCCCATGCCCAGCTGAGCCGCGCAATCATCAGAGGCTGGGGTTTTTTTACTTTTAAAAGCATTTTTTTCTACAACCTCTTTGGCCGAAAAAATGCTTTTAAAAGTAAAAAAAACAAAACAAGGCCTCTGATGATCGCGCAGCTCAGCTGGGATCGTCAGAGGCTTTTCAAAGCATTTTTTTCTGCAACCCCTTCGGCCGAAGAGGTTGTAGGAAAAAAAAAAGGCTTTAAAAGCCTCTGGCGATCCCAGCTGACTTGCCTGATCGTCAGAGGCTTCTAAAAGCATTTTTTTCTGCAACCCCTTCAGCCGAAGAGGTTGTAGGGGGAAAAAAATGCCTTTAAAAGCGTCTGGTGATCCCAGCTGAGTTGCCTGATCGTCAGAGGCTTCTAAAAGCATTTTTTTCTGCATCCTCTTAAGGTTGTAGAAAAAAAGCTTTTAAAAGTAAAAAAAAAAAAAAAGTTGGCTATGCCCACCCAGTCACATTACCCCCACCAACCAAGCCATGCCCACAGAACCGATAGTAGCGAATTTTAGATTTCACCCCTGCACGTGTCCATCTTAGAGACCATATTCTACCTATGAGGTTGACCACCTTTTAATGTACTGCTAGGTCTTCCTCAAAAGTCTGAATGAAAAGATGCAAGAATAAGCTACAGTAGTCCTCGGCGTACAATGATTCATCTAGCAACCGTTCAAAGTTACAGCAGCACTTTAAAAAGTTATATAAGATCGGTCCCTGCACTTATGACTGTTGTAGCATCCCCACCGTCACATGATCAAGATTTGAGTGCTTGGCAACTGGCATGTATTGATGACAGCTGCAGCATCCTGGGGTCATGTGATCACCATTCGTGACTTTCTCAGCCAGCTTCCAAACTGGCAAACTCAATGGGAGGCATCAGATTAATGACGGCATGATTCATTTAACAACTGCAGTCATTTGCTTAACAACCGTGGCCAAAAAGTCATGAAATCAGATGGGACTCACTTAACAATTGCTTTGCCTAGCAACAGAAATGCTGGTCTCAATTGTGGTCATAGGTTGAGAACTATTCATTTATTCCCAGCACAATCTTTCATTTCCAGTCCAATATGCTTTTTCATATGATGGGCCTAATTGACAGCACCTAAAGAATTTCTCCTGATTTCTCTTTCTCTTCTGTTGCAACTCAGCATTTCAAAAACTGCCTCCGTTCAGAATTTTGAACCGAGTAGATGGACAGAGGAATAAAACAAGATTTTTTTTTTAAAAAAAAAAAACCACCCCAGAATACTTATTTTTCAGTTTCACGGCTAAAGTATTTACTGTGTTTCTCTCAGCTCTACAGGAACGTTGCTCATTTGCACTACGATATGAATCTGAAACAGGGGAATTCTCAACCGTGAGAAGAAAAGAATTCTTCTAGATCCCCAATTTTCCTGGATATAAAGCGCTAATGCCCCCAAACAAACATCTCCTGAGCTGCCGTGCACTGTTATTATCCTTGCTTACTCACAGAAGGAAATAAGAGTTGTCACCAAGATAGTTGACAACCATTATCAGCAGCACAAAGCATAGTGAGGCTCAGGTTGATGGGGAGGAGAGAGAGGCTGGTTGCTGCCAGTTCGCGTCGGTTCAAGCGAACCAGGAGTTAAGATTCTGCGCAGTTTGGCGAACCGGCAAATCCCACCACTGGCTGGGCCCGCCCCCGCTCATTTTTCGGCCTGTTTTCCGGGCCGTTTTCAGGCCGTTTTTCGGGCCAGTTTTGTTTTCTGAGGAGACAACGAAATCTAAGAAAGGTAGAACCAGGTGGGTTTCATACACCCCGCGATTGATCCTTGGCAAGAAATACCGTATTTTTCGGAGTATAAGACGCACCTTTTCCCCCTCTAAAAGGGGGTGAAAATTTAGGTGCGTCTTATACACCGAATGTAGTCCCACCCACCCACTGGCCCCCACCCTTTGGCCTCTGCCTTGCATCAGTTACCTCCTTGCAAGCAAACAGCAAGAAAAAACAACTCCTTTCAGCTTCAGCACAGCCTAATTAGCACAAGTTGATTCCATTGGCCTCCCGACTCTCAGATGATTTGCTCTCAGCTGTTTTGCGCAGGGCTCTGCTGCTTGCTGCAAAGAGGTAAATTGCTGGAGCAGATTTTTTTTTCCTTGTGCTAATCAAGCTATGCTGAAAATGAAACTGAAAGTAAAACAGGGTGTTTGCTGTTTGCTGCAATGAGGCAAAATTGCTCAGAGGCAGAGGGAGATTTCTTTTTCTTCTTTTCCTCACCCAAAAAGGTAGGTGTGTCTTATACTCCAGTGCGTCTTATACTCCGAAAAATATGGTACTATGCTAATACCTCATTTATATGCCGCCTAGAGTTGCTAACGATCGGTGGCATATAAATTTAATAGATAAATAAAAAGTGATACAAGTGGAGACCTTTGAATCAGAATCGGAGTAGAGCTGAAAGGGACCTTAGAGGTCTTCTAGTCCAGCCCCCTGCTCAAGCAGGAGATCCTATAACCGTGATGGCAAACCTGTGGCACACGTAGTCATATCAGTGGGCACGTGAGCTCAGCTCCGCTAGCTGATTTTTCGGCCTTCTGGGCCCACCAGAAGTAGTGAAACAGGCTATTTCCTGCCTCCGGAGGGCCTCGGGAGGGTGGTGGGGCAGGCCCATTTTTCTCTCTCACCTGGCTCCAGAGCCTCTCTAGGAATCTGGGGAGGGCAAAAACGACCTTCCACATCGCCCCAGAGGTCCTCCAGAGGCCAGAAAAGCCCAGTTTGCCAACTTCCGGTCGCACCACTGCTTATATACCCCTTCACAGTACTTTACAGCCCTCTGTAAGCCATTTACAAAGTAAGCCTCTTGCCCCCAACAATCTGGGTCCTCATTTTACCAACCTCGGAAGAATGGAAAGCTGAGTCAGCAGCTGAGCTGGGTCGATTCTGAGCTGGTCAGAATCGAACTCCTGGAGTTAGCAGTGAGTTAGCCTGTCCATTGTTAGTTAGTGAGTTAGTTTCCATCCATTGTTTCTTGTCTTGCCCTCTCTGGTGCTTTGGAAAACAATTTTAACTCCCTCTTCTTTGTGGTAGCCCCCCCAAATACTGGAATACTGCTAGCCAAACCCAAATCCAGCAGCTACTGTCTAGCCTCAGACATAACTTATGAAAATGATATGTAGCCTGCGCCTAGTTCCTAAACTTAAAGCACGCGATCAGCTGTTTCTCTTCCAACTCACTGGCATCTGTGTGATATTGCCTTTCAGTGGGGAATGAGCTGCACAGCCGTTAGCTATGGAGCTGGATGAGGGATATACTCCTTCCCAGAATGAGACTCTTACATGAAATTAAATATTGAAGCTTCATAAATATTGGGGAAGGAATAAAATAGCTGGCGTTATTTAGCGGACTCTTGAAAAGCAAGCGTCAAGGATAAGGCTTCTCAAGCTGGCCAACTTTTAAGAGGTGCGGACTTCAACTCCCAGAATTCCCCAGGGCTCTTGAAATTAATTTACTGATTAAACTTTTGTTTCGGATTCATAACAAGGCTAACCATTAAAAAGGAAGAGCTAAACAAGGAGAAGGAGGAGGAGGAGGAGGAGGAGGATTGTTGTTGTGGTTATTATTATTATAAAAAAGTAAAAAGGGTAGATTTTAATGCCTTATTTTACTGCACCGAAGGAGTTGGGAGTCAATGGCTTTTTTTCCTTTTTCCCTTGCTTTCCCCCCACTATCCATTTCCTTTTTTCCTTTCCCAATTTTCCTAATATTTGCTTTTGGATTCTTTTTGTATGTCATATTATAAAATGAATAAAACTATAAATACTGTCAAGGACCTGATGTAGATGAAGCCTTCGGAATAAATTCGATCTTTTTTCCAGAAGGCCAATTGCACCGCTAACAATCTGACTCTCTGCACCAATAATAAATATAAATATATTGTGAGCTGAACACACACAAGAAAAAAAAACACAAGGATTTTTTTTGTCTTTTGAGATACAGCCAAAACCTAGAACTAGATTCTGATATGCCAGCAGCTTACATGATTTGTAAATAATTATTTCTCTTTCAGCCCACCATGTGCTGGCACAGATGAAAAGACTTTTAGTTCCAATCTCTATTTCAGAATGTTAAGCAATTAAAAAAAAAAACCCTTAACTGAGATGGGGCAGAACCAGATCTCTCTCTCTCTCCCACAATGCCTGCTCTGTTTGCGGGAGATGCCAGCTTTTAATCTTCTTAAGATTTACTGTCCTTAATAATTAATGGAATGCATACTGCTAGGGCCATTTTCCGGCTTGCAATCCCAGCAATAATAAAAACTGCCATAAAGACTTTACAAATGGTCTATACCCCCTGCCTCAAAATGAAAAAAAAAAAAAGACAGAGAGAGAGAGAGAGAGAGAGAAAGGAGGATGGGAGGAACTAAATTCTACAACAGCGGATAACTGCTGGGAAAGCACAAATATTATCTTTTTGAACAATGAATTGATTCTTGTTCTGTAACCCCGAGACTTTAATGAAAGAATCAGTGACCTGCAGCCACGCTTGGTCACTCATCCACAGGTGAGATACACATGCCTTCTGACAAGCAGAGTCAATGAAGAAGCCAGATTCAGTTAACAACCGTGTTGCTAACTGAACAATTGCAGTGATTCACTTAACAACTGTGGCAAGAAAAGGCGTACTATAGGACAAAACTCACTTAACACTTAACACTCACTTAAGAGCCTTGATAGTACAGTGGTTTAGTGCACCCTGTTGTTAACACAGCTGCCTGCAATTTCTGCTGGTTCGAATCTCTCCAAGGCTCAAGGTTGACTCAGCCTTCCATCCTTTCTAAGGTAGGTGAAATGAGGACCCAGTTTGTGGGGGCAATAAGCTGACTTTGTATAAATATACAAAAGAATGAAGGCTATTGCTTAACGCATTGTAAGCCGCCCTGAGTCTCCGGACAAGGGCGACATATAAATCAAATTAAAAAAAAAAACAAAACTATCTTGCTTAACAACAGAAATTGTGGGCTCAGTTGTAGCCGTAAGTCAAGGACTACCTGTACTGCACTGCACTGGAGCATACCTGGAAGAACGGTCCAGCCCTAATCTCTCCCTAAGCTGCATTCTCCAAACCAGGGGTCTCCAACTTTGGTATAACTTTAAGCCTGGCGGACTTCAACTCCCAGAATTCTGGCTGGGGAATTCTGGGAGTTGAAGTCCTCCGGGCTTAAAGTTGCCAAGGTTGGAGACCCCTGCTCCAAACAGCTACTCTCCCCTCCTTTTTTTCCCCCCAAATCCACAAAGCTGGCCTGATTTAGGAAGTTATGCAAAGAATGAAGACGGGGAAATTGACTTGTTCAAACCAAGTCATGTGCTTGTGAAGTGAATCAGTTAAGTGATTTTACATGTCAGATGGTTGCAAAAGGTTACCGCATGACCCCGGGACACTGCAACCGTCATAAATACATGCCTGTTGCCAAGCCTTGGTAGTACAGTGGTCTAAGGCACCCTGTTATTAAGCTGGTTATTAAGACCAGCTGCCTGCAATTACTGCAGGGTTCGAATCTCGCCAAGGCTCAAGGTTGACTCAGCCTTCCATCCTTTCTAAGGTAGGTGAAATGAGGACCCAGTTTGTGGGGGCAATAAGTGACTTTGTATAAATATACAAAAGGATGAAGGCTATTGCTTAACGCACTGTAAGCCGCCCTGAGTCTCCGGAGAAGGGCGGCATATAAATCAAATTTAAAAAAAAAAAAAAAAGCATCCCAATTTGGATCGCATGACCACGGGGATGCGGTAACAGTCACAAGCGTGAAAAGTCAAGCTTTTTCAGTGCCGTTGTAACTTCGAAGGATCGTGAAATGGCTGTTAAGTCAAGGACTGCCACCTGCACTTCAATGCCTTGAGAATTAACACAAGAAATCAATGCCTGCCCAGTTTTATGGGACGGGTTCGGGCTTGAAGCAGCAGAGGCCCTGAACCTGCATGATTAAGAGCTAAAGGATTGCCCTGTGATAATCAACTTGGCATGGTAAGCTCTTATTTATTTGCGTAGTGTCCAATCGTACTTGCGTCTATAGCCCAGTGTTTATCAACCTCAGCAATTTTAAAAGGTGTGGACTTCAATTCCCAGAAATCCTTAGCAAGCATGCTGAGATGGAGAAACATCGATCGGATCTCTTCTGCTCAATTTCACAAAGGGTCTCTTGAAAAGGTGTCTCACCAGGGGTGGGCTGCTGGGGGTTCGCAGGGATTCGGGAGAACCTCTAGCTAAGATTCTGTGCAGTTCGGAGAACTCCCAAATCCCACTGCTGGCTGGCCCCGCCCACCCACCCTACCCCTCCCAGGAGTCCCCACACGGCCTGTTCTGGATGTAGGTAAGTGCAGGGCGCTCACAGAGGCTCAGGGAGGGCAAACAACGGGTCTACCGGAAGTTCGGGAAGGCTGGAAACAGGCCCATTTCCGGCCTCCAGAGGGCCTCCGGAGTCTGGGGAGGCGGTTTTCGCCCTCCCCGAGGCTCGAGGAAAGCCTCCAGAGCCCGGGGAGGGCAAAACACCACCACCCCACCAAGGTGCAGGAGGCTGACTAGACTACGTTCACCCAGCAACCGGACAGAGAACCCCTTGCTAAAATTTTTGAAGCCCACTCCTGTGTCTCACCTTCCTCGGCTTATGACGTCTATCTTTCCCCAGAGCTAATCCTGTCCTTTACCACTTAGATATTTCCCCAAACTTATTTGGCTAAGAGTCGTAGGAATCTGAGTGTAATATTCAGCAATGTATAATGGAAAGTAAAACACATAAACCATATAGAGCTACCTTGATGCAATGAAGGCCCTGAGAATATAGTACAAGCTTCAATATCTAATGAGTAAATTCTATTTTTGCTGGGCTGCTAAGAATCAAACCAGGTTAGAAGCCAGGAGGCTCTGAGTTCTAGTGCCGTCTTAGGCATGAAAGCCATCTGGGTGCCTTTGAGGCAATCACTCAATCTCAGCCCAACCCACCTCATAGGGTTCTTGTGGGTAAAATAGGAGGAGGAAAGAGTATGAGTTATGTTTGCCACCTTGAGTTATTTATGCCATAAGAAAAATGGAATAAAACATTAATAAAAAACAAAACAAAACAACAAAACAAAACAACACAACACAATACAATAGTGTTTCCAAGAAGCACCAATTGTAGAGCTGGATTTAGGATGCTAGATTCTATGACCTAAGAATCTTCCTTCCGTATTAGTAAGGTAAAGGTAAAGGTTCCCCTCGCACTATGTGCCAGTCGTTCCCGACTCTAGGGGGCAGTGCTCATCTCCGTTTCTAAGCCGAAGAGCCAGCGCTGTCCGAAGATGTCTTCGTGGTCAGGTGGCTGACATGACTCAATGCCAAAGGCGCACGGAACGCTGTTCCCTTCCCACCAAAGGTGGTCCCTATTTTTCTACTTGCATTTTTTACGTGCTTTCGAACTGCTAGGTCGGCAGAAACTGGGACAAGTAACGGGAGCTCACCCCGTTACGCGGCACTAGGGATTCAAACCACTGAACTGCCAACCTTTTGATCGACAAGCTCAGCATCTTAGCCACTGACCCACCGCATCCGTATTAGTACCACTTTATAAATCCTTAGTAAAGCCCACACCTGGAATACTGCATCCAGTTTTGGTCACCACATTACAAAAAAGATGTTGAGACTTTGGAAAAAGTGCAAAGAAGAGCAACTAAGATGATTAAAGGCCTGGAGACTAAGACATACAAAGAACAGTTGCAGGGTTTCGGTATGGCCAGTTTAGAGAAAAGAAGGACTAGGGGGGGAACATGAAAGCAGTATTCCAGTATTTCAGAGGTTGCCACAAAGAAGAAGGGGTCAACTTATTTTCAGAAAGCATCAGAAGGCAAGGCAAGAAACAATGGATGGAAACTGATCAAGGAGAGAAGTAACCTGGTTTTAAGGAGAAATTTCCTGAGAGTGAGAACAATCAGTGGAACAACTTGCCTCCAGAAGTTGTGAGTGCTCCAACACTGGATGATTTTAAGAAGAGACTGGACAGCCATTTGTCTGAAACGGTATTCGGCCATGATGGCGAACCTATGGCACGCGTGCCACAGGTGGCACACAGAGCCCTCTCTGCAGGCACGCAAACCGTTGCCCCAGCTCATCTCCAGCATGCATGCCTCCCACCAGCCAACTGATTTCCGGGTCTCTGCCGCGCATGCGCAGGGCGCATGTAGAAGACGCGCACGTATGCATGTTGGGCAGGGGGGTCATGCACTCATGCGCGGGGGGTGCATGGGGGACACACGTGCATGCACGGGAGGCTGGGCACATGGTGACGGGGGGCGCCTGCATTGCATTCTGCTTTCGGCACGCAACAACAAAAAGATTAGCCATCACTGGTAGGGTCTCTGCTTGAGCAAGGGGTTGGACTCAGGAGTGAAATGTAAAATGTGTTACTACTGGTTCTGTGGGCGTGGCTTGGTGGTGGTGGAGGTAATGTGACTGGGTGGGCGTGGCCAACTTTTTTTTTTTTTTAACTTTTCAAAGCATTTTTTCTAATGCTTTGAAAAGCCTCTGCCGATCAGGCAACTCAGCTGGGATCGTCAGAGACTTTTCAAAGCATTTTTTAAACCAACTCTTCAGCCAAGAGGTTGCAGAAAAAAATGCTTTGAAAAGCCTGTGAGGACCCCAGCTGAGCCGCGTGATCATCAGAGGCTTTTTATACTTTTAAAAGCATTTTTTTGTCGGAAGAGGTTGTAGAAAAAATGCTTTTAAAAGTAAAAAAAAAAAAAGCCTCTGATGATCGTGCGGTTCAGCTGGGCATAGGGAGGGGGCAGGGATTTTTGCTACCGGTTCTCTGAACCACCCGCCATCACTACCGGATCGGGCGATCCGGTCCGAACCGGGAGCCTTTCACCCCTGGTTGGACTAGAAGACCTCCAAGGCTCCTTCTTAAAATTAGATTCCAAAAAGCTAAGAGTCTGCTTTAAAGAGCTGCAGACTCAGGCTACGGTGTGTTTGCTTTGTGGTTTTATTCTTGGCTGCCATTTCTTTTTTTTGTAATATTAAGTTGCATTTACGCTACGTCTATTGTTGTTTTTAATTTTAAATGACGTTTTCCGCCCTTGAGTCAGTCACTGTGGCAAGAGAGGCATCCAGATAAAAGAAAAACAAAGCAATCCATTGCCATGTTCAAAAGCACCCTTTGGAACTGAACCTGAACTAATGCACAGCTGTACTAGATTTCAAGGGCTTTATAATATCATTCTTAGCATCTGCTACACAACTCTGTGCACAGAAATGAAGTATATAAACTAAGCACCTGCAAATTTATGGACACAATAATAATTCACAACTGCTGCAGTTTTAAGCACTGGAGCATCTGTTTTCTCTAAGGAGGATCCCAGGTTCAGTTCTTGGAATTGCTGTACGGTAAAGTATGTCAGATATTAAGTAGAAAAGGCATCTTCGCTTGACAGACGAGCATCAGTCGAAGCAGGTAATCGAGGAAAACTTGCTTCATGGATCTTCGTTTTGGAGCCAAAGGACAACATTTGCCTTTCTGGAAGTTTTTAAGAAGAGATAGGAAAAGCCATTTGTCTGGAACGTTATAGGGCAGGGCTGTCCAACTCAATTTCATTGAGGGCCGCATCAGGGTTGTGTTTGAGTTTGGGGGGGAGGGGGCGAGGTGGGCATGGCCAGCTTTATGTCACTCGTGTAGTTTGCCCAAGCGCTCTGCCAGCGAAAATGGGTTCCCGAGCTCCGTTTCGGCTGCGATGGCCTCCTGCAACCCTCTGCCAGCAAAAACAGAGCTCGGGAGGGACGCCCGCAGCCCTCCCGAGCTCCGTTTTTGCTGGCAGAGGCACTGTGGGCCAGTCCTTCGCTGTTTCCAGGATAGCCCCGGGGGCTAGATCTAAGTACCCCACAGCTTGGATCCGGCCCCCGGGCATTGAGTTTGACACCCCTGTTATAGAGTCTCCTGCTTGAGCAGGGAGTTTGACTTAAAGCAGCGGTGGCTAACCTTTTCCGGACCGAGTGGCCAAAGCACATGTGCCCGAACCCCCAAAATGCAATGAGCATGTGGCCCCCACGCATGCCTCCCACCTTTACGCATTTGCATGCCCGGGCCCCCGCATACCCCCCCCCACGGCAGAGACCCAAAGACCAGCTGGCCGGCAGGAGGCGTGCCCGTATGCTCAGCTGAGCTGAACTGGGGTGACTGCTCGTGTGCCCACTGCTCCTTAGTTCTAAGTTGCTTCTCTCCTTGATTAGTTTCCATCCGTTGCTTCTTGTCCTGCCTCCAGGGGCTTTGGAGAATAGCTTGACTCCCTTTTCTTTCAAATAAATAAAAAGTTAGATTCATTCAATAAACCACTGTTCAGATACCCTGTTTCCCCAAAAATAAGGACTCCCCGGATAATAAGCCCAATCAGGCTTTTGAGCGCATGAGCTAAAATAAGCCCCCCCAAAATAAGCTCTCCCCGAAAATATTTAAGCGCCATTTCCTCTGGTTAGGGTTAGTTTGTTTATTTATTTTATTTTATTTTATTTTATTTTATTTTATTTTATTTTATTTTATTATTTTATTTTATTTTATTTTATTTTATTTTATTTATTTTATTTTATTTTATTTTATTTTATTTTATTTTATTTTATTTTATTTTATTTTATTTTATTTTATTTTATTTTATTTTATTTTATTTTATTTTATTTTATTTTATTTTATTTTATTTTATTTTATTTTATTTCTATACCGCCCTTCTCCTGCAGGACTCAGGGCGGTGTACAGCCAAGATAAAACATAGCATATAAAATTTAAAAAACAATTTAAAAAACAATTAAATAATTTTGGCCCAAGTTTAAAACAACCCAATTAAAACCGAATTCAATTAAAAACTGAGAGGATGGGATCAAGCCAGCCCGGCTAGATGGAATAAGTGTGTTTTCAGGGCCCGACGAAAAATCCGGAGGTCTGATATCGTGCGTATCTCTGGGGGTAGGTCGTTCCAGAGGGCAGGTGCTGCCACAGAGAAGGCTCTCCCCCTGGGGGTCGCCAGCCGGCACTGTCTGACCGACGGCAACCCTGAGGAGGCCCTCTCTGTGCGAGCGAACCGGTCGGTGGGAGGCTATTGGCGGCAGAAGGCGGTCTCGCAAATACCCCAGCCCTAAGCCATGGAGCGCTTTAAAGGTGGTCACCAACACCTTGAAGTGCACCCGGAAGACCACAGGAAGCCAGTGCAGCTCGCGCAGGAGAGGTGTTATATGTCCCATCGCTCCCATAATCCCCCGCGCGGCCGCATTCTGGACCAACTGCAACCTCCGGGTGCATCCCAAGGGGAGCCCCATGTAGAGAGCATGTAGAGAGCATTGCAGTAGTAATGCAGTAGTAATCAGGTAAGATGGCAAGAGGAGCCCCATCTTGCTCCACGTGCCCCAAAATAATAAGACCTCCCCCGAAAATAAGGCCAAGCACTTATTTTGGGGTTCAAAAAAATATAAGACAGGGTCTTATTTTCGGGAAAACACGGTAGATATAGGTTAGCAGTATGTTCTGTAAATCAGGGGTCCCTAACCCCGGGTCCATCAACCGGCACCAGTCCGTGGGATGACAGTAACCGGATTGCACAAACAAGCGAAGCCTCTGTCAGCTCTAAAGTTGGCTTGAGCAAGGCCATTTTCTAGCTTCAATGTTGCCACACAAGCTGAGGGTTAGGGAGAGGGGAGTAGAGATAGAGGGCGTTTGTAGCCAAAACTAAATACTTTTTCTTGGGAACCAAGGACATTCCCACAGGTGGTCTGACAGAGGAGGAGTGACGTTACCAGGCAACCGGACGACACAATGATTGGACCATGTGACTGACTGACTGGGGAAAGGGAGAAACTTTTGCTTTTAACTTGGTGAAAACTGCAGGAATATTCAGAGTCGGTTTTCACCAGCCTGTGCCAATATGATATTTTCAATAAATCAGTTCTTTGAGGAATCTACCTGCCTCAGAGTCCTGTTTATCATGGGAGTATTACTTGGAACTCTGACAGCCCCATCCACAGGATGCAGGCAGCATCCGAAACCACGACCCTTCTGATCCATGGAAAAACCACGGAACCGGTCCCTGGTGCCCAAAAGATTGGGAACCGCTGGTGAAAACACAATCACTAGCTCAACCTATGGTAAAGCAAAGAGGAAAGGTCTATTCTCCATCACTTTCTAATGTCAGACGAAGAATAAGGACTACGGATCAAAATCTAGTTAAGATGATTTTATTGCTCATGCCTCTATTGATAGTGCTCAACGTACAATCATTCGTTTAATGAACACTTGAAGTTACAACGGTACTGAAAAAAGTGATTTATGATGGGTTCTCAACTTACAAGCATCAGAGCATCCCGTGATTCACTTAACAACTGCAGGGATCAAAAATTCAGGTGCTCGGTAACCAGCATGTACAGGTAGTCCTCGACTTACAACAGTTCACTTAGTGACCGTTCAAAGCTACAACAGCACTGAAAAAAATGACTTATGACTTTTGACCAGTGCAGCATATCTGTGGTCTCATGATTTGCATTTGGATGCTTGACAACTGACTCACATTTATGACGGTTGCAGTGTCCTGGAGTCATGTGATAATTAAATTAAATTAAATTAAATTAAATTAAATTAAATTAAATTAAATTAAATTAAATTAAATTAAATTAAATTAAATTAAATTATTAAATTAAATTCAAAGGGGGAAGCCAGATTCACTTAATAACCTTATTACATTACTAACTTAACGGTTGCAGTGATTCATTTAATAACAGAGGCCAGAAACGTCATAAAATGGGGCGAAACTCACTTAACAAATGTCTTGCTGAACCAAAGAAATGTTGGGCTCCATTGTGGTCGTACGTTGAGGACTACCAGTACTAGTTTGGTAATGAAACATCTATTAAAAAACCCAACCAAATTCAGAGAGCACCAAGGACCCTGACAGCATCTCTGCCTACTATTGAAATTCCATCAGGCCATTTGATCTCATCCCAATTTACATATTTATAGCAAATATACCCAGAATGGGTGCATAAAATTTTTAAAGCTATTTTTTTTTTTTTTTTGGTTCTTTCATCTGATTTTTCATGGTTCTTGTTTTTTAAACAAGAAGGGTTTATTCCAATACTAGAATTTGGAAAGAAGCCGAGAGTCGTGTGAGCCAAAGAATTTGATAGAAATGCTGAAGGGAAAGGCTCCTATTCTTCAACTAATGCTTAATTTAGATTCCCAACGCAGACACCGGTCAACCACAGAGGAAAGCAACAGGATAGTCAAGAAAGGTTGACAAAAAGAAAAAAGAAAAGACCAAAGAGGAGCATTTGATCGCGTGAAGTATTAGTACCGCTTTATAAAACCCTAGTAAGGTCACACCTGGAATACTGCAACCCATTTTCGTCACCACATTACAAAACAGATGTTGAGATTTTGGAAAACATTCAGACAAGATGATCAAAGGCCTGGGGACTAAAACGTATGAAGAAAGGCTGCAGGATTTGGGTTTGGCTAGTTTAGAGAAAGGAAGAATTAGGGGTGACATGATAGCAGTATTCCAATATTTGAGGGGCTGCCGCAAAGAAGACGGGGTCAAATTATTCTCCAAAGCACCAGAAGGCAAGACTTTGGAAACTAATGTAGGAAGTTAGCACCCACCCCTTTCCTAGAAGAATGCAATATTTTAGGAAATATTAAAAAGGCAGAATATTATGTTTCCCTGGTTGAGAAATGGAGAAGCATGTTTTAAAGACAAAGCAGCTCCCGCCTTCCTGCCTCCCCCCCACTTTTGTCAATGGGCCAGAGGCAGAAATCCAATCCTTTGTCAAAGGACTATCATCTGCAACACAATAGGACCCATCTAGCAACAGAAACTAACACGATGGGACCCATCTAGCAACAGAAACTCCCCACATGGCACCTGGGAAGATTACATCAGCCAGCAAGCCTAGCTAAGACCCCCATCCCCTGGGAGTCTGACAACCAATCAGGATACTCTTCCTGTGCCCCAGGAAGTTCAAAGCTCAGAGAGGGCATAAAACCCGGGGACTTGCAGCATCTCGGCCCTTTTCTGTTCAGGAACTCAACCCATGTGAATCCTGTCCACCATTAAACCATCTTTCCAAGCAGTCTCCATGTTTCCAGTGTCTTTTTCCCCACTTGGAACTGAACCCAGAAGGATATTTCTTCCTACACTAATCAAAGAGAAAAGCAACCTGCAATTAAGGAGAAACGTCCTGAGGACATTTAACCAGTGGAACAGCTCGCCTTCAGAAGTTGTGGGTGCTTCATCACTGGAAGTTTTTAAGAAGAGACTGGACAGCCACTTGTCTGGAATGGTATAGGGTGTCCTGTTTGAACAGGAGGCTGGACTAGAAGACCTCCAAGGTCCCTTCCAGCTCTGTCCTGTCCTGTCCTGTCCTGTCCTGTCCTTCAAATAAAACTGCACTACAAGACTTGGTTGCAGGTTATACAGGTAGTCCTCAACGTATGATCACAATTGGGCCCAACATTTCTGTAGCTAAGGGAAACATTTGTTAAATGAATTTGCCCCATTTTACGACCTTTCTTGCCACAGCTATTAAGTAAATCACTGCAGTTAAGTGAATCATATGTTCAGAATTTAGAATTTTAGAATAACAGAGTTGGAAGGGACCTTGGAGGTCTTCTAGTCCTATCCCCTCCTCAGGCAGGAAACTGTAAGAAGTTAGCACCCCACCCCTTTCCTAGAGGAATGAAATATTTTGGGAAATATTAAAAAGGCAGAATATTATGTTTCCCTGGATGAGAAATGGAGAAGCATGTTTTAAAGAAGAAGCAGCTCCCATGTTCCTGCCCCACCCTTTGTTAATGGGCTAGAGGCAAAAACTCAATCTTTGTCAATGGACTATCATCTGCAACACAATAGGACCCATCTAGCAACAGAAACTCACCACATGGCACCTGGGAAGATTACTTCAGCCAGCAAGGCTAGCTAAGATCCCCACCCCCTGAGAGTCTGACAACCAATCAGGATACTCTTCCTGCGCTCCAGGAAGTTCAAAACACAGAGAGTGCATAAAACCAAGGCATGTTCAGCATCTCGGCCCTTTTCTGTTCAGGAACTCAAACCATGTGAACCTGTCCATCATTAAACCATCTTTCCAAGCAGTCTCCATGTTTCCAGTGTCTTTTTCCCCACTTGGAGCTGAACCCAGAAGGAGATTTCTTCTAACATAACCCTATACCATTTCAGACAAAAGTTGTCCAATCTATTCTTAAAAACTTCCAGTGTTGGAGCATTCACAACTTCTGGAGGCAAGTTGTTCCACTGATTAATTGTTCTGACTGTCAGGAAATTTCTCCTTAGTTCTAAGTTGCTTCTCTTCCTTGTCTGTGTCCTCAGGGTTATCAAATAGTGCAAATGATAGCACACCCCTACTCAGGTGATCCTGAAGACACAGATAAACCTCCAGGTGGCCTCAACGACTCTCTAAAAGAATGCAAATGACCAGCTATCTGCAAAGAATATAACTCCTTCCATTCCCCACCATTCAGTCAGAGCTGAAGAAGCTTCCTGGATGAGAAGCGAAACGTCTTCAAAGAAAAACCAAGTTGCCTCCTGAAAAAAAGCACTTTTGGGACAACCGTGACTTGAATGACTGAGAATCTCCATAGACATATCAGCAGGGGTGAAATGCTCCCGGTTCGGACCAGATCGCTCAATCCGGTAGCGATGGAGGCAGGTGGTTTGGAGAACCGGTACCAAAAATCCCTGCCCCCCCCCCCATGCCCAGCTGAGCCACACAATCATCAGTGGCTTTTTTTTTTACTTTTAAAAGCATTTTTTTCTACAACCTCTTCGGCTGAAAAAATGCTTTTAAAAGTAAAAAAAAAAAAACCCTCTGATGATTGCACGGCTCAGGTGGGATCATCAAAAGCTTTTAAAAGAAAAAAACTCTTTTCTTCTTTTAAATGCCTCTGAAGATCCAAGCTGAGTTGCTTGATCGTCAGAGGCATTTAAAAGAAAAAAAGCCTCTGCCATCAGGCAACTCAGCTGGGATCATCAGAGCGTTTTGAAAGCATTTTTTTTACAACCTCTTCGTTGAAGAGGTTGTAGAAAAAAATGCTTTTAAAAGTAAAAAAAAAATGGCCACGCCCACCCAGTCACATTACCCCCACCCCCACCAAGCCACGCCCACAGAACCCGTAGTAACAAATTTTAGATTTCACCACTGCATCTCAGAGAAGTGTTTGAAAATAACAAACCTTTTTATTGGTCCCAACTAACGTCACTTTTCATTTTTATCTTACTTTTCCTCAAGGAGACGGGAGTGGCGGGCAGAAGTCAAGGACTTCCAGTATGATTCCAAAGGCCACTCACCTATCTGAAAAGTACGTAGATTATTTAAAAAAAAAAAAAAAACATGCAAAGCTGATTGAATTATGAAGCTCAGTCTCCCTGGCGCTCTGGTCAAAACATACAATCCAGTCTTTCAGGGCAATAAAATATGCGATAGGGAGGACTCGAAGCAAGTTCACCGCAAGTTCAAGAGGGCCTAGAAATCAAGTTCACAGTCAAGTTGGAAATCACGGGAGTTAAGTACTCCCCGGACTTTGGAGAAGTCACCTGCTGAAATATGGCTGATGGTGCTTTTTGACGACCTAGTGGTAACAACATAATTTCTGGGTTTTCGGGGTTGCAAATCACGACGATACGGTTCGCCTGTGAGACTAAATCAGTTTTGGCTTAGCGTGATTTGCGAGCTCAGCCACTGTGGTCTTGGCGCAGCGTGATTTACGACTTGCAATATCGGTAAACAAGTGCTCCGAGGTTTGCTTTATGTACTGCACGCGACTAAAATGTGGTTTAAAGTGTGCTTAGCGGGCCAAACGAACTCCCAAGCTATTCGGATGTGGAAATCCGTGGGGTTCAAAATGCAGTGGTGAAATCTAAAATTTGTTACTACCGGTTCTGTGGGTGTGGCTTGGTGGTGGTGGGGTAATGTGACTGGGTGGGCGTGGCCAATTTTTTTTATTTTACTTTTAAAACCATTTTTTCTACAATCTCTTCGGCGAAAAGGCTGTAAAAAAATGCTTTCAAAAGGCTCTGATGATCCCAGCTGAGTTGCCTGATTGGCAGAGGCTTTTTTTTCTTTAAAATGCCTCTGACAATCAGGCAACTCAGCTGGGATCGTCAGAGGCATTTAAAAGAAAAAAAAGGGTTTTTTTCTTTTAAAAGCCTTTGAAGAACCCAGCTGAGCCGCGTGATCATCAGAGGCTTTTTTTTTTAACTTTTAAAAGCATTTTTTTGGCTGAAGAGGTTGTAGAAAAAATGCTTTTAAAAGTAAAAAAAAATCCTCTGATGATTGTGTGGCTCAGCTGGGCATAGGGGCGGTGTGTGCAGGGATTTTTGCAACCGGTTCTCCGAACCACCCACCGCCATCGCTACCGGATCAGGCGATCCGGTCCGAACCGGGAGCATTTCACCCCTGGTTCAATGGTTCAATGGGCAAATTCAGACTGGAGTTTGGTCAATAAGCAAGCAGCTAAACAAGCCACGGCTTTGTAAGAAGTTAGCACCCACCCCGCTCCTAGGAAAATGAGATATTTAAGGAAATATTAAAAGGGTAGAATATTTCCCCTAAAAGGGAGGCAGAAACTCAGGCCCCCCCCTCCCCACCTTTGTCAATGGGCCATTAAAGCCTCGGCCAGTCTATTCTATATAACAAAGATCTACCTCCTTCAGGCAGAGCAGCCATAGTAGGAATTGCCCAAAGCCCTTTCATTACATCATCACCCAGCAAAAGTCAACCAAGCCTGGGACACAGACAACCTACAAAGTTACCCCTGCATGGTCCCATGGGAGTCCGACAACCAATCAGAACACAAGCTCAAATTCAAAAGCTCAACAGAGGGCATAAAACCTAGGCACTCTCAGCATCTCTGCCCTTTTTTGCCCAGGATCTCAAGCCATGTGATCCTGTTCATCAATAAACCTCCTTTCCAAGGAACTTCCACGAATCCAGTGTCTCTTTCCCCACTTGGAACTGAACCCGGATGGACATTTCTTCCAACAATTTAATATAAGATGCAACACTACCAGAGGAAAACAAGGCAGAAACAACAATGGGTGGGAAAAGGTATTTTTGCAGGCGCTTATCTGAACTCCATCTGAACTTGAAATATTAAAGAAAAGCTTTCCCTCGGGGCCCTTCCAGTTTGATCTTGAGCTCCTTTGTAGTAGCTAAGGAGATTAGTAGTCCCTGCATCCCAAATTCCGTAACAAATTAGCAACTGAATTTGCGTTCTTTAAAAAGCAACAGCTTTGCAGGTTTGGTTATCAATTTTGCAGGGTATAAATTAATCTCTGGTGATGGAATTATCTTCTCTATAATCAAAGGCTCAGCAATTTCCCCCCAGGATCCTCTGTCCTACTTATACTTGGAAATAGCTACATTATACAGGATGCAACTGCGTGCTGGTAACTGAAAGTGGGAAATGCAAAGCACAAAATTTCTATATTGCAGGAGAAGAAGAGGTAGAGCCTGGAGGGCGGAGTCAAGAGAAGAATCAGCCTGGAATCATTAAGTTATTTATTTATTTATTCAATTTGTATGCCGCCCTTCTCTGAAGACTCAGGGCAGCTCACAATGCATTTAAAATCATTATAAAAAACATTTAAGAATTAAAAACATTAAAAACGTTAAAACTCATTCACACCATTCACGGCCGGATCTCGCCACAGTTCCCACAATTTTTTTTTTTAGTATATAATTTGATTTATATGCCGCCCTTCTCCGGAGACTCAGGGCGGCTTACAATGTGCTAAGCAATAGCCTTCATCCTTTTGTATATTTATACAAAGTCAGCTTATTGCCCCCGCAAACTGGGTCCTCAATTTACCTACCTTAGAGAGGATGGAAGGCTGAGTCAACCTTGAGCCTTGGCGAGATTCGAACCTGCAGTAATTGCAGGCAGCTGTTCTTAATAACAGGGTGCTTTAAACCACTGTACTACCAAGGCTCCTTTATGGTCTTAGACTAAGTCTAACCTCTCTTGAATTCTGTTAACTCTTCTCTAGCGCTCTTAGTGCTGTTAATTGACCAGATTCCCATGTACAGATAGTCCTTGACTTACAACAGTTCATTGAGTGCAGGGATGTCAAACTCAAGGCCCAGGGGTCAGATCCGGCCTGCAGAGTGCTTAGATCTGGCCCATCGGGCGGCCCTAGAAACAGCAAAGGACTGGTCCGTGGTGCCTCTACCAGTGAAAAGGGAGTTTCGGAGGGCCACATGCGGCCCTCCCAAGCTATGCGGCCCTCCCAAGCTCCATTTTCACTGGCAGAGGATTGCAGGAGGCCGTCACAGCCAAAAACGGAGCTCGGGAGCCCGTTTTCTTTGGCAGAGTACTCAGGGCCACCACAGGCGCCCTCAACATGAATGACGTTCAGCTGGCCACACCCACTCCGGCTCCCTGAAGTCAACCACAACACTAATGCGGGCTTCAATGAAATCGAGTCTGACATCCCTGATTTAGTGACTGTTCGGAGTTACAATGGCACGTATGTGACTTATGCCTTTTTTTCACAGGACTGTTGCGGCATCCCTATGGTTACGTGATAAAAATCCAGACACCTAGCAACTGACTCATATTTAGGACAAGTTGCCGTGTCCTGGGATCATGCAATCCCCTTTTGTGACCTTCTGACCAGCCAAGTCAACGAAGAAGCCAGTTTCACTTAACAACCATGTTACTAGCTTAACAAGTGCAGCGATTCACTTAGCAACTGTGGCAAGAAAGGGGATAAAATGGGGGCAAAGCTCACTTAACAACTCTCTCGCTTAGCAACATAAATTTCGGGCTGAGTTGTGGTCGTACGTCGAAGACCACTTGTATAAAGGTAAAGGTTCCTCTTGCACATATGTGCTAGTCGTTCCTGACTCTAGGGGCGGTGCTCATTTCCATTTCAAAGCCGAAGAGCCAGCGCTGTCTGATGATGTCTCCGTGGTCATGTGGCTGGCACTTTCGCACTTTCCACCGGGAACTAAAGATTTGGCTGTTTAAATCACCTAGCCTGGACTGATGGGGTTTGATTATTTTAATGAATTTTAATTGTATTTTAATATGTTTTTATCTGGTTGATTTTAATTGTTGTGAGCTGCCCTGAGTCCTTTGGAGATAGGGCGGCATACAAATAAAATAAAATAAAATAAAATAAAATAATAAAATAAAATAAAATAAAATAAAATAAAATAAAATAAAATAAAATAAAATAAAATAAAATAAAATAAAATAAAATAATAAAATAAAATAAAATAAAATAAAATAAAATAAAATAAAATAAAATAAAATAATAATAAAATAAAATAAAATAATAAAATAAAATGAAATAAAAAATGAAATAAAATAAAATAATAAAATAAAATAAAATAAAACAATAAAATAAAATAAAATAAAATAATAAAATAAAATAAAATAAATAAATGACTAAACGCCAAAGGCGCACGGAATGCTGTTCCCTTCCCACCAAAGATGGCCCCTATTTTTCTACTTGCTTTTTTTATGTGCTTTAGAACTGCTAGGTTGGCAGAAGTAACGGGAGCTCACCCCATTACGCAGCACTAGGGATTCGAACTGCTGAACTGCCGACCTTTCGATCGACAAGCTCAGCGTCTTAGCCACTGAGCCAGCGCGTCCCTAGTACTACCTGTATAGGCAAGAGCAATAAAATAGGTGAACTGGAATTTCACCTGTGGTCCTGACCATTTTCACACGTGGATCCCAAGGGAATGATTGGGATACTTCACAAACCACATTCACTTCTGGAAGGTATAGTTATGAAAATATATTAATCACTTCCAGAATAGTAGGATGGGTTCATTTTTGAGGAGAAAACAGAGACGAATTATCTCCTTTGCACATCTCCACAAATCAAGATCAAGATTGGAAATTGCATGCAAAGTTTTGTAAACAGAGAACAGGTCTCACTGGTACAGCATGGGGTGTGGGCTTTTTTTTTTATTTATGCCTTTGAGTTAAGTGTTGCCTGGACTAGTCCCGGCTGTTTTCTGGGCAAGGTTTTCAGAAGCCGTGCACCCATCTTCCTAGGGGTGAAAGAGGGAGAGATTGGCTCAAGGTTGCCCAGCTGGCTTCAGGCTCAAGGTCTCCCCGTTGATGATAACCGCCTCTCTATAAAAGAAATATTTGCTTTGGCTTCTGCAAATTTGTGGCAGGCTTCCTCCATATTTAAGGGTGGAAGTTAAAAAGGGTTTCCCACTATAAAGCATGTAGGAAGTCTATCAGCTCATTTTTATATTGAAAGTACAGGAGGAACCGAACTACATCTTTACCAACAAAACGCAGGCAGTCCTCGTCTTACAACCGGGGTGGGCTGCTGGGGGCTCGCAGGTGTCAGGTTTCGATGTCATCGCAAATAAATTGCACTCCCAAACAATTGATCTTTGCTGAAATATTCCATTTATTGAGTACGACAGATGTGGCCCCGACTTCGTCGTAGCCGATACTAACCCTCTGACCCCCAAACCCTTCCCTTTCCGTTCCCCAATTCTCATCTTCTCATTGGCCATCTTCCAAGTCAGTCTCCCCAGCTTCTGACCTCACCCCACAGGAATGTTCCCCCCTCCCATCCCATCTCCTAGGGGATATTATCTACAGAGAAAATAAGTAGGTGAAAAGTCAAGCCTCGTCTTTTTATGGCAGCATCAGAATGCTGATATCAGGTGTTCGGGAGAACCTCTAGCTAAGATTCTGTGCAGTTCAGAGAACCCCCAAATCCCACTCCTGGCTGGCCCCGCCCACCCCTCTCCTCCCCTCTCTGGTGTCCCCACACAGCCCATTTTGGATGCAGGTAAGTGCAGGGAGGTTCGGGGAGGGCGAAAAACGGGCCTACTGGAAGTTCGGGGAGGCTGGAAAAGGGGGTCTCCGGAGCCTGGGGAGGCTGTTTTCGTCCTCCTGGAGGCTCAAGGAAAGCCTCTGGAGCCCGGGGAGGGCAAAAATGCCCCCCCGCCGTGGTGCAGGAGGCCAACTAGGCCACGCCCACCATGGCCACGCCCACCCAGCAACCAGGCACAGAACCCCTTGCTAAAATTTTTGAAGCCCACCCCTGCTTACAACTACAATTGGGACCAGAATTTCTCTTGGTAAACAAAGTGGTGGTTAAGTGAGCCACGCTCGATTTTACGAACTTTTTTTTTTTGCCACAGTTGTTAAGCAAATCACCGCCGTTGTTAAGTGAATCATGGTCATTAAGAGAATCCAGCTTCCCCATTGACTTGGCTTGTCGGAAGCTGGCTGGGAAGGCCGCAAATGGCGATCACATGATGACCCCGTCGTAAATACATGTACCTAAATTCTGATTATGTAACTGCGGGGATGTGGTGATGGTCATAAGTGCGAGGAACTTTCCGTTGATGAAGTGGACAGGATGGTGGGTAGACTGGGTGCCTCCACGTGTTTGTTGGATCCGTGTCCCTCCTGGCTTATTTCGGCTGCCCGAGAAGTGACTGGAGACTGGATCCAGGCAATTGTCAACACTTCTTTAAGGGAAGGGGTCGTCCCCGCCTCTCTTAAGGAGGCGGTGGTTCGACCCCTCCTCAAGAAGCCTGCCCTGGATCCAGACTCACTTAATAATTATCGGCCTGTCTCCAACCTTCACTTTATAGCGAAAGTTGTTGAGTCCGTGGTGGCACAACAGCTCCCACAGTTCCTGGAGGAAACGGATTTCCTAGACCCGTACCAATCAGGGTTCCGGCGTGGGCACAGCACGGAAACAGCATTGGTCGCTCTGGTGAATGATCTCTGGTGGGCCCGGGATGGAGGTTGTTCCTCCATCCTGGTCCTACTTGACCTCTCAGCGGCTTTTGATACCATCGACCATGGTATCTTACTGCAGCGATTTGGGGGGTTGGGGGTAGGAGGCACTGTCCTACAGTGGTTCTTCTCCTACCTCTCAGGTCGCTCACAGTTTGTATGGGCGGGGGGGCAGAGGTCCACCCTGAGGCCCCTAACCTGTGGAGTGCCTCAGGGGTCGGTTCTCTCCCCCCTACTCTTTAACATCTATATGAAGCCACTGGGTGAGATCATTCGTAGTTTTGGGGTGAGGTATCATCAATATGCTGATGATACTCAGTTATACATCTCCACCCCGGACCACCCCGGGGATGCCCTTTCCGTAATGTCCCGATGCCTGGAGGCGGTACGGGCCTGGATGGGTAGGAACAGGCTCAGACTCAACCCCTCCAAGACTGAGTGGCTGTGGATGCCGGCATCTCGTGTTCTAGAGGTCCCATCACTTTTGATGGGGGGGGGAGATACTTGCTCCCGTTGAAAGGGCCCGCAACTTAGGTGTCCTCCTGGATTCCCGGCTGTCTCTGGAAAACCATCTGATGGCCGTGACCAGGGGGGCTTTCGCGCAGGTTGACCTGGTGCGCCAGTTGCGCCCTTTCCTAGACTGAGATGCCCTTCGCATGGTCATTCAAGCCCTGGTTACTTCTCGCTTGGATTACTGCAACTCCCTCTACTTGGGGCTGCCCTTGAGGTGCACCGGGAGGCTCCAGCTGGTCCAGAATGCAGCCGCGCGGGTTGTTAGGGGAGCTCCTGGTTACTCCTGTGTAACACCTCTCCTACGTGAGGTGCATGGTTACCAGTGGTCCTCCGGATCCACTTCAAGGTGCTGGTACTTACCTTTAAAGCCCTACATGGCTTAGATCCAGGGTATTTCCATCTCCTACCCACCTCCCACCGTCCTGTCCACTCACACAGGGCTGTCCTCCTCAGGGTACCGTCAACCAGACAATGTCAGCTGGCGACATCCAGGGGTAGAGCGTTCTCTGTGGGTGCTCCTGCCCTCTGGAATGAGTTACCCACCGAGCTTCGGACGGCGCCTGATCTCCGCTCTTTCCATCGAGGCCTAAAGACGTGGCTGTTTCAACAAATGGGTTGATTCTGATTCTTGGGTTTTATGATTTATTTGTCTCTGTTTTAATTGGTTTTAATTAGGATTTTCCTTTATTATTGTATGTTTTTTAACTTGTGTTCGCCGCCCTGAGTCCTTTGGGAGAAGGGCGGAATATAAATATTTGTAAATAAATAAATAAATAAAATAAGTGCGAGGAACGGCTGTAAGTCATTTTTTCAGCCTTCAACTTACAACACTTCATTTAGTGACCATTCAAAGTTACAACAGCACTGAAAAAAGTGACTTATGACCATTGCAGCATCCCCATGGCCATATGATCAACATTTGAATGCTTGCCAACTGACTCATATTTATGACGGTTGCAGTGTCCCGGGGTCATGTGATCACTTTTTACGACCTTCTGACAAGCAAGCAAAGTCAATGGGGAAGCCAGGTTGAGTTAGCAACCGTGTTACTAACTTAACAACTACAGTGACTCGCTTAACAGCTGTGGCAAGAAAGGTCGTAAAATGGGGCAAAACTCACTTAACAACTATCTCACTTAGCGACAGAAATTTTGGGGCTCAATTTCGGTTGTATGTTGAGCACTACCCGTATAATGATTGTCAGTTGGGGAATCGCCTGTAAATTCGCCGGTGGCTGGATTGATGTAGAAAGCTCCATTATTTCAAACTTCAAACAGCGTTAGATAGTAAATCATGGGAAACAATTTTCTCTGCCCGAAAACTATGGATAACTACTAATCAGAGAAGATAATGACAGGTTAGATCAATTGATTGTTACCTTCTGTCAGCTCAGGCTATGAATAGGTTGATACAAACAAGCTCAACTCAATTCTCTCCCACACTCCAGAGATTATTTTTTTAAACCACGGGGGGCTTGATGCAAAGTGAGCCCAGGAATTTCCAAGCTCAATAAGAGAATCTTAGTCTATAATTCCTTTATCCTCCTGCAATACGGCAAGAAGGAAAATCAGATAAACTCTTGATTAATTTTTGAATTGATGGAGTAACTCAACATCTCACCCAAGACAAAATGTTTTGAGGGGGTTTTAGCACTGCTAGCACTGATGATATTACCTACTTGGGCAATGAAACGTCTGCAAGAAAACAACCAAGCTCAGAGAGCACCAAGCAGAGGTGGTATTCAGCCGGTTCGGACCGATTCACCCGAACAGGTAGTGGAAATCCCCGGCTTTTTGCCATGCTATTTAGGCACGTTTTTGAGGCTGGGCGCACGCAGGGCAAACCGGTAGTAACCTAATGTGAAACCCACCGCTGACACCAAGGACCCCTCATTTCAACCCTGAGCTACAAATATTCTCCTTAATTGGTACAATATGTTTTTCTAACAACTGGTCCATCTGTAACGATTTTGGAACCAAATTTTTCAGGCTTGTGATTTGATCATGGTTGGATTATATGTGCCTTCAGTTTTAATCTTGCACCACCCGTTTTACAAATAAAATTGGGCTGCACTCACATGCTTTTGTGATTACGGTATGTACTACAAGTCATGCATTTATTTAGTCCGCTCTTCTGCCGCCCCTCAATGCCTAATTTGATCCTGGTGATTTACTCGAAAGGATGAGCCCTCCCTTTATGTTCTCAGAAGCGTACCGCCTTTGAAGGCTGAAATGCCACTTCTATCATTGCTGCTCTTCCTAAACCCAGCTACTGTTTCCTAGGCTGTAAGGCAGATTAGTTAGATGCTCCTAGGGACCTCGAATTCAAAAAAAAAAGTCCATCTGAAACATTTGAGATCTCTCTTTCGGCATCTTCCAGGCTCCTGGGATTTTGCCAGCCGTTATAACACCCACCCCACCCCTGCCAAACCTATGCTCACACAAGGATTAAAAACTTTGCTTTAAACACAATGGAATGACGGCCGTGGCCAGGGGGGCTTTCTATCAGGTTCGCCTGATACGCCAGTTGCGCCCCTTTCTGGATCGGGACTCCCTATGCACGGTCACTCATGCCCTCGTCACTTCCCGCCTCGACTACTGCAATGCTCTCTACATGGGGCTCCCCTTGAGGAGCACTCGGAGGCTCCAACTGGTGCAGAATGCGGCCGTGCGGGTACTTATGGGGGCGACATGGCGCTCCCACGTGACACCTCTCCTGCGCGAGCTGCATTGGCTTCCAGTGGTCTTCCGAGTGCGCTTCAAGGTGTTGGTTCTCATCTTCAAAGCGCTCCATGGCTTAGGGCCCGGTTACTTACGAGACCACCTTCTGCCTCCGATAACCTCCCACCGGCCAACACGCTCCCACAGAGAGGGCCTCCTCAGGGTGCCGTCTGTCAGGCAATGTCGGCTGGCGACCCCCCCGGGGAAGAGCCTTCTCTGTGGGGGCACCCGCCCTCTGGAATGAGCTACCCCCAGGGATACGACTAATCCCGGACCTCCGGACCTTCCCCCAGGCCCTGAAGACTTTTTTATTTCAGCAAGCCGGGCTGGGTTAACAATTTTTTAATTGGGGAATTTTTATGGGTAAGGGATTTTAAATTGGAGAAGCCAAAGATAATTTAATTTCGTTTTAATGTATTTTAATATTTGTATTGTGTGTTTTTAATTCTGGCTGTTCACTGCCCCGAGTCCTTCGGGAGAGGGGGCGGTATAAAAATTAAATAAATAAATAAATAAATAAATAAATAAATAAATAAATAAATAAATAAATAAAAGAACTTAGAATCGTGGGGTTGCAAGGGACCTTGGAGGTCTTCTAGTCCAACCCTCTGCTCAAGCAGGACACTTTACACCAGAGGTGTCAAACTCAAGGCCCGGATCAGGCCCGCAGGGTGCTTAGAGCTGGCCCGCAGGGCTGCCCTGAAAACAACGAAGGACTGGCCTGCAGTGCCTCTGCCAGTGAAAACGGAGCTTAGGAGCCTGCTCGGGCCACCGCAGGCACCCCCAACACAAGTGACGGTGAGTTGGCCATGCCCACCCTGGCCACGCCCACTCCAGCCCCCCCAAGGTCAAACACAACCCTAATACGGCCCTCAATGAAATCGAGTTTTGACATCCCTGCTTCACACCATTCTGAACAAATGGTTATTGTCAATCTCTCCTTGAAAATCTCCAGTGATGGAGCACTCACACTTTCAGGAGGCAAGCCGAGCCATGGATTGATCGTTCGACTGCCAGGAAATTCCTCCTTAGTTCCAGGATGGATCTCAACTCCGACAAGCTTGCTTCTTTGTCCTGCCCTCAGGTGTTATGAAGAATAAATTGACCCCCCTCTTCCCTTGGGCAGCCCCGCAAGTATTGGAAGACAGCTATCATGTCAACCCATGTCCTTTTTTTCGCTAGACTAGATGTAGCAATAGTGTTCTGTCCCCGTCCCACACACGCACCCCCACAGACGGCCCGGAGTTAATAAACCACACGACAAAGTCTTTGAAGATAAAGCTGGCAGCAACCCAGTGGCTAGCTGCCAATTCAGACTTTACTCACACAAAACAAAGATTAGACTGCAAGCATTCCGATAAAGCAGGCAAAGTTTCAGCAATACAAGGATTAGTCCAAATGCAGTCCGACAAGGCAGGCAGAAGTCCAGTAACGCAGAGATCATGGATTATTTCTAGTTTTTGCTCGTCACAAACTGAACCGGCCACCACACCCACATTTATACCCTGTGGGCTGTGGTCCAGTGACTCAGCTAATCTCTGGCACGCCTTCCCCTCTGCTGCGCACGCTTCTCCCTGCGCCGCTGTCGAGGATTCAGCCAGCACTTATCTCCTTCGTCGCTGTCCACCTGTGGCTGCGGGGACGTGCTTGGCTCTGGGCCTATCTCTTGGCCTTCGGTGTCCTCCGGAGGCATTGCCAGAGACGAGGGTCCTGGAGAGGGAGGCCTTGCCAACTCCTCTCCCTCACTCTCAGAGTCTGCATCTGTCGATAGCCCAGGCTCAGGCAACGGAGCTACAACAAATAGGACTTCGACTTATATACCACTCCATAGTGCTTTGCAGCCCTGTCTAAGCCGTTTACAGAGTCAGCATATTGCCCCCAACAATCTGGGTCCTTCTAGGGCCGTGATGGCGAACCTATGGTATGCATGCCATAGGTGGCACGTGGAGCCATATCTGTGGCACGCGAGCGTTGCCCTAGCTCAGCCCCAGTGTGCATGTACATGCCGGCCAACTGATTTTCGGGCCTTCCGGGCCCACCGGAAGTTGGGAAATGGGCTATTTTTGGCCTCCAGAGGGCCTCTGGGGGGGTGAGGGGTGAGAAAGGCTGTTTTCACTCTCTCCAGGCTCCTAGAAAGCCTCTGGAGCCTGGGGAGGGTGAAAAACAGGCCTTCCGGTCCCACCAGAAGTCAGGAAACAGACTGTTTCCGGCTTCCGGAGGGCCTCCGGGGGCTGGGGAAGGCCGTTTTCATACTCCCCAGGCTTCAAGAAAGCCTCTGGAGCCTGGGGAGGGTGAACAACGGGGGGTGGTGGTTTTTTTTTTGCTTTAATTTATATGCTGCCCTTCTCTGGAGACTCAGGGTGGCTTACAATGCGTTAAGCAATAGCCGTTGTACTTTTGTATATTTATACAAAGTCAGCTTATTGCCCCCACAATCTGGGTCCTCATTTCACCTACCTTTGAAAGGAGGGAAGGCTGAGTCAACCTTGAGCCTGGTGAGATTTGAACTTGCAGGAATTGCAGGCAGCAGATGTTAATAACAATGCTTTAGTCCACTGTGCTACCAAGGCCCACCGTGCCATTGTGTGCCAAAAGTGGGGATTGCACGGGGGTGGGTGGGTGTTGCATGCACATGCACAGGGCGCATTTTAATTATGGATGTGGGCACGTGTGTGCACGACCCCCCCCCACGCTCCCCCGGCTTTTGGCACACGACAACAAAAAGGTTAGCTATCACTGTTCTTGGGGATTGTCCTAGAAGACCTCCAGGGTCCCTTCCAACTCTGTTATTCCATTCCATTCCATTGTCAAGACTACCTGTACCGATTAGGACGTTTCTCCTAGCCTATACGTGTGTCTTAAGTTAAGCACTGTTTAAAAAAATAAAGAGGCAACAATCTCTCTATAGAAATGAAGAGCCCGCTGCCCTTATTAAAATGAGGTCAATGTTGATCCTTGCTGTTCGCCTGGAATTCTCTACCTCAATGTGGAACCTATAAAGATATAGGGTGTAGACGGCTGTCGGAGGAATGAGGTAATTTGGAAAAAAACGAAAATGAGGTTTTTACGGTAATTCCAGACAAAATGCAAAGATCGCTTCCAAGTGCAAGCGTTCAACCCCGTGGTCCAATCCACAAGCCTCCTTGCCCTAAACCGCTCATAGGAGAAGAAAAACTCGGCTTAGTGTGGCCTCTTTGGAATGAAACCAAAAGCATGGCCTGAATAAGAGAAACCACAGGGTAGATGTCAGCCTTACGAGGAAGACTAGACAGGAAAGACGACCAGATGAGATGATTCTACTTTACTGTAAAGGCTGCATTAAAGGAATCTTCAGTAAAGGAAAATATTTGTAGCTCAGGATTGACTAGCATGGATGATGATGTTACCTAGTTTGGATAACAAAATTTCTGCAAGAAAACAACCAAGCTCAGAGAGCACCAAGGACCCTATAGTCCAGTGATGGTTAACCTTTTTGGTGCTGAGTGCCCAAAGTGTGTGCGTGCAAATGCATGTGCGTGCCCAAATCCCCAAAATGGAATGCGCGCTCCCCCGTGCATGCACACGCCCCTGGGCATGCAGCCCCCCCCCAGGGGTGAAATGCTCCCGGTTCGGACCGGCTCGCCCGATCCGGTAGCGATGGCAGTGGGTGGTTCGGAGAACTGGTAGCAAAAATCCCTGCGGCTCCCGCCCCCCATGCCCAGCTAAGCCGCACGATCATCAGAGGCTTTTTTTTTTAACTTTTAAAATCATTTTTTCTACAACCTCTTTCGCCGAAAAAATGCTTTCAAAAGTAAAAAAAAAAAAGCCTCTGATGATCGTGTGGCTCAGCTGGGATCTCAGAGGCTTTTCAAAGCATTTTTTTCTGCAACCTCTTCCAGAAAAGGTGTGGTTAAAAAAGTGCTTTGAAAAGCCTCTGCCGATTAGGCAACACACCTGGGATCGTCAGAGCCTTTTCAAAGCATTTTTTTAACCACACCTTCCCTGGAAGAGGTTGCAGAAAAAAATGCTTTAAAAAAGTCTCTCTGACGATCCCAGCTGAGTTGCCTAATCGGCAGAGGCTTTTCAAAGCACTTTTTTTGCATTTGCACTAAAATGCTTTGAAAAGTTAAAAAAAAAAAAAAGTTGGCCACGTCCACCCAGTCACATTACCCCCCCCACCAAGTCACACCCACAGAACCGGTAGTAACAAATTTTACATTTCTCCCCTGCCCCCCCCCATGCGCCTCATCCCCCCCCCATGCCCCCATGTTTTGGCTTCTAGATTGGTGCAGGCGGGTTTCCAGGGCTGAAACAGGGTATGGGGGGGGGCTCCCGTGACGCCCCTGCATCCTGTTTTGGGTCTGGAAAGTCTCCTGCACAAACCTGCATCCCCCGTGCATGCGCCCCGCCCCTGCGCATCCCCGGCATGCACCATGTCCCCAAGCATGCGTGGCAGAGACTCAAAGACCAGCTGGCCAGAAGGAGGCGCCCGCACATGCACAGTGGAGCTGGGCTGGGGCAACGGCTGGCGTGCCCACAGAGAGGGCTCTGTGTGCCACCTATGGCACATGTGCCATAGGTTCGCCATCATGGCTATAGTCCTTCCTGCTCCTCCTCCTTTTCCCTGCAGTCCCCACTTCCTTCTGGCACTGATGATGTTATCTAGTTGGGTAACGAAATGTCTGGAAGAAAACAACCGAGCTCAGAGAGCACCAAGGCTCTATCACAATGTTGCAAGTCGAAAAGTACGACGCTCCCACCTTTTCCTTTACTGGTTGTCCTCGATGTACGGCTACAATTGAGCCCAAAAATTCTGGTGCAAAGCATGGCAGTTGTTAAGTGAGTTTTGCCCCATTTTACGGCATTTACGGCATTCAGTTGGCCGGCATTTTACGGCATTTCTTGCCACACAATCACAGCAGTTGTTAAGTTAGGAACCACTGTTAAGTGAATCTGGCTTCCCCACTGACTCGTTTTCAGTATTTCTACATCTTATTCCATCTGCTCCCATACCTCTGCCAAGAAGAGCATGTGAAATTAGAAAACATCTGTTAAGGAGCAAGTAAATATGCTGAGTTGGTGCTTCATATGTTGTTTAATCGCCAAGTCTTCGCAACCCCATGCCAGCCCCCCTCCCCCGTCCTCCACTCTCTTTCTCGGAGTTTTGCCCAAATTCATGTTCCTTGCATCCAAGACTCTCTATCTAACCATCTCATCCTCTGCAGTCCCCATCTCCTTTTGCCTTCCATCTTTCCCAACCTCATTAGGTCTTTTCTAATGGGGGTCTAGGACAACTTGGCATGGCCAACTTGCTGCTGCCAACTCGCCCCTGTCAATTCGCTGCAGCCAACTCGCCGCAGGACTCGTCATGGCCAACTCGCCGCAGGACAAGAGTTACACTAATATCGAAGAAACGGTGGAACAGAATCACGAAAGGAAGGATGCAGCAGAAGGAGGGACAAAATGAAATGCGAATGACAAAAATGAAAATACTTTTTAAAGCATTTTAAGTACAAGTGTTGGATTGTCCCACAGAGAGTTGGCCGCACCAAGTTGTCCCATTCCATTTTCTAAGGAGTCATGTCTTCTCATCAGGTGGCCAAAGTATTTGAGCTTCAGCTTCAAGATCTGTCTTTCCAAAGGACAGGCAGGGTTGGTTTGCTTTAGGATTGACTGATTGGATCTCCTTGCAGTCCAAGCGGCACCACACTTCAAAAGCAAAGCCATTTATATACCGTGTTTCCCCAAAAATAAGACCCTGTCTTATATTTTTTTTGAACCCTGAAATAAGCGCTTGGCCTTATTTTCGGGGAGGTCTTATTATTTTGGGGCGCGTGGAGCAAGACGGGGCTCCTCTTGCCGTCTTACCTGATTTCCAGCTCTGCGTTTAAATATTTTCGGGGAGGGCTTATTTTGGGGGGGACGCTTATTTAAGCGCATTTGATCAAAAGCCCAACTGGACTTATTATCAGGGGATGTCTTATTTTAGAGGAAACAGGGTAGCAATAGCAATAGCACTTAGACTTATATACCGCTTTATAGTGCTTTACAGCCCTCTCTAAGTGGTTTACAGCAGTGGTCCCCAACCTTTTTATCGCCGCGGCCCGCTGAGCGCGCGCAGGGGTGGGGGCACGGCCCAGGAGCTTTTGCGCGCGGCCCATTGCGCACGGCCCAGGAGCCTTTGCGCTGCAGCGTTCATGTCCCCCGGCCGCTGCGCAGCCCGGTGCCAGGTACTCCACGGCCCGGCACCGGTCCGCGGACCGGGGGTTGGGGACCACTGGTTTACAGAGTCAGCCTCTGGCCCTCAACAATCTGGGTCCTCATTTTACCCACCTCGGAAGGAGGGGAGGCTGAATCAACCTTTGAGCCTGGTGAGATTCGAACTGCCAAATTGCAGGCAGCCGGCAGTCAGCAGAAGTAGCCTGCAGTACTGCACTCTAACCACTGCGCCACAGCGGCTCAATATACAAGGAATTTCTCTGTACTTGTGAAAACTCAAGATTTACTCCTTTGCGACGCACCCATGTCTATTAACTCTGCAGTTGCTACAACTTTTCTTCTTCTTCTCTCAATCCTCAATTGAAAAACAAACAAACAAACCCTGGCGTATGTTTGCCCTTGGCACTAGAGAACATAGATTTGGAAGGAAAAGGTAATTTCCCTGTCTTATTTCTGAGGCATTTCCTCTCTGTCAAAAAAAAATCCTTTAAAAAAACGGATTAAATATAGTATTAGGATATGTCTTGATACACATTTATCGATGTGCTGCTTATCTTCCTGAAGTGATCTTAATTTGCTTTAAAACGATAGATAAACCAGCTTAGATGTGGAAGAAAAGGATGATGGGGTACGAGTATTTCTGCTGGATCAAAATGCAACCAAGCATGGGAAGGAGACGTTCAGCCCGACAGTGGTGAAATCTTGGTGAAAACGATGCAAATTAACAGCAATATTTGAACAGAAAGAAAAACAATCACTGCTGGCTGGAAGACAGGTGATCATCTAGCCAACACCTGTTGGACTTTTACAAGCCAACTTTTGCTGGATGCTTATCCTACGGTTGGGTAGATAATATATAGAAAACTATGTTCTGTAACTTTAACTGCTACAAGATGACTAATTGGCTGTGCTAAGCAGACATAAAAGAAGGCAGGAAGTTCATTCACTTCTGCTCCTGCTATGAGAAAGGTTGAACTGCCAAAAGGAACTGTGTCTGTGTTACTGAAGAGAACTGGAATTGTAAGCAAGCTACGTTTTTGTGTTGAACCGTGATTATTTGAAGAAGTGTTATCTTTGTTTTGAGAAGCCAAGTTTGTTTTGTTTTACTACAAGTAAAGACTGTTTATTTTTCTTTAAACGTTCAGAGTCTGTGAGTATCTGTGTGTTTTGCTAAGCAATGTATCTATTCGCTGTCTGGTCCGTTGCACCACTTTGCAGAGGGCAGTTTTACCCTCAACAACTTTGCTCCACCCTGTGGAAGGAAGCAAGCTGACTCTACTCCAGCTGGGACATTTCCAAATCTATAGGTTATATACCGTATTTTTGGGGTCATAAGACGCATCTGACTATAAAACACACCTAAATTTAGAAGAGGAAAAGAACAACAAAAAGAGCCTTGGTAGCACAGTGGACTAATGCACTGTTATTAACATCTGCTGCTTGCAATTACTGCAAGTTCAAATCCCACCAGGCTCAAGGTTGACTCAGCCTTCCATCCTTTCAAAGGTAGGTAAAATGAGGACCCAGATTGTGGGGGCAATAAGCTGACTTTGTATAAATATACAAAAGGATGAAGGCTATTGCTTAACGCATTGTAAGCTGCCCTGAGTCTCCGGAGAAGGGCGGTATATAAATCAAATTTTTTTTTAAAAAAATTTGGGCCTCTCTTTTTTCAGCCCATTTCCAACCTTTTTTTGGCCCATTTTCAAGGCTTTTTTAGGCCAGTTTTGGGGGCTTTTTTTTTTTTTTTTGTCCATTTAGAGGCTTTCTCAGCCCGTTTTCGAGGCTTTTTCTTCCATTTTTTCAGAAAAAATGGGCCGAAAAAAAGCCTAGAAAATGGTCTGAGAAAAGGCCTAAAAAAGACTCAATAACGGGGCGTGCAGAGGCCAAAAAATGGCCAGCGGGTGGGCGGGGCTTCGGCAATATTCGGTCTGTAAGATGCAGACATTTTCACCCCCTTTTGGGAGACAAAAAAGTGTGTCTTATAGTAGAGTCGTAGTGTATTTTCACCAGATGTATCAAGACTTTATTTTTGTTATTAACCGTGTTTTGTTATTTTAATTCCCACCTTTATTATTTTTACAAATAACTCCAGGGGGCAAAACATGTGCAATACAGGCCCACCACCGTGACTTCTAGTTCCACCTTACGTGAAAGCTGATTGTGTGGCTTTGGGCCAATCACCAGGAGACTGGTGAGTTCTAGTCTCACCTTAAGCCGTGAGACCCAGCTGGATGGCTTTGGGGGAAGTCCCTCTTTCTCAGCCCAACCCACTTCAGAGGGTTCTTGTGGGGAAAATAGGAGGAGGAAGGAGCCTGAGTGGCGTAGGAGGCTAATGCCTCCTACTAAGGCAGCATTTAACATCCAGCTGCCTGCAATTACTGCGAGTTCAATTCTCACCAGGCTCAAGGTCGACTCAGCCTTCCATCCTTTCTAAGGTAGGTAAAATGAGGTCCCAGTTTGTGGGGGCAATAAGCTGACTTTGTATAAAATATACAAAAGTATGAAGGCTATTGCTGAGCACATTGTAAGCCGCCCTGAGTCTCCGGAGAAGGGCGGCATATAAATCAAATTTTTTAAAAAAAAAATTGTATGTGTTCACCGCCTTGAATTATTTGTAAAACTAAGAAAGTTGTGATACAAATAAATAAATAGGAGGAAAGCTCTTCAAGATATCCATGCTCTCCTCACAATGCATCATTCCACTCTGGATAGATATCCCCCGTCTGGCAAACGAGAAGGTTTCCTGTGTACAGAAAGCCTGGCAAAGGTTTTCAAGAGAACGTTGCCTACGGATATCGAAAATAGCAACTCCGAGACACTTCCTCACTTCCCGTGCTTAATACTATTTGTGTAACATCTGCTTGCTTCCACAAGTCTGGTTTTAATATAGCACAAGAGCCAGAAGGAACTGCACTTGTTCATCCAAGAAGCGACACATTTCGGCATAAAACACCAACCACAAAAGAGTGTATTTTTCTAATGGGATATTTGGAAGCCCTTCCACTGTCATGTCTATGGAGATGCTCAGTCATCCAGGTCAGCGTTGTCCCAAAGGTGCTTTTTCAAGAGGCAACTGGACTTCCTTGTTTTTTCTTTGAAGACGTTTCGCTTCTCATCCAAGAATCTTCTTCAGCTCTGACTGGAGGCTGGGGAATATACTCCTTGCAGACAGCTAGACGTTTGCATTCTTTTAGCAGGTCATTAAGGTCACCTGAAGGTTTATCTGTGTCATCAGGGACACCTGAGTGGTGCAAATGGGTGTGGAGCCTTCTTGGAAGTGTTGAAAGGACTGTGTTGTAAATTGGAGATAGATGATGCCTTATCCCTCCCCCTCGGTTGAGAGAGGGCACTGGGGAAACAAAACAACCACTTCATAAGCGCATGGCACAACATAGGAGAACAAACACATCAGGACTAGATTCAGCAGTCCATCTGCATTTAAAAGACACAGGCCACTCGTTTGAAGACAACGAAGTCCACATTTTGGATAGAGAAGATCGCTGGTTTGAAAGAGGAGTCAAAGAGGCCATCTATGTCAAAAATTGAACAGCCCTCCCTCAATAGAGGGGGATGGAGATTTTTATATACATATACATATACATATACATATACATATACATATACATATACATATACATGCACATACACACACACACACACATATATATATGATATATGCTATGGATAAAATCTGTCTAGTTGTTAAGCGTCAACACTGACTCGATGGCTCATAATCAACCAATCTGTTTTGACAGTGTTGATATTTATTCATTTGACTGTACTAATATTTTGCTCCAATCCCAACAGCCTCTGGTTGGCAGCAACAATCCAAACAATTTGAAAAAAGAATCAAAATACAAAAATACAAACATGAATCAAAAGCCGAACTCAACGATAGGCACCCACAACTAATCAACTGGAACCAAAGCCTCCTCCTTAAAGCTAAGAACGTATAAATAAATTGTATTAAACAACTCCGCAAAAAACAAATTACCGTATTAGCTCGATGGGGTTTGTCCAAAAGAGCTATAAAGGGGGGAGGGAGGGGGAAACCATTATACTATAATTTTTTGTTAAGACTCTCGGCACCAATGCCCACATTCAGCGCAAGGGTCAAGCACTGTGTGACCTGCCCCCACGACACCACTTGCACACAAATGCTTGCGGCTGAGGGCGGCTAAATTAAGAGCGTTACTAAACCACAGATGTTGTAATCTGAATTCCAGCACAGAGCAGAGGAACTGAAAGGTCCTTCCTTCCCACACTAGAATTCCTGCAACACCAGGCCTCAACGACGTTTGTTTAAAAAGCTGGGAAAGGATACAGGTAGTCCTCGATTTACGACCACAAGGGAGCCCAAAATTTAGACTGCTAAGCAAGTCAGTTGTTAAGGGAGTTTTGCCCCATTTTACGACCTTACTGGCCGTCACTGCAGGTGGTTACTAACACAATCGCTAAGTGTACATACAGGTAGTCCTCGAGTTACGACCACAATTGAGCCCAAAATTTCTGTTGTTAAGTGAGACATTTGTTAAGTGAGCTTTGCCCCCATTTTATGACTTTTTTTGGCCACAGCTGTTAAGTGAATGCGCTGGCTGAGGTATTCTGGGAATTGAAGTCCACAGGTCGTAAAGTTGCCAATGTTGGAGACCCCCTGGACTAGAAGTTCTTCCAACTCTGTTCTTCTGTTCTATTCAGCCAGGAAGCAGAGTGGAGGATTTGCTGGGCAGAGGGAATTCCTTTCCACCAGCAAAGAAACCTGGCTTGAAGATGGGGGAATAAAGTTACCTATAATAAATCCAGGTTTTTCAAAAGCAGGCTATGATAAAACGGAACCAAGCAAATTCCGGGATCCTTCCAGCTGGGCTGGATCAAGTTACCTACCAGCGTAATGCATGCATGCTTCCAAAATCTGGTTTTTTTTCTCAGAGGAGCAAAATCCCTGAAAGCAAGGAGATTAAAATCCACTCAATTTCCCCTTGAACTTGGCAAGCCTCCAAAAGGTTCTAGAGCAGGAGTGTCAAACTCAAGACCCTTTTTATTTCACCAGGAGGGCCTGGCCAAATTTTCTCCCTCTTTTTAAATAATTTTTAATATTTTTAATATTCAAAGTTTAATTTGTTTTAAATTGAGTGGGGTTTTAATCTGTCTGGGCCAAACTATTTAATTCGATTTTATTTCTGCTTTTTAAATTTTGTATGTATGTATTTTATTGTTGGCTGTTCACCGCCCTGAGTCCTTCGGGAGTAGGGCAGTATATAAATCAAATAAAAGTAAAAGTAAAGTAAAGACTGGATGCAGCCCACGGGGTGCTTAGATCTGGCCCGTGGGACCAGCCTGAAAATAACTAAGGACTGGTTTATGGTGCCCCTACCAAAAATGGGGCGTCCCCCCCCCCCAGCACTCCGTTCTGGGCCTGGACAGCCACCTGCCTGCCAGAGTGGCTGCCAGAGTGCTGCAGGAGATTATCCTTGACTCAGCTGTACCACGCATGTGCCCGAGTCTCCCACCGGACAGCTGCTCTTCGGGTCTCTGTCACACATGCGTGGGGGGTGGGGTGCATGGGCAGATGCATGCACGCATGCCTAGAGGGCCGGGGCGCATGCGTGTGTGTGGGGGGGTGCATGTTGGTGCAGGAGGCTTTCAAGGCCCAAAATGGGGTGCAATGGGCCGCAAGGGTGATCGCGCGCGAAGAGAACCGGTAGTAAAGCCGGTTGGAACCCACCATTGACATGCATGTTTTGCCTTTTTTTAAAAAAAAATGAAGTATTTATTTTAAGGGCTAACACCCTTTTCTGCGAAAGAGACACGTAACTTAAAAGTAAACAAAGGAAGCTGTGGCTTGTAACTGGTAAGTTGCCAAAAGCTAACTCAGCAATAGGGTTTAGCCTGTGACACACCGAGTGTTTCTCAGCAACCTGAAGACCTGTGGACTTCAACTCCCAGGATTCCCCAGCTGGCTGTCTTCTCTAAGAGGATTCTGGGAATTGAAGTCCATAGGTCTTCAAGTTGCCATGGTTGAGAAACTCTGCACCAACAGAAACAGGCAGCCCTTAGCCTATGTGTTGTGACCTAGGCCCAAGTAGTTATTACCAGACACAATCAGTCCTAAACAAACATATTTTATTAGAATAGCTGAGAATTATTTCATTCTCAGCTTAGTCCAAATTAATTCCAAAACAAGTCCTTCAGAAAAAGTCCTTCGGCTTTATCACAAACCTTTGTCTTCTTTGGCATGCTGCCAAAGGCTTTTCTTGGCAAAGCCCCATGGAGTTTAGAAACAAGAGATGCCAACAAGAAACAAATGTAGCAACGTTGCTTTCCTATAAAGAGCCCAAGAGCCCTTGCTGCTCTTTTAAACCTTATGGGAGGGGCCAATCATTTCCTGGCCTTACTCCCCAGTCATCCTTTTTGATTTAGCTGCTCTTGCCTTCTGGCAGCTCTTCGCATGCGTGCACTAGGAACAGGCTCCTCCTGTTCCTCTGCCTCTCTGCTGTCCACCTCTGGAAGCTCCGGAGTCCATGCATCACTCCCAGATGGTCCTGGCCCCATCTCTCCCTCCGATGCAGAGCCCTCATTCGGGCCTTCCCCTGACTCTAGGATGGCCCATTGTCCTCCCCAGCCTCCTCACTGACTGACTCTGCTGCCAGCTCCACAGGCTGCTGGTGGACCACAAAACTATGACCATAGTTGATCCCAAAATTTATGTTGCTAAATGAGAAATTTGTTAAGTGAGCTTTTCCCCACTTTACAACTTTTCTCGCCACATTTGTTAAGCGAATCACTGCAGTTCTTAAATCAGTAAATGTCAGGGTTTGTGGACTGGTTGAGACCCGCTGAATTTAAGCATATTAGTCAGTGGAGGAAGAGTTAGCTTCCAGGCCTGACAATTGGTTGTTAAGTGAATCGGGTTTCTCCATTGACTTTGCTTGTTGGAAGGTCGCAAGAGGGGATTATGTGACTCCGGGACACTGCAACCGTCATAAACATGAGTCAGTTGTCAAGCATCAGAATATAAATCATGTGACGATGGGGATGCCGCAATGGCCGTTAAGTGTGAAAAATGGTGGTAAGTCACTTTTCTCGGTGCCGTGGTAACTTTGAACAGTCGGTAAACAAACTGTTGTAAGTCAAAGACTGCCTGTACTCTTCCTTTATAACTTTGCAAAGTTGCTTGAAAAGACAAAAATTTTAATAAATTCCCTAGCACCAAACCTCAAGTTCGTTTTGTTCCTAACTTGGTCACAACCCAATTTTGTAACCTCCTGTTGTGCTTTCTACCGCTCCTTCCCTCAACCTCATGTTCTTAGGTAACCTCAATTGCTGGTTATTATCTCATCAACCATTACAACAGAAGCTATTACCGGAATGTCAACAAATCAAGTTTCTTCTCTTACCAACAAGGAACAAATGTGCAAGGAAACCAGTAACCCTAGTACCAGGCAATTTATTGCATGTTCTTCATTGTTGTTGTTGTTTTTTAAAGTACCCTTTAATGTTGTTGGAAGAAATGTCCATCTGGGTTCAGTTCCAAGTGGGGAGAAAGACACTGGAAACATGGCGGCTGTTTGGAAAGATGGTTTTTAATGGTGGACAGGACCACATGGTTTGAGATCCTGGGCAAAAAGCACATGGGGGAGAATGAGAGAGAGAGAGAGAGAGAGAGGGAGAGAGAGAGGGAGAGAGAGAGGGAGGGAGAGAGGGAGAGAGAGAGAGAGAGAGAGGGAGGGAGGGAGAGAGAGAGGGAGAGAGAGGGGGGAGGGAGGGAGGGAGAGAGGGAGAGAGAGAGAGAGGGAGGGAGAGGGAGAGAGAGAGAATGGAGAGAGAGAGAGAGAGAGAGAGAGAGAGAGAGAGAATGGAGAGAGAGAGAGAGAGAGAGAGATCCTCTCTTGGTCCCCACCTTAGAGCTTCCTGTTCCTGTACAAGAAATGTATCCCATTGGCTGTCAGACTCCCAGGGGCGGGGGTCTTAACTAACTCTGTAGGCTCTCTGTGTCCCAGGCTTGGTTGAGCTTTGCTGGGTGATGTAATCTTCCCAGGTGCCATGTGGTGAGATGGGTAGAGGGCTAAGCCTATCAATATCCTGAGGGCCAGGTCTTAATCCCATCGCCCTGAAGCTGCAGGAAGCTACTTCGTCTTTAAAAACACGTTTCTCCTTTTCTCATCCAGGGAAATATAATATTCTGCCTCTAATATTTCCTAGAATATTTCATTCTTCTAGGATGGGGGTGGGTGCTAACTTCCTACAATGTAAAACAGGAGAAATATATCATTAAGAACTGTAATTTTTTTATTTCACTTTTTTAAAAAAGGATAAATTATATCATTAAATCATAATGTATCCTGCAGGTTATCCTTAGCCTCAAGTCTTCTTTAATGCATGTCTTTTTCAGAAGATAATGGGACACATGGATTTTTTTTTTCCCCAAGGGGCTATCCCTTCAAAACTACAGGGCTGAGCATAATTTAATGAAATACTAAGAAATAAATAACTTTATTTTAAAAAATCTACATAGCTAAAAGGTAAAATATTTATTAAATTTATGCGTCGTCCGTCTCACTATCCAAGCAATTCTGAGCAGCTACAGATATAGAAAATTTAAAATATAGGGAAAAAATATATAAAGAAAAGAATATAGAAGTAAAGAAAAAGAAAAAGAGAAGTTGCAGAAAAGAATAGTTAAAAAGAAAGAAAAAAGTTAAACAAGCTATTTTTAAGCTTTTTTTGGTAACAGTTACACAGTCCTTGCTTCCCTCTTAACAATACAATGATCCCTTCAGCCCCTGATTCCATATTTTTCTAATCATCAAATCCACAAAACACCATTTCACTTTTTTTCCATTTTCAGCAACAAGTCCACAGAAAATTTGCAATTGTTTATAAATTACTTATTGTCTCATTCCTGACCAAACAGGTCATATTGGATGCTAGTTCTAACCACCTTCACAATCTCATTTGTCCATGGTGGGTTTTTTGATATGTCATCATCTTGGTATATAATATGTTGCCGTCAATGAATGAAATTAGGCATTTTATAGGTGGTTTAGGAAATCTATAGAATGCCAAAAAAAAAGACGTCAAAGTATGAAACGCTTAATGTTTCACACATTTCCTAGGCATTTTATGCAATGCCAAAAGGCAAACCCACAATGTAATAAAACACTCCCACTAAAATGCCTTTCTAAACTTCGTTTTTGCAACAAGTACCAGTCTCTTGTTTGTTTTTCCCAGTAAGAAAGTCATGGATTTTATTTTGCATTTCTTCTTTCATATTCATACATGTTTTTTTCAATACAGGTACTCCTCTAATAGCAACAGTTCATTTAGTGAATAAATAAATAGTTCATTTAGTGACCGTTCGAAGTTACAACAGCACTGAAGAAAGTAACTGATGACCATTTTTCACACTTACGACTGTTGCAGCATCCACGTCACATGATCAAAATTTGGACACCTGACAACTGATTCCTATTTATGGCAGGTGCTGTGTCCCAGGATCATGTGACCTTCTGACAAGCAAAGTCAAAGGGAAAGCCAGATTCACTTCACAGCCATGTTACTAACTTAACAACTGCAGTGATTCACTTAATAACTGTGGCAAGAAAGTTCATAAAATGAGGGAAAAAATCACTTAACAAGTATCTCACTTAGCAATAGAAATTTTGGGCTCAGTTTTCATTGTAACCTCTTTTTGTAACCTCATTGTAACCCTACCCTCTTTTTGACTCTCTTTTCATACTTTGCCTAAATAGCTCTTGTCATTCTGCATAATGCCTAGGTATTATATACAATGGCCTAGGGAAAGTGTATATATATATATATATATTAAAATAACACAGACATTTCATCCTTTGCCTAAAGTACGATAGTTTCTATAGATTTCCTAGGCATTCTAGGCAATGCCAGCTTTTCACACATTGCCATTAAATGCATTAAAATATATAATAGACTCGGGAACATTTTTGAGCTTAGGTGTTGAAGAAGACTCTTGAGAATATAGTTTATACCAGTGATGGCTAACCTTTTCTGGACCGAGTGCCCAAAGCTCACGGGTGCGTGTGCCCCCAACCCCCCCAAATGCCCCCGCCCCGGCCCCCCACACGCACCCACCTCCAGTGCATGCACACCTGGCCCCTGCATGCTCCCCACCACTCTGCACGCGCCCCGCCCCATGAATGTGTGAGCAAGCCCCTCCCGCACGTGCCCCGCCCCCACATGCACAGCAGAGACCCGAAGACCAGCTGTGCGGTGGGAGGTGTGTGCGCATGCGCGGCGGAGCTGATCTGGAGTGATGACTGACATGCCCACAGAGATGGCACTGCGTGCCACCCACCATCATGGGTTTATACCCAAGGAAAAAAAATCCTATGGCTCACCAAACAAATTAACCCAGACATCTCACTTAAGGTACAAATGAGCAGGCTTAAATTATCCTACTTCAGACCAGTGGTGGGTTGTCCCAGTTCGGTCCGGTTCTATAGAGGAGGCTCCGCCCACCCACCACGATGTCATCATGGGTGATCTGCACATGCAAATCTACATGTCCCTGGATAATGTTGCAGGATCCAATCTGGGTCAGTCACCGGGACCAGAGGCTTAGTCTTCCGAGCTTTCGGACTCGTGCTGGAGCCCATTCTCCGAGGATGGGCTCCAGCACGTGTCTGAAAGCTTGGAAGGCTAAACCTCTGATTCCAGTGACCAACCCAGATTGGAACCTGAGAAAATCTATGTGGTCACTTAGAAGTCAAAAACGATTTGATGGAATATAATCAGTCAATCAACCAATCAATCAATCAACCAATCAATCCCATAAGCCCATGCTGCCTTCAATGAGAGTAAAATTAGAAATGTCCTAAAGGAAATCGACCCTGGAAGGTTCCTTGGCAAGACAGATCCTGAAGCTGAAGTTCAAACACTTTGGCTATCTAAATGAGAAGAGAGGATTCCTTGGAAGAGACTCCCGATGTTGGGAAAAGAAGGAAGGCGAAAGGAGAAAGGGACGGCAGAGGAGGAGATGGGTAGGTGATATCATCGATGCAATGAACATGAATTTGGGCAAACTCCAGGAGACAATGAAGGACAAGGGACCTGGTATGCTATGGTCCATGGGGTCACGAAGAATCGGACATGGCTTAGCAACTAAAAACAACAATAATTAGAAAAGATGAGATTTCAAGTAAAAGCTGAAGTAAAAAAGGCATAAATCACTTAGTACATAGAGGACAAAAAAATTCTATACATAAATTCCCAAGATTTGAGCATTATCCTTCCAGTCAGGTAGCCAGACTCAACTTACCATATTTTTCAGACTATAGGACGCACCGGAGTATAAGATGCACCAAGATTTCGAAGAAAGAAAAGAAAGGAAAAAAAAGTTTTTGCCTTCCCTGGCCCCCAGGAGCACTCTGCAGGCCTCCCAAATCCTCTGTGCATCCTGGTTTTTTTGCAAAAACAGGATGCACAAGGTGGGGTTTTGGGAGGCCAAAAATGGCTGTATTCGGTGTGTAAGACACACCAATGTTTCTCTCCTCTTTTAGGGGGGAAAAAGTATGTCTTACACTCCGAAAAGTACGGTAATCCACTAGACTAGAAGGATTAACCCAGCTCTCCTCCTACAATGTCTTAATCTACCCGTTGCTAAGAACAACAGAGCAAAGTTGAGTCAATTGGATTTGTTATATTGCTTGTAAAACCCTTTTTACTGCCAGCAAAGTCGTTTTCACCTGAAGGACCCATCCTCTCAGGTAAATAACCTTTTCATCAAATATTAAGGCAAGCATCCTTGCAACGCCACAAACATCTCACACATATCTGGCCCTACGCTAAGACTCACCACTTTCAAGCCAAGGTCAATTTGCTTCAATAATTACCGCTGCACTAAAAAAAAATATCATCTGAAACTATGATGAAATAAGTCAACTGCTACCTCAATGACAATTAACCACCGGCATAATATTCTTGTCTTTATGCGACAAGGACCAAGACCTTTTCGGGGGGGTGGGAGGGGGGAGGGGGGGAGGATGCTGGTCTTCTTCCAGTACCTCTTTTCTAAAGCTGCTGACTTTGAATGTGGGATGATTATATTAGAAAATTCAGTCTTCAAGGTCTCTTGAAGGAAGAGGATGGTCCCTCTAGGACCGTATTTCTCAACCTCATCGACTTTTTAGATGGGTGAACTTCAACTCCCAGAATTCCCCAGTGTGGAATTCTGGGAGTTGAAGTCCATTCATCTTAATGTTACTGAATGTTGAGAAACACAAGTGCTAAGGAAAAAGAGGAAGACAAGAGCCAAAATGTTTAAATTAAAAGAAGATTTCGGCTATCAAGGAGGAACTTCATGAAGGTAGATGCATGAAGCAGTGAAATAGTTTTCCTAGGACACTGATGGACTCCCCACTCTGAGGTTTTCTAACAGCGACTTGGATGACCATCTGCTGACCATGCTTTAGCATTGAGCAAGCATCAGTCTAAATGACCTCTGTGGTACCAATAAAACAATTGTAGTTTAGAGTTGAACTGTGGGGTCTTTGGTGCTCTCTGAGCATGGTTGTTTTCATGCAAACATTTCATTACCAAACTAGGTAACACTATCAGTGCCAAGATAGTGCTAGGCCTCCCTGTAGAATATTGTGTTCTGTGGTAGATAGCAATAGCACTTAGATTTATCTAGCACTTTGCAGCCCTCTCTAAGCGGTTTACAGAGTCAGCATATTTCTCCCAACCAGGGATGGGCTGCTGGAGGTTCGCAGGGATTCGAGAGAACCTCTAGCTAAGATTCTGTGCAGTTCGGAGAACCCCCAAATTCCACTTCTGGCTGGCCCCACCCGGCGTCTCTCAGGAATCCCCACGCGGCCTGTTTTGAATGCAGGTAAGCGCATGGTGTGCACAGAGGCTCAGGGAGGGTGAAAAACAGGCCTACCGGAAGTTGGGAAGGCCAGAAACGGGCCTGTTTCCGGACTCCAGAGGGCCTCCGGAGCCTGGGGAGGCCGTTTTATTTATCTATTATTTATTTATTTTATTTTTCAGATTTCTATACCACCCTTCTCCTTTCGGACTCAGGGCGGTGAACAGCCAAATATAAAACATTCATACACAAAAGTTAAAATAGATTTAAAATAATTAAATAAAATTTGGCCCATAATTTAAAACATTTCAATTAAAATCAATATCAATTTTAAAACCAACCATAAAATCAGGACAGCCCGGCTAACTGAAAAAAATAGGTTTTAAGGGCCCGACGAAAAGTCCGGAGGTCTGGGATCACTCGTATCTCTGGGGGTAGATTGTTCCAGAGGGTAGGTGCCACTACAGAGAAGGGTCTCCCCCTGGGGGGTCACCAGTCGACATTGTCTGGCCGATGGCACCCTGAGGAAGCCCTCTCTGTGGGAGTGAACTGGCCGGTGAGAGGCAATTGATGGCAGAAGACGGTCCCGTAAGTACCCCAGCCCTAAGCCATGGAGCGCTTTAAAGGTGATCACCAACACCTTGAAGTGCACCTGGAAGTCCACCGGAAGCCAATGCAGCTCACGCAGGAGAGGAGTAACATGGGAGCGCCCCGTCGCTCCCATAATCCCCCGTGTTTTCACCTTCCTGGAGGCTCGAGGAAAGCCTCCAGAACCTGGGGAGGGCAAAAACGCCACCCCTTGCCATGGTGCAGGAGGCCAACTATGACCAACACTGACCATGGGCACACCCAGCTAGCAACCAGGCAGAGAACCTCTTGCTAAAATTTTTGAAGCCCACCCCTGCTCCCAACAATCTGGGTCCCCATTTTACCAACCTTGGAAGGATGAGTCAATCCTGAGTTGGTGAGGATTGAACTCCTAGCAGCGGGCAGAATTAGCCTGCAATACTGCATTCCAACCACTGCACCACCATGGTTCCTATGTAGATCATATCCATAGGTATGATCTCTATGAACCTTATGGTCCCTATATGACTTCTGTGGTCTCTTCCTAGTCACCCATTATAAAATCCACACCCTTTTATATATGGGAAGTATCATAGCTCTAAATATATTGATGCCACACCCAGGGCAATTTGCGACCTGGGTGAACACCGATAGTAAGCTACAAAAAAAAAAAAAAAAAAAAATTGCCCTGACTCAGACGTTGTCTTTTGGACTCTCCCATTCACTCTCCACAATTGCCGTTGGCCACTGTGAGAGTTCCTAGCCCTGTGAGATTAACAGGATTACAGCAACAACCCTGCTGTCTAATGTGATGAATAAGCAGTGACAGCTGAAGGAAAACACAATTAGATTTCAAGGCTTGAAGGAGAACAGTCGGATCCCTGATCACTGGAGTCTTCACTCAGAGGACAGTTCCTGTAGTCTCCTAAATAATTTTTTTGTTCCTTTTTCCTGTTCTGCAGAACTGCAGAAAAAACCATGGCTACCAACCTGCCTTCCATTGAGGACCTGTATACTGCACGAGTCAAAAAGAGGGCTGTGAAAATATCTATAGATCCCTCACATCCTGGACATAAACTGTTTCAACTCCTACCCTCAAAACGACGCTATAGAGCACTGCACACACCAGAACAACTAGACACAAGGACAGTTTTTTCCTGAACGCCATCACTCTGCTAAACAAATAATTCCCTCAACACTGTCAAACTATTCACTAAGGCTGCATTACTATTACTATTAATCTTCTCATCGTCGCTATCCCACATCTCCTCCCACTTATGATTGCATGATTATAACTTTGTTGCTGGTATCCTTACAATGCATATTGTTTCCTAGTATGATTTGATTGCTTATTTGTTCCCTATGACTATCATTAAGTGTTGTACCTTATGATTCTTGATGAACATATCTTTTATGTACACTGAGAGTGTATGCACCAAAGACAAATTCCTTGTGTGTTCAATCACACTTGGCCAATAAAGAATTCAAGTCAAGTCAAGTCAAGTCAAGTCACGTCTAGTCTAGTCTAGTCTTTCCCTTTTTTAGGTGAGAACATCATATAAGGATTTCCCCCCCCCCTAATATTGGCGATTTTATTGTCAATTCTGTTCCAGAAGGCAGTACAAGTAGTCCTCGACTTATGATCACAATTAGGTCCAAATTTTCTCTTGCTAAGCGAGACAGTTGTTCAGTGAATGTCATCCCGTTTTACGACCTTTCTTGCCACAGTTGTTCACTGAATCACTGCAGCTGTTAAGTTAGTAACATGGACGTTAAGTGAATCTGGCTTCCCCCTTGATTTTACTTGTCAGAAGGTTGCAAAAGGTGACCCAGGGACACTGCAACCATCCTAAATATGAGTCAGTTGCCAAGCATCTGAATTTTGATCATGTGACCATGAGGATGCTGCAATGGTCTTAAGTGTGAAAAACGGTCATAAGTCACTATTTTCAGTGCTGTAACTTTGAAAGATCACTAAACGAACTGTTGTAAGTCAAGGACTAGCCCAGTGTTGGCGAACCGTTTTGGCACCGAGTGCCAAAATGGGAGCATGAGCATGCGTGCTGAAAACCGGATGAGCAGCTGCCCGGTTTCAGGCCAGATGGTCTTCCGGTTTCTGGCAAGCATACGCGCACGAAGACCAGCTGGCTGGTGCGCATGTGTGCGCCAGAAACCGGAAGATCATCTTCTTGGCGTGTGCATGAGCACCAGGCGGCTGCTCTTCCGGTTTCCAGCACTCTCGCACGCATGAAGACCAGCTGGCCGGTGCGCAACGGGTGACAGCCAGGAGAGATGGCTCTGCGTGCCACTTCCGGCACATGTGCCATAGGTTCACCATCACAGGAGTAGCCTGTAGTTTAGCACAGCTCCATTTTGCCTGCAAATGTCTACTGATTGTCCAGTGTGTTGGCCATTAATTCCAGATGAACGAGTCTCTTCTGTTGTTCACCCATGGAGAGAAGCAACGATCTTCTTAGGTTGTCCAAGGAGAATGCCTAGAGGAAATTGAAGGTGGCTTTCCCCAAATCTGGGCCTTGTAGCTCAAGGTTGCCTTATGCAGTGCTCTATGGTATATACTCTATGCTCTTTTGTTCTAAGTAGAGTTTCCTGTTTCCTGTTACAGTTAAACAGTTGAGCAGTAAAGCACATGGTGACTGTTTACTCTGCTCTGCAGAATTTCTAACACAAAGTCAATGGGGAAGCCAGATTCGCTTAACAACCACGTTACTAGACTTAGACTAATTTTATTTAAATGTACACTAATCGGCATATATTAAAATGAAATTTCGTTGCATACAGCTCTCAAAGGGTCACCACCTCCAATATACACTACATGAACATGACAAAATAAATAATTACAAAATTATGTATATACCCACATATATAACACAGAGAAACAACACAGTCTAGGTAAGTGACATTAGCATGAAAACTTGAAGATATATATTTGTTCTTAATTTTGGCCCATCCTGAAGCTTTCTTCATATTACAGGTTGTCCTCAACGTACTACAATTCATTTAGTCACTGTTCGAAGTGACAATGGCACTGAAAAAAGTGACTTATGACCAGTTTTCACACTTATGACTGTTGCCGCACCCCCATGGTCCCGGGATCAAAATTCAGACGCTTGGCAACAAGCATGTATATTTATGACAGCTGCAGTGTGTCGGTGTGGGTGTGGGTGTGTGGGTGTGACGGATCCCCTTTTGTGACATTCTGACCAGCAAAGTCAATGGGGAAGCCAGATTCACTTAACAACCGTGTAACAAATGTAACACTGTCAGTGATTCACTTAACAACGGTGGCAAGGAAGGTCTAAAATGGAGCACAATTCACACAACAACTGTCGCACTTAGCAACATAAATTTTGGGCTCAAACACGGTCGTAAATCGAGGATTACCTGTACAGTGCAACCGAACAAATTAGTAGGGAGTAGAAGGGTAACCTTTAGAAATGTGAAGGCTGTGCGGCTCTAGAGGCTTTGGCGGCTAATGGAATAGCCCAAGTTATTAATATTTGAACAAGTATGACATTTCTAGAAGACTAGGGAAAGAAGCTTAGCTAGCTCAGTCAATTACCGAACCAACTCAGTGTCTGCTCTCCTGCAGACGGAAAAGAACATAAGAAGCCACAAAAGCCACCTTTCCTCTTTCAATGTTTACTCTCCGGCTTATTTTGTCTTCAGCAGATCTGAGGAAGAAAGAACCTGTTTAGGCCCAGCCTTCTAATAGCAGAAACAATGATAAACCTCTGTCGAAACCGTCATACCTGGGTTGCAAATGATTCAAAAGCGCAGGGTTAGGAGAGAATATGAAAATCAGATGCAATTATTTTTCTTTTCACTCATGGACGGTTCAGCAGCTCAGCCTAATCAAGGAACCACTAAGACCACTGCCACAAACGCTGATAGGGCAAGCCCCTTGGATATAAACAGAGAGCAAACCCCGCTCCCTTCTAGAGCTGATGACGTTACCTAGTTGGGTCATGAAATGTCTGCAAGAAAAGCAACCGAGCTCAGAGAGCATCAAGGACCCCACAATTCAGCAACTCTTTCTAATCATCAGAACTCCTCCTATTCTTTCTCGACAGTATTTCTTTATTAGATTTATATACAGGTAGTTAGTCTAAGAGCCTTGGTGGCGCAGCGGACTAAAGTGCTGTTAATTAGCACTTAGCTGCCAGCTGCCTGCAATTACTGCGAGTTCAAATCTCACCAGGCTCAAGGTTGACTCATTCCAAGGTAGATAAAATGAGGACCCGGATTGTGAGGGCAATATAATGACTTTGTATAAAAAAAGAACACCGCTTGGGGGGGCCAAAAGCCCTACTAAGCACGTATATACAAAAGTATGAAGGCTATTGCTTAACGTATTGTAAGCCACCCTGAGTCTCTGAAGAAGGGCAGCATATAAATCAAACCAATAAATAAATAAATAAATAGTCCTCGACTTACAACAGTTTATTTACTGATCATTCAAACTCACAACAGCACTGAAAAAAGTGAACTTATGACCATTTTTCACACTTACGACCGTTACAACGTTCCTAGCAGGGGTGGGTTCTATTTATCTTGACTACCACTTCGCAACGGGACTGCACCCGCGCGCAGAAGCTTCTGCGCATGCGATCACCCATGATGACATCGTGGCAGGTGGGCGGAGCCTCCCGCTGGTTTTACTACTGGTTCTATAGAACCGGACCGAATTGGGAGCAACCCACCACTGATCCGTAGAGTCACGTGATCAAAATTTGGCCGCTTGGCAACTCATATTTATGACGGTTGCATTGTCCTGGGGGTCCTGTGATCCCCTTTTGGGACCTTCTGACAAAGGTCAGAAGGTCAGTGGGTCAATGTCAATGGGGAAGCCAGATTCACTTAACGACCACGTTACTACCTTAACAACTGCAGCGTTTCATTTAAGCAGCTCTGTCAAGAAAGGTCGTGAAATGGGGCAAAATTCACTTAACTGTCCTCCTTAGCAACGGAAATTCTGGGCTCAATTGTGATCGTAAGTCGAGGACTATCTGTGAAATGCAGAGGTTCACGGCCCAAAACATCTCAACCAGCTCCATCTACACATATACGAGACTGCTTCTTTCCTAATGTTTCTCGTTTTGTGTACTGAAATACCGCTCTGGGAATTTGCACGGAAAGGCACTGTGAAGGATCTAAATGTATACTTCAGCACTGCCTGTTGGCTGGCAAGTTTCCACAAGCAATTTATTACACTCAGAAGAAACGGAACTGTCCTTGTAACTGGGTACAGAAGTCAGATGCTGCTTGTTATGTTCACATCCTGATTATGAGTTTCTCAGAGGCTTCTGGCTGATTATTGTGGAATAGAATGCTAAACTAGTTATGCCTTTGGGCTAATCTAAGCATATCTGTTTTTATTCCCCTGGAGATTATTTTTTTTAAAAAAATCATTTTAAATATGCCTATTTATTCAGGCTGCAGAACAAAGTTAGAGTCCTAGAATCATACAGTTGGAAGAAAACACAGACATCATTGAATCTAACCATCCATTAAAACATTTCAGACTGATGCCTGTTGAACTGATCACTTCTAAGCACTTCTAAAGAAATTATCACTTCATGTTGTTGTTGTTAGTTGCGAAGTTGTGTCTGACCCATCGCGACCCCATAGACAATGTTCTTCCAGGCCTTCCTGTCCTCTACCATCCCCCGGAGTCCATTTAAGCTCACGCCGACTGCTTCAGTGACTCCATCCAGCCACCTCGTTCTCTGTCGTCCCCTTCTTCTTTTGCCCTCCATCGTTCCCAGCATTTGGCTCTTCTCCAGTGAGTCCTTCCTTCTCATTAGGTGGACAAAGTATTTGAGTTTCCTCTTCAGGATCTGGCCTTCTAAAGAGCAGTCAGGGTTGATCTCCTCTAGGACTGACCAGTTGGATCGCCTTGTAATCCAAGGGACTCGCAGGAGTCTCCTCCAGCACCAGAGTTCAAAGGCCCCAATTCTTTGGCGCTCAGCCTTCCTTATAGTCCAACTTTCACAGCCATCCATTGCAACTGGAAAAACCATAGCCTTGACTATACGCTCTTTTGTTGGCAGGGTGATGTCTCTGCTTTTTAGTACGCTGTCTAGATTTGCCATACCTTTCCTCCCCAGGAGCAAACGTCTTTCAATTTCTTGGCTGCAGCCCCCATCTGCAGTGATCTTGCAGCCCAGGAAAATAAAATCTATCACTACCTCCATTTCTTCCCCATCTATTTGCCAGGAATTGAGAGGGCCAGATGCCATGATCTTAAATTTTCTTAATGTTGAGTTTCAAGCCAACTTTTGCACTCTCCTTCTTCACCTGCATTAAGAGGCTCTTTAGTTCCTCTTCGCTTTCTGCCATTAGAGTGGTATCATCTGCATATCTGAGGGTGTTGATATTTCTCCCAGCAATCACTTCATAGGGAAGTCTATTCAGCTTGTATGTTCTCCTGATGTCTAGCCTGAACTTTCCTCTTATTTTTAACCCATTAGTTCTGGTCCCGCCCTCTGTGGAAATAAAGGAGAAGTCCATCTCTGTGTTGGTCACACCTGACCAGATCACAAAATCTACTCCACAGGAAAGCTAGAATTATTTCTATCGTGATGGGCTATATAATAAACAAAATATTTCAAGTTTGTTTATGGTGGACCTCCTTTTCCTTCTTAGGGCTTAGGGAAGTGTCTCTCCGATCTACTTCCAAATGTTACCCTGTTTCCCCCAAAATGGACGTTGTGTAAATAACGTCCCTCGAAGCGCAGCTCTCCACAAAGGCAATTCACAAAAAAATTGAAGGAAAATAAGAAAAAAATAGCAAACGCGCCCCTCGGGGCTAAAAAAAGCGGCGCGTCGGAGGCAGAAGCCCAACCGAAAAACGCAGCTTCCCAGAAACACCAAACAAACTACTTAAAAATTTAACTAAAGGAGGAAATTGATTTGAAAAACTAGTAAAAACAAATTTTAAAGAGTAAGAAAGGCACTCAGGTCTAGTCCAATCCACTGAGTGAAAAAGACTGACAGGAGCAACCAATGGGCGGGACTAGGACTGCAGAGGAAAAATGATAGGCACTCAGTACATCCAATCACACTGCTTCATCCCATTCTGTAGGATTGTCTGAGCAGCGAGTCAGGAAAATAAGACCTCCCCTGTTAATAAGCCCAATTGGGCTTTTGAGCGCATGGCAATAAGGCCAAGCGCTTATTTCAGGGTTCAAAAAAATATAAGACAGGGTCTTATTTTCAGGAAAACATGGTACCTGGTCATTAATAACGTAAAGAATGTTCATGCCCCTTTACACCTAGACATCAGCTTCTACCATGTTTCCCCGAAAATAAGACTGGGTCTTATTTTGCTCCAAAAGATGCATTAGGGCTTATTTTCTGGTTAGGTCTTATTTTTGGGGAAATACGGTACTAAATGCACCCATCTGGCTGACAATCTTAACTGGGGCTTATTTTGGGGATAGGACTTATTTTTGGGAAAACGGGGTATATTAACTCCATCAAGATTACTTTCTTGTTCTCTACACTATTAGGGGTGAATCTTTGCCCCCCACAGAGAGGGCTCGCAATCTGGGTGTCCTCCTGGACCCACGGCTGTCTTTAGAAGAGCATATGACGGCCGTGGCCAGAGGGGGGGAGGCTTTTATCAGATTCGCCTGATTCACCAGTTGCAGCCCTTTCTGGACCAGGAGGCCTTGCACACCGTCACTCACGCCCTTGTCACCTCCTGGCTGGACTATTGTAATGCTCTCTACATAGGGCTCCCCTTGAAGAGCACTCGGAGGCTCCAACTGGTCCAAAATGCGGCCGCGCGGGTGGTTATGGGCACAACTCGTTGAGCCCACGTGACACCCCTCCTGCGCGAGCTGCACTGGCTCCCAGTGGTCTTCCGGGTGCGATTCAAGGTGTTGGTCACCACCTTTAAAGCGCTCCATGGCATAGGACCCAGGTATCTTCGAGACTGACTTCTGCCACCAATAGCCTCCCACCAGCCAGTTCGCTCCCACAGAGAGGGTCTCCTCAGGGTGCCATCGGCCAAGTTATGTCGGCTGGCGACGCCCAGGGGGAGGGCCTTCTCTGTGGGAGCCCCAGCCCTGTGGAATGAACTGCCCCCGGAAATACGCAAGATCTCCGACCTCCGGGTATTTCGCTGTGGACTCAAGACCCTGTTGTTCCGCCAGGCCGGGCTATCAACATAATAATTTTAAATTGGGTGTTTTAAATTTCTGGGGTTTTAAATTGAGCTGAATTATTTAATAATTTTAAATTATTTTAATTGATGTTTGTCTTGTGCTTTTAATAGGCTGTACACCGCCCTGAGTCCTTTGGGAGAAGCGCGGTATAGAAATAAAATTATTATTATTATTATTATTATTATTATTATTATTATTATTATTATTACTACTACTACTACTACTACTACTACTACTACTACTACTACACCATATGACAACCCCTTCAGATATGTAAAACCCTGCTAAGAAGTCTCTTCCTCTTGTGGTCTCTTCTGTAAGCTAAACTTATTTAGATCTTTTGACTTTTCCTCCTAGGCTTAGTTTCCAGGCTTTTTACCATCTTGGTAGCCTTCTTTTGAATTTGCAACAATTTACCATGGTTCTTGTAGAGTTGAGGTGCCCAAAACTGCTCACAGAATTCCAAATGGGGTCTGGCCAGGGCAGAGTAGAGCAGGGGAAAATTGAGGGGTCCTTGGTGCTCTCTGAGCTTGGTTGCTTCCTTGCAGTTGTTTCATCACCCAACTCAAACGATCAATCAATCACCTAATCAAGGAACCACCAAGAACACTCCCACCAACACTGATGGTGCAAGCCACTTGTATATAAATGTGGAGCAAACCCCTCTCTCTTCTAGCACTGGTGATGTTACCTAACTGTTGTGGCCCGTCAGCGACCTGTGCAGTTAGTAGCTGATTCCGACAACGAGGAGGTTGGTGTGGTGCTGCGCCAGCAGCCTGTGCAGCTGGCGCTCGAGTCAGACAATGAGGAGGCTGGAGAAGATGTGGTGCCAGAGGCGGGGATTCAGCCAGGGCCTTCAGAACCTCCAGAAGCTCCCATAAGTGAAGAGGAAGAAGAGGAGGAGCCTCTTCTCGATGCACGAGCGCGCAGAGCTGCAAAAAGGCAGGAGTGGCTCCTCAGGAGGAGGTCTCCTCAAGAGTAAGGCTTGGGGATAATTGGCCACTCCCTTAGCCTATTTAAGGAAGGACAACAACTGATGCAATTTGCAGGAAACAACTTCGTTCACATCCCTTCGCGTCTTGATTCCAGAAAATGTTTGATTCGGCTCTTGTTTCTCTTATCAGTTTTTCCTGCAAATTGCTTCTGGGCATTCTGCCAACCACAGTAAGATTACAGTTATCTGAAATATTGTGCCTCAGAATTGTGTTATTATTCTTAGAATTCTTGTCGGCTGTTAATGAAGTTAAATTAACAGCCTTTGTTCAGAAAAGGCTGATTTAAATTAGTAAACTAATTTGTACGGACTTTGCGTGTGCTGCGTTCTTTGGGGTCCGTAGCTGGGGCAGAACACTAACTGGGTCATGAAATGTCTGCCAAACCCCCACCCCCACCAAGCTCAGAAAATACCAAGGACCCCCTCATTTTAACCCTGAGCTACAAATATTCTCCTTTATTGGGGAACAATTACTTTTCGTGGCCTGGACTTTGTGTTCCTGTTAATGCGCCCAAAAATGGCCTTGGCCTTTTTAGCAACTGAACTGCGTGCTACTTCTAGCTCATGTTTCACTTGCGATTGCCAAGGACACCAGATCTCCATCAAGCCAGGTCCTCACTCCATCTTATATCCATGCCTTAAGTTTTTTTTCTACCCCGCCCGATTCAGAAGTTTACAGCATTTCTCAAACTTCATCATATACTTTTCAATCCACGCTTAAGATTGCTCTAGATTTTTTTGAATCACTTTCATGTGAAGTATTAGTTGCCCCTCCTAGTTATGCGTCATCTGCAAGCTCACATCATCCAAAGTGTTGTGTCATCTCCATAAACCCGTCATCCAAACTGTTGATACAAACGAGGAACCAGAATAGAGTCCTGTGGAATACTTCCGTCCAAAAAGAACCGTAAAGAGAATTCTTTGTTTGTGGTCCATCTAACTCAAGGGAGTCAAATTCAAGGCTCAGGGGCCGGAATTGGTCTACGGGGTGCTTACATCTGGCCCACGGGGCCGACCTGGAAATAGCGAAGGACCAGTATCAGTGAAAATGGAGCACATGGCCCTCCCAAGCGCCGTTTTTGCTGGCAGAGGGTTGCAGGAGGCCGTCGTGGCTGAAAACAGAGCTCGGGAGGCCGTTTTCACTGGCAAAGCGCTCAGGCCACCACAGGCGCCCCCGACATGAGTGACTTCGAGCTGGCCATGGCCACCCTGGCCCCCTGAGGTCAAAAACAACCCTGATGCGACCCTCAATGAAATTGAGTTTGACACCCCTGATCTAAGTGTTGTTATCACCTAGCCCAAGAATTAAGTCTCAATTCAATGGGACTTTGGTTCCTGGTGGCCTACAGTGTAGCAACATCTAGCCAAGTTTGATAGATCTTAAATCACTACACAGGGTCAGACCTGCTAAGTACTTTAATGAGAGACCCACAGAAAATCCCGGGCTGTTAAGATAAAACTGCAAAGTCAAAACAATAAACAAAGGAATTTTATGCCAAGAAAACAAATTTTCATGAAATCTCAAGCTTGACTCAAAGGTGACAGAGTCTTTATAGAGCCAAATGCATGTTTTTTGTTGCATTTTACCATAAGTCTGTGACGGCAAACCTTTTATCCACTGAGTGCCCAAACTGCGTGCACGCATGCCCAAACTACATGAGCGCATGCACAGCAGAGACCCGAAGACCAGCTGGCCGGTGGGAGGCAGGGCATCCCAACACCAGCAGCACGACAAGAGATAAGATATTTTTCTTTGTGAGCTTCTGTTTTGTCGTTTGCAGGGAAACAGAAGCTCACGAAAGAAACGCCACTGAGATCTGACCTGGGGAGACGGTGCATGTGCCAGCAGAGAGGACTCTGTGTGCCACTTCTGGCACGCGTGCCATAGGTTCGCCATCACGGTCCTAGGTGATCGTAAGTTCAAAGCAACAAATAAGTCAAGGACTACCTGTATAAGAATCCTTTTCATGAGAAAATGCCTGTGTTTTCAATTCTTTAAAAAAAAAAATGATAGGATGGGAATTTGAAGGTTGCACACTAGAGGGAACCAAAAGGAACTGAAGTTTACAATTAAAGGAGAAGAATACTTAAATTTATTAATAGCCATTGGAGCAAAATATCGTAACACTGGATGTAGGGAAGGATATTTTTGAACAGGGGAGCCGGAAGCTAATTTTAAGAGTGCCTGCCTATATATGAAGATGTTATATAAGAGGGACAAGTCTCGCCAGGCAAAAAGGAGGCTGATCTGAAACTGGATTTATAAATCATAAACAATAAGAATGGTATGGAATAAGGTGCTACACTGGATCCACAAATAAAACAGGCTGGTGTATTATTAAATAATTAAATTTAATAATTATTAAATAATTATTAAATACAAAATACAATAATTAAATAATTAAGGGTGACATACAAAAAAAAAACAAATCTAAAGAGTGACCTGGATAACTTTCCTATATTGGGTTTATAAAAGAGACTTTTGTAAGTGTCGGAAGAAATGTCCATCCGGGTTCAGTTCCAAGAGGGGAGAAAGACACCATGGAAACAGGGAGGCTGATTGGAAAGACGGTTTAATGGTGGACAGGATCACATGGTTTGAGGTCCTGGGCAATCGAGCACATGGGTGAAAGAGAGACAGAGAGATTTATACCCTCTCTTGGGTTTTGAACTTGCTTCCTGTTCCTGTGAAAGAAATGTATTCTGATTGGTTGTCAGACTCTCATGGGGCCATGCAGGGGTAACTTTGTAGGTTGTCGAGTCCAATGCTTGGTTGAATCTTGCTGGGTGATGATGTAATGAAGAGGGGTTTGGGCAATTCCTATTAAGGCTGAGGGCTAATCCTACCTTTGATGGATCTTGGGTGAGGGTATTTGTTTATGAATAGACCTAGCCATCTCTTTATCACTTAAGTGCTGACATCTGCTGTGGGCTATTATGGAGGGTGGGGGCTATTAAGAGTGAGTCTGCTTTCTGCCTTAAAAAAACATGTTTTTCCATTTCTCATCCAGGAAAATATAATATAATATTCTGTCTTTTTAATATTTCCTAGAATACATTCTTCTAGGACAGGGGTGGGTGCTAACTTCCTACATAAGCTTTGAAGAATTTTGAGAGATGTGACAAAGGAAAAAAATGAAAAGAAATCAAGATCTTTGGATGTTAACATTATCTTAAAGGAAGGAATATAAAGTTGATGTATTTGACCAAGGTTAAAATAACATAATAATATGTTGTTATCTCAGGAAACTCTTAATGGATTTTGCCAATCAGGACTAAATGAGGCTTTAAGGAAACCTTTTACCTTTACCTTTTATATATAAGAGATGGGTTATGGTGGTGGTGGGTTTCAAATTTTTTTACTACCGGTTCTGTGGGTGTGGCTTGGTGGGTGTGGCTTGGCTTGGTGGGCGTGGCTTGGCTTGGTGGGCGTAACTTGGCTGGGCTGGGCTGGGCTTGGCGGGTGTGGTGGGCATGGCAGGGGAAGGGGAAGGGTACTGTAAAATCTCCATTCCCACCCCACTCCAGGGGAAGGTTACTGCAAAATCCCCATTTCCTCCTGATCAACTGGGACTTGGGAGGCAGAGAATAGATGGGGGCGGGGCCAGTCAGAATTTTTACTACCGGTTCTCCGAACTACTCAAAATGTCTGCTACCAGTTCTCCAGAACTGGTCAGAACCTGCTGAAACCCACCTCTGGGTTATGGGAAGAAGTGACCATTTCTTGTATTTTAAGAGAAAGTGATAAGTGACTAAAATTGTTTATATTTGTTGTGATGAAGGGGGAAGCAAAGAACACGCTGGCTTGATAAAATGTCAAATCGGATGCAAAGTTGAACACCCAACGATTGAAAGAAGCTGTGTTGGATGGGGAAGCCTGGAGAGCACTTGCCTATAAAGTCACCAAGAGTTGGAGACGACTGAATGGTTAAAAACGAACAAAACCTTGTTGCATAATCAGGCAGGACCGTCCTAAAATGAACAAATGAACGAAAGGAGCTAAAAGGAAAGACTGCTTATTTTTCACAAGCTGAGATTTTCCCTTATGTCAACTCACCCCGGAAGTCTCTTCCAAGAGCCGTTGCAATTTTATTTTTGGTAAGAGGGTTGTTCTAAAAAGAGAAAGCTCCCCCCCCCACAAAAAATAACCTTTAGAAGGAGATTTCCACTAGTGTACGCTACGCAAAAAAGGTTTTATTTTGGTGCAATGTAGACCTGCCGCCATCTGCTCCTCACCTACAGAGCACAGAAGTGAATGTTTTCATCACTGCGGCCCTTTTCTTTTTGTACTCAAAAGAATGATTTACTGGCTAAGCAAGCACGTTTCGCCCAGGCTCCCATCTGTAAAAAGCAACGTACTGCTCTTTTCTGAGAACAACAATTCAGAAGGGGGGGAAGAAGCCTCTTTGAAAAGTATGATTAAAGCCGTTGGGTTAGGCTGCAATCCCAGCCCACATAATTGAGGAATGAATGGGGACAGGGATACTTATAATAGCTAAAACCTGAATGGGTGGACACCATTCACTTTGAAATCATTGGCACAAACCCACAACGCCAGACAAACACATAGGTATATATATATATATCCAGCCATAATCCTAATTTATTTATTTTTATAAATACTCAAGGCGCCGAACACACATTCTATGCCTTCTTCCTCCCTATTTTCCCCACAACAACAAACCTGTGAGGTAGGTTGGGCGGAGAGAGAGGGACTGGCCTAAGTCACCCAGCCGTCTTTCATGCCTAAAGTGGGATTAGAACTCATAGCCTCCTCGCGATTGGCCCAAAGTCACCCAGCCGTCTTTCATGCCTAAGGTGGGACTAGAAGTTACACTGTCCTGGTGATTGGCCCAAAGTCACCCAACTGACTTTCATGCCTGTTGTGACCTAGGCTGACTGAGTCATTACGATACACAATTAGTCCCCAAAAAAAACCATTTTATTGTAACAGCTGAGAATTATGTTCATTCCCAGCTGAGTCCCAATTAGTTGCAAAACAAGTCCTTCAGGATAATCACCAACCTTTTATCTTCTTTAGACACCCTGCCAAAGGCCTTACTTGGCAAAGCCCCACAAAGAAACAAAGAAGAGATGCTGACTGGAAACAGAGTTAGCAACGTTGCTTTCCTGCAAAAGGCCCAAGTGCCTTTGTTTCTCTTTTAAGCCTTCTGGGAGGGACCAATCATCTCCTGGCATTACTCCCGGGTTGTCCCTTTTGCTTTAGCTGCTCTTGCCTTCTGGCAGTTCTGCTCATGTGTGTGCTAGGAACAGGCTCCTCCTGTTCCTCTGCCTCTCTGCTGTCCGACTCTGGGGGCTCCGGAGTCCGCGCATCACTCCCAGATGGCCCTGGCCTGGCCCCATCTCTGCCTCCGACGCAGAGCCCTCGTCCGGCCCTTTCCCAGACTCCAGGACTGGCCCATGTTCCTCCCCAGCCTCCTCATTGTCTGACTCTGCTGCCAGCTCCACAGGCTGCTGGCAGACCACAGCAATGCCTAAGTTGGGACTAGAACTCACAGCCTCCTGGTGATTGGCCCAGTCACTCAGCTGTCTTTCATGCCTAAGGTGGGACTAGATCTCACTGCCTCCTGGTGATTGGCTCAGTCACTCAGCTGTCTTTCATGCCTAAGGTGGGACTAGAACTCACTGCCTCCTGGTGATTGGCACACGGTCACCCAACTGTCTTTCATGCCTAAAGTGGGACTAGAAGTTACAGTCTCCTGGTTTCTAGACAGGTGTCTTGGTCTACAGATGTAGACCAAACCTTAATTCCCAGTTTTAAACAACTACATCTGGTTTGTAAATAAAAGGACAAAAGTGACTAATCTATCCAAAGAGTAAGTTGATCTCAGACACACTGGATGGACACTTGTGATCCACACACACAAAAAGCACAACATCAACATCTGAAAAGCTTTGCTGTTTGGTTGCCTAGAAATTGATCTCCCTTGCCCCAGGAGACCAGCTATTTACAAGTCTGAGAAAATTAGCATTTTGGTATTTTTTTTTCTTCCTCTTCCTTTTCTTCGAATAATCGCCTCCTCGTGTAGTCTTGCCTGTAAACCTTCTGCCAATAAACATTATGACATCTTGGTTCCTCTTAAAGAAACAAGATATATGTTTCATAATGGAAACGGGCTGGATTTCAACATAGGGAAGTCTAAACTGAAGTTCAGCTCCAAACTTTTAATTGCAACAACTATTCATTCAGGAATGTTGCTCAAATTTGGCACAGCCATGTATTTATACTTGGGAAGAAAAACTTGGAAGCAATTAGCAACCACAAAAATGATTCAAAACCATCTCAAACTATATTTCAGTGAACTGTCACGCTTCCCTGCTTGGTCTAGCATTCTCAAAACCTGGCATCTTCCAGACGTAACTGAGATGACAACTCCCAGAATCGATCGTGATTTTGAAAAGGGGGCAGAACAGATTCAAATGTAAGCTGAAATGATTAACACGGCAGTGGCTTCTTGTCATCTGACCCCCAAGGTCCTAGGGCAGACAGCTTCAGCAAAGATACAGAAGCAAGCAGCTATGGTATGCCAGAGAAAGCAACAGGCAAAAGAACGCAGCTCACATCATACAAGCACCGTTTCAGTTACTTTAAAAAATGACAGACGGCAGAAAAAGCCAGTATGGCTGCATATAAAACAGAAAATCTGGGTAAAGGACACACACACACATATCAACTAGATAGATAGATAGATAGATAGATAGATAGATAGATAGATAGATAGATAGATAGATAGATATAATGTCCTATATATGTATGTGTGTGTGTGTGTGTGTATATATATAAAGTGTTTTTCTATCGAGACACCTGGTCTGTACCTGCATGTGGGAGGGAGCATACTGCATCCCTTTTGCCTTTCAGCTCCAATCCAGGAGCCCTCAAGCAGTCGCATTCACGACAAACGATTTTATACCAAATTTATATTTCGCGGATAAAGAAATAAAGGGAGACTAGTATAGATCTATTTCAAGCTATTTAGCTCTCATCAGCTAGCCATACCCTTATTCGGATTCGAACTTGGGCTGCCCGCATGTTAGGCAGTTGTATTAACCTCTGAGCCACAAGTTCTCCTCCCTTCATCAGCTTGAGTCAGGGGAGAGATTAAGTGTTTTTCTATCAAGACACCTGGTCTGCCCCAGCATGTGGGAGGGAGCATACTGCATCCCTTTTGCCTTTCAGCTCCAATCCATTATTTCTTTATCAGCAAAATATAAATTTTATTATATATATATATATATATATATATATATATATATATATATATATATATATATATAAATACACACACATACACACACACATATATATATAACGTCCTATATATATATATAATGTCCTATATATATATAAAGGCAAAGCTAAAAAACAGGATAGCTACTTGACAATAATACTTGTGAAACAATCTTGGAATATTAGCTGACTACAAATTGAGTATGAGTCAGCAACATGGCTGCAAAAAGATATGCAGACACCAGAGAAAGAAAGGGTGCCACATTATTGAAAGCAATGGTTCCAAGTTTGGGTTAAAGATCATTTTAAATATTGTGTCCAGTTCTTGGCACTAAACTGTAAAGAAAGGTTCAGACAAACTGCAGTAGGTTCGACAAAGGCCAACAAGAATAAACAAGACTAGTTCAACAACAACAACAACAAAAAAACAACCCACAGTCAATTTTAAATCATCTTTTAGTGCTACCAGTAATACGCGTTGTTTATCTTGATTTTTATTGATCGTAAGCCACCTAGAGTTGCTTCTAGGCAAGATGGTTGGCATATTACTTACTTATTAGCTAGTCAGTCAGTCAATGATAGATAGATAGATGAGAGAGAGAGAGAGAGAGAGAAAGACCGTGTTTCCCCAAAAATAAGACTGGGTCTTATATTAATTTCTGCTCCAAAAGACGCATTAGGTCTTATTTTCTGGTTAGGTCTTATTTTGGGGAAAATACAGTACATTTAGTACAGATGCACCCATCTAGCTGACAGTCTTAACTGGGGCTTATTTTGGGGGTAGGGTTTATATTACGAGCATCCTGAAAAATCTGGTTGGGTCTTATTTTCGGGGAAACAAGATAGACAGACAGACAGACATTGAAGGCCCTGACTGTACTTAGCCTTGAGAAAGCTGAGAAGGGATAGGTTAGTTCTCTCCAAATTGCTCAAAGGATATTATACAGAAGCTGCCCGGGACTTCCTTAATTTCAGAAGGCAAGTTACCAAATCTAAAATAAGTCAGAGAAAGTCAGATTCCAATTGAATTTTATATATATATATATAAATTTTTAAAAAAAGAGCAGTTTGACAGTGAACTGACCCAGAGAGTTGACAGCTTCCCTTCACATTCAGAGAGGTTAGTCAGCCATCCACGGGTGATGCTTTAATTGGAAGACCTGCACCACCAAAGGATTGGACCCAGTGGCCTAGAATGTTTACGTGGAAAGAAAAGCTTTGCTAAGGCCTGTCATGCGTACTCCACCCAGGTCACACTCCGGCAGCATAAATCAGTGGATAAAAGGTTTGCAGCAAAAATGCAGCGGAGTTCACTGCCAGCCTCTAACATCACAGCTCATCTAATACCCATAAGCCCACCACCAGCACCACAGAGGCTTAATCGAAAGAAAGAAAGGATATAAAAGAGAGAAGTGTGTTCTAGCCAAGACGGATGATGAATGGACCAATGCCAAAGAATGCTTCAGTTCAGAAGTCTGAAGCTAGTTGCTCTTCAATGCCTTCAAGGTCTTCCAGGAAAGAGCAAGGTGCCATCTGAAGGCACAAACAGGTCCATGACCTTGTTGTTAAGAACAGAAAGACACTTGGTGGCTCCACGGCTAAGACACTGAGCTTGTCGATCAGGAAGGTCGGCAGTTTGGCGGTTCGAATCCCTAGTATACGTCTCCTGCGTGAGCAGGGGGCTGGACTAGATGACCTCCAAGGTCCTTTCCAACTCTGTTACTGTTATACTTCATGCTGACCTTAGTTGCTCCATGGCAGAAACACCTTTGAAGGTGATCACCAGCACCTTGAGTTGTACCTGCAAGCGGACTGGCAGCTCTCACAGAAGAGGTGATGCAAGGGCAAATCAGGTGTGAAGGCAGGACATGTTACGGGGGTCCCATCCATTAAAGATTGCCACCGGACCACGAAAGAGGGCCTTCTTGGTAGTGGCCCCCTTCTCTATGGAACATCATTCCCCGCGGGATTCAAGTTGCTCTCCACCCTGTTGCTTTTCTGGAAGGCCCTAAAAATGTGTTTTTTTCCGTGGGTCAGGGGACCCCCCCCCAAAATGGACACAAGGCCCATCAACTGGCTGATTTGTGTTGTTGCTGCCATGGGGGGGGGAGTGTACAGGTACGTGTTTATGGGTTTTTATTCTATGGATTTTTAAAATGTTGTTTTGATAAATGAAAACATAAGGCCGAACTGCTCCAGACCTTCGTGCCTGCAACGGGGCAGCCCAACAGCAATTTGCAGAGGGCCTTTGTCACTCTCCCCAATGACTCCAGAATTCAGTTACAGGGACATCCTGGTAGGATAAAAACCCTCTGTCCGGTCATGATCCAACACTCCATTCTCTCTCTCTCTCATCAACATCCTTTTCTCACTTACTCCTGTTGGGAGAAATGTCCATCTGGGTTCCCTTCCAAGTGGAGAGAAAGACACTGGAAACATGGGAGACTGATTGGAAAGATGGTTTTTAATGGTGGATAGGACCACATGGTTTGAGGTCCTGGGCAAAAATGTCACATAGAGTGGAGAGAGAGAGAGAGAGATTTATACCCTCTATTTGGATTTGAATTTGAGATTGTATTCTGATTGGTTGTCAGACTCCCATAGGGCCATGCAGGGGTAACTGTGTAGGTTGTCTTTTGAGTCCCAGGCTTGGTTGAGCCTTGCTGGGTGATGCAATCTCCCCAGGTGCCATGTGGTGAGTTCTGTTGCTAGATGGGTAGAGGGCTAATCCTCTCTTTATTGGATCTTCGGTGAAGGCATTTGCTTATGAATAGACCTAGCTATCTCCTTATCTCTTAAGTGCTGACATCTGCTGTGGGCTATTGAGGAGGGTGGGGGCTATTAAGAGTGAGTCTGCTTCCTGGCTAAAAAAACACATTTCTCCATTTCTCATCCAGGGAGAGATAATATTCTGCCTTTTTAATATTTCCTAGAATATTTCATTCTTCTAGAAGAGGGGTGGGTGCTAACTTCCTACACTCCTTTTTTTCTTAACACACAGACACGCATTTATCCCCATCTCCGTTCAGCAATATCCCCCACTACGTCTGTTGCTAACTGGTGGCCTATCATACCATATCTGCTTCACCCGGCCTTCCTGCCAGTCCCCCTGCTTCCAGGAACTTCATCCCCATCGGGGAAGTTCAAAGCTGGGCTTCTGCTTTTGATACAATGCCCACCAGAGCCTCCCGCTTCCCCCCAAAGCAGAATTAGCCTGTTCCTCTCCAGCTGCTTAACAACTGCTATGGCTGTGAAGCTGGAACACGCCATCCCGGAGTGACACAACAGCTACCCACTTGGACTAAGAGGGGGCCTGCGTGTTTCCTCTCATTGGCAGCCACGACGTCAGCTGTGAGTCGATCCACTCCTCGTGTCTCCACGACTGGGATGATTTGACATGGGGCCCCTGAATGAAATCCACCATTCTCCCTATTCTAACCTCAAGTTACCTCTTGAACATTTTTTAACCCGCTGGAGGGGAAGGACGTTTCTCTTCCTTTGAGCCAGGCCCTGAAACCCAGACTCTGGACTGCGTTGGACTAGAAGACCTCCAAAATCCCTTCCAACTCCATGAATGCAATGTAATGGCTTGCACTCCTCCAGGCTCAAGTGCCATTTATCATCTCAAGGACCTCCAGACCGCTATCATGGCCACACTTTGAGCCTCGGGAACCTAACACAGATCATCACAGCATCGGGTTTTTTTGAGGGATGTATCGAAAGCACTTCTATCCCCCCAAGGGCTGGAAACCGGCTTCCAGAGGGGCTAAGAGATAAACAAAAGGAGACAGCCTGTGCCCGCAGGCTTGGCTTGCGGCGTAAAAGGAGATGACACACAAGGAAAACAAGTGGGGAAGAAAAGAAGGAAACAAGAAAACTGAGCAGCTAGTTCTTAAGATTATGCCGCTCTTATAAACGGCCTGTTGTAAGGCACGTAAGTTGTTTTGTGTGCTTTTAAGTATTTTTTATTAGGTGCGATCGCTCAATATTCCACTACACGGTAGCTAATAACACCGTTAATAAGCAACCAATAATAACCACCAATAAAACAAACCAGCAAATAACAGATTAAAGAGATTTTCTTCCAAGGGACCTTACCATACGGCAGTGGCTGTAATCACAGCAAGATCTGTCCTATACTCTGCAATACACCAAGCATAGGAGTAATTAACATATATATGAATATCTAGCCCTTTCAAGTATCTGTACAAGTATTTTATCTCAGCACTCATCTGAGCAATAAACCCTCCGTTCCCTAAGGGGTCATCAATCATAGTCTCTTCTTGGCCATGCAAGCTTCATTCCAAGACCTAATCAACATCTATAGTCACTCCCCCACCCCATAAAAACCTGAAGAAGGGCAGGTCCAACAGCCACACCAGCCATCATAGCAACCTGAATCCTGGTCCCCCTACAGCCAGGTTCCAACAAACAACTTTTGAAGTTACATGCCTAAAGTGTGTCCTTAACCGTTCTGTAAATAGGTCCCAGAAGGCAAACTGGATTTTCCCCCCCCCTTGAAAACGTCTCGCTTCTCATCCGAGAAGCTTCTGAAGAATGAACTGATGAAGCTTCTTGGATGAGAAGCGAAACGTTTTCAAAGGGGGGAAAAAAACCGAACAAGAAAGTCCAGCTGCCTTTGGAACAACCATGATTGAAAACATTCAACCTTTTAACCAGCTCCAACCACAATCAAACAAGAATAACCTGTCCACACCCATCCACAACCTCCCCCCTTGCACAACAGTGATGATACCCCTGTGCCCCCCAACATCCACCGAAGACCACAGGTCCACCGCATACACCCCACTATTCCACATCCTGAGATGCCAAACACTCCAGCCTCTCTCTCCCTCTCCAGCAATGCTACCTTGGCCCACCCCGAGTCCTTCCCCAAGGCTGCCCTCCACCAGCCCCCTCTCCATCTCCTCTGCTACCCATCCCCCCCATCCCCCCCTGATGGGCTCCAGGTTAAATCTCCACCTCCCCATCATCTCATCTGCCAGTCTGCCAAGGTTAGAAAGCCCCCAATAAGACCCCAGCTAGGTTGGCCACGGATGATGGGAGCTGTGCTCCATCCCCAGGGGGCGAGAAGGCAGCCCCTCCACTCCCCTAAGCTCCTCCCCTTTTTGGCCTGCCTGCTTAGCCCCGCCCACACGGAGAGGTCGCTGCTCCCTGCCAACCCGGCGCCCCTCCATCTCTCTCTCTCTCTCTCTCTCTCTCTCATTTGCATATTGTATTAGCATGCCCGCCGCCGGAGCCAATCAGGGCGCTCCGAACGCTCGTTTGCATACCCGCCTCCTCGGCGGCCCGCCCTCCCCACTCACCCCTCCGCAGGGCCTCGTCGTAGGTGAGGAAGCCGATGCGCGACTCCTTGTTGCCCATCGCGGTCTCCTCAGTCCATGGCGGACGCCGCCGCCCGTGCCCCGCAAACAGTCGCTGGCCTCAGGCGGCTGCCGCCGTCGCGGCCCGCCGGTTCGCCCTGGACTAGCAGCCGCCGCGGCCGCCGCAACAGCAGCGCCGCCCCCGCCGACTCCTGAGGAAGATGTTCGCCTCAGCTGCTGCCGCCGGCGCCGCCGCCGCCACCTCCATTCCGAATCACGTGACGTCGCCAATTAACTGACCCCTCCTCTTCTTTCAAAGCTCGGCCCCGCCCCCTGGCGTGTCACTCGTCCGTCCCTCCCCCTTCTTCCCCCCCCTCCCCCCTCCAGTCGGAGAACGAGGTGTTCTTGCCAGCCCTCACTTCCGGTGCGAGGTCAACCGCGCGCGCCGTCAGGCAGGCGATGCGCATGCGCCAGAGTTAGACTCGCGCTGAGGCGAAATTCCTATCCTTTCCCCCCCCCGTTTGTTGTTGTTTTTTTTATGCTCTGTTTTATTTATATAATATTCAATTTTCATCAGACTGTGCGGTCTGGCTATAGTTATGTTTAAATTTATTTTATTTAAATTTTTATACCGCCCTTCTCCCGAGGGACTCAGGGCGGTGCACAGCCAACAATAAAACACATATATCCATAAAATTAAAAAAAAAACAGTTTAAAACATATTAAATAATTTGGCCCCAAAATTATTAAAAACTAAACAAACCATTAAAATTCATGTGTAAGCCAGCCCAGCTTGTTGAAACAATAAATGTCTTGAGGGCATAATAGGCATAATACACATCTTTGTTGTATTCATCACCATAATATTGATAATATAATAATACTTCTTCTTTAACAATTCTCCACTTTAACATTTCTTCTTTTTATATCTCCTCCTTTCTAACTTCTGTTTCTGTTGTCTAGCCATTGATAAAATATGTCCCATATCAAAAAATTATTCAGTTTCTTCTTTATCCTTCATAGTAAGCGTTAGTCCAGGGGTCGGCAACCTTAAACACTCAAAGAGCCATCTGGACCCATTTCCCACAGAAAAGAAAACACCGGGAGCCACAAAACCCTTCCCGTGCCTGACTGTTTCTTGAGCGACCGCAAAACTAGCATATGTAGTTTTAATTAAACGTTCTGTTTTCTTCTGAAACTTTTCTTGGATTTATCCATAGGGGTTGAAAAGCTCATTAAATCGCGTGATCGGCGGGTGTCGTCCATTGGCGGTCGTGACGCATATTTTGAGTGACAAGGAGCCGCAGCAGAGCGGTGAAAGAGCCACATGCGGCTCCAGAGCTGCAGGTTGCTGACCTCTGCGTTAGTCTATCCATTTCTGCGCATTCTAATATTTTCTTAATTACATTCCCCTCGGACGGGATCTTGATTTTTCCATTGTTGCACAAATACAATTCTAGTTGCAGTTAGTATATGTAGTCTTTTTATTTGTTTGTTTTAAAATCTATAATATTGAATGTTTTTCATTGTTCTTTTTATTGTTTTTTTAAAGAACTGTTGGTGGAAATCTTTACTCCGTTCCTTTTTCAACTTCTCTGATTTGGCAAATATAGCGGGGTAGGAATAATCTACAGAACAGAATACAGAATACAAGAGTTGGAAGGGATCTTGTAGGTCATCTAGTCCAACCCCACCCGCCCCCAAGCAGGAAACGCTGCCTACACCATTTCTGACCGATGGCGGATGTCATAAATAGCATTGATTCATTTCTAGAAGACTGGAAATTCACCTCAGAATTTCCCAGAGCATTTGAGAAATAAATATATTCTGTGTGGGCCCTGTCAAATTTATACAGGGACATCAACCAACGATAACGGTTCTTGTGCTAGAGAGATGTATCTATATACATATATGCACCTAGTCCTTGACTTACAGCAGTTCATTTAGTGACCGTTTTGAAGTTACGACGGCACTGGAAAAAAAGTAACATGACTATCGAAGCATCCCCGTGGTCATGTGATAAAAAATTTGGAGGCCGGCAACTGACTCATAGTTATGACGGTCGCAGTGTCCTGGGGTCATGCAACCTTCCAATGAGCAAAGTCAAAAAGGGAAGCCAGATGGTGGCAATTGTTCTAACAGTGAAGACAATTAACCAGTGGAACAGCTTGCCACCAGAAATTGTAGAGGCTTAATCACTGGAGGTTTTCAAGAAGAGACTGGACAGTCACCTGTCTGAAATAGTATATAGGGTCTTCTGCTTGAGCAGGGGGTTGGACTAGAAGACCTCCAAGGTCCCTTCCAGCTGATTCTGATCCTCACTATCAGGAAATTGCTCCTTAGTTCTAAATTGCTTCTCTCCTTGATTAGTTTCCATCCATTGCTTCTTGTCCTGCCTTCAAGGGCTTTGGAGAAGAGGTGGAAACCCTCCCCTCTTCTTTGGGGCAGCCCCTCAAATATTAGAAGACTGCTACTGCAATATATTTTCTGTTCTTTCTCAAAAGGGTTACAGTACTGGATTTAAATGACTTTCGGTTGGAAACCTGAAGTGTGTTTCTCTCTATTTTAACTTTCCCTTTGCACTGATCCAAAAATAGCCCCTCCCCTCCAATCATGCTCTCATCACGTGACATGATGGAGGACAGCTGGTACTGTCTATCCTTCTATAGAAATAATAATATAGAGTTACCCACAAGTGCCCAAACCAAAATATAATTTCCTTCTTGTCTTCTTTCTATAAAAAAAGCATAGATATGCATCCCTTGGGTGAGGGGGGGGGGACTCACTGTCTCCATCTAAAACCATGCAGAGTTTTAACTGCAATTTCGAAGCCCACCAATTTAACCTCTATAATGTTTTCATAGCAAGTATTTGGCAGCAATTGGTGAGAAGCATCTCGACCATCTACCCACGGAGGAGCCCATAGAGATAAAAAATATAATAGAGGATAGAATGCACCCAAAGGTTCCCCTTAGAAGATATTTTTTTGTTCTAGAACCAGGGGCGAAATCCAGCAAGTTCTGACAAGTTCTGGAGAACCGGTAGCGGAAATTTTGAGCAATTCGGTGAACCAGCAAATACCACCTCTGGCTGGCCGCAGAGTGGGGTGGGAATGGAGATTTTGCATTATCCTTCCCCCCAGGAGTGGGGTGGGAATGGAGATTTTGCATTATCTTCCCCTGCCACACCCACCAAGCCATGCCCACCAAGCCACACCACACCCACCAAGCCACACCCACAGAACCGGTAGTAAAAAAATTGGATTTCACCACTGACTAGAACTTATGGCAACTTGATCACTCTCTACTTTAGGGTTTCTGTAACTTGAGGCTGTGTGGACTTCAACTCTCAGAAGACCCATAATGATGAGTCCTATTTTGGAGAAGGGTGGTATAGAAATTTAAATAATAATAATAATTCTGGGAGTTGAAGTCCCCATCTCTTAAAATGATCAAGTTTGAGAAATGCAGCTGTACATCTTAGCATATGTATTCTGAATATTGTAACTGTTCTACCTGTGTGGCTCATAAGAGTTGACAACAACTGGATGGCTTGTAATTGGTCCATCAAAAAAAGTAAAATATATCATTGAACATACAACACATCTTATCATAGTCATTGGTCTTTTTATTATCTTGATAGATTGCCATTGTTGGAAGAAATGTTCATCTGGGTTCAGTTCCAAGTGGGAAGAAAGACACCATGGAAACAGGGAGGCTGATTGAAAAGATGGTTTAATGGTGGACAGGACCACATGGTTTGAGATCCTGGGCAATCGAGCACATAGGTGAGAGAGAGAGAAAGAGATTTATACCGTCTCTTGGGCTTTGAACTTGCTTCCTGTTCCTGTGAAAGAAATGTATTCTGATTGGTTGTCAGACTCCCATGGGGCAGTGCAGGGGTAACTTTGTAGGTTGTCTTGAGTCCCATACTTGGTTGAACCTTGCTGGGTGATGATGTAATGAAGAGAGTTTTGGGCAATTCCTATTATGGCTTAATGGCTTTGTCCTGGTTTGGATCTTGAGTGAGGGCTAATCCTATCACCCTGAAGCTGAAGGTCTTTTCTTTTGTAGATAAGCTGGCACCAAAATATCTGCTGGGGTTGAGTTTCTGTGTCCCTTAAGATTTCTATTTCTCTTTTAGGGGAAATATTCTGCCTTTTTAATACTTTCTAGAATATTTCATTCTTCTAGGAGAGGGGTGGGTGCTAACTTTCTAAACCATTTTATAAATGAATGAATTAGGGAACTGGAGGTTAAAACATACAAAGAACGGTTGCAGGAATTGGGCCTGTCTAAAAAACGGTTGTGGGAATTCGCTAGGTCAAGTCTAGTGAAAAGAAGGACTAGGGGAGACATGATAGCAGCCTTCCAATGTCTCAGGGGCTGCCACAAGGAGGAGGGAGTTAGGCTATTCTCCAAAGCACCTGAAGGCAGGACAAGAAATGACGGATGGAAACTAATTAAGGAGAGAAGCAACCTAGAACTAAGGACAAATTTCCTGACAGTGAGAATAATTAATAATGCTGTAATGGATGTAAGTATGAAAAATGGTCATAAGTCACTTTTTCAGTGTCATTGTAACTTTAAATGGTCGCTAAATGAATGTTTGTGAGTTAAGGAGTACTGTATGAATTGAAAAATCATATGGGTATTTCCTCATCTATTTATTGTCATTTCCAGCATAGATGCAAACCATCATGGTGAAAGGATGAGAAATGCTTGTCTCTCAACACTGAACATGAGAATATAAATCATATGGGTCTCATCATCATGTTGCAAGGCAGGGCTCATCGTGACCTCCTCCCTTCGCTTCCTACCCCTCCCAGATACTCAGTAGCCCTGAAAAAATGATATTTTATTGAAAGCTGGGATTTTCCCAACTGCAAGGAAGCATTTTCTTTAAACCATGTCAATCGTCTTTTAGCACCTCTGCTGGTTCTCACAGGCATCTCTGAGCAAATGGAGAACTGAACTTGGGATAACAGAGGAAGTTGCTAAGGGGAGACTTGCAGAGAAGATGACACAGTCCCGAGAAACAAGGAAGGGTGAGAAAGAAACTCAAGAGAAGAGCTGCTTGATTTTGTATAATACTAGAATTACAAGATCCAGAGTTACGACCACAAGCGGGACTAGAATTTCCATTGCAAAGCCAAGGTGGTTGTTAAGTGAGTCATGCCCGACTTTATGATTTTTTTGGCCACTGTGGTTAAGCACATCACTGCAATCTCTTAACGAATCACGTGGTCATTAAGTGAATCTGGCTTCCCCCATTGACTTTGTTTGCCAGAAGCAGTCAGGAAAGGTCATAAATGATGATCACCTGAGCCCAAGATCCTGCAGCTGTCATACATACCTGCCAGTTGCCAAGCCCCTGTATTTTAATCACATGACCATGGAGACAATTGTAAATGTGAGGACCAATTCACATAAGAACTGAAGTTGGCTTAACAAGAGCCTTGGTAGTACAGTGGTCTAAAGCACCCTGTTATTAAGACCAGCTGCCTGCAATTACTTCAGGTTCGAATCTCGCCAGGCTCAAGGTTGACTCAGCCTTCCATCCTTCCTAAGGTAGGTAAATTGAGGACCCAGTTTGTGGGGGCAATAAGCTGACTTTGTATAAATATACAAAAGGATGAAGGCTATTGCTTAGCGCATTCTAAGCCGCCCTGAGTCTCCGGAGAAGGGCGGCATATAAATCAAATTATTTAAAAAAAAAAAAAAACTACAGCAAAACAAGGCCAATCCTTGAGCTGATTGAAAGGTGAGAATTCAACCTTGTCCTTTTATCACGGCAATTCAGAGCCTTTCTGCCACGTGGCAAGAAATTTGCCTTAGGTTCTGTGACGTTGTATAAATCTGGAGAAAAAGTGAGAATTAATTTGCGAGAACGTACAGCCCCATGCTCGGAAAACCTTATCCAGGTGTATTCAACTTGTATCTTTTCTTGCCATTCGCCCTTTGCTTTGCCGGTATGTTTGCTCTGGAATCTCATGTAATGGAAAGTGGTCATAAGGCAGAATTCGACTTGTCATTTTTTTTTTTAAGCAAACATTTTCACTGCAAACTGATAAGATTAACTCCAGGAAGTTTTACCAGTGATAAAGGCAACCTGCAAATCAACAGGGCGGGGAAGGATTTTCTCTCCTTCTTGTTTGTCTTTGGGAGTGATTTTTCAAGCAAAGTTCAGAAAACACAACCGCACACCATATTTTGTGCTTAGGGCCTTAGAAACTTGAAGCCGTGTGGACTTCAACACCAAAGATTCCCTAGGCAGCTACTTCCAGGTTTTGGCAAAACCAGTAAGGCATACTGTGGTTTATTCTTAGGCAGGGATGGGCAGCTATGACAACTTTACGACCAACTCCCAGAATTCCTGAACCAGTCATGCTGGCTCAGGAATTCTGGCAATTGAAGTCCCCAGGTTTTTAAGTTGCTATCGTTGCCTAGCCCTTCCTTAGGTGTAGTAGGAACCCAGGCAATGGCTCAATTCACATAACTGCCTGACCCATGCTTGGCTTACTGATATTTTTTTGTAAAATCATCCACAGCTGGCCTGGTTTGCTCAAACTTCAGTGAATCTGTATTTCTGGGAATTCTGGGAGTTGAAGTCCACACATCTTCCAGTGGCCAAGATTGAGAAACGGGGCCCTAAGTGTCAGTAAAAAATATCCTTTTCTGCCCTCTAGTGGTCAGTTCATAATTTTACAGCCTTTTTATGGCAGCCCTAAATTGGGGTTCAGTTGCTAAATTGTATCCGAATCTTTGCAACCCCATAGAGCAGTGGTCACCAACCGGTGGTCCGTGGACCACTGGTGGTCTGTGAGAAAATTTTGGTGGTCCACAGAAAAATTATTTGCAGTTTTTATATTGCACTAAATCAGGGGTCCTCAAACTATGGCCCCTGGGCTGGATACGTGCATTGAATGGTTGTGTTGCTGCAGAGAGTCTCCCCTTTCGGGGTCTTCTTGTGTCGGTCGGAGGGGGGCAGAAATTTGAACTTGCGGTCTGCTTCAGCCTCCTGGTGCAGAGCATTGGGCGAAGGCTGGAGGGAAGTATCGCTGGTGGCAAAGAGCCGGAAGGCCTTGTTCCAGTGGGACTGCATCATGGCCTGGAACTGGCTGACCATCTGAGCCCGCTGAGCCTCCAGGCGCCAGTACCTGGCCTTGCACTCCCGCAGGTCTTCCCTCTGCTTGGAAAGCCTATGCTCCTAGTCCTCAGTGAGGTGCTTCTGCTGAGCCTCCTTCTCGGTCAGATCCAATTTGAACTGAGCTGTTTTGCCAACTCTTTCTTGTGGTGGCTGCTTAGCTCCAACAACTGTTTCCTGTTGGGACACTAAGGAGCCTGGGCGGGCAGGCAAGGAGGGGCTGGGAGGGGAGGGGTGAGTAGAGGCTGACAAGGCCCCACTTGACATGAGTGACATTGAGTTGGACACGCCCACCCAGTCACATGACTACCTAGCCACGCCCACCCAGCCAGTCATTAGTTAGGTCATATTAGTGGTCCACGGGATTTAAAATTATGAATTTAGTGGTCCCTGAGGTCTGAAAGGTTGGTGACCAGAGGTGGGTTTCAGCAGGTTCTGACCAGTTCTGGAGAACAGGTAGCGGAAATTTTGAGTAGTTCGGAAAACCGGTAGTAAAAATTCTGACTGGCCCCGCCCACATCTATTCTCTGCCCCCCAAGTCCCAGCTGATTGGGAGGAAATGGGGATTTTGCAGTAACCTTCGCTTGGAGTGGGATGGGAATGGAGATTTTACAGTATCCTTCCCCTGGACTGGGGTGGGAATGGAGATTTTACAGTATCCTTCCCCTGCCATGCCCACCAAGCCACACCCACCAAGCCATGCCACACCCACCAAGCCACACCCACAGAACCGGTAGTAAAAAAATTTGAAACCTACCACTGTTGGTGACCCCTGCCATGGACCATTGTATGGCAAGCCCCACTATCCTCCTGTCAGGTTTCGAGGTCGTCTCAAATAAATTGCCTTTCAAACAAAGTCTTTGATGAAAAACTCCCATTTATTAAGCACGACATTCTAACTCCCACTCCATCGCAGCCAACACTGACTTCCAGACCCCAAACCCTCCCTTTCGTTCCCCACTCCTCTGCACTCATTGGCCATCTTCCAAGTCACTCTACCCCTAATCTACTGCTCCAGCTCAAAGGAATTTCCCTCCTCCCATCCCATCTCCTAGGGCCGTGATGGCGAACCTATGGCACGGGTGCCACAGGTGGCATGTGGAGCCATATCGGTGGGCACACGAGCTCAGCTCCGGTGCACATGCATGCACCGGCCAGCAGATTTTCGGGCCTTCTGGGCCCACCAGAAGTCAAGAAACACGCTGTTTCCGGCCTCCGAGGTGGGGAAGGCTGTTTTCGCCCTCCCCAGGCTCCTAGAAAGGCTCTGGAGCCTGGGGAGAGCGAAAAACGGGCCTACCGGGCCCACCGTGCCATTGCGCGCCAAAAGCGGGGGGAGCACAGGTGGGGCGGGGTGCATAAGATTATGGACGTGGGCACGCGTGCGTATGACCTCCCCGCGTTCCCCTCGCTTTTGGCACGCGATGGCAAAAAGGTTAGCCATCACTGTCCTAGGGGATATTATCTCCAGGGAAAATAAGTAGGTGAAAAGTCAAACGTCCCTTTCCAGACGCCTCCGCTTCTCCTTCTTATGTCAGCACTAGAGTAAATGCAGCTTGAAGTGCTGACATCTCCACTGTCTCTCAGTGTTTGCCCAAATTCATGTTCATTGCATCAATGCTACTATCTAACCATCTTCTGTCTCATGCTTGGGGGCAGGGGTGGGAGGGGGTTGGACTAGATGACCTACAAGGTGCCTTCCAACTGTTATTCTGTTATCTGTCTCCTTCTCCTTTTGCCTTCCATCTTTCCCAATTACAAGGAATAAACCCAGGCCGCCATCGGCAATGCAACGAGCAATTCTCAAACAGTATACTCATCAAGTAGTCCTCGACTTACCACCATAATTGGGACCAGTATTGCTAAGCGAGGTGGTTGTTATGTGAGTGACAACTGATTTTTATATGATCTTTTTTGTCAAGGAAATAATTTCAGTTGTTCAGTGAATCACACAGTCATTAAGAAAATCTTGCTTCCCCCCATTGACTTTGCTTGTTGGAAATCAGCTGGGAAGGTCACAAATGGTGATAGGTGCTGGTTGACAAACACCTGACTTTTTGATCACATAATTGTGGAGATGTTACCATAGTTGTAAGTCCAAAGACCAGTCATAAGTCACTTTTTTGAGTTCCGTTGTAACTTGGAACGGCCGCTAAACAAGTGGCTGAAATTTTAGGACTGTTTCTCAGCCTGGCAACTTTTAAGATGTCTGGGCTTTGATTTCCAGAATTCCCCAGTCAGCTTGTTGTTGTTGTTGTTGTTTTTAGATGGGTGAACTTCAACTCCCAGAATTCCCTGACTAACTTGCTTTTTAGATCGTTGGGCTTCAACTCCCAGCATTCCGCAGCCACGACTCCCAGAATTCCCTGGCCAGCTTGCATTTTAGGTGGTGGGTGGACTTCAGCTCCCAGCATCCCCCAGCCAGTATGCTTGAAGGTCTGTGGACTTCAACTCCCAGAATTCCACAGCCAGCTTTGCTTTTCAGATGGGTGGGCTTCAACTCCCAGAATTCCACAGCCAGCTTTGCAACTTTAAGACTTGTGGACTTCAACTCCCAGAATTCCACAGCCAGCTTTGCAACTTTAAGACTTGTGGACTTCAACTCCCAGAATTCCACAGCCAGCTTTGCAACTTTAAGACTTGTGGACTTCAACTCCCAGAATTCCACAGCCAGCTTTGCAACTTTAAGACTTGTGGCCTTCAACTCCCAGAATTCCACAGCCAGCTTTGCAACTTTAAGACTTGTGGACTTCAACTCCCAGAATTCCACAGCCAGCTTTGCAACTTTAAGACTTGTGGACTTCAACTCCCAGAATTCCACAGCCAGCTTTGCAACTTTAAGACATGTGGACTTGAACTCCCAGAATTCCTCAGCCAGCTTTGCAACTTTAAGACATGTGGACTTCAACTCCCAGAATTCCACAGCCAGCTTTGCAACTTTAAGACATGTGGACTTCAACTCCCAGAATTCCACAGCCAGCTTTGCAACTTTAAGACATGTGGACTTCAATTCCCAGAATTCCACAGCCAGCTTTGCAACTTTAAGACATGTGGACTTCAACTCCCAGAATTCCACAGCCAGCTTTGCAACTTTAAGACATGTGGACTTCAACTCCCAGAATTCCACAGCCAGCTTTGCAACTTTAAGACTTGTGGACTTCAACTCCCAGAATTCCTCAGCCAGCTTTGCAACTTTAAGACATGTGGACTTCAACTCCCAGAATTCCACAGCCAGCTTTGCAACTTTAAGACTTGTGGACTTCAACTCCCAGAATTCCACAGCCAGCTTTGCAACTTTAAGACTTGTGGACTTCAACTCCCAGAATTCCTCAGCCAGCTTTGCAACTTTAAGACTTGTGGACTTCAACTCCCAGAATTCCACAGCCAGCTTTGCAACTTTAAGACTTGTGGACTTCAACTCCCAGAATTCCACAGCCAGCTTTGCAACTTTAAGACATGTGGACTTGAACTCCCAGAATTCCTCAGCCAGCTTTGCAACTTTAAGACATGTGGACTTCAACTCCCAGAATTCCACAGCCAGCTTTGCAACTTTAAGACATGTGGACTTCAACTCCCAGAATTCCACAGCCAGCTTTGCAACTTTAAGACATGTGGACTTCAACTCCCAGAATTCCACAGCCAGCTTTGCAACTTTAAGACATGTGGACTTCAATTCCCAGAATTCCACAGCCAGCTTTGCAACTTTAAGACTTGTGGACTTCAACTCCCAGAATTCCACAGCCAGCTTTGCAACTTTAAGACATGTGGACTTCAACTCCCAGAATTCCACAGCCAGCTTTGCAACTTTAAGACATGTGGACTTCAATTCCCAGAATTCCACAGCCAGCTTTGCAACTTTAAGACATGTGGACTTGAACTCCCAGAATTCCTCAGCCAGCTTTGCAACTTTAAGACATGTGGACTTCAACTCCCAGAATTCCACAGCCAGCTTTGCAACTTTAAGACATGTGGACTTCAACTCCCAGAATTCCACAGCCAGCTTTGCAACTTTAAGACTTGTGGACTTCAACTCCCAGAATTCCACAGCCAGCAAAGTCCACAAGTCTTAAAGTTGCCAAGGTTGGAGATCCCTGCTGTAGAGGGCAGTGGAGGATCGCAAATAGATCTGCTATCCTGTGATCGTGAGAACTCTGCCACTTTTTCAGCGTTCATTCACCTAATCGGTGCAATTGCTAAATCCCGGACTAGATTGATAACAGATAATCAATCCCTCCCTCCCTTTCTTCCTAAATCAATCAATCAATCAATCAATCAATCAATCAATCAGTTTCTATGACAGTCCAAAGTGCTACAGCTGATCACAAAAGAGGCGGGGCTAGAAAGGTAGGTGGGGCTTGTGCCATGAAGGGCGTGACGTCAATTTGTGTGTGTTTGTGTGTGCTAACCACGTGTTCTCCAGGAGTCACGTGGCTGCTGCTCCTTATGGAAGGGCTCGCCTGCAAAAGGTAAGAAGGACTGTTTCCAGTGGGAAGGCGTCGCTGGCCGTGGAGGATGGGGAGTGTGGTACAGCACATGCGCAGGACGTCGGCTGGTGGGGGGGTGAGGTGGTGCTCGGCTTAAGCCTCATGTTCCTTGGTTTGTGCTGTGATGCTGTGGAACTACGTCTCCCAGCATGCCTCACCCAGAGTATTGCAATTATTATAGATTTCCCCCTCCCCTCTTTAAAATCATCAGGTTAATGTGTTCCTTTTTTCCCCTAATGCAGTTTCCCCAACTTGGGGAATTGTAAACTCTGTGCTAATAGTACTTTTCTTCCCTTTTTTTTTTTTGTTGCAAACCAGAAATGGTTGCAATACGACTAACCGGTTTCTGACTGTGCATGCATTTGGAAGTGCCTCCCTTTGCCTTTCGGTTTGTTTTGAGATGAGGTTAAGAGCTATGGGTGTATTGCCCCAACGGATTGCCCCTCGCATCGTCTGAAAATGCCTTCTGCGATCAATAGTACTGATGGAGTGTGTCACATATAGTCAATGCTGCATAACGATGTAAACAAAAATGTTCCCAAAGGTGCTTTTTTTCCCCCAAGAGGCAACTGGGCTTTCTGGTTTTTCTTTGAAGACGTTTCGCTTCCTATCCAAGAAGCTTCTTCAGCTCTGACCGGATGGTGGGGAGTGGAAGGATTTATATTTAATAGTAATAATAATAACTTCATTGTCATTGTACGTGTATACACAGTATACCCATACAACAAAATTCACTTAACACCCAAAGACCAGATCCAACACACATATTAACAATCCATTATTAATATAAATAGGAGCCTGGTGGCGTAGCTGATTAAGCACTGTTACAGTGCACCAGCTGTCTGCAATTACTGCAAGTTCAAATCTCACCAGGCTCAAGGTTGACTCAGCCTTCCATCCTTTCTAAGGTAGGTAAAATGAGGTCCCAGTTTGTGGGGGCAATAAGCTGACTTTGTATAAATATACAAAAGTATGAAGGCTACTGCTTAACGCATTGTAAGCCATCCCTGAGTCTCCGGAGAAGGGCGGCATATAAATCAAAATAAAAAATAAATAAAATAAAATAAATATAAACAATATTTATATTCCATTCCCTACCATCCGGTCAGAGCTGAAGAAGCTTCTTAGATAAGAAGCAAAACATCTTCAAAGAAAAAACGAGCAAGTCCAGTTACCTCCTGAAAAAACACCTTTGGGACAACTGTGACCTGAATGACTGAGAATCTCCATGGATGTAAAAAAAAATAAAGACAAGGTGGCCTCAAGATCTCAAAAAAAGATGTTGAGACTTTGGAAAATGTTCAGAGAAGAGCAACAAAAATGATTAGGGGCCTAGAAGCTAAAACATATGAAGAACGGTTGCAGGAACTGGGTATGTCTAGTTTGATGAAAAGAAGGACTAGGAGTGACATGATAGCAGAGTTCCAACATCTCAGGGGCTGCCCCAAAGAAGAGGGAGTCAAGCTATTCTCCAAAGCACCTGAAGGCAGGAGAAGAAGCAATGGGTGGAAACTAATCAAGGAGAGAAGCAACCTAGAACTAAGGAGGAATTTCCTGACACTGAGAACAATTAACCAGTGGAAGTTGTGGGTGCCCCATCACTGAAGGCTTTTAAGAAGAGACTGGACAGCTGTTTATCAGAGATAGTACAAGTCTTCGGCTTGAGCAGGGTGTTGGACTAATAGATAACCTCCAAAGTCCTTTCCAACTCTGTTACCGTTTCCGTTTCTGCTTTTACCTGCAGCTGAACAATCTGAAAGTCAGGAAAACTAGCCATAAAGAGTCCAAATTTTGCAAAAAAATAAGGTGCAATGTACAGTGACGTGGTGGCTCAGTGGCTAAGACGCTGAGCTCGTCAATCGAAAGGTCAGCAGTTCAGCGGTTTGAATCCCTAGCGCCGCGTAATGGGGTGAGCTCCCGTGACTTGTCCCAGCTTCTGCCAACCTAGCAGTTCGAAAGCAGGTAAAAAAAAATGGAAGTAGAAAAATAGGGGCCACCTTTGGTGGGAAGGTAACAGCGTTCCGTGCGCCTTTGGCGTTGAGTCATGCCGGCCACATGACCACGGAGACGTCTTCAGACAGCGCTGGCTCTTCGGCTTTGAAACAGAGATGAGCACCCCCCCCCCAGAGTTGGGAACGACTAGCACATATGTGCAAGGGGAACCTTTACCTTTACCTAAGGTGTAATGTTGTGATTGGAACCCTGCACGTAAAAAGAAAAAAAATGTGGGCCTTTGTTTGCAAAGTTGTGCTTATTGTTTTGTGCGCCACCTGCGCATGCCCACACACACACACACACACACACACACACACACACACCAGCCAGCTCAGTCATCTTGCTCTACAGAGAACCTTGGGCAGGTTTCATCATTTCCAAAGGACTTAACATTAACTTAACATTAATTAGAGCCTTGGTGGTGCAGCAGACTAAAGTGCTGTTAAGTAACACCAGCTGCCTGCAATTACTGCGAGTTCAAATCTCACCAGGCTCAAGGTTGACTCATCCTTCCGAGGTAGGTAAAATGAGGACCCGGATTGTGGGGGCAATAAGCTGACTTTGTATTAAAAAAAAGAACACCGCTTAGGGGGGGGCCGAAAAGCCCTACTAAGCAGGTATATACAAAAGTATGAAGGCTATTGCTTAACGCATTGTAAGCCGCCCTGAGTCTCCGGAGAAGGGCGGCATATAAATCGAACCAATAAATAAACAATAAATAAAAATTAACAAAAACTTAACTATTGGGATTCTTTTTATCGCTTAACCACACGTTTCTCTGTTTTGCTCGTGTTTTGTGCCCACAGAGCAACAACCCGAAATGCCGAAGGGAGGAAAGAAAAAAACTCCAAACTCTGCACAGCTGCCCATCAGCAAATTCCGAAGGAAATTAGTGGAGACTATTCAAGGCAACACATTTGTTGTGGTGACGGGTGAGACGGGAAGCGGAAAAACCACCCAACTTCCCAAATACTTGTTTGAAGAAGGTAAGAGCATGTATGCACGAGTGTATCCCACTTCCAAAATTCACGGGTGCGAGTAATTGCCAAGGTTTATGTAGGAGAAGAGCAGGCAGAGTTGGGAGGGCGGAGTTAAGTGTGTCATTAGCTTAGAGTTATTAGATTGTCATAAACCTGTGATGGCGAACCCATGGCACGCGTCGCCCCAGTTTAGCTCCGCCGCGCATGCGCATGTACCTCCCACCAGCCAGCTAGTCTTCAGGTCTCTACCGTGCATACATGGGGGGCAGGGTGTGTGTGCACGCGCAAGCACAAATGGGGTGCCTGCGGGGGGGCAGGGCACGTGCATGGGCAATGTGCACATGCAGGGGGGGAATATGTGCAGTGAGCCACACACACATGCGTATGGGGGCGTGCAGGAACTCTGCACACATTGCATTTGGGGATTTGGGCACGTGTATTCGCATGTGCATGTATGCGCTTTGGCCACTCGGTCCAGAAAATGTTAGCCATCTGTTAAGGATATTCTTGTCTCATAACCGATGTTGTGGGTTATTGAGCAGAGTACCCTTTGAGTAAACGCATAAAAAGCGACTGGGAGTGGTTGTGAACAATCACAGTCAACTTATAAACACACTGAGTTGTTGTAGTCTTTTACTTTTAGAAAAAGTAATGCAAAATCCAAAAACAATCCAAGTCATACACAGATAAGACGAGAGTTAAAAGATCAATCCAGGGATATTTCAAGTACAAAGTCTTCTTACCAGTTGTGGTCATACACATTAAAACAGTTCTTCTTGAGTTTCAAAACAGGAACAAGTTCAATATCAAAACATTCAATAAATAGTAGAAAGCAACACGTAGGTATGATCAAACAGTGATCATGCAGAGAAATCAGGTAGAGAGTTACAGCAAATAAGCAGGCAAAATGGTGTAGTATCCACACAAGTATCCTGACTTCCGTTAAGTACATTGGCTACAGAGCTTAGCCAATCAGGATACAGGATGATGCAATACAGTCTTAAAGCAATATAATACCTTTCTGACTGCAAACTTAAATTGTTGGTTTATATATTGCCTGACCAACTAGTTAGACAAATAACCATTTCCTAACTCCATCACTGCACTAGATTCTTGTGTATAGATGGTCCTCGATTTACGACCACAATCGAGCTCAAAATTTCCTTTGCTAAGCAAGACAGTTTTTAAGTAACTTTTGCCCCATTGTACGACCTTTCTTGCTGTAGTTGTTAAGTGAATCACTGCAATTAAAGTTAGTAACACGGATGTTAAATGACTCTGGCATTGGCTTGGCTTGGCAGAAGGTCGAAAAAGGTGATCACGTGACCCCGGGACACAGCAACGGTCATAAATATGAGTCGGTTGCCAAGCATCTGAGTTTTGATCACATGACCATGGGGATGCTGTAACGGTCGTAAGTGTGAAAAATGGTCATATTTTTTTCCCCCAGTGGCTTTGTAGCTTCGAATGGTCACTAAATGAATGGTTGTAAGTCAAGGAGTACCTACACAGAGGTGTATAAAATGACACGTGTTTTTCAAAGGGTTAGGGTCTTTTGTTCTTTCTTTTTCCAAAACTCGATAATGTCTTTTACTTGCTTTTTATAGGGTATGCCAGGCACGGCACAATTGCTGTGACACAGCCACGGCGCATGGCTGCCATATCTGTGGCCGAAAGAGTGGCAGAGGAGCTAGGCTGCCCAGTGGGAGGCCTTGTGGGATACCAGGTTCGCTTTGAGGAATGCATCTCAGAGGTATGGGTTCGAATCCAGCTCAGTCTTGAGATGTGTGGTTATTTATTGTCTTCTGCTCCATGCCTTCCACTCTGCGTAGCCCCAGAATGTGCCAGCCAAGGGCCCAGTGGGCTGCAGCTGCTGCCTCTTGTGTGCGTGCCGGGGCCGGGGCGCCCAGTCTGAAATTGTGTTTTCCCAAAAATAAGCCCTAGTGCTTATTTGATGAGCAGCGCCCCCTACAGTCAAGAGAAACGGTTCCCTTTACTTTTTAACACTTTTTAAAAAGTCATTAAAGAAAAAGCATTGTTTTTCTGAATGGAGGATTTCCTTCAAGCAGCTTAAAGAGTTTTCTTTGCTATAATCCAAAGGACATTCCTGACTAAATATTGATTCTAAATGGCACAGGAGACTGCGATCAAGTACCTGACGGATGGGTGCTTGTTAAGGCAAATCCTGGCAGACCCGCATCTGACCCAATACGGCGTCGTTATTCTGGACGAAGCTCACGAACGGAGTCTCTGCACGGTCAGTGCTAATGAAATAAGCCAGTTAAGATTTATATCACTGGCTTGGTGTGGAAGCTGAACCAGCCAACCAATTATTCAGTGTTTAAGCACTTTGCTCTGCGGTGCACTCATAAAAGATTCCCTAGATCTGAAAGACACAGCATAAGAAGAAGGGGGCATGGGAGGCAGAAGGAAAAGTGTAAGTTCAGATCCTAGGATTTAATGCAGGAAAAAAAAAAAGGAATGCAGCTGAGGTCAAAGTAATACTTTAGGGCCAGGCAGAGGTGGGTTCCTCCCGGTTCAGTCCGGTTCGGCTGAGCCGGTAGCGGTGATGATATGACGTCACCGAACCGGTTCTTCCCCCCCCCGCCCTCCCCCCCCACCCTCCCACATTATTCTTACCTTTTATTTGGTCCCACCCCCAATCTATTGCTGCCTCCTGAGTCCCAGCTGATGACTAGAGGGAAAAAACCTGTTTAAACTCTTGCCGCGGGGCTTCAAAGGGCCGTCCTACAGGTGATCAGTGTTAAAAGCAAACAAATGAGTCGGGTCGTAAGTGCGAGGACTGGTCGTAAGTGCGAGGACCTTCCAGAAATGACTCTGACCAGCTAGCCACGCCCACCTAGTCACATGGCCTCCAAGCCACACCCACAAAATAAGCCACACCCACAGAACCGGTAGTAAAAAAATTTAGAACCCACCCCTGGGGCCAGGGTGTCAAACTCAAGGACTGAAGGCAGGGATTGGATTCAGCTGGTTTGGACCAGTTCGGGTAAACCAGATGCTAATTTTACATCTGGAACTTATGACCGTTTTCACACTTAACAACGGTTGTGGCATCCCTGTGGCCACATGATCAAAATTCAGATGCTTGGCAACTGATTCATATTTATGACGGTTGCAGTGTCCCCGGGGGGTAGTGTGATCACCTTTTGTGACCCTCTGACCAGAATGGCCACGGGGAAGCCAGATTCACTTAACAGCTGCGTTACTAACTTAACAATTAGAGCGATTCACTTAACAACTGTGCCAAGAAAGGTCGTAAAATGGGGCAAAACTCACTTTAAGAACACGCTTGCTTAGCCACAGAAATGTTGGGCTCCATTGTGGTCACAAATCGAGGGCTACCTGCAGTCTTAGCTGGTATTTCCCGGACAGCTGGGAACAGGGGTGGCCTTCAAAAATTTTAGCAAGGGGTTCTCTGCCTGGCTGCTGGGTGGGCATGGCCATGGTGGGCGTGGCCTAGTCAGCATCCTGCACCACAGCGGGGGGGGGGCGTTTATGCCTTCCCCAGGCTACAGAGGCTTTCCTCGAGCCTCTGGGAGGGTGAAAACGGCCTCCCCAGGCTCCAGAGGCCCTCTGGAGACCGAACGTCTAGTAGGCCCATTTTTCACCCTCCCCAAGCCTCCGCGCGCGCCCTGCACTTACCTGCATCCAAAACGGGCCGCGTGGGGACTCCTAGGAGGGGAGGGGAGGGGTGGGTGAGGCCAGCCAAGAGTAGGATTTGAGAGTTCTCCGAACTGCAGAGAATCTTAGCTAGAGGTTCTCCCGAACCCTTGGGAACCCCCAGCAGCCCACCCCTGGCTGGGAATATTTTTGCCAATGAAAAGATCAAAGAGCCTTGGTGGTGCAGTGGACTAAGTGCTGTTATGTAGCACTTAGCTGCCAGCTGCCTGCAATTAGTGCGAGTTCAAATCTCACCAGGCTCAAGGTTGACTCAGCCTTCCTTCCGAGGTAGGTAAATTGAGGACCCGGATTGTGGGGGCAATAAGCTGACTTTGTATTAAAAAAAAGAACACCGCTTAGGGGGGCCCGAAAGCTCTACTAAGCAGCTATATACAAAAGTATGAAGGCTATTGCTTAACGCATTGTAAGCCGCCCTGAGTCTCCGGAGAAGGGCGGCATATAAACCGAACCAATAAATAAAATAAATTTTTAAAAAAAGCTAAGAGTTGAAGATGGTTAATATTTATTTGGATGTTAGGTCATCAGAAGACCTCAAGGCCTTCTGAAAACTGGAGTAGAAAGTTGAAAAATAAACCTTCATGCAATAAAGAATACTTATAGAATTATAAGAGCCTTGGTGGCGCAGCAGACTAAAGTGCCGTTAAGTAACACCAGCTGCCTGCAATTACTGCAAGTTCAAATCTCACCAGGCTCAAGGTTGACTCAGCCTTCCATCCTTCCGAGGTAGGTAAATTGAGGACCCAGATTATGGGGGCAATAAGCTGACTTTGTAGAAACACCACTTATGGGGAGGGGGGGGGCAAAAGCCCTAATAAGCAGGTATATACAAAAGAATGAAGGCTATTGCTATAAGTGCATTGTAAGCCGCCCTGAGTCTTTGGAGGAGGGTGGCATATAAATTGAACAAATAAACAAACAAACAAATAAACAAATAAATGGCTGTGACAGACCACTAATGTGTTCCATGGTTGAAAGTGGACTATTTTCCAAAACGTGGACATTAGTTGTGCTCCCTCTCTTTCAGGATATCCTCTTTGGCCTCTTGAAGCAGCTGTTCCACCACGAGAAAGAAATCAAAAGGAAGGAACCCTTGAAGGTCGTAGTGATGTCCGCCACATTGGACGTGGAGAAGTTCTCGGCCTTCTTTGGGAATTGCTCGGTGGTGGAGATTCCAGGAAGAAAATACCTGGTGGAGGAGATCTTCTGTGATGCTCTGGGCCCCAGAGATGCCAACAGCTCTGCCTTCATCCCAGAGGTACTGGCTGGTCACTTTCATTTCATTTATTTGAGGAGTTCTTGGCGATTTCCGAGCTTGGTTGTTTGCTTGCAGGTATGACATTACCCAACTAAGTAACATCGTCAGTGCTAGATGGGAATGGGGTGGGAGGAGGAAGAAGAGGAGGAGGATTGTGGGGTCCTTAGTGCTCTCTAAGCTTGGTTGTTTGCTTACAGGTGTTTTGTTACCCAACTAGGTAACATCATCAATGCATGAAGGGAGAGGGGTGTGAGGAGCAGGAGGAGGAGAATTGTGGGGTCCTTGGTGCTCTCTAAGGTTGGTTGTTTGATTGTAGATGTTTCATTATCCAACTAGATAATATCATCAGTGCTAAAAGGAAACGGGGAGGAAGAGGATGATTATTTATTTATTTATTTATTTATTTATTAGTCCAATTTATATGCCGCCCTTCTCCATAGACTCAGGGTGGCTTACAATGCGTTATAGCAATAGACTGCATACTTTTTTTGTATATACCTGCTTACTAGGGCTTTCGCCCCCCCCCCCAAGCGGCGGTGTTCTATACAAAGTTGGCTTATTGCCCCCACAATTCGGGTCCTCAATTTACCTACCTCGAAAGGATGGAAGGCTGAGTCAACCTTGAGCCTGGTGAGATTCGAACTTGCACTAATTGCAGGCAGCTGGCAGCTAAGTGCTAGCACTTAACAGCACTTTAGTCCGCTGCACCACTGAGGCTCTTATTGTGGGGTCCTTGATGCTCTCTAACCTTGGTTGTTTGATTGCAGACATTTTGTTACCCAACTAAGTAACATCATCAGTGCTAGAAGGGAATGGGGTGTGTAGTGGAAGAGAAGGATGATTGTGGGGTCCTTGGTGCTGTCTAAGCTTGGTTGTTTGTTTGGAGATGTTTCATTATCCAACTACGGTACGTAACATCATTAATGCTGGTGTATGTAGAGTTTGCTCTCTGTTTATGTCCAGTAGCTTCCCTGTGCGTGCTGGTGGAGGTATAGAATAGGATAGAATTTTTTATTGGCCAAGTGTGATTGGACACACAAGGAATTTGTCTCTGGTACATAAGCTCTCAGTGTACATACAAGCAACAAGTGATAAATCATGATCATCGTCATTGTAAAAATACATTCATCATAAATCATAACATACAACACTTAGTGATAGTCGTAGGATACTAAATAAGCAATCAACATAAATCAAACTAGGATACTAAATAAACAATATTAATCGTAACATACAAGCAACAACGTTATAGTCATAAGAAGATAAGGGGATAGGTCAGTGATGGCTAACCTTTTTGCCATCACGTGCCAGGAAGGGGTGGGGTGGGGGAGGTTTGCCCGTGAGTGTGTCCACACCCATAATTCTATGTGCCCCGCCACGCACATGCGAGTGTGACCCCTCCTTCCTCCCCCACTCCTGGCACGCGATGGCCCGGTAGGCCCATTTTTCTTTCTCACCTGACTCCAGATCCTTTCTATGCATCTGGGGAGGACGAAAACAGCCTTCCCCACCCCCTCGGAGGCCGGAAGTTGAGAAACGGGCCGTTTCGGGCCTCTGAGGGGGTGGGGAAGGCTGTTTTCGCCCTCCCCAGATGCATAGAGAGGATCTGGAGCCAGGGAGAAAGAAAAACGGGCCTTTCCCCCCCCCCAGGCCCTCTTCTGATGGGCTCAAAAGAGCCGAAAATCAGCTGACAGAGCTGAGCTGGCATGCCAGGCAACATGACTCCGCGTGCCACCTATGGCACACGTGCCATAGGTTCGCCATCACGGGGATAGGTAATAGGAAAGTTGAGAAGAATAATAGAAATATAGTCTTTTGTTTTTTTAATTTGATTTATATGCCGCCCTTCTCCGGAGACTCAGGGCGGCTTACAATGTGCTAAGCAATAGCCTTCATCCTTTTGTATATTTTAGACAAAGTCAGCTTATTGCCCCCACAACTGGGTCCTCAATTTACCTACCTTAGAAAGGATGGAAGGCTGAGTCAACCTTGAGCCTTGGAGAGATTCGAACCTGCAGTAATTGCAGGCAGCTGGTCTTAATAACCAGCTTAATAACAGGGTGCCTTAGACCACTGTACTATCAAGACTCTTCTAGATAGACTAGATAGTTTGACAGTGTTGTGGAAATTAGTTGTTTAGCAGAGTGATGGCATTTGAGGAAAAATCGTTTTCTCCTTAGTAGTTCTTTGATTAGGATATTGTTTGCGGCTAGATTGTTCCTCTGGTGTTAACCCTTTTTATCTGAGTGTTGGCTGCTGGAGGGAAACTCTTGTGGTCTTTTAGTTTCCTTCTTAGCTTTTTGCTGTCTCTCTTGATTGGTATCTAAATGTGGTTTGCCTCTGTGGGTCCTTTGATGGCTGATTTGTCTGAATTCTTCCATGAATTCTCAAGCGTTTTAGGATTTAGCTTGGTCTACTCTAGGTCCATGATGGCGAACCTATGGCATGCAGAGCCATATCTGTGGGCACGTGAGCGTTGCACTAGCTCAGCTCCAGTGCGCATACGCACGCTGGCCAGCTAGTTTTCGGGCCTTCCGGTCCCACCGGAAGTCGGGAAACGGCCCGTTTCTGGCATCCGGAGGGCCTCCGGGTTGTTGGGGAAGGCTGTTTTTGCCCTCCCCAGGCTCCAAGAAAGCTTCTGGAGCCTGGGGAGGGTAAAAAATGGGCCTTACTGGTAACCTTTTTGCCGTCGCATGCCAAAAGCGGGTTGAGCGCGGGGGGTCGTGTACGCATGCGCGGGGGTGCAGGGGCACCATTGAATTATGGGTGTGAGCAAGCACGTGTGTGAAACCCCCCCCGGGCGCTCCCGCCGCTTTTGGCACGCGACGGCAAAAAGGTTAGCCATCACTGGTCTAGGTCTAGAATGCTTGCAGTTTCTCAGATGAGACTGTGGTTGAGTTTGTCCATGCGTTGTGAGATTGAGGAGCAAACTACACTCCCCCATCAACATTGGCAGAGCAAACTGTGTATGTAATTAGGGAGAAAACACCACACTCACTAGCACTGATGACGTTACCTAGTCAGGAAACAAAATGCCTGCAAGCAAACAGCCAAGCTCAGAGACCACCAAGCTCCATGGGTCGTGGCTGCCTTTTTGACTTTTCTTTCTTTCTTTTTCTTTTTTGGCACACACCCCGCTCTTGGTTCCATTGCAGAAACCAATAAATTGTCAGTATCTAAGATTACTAAAAAGGTATAATCTGAGTTCTTCTGCCCGATGCCCAATTCTTTCACCTTTTTGAGTAGGATTAGTCTGTATTTCTACAGCTTTCCTTTAATCCCCCGAAAAACTACATATCGTTTGGAACATGGATACAACAAAGAAGCTGCAGGAAAGCCTTAAAACCTTTTCCAGTTTCCAACTGAGTAACCTTTATTGAAAGATTAAGCAGAAAAGAATCGGAAACGGCCACTAGTTTTTCAAAATAATCATAACGGGTTAAAGTGTAAGATATGTTTATACCGTGTTTTTCCGAAAATAAGATCCTGTCTTATATTTTTTTGAATCCCGAAATAAGCTCTTGGCCTTATTTTCGGGGAGGTCTTATTATTTTGGGGCGCATGGAGCAAGATGGGGCTACTCTTGCCGTCTTACCTGATTTCCAGCTCTGTCTCCCTAACCCTAACCAGATGAAATGGCGGGGACCAGCTGCACATGTGTTTAAATATTTTCGGTGAGGGCTTATTTTTGGGGGGGGGGCTTATTTTAGCGCAGTAGTTAGCATAGTGTGGGGGAAAAAATGTTGCACATGAGTTCCTCCTAAAAACTCTTAGCATTGTTTGTTTCAGACTATCAAAGTGACCCTGGATGTCCATTTGAACTGCTCGGCTGGAGACATCCTGGTTTTTCTGACAGGTAAGTGTTTCTCTGCTCCCAAGTTTGATGTTACCCAGTGGAGAATCACTAACTCCTTCCTATATACAGTAGTGGCCAAAATTGGGGAAAAGTGTATTTTCTAAAACTAGCTAATAACACCACTTTTTTTGGAGTAGTACCATATAATTGTGTATCAATGGAAAGATAATTTAATCCAGAATGTAATGCAATAAGTTTTATGAAGGATTTGCTATTAGAATAGCAGTTACAGTAGAAAGAAGAAAAGTGTAACACGTAGAAAAAACGAGATATACAAAGATGATCACAATAGAAAAAAACGTGATATACAAAATGTCAGCACTTCAACCTGCATTTACTCTAGTGCTGACATAAGAAGGAGAAGAGGGGGCAGCTGGCAAGAGGACGCTTGACATTTCACCTACTTATTTTCCTTGAACATAATATCCCCTAGGAGATGAGATTGGAGGGGGGGACATTCCTGGGAGCTTAAGTAGTAGATATGGGGAGAGTGATTTGGGAGAAGGCCAATGAGACGCAGAGAATTGGGGAACGGAAAGGGAAGGTTTGGGGTCAGGAAGTCAGAGTTGGCTATGCCATGATTGGGGACAGATTGTCGTGCTAAATAAAATGAAAGATTTCTTCAAAGACTATCTGTTTGGAAATGCAATTTATTTTATCTGAGACGACATCGAAACCTGACACAAAAATTATCACCATGTCAGTTAATACTTAGTTGGGTAACCTTTAGCATGAATTATGGCCTTACAATGTCTTCCCATGGAGTGAACCAAGTCTTTTAGTTCTGCAGCTGTTCTCATGTGAAACCAAGATGGAATGATGGCTTCTATTAACTGGGTTTTATTGCTGGGTCGCTTCTGACTAACAAGTTTCTTTAGTCGGCTCCCTAGATTTTCCATTGGGTTAAGGTCTGGGCTATTCCCAGGCCATTCCAGCAGTGGAATAGGATTATCTTGAAACTCCCCCCAAAAAGTGGTGTTATTAGACATCAAACCTCAAAAATACACTTTTCCCAAAAGGTTTCCACAATTTTGGCCACTACTGTAGGTAGTCCTTGACTTAAACCAGAGTTCCCCAATGTTTCCAGCTTTGTGGACAGGTGGGGGGAGGGGAGAAGGGATGCTTCCATGGCCCGATTGCAACCCCCTCACAGCCCACCGGTTGGGGACCTCTGACTTAAACAACCCAGTTTAAGAAACTGAGTTAAACCATAACTGAACCTGGAATGACGGTCATAAGTCACTATGGGTATTACATAGGTCACCACTTGACCAAACTTGATTTTTTTAAAAAAAAATCTTGTGGTGGTTGTTACGTAAACACCATGGTCATTAAATGAATGTGGCGGTCATTAAGCAAATTAATTATACCCAATGGATATTTATGGCTAGAAATCAGAAGTCCAGGCTGGAAACTGGATATTCACATCACTACGGGACACTGCAAATGGTTGTATAGGTGAGCCGGTTGCCAGGTGCCCAAAAAGGAATCGCATAACTATGGGGTGTCTGTGTTCAGTTGTCGTAATCTCAAAATTGGGTCTTCAGTACCTTTAGGGGGTTGGCCCATCATAACCGTGAGCAGCCGCCATAAGTCGAGAACTTCCTGTATTTCCTTTATGATGCCTGTTAGCACAACACGAATAAGCTGAAGCATTCAGGTTGTTCATATGTAAAATATTTCATCTTCTTTTGTTTAAGCTTGCTGTCTCTTCCCTTGGAATACAGGTACCGTGTTTTCCCGAAAATAAGACCCTGTCTTATATTTTTTTGAACCCCAAAATAAGCGCTTGGCCTTATTTTCAGGGAGGTCTTATTAATTTGGGACGTGTGGAGCAAGATGGGACTCCTCTTGCAGTCTTACCTGATTTCCAGCTCTGTCTCCCTAACCCTAACCAGAGGAAATGGCGGGGACCGGCTGCGTGTGCATTGAAATATTTTTGGAGAGGGTTTATTTTCAGGAGAGGGCTTATTTTCGGGGAAGGGTTTATTTTCAGGGAAACACGGTAGTCCTTGATTTAGGACCCCAATTGGGATCAGAGTTTCCGTTGCTAGCAAAGAGGTTGTGCAGTGAATCGTGACCAATTTTACAACCTTTTTATCGTGGTGGTTAAGCGAACGGCTGCCGTTCAGTGAATCACGTGGTCATTCAGTGAATCGGGCTTCCTCCATTAACGTTCCTTGTCGGAAGCTATCCGGGAAGGTGGGAAACGGTGATGTCATGACCCTGGGACAGTGCTGCAACCGTCATAAATACACGCCAGTTGCCAAGCATCCAATTTTCGATGACGTGATCGTGGCGATGATGCAACGGTTATAAGTGCGAGGACCAGTTGTAAGTCCCTTTTTTTCAGTGCCGTTGTAACTTCGAACGATTGCTTAAATGAACGGTTGCAAGTCGAGGATTACCTGTAGCCTTTCCCTCAGTTCCTCAGAACAATATCTTAAATGAGTTTGTGGTTTCACACTAGGGCAATCGGAGATCGAAAGAGCTTGTGAGCTTCTCTTCCAGAAAGCCGAAATGATAGATTACCGCTTTGACGTAAGAGATCGCTCCGTGGATGGCTTACTTATCTTGCCATTGTATGGCTGCATGCCAACAGGTGAGCATAACAGAGTTGGAAGGGACCTTGGAGGTCTTCTAGTCCAACCCCCTGCTTAGGCAGGAAACCCTACACCACTTCAGACAAATGGTTTTCCAACATCTTCTTAAAAACTTCCAGTGTTGGAGCATTCACAGCTTCTGGAGGCAAGTTGTTCCACTGATTAATTGTTCTCACTGTCAGGACATTTCTCCTTAGTTCTAATTGCTTCTCTCCTTGATTAGTTTCCGTCCATTGCTTCTTGTCCTACCCTCAGGTGCTTTGGAGAATAGCTTGACTCCCTCTTCTTTGTGGCAGCCCCTGAGATATTGGAACATGGCTATCATGTCACCCCTAGTCCTTCTTTTCATTAAACTACTTTTATTGCATATATCTGGATTTTCTCAGAGTGAGTCCTTACTTTCTTCTGCATTTTTCAGCATTCTGTAAAACGTCATGACAATATTTTTCCTTAGCCTTTTTTTTCAAATCTCATTTGGCCCCCAGAGTTGTGGGTACTCCATCAGTGGAAGGTTTTGAAAAAAAAAGACCGGACCACCATTTAAATGGGATTGTATAAAGTCACCTGCCTTGGGTGGGGGTGGGGGTGGACTAGAAGACCTCCGAGGTCCCTTCCAGTCCTATGATTCTATGAAAAGAGAAATCCCATTCTTGCTGCCTTTTCATATGCTTGGCTACAGTTCCCAATATCTTCCAACTTGTCTTGGCTGGGAATGATGGCAGTTGTAGTCCAGGTCAGACGCTCCTTGCTCTGTAGCCTGGCTGCTGCTGGTCTCTGGTGGGGTCTAATTTAACCAGGTTTTGCTTTTAATCTTGGGAAAACCAGTTCAAAAATTGGTATTTTTCTGACCCTGTTTTTGTCGCTTAGATCAGCAAAGACAGATCTTCGTGCCGCCTCCACCAGGGATCAGGAAATGTGTTGTGTCCACAAATATCGCAGCCACATCTTTAACCATCGATGGGATCAAGTAAGAGTTCTGGGGATTTTGATCTGGGCTTTGTGGCTGAACTCTGGAGCTGTTTAACCCTTAACCACAGGCGTACTATTTCGGCTACGCTATTAACAGACGTGAAATCATAATGACCTCAGTAGCAAAAAGACATTCGATGTTTTCTTCTTTTTTTAAAAAAAAAAGTTTTTTTTTAATTTTTTAAACAAACAAACAAACAAACAAACAAACAAACATACAATGTATTTTTTCTGAACAGAGTATTGGCCAGTTCACAAATTTAGACAATTTTTAGTCATTTCAACACAATTTATATATTCCCTTTTTGCCATAGTATTTATTCTCTCTATTTTTTTTTATAGACCAATATTACCCTTCATCCTAACCTCTAGTCTTAACCAAATTCAATTTTTCCCTTAATCTCTATATTAAACCTCTTAAGTTTAAAATCTGACATAATATAATTCCTAGTATTTCCTTATATTCCCTTAATATAATCACTAATATTTTCCATTATCAGTTATTTCAATATCCAACATCTTAATAAAAATCAATTAATTATGTAGTGTTAAAATCATTCATTTCTTATAAAAACAATAAACCAAATTGTTTTATGCCATACATTACCTTAAATCTTATTCCAAATACTACAGTCCAACATCTTAATAAAAATCAATTAATTATATAGCAAGACGTTCAATGTTTTCATGGTTGAATCTAAAAATTGATGTATAGAGCAGTAAACCAAAAAATGTATTGATCTGTATCAAATCCACATCGTGCCGGTCACTTTTTGTTTCTCCATCCTTGAACTTCAATCTTTCTTCTCTCATTTTCACATTGGGTCCACTGAATGATGGCGCTAATCATTTCTTTAGAAAATAATAATTTTCAAATCTCTAGGGGAGTAGGTGAATTTCCGAGATTTCTAGCTGCTGGCCGTAGTTCAGGTAATTGCACAATAATATTGTGACTATTCTGTTCTGGATCTATTGCTTCCAAAAGATTGTTCTGCCTCAGCTACGGACCCCAAAGAACGCAGCACACACAAAGTCCGTTCAAACCTTAGTTTACTAAATAAACTAGTCTTTTACAACAACGGCTGTTAATTAATTGCATTAACAGCCGCCAAGAATTCAAAGAATAATAACTGAAAGCTTACTATTGTTGGCAGAATGCCCAAAAGCAATTTGCAGGAAGCTGATAAGATAAGCAAGACAAGACATGAAGGTATGTGAACGAAGTTGTTCCCTGCAAATTGCTTCAGTCAGCGTTCCTCCTTAAATAGGGTAAGGGAGTGGCCAATTAGCCCCAAGCCTTACTCTCGAGAAAACATCCTCCTCCACTCCTGCCTTTTAACAGCTCTGCGTGCCTGTGCATCGAGAAGAGGCTCCTCCTCTTCTTCCTCTTCACCCATGGAAGCTTCTGGAGGTTCTGAAGGTCCTGGCTGAATCCCCGCCTCTGGCACCACATCTTCTCCAGCCTCCTCACTGTCCGACTCGAGTGCCAGCTGCATAGGCTGCTGGTGCAGCACCACACCAGCCTCCTCGCTGTCGGAATCAGCTACTAGCTGCACAGGCTGAGTACAAGCCACAACAAAGGTGCAGAAGACCATTCGAATTTATTCTTGCCATATAAATTATTGCACGACGTAGCTTATGCCTGGTCATCAATTTCATTGGGAGCTTCATCATTGCTGATGTCAGAATCAGCGGCCGTGGCGGATTCCTCATCGTCCATTGCAAAATTTTTGTGTCAATCGGATTCCACTTCACTCAGATCACTCTCTGCTTCTCCATACCATTTTAGAACAGTTTCTTCGAAGTTTGGATCACCAAATCGCACACTTTTTGGCAGAAAACGTGGCCCCGGCATTATAAAAAAAGAATACGCTAACAAAGATCCGCTGTCATAATGACCGAAATTCAAATTCAAATGCCGCTACAGAAAACAGCAAATAACTCGCAAGCACGATGCTGCATATGCTCTTATTGGCAGGAAAACAAAAGCTATACGCAACCGGAATGGTCCATTTCTAAAAATAGGGGTGTTCCAAACATTTTGGAAAACCGTTGCGGTCACTATGACCGCAGGTCTGTGGTTATGGGTTAATCCAGGTAGTCCTTGAGATATTTATAGTGACTGTTCGAATGGACAGCAGGACTGAAAAAAGTGACTTATGACCATTTTTCACACTTAACAACTGTTAAGTGGATGCATCCCCACATGGTTATGTGATCAAAATTCAGATGCTTGGCAAACTGGCTCATACTTATGACGGTTGCAGAGTCCCGGGGTCATGTGATCCCCTTTTGCGACCTTCCGACAAGCAAAGTCCATGGAGGAAGCCAGATTCACTTAGCAACCATGTTACTAACTTAATGACTGCAGTGATTCACTTAACAACGATGGCAAGAAAAGTTGTAAAAGGAGGCAAAACTCACTCCAAAGCTGTCCTGCTTAGCAACAGTAGTTTTGTGGGCAAATGAGGTCATAAGTCGAGGACTGCTTGCAATAGAGTCTGGGAATTATGCTCGTAGGTTATGACGGTCGTAAGACATGAAGCCTTGCAGAGACCAAGGGAGAGCTCTGCAATCACATTGGTAGCCCTGGGTGCTAAATTGAAACTCCAGGTTGAGGATCTTGTGTTTTTTTTATAGCTTTAAATAATGTCTAGAAGTTATTTATTATTATTTTTATTTGTATCCCACCTTTATTATTTATATAGATAACCCAAGGCGGCGAACATACAGGTAGTCCTTGACTTATGACCAGAACTGAGCCCAGAATTTATTTATTTATTAATTTATTTATTAATTTAATTTGTATACCGCCCTTCTCCCAGAAGGGACTCAGGGCGGTGGACAGCCAAAATTAAAATACATAGAATACAAAAGTTAAGATAATTAAAAGAGATTAAATCAATCGGCCTCCCAATTTAAAACCCCAATCTATAAAATTAAAATCCCATTAAAAACCATTTAGGCTAGGCCGGCTTATGTTGCTAAGTGAGAAATTTGTTAAGTAATTTTTGCCCCATTTTCTTGCCACATTTGTTAAGTGAATCTGGTTTCCCCATTGACTTTGCTTGTCAGACGGTCGCAAAAGGGGATCACATGACCCAGGGACACCGCAACTGTCATAAGTACGAGTCAGTTGTCAAGCATCCAAATGTAAATCATGTGACCATGGGGATGTTGTAAAGGTTTGTAAGTGTGAAAAATGGTCCTAAGTCACTTTTTTCAGTGGTGGTGTAACTCCGAATGGTCACTAAATCATGTTGTAAGTTGAGGACTTCCTGCATAGGGGTGCCCCCAGTTTGGTAAAGACTTACATTTCTGTCTTCCTTTTTTTTCCCAGGTATGTGGTTGATAGTGGGTTTGTGAAGCAGCTAAACCACAACCCAAGAGTTGGCTTGGATGTGCTGGAGGTGGTGCCAATTTCGAAGTAAGTCTGATGGAAATCTTTATTTAGCTGTGCATTGAGGTAGTCCTCAACTTACGACCACAATACAGACTGGAGCTTCTGTTTATGGAGATTCTCAGTCATCCAGGTCTTGGTTGTCCTAAAGGTGCTTTTTCAAGAGGCCACTGGACTTTCTGGTTTTTCTTTGAAGACGTTTCGCTTCTCATCCAAGAAGCTTCTTCAGCTCTGACTGGATGGTGGGGAAGGGAAGGATTTATATTCCTTGCAGGCACCGGGTCATTTGCATTCTTTTAGCGGGTCATTAAGGTCACCTGGAGGTTAATTGGTGTCCTCAGGGTCACTAGTGAAAATGGTTCCTGTAGTCTGCAATTTTTTTGGAAATCCGTTCATACTCTCACACCATTCAAAGGGTGTTTATCTCAAATTGCATAGCTAAAAGTCTGTAGAGATTCTCAGTCATCCTGGTCACGGTTATCCCAAAGGTGCTTTTTTTCAGGAGGCCACTGGACTTTCTTGTTTTTTCTTTGAAGACGTTTCACTTCTCCTCCAAGAAGCTTCTTCAGTTCTGACATTTATATTCCTTGCAGACAGCAATCTCCAGGTGACCTTAATGACTTGCTAAAAGAATGCAAATGACCAGCTGTCTGCAAGAAATATAAATCCTTCCATTTCCCCACCATCCAGCCAAAACTCAAGAAGCTTCTTGGTTGAGAAGCGAAACGTCTTCAAAAGAAAAAACCAGAAAGTCCAGTTGCCTCCTGAAAAAGCACTTTTCGGACAACCAGGACCTGGATGACTGAGAATCTGCATAGACATTTGGCTAATAAGTAGCTGAGATTTTTCTGTTTTCCATGTGCCAACTCTAGGAGTGAGGCAGTGCAACGCGCAGGCCGGTCCGGTCGAACGGCATCTGGGAAATGCTTCCGGGTATATAACAAGGAATTCTGGGAAGAGTGCATGCCAGACCACATGGTTCCAGAGATCAGACGGACCAGTTTGACATCCGTGATGCTGACTCTGAAGTGCCTGGCCATCCACAATGTCATCAGGTAATCCTTGGCATGGACTCTCGTTCTTCAAATGCTGACCTAGCACCAAAGCGAGACTTGTTCCTATTGGCTCTCTGTTGTTCTTTGTCTGCCCAGCCTACCCTGTAAGATTGTTGTTGGGGAAGAGAAGGGGAAACTGTTATACAGGTAGTCCTCGACTTACAATCACAATTGAGCCCAAAACTTCCATTGCTAAGTGGGATGGTTGTTAAGTGAGTTTTGTCCCAATTTGTGACCTTTCTTGCCATAGTTGTTTAGGGAATCACTGCAGTTCTTGCCATAGTTGTTAAGTGAATCACTGCAATCGTTGGTAACACGGTTGTAGAGTGAATTTATTTATTTATTTATTTATTAGTTTGATTTATATGCCACCCTTCTCCGGAGACTCAGGGCGGCTTACAACGCGTTAAGCAATAGCCTTCATACTTTGTATATACCTACTTAGTAGGGCTTTTGGCCCCCCCTAAGCGGTGTTCTTTTTTATACAAAGTCAGCTTATTGCCCCCACAATCCGGGTCCTCATTTTACCTACCTCGGAAGGATGGAAGGCTGAGTCAACCTTGAGCCTGGCGAGAATTGAATTAGCAGTAATTGCAGGCAGCTGGCAGCTAAGTGCTACTTTAACAGCAGTTTAGTCTGCTGCGCTACCAAGGCTCTTTTTAATCTGGCTTCCCCATTGACTTTGCTTGTTCAGAAGGTCGCAAAAGGGGATCACATGACCTCAGGACACAGCAACAGTCATAAATAGAAGCCAGTTGCCAAGCATCTGAATTTTTATCACATGACCATGGGGTTGCTGGTCATGAGTGAAAAATGATCTTAACTCTCTTTTTTTCAGTGCCATTGTAACTTCAGCCAGTCACTAAATGAATGGTTGTAAGATGAGGCTTACCTGCATTTGGAGATTGTGTTTTTTTCAAACAGGAATTTTGCCCAGCCTACGTGAATCGGATTGTGCTTTTATTGATTTCCACGTTGGTTTTGTCAGCTCCACCAAAGGAAGATTAAAACTAATTTTGCTGAATATGGCTATAGTAACAGAAGTTTACAAGCCTGATTGTGCTGCATCTCCTCCTCCTCCTCTAGTACTGATGATGTTACCTAGTTTGGTAATAAAACATCTGCAAGAAAGCAACCAAGCTCAGAGAATACCAAGGACTCAACAGTCCTCCCCCTCCCCTCCTCCTCCTCCTCCTCCTTTTCATATCCCACTCCCTTCTAGCACTGATGATGTTACCTAGTTTGGTAATGAAAATTGCAAGAAAGCTACCAAGCTCAGAGAACAGTAAGGACCCCACAGTCCTCCTCCTCCTGCTGCCAGAATTAGGGAGGGGTCTGCCTGAATCGCTTCCAAATGTTATCCCATTACTCTGGATTTTAAAAATTTCAGTCCCTTTTAGGTAACAGTTCCTGTACACCTTTGTCAAAGTCATTTTGACAAAATGCTGGTGCTCACCTATAAAGCCCTACATGGCTTAGGCCCGGGGTCCCTGCAGGATCATCTCCTGCCATCCTCCCATCGTCCGGTGCGCTCACACAGAGCGGGCCTCCTCAGGGTGCCGTCAGCCAGACAATGTCGGCTGACGGCCCCCAAGGGGAGAGCATTCTCTGTGGGAGCGCCGACCCTCTGGAATGGACTGCCCACCGGCCTCAGGACAGCCCCTGACCTCTTCTCCTTCCGCCGCGAATTGAAGACGTGGCTTTTTCACCAAATGGGCTGAATCCGTAGGGGTGATTTTTTTAAAAAAATTGAATTTGAATTTATTTTAATCAATTTTAAACTGATTTTAATGTTTATGTAATTTTTTATGATCCTTTTGTAAGCCGCCCTGGGTCCCTCGGGAGAAGAGCGGCATATAAATTACATAATAAATAAATAAATAAATAAATAAATCAATCAATCAATCAATCAATCAATCAATCTTCTTTGCTCTTAACAGCTTTCCATATTTGGACCATCCAGATGAGAAGCACATTCTAGTCGCCCTTAAGCAGCTCTATCAATGCGGAGCAATTGACAGGTAAACTTTATTATTTGTACTGGGGAGCTTTCAAAGAAATACATCTTGATTGGCAAGCGTGGGAAAATCAAAATCAAGGAAATCCGGGCAGTTCAAATGAATATAAAAGTTTTATTGCAAGTTCATGCCATCTACAAGAATCTGAACTACTAACAGTCAAAGCAAATTGGCGGGAGATAAGAATGAACGGAATTCAAAATAGTAACATACATACTAACAGATAATAGAATTTGCTATAATTAAAAATAAGCTAAGGTTAGAAGGTGGAAGTTTAGGATTAGGTAATTTAATTGTATTATGAATATTAACAGTGTGTTAAAATATATTGTGAACTTAAACCTATAAGGATTAGAAATTGTGGGGACTTTGAGATATCATCCCAGGATTGATTAAATATTGTTAATATTTGGTTTTATTAGTAGTCCTGGACATTTGGGATATTGAAATTATGGTAGGATAATGAGTAATTTTTAAAATATTAAATATTAGTGACTCATGAAAACAAATACATGGTGCAAAGAAATGTTATTTATGTTTAAATGAATTAATGGGAAAAAATGATAAAGAGTTATAAAGAGAGAATGGTATTTGTTGATGTTGAAAGATTAGGATTATGAATACTTATTTCTATTATTATTGTTAGTATTGTTTAAAAAGGACATTGACCCAGTCAATACACTGTCCACAAAATATGTATGGGGTGAAAGGAAAACTGCAAATAAAACGTGAAATTAAAAAAAAAAAGAATGAATGGAATTCATGGTAGATCTCTTGTGGGTTCGAAGGGGCTTAAGATTGATGACATGGTTGACCTCTCCCTTGGGCTCAGTCAGGTCATCTCCCTCATTGATAAGCTTAATAGGATATCCCAAGTCACACTGTGGGCTAACCTTCCCTAGGTGATAGTTGAATATCTTGTGTGAGCCACTTAATTGAAGAATATAATCCTTCACGAATCTTCTCTCCCATCTTCAAATGGTAGGCAAGGTCATGTGACCAAATTGGGCCAGCTCATGGTTTGGCTTCCTCTGCCTCCTAACTTGTCCTGTGCCGTCCTCAAGGCTGCCTCTCTGGGCTGTGATGACTTGCTGCTCCCCATTGCAGCCATGTTGTCTGTGGAGAAGGTCTTCATTCATCCAGGTGAGAGCCGGTGGGTTTGGGGGATGGTGGCAATGGCTGGTGGTTACCCTGTCAAGACCCACATTTTATCCTGGTGTGGTATGGTTGGAACCTCATTAGTCACCACCACATGTGTTCTGTGGGAAGAGATGGTCATGAAACCAGACTTCTGGGAAAGCAGGGATCTAGAATGAAGCTTCCATGAAAGCAAGGTCTAGAATGAAGCTTCTGGGAAAGCAAGGTCTAGAACGAAGCTTCCAGGAAAGCAAGGTCTAGAATGAAGCTTCTGGGAAAGCAGAGATCTAGAATGAAGCTTCCAGGAAAGCAAGGTCTAGAATGAAGCTTCCGGGAAAGCAAGGTCTAGAACGAAGCTTCCAGGAAAGCAAGGTCTAGAATGAAGCTTCTGGGAAAGCAGAGATCTAGAATGAAGCTTCCGGGAAAGCAAGGTCTAGAACGAAGCTTCCAGGAAAGCAAGGTCTAGAGTGAAGCTTCTGGGAAAGGAGAGATCTAGAACGAAGCTTCCAGGAAAGCAAGGTCTAGAACTAAGTTTCTGGGAAAGCAGAGATCTAGAATGAACCTTCCAGGAAAACAGGTATTGTATCTAGGGCTAGGCTTTCAGGAAAGTGGAGATCTAGGATCAGGCTTCCGAGAAAGCAGAGATCTAGGATCAAACATCTAGGAAAATGGATATCTAGAACCAGGCACCCAGGAAAGCGAAGATCTAGAAAGTGTTTTTAAGTCAACGACTCCAGTTGCAAATGAGTGAACACCGCAGAATGCATGGTGATGGAGAAGCAGGAAAGATTCACCAAAAAGTTAATAGGAGTTGAAATTCTAAAAAGGCCAAGAGATGATGGATCGATATAGAATATTTTTTAAGATGGCGGTTATTTTAGTAAGTGTTACAAAAAAGAAGTAGAAAGTAGAAATTGGGAAAATAGTATTATTTATTTATTGATTGATTGATTGATTGATTGATTGATTTGATTTGATTTGATTTGATTTGTATACCGCCCTACTCCCGAAGGACTCGGGGTGGTGAACAGCCAAACAATAAAATACATAAATACAAAAAAATTAAAAAACCAAAAATCAAATTAAACAATTTTTTGGCCCAGACAAATTAAAACTTATGCATACTGAAACATATAACATTATAATTACTACGTATACAGAAATGCTAGAAGTTGAAAAATTAAGATTGTGTATATTTAAATGGTAATACCATTATAATATCAATATAATTATCATTATCATTATCAGAATTGTATGCAAAGTATATTGACCCAGATAATACACTGTTCACCAAGTACTTACGGATGTTAAAGAAAAAAAATCATAAATAAAATTATTTTTTTAAAAAAAAATGCATGGTGATTGTCCAAAGATGAAGGTCTTAGTAACCTGTTAATTTTTGACCTCTTTGGTTTCTCTGGCCAAAATATATGGATGGTCCTGTGATGCTTTGAACAGGACAATTGTCACCATTTATCGTCACTTATTTTGCATTGTGGAATACCAGCGAAGCCAGAACAAAAGCATGACTGTAACTTTATTTTCTCTGAAAGTCCCTTTTCCTAAACTACACATTCGGTTGTGACTAATAACAAAGTCAACTGTCATGTGATTTCGTTTGATTGATTTTTGATGGATTAGGGGTCATCACGTCACTGTCAACTTTTAGTGACCACATAAATACATTTTCTACAAGATGGTTTGTCCCCAGATGGTCCTTCAGGTTTTCCAGTGATGTGGTTTGGATTGCCACATCTAAAGGCAGGTCATGTAACTACAGAGCAATTCCTTAACCACAATGTGCAATCATGGCTTGTTGTAGGTTAGTAATTAAGGTGAAGGCCTTCATTACTATCTAGCTAGCATTTGGTCTGAATGTGGACTGATGTCTAGCTCAGGAGTGTCCAACTGTGGCCACTTTAAGACCTGTGGACTTCAACTCCCAGAATTCCCTATATTGGCTGGAGAATTCTGGGAATTGGATAACCCTAGTCTAACTAATGACTGAGCAGTCATTAGTCCTCCAGGAAAGTGATGTGAGGCCAGGAGTGGCTAAAAGATAGAGCCGTTCTTAGAGTGGCATCTCGTCTGCTCTTGCTTTCATCCTCAGTGGTTGGTGGGGGTTAATTGGGGACAGTTATGGGGATCACCGCCTTCCTTTATCCTGCACAGAATGTTTCTGTTCCTATTGAGCTTTATTTCCGTTGTCCTCAAAAATGATATGAAGTAGAAAATGCCAAACAGCAAAGTTTTCTGGAATAGTTGTCTTTGGCAGCAAAAAGTCACTACTAGACAGATTTGTGGCTTGGAAAGTTTTGTGCTGTGAATGTCCTTTATTTTTCCCCTCTAATCTTGATGATGCTTGATAAAGCGAAAGAATCTTGTTTTTAAAAAAAGTGGTCATTATGTTGGAGTTAGGAGATTCACTGCTCCTCTGGAAAATGTGAAGACAGTTTTTAAATAGTTTAATGCCTTTGTTTTATCTCTTAAATCTTCTTCAGAAAAAAAAAATTAAAAACGAAAACATTAAGCCTGATCCACTCTAGGGATTCTCTACCATCCAAAAAAGGAATTTATATTTTAAAAAATTTAAATGGCCTTGCTTCCTTCCTTCCTTCCTTCCTTCCTCTCTCTCTCTTTCTCTCTCTTTCTTTCCCATTTTTATAAGTAACTCAATCAGTGAACACACACAATATTCCTTTTTCTTCTTATTTTACCCACAATACCCCTGTGAGGTAGGTTGGGCTGAGAGAGAGTGACTGGCCCAAAATCCCCCAGCTGGCTTTCATGCTTAAGGCAGGACTAGAACTCAGAGTCACTTGGTGATTGGCCCAAAGTCGCCTAGCAAGCTTTCATGGCTAAGGTGAGACTAGAAGTCACAGTCTCCCGGTTTCTAGTCTGGTGCCTTAACCACTAAACCAAAATGTCTCTCAAAATAAGTTAATTATTAATAAATATTTATAACTAAATAATAATAATTAAAATCAAGTAATAATGTATAATATGTAATAAGTATTAATAATAATTTATCCCCAACCTGGTCCTTCAGGTCTTCTCATTACTATTTTGAGTCCCTCTACTCTTGCTGCTGGTCACTCACTTCTTCTCTTTCCTTCTATCTTTCCTCTAGAGAGCTTGGTCTTCACATCAAGTAGGATAATTATCAAGTAGGATAATTTCAGCCTGGTCACATATGCTTTGCATAAGAATTCTGGATTGGTTTATTTGATGATGCATTGGTTTGTGTTCTTGTTTATCCTTGGACATCTCAGGAATCTTTTCCAACACCCAATTTCAAAGGCATCAATAAGGAAGGAAGGGAGGGAGGGAGGGAGGGAAAGAAAAGAAAAGAAAAGAAAGAAAAAGAGGAAGAGGAAGAGGAAGGAGGGAGGGAGGGAAAGAAAAGGAAAGAAAGGAAGGAAGGAAGGAAGGAAGAAAAGAAAAGAGAAAAAGAACAAAAAGAGAGTGTTAAAAAAAGAAGGGAGGGAGGGAGGGAGACCCCTATCTAAAACCCAGCCTTAAATATGATGGTATAAAATTGGTGACGCAGCATCTACAAACTGGCTCTGTTGCATCACAATTATAGAGAGAATTTGGGGGGAAAAGGACTGTAAACTGGTTTTCTAACTATATACCAGGTTGTGATTAGGAATTTGAAAATGTTGAGATTCGGTTTAGAAACGTGTTTCAGAGTGCCCGGCAGCTCTCACACTCTCTGAAGCACATTTACCGATGATCAAATCAAAATTGGCCTCTTGAAGGATCTGATTTTGAGGTCTAGGTCAGGGGTCCCCAACGCTTGGTCCGTGGCCCACCACCGGGCATGCCAGAAACTGGGGCACGCAAACAAGCAAAGCCACATCCATGGGATGCAGACCCGTGCGAAACCACACCCCTTCCAGTCCACGGAAAAACCTCTCTCCACGGAACCGGTCCCTGGTGCCCCCAAGGTTGGGGGCCACCGGTCTAGATGACCTCCATTACTGTTCAAGTGTCTGAAGTTCTTAAATGGTATTATCTGTAGAAAGTTTATTAAAAAAAGCTAGCAGTCAGCCCAGTGTTTCTTGAACGACGGTGAGTTTGCTTTTCGAAGGACAAAAGAAAAAAAATGATTCCAATTTCCATATTTCTTAGGGCAGGAACAGAAGCAGAAGGAAGCTGAGTTACGGCACCAGCAGCTCTCTCTACAAATGGGAGGAAGCAATGACTTTACCACTCTCCTGAATATCTTTGAGCAATGCAAAGCAAGGTAGCCAGAGAGTCTTCTGAGAATAAGCTGAATGCAAAACTGGGCCCAGGAATATTTAGTCCTGGGAAGACACTCAAGGCTGCTTGGCAGCGAGGTCCTGTAGATGTGTAAAACAAGGGTGTTTCAACTTTGGGAACTTTGAGACCGGTGGACTTCAACTCCCAGAATTCCTCAGCCAGCCAGAAAATCTGTTGATAGCAAAAAGGGCGGAGGTAGAGATGGGGAACACATATCTGCATATCGGGAAAATTATATCAGTCAATGTTTATCAAACCTGGCAACTTTAAGGTGTGTGGAATTCATCTCCCAGAATTCTCTAGCCCAGTGGATTTCCACACTCAGAATTCCCCAGCCAGCATGCTTTAAAATGGCTAGATTTCCACTTCCCAGCCAGCATCTTTTGAGATATGTTGAGTTCCATCAGTATTTTTTAGCCAGATGGGTGGACTTCCTCTCCCAGAATTCCCCAGCCAGCACGACTGACAGGGGAATTCTGGGAATTGAAGTCTTCACTTCTGAAAACTGCTAAGTTTGTAAAAACACCATACTAAGTGGTGGAAAGCTGGTAGTAGAGGATTTTTCATGGGGATATATGATGGTGGGAAATTTGCCCCCCCACCAAAAAAAAGTGGAAATCTGGATGAGCTGGAAGTTGTAACTGTACGCTTTGTTCAAGTTGTCATGGCACACCATTGTTAAGCAACAGGTCATTAATATTTTCAAGTGCCTTGAAAGCTCAGATATATGAGAACGACGCTACAGAAATATGAATGAAAATTCAGATATATGAATGAGGCAGAGGACAAAATAGGAATGTCTCCAAACAATAATAAGAATGCATGGATATTTGGAATATTTCAAGGTCAAATATTTTGAGCGGAATAAAAAGAACCATTATAGCTTTTTCTTGAAAAAAAATATTTAAGCGACTGTTACAGATTCCACCTTAATAAATTCATTAAGTAATGAATACTGGAGTTTTTGTATTCGGCATCCAAGATTTTGAATATTAATTTCTTACTTTCTGGACAATAAACCAAACCAATGAGGCTCATTGTAAATCTTTACTTCTGGGTTTTATTTTTATATTGAGGGCATAATCATATATTTTAAACTAGATATTTTTTTCACAAAATGGCCAAATCGTCCAAGAAACACCCTCAGTTTGCAAATGAGGACATCAATATATATATATATATATTTAATTTGATTTATATGCCGCCCTTCTCCGGAGACTCAGGGCAGCTTACAATGCATTAAGCAATAGCCTTCATACTTTTGTATATTTATACAAAGTCAGCTTATTGCCCCCACAAACTGGGTCCTCATTTAACCTACCTTAGAAAGGATGGAAGGCTGAGTCAACCTTGAGCCTGGTAAGATTCGAACCTGCAGTAATTGCAGGCAGCTGTGTTAATAACAGGGTGCTTTAAACCACTATACTACCAAGGCTCTTATGCCTCAAGAGAATGGGCCACCGTAAGAATAAGCCACTTCGTGTGATTTAAACCTTTTAAAAACATTTGTATCAGTGGTGGGTTTCAAATTTTTTTACTACTGGTTCTGTGGGCGTGGCTTGGTGGGTGTGGTGTGGCTTGGTGGGTGTGGCTTGGTGGGCGTGGCAGGGGAAGGTTACTGCAAAATCCCCATTTCCTCCCAATCAGCTGGGACTCGGGAGGCAGAGAATAGATGGAGGCGGGGCCAGTCAGAATTTTTACTACCAGTTCTCCGAACTACTCAGAATTTCTGCTACCGGTTTGCCAGAACTGGTCAGAACCTGCTGAAACCCACCTCTGATTCGTATTTAATTTGAGAGTTTTTAATTTGAGATGTTGATATTGGTTTGGCGCCTGCTAGCTCTTCCCCACTGTGTCTTGTCTAAAGCCATCTGCTCCTTTTGGGCTCAGGGCTACAGCAAAATGCAACCGATGTGTTTTCTACTGGGTGGGAAACAGTATAATTTTACTTCTTTTCCTGTCTTGATGCTGTTTCTCCAGCGAGTCTCCTTCGGTTTGGTGTCAAGAAAACTGGGTTCACTGGAGAGCTGTGAAGCTGGCATTCAGTGTAGAAAGACAGCTCCGTGAAATCATCAACAGGCTGAAACAGGTAAATCAAAGCTTGCCTATGGATCTTGGATCATTTCTTGCTTGCTTTGATCTTCTATCAATTCTGAGACCATCTCATGCCGTTGGAGATTTATCTGTCCATCTGTTCCTTCTAAGATCATCTGAGGTCATCAATCTATATCTGTCTGTCTATCTATCATCTACCTACCTATTATCTATCTATCTATCTATCTATCTATCTATCTATCTATCTATCTATCTATCTATCCGAATCTAATCTAATCTAATCTAATCTAATCTAATCTAATCTAATCTAATCTAATCTATCTATCATCTACCTACCTACCTATCTACCTACCTACCTATCCTGTTTCCCCCAAAATAAGACATCCCCTGATAATAAACCCAATTGGGCTGTTGAGTGCATGGCAATAATGCCAAGTGCTTATTTCAGGGTTCAAAAAAATATAAGACAGGTCTTATTTTCGGGGAAACACGGTACCTATCTGTACGCTGATGACACCCAGCTGTACATCTCCACCCCAGACCACCCCAACGATGCCCTTGAAGTGATGTCCCGGTGCCTGGAGGCCGTGCGGGTCTGGATGGGGAGGAACAGGCTCCGACTCAATCCCTCCAAGACTGAGTGGCTGTGGCTGCCGGCGTCCCGATATAGTCAGCTGGTGCCATCGCTGATTATTGGGGGCGAGACATTGGCCCCCACGGAGAGGGCGCGTAACTTGGGTGTCCTCCTGGACACACGGCTGTCTTTAGAAGAGCATATGACGGCCGTGGCCAGGGGGTCTTTCTATCAGGTTCGCCTGATACGCCAGTTGCGTCCCTTTCTGGATCGGGACTCCCTATGCACGGTCACTCATGCCCTCGTCACTTCCCGCCTCGACTACTGCAACGCTCTCTACATGGGGCTCCCCTTGAGGAGCACTCGGAGGCTCCAACTGGTGCAGAATGCGGCCGCACGGGTACTTATGGGGGCGACATGGCGCTCCCACGTGACACCTCTCCTGCACGAGCTGCATTGGCTTCCAGTGGTCTTCCGAGTGCGCTTCAAGGTGTTGGTTCTCATCTTCAAAGCACTCCATGGCTTAGGGCCCGGTTACTTACGAGACCACCTTCTGCCTCCGATAACCTCCCACCGGCCAACACGCTCCCACAGAGAGGGCCTCCTCAGGGTGTCGTCTGTCAGGCAATGTCGGCTGGTGACCCCCCGGGGAAGAGCCTTCTCTGTGGGGGCACCCGCCCTCTAGAATGAGCTACCCCCAGGGATACGACTAATCCCGGACCTCCGGACCTTCCCCCAGGCCCTGAAGACTTTTTTATTTCAGCAAGCCGGGCTGGGTTAAAAAAATTTTAATTGGGGAATTTTATGGGTAAGGGGTTTTAAATTGGAGAAGCCAAAGATAATTTAATTTCGTTTTAATGTATTTTAATATTTGTATTGTGTGTTTTTAATTCTGGCTGTTCACCGCCCTGAGTCCTTCGGGAGAGGGGGCGGTATAAAAATTTAATAAATAAATAAAATAAATAAATAAAATCTATCATCCATCCATTTATCCATCAATCCATCCATCCATCCCTCTTTCTATCATCTATCTATCTACCTATCATCTAACATCTATCTATTATCTATCTAATCTATCATCTATTATCTATCATCCATCCATCCACCTATCAATCTATCAATCTATCGATCTATCGATCTCTATCCACTGTATGCATATATGCATGCATACATACTGTACATGCATGCATCTAAGATGATAGAGATAGATAGATAGATAGACAGATAGATAAATGGATGGATGGATGGATGGATCCATCCGATCTATCCATCTATCTATCATCTATCTACTTATACCTGTTTGTCTGTCTGCCTATCTGTATCTCTCTAGCTTGCTAGCTATCATTACCTGTCCACCCATTCCTCCTCTATTTCCCAAACTTTCTTCTTCTGAGATCTCCATCAAACTGTCATCTTTGTGTACCTGAGATCATCTATGTATCCATTGGTTCCGTCTGTTTTATTATTCACCACAATCCAGTTTACAGTAGATAGCCCTCAATGTACAGCCATTCATTTAGTAGCCCTTGGAAGTTACAACAGCAGTGAAAAAAATGACTTACCACCAGTCCTCGTCCTTATGACTGTCGCAGCCTCTCCGTGGTCACGTGATCAGAATTCAGGTGCTTGGCAACTGGCATGTATTTATGACAGTTGTAGTGTCCCTGGGTAATGTGATTGCCATTTGCAACTTTCCCAGCCGGTTTCTGACAAGCAGCCGGATTCACTTAACAACCACATTTTCATTAAACAACTGCAATTGTACGCTTAGTAACTGGGCAAAAATTGTTGTTAATTCGGATGTAACTCACTTAACAACTGCCTTTCTTGATATTGGAAATTCTGGTCCCAATTCTGATCATAAATTGAGGATTACCTATAATTTTTTTTTTAAGTTCATAGAATATACTAAAATATACTAATATACATAGAATATACATAGAATATACTAATAGATAAAATAAAATATACATAGAATATGCTAAAATTAAAATAATCGTCATGATTTTTATAAAATGGCACTCAAAAAAAGAAAAAAAGAAAAGAAAAGAAAAAGGCCTAAACAAAATAAGTTTTCTTTAACCCCAATAAAAATAACATTTCTCTGTGGGATTTTGTTCCCCAGCTGCCAGACTTCCTAAAGGAAGATTTTGACGGTTCACGAAACGAGATCCTAAGGAGGTGTCTTTGCGCAGGTTATTTTGCCAACGTGGCCCGGAGGTAAGGCCTTCCATTCAGGGAGGGATGGAGGGGGATGAAGTCACGGAAGGGCAGACAACGATGCCCAAAACATCGCAGCCTTTGGGATCGTAATTTTTGCTGCAGAGTTGCAAGGAGCTTTTGTAATTTCACCCAACTGGAGTCCTTGGGGAATTTGGGGAAAACATCCTGGCATTGGGGCAAAGCAAATTCATCTTCCTCCCCTTTTCATCATCATCTCCTTTTAATGACCCCATAATTCCTTGCGGGGTGGAGTGTGAGTCCGGGGTGGAGTTTTTACTGGCCGGAAGCCCTTCCTGTCGCCAATGCAGAGTTTTGTTCAGCAGATGTGCACAGAGAGAGAAATATCTGCCTCTACCTAGGATCGAACTCACAGCCTCCTGCTGGTGAGGCAAGAGCATCACCTCTAGGCCACCGCACCACTCCACTCTTCCTCCCCTTTTCTATGGCTTTAATTCCAGGTCTTCAGGGAAGTCTTTTCGCACCATGGACGGCCACGGCAGTGTGGCCTATATTCATCCATCATCTGCTGTAAGTTTCCTCTTCTGGTTAATTATTGTTGGGTGGTGGAGTATTTGCTCTAAAGAACCTGGTGGGAAACGTTTCCTGAGCTTAATTTTTGCATTTCTGACTTTCCTGAGTCTGTAGTTCAGTTGCTCGGGGTTTGGGGTGAGGGCTAAGAGTAGAGCACTGGCATCATTCTGCAACAAGATATTGCGGTGTCATTGGTTCTTCTAATACAGGGTTGGGGAATGGTGGTCCCTTTATGATTTGTGGACTTCAACTCCCAGAATTCCTGAGCCAGCATGGGAATTCTGGGAGTTGAAGTCCACAAGTCATAAAGGGACCATTGTTCCCCAATTCTGTTCTACCAGGAACATTCCTGTTCCAGGGTCTCAAAGCTGGCTCCCTCCAAGTGGGTGTCCACAGACGAAACCCTTTCAGATGTTGGTCAAGGGTTGGACTAGAAGACCTTCAAGGTCCCTTCCAACCCTATCGTTCTATGTTCTACCTAAATCCCTGGACCACTTTTAGCTCTATGATCAGGAAGGCCAGCTGGACTGGATCCTCTTCCATGATGTTGTGGTGACCTCCAAGATTTACTTAAGGACAGTGTGTCCAATTCGCTACGCCTGGGTGCAGGATCTGCTTCCTCGGCTTCACCAAATCGACGCTTACGAGCTGAGCAGCATGGCCCGGGAGAACGTGACAGAGGAGGAAATGGCTAATTGGAGGAAGAAGGAAGATCTCAAAAGACAGAACAGTGAGCTTCAAAGTGGTGGGATGTTCAGAAGGTCATCCATGTCTAGGTTAGGTGTTGAGACGGGAGGTGTCAGACCTGCCCCAACTTGGTCCCTTAGCTAAGAAAGACCCTCGACTCCATTGGAAGTGAAAGGTGTATTTCTACTAAAAGCCAAGTGGATTGCAGTATAGCAAAGCCAGAACTGAAGTTCGCGCACCAAAGTTTGCCAGTTAAATTTTCCCATCCAGTTCCTCTTCTTCCTTGGTCCCTTATCATCCAATTATACTGGGAAAAATTGTTTTGGGAACATCAGTTCAACGGCGGGCTGCTTGGTGAGCCGTTGCATTCCATTCCCAGAGCTTTGATCTTGAGACGGTGTCTCTGGAAGGTACGATGAGTTGGTAGCCGTCTGTTGTGACCTAGGCCCAAGTAGTTATTACCAGACAGAATCAGTCCTAAACAAACTTATTTTATTAGAACAGCTGAGAATTACTTCATTCTCAGCTTAGTCCAAATTAAGTCCAAAACAAATTCTTCATAAACAGTGCTTCAGCCTTATCACCAACCTTTGTCTTTTTTGGCTTTTCTTGGCAAAAGTTTTCTTGGCAAAAGTTCAGAAGCAAAAGGCACTGACAAGAAACAAATGTAGCAACGTTGCTTTCCTACAAAGATCCCAAGAGCAATTGCTGCTCTTTTAAGCCTTATGGGAGGGGCCAATCATCTCCTGGCCTTACTTCCGAGTCGTCCTTTTTGCTTTAGCTGCTCTTGCCTTCTGGCAGCTCTTCACATGCGTGCACTAGGGACAGGCTCCTCCTGTTCTCTCTGCTATCCGCCTCTGGAGGCTCTCTGCTATCCGCCTCTGGAGGCTCCGGAGTCCGTGCATCACTCCCAGATGGCCCAGGCCCCATCTCTGCCTCCGACGCAGAGCCCTCACCCGGGCCTTCCCCTGACTCCAGGACTGGCCCATTGTCCTCCCCCAGCCTCCTCACTATCTGACTCCGCTGTCAGCTCTGTAGGCTGCTGGTGGACCACAACACTGTTTCCCCCCCATTCCGTCCAGCTTCCTCCCTTGTACATGGCAGACTAACAGCTAGTAAGCATAAGCATATGATGATGGCTCTGATAGGAGGAGATGATGAATGATTTTAGACGGGAGTCCTCCTGCTCTTTCATCATTTTGAATTCTAGTCTTTTGTCTTCAGAAGAGGCACCAGGTGAACCTGCCAGGAAGATGGAGAAACGGAACGACGAGCAGTCGATCCAAGATGCTCGCGCTCGGTATCTGGAGAGGAAGCAGCAAAGGATGCAAGGATCCAGCAATTCTACTAAGGACTCCAGCTAGGACTGTCAACACTGCAGCCATTGCCATCAATCTGATTCTTATCGGGATCGTTCGCCATTTTGGATAAGAGTGTATATGGTTGGTCCTAACTGGGAGGAAAAGTAGAAGATCCAGGACCCACAAAAGTTTGAAGAATCACTTTATCCCCTGTAGGGAAATAAATACGATCTGGCATATAATGACAATCAGTCATTATTGGGCACACAGAGAATATATCTGCTGAACAAAACTCTGCATTGGCGACAAGAAGGGCATCCGGGCATTAAAACACTCTGCTTGCTCCATTCTCTACCCCGCAAGGGATTATGGGGTCGTTAAAATGAAGATGATATAATGACAATTAGTAGAAATGAAGCAGCCTCGAGGGCTGTAGCTGTTAGTCGGAGTTTGTGAGAATTTCTTACTGAGGCCATCGTCCCTCGCAGGTTCCATTTTAGGGATCAGTATTACACCTTACACTTTAGGTTGGTTGCTAAGAGGCAGGTGAGGCTGTTTGGATTGCTGGTGAGGCTGTTTGGATTGGATTGCTGTTTGGTCCCAAACTCCAGTGTCCCAATAAAGGAGAATATTTGTAGCTCGGGGTTGAAAGGAGGGGCCCTTGGTGCTCTCTCAGCTTGCTTGTTTTCTTGTAGACGTTTCATTACCCAACTTCATAACATCATCAGTGCTAGTAAGGAGTGCTGTTTGCTGTCAGTTTATATTCTGGTGTCTTGCCTGTTTGTGCGAGTGGAGGCTGTTGTAGAGATTCTTGGGTTGGGCTGTTTACTGACCTTGAATCAAGAAACTCTCAAAGAACCATCAGTAATTAAGAATAAGAATAATTTTATTTCTATACCGCCCTTCTCCCGAAGGACTCAGGGCGGTGTACAGCCTATTAAAAGCACAAGACAAACATCAATTAAAATTATTTAAAATTATTAAATAATTCGGCTCAATTTAAAACCCCAGAAATTTAAAACACCCAATTTAAAATTATTATGTTGATAGCCCGGCCTGGGGGAACAACAGGGTCTTGAGTGCACAGCGAAATACCCGGAGGTCAGAAATCTTATGCACTTCCGGGGGCAGTTCATTCCAAAGGGCAGGGGCTCCCACAGAGAAGGCCCTCCCCCTGGGTGTCGACATAACTTGGCTGATGGCACCCTGAGGAGACCCTCTCTGTGGGAGCGAACTGGCCGGTGGGAGGCTACTGGTGGCAGAAGTCGGTCTCGAAGGTACCCGGGTTCTATGCCATGGAGCGCTTTAAAGGTGGTGACCAACACCTTGAATTGCACCCGGAAGACCAATTAGCCCAACCCAAGAATCTCTAAAACCGCCCCCTACCCACACAGACAAGCAAGACACCAGAATATAAACTGACAGCAAACACCATTCCTTACTAGCACTGATGACGTGACCTAGTTGGGTAATGAAATGTCTACAAGAAAATAAACAAACTCAGAGAGCCCCAGGGACCTCCTCAAACCCGTGTTTCTGAAGTCATGTCTGAACTATAGGTAATCCTCAAATTATGACCGTAATGCATCCCATCCATCATGGTCAAAACTGCGACGATCGTAAATCAGGATCGATTTTATGACTGTTTTTGTGGCGGTCGTTAAGCAAACCAGTGGTTTGCTGTGAGCCAGTTTTGTCCAAAAACTAAGTAAATTTGGTCAAAACCGTCGTAAAATGCAGCTATGTGACATCAGAATGTTTGCAAATAGCCATAAATGTGACTTATTGCCAGGTGCCTGAATTAATGACTACATGACAGCAGAGGGCACAGTTGTCAGAAATTCGAATCAAGGATGCAAATATACTCCCAGGGAGTTTTGTCATAACTTCAAATGGTCACCAAGCAACCGGTCATACAGGGGACTATCCAGTGGTGGGTTTCAAAATTTTTTACTACCGGTTCTGTGGGCGTGGCTTGGTGGGCGTGGCTTGGTGGGCGTGGCAGGGGAAGGATACTGTAAAATCTCCATTCTCTCCCCAATCCAGGGGAAGGTTACTGCAAAATCCCCATTTCCTCCTGATCAGCTGGGACTCGGGAGGCAGAGAATAGATGGGGGCAGGGCCAGTCAGAATTTTTACTATCGGTTCTCCGAACTACTCAAAATTTCCGCTACCAGTTCTCCAGAACTGGTCAGAACCTGCTGAAAAACCCACCTTTGGGAAGAGCACTCGGAGGCTCCAACTGGTCCAGAATGCGGCCGCGCGGGTGGTTATGGGCGCAACTCGTTGTGCCCACGTGACACCCCTCCTGCGTGAGGTGCACTGGCTCCCAGTGGTCTTCCGGGTGCGATTCAAGGTGTTGGTCATCACCTTTAAAGCGCTCCATGGCATAGGATCCAGGTACCTTTGAGACCGACTGCTGCCACCAATAGCCTCCCACCAGCCAGTTCGCTCCCACAGAGAGGGTCTCCTCAGGGTGCCATCGGCCAAGTTATGTCGGCTGGTGACACCCAGAGGGAGGGCCTTCTCTGTGGGAGCCCCAGCCCTGTGGAATGAACTGCCCCCGGAAATACGTAAGATCTCCGCCCTCCGGGTGTTTCGCTGTGCACTCAAGACCCTGTTGTTCCGCCAGGCCGGGCTATCAACATAATAATTTTAAATTGGGTGTTTTAAATTTCTGGAATTTTAAATTGAGCCGAATTATTTAATAATTTTAAATTATTTTAATTGATGTTTGTCTTGTGCTTTTAATAGGCTGTACACCGCCCTGAGTCCTTCGGGAGAAGGGCGGTATAGAAATAAAATTATTCTTATTCTTCTTATTCTTATCTGTATAAATCTAAATTAGCTTATCTTCACTTGTCCCTGGGGTCCCTTGCGATGTATCCAGAGATGGGCTATTGGTGGTTCAGACCAGTTAGAGCGAACCCGTAGTTCCGCCCACCGGCTAGGCCCGCCCACCCGCTATCCCGTCCTATATATCTCACTCTCTGGCTCACTCGCCCCACCCACGCAGCCCAGCTGATTTCAGCACCTTGCCCGCTCTACTCACCGCGGCTGCCCGAGAAGGTGTGCTTGAAGCCACGTGCAAGCTCACATTTTCGGTTCTGCACTACGGTTGTTAAATTATGCGAAGGCCCCCTATGGGTGTATCTCATGAATTGCAGTAGCAGGAAAATTAATTACACGCAACTAAGGTACGGTTAAAAAGCTAGTTTGCAGTTCTGCTGAAATCAATAGCAAACTGATGAGAATTTTTGATGCCTGACTGTTAGGGCATCATCGTAATAAATCTTGATTCTTTCTCTTCCCCAAATTGTGGGGTGGGGGGGGGAGAATCCTGAAATGAATATATTTAACTTTTTGGAGATCTTGTTTCTTGTTTTCATGTACAGCCATTGATTTTTCTTTTCCTCTGGCTGGCTGCAATTTGAATTTAGCGTTATCGTCTCAGAATTATTTGGGTAAGTTACCTTTTCAAACGGGAGCTTTTATTGTATAGGTTTCTTGTTTCATACTACCGAGCTATATTGTGTGCGTGTAATATATTCTGCAGCAGCTGCCTTCGGTTTGTAAAATATGGGAATAAATTTTTGTACTCTTGCTATAAATCTCCGTTGGCTCAAATTGCATTCCTGAGCATATTGTCTCTGTCTGTTGGAGAACGCCAGCCAAGAACGAGCATCCGTCTCGGGTGACTGCAATGTTCTTTTTTGTGGAAGGAATATTTAATTTATTTATCAAATGCATCTCTAGGCCTGTCACAATCCAAACAATTCTTAGCGGATTACACAGGGAGGGAAAAATGCAAAATAAAACATACCTGGGACCTAAAATAAAAACTTTTATTTTAACGGCAGTGCAACAATGCAAGGGAAAAAGAACGAAGGAAGAGGACAACATTGAAAAAAAATAAATCTGAAAAAAATCCATCTGACCGGTATCATTTTTTCTACACAGTCCTCGACTTACAACAGTTCATTTAGTGACCATTCAGTTACAGCAGCACTGAAAAAAGGGACTTACGACCATTTTTCACACTTATGACCGTGGTCATGTGATCCAATTTCGGATGCTTGGCAACTGACTCAGACTTATGACGGTTGCAATGTCCCGGGGTCACATGATCCTCTTTTGCGACTTTCTGACAAGCAAAGTCAACGAGGAAGCCAGATTCACTTAAGAGCTGTGTTACTTACATAAGAACTGCGGTGATTCACTTAACAACTGTGGCGGGAAGGGTCATAAAATGGAGCAAGCTCTCTTAACAAATGTCTCGCACAGCAACATAAATTTTGGGATCGATTGTGGTCATAAGTTGAGGTAAGTTAATACCTGGACTGTATTAACCCTGTACATACACTTGACCAAATAGAAATGTGGTTGGCTTGTATGGTGTGAATTTGGCCAGTGTGGTCCTCGACTTACAACTGGTTGCTTAGTGACTGTTCGAAGTTACAACAGACTTCTCTAAGGCTACTTATGACCTACAGTAATCAAAGGAGGAGCTTCTATTGTGCTGTGATGACGATCAAGTGTTTTTGACCTCTCCCACTCTGGACTCCGTGGAGGAAATTATTATTATAATATTTTTTCTCTCCACTCTTTTTCTTTCGATCCATCAAGTCAAATTTGGGAACATGCGGTATGTCAGCGTTCCAAATAATGCACCCATTGAAAGCAGAACTCCAAGGCAGGTAGATTTCTCAACGAACAATTTATTGGTTACATCATATTGGCACAACTGGTGAAAACCGACTCTGAAAGTTCCCGCAGTTTCACCTAATTAAAAAGCAAAAGTTCCCCCTTCCTCCCAGTCATCAGTCACGTTGTCTAATAGTGGTGCTGGCAGGTTGCCTGGTTACTCCACTCCTCCTCTTCTCAGCCACCCGTTGGAATGACCTTGGTTCCCACAAGAAATTTTTTTATTTTGATGGCAAAGCTGAGCTATTTAATTTTCCTCCTCCCTTTCTCTCCCTCTGCCACGAAGCCTCAAAGATGACCTCAGGCAGGCTCCTTTCAGGATTGACACGGTATCTAATACTTCTGCCTCCTATTCTGCCCAACGACAATCCTATGACATATGTTGAGCTGAGAGAAAGTGATTTCAGGAAGTGGCATAATGAGCAAAGAAACACCCAAAATAGTCTAATTGTGTGTACCCACACAATGGATGTTCACTGTTTTTTACAAAAACAAGAGGTTGGGAGAGGATGAACAAAATACAGGCAGTCCTCGGCTTACAACAATTCATTTAGTGACCATTCAAAGTTACAACAGCAGTGAAAAAAAGCGACTTACGACCGTTTTTCACACTTAATGTCCATTGCAGCATCCCCATGATCATGTGATCAAAATTTGGATCTTGGGCAACTGACTCACATTTATGACCTTTGCGGTATCCCGGGGTCATGTCGTCTCCTATTGGGACCTTCTGACAAGCCAATAGGGAAACCAGATTCACAATCATGTTATTAATTTAACAAGTGCAGTGATTCACTTAACTGATGAGACAAGAAAAGTCGTAAAATGGGGCAAAACAAATTTCTCACTTGGCAACATAAATTTTGGGCTCAATTGTGGTCACGAGTCGAGGACTACCTATATAGGAAGGTGCTATTGCTATACGGGTGAGAAGGGGATTTTCATATATAATTACTTTGTTCTATTGTGACTTTTTAAGGGACGCGGTGGCTCAGTGGCTAAGATGCCGAGCTTGTCGAGCGCAATTATGGAAAGGGGAAGAAGTACCATCGGACCAGATGATTATTAAAAAAAATTTGTGGTGTGCAGAATGTGATAGATTAACATATACTCTTAAAGATAGACAAGAACCAACTTTCAATCAAAGCTGGGATAAATGGTATAAATGGATAGAAGTAAAAATGCCATGAGATAGATGTTAGGAAAGCATATAGCATAGATTTGTTGATACTAAGCTAAATATGAGCCTGAATAGCTCAACAGACAGCTCTGTAATTTAACACCAGCTGTCTGCAATTAAAGTAAGATCGAATCCCGCCAGGCTCAAGGTTGACTCAGCCTTCCATCCTTTCTAAAGTAGGTAAATTGAGGACCCAGTTTGTGGGGGCAATAAGCTGACTTATATACACGTATAAAATATACAAAAGTATGAAGGCTATTGCTTAGCGCATTGTAAGCCGCCCTGAGTCTCCGGAGAAGGGCGGTATATATATATATATATATATATATGTTTTCTCAGGTTTTCGCGGGTGTTTGTATGTAGGTCTTTGGTTATTCGGGTCTTCTCCCACGTAAAATTGGAAGTGTCTTGGCGACGTTTCGACGAAGTCTCATTCGTCATCTTCAGGCTGGTGTTCTCGGCTTCGTGCTTCCAGGAGCAATGTGAGATCGCAGCTGTCTCTTCCTTTTAACTGCTAGTGGGGGTGTGAGCTGATTGGGTGGGAACTTGGCTGTGTTCTGATTGGGTGGAGGTGTGTTCTGATTGGTTAGGGGCTTGGCTGTGCTCTGATTGGATGGGGGGTTGGTTGTGCTCTGATTGGCTGGGGGTGTGTTCTGTTTGGGTGGGGGCTTGGTTGTGCTCAGCTTAGTCTGAGTTGCAGGGGGATTTGAGCTGGTGAGCTGCGTTGTTGTTGTTTGGCTTCGTATTTGTGGCCGTGCGAGCTCTTCATGGTGGGTGTCAGTCTGCTTCATGTATGGATTGGAGGGGTTTAAAGTGGCTAATGATGCAGCTGCGGTCTGGCTTCTGGTCCTTGGTCGTGGCTCATTATCAGTGTGGGTTTGAGTCTGTTTTCTGCGTGGATGTGTGGTGGTGACATCCTGTGTGGCTCTCGTGAATGTGGGTCTGGTGTCATTCGTCGTGTTAGGGACTCGTTTGTCAATAAGGGCGGGTTTCCAAATGGCTGGTAGGCGGGAGGTATCATCTCGTTTGTTCATGCTGTGTGGGCGTTTTTCTATCTCGATGGCTTCTCTGATTATTCTGTTGTTAAAGTGTTCAGTTTTGGCGATAGTTCTGGTCTTTTTAAAGTCAATATCATGTCCTGTGGCTTTAAGGTGTTGGACCAGGGAAGAAGTTGGTTCCTCTTTTCTGACTGAGTTCTTGTGTTCTTCTATGCGTGCACTTATTCGTCTGTTGGTTTGTCCGATGTATGTGGTGGGGCAGGCGGTGCATGGGATTTCATATACTCCTTGATTTTCTAACTCAATTTTGTCTTTGGGGTTCCTTAGGATGGTGGATATTTTTCGGTTTGTGCAGAATGCTGTCTTGATGTTATGTTTGTGGAGGATTTTGCTTATTCTGTCTGTGGTGCCTTTTATGTATGGGAGGAGGGCTTTGCCGTTTTCTTGTTCTCTGTCTTGGATTTTAGTGGGGGTTTCTTTTTGGATTAGGTTGGTGATCTTATTTCTTTGGAATCCATTGGATGTTAGTACGTTAGTGAGAGTGTGTAGTTCAGTTTTTAGGTGTTGTTTGTCAGCTAAGCGTTTTGTTCTGGAAATGAGTGTCTTGGCTACAGAGTTGATCTGGGCAGGGTGGTGATGTGAGAGTGCGTGCAGATAGCGGTTTGTGTGTGTTTTCTTCTGGTAGATAGTGTGTCCTAGGGAGCCATTGGATTTTCTGTAGACTAAGACATCCAGGAAGGGAAGTTGGTTGTTCGCTTCTGTTTCCATGGTGAACTGTATTTTGGGGTGTAGGCTGTTGAGGTGTGTGAGGAAGTTGTCCAGTTTTTCTTTCCCATGTGGCCAGATTATGAAGGTGTCGTCCACATATCTGAGCCAGAGTTTAGGTTTGTGATCAGATTTTTCCAGAGCTTGGGTTTCAAAGTATTCCATATAGAGGTTGGCAATGACAGGTGAGAGGGGTGATCCCATGGGTGCTCCTTCTGTTTGTTTGTATTTCTGTCCATTATAGATGAAGTATGTGTTGGATAGGCAGTGGTTGGTCAGATCTAAGATGTGCTTTGGGGGGTTATATTTGTTTTGGATAATTGTCAAGGCTTCTTTGATTGGTACTTGGGTGAAGAGGGATATGACATCGAAGCTCACGAGTAGGTCACTGGGCTGTAAGTTTTGTTGCTTTATGATGTCTATGAACTGGAATGAGTTTTTTACGTATGAGGTGATGGATTCTGCATAGGGCTGTAGTTGTTTGGCGAGAAATTTGGCTAGGTTTTGTAGAGGTGAGCCTATGGAGCTGACTATGGGTCTAAGTGGGGTTCCTTCTTTGTGTATCTTGGGGAGACCATAAAGCTTAGGGCATCTGGATGATTTCTCTCTGGGAATGATTCTTTGCTGAATCTCTTCGCTGATGGGGGAGGCTTTTATTTTGGATCTGGTGGTTTTTTCCAGGTAGGTGGTGGGGTCTGTGTTTAGGGGTTTGTATATGGAGTCTTGGAGTAGGTTGGTTAATTTGGTTTGGTTAATTTGGTTTGGTACATATATATATATGTAGGTCTTTGGTTATTCGGGTCTTCTCCCACGTAAAATTGGAAGTGTCTTGGCGACGTTTCGACGAAGTCTCATTCGTCATCTTCAGGCTGGTGTTCTGAAGATGACGAATGAGACTTCGTCGAAATGTCGCCAAGACACTTCCAATTTTACGTGGGAGAAGACCCGAATAACCAAAGACCTACATACAAACACCCGCGAAAACCTGAGAAAACATTCAATTTGACTTTAAAAAGACCAGAACTATCGCCAAAACTGAACACTTTAACAACAGAATAATCAGAGAAGCCATTGAGATAGAAAAACGCCCACACAGCATGAACAAACGAGACGATACCTCCCGCCTACCAGCCATTTGGAAACCCGCCCTCATTGACAAACGAGTCCCTAACAAGACAAATGACACCAGACCCACACTCATGAGTGCCACACCTGATGTCACCACCACACATCCACGCAGAAAGCAGACTCAAACCCACACTGATAATGAGCCACGACCAAGGACCAGAAGCCAGACCGCAGCTGCATCATTAGCCACTTTAAACCCCTCCAATCCATACATGAAGCAGACTGACACCCACCATGAAGAGGTCGCACGGCCACAAACACGAAGCCAAACAACAACAACGCAGCTCACCAGCTCAAATCCCCCTGCAACTCAGACTAAACTGAGCACAACCAAGCCCCCACCCAAACAGAAAACACCCCCAGCCAATCAGAGCACAGCCAAGCCCCTAACCAATCAGAACACACCTCCACCCAATCAGAACACAGCCAAGTTCCCACCCAATCAGCTCACAACCCCACTAGCAGTTAAAAGGAAGAGACAGCTGCGATCTCACATTGCTCCTGGAAGCACGAAGCCGAGAACACCAGCCTGAAGATGACGAATGAGACTTCGTCGAAACGTCGCCAAGACACTTCCAATTTTACGTGGGAGAAGACCCGAATAACCAAAGACCTACATATATATATATATATATATATATATATATATATATATATATATATATATATATATGTAAGAAGATTAACAAGTGTAAGATGCAATGTGGAAAATTTAATCGAAGATGTAGTATGAGGGTATGTAATGTTACTTAGGAACTGTATGTATATGGGGGCTGAATCAACCCTAGTTGTATGTATGTGATTTTGTTTTGTTATCATCTTCTTTTTGTTTGTTTTTTTGTCTTCAGTTTATAATAAAAATAATTAAAAAAAAGACGCCGAGCTTGTCGATCGAAAGGTCAGCAGTTCAACGGTTCAAATCCCTAGTGCTGTGTAACGGGGTGAGGTCCCGTTACTTGTCCCAGCTTCTGCCAACCAAGCAGTTCGAAAGCACGTAAAAAATGCAAGTAGAAAAATAGGGACCACCTTTGGTGGGAAGGTAACAGCCTTCCGTGCGCCTTTGGCGTTGAGTCCTGCCGGCCACAGGACCACGGAGGGGTCTTCGGACAGCGCTGGCTCTTCGGCTTTGAAACGGAGATGAGCACCGCCCCCTAGAGTCGGGAACGACTAGCACATATGTGCGAGGGGAACCTTTACCTTTGCCTTTATTGTGACTTTAGTTTCTTTTCTGCCCCAACATCTAAATTTAGATTGTGGTTTCTACAAAGCCTGGACCTTTCTGTTTTGCAATGTTATAAAGTGCTTTATATATTGATCGTGCTATTATGAATATTGCACGATCATCCTTTGGCCCAGGGAGATAGAGAAAAAAAATGCAACCAGCCAAATTCTACTTGGGAATGGCAGGAATAATCGCGTAGCCCTTGACTTATGACTGCAAATGGGACCAGAATTACTGTTACTAAGCAAGGCAGTCTTTAAGTGAGTCACGCCTGATTTTATGATCTGTTTTTGCTAGTTAGGCAAATCCCTGCCAATGTTAAGTGAATGTGGTCATTAAGCAAATCTGGTTTCCTCCACTGACTTTGCTTGTCAACAGCTGTCTGGGAAGGTCAGAAATGGCAATCCCTTTGCCAGGTAAAGGTTCCCCTCACACATATGTGCTAGTTGTTCCTGACTCTAGGGGGCGGGGCTCATCTCCGTTTCAAAGCCGAAGAGCCAGCACTGTCCGAAGACGTCTCCGTGGTCATGTGGCCGGCATGACTCAACGCCAAAGCCGCATGGAACGCTGTTACCTTCCCACCAAAGGTGGTCCCTATTTTTCTACTTGCATTTTTTATGTGCTTTTGAACTGCTAGGTTGGCAGAAGCTGGGACAAGTCACGGGAGCTCACCCCGTTACGCGGCGCTAGGGATTCGAACCGCTGAACTGCCGACCTTTCGATTGACAAGCTCAGCATCTTACCCATTGAGCCACCACGTCCCTTTACCAAGGAGGCTGCAATTGTCATAAATACACATGCCAGTTGCCTCGTGTCCAAATTTTGGATGCTGCAACCATCATAAGTGTGAGAACCAGCCACCAATCCCGTTTTTCAGTGTGGTAACTCTGAATGTCTCTATAAACGAATGGTTGTACAGTCAAGGTTTATCTGCAGTAGAGGTAGTCCTCGACTAACAACCGTTCATTTAATGACCGTTCAACGTTACAATGGCACTGAGAAATGTGACTTATGACCATTTTTCACACTTATTTTTTAATATTTTTTTATTTTAAATACAAATAATGCAAACATACTACATATACATCTAAATACATAAAAAAGGGGGAAAATACAAATATTACAGTGCACCCCCACCCCCGGAGACCATTTTTACCCCTTATATTTCTTCTATAACAATTAAAAGATATACAATATATTCCAATTGTACCCTTATCCCCTCCAAAACACCATATATTCTTGAGTAGGTTTATTCCCTTTGCCTTCCACCAACACTGATTTTATAAAATCCCCCCCTATTTTATTGTAATTGTTTGCTTTGATCATCCCTTTTTTTAAATTTAGTATCTGTTGTTAATTTTTTCACACTTATGGCCACTGCAGCAGTTCCTTGCTCACGTGATTTACATTCGAATGCTTGGCAGCTGGTTCATACTTATGACGGTTGCAATGTCCCAGAGTCATGTGATCCTCTTTTGTCAACTTCTGACAGGCAAAGTCAATGGGGAAGCCAGATTCACTTAACAACCAAGTAACTAACTTAACAACCGCAGCGATTCATTTAACAACTGTGGCAAGGTCGGTCGTAAAAATGGGGTAGAACTCTTGCTTAAGTTACAGAAACGTTAGGCTCAATTGTGGTTGTAAGTCGAGGACCCTCTGTTGCATTTCCCTTAAGAAACAAGTTTTGAATCAAGCCAACATGTGCCGTTAAACCACGATGGCTTTGCATTAACTCTGATGACTGTCCCCAAAGCAAACCTCACTAGGCGGCTCAGTGGCTAAGACACTGAGCTTGTCGATCACAAAGATCGGCGGTTCGAATCCCTAATACAGGTCTCCTTGTGTGAGCAGGGGGTTGGACTAGATGACCTCCAAGGTCCCTTCCAACTCCTGTCAGTTACTTATTAAATAATGTACATGATTGTTAGAATGCCCCTGTATTATGATATATGTGTGTGTGTGTGTGTGTGTATAAAATTCTATAAACGAAAGTCACAGTTTTCATCCTACTTTCGTTTTCTTTTTTTAAGGTCACCGACTCAAGGTCACCCTACCTAACCTGAGGTACAGGCGGGATTCGAACCCACAATTCCCGCGTTATCTCCTCCTCTCCCCCCCCCACTTCCGCCCTTCCATTACAAGCAGCGCCGTGGGCGGACTTCACTCCTTTAAGCATTCCACCGGGAAAGCAAACAAGGCGCTATACTTCCTCCGCCCTAGAACGTCCACCTTGCGGATCATCATCTTCTTTTTTTAATTCTAACCTCCGACCATGTGACATCCCCCCCCTCTCTCCCAGATGGGCGGAGCTCCTCTCGGAACGGAACTGACGTCCCCCCCCGCCCATGTCGCATGATGTGGCAAAAAAAAAAAAAAGAGGGAGAGAGGGATATTCAGCGCTTCGGAGAGTAGGCGGGGCTTCGGGTAGGACGACGAATCACGACGAAGACGCGGGCCGGCCGAAAGGAAGAGAGAGAGAGGGGGGGGGGAGAAAAAAAAAGTCCCTTCCGGCTTTTCCGTATCGTTCCGCCGAGCCCATTGATTCCCATAAGGCGGGTTGCGTTCTTTTCCCCCTTCTCTTCCTTCCTCCGCCCTCTCTCGGCGCGATCCTTCCGCCGCTCGGCTAATCCGCGGCAGGTGAAGGCGCAGGCAGAGCGAGGATAAGGCGGAGGCGCGGCCGCTGCGCTCCCTTCCCTCAGGAGGCCCCGTCGGTGTCCTTCCGCTCGCGCGAGCTCTTTCCGGATCGCTCGCGGGGGCTGCTGCTGCTTCTCCTCAGCGTCTCTCTCGTCTCTCTCCTCTCGCCTCTCACGGCCTGCCTGCCCCGCCATTACGAGCAGCCCTCGCCGGCTCCTCCGCTTCGCCTCCCTTGCGTTTCCTGAGGAAAGGCCAGCGCCCCATCCCCGGCGTCGGGCTGGAGCCCCCAAACCCCAACAACGCTTCCGCCGCCATGGCTCAAATCCTACCCATCCGCTTCCAGGAGCATCTCCAGGTGAGGCGGGGGCGCTCGGACTTCTCGCCGAAGGGGGGGGGTTTGTGGTGGGGGGGCGTCGTCGTGCGGGAGTCGAGTACACGTGTCGTTTTGAGAACGTGTGAAGCCTCTTTCTTTCGAGGCCCTGGGCTCCACAGGCTGCTTTCCCTTCCCCTCCCCTCCCCCCCTTTTGCTGGTTTGACAGTTGGTGGGGGTCGGCAAGGTGGGTCATTTCAAACCCCTGGTTAATTCAAACCGGTCATCCAAACCCTTGGTTATTGAAGGTGGTCAGTTCAAGATGGTCATTTCAAACCCCTGGCCATTCAAACCAGTCAGCCAAACCCCTGGTCATTGAAGGTGGTCAATTCAAGGTGGTCAGTTTAAACCCCTGGTCATTGAAGGTGCTTAGTTCAAGGTGGTCATTCAAACCCCTGGCCATTCAAACTGGTCAGCCAAACCCCTGGTCATTGAAGGTGGTCAGTTTAAAGCCCTGGTCATTGAAGGTGCTTAGTTCAAGATGGTCATTTCAAACCCCTGGCCATTCAAACCAGTCAGCCAAACCCCTGGTCGTTGAAGGTGGTCAATTCAAGGTGGTCAGTTTAAACCCCTGGTCATTGAAGGTGCTTAGTTCAAGGTGGTCATTCAAACCCCTGGCCATTCAAAACGGTCAGCCAAACCCCTGGTCATTGAAGGTGGTCAGTTTAAACCCTTGGTCATTGAAGGTGGTCAATTCAAGGTGGTCATTCAAACCCCTGGCCATTCAAACTGGTCAGCCAAACCCCTGGTCATTGAAGGTGGTCAGTTTAAAGCCCTGGTCATTAAAGGTGGTCAATTCAAGGTGGTCATTCAAACCCCTGGCCATTCAAACTGGTCAGCCAAACCCCTGGTCATTGAAGGTGGTCAGTTTAAAGCCCTGGTCATTGAAGGTGCTTAGTTCAAGGTGGTCAGTTCAAATCCCTGGCTAATTCAAATCAGGCAGCCAAACCCCTGGTCATTGAAGGTGGTCAATTCAAGGTGGTCATTCAAACCCCTGGCCATTCAAAACGGTCAGCCAAACCCCTGGTCATTGAAGGTGGTCAGTTTAAACCCCTGGTCATTGAAGGTGCTTAGTTCAAGGTGGTCATTCAAACCCCTGGCCATTCAGACTGGTCAGCCAAACCCCTGGTCATTGAAGGTGGTCAGTTTAAACCCCTGGTCATTGAAGTGCTTAGTTCAAGGTGGTCATTCAAACCCCTGGCCATTCAAACTGGTCAGCCAAACCCCTGGTCATTGAAGGTGATTAATTTAAGGTGGTCAGTTCAAACCCCTGGCTAATTCAAATCAGTCAGCCAAACCCCTGGTCATTGAAGGTGGTCAATTCAAGGTGGTCATTTCAAACCCCTGGCCATTCAAACTGGTCAGCCAAACTCCTGGTTATTGAAGGGTGGTCAGTTCACCGTGGTCATTCAAGATCCCCACACATATACACACATATCCCAATTCTCTATTTACAGTGGCAACTGGCCCATGCATGAATACCTATATTTTGTACTCCATAAATGAATAAACTCGCTTCTCTGGTCGACTGGTGGGGGTGGGTGGATTGGAAGGGGCGGCCCGAGAAGCGAGTTTATTCATTTATGGTGCAAAATATATGTTATCCATGCATGCCCAGTTGCCATTGTAAATAGGGAATTGGGGTAGGTGTCTATGTGTGAGCTTGAATGACCACCTTCAATGACCACCTTAAATTGACCACTTTGAATGACCCAGGGGTTTGAATGGATACCCTTGTCTTTCTTCCCTAATTAATTCAAATTAGGTTTAAATTACTCCCACTTGCAGGCACTTCCCCCCCCCCTCTCCTTTTCTCCTCCTGATGAGTTGGAACAGGAGGATTAGAAATGTGTGTACATGTCATTTTTTCTGCCTGCCTTGTATTATGGCATTTTGGATCATGGCTCTGCTGTGGCAAAAGAAGCAATAATAGGGGAGGTTGACAGTATGAGGGTTTAACTGTTGTTTTTCAATGGGAGAACTAAAATGGGCTTAGGGAGGGAAGCCTGTTTGGGCACTCTGGGTGTTCATGCACGTACTTGAATGAACCTGGCTTGATTTCCTGATATCTCCATTTAATCCTGCCTATGCTGGCTTCCTCTTTCACTGGGCCTTGACTTTCAACAGGTGTACAGGATGGAAGGTGAAGGTAGGCAGGCTTCTGGTTTCCTTCTCCCAATTTTGGGTTTCCATGTGAGTTGGAGTGGGGAAAGGTCCCTATAGGAAAAGAAGAGGGTATTTATTCTGGGTTAAAGTGGCCGGAAAAAATTGTGGGAAGAGGAAGGTTTCAAGTTAAGGGCCTTTAATTTGGAAGGAGCTAAGACGAAAAGGAAAGAGGTTAGATTCAAATGTGTGTGTAGTATTCTGGGTGCAGATTGAAGCAGGTGTGGTGGCTGAAACTTAGGGAAGTAATTCAGAAAGGTTGGCGGCATTACGAAGGTGGATGGGTGTGAGTAGTTTAGCAGAAATCTAAGACAAAAGAGTAACTGGGGAGTTGACTTCCTTATTTCTCCTTGGCAAAGGAACTAAGGGTAGTTCTGCAGGTTGGCGGTCTCGGTACAACCCGGCTTGATGCCTGGAGATCTGGAGGGAGCAAATTAATGAAACTGTTAATGGGGGACTGAGCTGAACTGGCAGAATTAGCAGAAAACTGAGGGGGAGAGGTGTGAGTTGCCACTGGATGGGAGACGGGTAGATAGGCTTGTATAACAGGTTAGCTAAGAGCGGTAATTAGGAATCGGAGATAAACATGGATGATCCAACCGAGGGAGGTTTATTTTTAGTTATCGGGCATCTCTGTTTATGTTTTCAGTATATAACAGATTTTTCACCCCTTGGTTCATTAAGACTGAATCTGATGAGGGGTAATAGTGGGATTGGCAATGAAGGATAGGATGGTTGTGAGTTTGGGAGGGGGGGGAATAGCATTAATGTGAAAATTGGAGCAGGTTGAAAATTATTTGTAATCTTTGGAATTCAGAAAGTGGGTAGGCAGCAGTAACTCAAACTTAAGTTGATGGTGTATTGTTAGAGTTTAAAAAGCTCAGATATTGTGGCATCTGCTCATTTTGAGATTTGTTAAGTGGAGGGGAAGGAATGCTTAATCCTTTGCAGATTTGGACTGTAGAAATGCAATTGATAGCAGTTAGCTTAGGTTTTTAAGTGTAAGGAATACATTGACAATTCCTTTCGAGTGAGGTTTTGAAGATTCATTAATATTGCTTGTCTTTATGAGTGTGCAGTACAAGAAATGTAATGATGGGAACAGATGCAGTTGTGTTCTCCATAAGTCCCAGAAATAATTCCAAGAGTTTCCAAAGTATTGTAGAGGGAGGGGGAACACCCTAGCTGTTCTAGACATGGACCCCTAACCACGGGAGCAACCTATAGTACAGTAGTTAGAGGAAAACCTGCCTGCTTCTGCACATTTCCCAGTGTATGTTGCCAAGGACAGTTTGTTTTTAGGAGCCAGTTGTTGACTTAACTCTTGAAAGAGATGTAGGTTTAACCTTCCATACTGTACTTTGATGCTTCCTTCCACCTTTAAGAGCAGGGGCATCACTTTTGCGTGGCTGTTCTGACTTCAGGGTACTCGTGTTCTGCTTTGTTCAGGAATGTGTCTGCAGGAAGATCCAAACCTTGTTTAACTGTCTGCATGTGTGTAAGGCCAGGATTTAAGCACCTTCTGTACTGCCATCCCTATTGTTGCAACTTCAAGCGAATATCTAATCCTGAATATCTATCTAATCCTTGCTGCGTGGGCGGGATACAGCTCTTCCTCCAAAGCTGCCTGCTGGGAGACGCATCAAAGGGTAGGCGAGCAGGGAAAAGGGTTTCTAGATTCATTCGCCCGCAAAGCCGCCCTGTCTTTCAACAAAAAATGAATCCTCAAGATTTGTCTTGAAGTTACAGGCCCTTTCCCAAACAGGCATATGGCTATTGGCTCGTTCTATACAGCTTGCTTTTTAAAAAAAAAAAAAAAAACAACCTGTGAATTGTGGAATTGACTCTATACTTAAAAGAGTCATTCTCTACTTTGGGGTTTAAACATATTTTTTTAAAAAAACAATAATGCTGTTTCTAACATGCTATGCCATGAAGCACGGTGGGTGTAGGTTTCCTGGCTGCCTAGACTTTTATCAGCTGGTCTTGGAGGGAGCTTAGGCACTTCCTCTTGGAACACAATCACGTTGTACTTTACTTTCTGGAATGTTTGCTTTTATTGCAGTGATAAGAGTTTTAATAAAACCATTTGAGTCTCAGGATGGCAGTTCTGTATAGAACAGACTGTGGGTGTCCTTAACAAGAATATGCCCTTTGTGTGTTTCTTTGTCTCCACATAAACTTGGCATTCAGTCCGATGTCGGGGTTTTAAAAACACGACTCCAAAATACCCTCTTTATTCTTGGTGGGTAGGAAAAATTCTTCCTTTTTGCTATTCACTCTTACTCATTTTCTAAATAAATATCCTTCATTCAAATGGAGAGAAAAACACCCTGCAAAACTTCTCAGCTTGGATACCACCTGTCTTACAGATGCTTATATGGCCCTGTTTATCAACCTGGGCAGCTTGAAGATGTGTGGACTTCGACTCCCAGAATTGCTGGCTGGGGAATTCTGGGAGTTGAAGTCCACACGTCTTCAAGCTGCCAAGGTTGAGAAACGCTGCTATCGGGAGTTAAAACCCAGTCGCATCTCTATTCAATTTATATAGCTGCCTATATACCACATACTTCTGGGTGTCTCACAGACTTTCTGGATCTTTGAAATCTCCAGGTGCATTTCGGTTTGAAAAGAAAATCTATAAATTGCATTTTTCTAACCAAGACCCTTTATTTCATACTTGTGTGGATTTTGCTTAATGAGCTTGTAAAACACACTTTGCTTTCCAGAGCAGATTTTTGTTTTGCTTGGTTTTGTTTTGGAAAAGAGTATATACAGTATTCATTTCTGGAAAATTCCTGTGTGATTTCTGCCAAAGTTGTTGCCAAGAAGTCTGCATAGAATGATAAAGCAAAATGTATGCATAGGAAACGTTGATGAGAGGCAGTGCTGCTCATACTGTATTATCACACTTGTGTGTGTGTGTGTGTTTTTTTTTTTTTTACTGGTGATTGGATTCCTCTAAAATAAGATAAAACACTGCATTCATAATTTCAGTACTTAAAAAGGTTACTTGGTGTGAATCTTTCTGGAGCTGCTAATTTGCTTTAAAACATAATTACATTTAATTATTATTAAACACCAGATTTACAAATATGGCTGTGTTTCTTTTTCTCAGCACAAAAAGTTCAGGATATCTCAGTGCTGAGACACCTGAGCCTTAAACTCCAATTTATGTTATGGGAAAGTGTAGTTGCTCACAAAGTAACTTTGGTGTACATGTATGAACACATTTGCATCTTGTACTTTCCAGTAACACAGGGTTCCCAAGTAATGTTCCCAACCAGCAATTACACCTCAGTTGCAACAAAATTGACACTTCTGTACAAACTTATAGTCATTTATTTGGAACCATTATCAGTGTGACTTTGGGGTCATGCAAAACCATGAAAGAAAAACACAAAGGAACATAGCACCACTTCAAACCAACCGCAACAATTAAAAGATGATCAAAAGTAATCCATATGGGGCCTCTCCAGTTAGGAAATTGACTCATTCAAACTCGGGTCCCAGAGGAAGAGCCAAGTCTTAACCAAAAGTCTGCAGGTTGGAGCATTATCTCCCTTGAGGGGAGATAATTTCTTTCCCTGAGATACGAAATACAGGGACGATGTGATGGGCTTCTCCTGAAAAAGTAGCTCTAACATCACAGAATCATGGACCGGTATCCTCTTCTCCAGGTCTTTGCAGCTTCTGGTTTCTTTAGTTACTACCAATATAGCTAATGGGAAGATGTGGGGAATTGCCATCTGGGGTTTCTCAGGGATTACTCAGGGTAGTCTACGTATCCCAGAAGAGAGCTGTCGAAGCTCTGCATCAGTATTTTTCAACCTTTGCCACGTTAAGATGTGTGGACTTCAACTCCCAGAATTCCTCAGCCAGTGCTGCTGGTTGGGGACTTCTGGGGGTTGAAGTCCACACATCTCGGTTGAAAAACACTGCTCTACATGAACTCTGGGGAGCGTGGGAAAAAATTAATTTTTGGCTATCATGAGAAGTACAGGTACTCATCAACTTATGATCACAATTGAGCCCCAAATTTATGTTGCTAGATGAAACATTTGTTAAGTGAGTTTGCCCCATTTTACGACCTTTCTTGCCACAGTTGTTAAATGAATCATTGCAGTTGTTAAGTTAGCTACGTGGTTAAGTGAATCTGGCTTCCCCATTCACGTAGCATGTCAGAAGGTCACAAAACAGGATCACGTGACACACACACACACACATGCACACATACCCGGGACATTACAACGGTCATAAATATGAGCCACTTGCCAAGCGTCTGAATTTTGATCACATGACCATGGGGATGCTGCAATGGTGGTTAAGTATGAAAAACGATCAGTCACTTTTTTCAGTGCTGTCGTAACTTTGAATGGTCCCTAAATGAACAGTTGTTGAGGACTCCCTGTATTGTTTCTCTGAGGGAGATAGGCGGTTTAGAAATAGGAAATATAAATAAATAAATCCAGGTATTGACATTCAAGGGGGGAAAAGGGGGGGATATAGGAAAAGCAAGGTGAAATTGTAATGGATAGGAATTCTTCGTGAACTCAATGTTTGATGACACCGAAGAGATAAAATGAAGGAGTTGTTTGAAACATGGATGATTATTAACATAGCTAACAGGGCATACGTGAGTCTTTCCCTTTGTTGTACCCTCCAAATGTGTTGGCTATTACCAGGACAGGTATCACAATTTGTAGGCCAAAGCTAATTCTATTGCAAAAAAATAAAATTGTTTTAGCTTTGTTGTATGCCATCCATAGTGTTCTGCCCCAGCTACGGATCCCAAGGAACGCAGCACACACAAACTCCGAACAAAACTCAGTTTACTTCAAAACACAGTCTTTTGCAAATGCAGGCTGTTAATAAAACGTTCTTAACAACGTGCCAGAAATTCCACAGATGATAGCGTCTTCCTAGAGTTGACAGAAAGCCCAGAAGCAATGTTTGCAGAGAAAATCCAAACTCAATGATCAGCCAATGAACATTGTTTCCTGCAGCTTTTTACAAGCTGTGTGCACTCTTAAATAGGCTAAGGGAGTGGCCAATTAGCCCCAAGCCTTACTCTCGGGGAGACCTCCTCCTGAGGAACCACTCCTGCCTTTTAACAGCTCTGCACGCCCGTGCATCGAGAAGAGGCTCCTCCTCTTCTTCCTCTTCACTTAAAGGAGCCTTTGGAGGTTCTGAAGGTCCAGGCTGAATCCCCACCTCTGGCACCACATCTTCTTCAGCCTCCTCGCTGTCCGACTCGAGCGCTGGCTGCACAGGCTGCTGGCGTGACACCACACCAGCCTCCTCCTCCTCAGGATCAGCAACAATCGGCGCAGGCCGCTGCCGGGCCACAACACATAGTCACTTATCTCTTGAGTTTGGCAGCTACATAAATTTGTTTAAAACAGGTAGTCCTCAACAACAGTTCATTTAGTCACTGTTCGAAGTTACAATGACTTATGACCATTCTTCACACTGTTGCAGCTTCCCCATAGTCACGTGATTCAAATTCAGAAGCTTGGCAACCAATTTATCTTTATGACGTTTGCAGGATCCCGGGGTCACGTGATTCCCTCCTTTTGCGACCTCCTGATAAGGAAAGTCAATGGGGAAAGCCAGATTCATTTAACAGCCATGTTACTGACATAATAACTGCAGTGATTCACTTAACAACTGTGGCGGGAAAGGTCATAAAATGGGGGCAAAACTCACTTAACAACTGTCTCGCTTAGGCACAGAAATTTGGGGCTCTATTGTGTTTGTAAGTCAAGCACCACCTATAAATAAAAATAAATTCACTACCCAAAAGAGTCCCTGTGGTGGCTCAGCGTTTGCAGCCTTGGTGAAATTGTATCGAGCTGTGAGACTTTCTACAAACCCCTTAGTAAATGTGAGCTCAAAGTGGACTGGCTGGTAAGAATGGTTGTCATTAATGGTTAATGTGTGTATTCTGGAAAAGTTTCCACTGCCCTGTTTTTCTAGTTAACTTTCTAGCGTTCTAAAGAGCAGGCCCATTTTTACTTTTGCTCCCTAAGTGCGTTTATCCGATCTTTTATGCGGTGAATAAATGATGTACATCTTTAAGATGAACACGTCATCATTGAGTGAAATTACTGATGCAATTGTTATATTAATATCCTCCTATCTCAAGCATCCTGGAAGCTGTTCATAGATAGCAGCGGAAAAAAAAGACCTCCGAGATCCCTTCCAGCCCAGTGATTCCATGTTCTGTGAAGACAGCGGAATGAAAAACTAATTGAAAAAGACAACTTGCAGCCTTTAAACCCCAAAACATTTCTTGAACAGAGCTCAGAAGGCTTTTTTTTTATCCAGAGTGCAGTTTATACATTTAGACCAGAACTGACAGAGAAGAAGGCCCTTTCCTTCTGGCCTGAAAAAAAAGTATTAATATGAAGATGTTCTTATAAGAGTTCAAAGCATAGATATCTGTGCCAAAGGACATAATCTGCCCTACAGAAAATCTGCCTGTACAGAAGGGTAGCAGTTCAATCCTGGCACCCACCATTCCTGCCATCTTGTTGACTTCTGACACCCCCACCCCCCCATCGCAATGTCCTGATAGCTTCCTAATGATACCGGCAAGGCAGTATTTCAGGCTGAGAGATGTTTAGTTTTGTAAAAGGTTGAAACCAAAATCTAAATTTGTGTTGGAGGAACACTTGGCATTCATTATAGGTTCAGTACAGGCTTGGTGTGAGATCTGTTAATTGCATTTGACATCAATCTTGGCACTTGTGTATGATTTGATCATTCTGCCAAGCAGCGTCATGGGTTTTAAATATTATAAACAATATTTGGATATTTTTTATTCAAACCTTCAGATTTGAAGAAAAATGATAGTTAAGGGGTTTGGGTTTTGCTTTGGGTTTGGAGTGATTATAATTGGGAGGGAAACTTTCTCCTGGGTTGGCAATTAGACAGCATCGTGTACCATCTGCAGCTGTGATTCTGCATAACGTAACGTGCGTTTATTTGTTAAATTTATATGCCGCCCAGAGTCTCATTGCAGTGTGAATGTAAGCATCATGTAAATTTAAGAAATAAACATGGCTGTAAGTCCCATTAAAGTCAGGAGCGTTATTCTGAGTTGGCAAGGCCAGGATGGGTGCTGTGGCTTAAATATACCTTTGCAGATAAAACTGCTTTTTATTTAACATTAATAGAAGTTGGGGGGAAATAAATCATCCATGGCTGAAAACTGTTCTTATCTCCTTTTTTTAAAAAGGGTTTTGATGAAAAAAAACACACCCCTCTTTTCTGTGGAACATCATTAAGAAAGATTTAAGAACAAAGCTTGACTATGTGTTCTGGCTTGCTAAACAAGTTGCTGGGAATATCCCCGTAGCTGTTTCTTCTCTTGACAAGAGATAGTTTGGTTTCCACCGAATACCTCCTGAAAGCGGTGAATTTCTGAGGTTGGAGTCTGATTGTAGCTCGATCTCCTCAGGCCTCAGCTGTTACATCAAATTGGTTCTCGAAAGGCTAGAAGAACCCCCTGCATAGGGTCTTAAGAACTTCCAGAGTCTCAGGAAATAAATACTTAAAGGACTCCTCTGTAATGTGACAGGAGGGAGATCGTGGCAGCTGTAGAATGGAGCTTCCCCATTGAATTTTGTTCTCTCAAGAATTGCAGGAGTGACAGTTCTGAAAAACGGGGGGTAGTATAATAGAGCCAGCTTGGTCTAGTGCAGGGGTCAGCAACCCGCGGCTCTGGAGCCGCATGTGGCTCTTTCATCCCTCTGCTGTGGCTCCCTGTTGCTGGTCGGCTCCACAATTGATAGGGCTTTCGGTTAGGACAGGTAGAGGAAAAAGGATGCCGTGCTAGGAGGAGACTCTATGGTGGGGGAACGGACTTCCAGTCAGCAGAGGAAAAAGGATGCCGTGCTAGGAGGAGACTCTATGGTGGGGGAACCAGACTTCCCATCAGCAGAGGAAAAAGTACGCCATGCTAGGAGGAGACTCTATGATGGGGGAACCAGACTTCTGGTCAGCTCCAGAATTGAACAGGGGCTTCCGTTTAGGACCTTTGTGGCTCTTTGAGTGTTGAAGGTTGCCGACCCCTGGTCTAGTGGCTAAGGCACCAGGCTAGAAACCTAGGAGACTCTGAGTTCTAGTCCCGCCTTAGACAAGAAAACCAGCTGGGTGATTTGGGGCCAATCACCAGGAGATGGTGAGTTCTAGCCCTGCTTTAGGCATGAAAGCCGGTTGGATGACTTTGGACCCAGTCGCTCTGAGTCCAACCCACTTCACAGGATTGTTGTGTAGAAAATAGGAGACATACATGTTTGCCACCTTGAGTTGCTTATAAAGAAATAAAAGTGGGATAAATATCCCCCAAAATCTAATTTAATAATAAATAATATTTTGCAATTATACAGCTTGCAAAAATAGAGCAGGCAGCGGGGAGCCAGTGAGAGTAAGCACCCAACTAGTTAAGTCGTTGCCCATTGTGGATCCCCCAGGGACAAAAAGACAGCGGGGTGGATCATTTCAAGGAAAGTATTTTCAGGTGCTGCAAATGACCTACTTCTTAAAAGTCCCTTGCCTGCCAAATAATTCAACCTTTCAGCTGACCAGGAATGCATTATTCAAGTGGTACTATCAGCCTCTTGGTGATAACAAAGGAAATGGACATAGCTGTTCATTTTCATAGCTGCTCATTTTGTTTTGGTAGTGGCCTGTCCTCTCAGGTGTGTAAAAGAAGGGTGGCTTCTTTTGCACAAGGAAGATTCTGTGAAGGAACATCTACCTATAGCTATTTACTCTGTCTATCATGTAAGAGACGTGCTTAGGAGTGGCATAGTAGCCTAGTGATGAAGACTCTTGCCTCCCACTTGGAAGGTTGAGAGTTGAATCCTAGGTAGTTGCAAATGTTTTTCTCCTATGAAGCAAAGAAAAAAAAATGCTGCTGTGAACTTCATGCTGGTGTCAGGAAGGGCATCCAGGTAGTAAATGCTCAGCTCCATTCAGTCTCCCCAACTCTACCCTGAATTAAGGGATTATAGGATTGTAAAAGGAGTTTTTAAGAGACATGCTTATGTTCTAGTCAGAATCTGGGGGCGGGGGGTCTTCTCAATCTCTTTGTGGTGTGTTTTCCAGCGTATGCTAGGGAATTCTGGGAGCTGAAATCCACTCGGCTTGCAAAGTTGCAAAGGTTGAGAAACACTGGCCTACAATTTCAACTGAAAAATGAGAGAACTACTACCCTAGTTGTCTCTGACAAAGAAATATTGCCTGCAGACGAACACTTGGAAGCTTTGCTAATGTCTCTCTGGGGTGCCCCACACAACACTCTGAAACGTTCCCTTCATTCTTCAGTTCAACGATCTCTTTTCTAGCCCAATTTGTGGTCATCAAGCAGCGAAACCTTTGCAAACAGGAAGAGGACCGGTCGTCAGTGCCACAAGGGATTGACTTATATGCTGATAGGCAAAGGACTGCAGTGCAAATTAAGTAGCCTGATGGCCGATTGAAAACTAATCGTACTTATAATAGGATTATATCCCTGCCAGTTGGACTTCAGCTCTCCTTTAATGGCTCTTTGAAGGGATGGGAACTCAGAAAGTAGCAGTAAAAACATAAGTACCGTGTTTGCCAAACATATGGCTAGGAGAGCTTTATATCTCCTTTAAGAATATGTGTAATTAGTGTACTGAGGGAATTTAGATTGTATGTATTCTTCAACTATAATTTCCTGCAGGGCTCTCTCTCCCTGGTTGTGTCCACTGCAGTGGTGGGTTGCCCCCGGTTCGCACCGGTTCTATAGAACCGGTAGTAAAACCGGCGGGAGGCTCCGCCCACCGACCACGACATCATCAGAATGCTTCTGTGCATGTGCAGAAGCTTCTGCGCAAGTGGTCCCATTGCAAACCAGTAGTAAAGGTAAGTAGAACCCACCCCTGGTCCATTGGTCTTGTAACATTCAACAGGTGAGGCATGTTCCAGATGCATTAGGGCAGGGATGTCAAACTCAATGTCATTGAGGGCCGCATCAGGGTTGTGTTTGACCTCGGGATGGGGTGGGGCGTGGGGTGGCCAAGGTGGGCATGGCCAGCTTGAGGTCACTCATGTTGGCACCTGTGGTGGCCCGAGCGCTCTGCCAGCAAAAAGGGGCTCATGAGTTCAGTTTTCGCTGGCAGAGGGACCGTTGGGCCGTCTTCCGCTGTTTCCAGAGCAGACCCGCGGGCCTGATCTAAGCCCTGGCAGGATCCAGCCCCCGGACCTTGACTTTGGCACCCCTACATTAGGGCATCATCTAGCACAGAGGTCTTCAAACTTGGCAGCTTTAAGACTTGTGGACTTCAACTCCCAGAATTCTGGGAGTTGAAGTCCACAAGTCTTAAAGCTGCCAAGTTTGAGGAGCCCTGATCTAGCAGTTCCCTGGAGGAGAGCTTTTTCTGTTATGGCCCCTGCTCTTTGGCACATCATTTCCCCCAGAATGACAGTTTGTCCTGACCCTTCTGGCTTTCCGTATGACTCTTCAAAGCATGTCCCCAAAGTGGTGTTTTTTTTCCCCAAAAGGCAACTGGACCTTCTTGGGTTTTATTTTTTTTCCCTTTGAAAACGTTTTACTTCTCATCCAAAGCTTCTACAGTTCTGAAGATGCTGAACTGAACAAACGAGAATCTCCACAGAACTCTAAAAACATAGTTTTATTTATCTTAATAAATTTACATGCTGCCCTTCTCACTGTTACAGTGACTCTGTAAACAATGGTTTTATGACCAAGCCTGAGGCTCAGAGTGTGTGGTTAATAGCAATAGCACTTAGACTTATATACTGCTTCACAATGCTTTACAGCCCTCTCTAAGCGGTTTACAGAGTCAGCGTATTGCCCCCCAACAATGTGGGCCCTCATTTTACCCACCTCGGATGGAAGGATGGAAGGCTGAGTCAATCTTGACGTAAACTTGAGTTAAGCCTGTATCATGATTATATGATACTGCTTATGCGGTCCATAGTCACCCTATCGGGGATGACTGAAATATAAATTTAATAAAGAAATATTGATTATATTTGTTAAATTTATTTGCCACCTATCCTGCTGTGGAGGTACTCTTGGCACCTTATAACAATAAAAATTATGTTGTATTGTTTAATCTCACTTGCTCTATGTGTTATATATTGTTACGATTTTATTTTATTTTTATTCCCTATTAGCTGCCAAAGCCATATGTTTGAGATCGGTAGCCAAGCACAGATTGAAAATAAATATGTACAAAGCTGGTAAGGGGCACTCTTGAAATAAACCTGTATGTCCCCATATCCTGAGGGACCAAACATAATTTTTGAGAAATCAAGTGTACCATTGTAACAATGTGAATTGTTACACAATTTTAAAACAAAGCATTGATAAGATTCAGTCATTCTGCAGCAACAATTACACACAGGTTTTTTTTTCTCTATATTCCAGCCCTCCCAGGTTTTTTCCCCCCCTTTCACCTGGGAGAAATAGTTTATCTTGTAATGTGTGATTATGCAAGCATGCCACAATTTACTTGGTACTGAAACGTTTTATTTAAAATGTGCTTCACACAATCCCACATCGTATAGCTGAGCATGTATGCCTTCCCTTGCTTCATTTTTTCCCCTCGCTTTCTGGCTTTTAAAACTGAACTCTTCCTGCAAAGTTTTGCAGTGCTTTTCTCATCTGACTTCCTGTGTTGATTGTCTTGTGACATTCTAAGGATTTTATTCGAATACAAGCTTTTTTGGTAGACAAGAAATCAGCTCAGCAAAAGTATATGCCAGTTTTCCTTTAACTTCCTTTGTAAGATTAAAAGTTGGCAAGGCAGATTATACAGAAATATTTTAAAAAATGCACAATTGTTTTAGACTTTTTTTCCATATGATATATATATCTATAGATAGATGTAAAGTTTTGTATCTGATCTCATGAAATATGTAATTGAATAACAGAATATCAGACTTGGAAGGGACCTTGGAGGTCTTCTAGTCCAACCCCCTGCTCAAGCAGGAGACTCTATACCATTCTGGACAAATGGTTGTCCAATCTCTTCTTAAAAACCTCCAGTGTTGGAGCACCCACAACTTCTGGAGGCAAGTAGTTCCACGGATTGTTCTCATTGTCAGGAAAATTCTCCTTATTTCTAGGTTGGCTCTCTCTTTAATGATCTTCCACCATTTTTGCCCTGCCCTCAGATACTTTGGAAAACAGGTAGACCATCTCTGTGACAGCCCCTCAAATATTGGAAGACTGCTATCATGTCACCCCTAACCGGGATGGTATAAGCCAGGTCTTCTGCCTTGGCCAGGGGGTGGACTAGAAGACCTCCAAGGTCCCTTTGAGCCGTATGATACTATTATCAGTGGAAGGGATGTTCAGGTAAGCCAGCGTCCGTTCTGATTACCCTTCTCTCCATTTGACTAGACATAACCAGTTCCTGCAACCGTTCAACATGCTGTAGCCTCCAGACCCCTAATTATCTTTCTTCTGCACTATTTCTAGAGTCTCCACATTTATTTTTTTTAATTTCATGGCGACCAAAATTGGACGCAGTATTCCAAGTGTGGTCTTTGTTGTTGTTAGTTGTAAAGTCGTGTCCGATCCATCGCGATCCCATGGACAACATTCCTCCAGGCCTTCCTGTCCCCTACCATCCTCTGGAGCCCATTTAAGCTCACGCCGACTGCTTCAGTGACTCCATCCAGCCACCTCGTTCTCTGCCGTCTCCTTCTTCTCCTTTTGCCCTCCATCGTTCCCAGCATGAGGCTCTTCTCCAGTGAGTCCTTCCTTCTCATTGGGTGGCCAAAGTATTTGAGTTTCATCTACAGGATCTGGCCTTCTAAAGAGCAGTCAGGGTTGATCTCCTCTAGGACTGACTGGTTTGTTTGCCTTGTAGTCCAAGGGACTCGCAGGAGTCTTCTCCAGCACCAGAGTTCAAAGGCCCCAATTCTTTGGCGCTCAGCCTTTCTAATACTTTCACAGTCATACAAAACATTATAAAGTGACTAAAACCTCACTTTCTCTTGATTCTATCCCTCTGTTAACGCAGCCTACAATGGCCTAGATACTTCCTGTTTTGGTATTCAAACTCCCACTCTGACCGTAGTATCCTGTTAGAGGTCTGGTTGAGATAAAATATGTTGTAGACCTGTTTTTTGTTTTTGATCCGGGAACAGAACAATGGCTTACTTATGGTTGTGCATTATCAAAACTAGTACACACTGCATTTTCAGCATTTTTGTGCACTTCCTTTTGGAAAGCGAGCTCTTCTAGGAAATAATGCTGACTACCTAGCAAGAAAAAGGTCAACGGGTTTGCCACAGTCAGCATCTTTTTCCCCCCTTAATTGTGTTTCAGCTGGTGAGGCTCATTGACAAGAACATCAAAATACGTTTCCACAAGCATCAGGCTTATTCTTAGCTCTTTAGCTATGGGATCTCGTCGGGAAGGGACCTGGGCTATATATATTTTTCAATCCGGCTGTTCGTAGAATCGGACGTACTTAAAGCTGGACAGCTAATTGTGTGCTTGCTGTTTTTTTTTTTTTTTTTATAGTTGTGTTACATTATGATGTTTGAATATCCCAAAGGTCCTTTTTCAGGAGGCAACTTGACTCAGTTGTTTTTTATTTATTTATTTATTAATTTTATTTCTATACCGCCCTTCTCCCGAAGGACTCAGGGCGGTGTACAGCCTGATTAAAAGCACAAAGACAGACAAAATTTAAAAATAATTAAAATTATTAAATAATTGGCTCAATTATAAAACCCCCAAATTTAAAATCCCACATTTAAAACCAATTAAAATCTTTACCGTGATAGCCCGGCCTGGCGGAACAACAAGGTTTTGAGGGCACAGTGAAATATACGGAGGTCGGAGATCTTATGCATTTCCGGGGGCAGTTCATTCCAAAGGGCAGGGGCTCCCACAGAGAAGGCCCTCCCCCTGGGTGTCGCCAGCCGACATAATTTGGCTGATGGCACCCTGAGGAGACCCTCTCTGTGGGAGTGGACTGGCCGGTGGGAGGCTACTGGTGGCAGAAGACGGTCTCGAAGAAGACGCTTCTTCAGTTCCGACTGGATGGTGGGGAATGGAAGGATTTATATTCCTTGCAGACAGTCAGAGCTGAAGAAGCTTCTTGGATGAGAAGCGAAACGTCTTCAAAAGAAAAAACAAGGAAGTCCAGTTTCCTCCTGAAAAAGCACCTTTGGGACAACCATGACCTGGATGAATGAGAATCTCTATAGACTTAAATTTGTATAGTTTTTATCTCTTTTCAGATGCCCAGACTCATGTATTTGAAACAGGTAACCATATAAATTACAGTAATAAATAGCGGTATAGAGCAGGGTGCCCGACCCCTGGTCTGTGGACCAGTACCGTAAGCCATGGACAACTCGCCTCGGGACAATTTACTGTGGGACAATTTTATTTCATTATTTAAAATAAATAAAAAAATATTTCAATTTTTGCCATTCACATTTCAATTCCTCCCTCTTTTTGCATCCTTTCTTTAATGATTCTATTCCATCATTTCTTTGATATTAGTGTGATTTTTATCCTGCAGCGAGTTGGCCATGGCGAGTTGACTGCGGCAAATTTTCAGATCCGGCGGGGAAAGTCTTGAAGTACTGATCCAGGGTTCTGGTGCTCCTAATTCCAAACCATCAAAGTTATAGATCAGTGTCAAAACAGAATCCGTTTATCCAGATGACTCTGTTTGTAAGCAAATTCTCTTATTAATCATCAGCTTTTACTGCAGAACTTCCTACAAGTTTTAAATCCTGACACAGAAATTGATCCTTAGCTGTGGAGTTTGTTGCCAGCTGCTTTTGGGTTTGCTCACAGCTCAGCTTGCACACGTTTGCATTATGTTCTTTTCCCCATCGGAAAGACCTTTTACTCACAAGGAGGCAGCTGGATTCCCGCTCGTGGGGAATCAAAAACCGTTGGTTGGAAATCCAGTGTTCTATACCCAATGTGCAGCTTCAGTACTACGAAGTGGGAAAGCAGAAGTTGTCTTTTAGCTTAGGGCAGCAGTTAAAGGCATGACAGAACGGAAATCCTTGATTCTAGGCAGAACATGGGGCCTCTGCACAGCAGTATTTGAGGGAGACAGAGGGAAGCAGATTTTCCTGAAAGTTTTGCTCCTCCGTTTTAGCCTCCTAAGCTGTTTCTCTATGCAGTTCTGGCTGCATGCAATTACAGCATGCAGATATTTTGAGCAGAGATATCAATCTATATACAGTCTTCATTTTCTTTAAAAAGCCATTGGCTGGTTGCATTTTAAAGATCTGGACCAATGCTTCTCAACTTTAAAAGATGCGTGGACTTCAATTCCGAGTATTCTCCAGCCAGCCATCTCAACTGGAGGATTTTGAATAGTTGAAGTCCACACATCTTTTAGATTGCTAAAATTGAGAAGCACTGATCTATAGAAACACTGTAGAAAGTAATGGGTTCTAGATGTTATGATAGGGTTTCCCAACTGTGGCAACTTTAAAACTTGTGAACTTCAAATCCCAGAATTCCCCAGGCAGTCAAACAGTATTTTTCAACAAAGCAGTGTAGTTGACAAAGCATTCTATAGAAACTACAGATGCCACCCAACCATCTAACAAAATAACAGAGTTGGAAGAGACCTTGGACATCTAAAGTCCAAGCTTCTGCTGTCTAAACTCTTCTTAAAAACCTCCATTGATGGAGCACCCACAACTTCTGGAGGCAAGTTGTTCAACTGATTAATTATTTTAACTGTGAGGAAATCTCTCCTTACTTCTAGACTGGTTCTCTCCTTGATTAGTTTCCATCTGTTGCTTCTCATCTTGACTTCAGGTACTCCTGTGCCAGTGATGCTGAACCTACCACACCTGTGTCAAAGGTGACACATCCCAATGTTTTGGGTGACATAACAACATTCACCAACACCTGACAACAACTGCTCTTGAACATATATCCCATTCTGGTGTGATTTTTAGAGGCTACAAAGGCCTCACAAGTATGGGGTGTGCTTTTGTGCAGCCTCCGGAGCCTCCAAAAATAGTGCGAGGACAGGGTATGCCTTCACACAATTTTCCTGGGCTCCACAGGCTGTGAAAGAGCATTTTCTAAAGCCATTTCAAGAGCAGAAAGCCTTATGCGACTCGGAGCTGCCTCGAGTAAGCTCAGGGCCCCTGTCAAATAAAGAGAACACTGCCTGAAGATAATTGCCATGTGGCAGATTCTGGGGAATCACACACATAATTGGACTGTGTTTTAAAAAAATAAATCAAAACATAAAGAATTCTTTTTGTTGTTGTGTATATGTGTGAGACACACACCAGCATAGTCAAATTAGGCGGTTTCCAAATTTTTGACAAATTTTTTGAGCCCAAAAGGTTCACCCCCACTACTCTAGGCATTGAGAAGGATAAAGATGCCAGGTTAACAATAAAACCATCTCAGAAAATCAGAAAGGCTCTGAGCCTCAGGCCTGATAATGTCACCAAGCCTCGAGGGCCTTTCAGAATATCAAAAGGGAACGGAAATCATCTAATTTTGGGAGGAAAGATGTCCCATAAGTAGGGGCACCACAGCAGAGAACGGGGGACATGATTATAACCTTTAAATATATTATGGATGTGAATAAAATTCTACAAGGCAGTATTTCCAATAGTAAGCACAAATAAAGAACGTGGGGGCCTAACCTCAACCTGCCAGGAGGGAAGTTCAAAAAACACGTTAGAAAGTATGACTTCACAGAAAGAGTAGTGGAAGCTTGGAACCGACTTCCAGCTGAGGTAGTGGGTCAATCTTCAGTAACTGCGATAAACATGCCTGGGATAAACACATTTTATTTTATTTTTTATTTTATTTTCAATTTATATACCGCCCTTCTCCCTGAGGACTCAGGGCGGTGCACAGCCAGAATTAAAAACATGAAATACAAATATTAAAAACAATTAAAATCTATATAAATTTGGCCCCAAAATTTAAAAAACCACAAACCAATTAAACATTTAAAAAAATTAAAAAATTTCTTCCTAAGCCCCTCATTCGCTAAAAATTTAATAAAATTTTTAAATAAACCTCAAAAGGCAGACTCGATGGATCACTGCCGTGTTTTCCTGAAAATAAGACCGGGTCTTATATTAATTTTTGCTCCAAAAGATGTATTAGGGCATATTTTCTGGTTAGGTCTTATTTTGGGGGAAATAAGGTACTAAATGCATCCATCTGGCTGATAATCTTAACTGGGGCTTATTTTGGGGATAGGGCTTATATTATGAGCATCCTGAAAAATGATAGGACTTACTTTCCGGTTGGGTCTTATTTTTGGGAAAACAGGGTAGGTCTTTTTCTGCTATCAGTTTTCTATGTTTCTCCTGGGCCCCACCAAACATAGCTTTCTCGCCAAAGGAATCCACCACAAGCTCTCTCTGCAAGATTTAATGGGCAGAAGTGATCCCTCAGATATTTTCACTCAGCAATTCTCCAAGATCACAGAGTCTTTTTCTTGAATGGACAGCATTGACCTGAACTGAAGATACTATTGTAAGCCACTCAGTGTGCTTGACAGGGAGATGGCTGGCATATAAATTTAAGAAATAAAAAATAAAAATAAAATAATTATTATTTAAGGGGGTTCTCCCCGGTGTACCAACCCAGTACATATCTGATTCTGGGTTTTTTGTTTTTTGTTTTTTTGCTCAAATATAACTTTGCCAGGGAAGGGCCTTTGTTGTGAGTAAAGGAGGTTATGAGATTTAGGCTATTGTAGTGACTTGGATGTAAGAATAGAATAACTGAGTTAGGAGGGACCTTGGAGGCCTTCTAGTCCAACCTGGCAGGCAGGAGACTCTATACCAGTGATGGCTAATCTTTTTTTCCTCAGGTGCCAAAAACGTGCCCATGCGTGTGCCCACATCCATAATGCAATGCCCCCCCTGCACACCCCGGCCTCCTGTGCAGGCGCACGCGACACCCCCCCCCTTATTTTGGACCTAGCAGGCCTCCCTGAAGCCTCCGGAGGCTGGAAACAGCTTATTTCCGGACTTCCAGTAGGCCTGTTTTTCAGCTTCTGCACGAGCCCTGTACTTACCTGGAGTCCAAAACAGGTTGTGTGGAGACTCCTGGGAGGGAAGGGGCGACATGGGCATGTATATGCGTCTCCCGCATGTGCGGCAGAGACCTGAAAATCAGCTGGCCGGTGGGAGGCGCGCCTGCATGTGTGGTGGAACTGACCTAGGGCAACGGCTCGCATGCCTGCAGAAATGGCTCTGCATGCCACAGGTTTGCCATCGCGACCCTATACCATTTCAGACAAATGGTAGTCCAATCTCTTCTTAAAAACCTCCAGTGTTGTAGCATTCACAACTTCTGGAGGCAGATCATTTCACTGATAAATTGTTCTAACTGTCAGGAAATTTCTCCTTAGTTCTAGGTTGCTTCTCTGTTGAGACACTGGCTTCTTTCCAGTTCAGCTATATTTTTTGTTAAAAAGCCCTTTTCTGATTGCAAACTCTGTTAAATGCAGATTGAGTACCTTTAGAAAGAATTGGCAAGTTTGGGCATGTGTGGCTGCTCCGAAGCTCGATTCCTTCCGCTTGCATCGTGTAATTGTTGAATCGAAATAGGTGTGTTTCCTAAATACTAGGAGGGAGGGGCAAAAGGCATCACATTCAAGAGGAAATCCACAAAGGGGTTCTTTGCTGCTTCACCTAAGAGCCAATCTCTTGATAGGGAAAAGACATTTTCAAAAGGGTTTGTCCTGCTTATTATCTAAGTAACTGGATGAGTTCAGAGCAGGAGAACCAGTCCAGGGGATAATCCCCATCCTAAACCGTTTAAGGCCTTAACGTTCAATAATAGCATCTTCAACTTCGCAAATCTTTTCAGCGCAGTGGTTGTTACGTTTCCAGTCCGCATCCAGCCCTCTGAGCACATGCAGGGAACCCCAAGCAGAAGAAGGGATGGTTTCTGCTGATTTTGCTCTCTCTTTTTAAGCGATGGCGGTGGCTAGCCCAGAGGAGAAAACAAATTAATGGACAGTGGTGATATAGAAAAGAGATGGGAGGAGTAGGGCATCGAGAGTGTCTTTATTCCGACAAACCAAACCTCTGAAGCAGCGTCATTACGAAAAGGAGATACTGGCTGACTTTTGCGAACCATAATTATTTTAATTCATTAAATCAATTAAAGACGTGACTCTAGGCAGCTTACAAGATAAAAGCGAGAATATAAGGTCCTTGGTGCTCTCTGAGCTTGGTTGTTTTCTTGCAGACGTTTCATTACCTATACTAGGTAAGGTTCTGCAAGGCTTCGCAAGCAGTCTTTCAGAGGAATATTTATCAACACAGACCTTATCTCGCTTGGAAAGCTGCCAGGTAACTAGTTTCCAAACACAGGGCAAGGCAAAACTTGGCACAGAGTCACAGACAGATCTTCCCACTCTTGAAACGACTCAACAAATGAATTGTTTCCTGCAAAAGCCCCACTCCCCGTTCCCTCCTCTTTTGTTTCCTATGGGAGGGGCCAATCCCCTCCAAGGTGTGGCTTTACCCCCGAGTCGACCCTGCTTTCTGAGTTGTTCTTGTCTTCTGGCTGCTCTGTGCATGCGCACACTGGGAACGGGCCCCAGCTGTTCCTCTGCCTCACTGCCGTCTAGCTCCCTCTCTGTTTCTGACGCAGAGCCCACATCCGAGCTTTCCCCAGCCCCCAGGACTGGCCCATGTTCCTCCCCAACCTCCCCACTGTCCATCTCTGCTGCCAACTCTGCTGGCTGCCGGCGGGCCACAACAGGTAACATCAGTGCTAGCAAACATCTGCAAGAAAACAGCCAAGTTTTAGAGAGTACCAAGGACCCATTATTTCAACCCTCAGCTACAAATGCAAATAGTCCTTGACTTACAGCAGTTCATCTAGTGACCGTTCCAACTTACAGCGGCACTGAAAAAAGCAACTTATAACCATTTTTTGCACTTAACAAACATTTGGTCATGTGATAAAAATTCAGACGCCTGGCAACTGACTCCTATTTATGACGGTTGCAGTGTCCCAGGGGCCACCGTGATCTCCCTTTGTGACCTTTTTATAAGCAAAGTCATCGGGGAAGCCAGATTTGTTTAATAACTGTTATTAACAACTGCAGCGATTCACTTAACAACCGTGGCAAGAAAGGTTGTAAAATGGGGCAAATTCACTTAACAAATGTTTTGCTTGGCCACAGAGATGTTGGCTTCAATAATGGGCCGTAAGTCGAAGACTGCCTGCATTCTCCTTTTCTTTGCGACAGTATAAAACGTTAAAATATCAACAGGGTGAAACGGTATTGCTAGAAACCGGGCGACCTTTTTAATGGTTTACAAAGTGAGGGCTTGCAGAAGAGAAAAATTGGAACCCCGGGATTTAAAAAAACGACCATTTTTCTTTTTTCTTTTCACGATCAGATTCATGAGCACCAGGTGCCACGGATGGTACCACGGGCTTTTGTTATACAGGCATTGAAGGTGACTTCACAGACCAGCTGCAGCTCTGTATGGAGTGTGTATGTGTGTCACATTTGCACGGGCTCAGGTGAATTTCTGTTCTCGGGCGTAATAAATATTCTGACCATGAACAGAAATTTTTGCCAGGTGTTCTCGTCTATTGGAGAATCCCCCCCTCCCTTCTGCATGTAACATGAGATATTCCAGCCTCAGCACACAGCGTGGGCCAGCGTTAAATCTTGATGTATAATAGCATGCCACTTGGCTGAGCTTTTTCAAACGTTTAGAACAATATCTAATTACAATTGTTACAGTACTTCTGTAAGATTACATGCTATTATCCTCTCACAGGGCAGAGGGACATATATAAAGAGCCACCTACCAAATCTACAGCGAAAATGAGATTTCAGCCACAAATTCACAGTTATAGCTTGATCTCTATGGGGGTAAAGAAGTAGAACCCAGAGACTCCTTGAGTTTTTGTTTTCAAAATTTGTGGGTTGGCCCATAGCATTTAAATTAGCTTTTGGTAGATTTGCTGCCCTGCCTGGGGGCATTTTGGGCTCAGGAATTCAGAACTGAAAATGCAACACTTCTGAAAGGCACCAGGTTAGAGAAGCCTCTTTTAGCAGATGTTCTACCAAAATAAAAAATAGTTACTTTTAACAGAAGGCTTGTAATTAAAGCAAAACTATTTTGGGATGGGAGGTTTGTGGTTTAAACTGTGGCTAAGCCTTCACTTTGCATGGATCAGAGATCCCAAACCCCGGGCCATGGACACGCCCCGTTCCACAGGGACTGGACTGTGCAAGCAAGCAAAGCCCTATTAATGCACATGCGAGATCCAGGATCCAGTTCGCAGAAAACTACCTTCCATGGAACTCATCCCTGGCACCCGAGAGGTTGGGGGCCGCTGACATAGATAACTCTTGGTGTTTGTCCCGCTTTGGTTACTTAAATGATGAAATGGAATAAAAATGGCTGCACTCTAAATGTATAATTTAGAGGCTCCTAGCTTGGTTTGAAAATATTTGGAGTAAACTTAAAAAGCGAACGGATTGGTACAGCCAGCATTGTTGTAATTAGCCATTGTTAAATGCTGATAACATATCAGGAATGGGTGCTAGCACTGTTGCTAAGGCCCTGGAGAGAGTGTGCAGAGAAGAGCAACTGAGATAAGGGGTTTGGAAGCCATAGGATGAATGGCTCAAAGGAACTAGGTATGTCTGTCTTATCAAAGAGAAGGACTAGGGGGTGACATGATAGAACAGTCTTCCAATATTTGAGAAGCGGTCACAAAGAAGAGGGTGACTACCTATTCTTCAAAACACCGGAGGGCAAAACTAGAAGTAACAGATGGAAACTACCCTGTTTCCCCCCAAAATAAGACATTCCCTGATAATAAGCCCAATTGGGCTTTTGAGCGCATGGCAATAAGGCCAAGCGCTTATTTCAGGGTTCAAAAAAAAAATAAGACAGGGTCTTATTTTCGGGGAAACACGGTAATCCAGGAGAGATCCAACCTAGAACTAAGGAAGAATTTCCTGACAGTGAGAACAGCTAATCGGTGGGAAGGCTTTGCCTTCAGAAGTTGTGGGTGCCCCACCACTGGAGGTTTTTAAGAAGAAATTGGACAGCTATTTTTCCAGAAGGATATAGGGCAGTGATGGCTAACCTTTTTGCCGTCGCATGCCAAAAGCAGGGGGAGCACGGGTCGCATGCTTGCACGCCCACACCCATAATTCAATGGGCGTGCGACTCCCCCCGTGCTCCCCCCACTTTTGGCAAGTGACGGCAAAAAGGTTACCGGTGGGCCCAGTAGGCCTGTTTTTTTGCCCTCCCCAGGCTCCAGAGGCTTTCTAGGAGCCTGGGGAGGGCGAAAACGGCCTCCCCCTCCCTGGAGGCCCTCTGGAGGCGGGAAATGACTTGTTTCCAATCACCTTTCACTTTCCAAACTTATAAATTGGGAGTGATGGATCTAAATCTGTAGAATACGAGGAGATAGGTATGGCACGATACAAGAAAAAGAGATTGAAAAAGAGAAATATGTATTATCCCACATAAAACGGCTTATTGTCTAATCTTGGATGTTCATATTTAACTAGAAAGGCACTTACATTTTCCTCCTCGATACTCCGCCACTCCACTATATGGGTTTCTTTCACCGTCATTAGATCGACTGGGTGCCAATCAAATCTTCCTCCACAGCTTTGTCCCGCCTACTCCAACTGCGCATGTCCAGTCTTTTCACTCAGTCGATAGTGATCAGATTGGAGTGCCTTTTCTCTAGGTTTTTAATGACTTAACTAGGTCAAAATTGGATAGTTTGAAGGTGGATACTTAGTTTGCAGAGGGCTACATTGTTTCCTTATCATCAGCGCTAAGAGCGGCCAGGCGTTTCCCGGCTGGGGCGCCTGCCGCAGTTCATTTTAAAAGATTGTCAGCGCTTGAGGAAAGGCAGAACCTTTGCCTCAACTGTCAGTTGCCGCGAGCGAGGAGATGGTTAACCGGCACGCCGGCAGAACCGCCCTCACTCAAGTAGCCTCTCTGTCTTTCCACCTGGAATTGGCGGCTTTTGAGTTCCTGCCTTGCCGGCAAACTCTTATCAGCAGGGGGTTGCTTTTTACGGAGCTGATTGCTACAGCGGAGATCGGAGCGCATTAAACAAAGAAGCTTTGTTATTGGCATTTGGGACGGCGTGAGGGGCGATCTTCTGACGAAGATTGACAGCTCCTACAATTTTAACTGCCGTTACAGCGCCCAACCGCCACTAGATGGGAGCGGTTGCTGGCCGTTTGTCCCACCACGCTCTCTGTCAAGGATAGAGGCTGGTGGAAAAGAAAACACGGACTGCACCAGTGTTTGGCCTGGGTCCTACCTCCTGCTTTTTTCACGATTTACTACTTTTCATCTATTACAGGAAAGTATTAATTTACCTTTATTTGTTTATTCATTTTAAGAAAGGTTTGGGACAAAAGGCTATGGCAGAGGAGGGATTATCCTCAGATTTTGATCATAGTCCATCTCCTCCTAGGGCTCCCTCTCCTAAGACACTGAGATCAAAAAAAGTTAAGACCAAGGCTGCTGTACATGTTCCTCCTTCAGAATTTGGTCAGTCAGATGGAACTTTAAAGATGACTAAACAGGATCAGCGCAGGCATAATGCACTGGAAAGGCAATTTGATAAAGCTAAGCGCTCGGCGCAAGCAGTTATACTAAATGGGGAAGATGATTTAATGGTAATTCAGTCTAAATTGGACCCAGTTCAACAGACCAACACTCTGGATTCTGGTTCCCATTCTCAGAAACCTGAAATTCCAGATACCATGGGTCAAGCTATACCACAAAATTCGGGTTGTTTTATAGCACAAGATAATGTTCAATCAGCTCCATTTATTACTAGAGTGCCCCAGAGGGTCACAGAGGCCACTTTTACACCGACTGCAGCTGGACTTAGAATGGAAGAAAATTCCTTGTCTGGTCAGCCCATGGAATTCCAGGCCTTTCTGGCTCAAACTTTCAATAGAATTTTCCAGGCGGGGTTACAACATTCAGGCTTTCCTGTAGCACATATGGATCCGGTGGCTGTATCCGCTGGACAAAGTAATGCATCCAAGGTTAGCCATCAGCATTCAGTTCAGGATTTCAGACCTGCAGAGTTAGTGGATCCAGGGGAAGATTACCTGGAGGATTTTGAATTGTCCGATGATGAAGGAGAGGTTCCAGATAAGCCAGCCTTTCAAGGCCTATTTAACCCTGCTTTGTTTAAATCGCTACTTCGCAAGGCGAAGGTGGCTACCAATATGGAAAAGGGTTCAAACCAGTCTACATTTGCTAGCAATACAACTGAGTCCAATAGTAACATTTTTCCAATGCCAACTACTGACTGTGACTTCGTTCCATGTCCTGATTTATTTGCTCAAGTAGTTCAAAAACCATGGGAACGACCAGGAGCTCTGTCAGCTCCTAATAATTTTGACAAGAAGCTCTATTGTGCATCCCCTGAATTTGATGCTCTACTACAAGTACCATCAGTAGATGAACCTGTAGCCAGTCTCATTTCACCATCCATATTAGTTGGAGACGCGGGAGAAGGTTTAAAGCAGGAAGATAGGCGAGCAGAATTAACTTTTAAAAAAACCCACCAAGCAGCAGCCTGGGCGATTAGGGCAGCTACTTCAGCGTCCTTTTTTAATCGAGCTTCACTAGTGTGGCTAAGACAACTGAAGGACAGAGTTCCACCTCAGGACAACCGTCTTCATCAGGATATGGCCAGATTGATTGCGGCTGCGGAATATTCTGCAGATGCGTCACTAGACGCCGCAAAATTTGCTTCTAGAGCGCTTGCGTCTGCAGTAACCTCCCGCCGTCTCTTGTGGTTGCGCCAATGGCGCGCAGACATGAAATCAAAATGGCGTTTAACAACATCATCATATCAAGGGAGATCACTCTTCGGAAAATCATTGGATTCTATTCTAGTGGAAGGAAGAGACAAAAAGAAAGTCTTACCTTCATCTTACAGACGCCCAGATCGTAGATTTTCTCCATTCTCTCGTCAGCCATTTCGGCCTGAGCAGGGGGCAGGGGGGTCATATTTTCCACGCCCCACTACACAACAGTACAACAATTTTACAGACCGGTCTTCCTTTCGTGACAGGGGAAGGCGCCAGACTGGGCTCAAACGCCCTTTCAGAGGGAACAGTTATCGTCCCTTCCGTCGTGGAAAATGACTCCTTGAGACATCTTCCCATTGGCGGCAAAATCCAACAGTTCTATCACCAATGGGAAATGTCAACAACGGACAATTGGATTATAAGAACTGTGACAGACGGCCTTCAACTGGAATTTATGTCGTCTCCCCCTTTTCAATTTCTTCAATGTCCAATCCCATCTCTACCGTCGAAACAACATCTAATGAATTTAGAGATCCAGCATTTACTGGAGATAGAAGCCATCGAAGTGGTGCCACAACACCAGATGGGCAAGGGATTTTATTCGATCTTATTTCTTGTGCCCAAAAGCTCGGGTGGATGGCGGGGCATTCTCAATCTAAAACAATTGAACCTCCATGTGAGATACCGACGCTTCAAAATGCATTCTTTAAGGACTCTTCTAGGATGTGTGCGTCCAAAAGATTTGATGCAATCCATCGATCTGAAGGAGGCATATCTTCATGTCCCGATCCACCCGGCACACAGGCAATTTCTCAGATTTGCTTACGGGAACCGACATTTTCAGTACCGGTCCATGCCTTTCGGCCTATCGTCGGCTCCTCGTACATTCACGAAGTTGATGGCGGCAGTGGCGGCAACTCTTCGGGAAAAGTCGGTGAGAATTGTCTGCTATTTAGACGATATTTTGATACTATCTTCCACAATAGACCAGGCACAATTGGACAGAAGACTGGTGATCAAATCGTTTCAAGAACACGGTCTTACAATAAATTGGGACAAGAGTCATCTAGAGCCCACAACAAGGTTGTTACATCTGGGAGCTGTTATAGATTCAAGCCAAGGTCTGGTGTCACTGTCACCCGAACGTCAAACCAGCATCAGAAACTTGGTTTCACAGATACTATCACACAGAACTGTGTCACTGCTAACGTTGTCCCAACTTTTGGGCAAACTGATTTCTTGTATCAATATTGTGCCATGGGCCAGAAGACATTCTCGTCAACTACAGTGGCTTCTGCTGCCATTTCAAAAGCAAGGTGTGGCCGATTCATTGACAAAGATCACAGTTCCTGCCCAAGTGAGGTTTTCGCTGAAGTGGTGGCTTTCCCCAGCTCTGTCCAAAGGGACTCTGTTTCTGGAACCTACCAGAATAACTCTGACCACAGATGCGAGTCTCTTAGGGTGGGGAGCTCATCTGGAGTCACAATTAGCTCAGGGAACTTGGTCTCAGATAGAGAAGAAACAGAGCATAAATTGGTTAGAACTGAGAGCAGTCAGATTGGCACTTTGCCACTTCAAAAGACAGATAGAGCAGAAACATGTCTTAATTCTCACAGACAATATGGCTACAAAGGCCCATCTAAACAGACAGGGAGGAACAAGGTCCAAAGCCCTCATGGTGGAGACAGAAAGATTAATGGCGTGGGCAGAAAGGAATGTACTATCGATAAGAGCAGAACATATTTCAGGCTCACTAAATCAGCAAGCGGATTGGTTGAGCAGAGGAATAATAGATCAAGGGGAATGGAAATTACATCCGAAGCTTTTCAGTCAGATTGTCAACAGGTTCGGAACCCCAATAGTGGATTTATTTGCCACAGCAAAGAACAAGCAACTCCCGAGATTCTTTTCCCGATTTCAGACTCCGGGGGCGGAGGCTCAGGATGCGTTGAGGGCCCCTTGGCCTCGAGGGCTTCTCTACGCCTTTCCCCCCATTCCAATTATTCCTCATGTAATCAGAAAAATGATGGAAGAAAAGGCGGACATTGTCTTGGTAGCACCATACTGGCCGCGTCGGGAGTGGTTTGCAGACCTGAGGGATCGATCGACAGAACCACCATGGAAGTTGCCACTAGACGGTACTTCTCTAAGTCAAGGAGCAGTATTTCATCCAAACCCGGAATGGTTGCGATTGACCGTCTGGCGCTTGAACGGATTCGTCTCATGAAGGACCATTTACCGAATGATGTTATTGCCACTATTCAAGCAGCCAGACGGCCAGCCACAATTCGCATTTACAATGCGACCTGGAGAAAGTTTGCTCTTTGGTGTTTAGAAAACCATACAGATCCCACGTCTGCGTCTATTCAAGACATTCTTAGATTCCTACAGTTAGGTTTCGATAAAGGATTGGCTCCAGCAACTCTGAGACGCCAGGTAGCAGCGTTAGCCACAGTGCTATCTACGGATAAGAATCAACCTCTAACGCATGATGAAAGAATCAGATCATTTTTGCATGGTGCAGTAAATTTAAGACCACCTGTGGTACATAGATTTCCGAATTGGGACCTTAATTTGGTTTTACAGTCTTTAACATCTGGACCCTACGAGCCCATCAAAGAATCCTCTATACGTCATTTAACAATCAAATTAGCGTTTTTGTTGGCTATAACATCAGCTAGGAGAGTGTCGGAATTGGCAGCATTGTCAATTCGGAAGGATTTGTGTGTGTTTTTTCCGGATAGAGTTGTCATGAGACTAGATCCGATGTTTATTCCTAAAATCAATACAACTTTTCATCGTGCTCAGGAGATTATATTACCAAATTTCTGTCCAGATCCGAAACATCCGATGGAAAAGATGTGGCATACGTTAGATGTACGTCGAGCACTGAAATATTATTTATCTAGAACAGCTGAATTTAGAAAGTCAGAAGCCTTATTGGTCTCATTTCTGCCATCAACTATGGGTCAGAAAGTTTCTTCAGCAACGATTAGTAGATGGATCAAGTTATGCATTTCTGCAGCATATAAATTGAAAGGTTCTCAAGTACCTGCGGGTATAGTTTCACATTCTACGAGAAGTGCGGCTACTTCGGTAGCTTGGGCCACTCAAGCATCTATAGAGGAAATTTGTAAAGCGGCCACTTGGTCATCTATATCCTCTTTTATAAGACACTACAGAGTAGACACATTTGCATCCGCAGATGCGGCTTTTGGTAGAAGGGTTTTACAAGCAATAATTCCCAGCCATGGCCAGGAGATGGGTGCAGTTCCCTCCCAAATGATTTAGGCTTGGGTAAGTCCCATATAGTGGAGTGGCGGAGTATCGAGGAGGAAAAAGGGACGTTGTCTTACCTGAACGTCCGTTTTGTCCTCGATACTCCGCCACTCCGACCCGCCCAGTACCTGTCCATCACCTGGTCCGGCTGGGGTGTTCTTTATTTTCCTCTACAGTGGAAGTTCCATGATGAAAGTGGAGGAAACTTATATTGAGGTAGATGCTTCAGGTCCTGCAGTTTCTAAGGGTTACAGTCTGCTGATAGTTCTGGAGAGACTTCGTGAAAAGACTGGACATGCGCAGTTGGAGTAGGCGGGACAAAGCTGTGGAGGAAGATTTGATTGGCACCCAGTCGATCTAATGACGGTGAAAGAAACCCATATAGTGGAGTGGCGGAGTATCGAGGACAAAACGGACGTTCAGGTAAGACAACGTCCCTTTCTACTCCTTTTCAGGACTTTCTTAATTCAAAAACCTCTGTGTGTATATCTATCTATCTATCTATCTATCTATCTATCTATCTATCTATCTATCTATCTATCAAGAGAATCTGTATATGTGGGTATAGTGGGCAAGTATTTCCAAGACATGCTTTGTGCTTCAGAAGAACTTGGCCAACTTGTGTAGAAAGCAGTTAACATATTGTGCCGTACTTTTTGGAGTATAAGACACACTCACATTCCCCCCCCCCCATAAAAGTGAGTGTAAATGTTGGTGCATCTTATACACCGAATACAGCCATTTTTGACCTCCCGAAACCCCGCCATGCGTGTCCCATTTTCACCAAAAGCGGGATGCGCAGAGGGTTTGGGAAGCCTGCAGAGTGCTCCTGGGAGCTGGGGAGGGCAAAAACGCAATGCGTGGAGGGTTTAGGAGGTCTGCACAGTGCTCTTGGAGGCCAGGGAGAGATGCACAGAGGCCAAAAACTATTTTTTTTTTCTTCGAAAATTTGTTGCATCTTATACTCCAGTGCATCTTATAGTCCGAAAAATACGGTACTTTCTGGGGAAGAAGAATATAGGAAAATTAAGCATCTCTTTATTCCAGCAATTTAAAGGCTTCATTGGCAAGTGAATTATTATAAAAGGAGTGGCACATTACTAATTGCCCATGAAGGATTATTTGGAGGGTGTGGCTCTGACACAGAACTAGGTGGCACAGTTATAATCCGAATCCTACAGGGAAAGGAAGCGGAAACTTCAGACAAGCCGGAGTACCCACTCTTCAGGTGACATCAGAGTCGATAGCATGTGTTACACACCCCATGGCTTGGCTGCCCTACAGGATGATCTTGGGATCCTAACCCACTTGAAGGACTAGGTTAGGGGTGAAAAATTTATCTGTGGGTGGTTAAGAATGGATACCAGCTTAACGGTATCAATAAAAATCAAAGCACAGCCTGTTAAGCCATATTTCTGACTGGTGTGACAGTACAATTAATGGCTGTACTTGGATAGGGGGAGCTTGTTTGTATCCAGATTTTTTTGCTTGGCTTTGAAGCTCATTAAAGTTGTGTGAACTGATGTCATCGCAACTTGCTTTGCTAAAGCATACCAATCCTGTTATTTGCTAAAGTTTATGATAGAACTGGGGGCGATAGTTTAAGAATAAGGAGATAGAGCCTCAGGTGGAGAAGGAAGTTTCAGGTTTTTTGAGATGGGGCAGGGATGGGTCTCCAACATACGCAGCTTGAGTCAACTTCCTCACTTTCTTCTTCCTGTTCTTAGTATAGCAGCTGTTTCCAACTTTAATTTGGCAAAATCCAGTGCCTTTAGGATTATCAGGTGGGAAGAATCAGGACCACACATTTAAGTTCCATTTAGGGTGATTTATTGCTCATGCCTATACACCAGAATCTAGTCAACTAATGGGTCACCACTAAATTGGCACTAGATAAGAGTCAACAGAATTCAAGAGAGGTTCAACTTAGAGCAGGGGTGTCAAACTGTTGGTCCCCCAGGCTTGGATACATCACGCACAGGCCACGCCCATCCCAGCTCCGCGAATGGGAAAACCGTCACAAAATGTCACGTGACGGCAGTGTGATGTGGCGAGTTTGACACCCGTGACATAGACTATGAGTGGGAAATGTAAAGACTCTAGGCTAGGGGTGTCAAACTCGATTTCATTGAGGGCCACATCAGGGTTGTGTTTGACCTTGGGGGGGGTTGAGTGGGTGTGGCCAGGGTGGGCGTGGCCAGCTCAACGTCCTGCAGCCCTCCTGAGCTCCATTTTTGCTGGCAGAGGCACCACGGGCCAGTCCTTCAATGTTTCCAGGGCAGCCCCGAGGGTCAGATCTAAGCACCCCGTGGGCCGGATTTGGCCCGCAGGCCTTGAGTTTGACACCCCTGCTCTATGCTGATTCCACTCTTGACTCCACCCCAGGCTCTGCCTCCTCTTTTCCTACATAGATTTTTTTTTTTTTAAATGTGGAAGCAAGAATGTCCAGAGTTTTAAACTCACTGATCATGGGCTTGCAAGGAATAACCCTTTTGAGGAAAGCAGCAGCAATTATAACATCAAATTAGAAGGGGGGAGAAACGCAAAGGGAAGGTTGAAAGGTAGGAAAGGATGCTTTGGACCAAGGGGAAACCATCTTTCTTCCCTAGCATGTTATGACGATCACTGCAGAGGCTTTGAGTTGGTTGTGCATGCTTAGATATGGCAATATAAGATGGCCTTGAGTCCAAATCAGTTGCCTCTCCCTGGGTTTTAAGTTCAGTTTAATTGAGCAGTTGTCAATTGCAGGCTCAATTGCTTGCAGGCTGTTAAAATGGAGAGTTAGGAACGGAATATCTGGGAAAGATGCTTGAAGGAAGGACAACATGAAAACACTATGAACCTGCCTCCCCCCCCCCTTTTTTTTTTTTTTTTTGGAAAGGCTGTCTTTCGCCAGTCTGACCTCTATGAAATTGCAGCCATGAAAGTAGCATTAGCTACATCCAGCATGCAGAAAATTAAGGGTGTGCCCTAAGTGGAAAATGTACAGCAGGTAGTCCTCGACTTGCAGGCATTCATTCAGTGACCATTCCAAGTTACGACGGCTCTGAAAAAAGCGGCTCATGACTGCTCCTCACACTTAAGACCATCGCAGTGTCCTGTGGTCATGTTGTCCACACAATGTTCTGTGGCCACTTGGCAATGGGGTCTTTATGGCCATTGCTGTGTCCTGGAGCAGGGTCTCCAACCTTGGCAACTTTAAAACTTTAAGAGTTGAAGTCCACAAGTCTTAAAGTTGCCAAGGTTGGAGACCCCTGTCCCGGAGTCACATAATCGCTATGTACAATCTTCCCAGAGGGCTTTCCAATAAGTACCGTGTTTCTCCGAAAATAAGACCTCCCCCGAAAACAAACCCTCCCCTGAAAATAAGCCCTCCCTGAAAATATTTAAACACAGGCACAGCTGGTCTGGTTAGGGTTAGGGAGACAGAGCTGGAAATCAGATAAGATGGCAAGAGGAGCCCCGTCTTGCTCCACACGCCCCAAAATAATATCTCCCCGAAAATAAGGCCAAGTGCTTATTTCGAGGTTCAAAAAAATACAGGACAGAGTCTTATTTTCGGGAAAATACGGTAGAATCAGTGGGAGAAGCTGGATTTGCTTAACAACGGTAGGATTGACTTAATAACTGTAGCAAAAAAAGATCATAAAGATCACTTAAGAACCACATTCCTTAGTAGTGGAGGTTCCAGTCCCAATTGTAGTTGTAAGTCAAGGACGACCTCTTTGGTGCACCATGCTCAGACCAAACACATTGTTGCTTGGAAATTCAGTCCCACATTCCGAGCACAACAAGATTTGGCTGAAATGAACTTGGGATTATTTAGGTTGATTGGTTTTAACCGAGACCAATCCTCAGAAACTTTAAAGAGGAAGGAAGGATGGGGGCTTCTCCAGTCTCCTCTTCTCCATGGCCTGATCCTGATAACTGATCTTCTCCTCCATGCTTTCTTCTTTTTCTACCTCCCTTTAGCTACAATTCAAGTGTTTTCATTCAAGTATGACCTACAGGTAGGTAGTCCTCGAGTTACGACCACAACTGAGCCCAAAAGTTCCTTTGCTGAGCGAGACGTTTGTTAAGTGAGTTTTGCCCCATTTTACCACAGCTTTCTTGCCACAGCTGTTAAGTTAGTAACACGTTTGTTAAGTGAATCTGGCTTCCCCATGGACTTTGCTTGTCAAAAGGGGATCACGTGACCTTGGATCACAGCAGCGGTCATAAGTATGAACCAGTTGCCAAGCGTCTCAGTTTTGGTCATGGGGCTGTTACAAAGGTCATAAGTGTGAAAAATGATCATAAGCCACTTTTTTCAGTGCTGTTGGAACTTTGAACGGTCACTAAATGAACTGTCATAAGTCGAGGACTACCTGAATCTCACACTAACGGGCCCTGCACCCTTCTTAGCCTCCCTGTTAGGTGTAGCTCAAAAACCGATTTTATTTATTAAATTTTATACCGATTTTATTTATTAAATATTAAATTTTAATTCATTAAATTTATATGGTGCCTCTCTCGCCCATAAGGTGACTCTGGGTGATTTAGAAACAGTGGAAAGAATATTACTAATTAATATTAATAAAATATTAATATTTTAAAGAGCTAGATTAAAAACTAGAGCCAGGGAGACGGATGGCATGAGGGACAAGATCCTTTTCTTAACCCATCAACCACCTCCAGCATTGAGTGCCTCCTTGAGGCCCTAAGCCAGGGGTGTCAAACTCAGTTTCATTGAGGGCCACATCAGGGTTGTGTTTGGCCTCGAGGGGCTGGGGTGGGCGTGGCCAGCTCGACATCACTCATGTCGGGGGTGGCATGTGGTGGCCTGAGTACTCTGCCAGTGAAAACGGGCTCCCGAGCTCCGTTTTCGGCTGCGACGGCCTCCTGCAACCCTCTGCCAGTGAAAACAGAGCATGCCCCGAGCAGTGTTTTCACTGGCAGAGGGTTGCAGGAGGCTGTGGCAGCCAAAAACACAGCTCGGGAGCCCATTTTCACTGTCAAGAGGCACCATGGGCCGGTCCTTCGCTGTTTTCAGAGTGGCCCTATGGGCCAGATCCAAGCACCCCGTGGGCCGGATATAGCCCCCGGGCCTTGAGTTTGACACCCCTGCCCTAAGCCAACTGGCAAAACCAGGTTTTGACTCTTCCCCTCTTCTGAGTGAGTGGCGCGGGCTACTCCCATTGCTCCAGTGGTGGGTTCCTCCCGGTTTGGTCCGGTTCAGCTGAGCCGGTAGCGGTGACGATATGATGTCACCAAACCGGTTCCCCCCACCCACCCCCACGTTATTCTTACCTTTTATTTGGCTCCACCCCCAATCTATTGCTACCTCCTGAGTCCCAGCTGATGACTAGAGGGAAAAAAACTGTTTAAACTCTTGCCATGGGGCTTCAAAGGGCCGCCCTACAGCTGATCTGTGTTAAAAGCAAACAAATGAGTCGGGTCGTAAGTGCGAGGACCTTCCAGAAATGACTCTGACCAGCTAGCCACGCCCACCTAGTCACATGCCCTCCAAGCCACACCCACAAAATAAGCCACGCCCACAGAACCGGTAGTAAAATAATTTAGAACCCACCCCTGCACTGCTCCTCAGATAGCCTGGATCCATGCCTTAAAATGCTTTTATTATTAGTGTTATGGGCAAACACAGCCATTTGTAACTTATCAAACCATGTCTTTATAAATGGTAAGATCCGAACATGATCTTAGGGCAGTCTGTCAGAGTTCTGACTGACCCGACGTAATTTATGCTCCAATTATGAACCTGTTTCCCCTCTTCCCTCCTAGGGTGTGTCATCAATCACATTCACCAACGGGAGCAATGTCCGGGTTGTAGAGGTCACTCCTCTCCAGCTGCTGTGGGTAACCCTGGGATACAGCCTTGAGACAGTGGTTCTCAACCTATGGTCCGTGGATCCCGGGGGAGGGGGCCCACAATGTCATCACAGGGGTTCTGTGAAGGCTTGAAAAAAAATGTTATTTAAACCTTGAGTTAAGTCTTGGAGTGGCCACAAAAGCTATTTAAAGATGATCTGTGGTGAAGAAAACATTGAGAACCACTGTCTTAGGGCATACCTTCTGTTAACTTAATAGTTGAATCAGATAGAGCTACAGGTTTAATAAATTATTATTAACCCCACACAGTTTTCTATGATGCAGTTTCATGAGACTAATCATTGTGGTTTGTAAACCATGGCTAGAGGTTTGGTGTATTGTGTATTCCTTACCGGTCTGGTTTAATCAATAAAGCATAGTGAAATAAATAATGGCTTAGTGATGGCATACAAATTAAATTAGTATCCTGCTGTAAAAATGTGCTCTGTAGCTGAAGTGTCCTGATTTTAAAATTTTCCATGTGAAGCGTTTAAACTGTTGCTACAAATGCTAGTTATTAGCATTAAGGTCTATTGATTAGCTATTGCTGGAGTCTCTGTTCCGTACAATACAATACATCTCCCACCAGAGGCTATGAATTATTTAATTTCTCTCCCCAGTCTGTCAGAATACTAATGTGGGAATTGTAGTTGAACAATAATTTGTGCCACAATAAAAACTCTTTAGTGTGCTTTTGAAGAAAATGCTAGTTAGAAGTCACTGATGTTTGCAATTCTGTGCATAAAATACCTTTAAAGACCTATTCATGGACTTCTGGTGTGATAGTATTTTTTATCACAGTAGGCAGTGGGTAGTTTTAATTATGTTTATTAGAGTGTTACCTGAGTTTGGTTTGTATTGGGGTTGCATGGTGGAGTATTAAAACAATGTAGTGGTTTATTCAGCAAACAATGCCTTAATGCACTCTATAAATCTAGCATGTTTTGTTGTCAGGACAAAATGTTTGGTGAGTCGTGTTATATTATGTTTTTCTTTGCTTGGTATCGCAAATAACTTATAAATTTCTTTGGTTATATAGAGATGGGTTGATATGCATTAAGGAGAATTCTGAAAATAAATGATATTTATTTGGTTTTCTTCTCATGGGTATAGGGGACAATTACATACTTGAAGTCTCCTAAGATATATAAAGGTTTTCTAGATATTCAACCTTTACCAGCATTTCCTGGTTTCTCATATTACAGGTAGTCCTTGACTTAGGACCAGAATTTCTGCTGATAAGGCGATTATTAAGTGAATCATGCCTTATTTTACTACCTTTTTCTTGCCGTGGTTGTTAAGCGAATCACTTCAGTTAAGTGAATCATTCAGCCGTTAAGCAGATTTGACTTCCCCATTGACTTTGCTTGACAGAAGCCAGCTGGGAAGGTTTCAGAAGGTGATCATTTGATCCTAGGATCCTCCATCTACATAAATACATGCCAGTTTCCAAGCACTCCGATTTTGATCATGTGACCTGGGGGTTCAGCAGCTGTTGTAAGACACTTTTCTCATGGCCATTGTAGCTTCAAGCAGTTGCTAAATGAATGGTTGAAAGTTGAGGACTACCTGTAATTGGTCAATTATAGGCTACTACTACTTTATTACCAAGGCAAGCCCTTAGGGTAGGACTGTGTTTCTGTGAAAGCCATTGTAATGTGCTTCTTAAAGGCTAAAATTCTTCAGGAATACGCAGAGTTAGATCTAGGGAAAGAATCAATGAAAGGTAGCATAAAAAATATAGGTAGTCCTTGACTTACAACCACAATTGAGCCCAACATTTATGTTGCCAAGTGGGAAGTTTGTTAAGTGAGCTTTGCCCCATTTTACGACCTTTCTTGCCACATTCGTTAAGTGAATCGCTTCAGTTGTTAAATTAGTAACACGGTTGTGAAGTGAATCTGGTGTTGCAAAAGAGGATCACATGACCTTGGGAGACTGCAACCGTCATCAGTATGAACTTAACCAAGCAGCCGAAGGCAAATCACGTGACCATGGGGATGCTGCAACGGTCATAAGTGTGGAAAAAACGGTCATAAGTCACTTTTTTCAGGACTGTTGTCACTTTGAATGGTCACTAAATGAACTGTTGTAAGCCGAGGACTATCTGTATTTCATAGAACATAAAATTGTAGGGCTGGAAGGGAGCTAAGAAGTCGTCTAGTCCAGCGGTCCCAAACCTTTTGGGCATCAGGGACCCGCAGATGGGGTTTGGCTTGTTTACGCGGCCTGGTTGCTGGTCCACGGACCAGGATTTGGGCTCCCCTGTTCTAGTCTAACCCCCTGCTCTAGGAAGGAGATGTTATACCATCCTGTTCAAAAATATTTTGGAATATTTGGGACCATGGTATCCACAGAACCCAGTCACCAAGACTGATGTTCAACAATCATGGGAACTCTAGTCCCAAATATCTAGAAGGGTTCATTTTATTTATTTGTTTGTTTGTTTGTTTGTTTGTTTATTTATTGAATTTCTATACCGCCCTTCTCCCGAAGGACTCAGGGCGGTGAACAGATTAAGATTTCATATACATATAATAATTTTTTATTATTATTATTTTTTATAAACAGTAAATAATAAATTGAGTCAACTTGGTGTATCTGCTAAGACCTTGGCATAGAATTTAGATGTTTGTGCTGGCCTTGCTTGTTGAAACAGAAAGGTCATCAGGGCACGTCGGAAAGTGCGAAGATCTGGGATTATTCGTATTCCAGGGGGTATTTTGTTCCAAAGAGTAGGTGCCCCCACAGAGAAGGCTCTGTCCCTTGGAACTACTAGACGACATTATTTTAATGATGGTACTATGAGTAGGCCTACTCTGTGAGAGCGTATTGGTTGGTGGGAGGTTATCGGTTGCAGCAGGTGGTCTCGTAAGTACTTAGGTCCTAAGCCATGGAGCACTTTAAAGGTAAGGACCAACACCTCGAAGCGCACTCGGAAGGCCACCGGAAGCCAGTGCAGCTCATGTAGAAGAGGTGTTACATGTGAGCGCCATGTTGCTCCCATAATTACTCGCGCGGCCGCATTCATATTACCTTGAAGATTGCTCTCAGCATCTAGCCTTGCCTGCTGTTGTCCTGGCCACAGAACAGAAGGTCACAGCCCTTAACCAGTGTCCCACCCTGCCCTTATCAGAGGCTGCAAGGAAGGACCCAACAGAATTCGAGAAGGCGGACCCTTCGCGAGGCCCATGAAATGTCGCTGATAATATGGAAAGACTCACAATGAATTCACGGCCCCGAGTTCTCGCATCCGTTTGACAGAAGCAATTCCAGAAAACGTCTGAGGAAACACGAACCGGTTGCCTTGAATGAATCACTCCGGGGTAGTAAAAAGTAAAAAAAGACCATCTTGCATAAGTGTGGAAGTGAAACTTCCAGGGAAATTGCTACAGAAGGGGAAATCATCTTTCGAAAGAAATGGCCCTCGGAGGCTGGGTCCTTTCCTGGCTGAATGACTGTCCTCGGCCTCCCAGCTAAGTAGGAAGTTAACGTTAAGACCCCTTCCTGCAAACCACAATCGGGTAGTTGCTTAAACATGGCTTTTAGAAAAGAGAATATGTGCTGAAGGCTGCTTCGGTCTCCTTAAATTTCATGGCCGATTCCTAAACCGCAAATGCAGCGGTGGTTAAATCCTGTTGAAGTCGGAAAATGTCAGGGTGCTTAGTAATTGCTGCTTAAGGGTGCGCATCCGAAGTAGAACTAATGTGGAACGGCAGCTTTCTAGCTTTCCATTTTTTTTAAGGGACCCTCGTCCTCCAGTAAGCAAAATGTAGCTTGCTTTGCTGTTGCCTTAGCAGTTTAAATCTATAAACCCAGCCATTGTGGTTTATGGTTGGTTAGTAGGCACATGTCATCAGCCAACTGTGATTTATTTAAGAGCGGATGTTTGCTTTGGTTTATACTTTGGATCAATTCTAAAGCAGTCTTTTTCAAACTTGGCAATTTTGAGGCGTGTGGAGATGCTGACGGGGGAATTCTGGGAATTGAAGTCCACACATCTTAAAATTGCCAAGGTTGAGAAAACACTGTGATAAATTGTCCCGGCTTAGCATAAAAATAAAACAGGCACCCCTCAAAGCTGGGGAAAGAGGAAAAGTTAATCAGGGCATAATTTTTCAGCTTTTCCAGACTTTATATGCTTGAATGGCTATTGAGTAGCTTGTTGAGTAGCTCCAATTATTATTTTTGATTTAATTGACACTGTTTTTACATGTCTTGATTCTATTTGACCAGGATAGTGATGGTATATGAGTAGTAGTAGAGATCAGCTGGCTACTGTCCCAAAGTTTTAGTGCCTGGCAGCTAACAACATTTTTAAAATAAATAGAAACAATCTTTCATCAGTCAGAGGAAAAAGTCCTGGCCATTTATAGTAAATTCTCAATTTACAGCCTATATCGGCAGTTGAATTTCTGTTCCTAACCAAGACATTGTTATGTGAGTTGTACGGGATTTTATGAACTTTTTTTTTTTTTTGCCATGACTGGGAAACAAATCACTACAGTCATTAAGTGAATCACGAGGATGTTAAATGAATCTGGGTTCCCCCATTTCTTTTCGGAACCTGGCTGGAAAGATTGCAAATAGCAATCACACGTCTCCAGGACACTCAACGATCATAAACACAAGTAGTCCATAAATACAACCGTTTACTTAGTGACTTCAAAGTTACAACAGTGCTGGAAAAAAGCGACTTGTGACCGTTTTTCACACTTAAAACCTTTGCTGCATCCAGATGGTCACTTGATCAAAATCTGGATGCTGGGCAACTGACTCGTATTTATGACGGTTGCAGTGTCCCGAGGTCATGTGATCCCCTTTTGCAGCCTTCTGACAAGCAAAGTCAATGGGGAAGCCAGATTCACTTAACAACCGTGTTACTAACTTAACAGCTGCAGTGATTCCCTTAACAACTGTGGCAAAAAAGGTTGTAAAATGGGGCAAAATTCATTTAATTGTCTCCCTTAGCCACAAAGATTGACAATTATCTCCCTTTGCCATCCCTTGTTGTCTTGTTTCTTATCTTATATTTCCCTTGAAAATTCTAATATTCATATTCATAACAATTCATATTAACCATTTGAATATCTCTCTCTTTTTTGTCTATAAAATGCTTCTTGTGCTGAGAGCCCCAAAGATGTTTTGGGGCATAATCTATTCCATAAAAGTAGTCCTTGACTACTGTGTGTGACCAGCCATACGCTAAATAAATAATAAGTCCTTGACTTACAGCCATTTGTTTAGTGACCCCTCAAAGTTACAATGGCACTGGGAAAATGACTTACAACCATTTTTCACACTTCTGTTGCAGCATCCCCCATGGTCTTCTGATCCAATTCAGACGCTTGGCAACTGGCATGTATTTATGATAGTTGCAGTATGTGATCCCCTTTTGCAAGCAAAGTCTTGCAAAAGACTTTGTAGTACAAAGTAGAGCCTTGTAGAGCCTTGGTAGTACAGTGGTCTAAAGCACCCTGTTATTAAGACCAGCTGCCTGCAATTACTGCAGGTTCGAATCTCGCCAGGCTCAAGGTTGACTCAGCCTTCCATCCTTTCTAAGGTAGGTGAAATGAGGACCCAGTTTGTGGGGGCAATAAGCTGACTTTGTATAAATATACAAAAGGATGAAGGCTATTGCTTAACGCATTGTAAGCCGCCCTGAGTCTCCGGAGAAGGGCGGCATATAAATCAATTTTTTTTTTAAAAAAAAGCCAGATTCATATCACTTAACACAGATCACCGTGTTACTAATTTAACAACTGCATACCTAGCAACTGTGTCAAGAAAGGCTGTAAAATGGCCAAAGTCACTTAACACCTGTCTTGTTAAGCGAGAGAAATTTTGGGCTCAATTGTGGTCGTAAGTCGAGGACTACCTGTATTACCTTTTAAATGTGTTTTAGGTAAAAACCCACCTGGACTCTCATGAGTAAATCCTTGCACAATTATTATTGGTTCATTGCATAGTAAGCCAGATGTTTTCAGACTGGGTTTGGCATTTTTTTTTCTACCCATTGACTCCTTTCCAAGGACCTGGGATCAGCAGATGTGGATGTTTAATGGTGTTACAAAGAATAGAATGGAATAAAAGAGTTGAGTTGAGTTGGAAGGGAGGTCTTGGAGGTCTTCTAGTCCAACCCCCTGCTCAGGCCAAGGACACCCTTTACCAGTGATGGTGAACCTTTTAGACACCCGAGTGTCCAAACTGCGTGCGCACGCATGCCCAAACTGAAAGGTGCGTGTGTGTGAACAGGCACATGCACAGACATGTGCGAACATGTGCATGCACAAACATGCACATGTGTGGACATGTGCGAACGTGCACATGTGTGAACATGCGCACGAACATGTGCGCATGCGCAGCAGAGACCCAAAGACCAGCTGGGAGGCGGGGCATGGGGCATCCCAATGCCGGCAGTGCATCAAGAGGTAAGTTCTTTTCCTTTTGCGAGCTTCTGTTAAGTTGTCTGCAAGGAAACAGAAGCTCACGAAAGAAACGCCACACAGATCTGACCTAGGGCAATGGCGTGTGTGCCAGCAGAGAGGGCTCTCGTGCCATAGGTTCGCCATCACGGCGTTATACCATCTCAGACAAATGGTTGTCCAATCTCTTCTTAAAAGCTTCCAGTGTTGGAGCATCCACAGCTTCTGGAGGCAAGTTGTTCCACTGGTTAATTGTTCTAACTGCCAGGAAATTTCTCCTTAGTTCTAGGTTGCTTCTCTCCTTGATTAGTTTCCACCCATTGCTTCTTTCTTATTTATTTATTTATTTATTTATTTATTTATTTATTTATTTATTTATTTATTTATTCATTCATTCATTCATTTATTTATTTATTTATTTATTATATTTCTATACCGCCTTTCTCCCGTAGGACTCAAGGCGGTGTACAGTCAAGAAAAATATAGACACACAAACATCATAAAATTGCTAATTAAAATTGTTACTTAGTTTGGTCAATTAAATAAAACCCAGAATTAGATAACATTTAAAAAATCAATTCGCATGTTCGTATGTTTAGCCCCGCCTGTTGGAACATCAGGGTCTTGAGGGCACGGCGGAAAGCACGGAGATCAGGGATATTTCGTATCTCAGGGGGCAGTTCATTCCAAAGGGTTGGAGCCCCCACAGAGAAGGCCCTCCCCCTGGGAGTCGCCAGTCGACATAATTTGACTGACGGTACCCTGAGTAGTCCCTCCCTGTGAGAACGAACTGGTCGGTGGGAGGCTATTGGTGGCAAAAGACGGTCTCGTAGGTACCCAGGTCCTAAGCCATGGAGCCCTTTAAAGGTGATAACTAACACCTTGAATCGCACCTGGAAGACCACCGGGAGCCAGTGCAGCTCGCGTAGGAGAGGTGTTACATGGGCGTAACGAGCTGCGCCCATAATCACCCGCGCGGCTACGTTCTGGACCAGTTGGAGCCTCCGGGTGCTTTTCAAGGGGAGCCCCATGTAGAGAGCATTACAGTAGTCCATACGGGAGGTAACTAGGGCATGAGTGACCGTGCGCAAGGCGTCCCGATCCAGAAAGGATCTTGTCCTGCCTTCAGGTGCTTTGGAGAATATTGTCACAGGATGTCAGTTGTTCCAAGCAAAACTGCATTTTGCAATTGACAGTGCTCCAGTTGTTGTTGTTGTTGTTATTACTATTAACAATGAAAGAGGGTTTGTTGAAATACTCATTCAAACCTTGATATTCCTCCCGTGTTTTTTAGCTCCAGAACCTGGGTATCAACCCAGCCAACATCGGCTTCAGTACTTTGACCATGGAATCTGACAAATTCATCTGCATACGAGAGAAAGTGGGAGAGCAGGCTCAGGTGGTCATCATTGATATGAACGACCCGAACAATCCGATCCGCCGGCCAATTTCAGCCGACAGCGCCATCATGAACCCTGCTAGCAAAGTGATTGCCCTCAAAGGTACGGAAAATGTTTTCCAGCCGATTTCCCCGTTTTATGATTCCAAGGCTTGGATTTTAATGTGTCTTCTGAGGTGTCCCAGCGTCCCAGGTTCCTTAATCGAACCACAATTGCTAATGAAATAAACGTAAATTTTCCTTTTCTCCCCTTGATAGCAATGAAAGGCTGTGCTTTGCCCAGTGTTTGCAACAATAATGGTGTGAAAACTAATGGGGTTGATTAATTCCCAAGCATTTGACCATCTCGACATTATCCTATCTTAAAATGTGTGCTTTTAATCTGTGGCAATTCAAAAAACAGGTGCTGTCCTTTAAAAAAAAAAAAAAGAAGCATGGAGGTTTTGTTAAAACATTTCAGGGCAAAGATATAGATACTTCCTGCAAACACAATGACATTTATTTTCCTAAGGCATGCACAAATTTCCTACCCTGTTATATGCCAAATATCTCCTGATGTACGATCATTGTAGGGGTAAATCAAAAGCAAACTATAGTTCCCCTTACATGACTATAGGGGCAGCGTGGTCGGTAGGATGCTGGGCTTGTTGGCTGGAAAAGCGGCAGCCCAGTTTCAAGACCCGAGGGCCACGTGACGGGGTGAGCTCTCATCCTTCCCCAGCTCCTGCCAGTCTAGCCGTTCGAAAGCATGCAAATGCGAGTAGATAAATAGGTACCACTTTGGTGGTAAAGTTAACAGCATTCTGTGACTGATGCTGGCCACGTGACCGGGGGAAATGTCAAGGCTCAATGGCCTTGAAATGGAGAAGAGCACTGCCCCCCTATAATCAGCAACAACTAGAGGGGTAAAATCCTCAGGGACTCCTTACACCAGGGGTCCCCAATCCCTTGTCTGTGGGCCAGCACTGATCAGCGGCATGTCAGCAACTGGGCTGCGCAAATAAGCGAAGCCCCATCCACGGGATGCAGGTAGCATGCAAAAACCACGCCCCCTCCGGTCCATGGAAAAGCCACTCCCCACGGGACTGGTGCCCAAAAGGTTGGGGGCTGCTGCCTTACGCAACTATAGTTATATTCTACCTTAGGCCCCTTATGGTCACAACTCACGTCCCAACCTGAACTATCTTTACAATGGATGCTAAATGTCTTGGATAAACCAGTTCTTTTTCCCTCCCGAAGGACAGCAAATCCCCAGATTGCCACGTTGTTTTTTTTTCCCCCTCTCCCCATGGTGGATAAACTAAGCTCTCAAACTGTCTCATTACAGCAGCGTCCTCTTTTTCTGACGGCTTTAATGTTTTATCACTATTTTTGTCACACTTCCTAATGCTTTCTTGTGTGTGCAGATGGTGAGTTACCTCTGTTTCAGATTGTATTTGCCTTTGTCCCGTTTTATGAAAAGGGAATGCAAAAAGGGCTGACCAGATTAAAAAGGCTGAAAAGTTAAAGCGTGGCTGCATTTATTAAAGGCCATACAGATGTGCAAAACTCAGTGATACAGGAACGGGATGTTCCGGGATACTCCGGGACATCTCCTGAATTAGTCAGTTCTGTACATCCCTAACAAGAATCTCTCTTCTGTCGTGTGAAATTTGGTTTTCAGCACTCGGTGACAATTGGGAAGGAGGGGAAATAATTGAACGCTAGAACCTACAAGCGTTTCTGCTTGGGTATGCATCGGACTTTTTATAAACGGGACAGAGACTTACAATATCATATCTGGCTGTATATTGCTTTTTGTGTATTCTGTATATAACGTGGAGGGGGCGGGGTGGAGCTGAAATGAAGCCTTTCAGGCTTTCAAAGAAAAACGAATGAGTCTGAGCCTATTGATTTATGTATATAAATATTGATTTATATCCCCCTTCCCCACCCCCCATTCACTCAGGATTCAAGACAGTTCACTTAGTACCTCCCTTCTTGTAAAATTACCCTCCTGAAATCCATGATCATGTAGGGATGTTGCTATTGTTGTTGTTGTTTTTTTTAAAAAAATCAGCTTAACCTTCTATTTAAAGGACAACATCTGAATATGGAATCTAACTCTATGGTGGACAAGTGTGAGTCTTTAACCCTCAAATTTAGTGTTTATTAGCTTTGAAAGTCTTTACCTGCATAGTTTCAGTGCTTTGTGTTCCTTTGGATTGGAGGTGGTGCAGTCTTGTGGGGCTCGTGTCCTTGGAAGTATCTGTAGCTCAGTCTCTTAGTTCCCCCCCAAAAAACTTTTTAGCCTGTTCTCCCCTGTTCGCTTCTAGCCTCCCATGCCTTCCCTTGCTCCTCTCTTCCACAAATGTAATACCTTTACGTAGAAGTATATTCTCTTCCCTGTCTTTGTCCTTTAAACGACATCATCAATGTTGTCTAGCAGGGGTGGGGAAACTGCGGCTCTTTTATGATTTGTGGACTTCACAAATTGAAGTCCAAAAGTCTTAAAGTTGCCAAGGTTGGAGACCCCTGGATTAGATCATATGGAAGGCCATTTCCTGAATTTGAATGCCCATACAGGAATTCAGACTCACGTTTTCCTGGTTTGTGGGTCTCGGCTAAAGCACACTTAACACCATATATAGCAAAGGGCTTTGAAAGGACCAGTAGAAGAGATTATTTGTAGCTCAGGGTTGAACAACGGGGTTCTTGGTACTCTCTGAGGTGGGTTGTTTTCTTGCAGAAAACTTTTCATTACCCAACTAGGTAATATCATCAGTGCTAGGAGGGAGTGTGGTTTTCTCTCATTTTATAGCGATCCTTTGACTTAGGCTGTTGTTGGGGAACTTGCAGGAACATTCTCACCAACACTGACAGAGTAAGCCACCGGTAGATAAAACAGAGAGTTTACCTACTCTCTTTCAGCACTGATGATGTTACATAGATGGGTAATGAAACATCTGCAAGAAAGCAACCAAGTTCAGAGATCACCAAGGACCCCACTTTGAAAGCTGGCAGCATGATCCATATTGAACGTTCACTCTTTCTTAATTCTTGGGGTATTCCTCTTGGTGACCCGCACCCCACTCTTCCTAGTTGTAACTGTACTCTCTCCCCTTTCTAACCCCTGTGTTTGCTGTATGCTTTAGTACATAGTATGCGTTAAGGGCAACGGTTTGTTTAAAAGGCTAAACTAACAACCCATCTAAGAAAGTGCCCGTAAAGATAAGACATGGCAGCTAACCTTAGGCGATCCCCATATTTCTCCTAGATATGGATATTAACGTGTGTGTTGCACTGATGTTGTATGTCTTGATGTACTTTTTATCTTCTCAAGCAAGACGTGAAATGAGTTGCTTGGGTTAAGGATGAGTAACTTTGCATGAATGTTGAGCATCATGAGAGAAAACACTTGTGCTGTAACTGGCTTTGAAGCCCTTAAATCAGTTCAGCCCTTGGCTCTCTTAGGACTCACGTAGGACAGAAATGGCATTTGAGAATTTGGCCATTTTTTACTGTCAAATTACCGTGCATGATCCTTTCCCTGGGTTGGGATTTGGATGTCTAGATAATCTTCGCAGGCTTAAACATCCGTAGGCTTTTAAGTGACAGGCCATCCCAAGGAACTTTGCTCAATTAATCCACGCTCCTACCTTTAGCTGGGAAGACCCTTCAGATTTTTAACATTGAGATGAAGAGCAAAATGAAGGCTCACACCATGACGGATGATGTCACCTTTTGGAAGTGGATTTCCCTGAACACGGTTGCGCTGGTCACCGACAACGCTGTGTACCACTGGAGCATGGAAGGAGAGTCTCAGCCAATCAAAATGTTCGATCGTCATTCCAGTCTTGCGGGTTGCCAGATTATCAATTACCGTACCGATGCCAAGCAGAAATGGCTGCTTCTGACTGGAATTTCTGCACAGGTAAGAATATAAGGCCATGCGGTAGCTCAGCGGTTAAGACCCTGGTTTTGCGAGCTGGAAAGCCGGCAGCCCAGGTTTGAGACCCGAGCGCCACGCGACAGGGTGAGCTCCCACTGCTTGCGACAGCTCCTCCCAACCAAATAGCAGTAGCAGTAGCAATAACAGGAGCGGAGTAGAGTAGAATATAGAATAGAATAGAATATATAGAGTAGAAAAAAATAGAAATATAGAAATAGAAATAGAAATAGAAATAGAATAGAATAGAATAGAATAGAATAGAATAGAATAGAATAGAATAGAATAGAATAGAATAGAATAGAATAGAATAGAATAGAATAACCGAGTTGGAAGGGACCTTGGAGGTCTTCTAGTCCAACTTCCTGCTTAGGCAGGAAACCCTATATCATTTCAGACAAATGGTATAGTTCGCAAAGCATGCAAATGCGAGGAGATAAATAGGTACCACTATGATGGGAAGGTAACAGCGCTCTGTGACATCATGCTGGCCACATGACCGAGGAAATGTCTTCGTAGAGCACTGTCTTCAAATGGGGATGAGCAGTCGGCAACAACTAACGAAGTAAAATCCTCAGGGACTCCTTTACCTTTTTTATAGACTAATGGGAATGAACATCAACTTAATTAAAGCTGGGATCTCTGCTATAGGACGTGGGAGAAGGTGGTTACTTTCTCACGTACATTCTGTGAGAAAACAGCCAAAATTCCCCTCTAGAACTGTTTGTTGTAGCAAAATTGAAATCTTTGTATCCGAGGCCAGTCCGTGACCCATTTTAGTTCTGCTTTCCGTGCAACCTTGATCTCTCAGACAGCTAATCTCTCATAATGGAAGGACCCCTGCTATAAACTTCACATTGACATTTTGTTAATTACACAAAGAGACACACATCCACACAGGCAGAATTTGCTTGGGGCGAATGAAAAGAGAAACATTTCTGTATGCGATGATTCCTAGTTTAAAACATTCCTTGATGATAACTCCCAGTCTTAAAACCCAGGTTTCAATCTCTGTTTTTGAAGACCCCTCCGGGGAACAAAATTATTTTCTTTCTGAACCCAAATCTCAGACATTATCAACTCTCTTAAGGTTTTGGCATCCCCCGATCTGGTAATGTAATGAGATTTGGGCTGTTTTAAATGTATTGAATTTTTTTTTTTATTTTAATAATGCAGGACCACAATTATCAGGGGAGGGATAGTCACTCTGTTGTGGTGGCTGCACTGCTGACATTTTCCTTATGTGGAGGCCTTCAGTGTTTTTAGTCTGTCTCTATGCATACATGCATTTAAAAAAGGCCCTCAGGAATCAGTAATGTAATTAAATGAAATTAGGTAATTTGTTATCTAAGAGTGCAACCAAGTATAATTCAGCTGATGTCTTGTGACCTATGAAGAAAGAAATTATCACTTCTTCCACTATTCTGTGGTAGAAGGAATGGCGGAATGTGGGGGCAGAGTAAAAGAGGCATCTGCCTAGAATCCCTACATAGCCACAAGCGGAGTAAATCCAACTTCCCTTGAATGCTGTGGACCCTTATCTAACTCCAAGCAGGTTGCTAACCCTTAGTTGAAAAGATTCCTGTGCATAGGCTCTTTAGCAATGAATCATTTTAATTATTAGACCTTCACGCATGGACTAAGCACATGAAAATCATTGCATAAACCCTAAATTGGGTTAAGACAGTTTTTAAAACTCTCAACACTTAGTAGTTATGCAGCCCCCGAGCGTGCCTTGAAACCACTCCCCATGCCATTTTAACTTATTTTTGTTTTTAATCTAGCTCCTTTTATTGATGTATTGAATTTTTTAACTTTAAAAAAAAAACGCTTTTAGTTGTGCCACCACCCAGAGTCATTCTGGGAGCGAGATGGACAGTACCTAAATTTGATCGAATGAATGAATGAATGAATGAATGAATGAATGAATGAATAAATAAATAAATAAATAAATAAATAAATAAATAAATAAATAAATAAATAACCATTCTCCAAAGTAAGAGAAATGAGAAACAGGCCAGCCTTTAAAATTTTTAAATAAATTTGTAGTTTGCTCAAAGAAGTTTGGTTATGTGGTAAATCAGATGTAGAAATAATGATATATGTGACACAGCTGTGTTTGATTCATTGCCACATTTACTGTAGGCCTCATCCTTCTAAAGCATTGTTCCCTCCCCACTCCTCCCCAAAAATATATTTGGCCCTCACTCGTTGTAAATGTATTTTTTGGAGTATAAGACACTCCGGACTATCAGACGCACCTACCTTTTTTGCTGTGGAAAACAAGAAAAAGAAATCTGCCTCTGCCTCCCAGCAATTTTGCCTCATTGCAGTAAACAGCAAACAGCCTGCTTTACGTTTTCAGCATAGTTTGATTAGCACAAGAAAAAAAAAAATCTGCTCCCAGCAATTTACCTCCTTGCAGCAAGCAGCAGAGGCCCGCGCAAAACAGCTGAGAGTCGGGAAGCCGATCCAGTGGACAATCAACTTGTGCTAATTAGGCTGTGCTGAAGCTGAAATGGGCTGTTTCTCCTTGCTGCTTGCTGCAAGGAGGTAAACTGCTGGGAGGCAGAGGCCAAAGGGTGGGGGCCAGTGGGTGGGCGGGGCTACATTCGGTGTATAAGACGCACCTAAATTTTCACCCCTTTTTAGAGGGGAAAAGGGTGCGTCTTATACTCCGGAAAATACGGTAATTATTTAGTGTATGATGACAACACGGCAAAAGAGATCAAGAAATCCAAGTAACGGCCAGATAGAAGGATCACCACAGGAAACCAATCTGGGTGAATCTGAGCCAAATTAGAGTCTCTTCAGTTCAGTAGTTTCTTGTCGCTTTTCAGGAACCACCCAGGGTGAGCTTCTGTTCAGAAAAGGAAAAGAGCTCCAAATTAAAAAGGGATGTATGAGAGGGGAAAGTGCTGCTCCTGGCCATTTGAAGAAGGTTTGAACCTTCTTCAGATGTACAATCTGGATGCCAAATGTGTAAAGCAGGGGTCTCCCAACCAGGCAGCTGTAAGACTTGTGAACTTCAACTCCCAGAATTCCTCCGCCAGCCATGCTGGCTGAGGAATTCTGGGAGTTGAAGTCCAAAAATCTTAAAAGCTGCTGAGTTCAGAGACCCCTAGCTTAAAGTGTATTCCTTGCTTAATGCTTGTAGGGTCAATGTTCTCACAACCCCTTCCCTTCCCTTCTTAAAGCAAAATCGTGTCGTCGGAGCCATGCAGCTTTATTCTGTGGATAGGAAAGTGTCTCAGCCCATCGAAGGCCACGCTGCCAGTTTTGCCCAGTTCAAAATGGAAGGCAACACGGAAGAATCCACTCTGTTCTGCTTCGCAGTGCGGGGGCAAGCCGGAGGCAAGGTGAGCCTGTGGGTCCGATCTCCATTCATTCATCTCTGGGGAGGAGGCTTTGGCCTTCAGTGGGTTTTTTTTTTTTTTTTTTAATTTTATACAGGAAGTCCCCGACTTACGACCACAGCTGGGACCACAACACCCGTTTCTAAGTGAGGCAGTTGTTAAGTCAGTTGCGCCTGATTTTTTTTTTTGCCCTGGTTGTTAAGCGAATCACTGCAGTTTTTCAGTGAATCACGTGGTCGTTAAGCAAACCTGGCATCACCCATTGATTTTGCTCGCCATTAGCCAGCTGGAAAGGCCCCAAATAGCAAATCACATGACCCCAGGATGCTACGGTCATTGTGAATAGATGCTAGTTGCTAAGCATCTGAAGTTTTGACTATGTGATTGTAGGGATGTTGCGACAGCTGTAAATCCACTTTTTTTCAGTGCTGTTGTAATTTCAGAAGGTCACTAAATGAATGGTCGTAAGTTGAAGACTTACCAGTCAGATCACGGTTTTGAGGCACGTAGTTCTGAACAGCAAGAATTCCTCTCTCCATTTCAGCAGGCAGCATAAACTGTGGCAGCTTCCCTCGGGTGCCGGATGCGAGTGAAGAGCATCCCATCCTGATTAACAGAAGGTATATAGGTCTTAACATCTGAATCATCATCATCTCCTCCATTCAATGACCCCATAATCCCTTGTGGGGTGGAGTCTGGGCAACCGAATGGAGCTGAGTGTTTACTGGCCGGATGCCCTTCCTGTCACCAATGCGGAGTTATATTCAGCAGATATATTCTCATTGTGCCCAGAGAGAGAAATATCTGCCTCTACCTAGGATTGAACTCACAGCCTCCTGATTGTGAGGCGAGAGCTCCACGTCTAAGCCACCACACCACTTTCTTAACATCTGAATGCAGAACATAATTTGCTTATTGTATGCTGTCCAGAGTCTTGATGATTAGAGCGACACATACAGGTCATCCTCGACTTACAACTGTTCATTTAGTGACCGAAGTTACAATGGTGCTGGAAAGGTGACCTTACGGCTGTTTTTCATACTTATGACCATTGCAGCACCCCCATAGTCGCATAATCCAAATTCAGATGCATGGCAACCGGCTCGTATTTATGACGGTTGCAACGTCCTGGGGTCATGTGATCATCTTTTGCAACCTTCTGGCGAGCAAAATCAATGGGGAAGTGAGATTCACTTAACAACACTGTTACTAATTTAACAACTGCAGTGATTCACACCTGTGGCAAGAAACATCGTAAAACGGGGCAAAACTCACTTAAACCAATTTTCTCACCTAGCAACATAAATTCTGGGCTCGATTGTGGTCGTACGTTGAGGGCTCCCTGTGGTCTATTTTCAGCCATGGGGACATCCTTCCCTCCTTCTTTGATAAAGCCGAGTGTTGGCAATCATGGATCCCTTTCTAAAGATGGTCTCCAATCTGATTTTCTCTCTGTACAGTTGCATATTATTGAGGTTGGGGCGCCTCCCACCGGAAACCAACCATTCCCTAAGAAAGCCGTGGACGTCTTCTTCCCACCGGAAGCCCAGAACGACTTCCCAGTAGCAATGCAGGTATGGTATATTAACAAGGAACGGCCTTGTTCCTCCTGAAGGCTTTGGGATAGGTTGGCCGGCTGGCCATGCAATCCAATTTGGGGTGTTTTAACTTCAGCAACTTTAAGACTTGTGGACTTCAACTTCCAGAATTCCCCAGCCAGCCATGCTGGCTGGGGAATTCTGGGAGTTGAAGTCCACAAGTCTTAAAAGTTGTCAAGGCTGGACATCCCCTAGTCTAGTGGTTATGGCACCAAGCTAGAAAGCAGGAGATGTGAGTTCAAATCCTGTCTTAGCCACGTAAGCCAGCTGGGTGACTTTGGGCCAGTCACTCACTCTCAGCCCAACCCACTTCACAGCATTGTTGTGGAGAAAACGAGGAGGAGAAAGGTATGTTCCCTGCCTTATTATTATTATTTATTCAATTAATATACCCCTCTTCTCCTATTGGACTCAGAGCGGTGCACAGCCAAGGATAAAAGCATACCAATACAAAATTTAAAATCAATTAAAAGAATTATACAGCTTTGGCCCACAATTTAAGACAATCTAATTAAAACCCAGTTTGCACTTAAAAAGCTAAAAAGAGTTATTTGTAAAAATAATAAAGTGGGATACAAATGACTTAGCTCCCAGCCTTGCATTTAATGTTGTAGCTGTGTTTTATAGAGCAAAGTTCAGGCGTTTGGGGGGCTTCTGTAGTCGTACAGAGGGCCTCTTGATCCTTAGTCTGGGTTGCTTTTCAACTTGGCAGTTGGACAGTTCAAACAATCTATAGGAACACACTGTGTTTTTGATGAACCAGGACTCTGCACGCCTTGGTGGGTTTTATAAGAGCAGAGTTCATTATCCAAAAAGTCTGTTTGTGTTCTTTTAAAATTATCTGCAGAAAAAGCATTTAACACTGTGGGAGGAGAGTGTAGTGAGCCTAGTGGAGGGTCTTGAAGGACACAGGGAAGATCTGTTACCAGGCAGGGATGAGATAAATGAAGCTTGAACCCAGGCCAAGGAAGTGGTTTACCAAAGCATCTCAGAGAACCATCTCCCCCTCAAATTCACCTGAAGATAAAATGGGGGTGGGGTGGGGTGGAGAGAAGGGAAATACATCCGGACTTGCAAGATTCTTTTACAATAGCTGTTCTAATAAGAGTAGCTTTCGGTCTGCACAGAGTCTGGTCTACCTTATTCCCCCCCTCCCTTTCCAATTAGTCGTGTCTGATTCTTGCAGACTGCCTGGCACATCCCTGCAGTTTTCTTGGCAATTTTTTTCCCCCAGAAGTGGTTTGACATTGTCACCTTTCTGGGGCTGAGAGAAAGGGCTGGCCCACAGTCACACAACTGGCGTTATGCCTAAGGTGGGGAAAGAACCCAGTGTCTCCTGGTGATTGGCTCAACGTCATCCAGCTGGCTTTCATGTAAGATAGCAATGGCACTTAGATTTATATACCGCTTCACAGAGATTTACAGCCCTCTAAGCGCTTTACAGTCAGCCTCTTGCCCCTCAACAATCTGGGTCCTTATTTTATTGACCTTGTAATGATGAAATGCTGAGTCAATCTGGTGAGATTTGAACTGCCAATTGCAGGCAGCTGGCAGTTAGCAGAAGTAGCCTGCAGTTCAGCACTCTAACCACTGTGCCACCAGGCTCAAGATAGCTAGAACTACCATATTTTTCAGAGTATAAGATGCACCTTTTCCCCCCCAAATTTTCAAGGGGGTGAAAATTTAGGTGCGTCATATACACCAAATGTAGCCCCGCCCACCCACTGGCCCCCACCCTTTGGCCTCTGCCTCCCAGCAGTTTACCTCCTTGCAGCAAGCAGCAAGAAGAAACAGCCTAATTAGCACAAGTTGATTGGATAGGTCTCCCGACTCTCAGCTGTTTCGCCCTCAGCTGTTTTGCGTGGGCCTCTGCTGCTTGCTGCAAGGAGGTAAATTGCTGGGAGCAGATTTTTTCTTCTTGTGCTAATCAAGCTATGCTGAAAACGAAAATGAAAGTAAAGCAGGCTATTTGCTGTTAAAATTGCTGGGAGGCAGAGGCAGATTTCTTTTTCTTGTTTTCCTCACCAAAAAAGGTAGGTGTATCTTACAGTCCGGAGCATTTTATATTCTGAAAAATATGGTATCTAAGATAGCTCTGACTAGAACTCCAAGTCTCCTGTTGATTAGTTCAAAGTCACCCAGCCGGCTTTTACACTTAAGTCAGGATTCACAGTCTCCTAGTTTCTAGGCTGATGCCTTAACCATTACACCAGAGGTCTTCAAACTTGGCAGCTTTAAGACTTGTGGACTTCAACTCCCAGAATTCTCCAGCCAGCATAGCTGGGAGTTGAAGTCCACAAGTCTTAAAGCTGCCAAGTTTGAAGACCTCTGCATTACACCATACAGGCTGTTGTAAGCCTTTTAATTTACAGGACCGAGATGAAGTCTACTAACATTTTTGAAACCTGTGGATAGGCGAATAAAATACGTTTAATTCAGATTACCTGTTGCCATGACTAGGACTGAAGTTTGATACAGAAGACCGTGCTAACTTGTTCGTCTTGTCCATTGTCCAAAGACATTTGGTGGGTTTTCAACTACAATACGTTGCCCCGAGATGGTTACCATTTTTTTCCCTCTCCTCTTCCTATTTGCAGATTAGCGAGAAGCACGATGTTGTCTTCCTGATCACAAAGTACGGTTACATCCATCTGTACGACCTTGAAACAGGCACCTGCATCTACATGAACAGAATCAGTGGGGAAACTATCTTTGTGACTGCGCCACACGAAGCCACGGCTGGAATCATTGGGGTCAACAGGAAAGGACAGGTAACCGGAGGCTTTGATGTTTATGGGGGCTTAGGGGGTGGTGCATGTGAATGGATTGAGGCCAGGTAGGCGCATGACTCCATCTGTACAGGTAATCCCCGACTTAAAACCAGAGTTGAGCCCCAAATTTCCATTCTTTTTTTTTTATTTTATTTTAAAACAAACTTTATTAAACATAAAAAGATAAAATATCAAATCAAGTACATATAAAATACATTTATATTCACCCCATAAAATAGAAAAACAATACAAAACGAAATAAACTAGATATATATATCTATATATAGAAAGTGACTTATTACATCATTTATCTTATTGACGGTGCTTGTTGTTAATGCTATTTTCTTGTTTTCTTGTGGAATTTTACATTTACTCTCCTTTCTTTTGACTTGTCCAATCGTACCATCTATTCCATACAGTATAATATTTTGAGTCGACCTTGTCTTTTAACTCAAATGTTAATTTAGCCATTTCTGCACAATTGTAAATTTTTTGGATTACTAGATGATCTGTTGGCAATTGATCCGTTTTCCAATGTTGTGCTAATGCCAGTCTGGCTGCCGTAATTATGTGTAATATTAAATATTTTGTTTCTTTGCTATGGTTTCCTTTGATCATGCCTAATAGAAAAATTTCTGGTTTCAGCTCTGTTTCCTCTGTTGTTATTTCTGTTAGCCAAGTTGAGTTGAGCCCCAAATTTCCATTCTTAAGCAAGACACTTTGCCCCCATTTTGTAACCTTTCTTGCCACACTTAAGTGAATCGCTGTGTTAAGTTATGTGAACCATGTTAAGTTACGGGAACTAACTGCGTTAAGTGAGTAACACGATTTTTAAGTGAATCTGGCTTCCCTGTTGACTTTGCTTGTCAGAAGTTTGCAAAAGGGGACCAACCGTCATAAATACGAGCCAGTTGCCAAGTGTCCAAATTTTGATCAAGTGACCATGAGGATGTGCAATGGTCGTAAATGCGAAAAACGGTCATAAGTCACTTTTTCCAATGCCTTTGTAACTTCAAATGGCCACTAAACAAATGGTTGTTAGTCTAACCTATATATGGATTTTAAAAACGCTGTTATTTTTCTTGGACATTTAGCTGACTACTAAAATTTCATGCAGTAATTTGGACTATGTAAGTCCACCGTTAAACCTTGGTGTGCTGTTCCGTTCTACAAAACAAGTCAGAAGGTTTGTATTTGAATAGTAGTAGTAGGTCGAAGTTCACAGCCTATGGAAAAGCTGCTCAACCTCTCTTGGCAATATTTAACAGCATCAACCTTGAAAGATCTTTCTTGCTCACGTGATACTGGCTTTCAGTTCTGGCCTGCTGCTGATGGCTGCTTTCCTGCCAGGAATTGGAGCTGCCAAATTGGTTCGCTGCTGGTTCTGAGATTTTCTTCTGCAAAAAAAAATGAAGGGAGGGAGGAAAAGAGAGAGAGACAGAGAGAGAAAAGAAAGAAAGAGGAAAGAAAGAGAAAGAGGAAAGAGAGAAAGAAAGAAAGAAAGAAAGAAAGAAAGAAAGAAAGAAAGAAAGAAAGAAAGAAAGAAAGAAAGAAAGAAAAAGAAAGCCTAGGGTTACGGAGGAGGCATATCCTTCACAGCTTCATAGCTGTTTGATCCAGAAGCCACCTTGCTTATCCTCTGTCTCTTGAAAAACCCACAAGACAATCCATGCGTTCAGTTTTCTCTTGTTAATCTGTTACTGCTGTATAGTCTTACTCACACTCTGATACCAGAGCAGGCCTCTCGGTAATCCTCAACTGCAATTCAGGGCAAATATGCTCTTTGGTCACCAAACACGTGATAAGGGAGAAAGGACACATTCTTAAGATGCCGTAGAAATTTGCAGAGCCTGTGAGCACTCTTGGTGAACCTCCTTGGTGCTCATCTCTGTTTTCTTAGTTGGAGGAGCCAGCGTTGTCTGGAGACATTTCTGTGGTCATATGGCCAGCATGGCTATAAACCAAAGACGCACAGAATGTTGTCACCTTCCCACCAAAGTGGTACCTACCTGTGTTTCCCTGAAAATAAGACCCTGTCTTATATTTTTTTGCCACCAAAAAGGCACCAGGTCTTATTTTCGGGGGGGGATGCCGTCCACCGGCTCACCTCACTTGTGCGCGGCGCTTCTGGCCTCCTTTTCGCTGTCAGGAACTTCTGCAGTCGGCAAGGCTTTCCTGAAGACCTCTGCAGCCGATAACAGAGCTCCGGATCTATCCTCTGTTATCAGCTGCAGAGGCCTTCAGGAAAGCCTTGCCGGCTGCAGAAGAAAGTGTCGGGGTGTGCGAGGCCTGGCTGCAACTGTCCGAAGGTAAGTAGTAGGGCAGCTCCACACACACACCTATGCCCACCCTACCTTAATTTTTACCCATGCACCCAGGAGTGGGTGGGGTCTTAATTAGGGCTGATTTTGGGGGATAGGGCTTATATGGGGCACACGTGTGAAAATCAAGCTAGGACTTACTTTCGGAGTAGGTCAGAGAAACGGTATTTATCTACTTGCATTTGCATGCTTTTGAACTGCTAGGTTGGTAGGACCTGAGGCAAGGAACGGGAGCTCACCCCAGCATCCGGGTCAGGGGTGGGTTCTACTTACCTTTACTACCGGTTCGCAATGGGGCCGCGCGCATGCGCAGAAGCATTTTGATGATGTCAGGGTCGGTGGGCAGAGCCTCCCGCTGGTTTTACTACCGATTCTATAGAACTGGGGGCAACCCACCACTGATCCGGGTTTTGGATCCCAACTGTCAATTTTCCAGCTGACAAGCTCAGCGTCTTTCACAGCTGAGCCGTCGCGCCCGTAAATAACAAAGGAGGGATAAAATTAAATAAGTCGCTTGAATATGATATTATTTAGGGCCCATTTCAGGGTAGGAGAAGAGGGAGCAAAATTAATGATCTTAAAAATCCGTTCTGATACCAGAGCATGCTGTTGGTGCTGGAATTCCATTAAGATTAAACAACACTTTAACAAGAGCTATCGTCACTCCCCTGATCATGTTAATCTGTTAGTAAGCTGCTATAGCTCCTTCAAAAGGGGGAGAAAAAAAAAAGGATCCGTCTGGCATCTGGTTACCAGCCTGGAAGAGGCACTCATAGAAGCCCAAAAACGTATCTACTGCAATTTTTAAATTTTTTAAATTAAAATTATCATAGTATAAAATACAAACGAAAACAAGAAGAGAGGTGTAGGGGACAAGAAAAGAAGCATCGACTTACAACTTTTTTTAAGCACAGTAAAGTACCAAATAAAATTACAGGCTTTTTACTTTACCAGCTTACCAAATACTGGTCATCTCTCTAACCGCAAGCGATATTAATCACCAAAACCCAACATCAAGAGTGCCGATTAGATCAGTTGGTTGTTACAAACATGGCCAGTACATTTTTAGCGCGTGAGCCGTGGTGGGGCAGTGGTTAGAATGCAGCATTGCAGGCTGACTCTGCCCACTGCCAGGAGTTCGATCCTGATGGGGCTCAAGCTTGACTCAGTCTTCCATCCTTCCGAGATGGGTAAAATGAGGAGCCAGATTGTTGGGGGGCCATAGGCTGACTCTATAAAGCCTCTTAAGGAGGGCTGTAAAGCACTATGAAGCGGTATATAAGTCTAAGTGCTATTGCTAGTTGATGATGAAAGTGATAGTTTGCAAGAAAACAGCCAAGCTCAGAGAGTAAGAAGTAAAAAGCTGAGGCTGCGGTGTTACTATGAGGCACTTAAACGAATCAAAAATCAATCTTTTCCTTTTCTTTTTAGCCCTTTATCATCCAGTTCTTTCTCTTCCTTTTTTCCTCCCCCATTTCCCCCACTGTTTTTACTTTCTTTTGTCTTTTATATCTTGATAAAACTTAATAAAATGATTATTAAAACAAGAATGCAAGAGATCCTAATGATAAACTGCATTCTATCCCTCTCCCTGCATTCAGGTGCTTTCAGTGTGTGTGGAGGAAGAGAACATTATCCCGTACATCACCAATGTGCTGCAGAATCCAGACCTGGCCCTCCGAATGGCCGTCCGTAACAATCTCGCCGGGGCTGAAGAGCTCTTTGCCCGAAAATTCAATGCCCTTTTCGCCCAAGGAAGCTACTCGGAAGCAGCCAAAGTAGCAGCAAACGCCCCGAAGGTATGGAAAACATCCAAATGAGCCATGCTTTGTCTTTTCTGTTTTATCTACTACTCAGGTCTGAATCCTCAGTTCATATCCTGCCTGTTTCTTTTGGTTTGTTTTTCTGGCACTGGTGTACAAGTAGTCCTCAATTTATGGCCACAGTCGGGGGCCAGAATTTCCATTTTGCTAAGCAAAAGTCTATGGAGATTCTCAGTCTTCCAGGTAACAGTTGTCCCAAAGGTGCATATTTTTCAAGATGCAACTGGACTTTCTTGTTTTTCTTTGAAGACGTTTCGCTTCTCATCCAAAGAGTTTCTTCAGCTCTGACCGGATGGTGGGGAAAGAAAGGATTTATATTCCTTGCAGACAGCTGGTCATTTGCATTCTTTTAGAACAGAAGTCCCCAAACTTGGCAGCTTTAAGACTTGTGGACTTCAACTCTCACAATTCTCCAGCCAGTTTGGGGACCCCTGTTTTAGAGAGTCATTGAGGCCGCTTGGAGGTACACCAGACTAAAGTGCTGTTAAGTAATACCAGCTGCCTGCAATTACTGCAAGTTCAAATCTCACCAGGATCAAGGTTGACTCAGCCTTCCGTCCTTCCGAGGTAGGTAAAATGAGGACCCGGATTGTGGGGGCAATAAGCTGACTTTGTATAAAAAAGAACACCGCTTGGGAGGGAGCCCGAAAGCCCTACTAAGCAGGTATATACAAAAGTATGAAGGCTATTGCTTAACGCATTGTAAGCTGCCTTGAGTCTCCGAAGAAGGGCGGCCTATAAATCGAACCAATAAATAAATAAATAAATCTGTGTCCTCAGGTTTACCTGAGTAGGGGTGTGCTTACTCAGATGACCCTGAGGACACAAATAAACCTCCAGGGGGCCTCAACGACCATCTGAAAGAATGCAAATGACCAGCTGTCTGCAAAGAGTATAAATCCTTCCATTCCCCACTTCAGCTCTGTCAGAAAGCTGAAGAAGCTTCTTGGATGAGAAGCGAAACGTCTTCAAAAAAAAAAAAAAACCCAACAACCCAAGAAAGTCCAGCTGCCTCTTGGAAAAAAGCACCTTTGGGACAACCATGACCTGGATGGCTGAGCATCTCCATAGACATTCGTTATGGGGCTGTCCTTGCAAAAGTGGATATGTGACTTCTTGGCCATTGGTTGCAATTGCCCCAACTAAGTCTTATGCTTGTGGCTTGGAATTTATTATAATTTATTTACAACATTTATTGGCTGCCCATTTTAACTCAAGGTAACTCTGGGTGGAATGCACAATTAACATTGCCATCGGGTCTTTTTAATGCACTTTATGCAGCGCTGCAAAGTATTGTCTGGCTGGTGGACTTGAGAAAAAAGGTGACAAAATGTCAAATAAATAAATAAAAGTTCATTCTGAAACCAGGCAGGGAGGCCTTTACCATCCCCAGCTGCCTCCCTAACCAGCTGTGGCACATTCTGGGTCAGCTGTGCAAGGCTGGATAATAGTTTGACTGAGGACTTTTCAGCCATGGTAATGCAGTGGTCAGAGTGCAGTATTGCAGGCAAACTCTGCCCACTGCCAGGAGTTCAATCCTGACCTGCTCAAGGTTGACTCAGCCTTTCATCCTTCCGAGGTTGGTAAAATGAGGACCTAGATGGTTGGGGGCAATATGCTTTGTAAAGCACTCAGAGAGTCCTCTAAAGCATTATTAAGCTGTATATAAGTCTGAGTGATATTGCTATTAAGACATGAGGATTTCAGCTTCCAGAATTCTCCTAGCCGCGTGATAGCAAACCTATGGCATACGTGCCAGAGGTGGCATGCAGAGCTCTCTGTGGGCACATGCACTGTCACCCCAGCTCAGCCAGCTGGTTGTCAGGCTTCCGAGACGCGCATGCGCGCCAGCCAGCTGGTCGTTGGGTTTGCGGCGCTCTGGCGCACACGCCTTCCGGTTTGTGCACTCTGTGCCTAAAAGGTTCCCCATCACTGTCCTAGCCAGTATGCTAGGGGAATTCTGAGAGTTGAAGTCCAAATCTCCAATTTGAGGAACATTGATCTAAAGCTTCTGCAAATAGTTTTTTTTAAAAAAATTTTTTTTACTAATGTTGTTGGTCCATCTTGACTGATTTGCAATGGGTAGATGATGTATTTTATCCACCTCTTTTTTTTAATAGGGAATATTGCGCACTCCAGACACCATTCGCCGGTTCCAGAGTGTCCCAGCACAACCAGGACAAACTTCCCCTCTGCTTCAATATTTTGGAATTCTGTTAGATCAAGGGCAGCTGAACAAATATGAGTCCCTGGAACTCTGCCGGCCAGTCCTCCAGCAAGGACGCAAGCAGCTCCTGGAGAAATGGTTGAAAGAAGACAAAGTAAGTCATTTATTTAATAGGGCATCTTAGAAGATGGGGTATGCTTAGTGGTCACTGACAGCTAAAATTTCTGCTGGGTTCAGTCTCTCTCCAGCTGTGCAAAGAACACCCATCTGTCTCCAAGAAAATGGAAATGGTTTTAAGTTAAGGCCAGGTAGCTTCTGCTGGATAATTTTACTTTGGGATTGGTGCCATGGCAGAGAATAACAGAGTTGGAAGGGACCTTGGAGGTCTTCTAGTCCAACTCCGGCTCAAACAGGAAACTCTGTACCATTTCAGACAAATGGCCGTAGAATCTCTTCTTAAAATCCTCCAGTGTTGGAGCACCCATAACTTCTGGAGGCAGGCTGTCCATTGATTAATCATTCTCACTGTCAGGAAATTTCTCTGCTTCTCTCCTTGATGAGTTTCCATCCATTGCTTCTTGTCCTGCCCTCAGGTGCTTTGGAGAATAGCTTGACTCCCTCTTCTTTGTGGCAGCCCCTGAGATACTGGAACACTGCTATCATGTCTCCCCTAGTCCTTCTTTTCATTAAACTAGACATACCCAGTTCCTGCAACCGTTCTTCATGTGTTTTAGCCTCCAGTCCCCTCATCATCTTGGTTGCTCTTCTCTGCACTCTTTCCAGAGTCTCAACATCTTTTTTATATCTTGGCGACCAGAACTGGATGCAGTATTCCAAGTGTGGTCTCACCAAGGCATTACGAAGTGTGACTAATGCTTCATGTGATCTTGATTCTACTCCCCCTGTTAAATGCAGCCTAGAGAACCCGTGAAAAATGCCAACTCTCAGATGGCAGCTTCCTGGCAGCAACATATTAGGCATGGAAGACTTTGACTCCTGGCTGGAATTTCCTGGCAAATGAAAGGATAGGAAATTTGCCTTTCAGCTCTTCAGTTGAATTACGTAATGTTGTGCCCTTAAATGAGTGACCTTTCCCTCAAGTGTCAGTTGTTCCCAGCTGATGGACGATGCTTGCCTGCAAGCGTATTATGACTTCTGTCTAATGCCAACATAAAAATCATACACACACACACACACACCGCAATCTCTTAGTGGTGAAAATCTCAGAAGACACTTGTCCAAAATCTTGCGACACATAGAAAAGCTAAATTCATTATAAGACTCTAGTGCCCTGCACCAGTTTCTGACCCCCACGGATTACTATTTATCAAGTCTTTGTGATTCTGAACTTGAATCAAGATTTGAAATTTCCAAACATTTGGTACACATTTTTTCCAAACACTGGGATGTGGATGATGGGGCAGGAATCTTTAAAAACGTCTTTTGTTAATTGAGGCAACAAAGTTTTTTTTCTTTTTTAATTTGATTTATATGCCGCCCTTCTCCGGAGACTCAGGGCGGCTTACAGTGCGTTAAGCAATAGCCTTCATACTTTTGTATATTTTATACAAAGTCAGCTTATTGCCCCCACAAACTGGGTCCTCAATTTACCTACCTTAGAAAGGATGGAAGGCTGAGTCAACCTTGAGCCTGGTGAGATTCGAACTAGCAGTAATTGCAGGCAGCTGAATGATAATCACAGTGCTATCAGTCTGCTGAGCCACCAGGCCCGTTCTTCTTTTATCATCGATAACCATAGCCTTGGAATTATACCCCTCATTCAGAAATTGTATTGAGACCATGCTGGTCCTTATTTAATAAATAAATATTAAATATACTAGGCTTTGGCCTAATTGCATCCTAAAAGTATTTTTTCAGAGAGATTTTTTCTGTTACAGGATTTAATTTAATCCCTTTGCCTTCTGTTGGCCCTTATTAATAACTTAACTCCTTGGAGTCAAAGATTACTGAACTCTGCAGCTGGACTTCTAAATGTAGTTACCTCTCAAGAAAATGTATTAAAATCATCTAAAACAGGGAGCACGGGGGCCTCTGTGATTAGGATGCTGGGATGGAGGTTAGCAAGCTCATGTTCAAGACCCGAGTGCTGCCGTGGGGTGAGGTTGCGCTCCCATCTTTCTCGGGCAGGGTTGAGCTCCCGTCCTCCTGGATTAGGGTTGAGCTCCCATCCTTCTGGGGCAGGGTTGAGCTCCCTTCTTCCTGGATTAGGGTTGAGTTCCCGTCTTCCTGGGTTAGGGTGGAGCTCCCATCCTTCTGGGGCAGGGTTGAGCTCCCGTCTTCCTGGGTTAGGGTGGAGCTCCCATCCTTCTGGGGCAGGGTTGAGCTCCCGTCTTCCTGGATTAGGGTTGAGCTCCCATTCTCCTGGGTTAGGGTTGAGCTCCCGTCCTTCTGGGGCAGGGTTGAGCTCCCGTCCTTCACTCCAGCAACTGCCAGGGATATGAAAGGTACTCCCTACTGTGCAGCTCCTGGGTAACTGTGATGTCTCCGGATAATCATTTCAACCTGGAAGTGCCTTGGGGCTTCTGACACAAGTGCAAGCAAGCAGTCTTAAGATATTGCCTGCAGTTTACTTTTTGAACTTGATTTCTGGATTCAGCTCAATTTCACACTTCTCCCTCTCTCTTCTTGAAGACTGGGATGGGAAAAAAACCTGAAAAGAAAAGCCGAGTTCCTGAATGCAGGACTTCTTTTCATGACAAACATCCTTAGCTATTTTAGTTTTACAGTGAATGAGCTTAAGCAGCCACCAGCTTAAATCTCGATCTGCCTTCATTCTTGACTGGGGGTTTATCACTTGACCTTTTGGTGACTTGGATATCTCTTCTGGATGAGAAAGGAAAGTACAGTAGATATGTGGCTTTCTTCTTGGTTCGCTTGCGTGATGAGGACTAGCTGCATAGGGCACTGCCCTGTGTTTAATTTCGTTTCAACTATAGACATTGGTCAGAAGTGCCGTTCATTGTTTAACATCGTGCCGACATAACCCTTAAGACAGGGGTGTCCAAACTTGGCAACTTTAAGACCTATGGACTTCAACAACCAGAATTCCCCAGCCAACCATGCTGGCTGGGGAATTCTGGGAGTTGAAGTCCACAAATCTTAAAGTTGCCACAGTTGCACAATCCCTCCCATAAGATGTTCCTGCAATGCAGCATAAGTCCCATAGGAGTTAGGGGAAAAAATCAGATACTGTCCCAAAATGAATATTATAATTTGGAGGCTTCTTTAGGTTGCATGAGCCGCGGTGGCACAGTGGTTAAAGTGCAGTATTGCAGGCTACTTCTGCTGATCACCGGCTGCCAGCAGTTTGGCAGATCGAATCTCACCAGGCTCAAGGTTGACTCTGCCTTCCATCCTTCTGAGGTGGGTCAAATGAGGAGCCAGATTGTTGGGGGCAAGAGGCTGACTCTGTAAACCGCTTAGAGAGGGCTGCAAAGGACTGTGAAGCAGTATATAAGTCTTAAGTGCTATTGCTATTTCCTCAATTGCTTGTCACATTGACACACGTAGGAAAGCGTTTCTACTGCAATTTGTTTTATACATGCAGCATCCTATTGGATATTTAAAAAAAAAAAACAACTGTGAAATTCTTGCTTTTTAAACAGTTGGAATGCTCTGAAGAACTGGGAGACCTCGTGAAGTCTGTGGACCCAACATTGGCCCTGAGTGTCTACCTACGGGCTAACGTTCCCAATAAAGTCATTCAATGTTTTGCTGAAACGGGACAAGTTCAGAAGATCGTGCTGTATGCCAAGAAGGTAATTGGTTTCCCTGAAACCTTTTTTTTTTTGGGGGGGGGGGGGGGAAGCCAGGCCAAACCTGTAGCCACCACCATATCTTGTGGTAGATCCTGGTCATCTTTTGGTCAGAAGTCTTTAATCTTAATCCCTGTGTAAAATAGTCCATTGCATTCAGTGGCCGGTTCTGATTCTGCATCCAAGCCACATCTCTGTTGGAATTGATTTACAACACGTAGCTTATGAAGAACCACAACAGGAGGCCATACTTCTAAGTCTTTTTTAAGAACGAAAACCACAAGGTGGTAGGAACAGCACATAACAAACTGAAAAATAAAGTCTCGTAAGGCTGGTTCCGAGTATGACATTTTGGGGTGAGGGGTTGTTGGTGCTCTCTGAGCTTGGTTGTTTTCTTGCAGATGTTTGCTAGTTACCAATTTGGGTAATGAAAGGGTCTGCAAGAAAACAACCAAGCTCAGAGAGCATCAAAGGACCCCTCATTTCAACCCTAAATTATAAATATTCTCAGGGATGGGCTTCAAAAATTTTAGCAAGGAATTTTCTGCCTGATCACTGGGTGGGCGTGGGCATGGTGGGCGTGGGCAAGTTGGCCTCCTGCACCATGGTGGGGGGTGGCGTTTTTGCCCTCCCCAGGCTTCGGAGGCTTTCCTTGAGCCTCTGGGAGGGCGAAAACTGCCTCCCCAGGCTCCGGAGGCCCTCCGGTAGGCTGTTTTTCACCCTCCCTGAGCCTTCACATGCACCCTGCATTTACCTGCATCCAAAACGGGCTGTGTAGGAACTCCTGGGAGGGGCGGGGTGGGCAGGGCCAGCCAGGAATGGGATTTAGGGGTTCTCCGAACTGCACAGAAGCTTAGCTAGAGGTTCTCCCGAACCCCTGCGAACCCCCAGCAGCCTTTGTTGATACATCCTGTGGTCTGTGAACTCTGCTAGGAGATGAATTGGGTTGAGTTTTTTCAGTTTTCAGTCTAGAAAGGGACCAAGCCAAACACAGACAATCTCAGGATGCTATCACTCCAGCATACAAAATTGCAGCAAAGCTAACAAAATATTTCTCTTTGGGCATGCACACGCCCTTCCTAGGTTGGTTACACTCCAGACTGGATCTTCCTCTTGAGAAACGTAATGCGGATCAGCCCGGACCAAGGACAGCAGTTTGCCCAGATGTTGGTGCAGGATGAAGAACCTCTGGCAGATATTACCCAAGTAAGGAAACGTCTTGAAAGAGAGAGAGAAGGACATTTGGGTCTCTGTCCATTTGCTCCAGCAGGCTGCAATAAGTGGCTTTTATCGTATTTCCTATAGTCTTCACACTGTTGCATCTGAAGAAACATTAATTAAAAGTTTCACCAATAATCCTGTTTTCACATGGATGTTTCTGTCATTTCGAGTCATTGACCTCTTTGTTCTATGTGTAGCGTTGAGCGATGCTACCGTGTTTCCCCAAAAATAAGACCTCCCCCGAAAATATGCGCAGCCAGTCCCCGCCATTTCCTCTGGTTAAGGTTAGGGAGACAGAGCTGGAAATCAGGTAAGACAGCAAGAGGAGCCCAGTCTTGCTCCATGCGCCCCAAAATAATAAGACCTGCCCGAAAATAAGGCCAAGCGTTTATTTCAGGGTTCAAAAAAATATAAGACAGGGTCTTATTTTCCAGGAAACACGGTAGCAGGAAACTTGGGAGTGTTGCAATCTCAAAATTCAGAGCGTGTGTCCTGTTGCGAAGGTTACTAATAACACAGTAAAGGTGACATTAAGCAAACATGATAATAACCATTCTGCAGAGCATTCAGCATGTGGGAATGTGACGGTTCTTAACAATTTTGAGCCATAAGTAAGAGTGGTCGATAAACTCAGTTTGACCATAAATAGAATGACTATATAAGAGTTTGATGGAGTGTAAAATTTGGCAGCTGGCCATTTGTTCATGAGCAAAATGGTAGGTGATGCAGTCTTGAGGATGTTTGGGCCCCAAGTGAAAGACCAAGAAAGTGAGGGCTGCACAGATTGATTGATTTATTTATTGGTTCGATTTATACGCCGCCCTTTTCCAGAGACTCAGGGCGGCTTACAATGCGTTAAGCAATAGCCTTCATACTTTTGTATATACCTGCTTAGTAGGGCTTTCGGGGCCCCCCCTAAGCGGTGTTCTTTTTTATACAAAGTCAGCTTATTGCCCCCACAAACCGGGTCCTCATTTTACCTACCTTGGAAGGATGGAAGGCTGAGTCAACCTTGAGCCTGGTGAGATTTGAACTTGCAGTAATTGCAGGCAGCTGGTGTTACTTAACAGTGCTTTAGTCTGCTGTGCCACCAAGGCTCTTACGTTCTCCTGGCCTCATGTGGAAAGTGAAATCTCAGCGGTCATTTCTTGATGGACCCCCAGGCCCTGCTTGCTAAATCTTTCACTTGGCCTCTTGAGAACATATAGACCTCAGAATGTTCTCAAGAACATTCCTCTGATTTGAGGAGAACCTCAAGGTAATCTTTTGATTTCTGTAGGATTCTATGGCAGTTTTGCTTAAGCGTGGCAACTTTAAGCTGTTGCATGCCTGGCTGGGGAATTCTGGGAGCTGAAGTCCACCCATCTTGAAGTTGAGAGACACTATTGTACAGTATCAGGATTTGACACTAAAGGGAAAACAGGTTTTGTGAAAGACACTTGCATGTCGTTGTATATGGAGCATTTTAGAATTGAAGCCTTTAGCCTTTCATACGGCTGTTTTCCATTTTAAGCTCTCTATTAAGTTTGTCCCATGTTTGAAAAGCCCTCATTTTGTGTTCAAAATACATGCTTCAAATGCAAACAGAGGCAGGTTTGAAAGTTGAAAAGCTATTAATGAGATTAAAATATGAAATATTCAAATATTCAAATATTTATTCATTCATTCATTTATTTATTTATTTATTATATTTCTATACCGCCTTTCTCCCGTAGGACTCAAGGCGGTGTACAGTCAAGAAAAATATAGACACACAAACATCATAAAATTATGATGATTTATGAATTATGATGAAAAATATGAAATGCTTTACACACTAAAAATGAGAGAGAGATACAGTGTGCATTTGGTGCCTTAAGCGCGGATGATTTGTCTGAATTGGATAACCTTATATTGCTGGAATGTTTCTACAAGACTTTATCTGCCTTGGGTGAAAAGAATCTAAAGCAAATACTCTTTATTATTTTACAGATAGTAGATGTGTTTATGGAATACAACCTGATCCAGCAGTGTACAGCTTTTCTCTTGGATGCCCTGAAAAACAACCGTCCATCCGAAGGGCCTTTGCAAACTCGTTTGCTTGAAATGAATCTCATGCATGCACCTCAGGTAGGTTTTGCACCTGGTTCTCAAAAGTTTTCGATCCTATTTCTTGGTTCTTCTTCTCACACGGATTTGAAGTAATATTTGAATTCAAAGCTCCTATAAAGAAACCCTTAAAACAGGGATTTCAGTCCTGCTCATTCTTAACTTTTTAAAAAGAAAAGAGAACCATAGACCTCTTAACGCTCATCATTTCCCTGCAGGCAGAAGCTTCCAGTTTTATATGGAAGTTAAACTGATAAAACCAGGTGCCAGTAACTTTTATAATCATTATAACTTTTCCAAAAATTTGTTTTGAACTAAGGGTTCATTCTTTTTAAAATTAAATCTTATCAAAGTGAGTTGCAGTTTAAAAATTATTACAATTATTAAAACTAACACTTTGTGATTGCCATTTTGATAGGTTATTTAAAAAAAAAAGTTTCCCTAAAGTGGAAGCATTTTTGGGCAGTGTTCTTCTAAAATCATGAATGAGCAGGTTTGCAAATCTGTCTTGGTTTATTTATTTATTTATTTATTTTATTTTATTCAATTTGTATACCGCCCTTCTCCTAGTGGACTCAGGGCGGTGCACAGCCAGAACTAAAACACATGCCAATACAAAATTTAAAATTTTTAAAAGAATTACATGACTTTGGCCCAAAATTTAAAACATTCAAACTAAAACCCATTGACAATTTAAAAAGCTAAAAAAAAAAAAGGGGGGGGGGTCACGTCTTGGTTAAAAAAACAGAGCTGGCAATGGATACTGAAAAGTATTTATAACCAATTCTTATAACCAGCAGCCTTACTTCTGGAGGCTGCTGTGAGAGATTGTGGGGAGCTAGGAAAAATGATATGAGAGAGAGAATAAGCACAATAAGACCCAGTCTGGTCTTGTGGTTAAATTGCTGGACTGGAAACCAGGAGATTGTGAGTTCTAATCTGCTTTAGGCAGAAAAGCCAGCTGGTTACTTTGGGCCTATCGCTCGCTCTCAGCTCAACCCACCTGTCCGGGTTGTTGGTGTGGGGGAAATAATACCAGAGTTGGAAAGGAACCTTGGAGGTCTTCTAGTCCAACCCCATGATCAAGCAGGAGGCCTTATACCGTTCCAGACAAATGATTGTCCAACCTCTTCTTAAAAACCTCCAGTGTTGGAGTTCTCACAATCTCTGGAGGCAAGTCGTTCCACTGTTTAATTATTCTAACTGCCAGGAGATTGCTACTTATTTCTAGGTTGGTTCCCTCCTTGATTATTTTCCATCCAAATAGGAGGAAGGAGGAGTATTAGCTAAGTATATTCACCGACTTGAGTTATTTATAAAAATAATGAAGGCGAGATAAAAATATAATAATAATAATAACCGAGAACATAAAGGGCAACTCAGAACAGGTGACAGGAAAGCATTTTGGTGAGAAGCAGTTTGAATTATTCAGAGACTTAATGAATGGAATGGAATGGAATGGAATGGAATGGAATGGAATAGAATAACTGGAAGGGACCTTGGAGGTCTTCTAGTCCAACCCCCTGCTTAGGCAGGAAACCCTACACCACATCAGACAAATGGTTATCCAACCTCTTCTTAAAAATTTCCAGTGTTGGAGCATTCACAACTTCTGGAGGCAAAATTGTTCCACTTATTAATTGTTCAAACTGTCAGGAAATTTCTCCTTAGTTCTAAATTGCATCTCTCCTTGATTAGTTTCCACCCATTGCTTCTTGTTCTACCCTCAGGTGCTTTAACTATATGCATTAACTATAAATGATCCTGTGAAATTTGTTTTCCTGCAATTCTCGATGTTCAGTTTTCACCCCAAAATTAGCATTAAAATCCTCACCAAAGACTCACTTTCTTGAGTGTGCACATGGGGCTTGACAGGCGGGCTGTGAACACACCAGAGGTAGCCAAGCTTTAAATTCTAGCGGGGCTTCTTTGCCACAGTATTAAATTTACTTTTCCCAGTATTAAACTTAACCTCTTTTTGTACATTATTTTTTTTTCTTTTTTGTTGCCTATGGAGATTCTCATCCAGGTCATGGTTGTCCCAAAAGTGCTTTTCTCAAGAGGCAACTAGACTTTGTAGTTTTTCTTTGAAGACGTTTCGCTTCTCCTCCAAGAAGCTTCTTCAGCTCTGACTGGATGGTGGGGAATGGAAGGATTTATATTCTTTGCAGACAGCTGGTCATTTGCATCCTTTTTGAGAGTCGTTGAGGCCAGTTGGAGGTTTATCTGTGTCGTCTGGACATGTTTATGTCAAAATTGAATAGCCCTCTCTCAACAGAGGGGGAGGGATACGACATCATCTATCTCCAGTCCACAATACAGTCCTTTCAGCAGCTCCACATGTTGCACTACTCAAGTGGAAACACACCCACCCACACCCAGGACACAGACAAACCTCCAAATGGCCTCAACAACTCTCTAAAAGAATGCAAATGACCAGCTTTCTTTTGTTGTTGTTAGGATTGAAGGTACCCTGAAAATAAGACTTATTTTTTTTTTTTTTTGAACCCTGAAATAAGTGCTTGGCCTTATTGCCATGTGCTCAAAAGCCCGATTGGGCTTATTATTTATTGGTTCGATTTATATGCCGCCCTTCTCCGGAGACTCAGGGCGGCTTACAATGCGTTAAGCAATAGCCTTCATACTTTTGTATATATCTGCTTAGTAGGGCTTTCCCCCCCCCCCCCCCAAGCGGTGTTCTTTTTTATACAAAGTCAGCTTATTGCCCCCACAATCCGAGTCCTCATTTTACCTACCTCGGAAGGATGGAAGGCTGAGTCAACCTTGAGCCTGGTGAGATTTGAACTCGCAGTAATTGCAGACAGCTGGCAGCTAAGTGCTACTTAACAGCACTTTAGTCTGCTGCACCACCAAGGCTCATTATCAGGGGATGTCTTATTTTGGGGGAAACGGGGCAGGTATGGGTTCAACTGGAGGCAACCCACCGCTGAAACAGGGTATGTTTCTGTTCTGTTTCATTTTTTTTTTATTTTTTTTTTGGTTATACTGTTTTGTATTTTATTTTCTGTGATAAAACAATAAATTTAATTTATTTTTTAAAAAAAGATCTGTATCTCAAGCAAAATCTCCTCTTTCAGGTCGCCGATGCCATCTTGGGGAATCAGATGTTTACCCACTACGACCGAGCCCACATCGCTCAACTCTGCGAGAAAGCCGGTCTCCTCCAAAGGGCGCTGGAACACTTCACTGACTTGTACGACATCAAGAGAGCCGTGGTTCACACTCACCTTCTCAACCCTGAGGTACTGTGAAAAAGTGCACTTACCGTATTTTTTGGAGTATAAGATGCACCGGACTATAAGACGCACCTACCTTTTTTGGTGAGGAAAGCAAGAAAAAGAAATCTGCCTCTGCCTCCCAGCAGTTTTGCCTCGTTGCAGCCAACAGCCTGCTTTACTTTCATTTTTGTTTTCAGCATAGCTTGATTAGCACAAGGAAAAAAAATCTGCTCCAGCAATTTACCTCCTTGCAGCAAGCAGCAGAGGCCCTGCAAAACACTGCGAGTCGGGAGGCCGACCCAATCAACTTGTGGTAATTAGGCTATGCTGAAGCTGAAAGGAGCTGTTTCTCCTTGCTGCTTGCTGCAAGGAGATAAACTGCTGGGAGGCAGAAGCCAAAGGGTGGGGGGCAGTGGGGGGGGCTACATTCGGTGTATAAGACGCACCTAAATTTTCACCCCCTTTTAGGGGGGAAAAGGTGCATCTTATGCTCTGAAAAATATGGTATTTATTTTTACCTGTTAAGAACCTTCGATGATTTTCATGTTTTTATATGGTAAGCCACCCAGAATCGCTTTAAAGTCAGATGGGTGGCGAATAAAAATGGAATAAATTTAATTGCTATGCTGCACCTTATTATTATTATTATTATTATTATTATTATTATTTATTATTATTATTATTATTGGCGAATAAAAATGGAATAAATTTAATTGCTATGCTGCACCATATTATTTATTATTATTATTATTATTATTATTATTATTATTATTATTATTATTATTATTATTATTATTCCGCCCTTCTCCAGAGACTCAGGGTGGCTTACAATGCTTTTAAGCAATAGCCTTCATACTTTTGTATATACCTGCTTAGTAGGGCTTTTGGCAGTTCTTTATCTTATGAGTCTTGGCAGTCAGCAGCAGTCATATAACACAACAATCAAAATGTACACGGTAAATTAAAATGAAGTTAACTTAAAACCATCCAGTGTAATCTTGACAGCGTCATCATTCATTCCAAAGTCCCCTGGAATAATTCAGACTTAATCGGTTTCCAGAAGTCTAATAACAATGGGACTATTCTCATCTTTCAAGAGGAGGCTGTTTCAGAGAACTTTGGCCACATCGTTGAGAGATCAAAGTTCAGCTACATTTGGGAAGGATTATTCTATTTAGCAGTGGCAGTAGAGGTAGTCCTCAGCTTATGACCGCAGCTGAGCCCAAAATGTCCATTGCTAAGCAAGACAATTGTTAAGTGAGTTTTGCCCCATTTAATGACCTGTCTTGCCACAGTGGTGAAGTGAATCACTGTAGTTGATAAGTTAGCAACAGTTCACTTGTTAAGTGAATCTGGCTTCCCTCATTAACTTTGTTTGCAGAAGGTAACAAAAGGTGATCACATGATCCTAGGACCCTGCAGCTGTGATCAATACATGCCAGTTGCCAAGCGTTCTGAATTTTGATCACATGACTGTGGGGATGCTGCAATGGTCGTAAGTCTGAAAAACTGTCATAAGTCATTTTTTTCAGTCCTATTGTAATTTTGAATAGTCACTAAATGAATGGTTGTAAGCCGAGGACAGCCCGTACACCAAATGCACAAGCTTACATATTTAATTTATTTCCACCACAATCAGTAGAAATTTTTGTTGTTTACATCCAAGACACGGCAATAAAAGTAAAAGTAAAAATTATATGAAAGTATAAAAACAATCCAACCAAGCTTCAAAGTACAAGCATTCAATCCATAAGTAATGGCATTATTTTGCACCCCAAAAGTCCTCTGAAAAGAGCTTGGTTTTAACAGCTTCTGAAGTACCAGCACCAAGAGCCCTGGTGGTGCAGTGGTTAGAATGTCATTTTGCAGGCTAACTCTGCTCACTATCAAGAGTTCGATCCTGATGGGACTCAAGGTTGACTCAGCCTTCCATCCTTCCGAGGTTGGTAAAATGAGGACCCAGATTGTTGGGGGGCAAGATGCTGACTCTGTAAACTGCTTACAGAGGGCTGTAAAGCACTATGAAGCGGTATATAAGTCTAAGTGCTATTGTTATTATGCCAATCAATTCATTTAATCACACTTTTTTTAAAAAAAATATTAGTTTATAATATAGCATATGAAGAAAATACAAAAATAAATATAAATAAGAGCCTTGATAGTACAGTGGTTTAGTGCACCCTGTTATTAACACAGCTGCCTGCAATTTCTGCTGGTTCGAATCTCTCCAAGGCTCAAGGTTGACTCAGCCTTCCATCCTTTCTAAGGTAGGTAAATTGAGGACCCAGTTTGTGGGGGCAATAAGCTGACTTTGTATAAAATATACAAAAGAATGAAGGCTATTGCTTAACGCATTGTAAGCCGCCCTGAGTCTCTGGAGAAGGGCGGCATATAAATCAAATTAAAAAAAAAATAAAATAGGGAAAATAGGGAAGGGAAAAGTGAGGGAAAGAAAAAGGAAAAAATAAAAATAAAAGGCATTGACTTCCGACTTCCTTCAGTGCAGTAGAATAAGGCATTAACCTCAAACCTCAACTTTTTACTTTTACATAATCGTATAAACCAGCCATTTCTATAACAACAAACCTACCTCATCGGTAATACCTTAAATCAAAGTTTCATTTTTTTTCCACCTCAAGCACAAAGTCCAGAAGCGGTTTCCAAGTAAAAATAAAAGTATTTATATATATTTTTTGTCTTCGATCAAAACAGTCAATTTAGCCATCTCCATCAACTCCATCAATTTTTGCAGCCAATCATCCGTTGTGGGGATCGAGGTGACATTTGATCACAGTTAAATGGGCACCCATCTCACCAGAAGCGACTCTGTGCAGCGAGTTTCCATTGCTGATTCTGGCTGAGAATTCTGGGAGTTAAGATCCCATCCCAGCTGTAAAGCTTCCTATTGGGGAACACGGTTCTCACGCATCACCCCAGGTCTGCATATTTCTGCCATAACCATAAGAAAAACCGAGGTCCTTTCTAATTGGCTCCTTTCCCTTGCAGTGGCTGGTGAACTACTTCGGCTCCCTTTCCGTGGAAGATTCCTTGGAATGCTTGCGGGCGATGCTGTCGGCAAACATCCGCCAGAACTTGCAGATCTGCGTCCAGGTGGCTTCCAAGTACCATGAGCAGCTTTCAACTCAGTCGCTCATTGAGCTCTTCGAGTCATTCAAGAGTTTTGAAGGTAGGGCGGTTGGGTTCCCACGCCACACTCAAGTTCTGAATCCATACCTCTGACTGCCTTGGTTCCTTCTGGGTATCTCTTGGCCCGTTGAGATGAGCCACCTTGTCTTGAAGTCATCAGGACAAGTAGTTGTCTTGTCCTCTTCGGTTGGTAGAGACAAGATGGTGGCCATCACTGCTCAGTTGAAGTTGTCCTCTTTTGTCCCAAAGGTGCTTTTTCAGAAGGCAACTGGACTTTGTTTTTCCTTGAAGGCTCATCCAAGAAGCTTCTCCAGTTCTGACTGAATGGTGGAAGATGGAAGGGTTTATATTCCTTGCAGTCATCTAGTCGTTAGCACTCTCTCTGAGAGTTGTGGAGGCTGCTTGGAGGTTCCACACCCATTTGCACTGTTCAGGTGACCCTGAGGGCACAGATAACCCTCCGAGTGGCCTCAACGATCCTCAGAGAGAGCGCTAACAACCAGATGAGTGCAAGGAATATAAATCCTTGTGACTGCATTTTATGACAGTTTTGCCAAAAACGGGCATTTATTTACAGTTTTCAGCAAGACCGCTCTCAGAAGAAGCCATCGTTTATTCGCTTAATAAACACGTGATTCACTCATCCACCACTGCTACCCAAAAAAAGTTGTAAAATCAGTTTGGTCGCATGACTGACCTGTTGAATGTCTATCACATCATAAGGATAGTAATGGGCATGCTCTATTATTTTCGTATGTCGAGGACTACCTGTACAGAGGAAATGAGGTTGGAAAAAGCTGCTTTAGATCTCCTTTTGTTATTTCAGCATCAATGAGAGACTCACACTTAACATTTCCTTGAAAGCAATTGAATTGTGGTTGCAAGCAAACGTTTTCAGCACATGAAAAATCTGTTACACGGGGTCCTTAGTGCTCTCTGAGCTTGGTTGTTTTCTTTCAGATGTTGCATTACCAAACTAGGTAACTTCATCAGTGCACTATTAATCTAAATTCAGTAATATATTAATCTTTTAATGTAAGTTCACTAATATAAGTGTGGGTTCCTTGGTGCTCTCTGAGCTTGGTGGTTTTCTTGCAAACATTTCATTACCCAACTAGTTAACGTGTTCAATATAAAAGGAGAGCACAACTGCACTCCCTGCTAGCACTGATGATGTTACCTAGATAGGTCATGAAATATCTGCAAGGAAACAACCAAGCTCAGAGAGCAACAAGGACCCCTCATTTCAGACCTGAGCTACAAATATTCTCCTCTATCAAAATCCATTACTCCCAGCGCCAACGATTTCTGACAGATTCTTTTCATGATTACTCCTTTTCTTTTCCACTCCCTTCAAGGTCTCTTCTACTTCCTGGGCTCTATCGTTAACTTCAGTCAAGACCCGGACGTGCATTTCAAATACATCCAAGCTGCTTGTAAAACCGGCCAAATCAAAGAGGTGGAAAGAATTTGCAGGGAGAGCAACTGCTACGATCCGGAACGCGTGAAGAACTTTCTCAAGGTAACGGGATAAGAGTGACAGCCCCCCCCCCTTTTTTTTTTTCCATATTGGGACCTTACTTATACTTGTTCTGACCTAGGCTTCCTTAGAAATTAAAACAGCACAAACTTAGTCCCGGCAAACCTCTTTAATTCATAAGGCTGTAAATTACTTTCATTTACAGTCCGCAAGGTTTGATAAACAGTCTTTCAGGGGAAGGTTATCAACACCCACCTATCTCACGTGCAACGCTGCTAAAGAACTAATTTCCAGATGCAGGGCAAGGCCAAATTTGACACAGAGTAACAAACAGAATTTTCAATTCTTGAATCGGCCAGATGAACTAATTGCTTCCTGCAAAAGCTCATGTCCCATTCGCTTCTCTTTTATGTCTTATGGGAGGGGCCAATCCTCTCCAGGCCTTACTCCCAAGTCGACCCTGTTTTCTTAATTGTTCCTGTCTCCTGGCAGCTCTGCACATGCGCACACTAGGAACAGGCTCACGCTGTTCTTCTGCCTTGCTGATGTCAGACTCCGGAGACTCCGGAGGCAGCAAAGAACTACCAGATGGCCTTGGCCCCCTCTCTGCCTCCGACTCAGAGCCATCGTCCGAGCCTTCCCCAGACTCCAGGACTGGCCCACATTCCTCCCCAACCTCCTCACTGTCCAAATCTGCCAGCTCTGCTGGCCACTGGCGGGCCACAACAATACTAAAGGCCGTATTGGTTCTCTACATGGTGAGACAAATGCAGAGTTTTTCAAACTTGGTAACTTTAAGATGGGTGGACTTTGACTCCTAGAATTCTGGGAATTGAAGTTCATCCATCGTGCCAAGTTTGAAAAACGTTGGACTAGGAAAACGTTGAGGAAGAGCCTGGTGTTATTGAATCCACAGATGGGATAGGAATTTGTTAGCATAAAGAGCAGGTTGGACCAGTTTGCTTGGGGTGAAGAGATCCAGAATTCCATATTTGAACTCATAAAATAAAAGCTGCAAAGTTTTTATTTTGTTTTTGCAAGTTTCCAGGATTCTGTACCTTACCCCTAATTCATGCCTTAAATCTTAACTGATCTAGGTGACTCGTTTTTTTGATCAACTCAAGTCCAGCTTTCAGATGGTCAAATCTGAAAATGTGTCCATGTTTGGTTGCCAACCTAAGCTTGGTTGCTTTTTTTTTTTTAATTTGATTTATATGCCGCCCTTCTCCGGAGACTCATGGCGGCTTACAATGCGTTAAGCAATTTCTTGCTTTCTTGCAGACATTTCATTACCCAACTAGGTAGCATCCTCAGTGCACTTAAATCAGTGACACCTCTACTGTGGATGCCCTCCTTCCTGAATAAAAAGGGGAAGAAAAGGGTAATGATTCAACTCAGTTCTGAATTCTCACCAGACAGGTGCTGTTTCATTGAAAGGAAAAAAAATTTAGATCAGTAATTTGTGTATAAATCCTGTAAAGAGCTACTTATGAGTATAGGTAGTCTTTATGCACACCTGTAAGAGAAACATTTTGCAACTTGGACAGAGATACAGTATGAAGGATGTCTGAAGGAAGATGTTTCTTTTGTGGTGTCTTTGGTGCTCTCTGAGCTTGGTGAATTTCTTGCAGACACTTCATTACCCAACTAGGTAACATCATCAGTGCTAGAAGGGAGTGGGGTTTGCTCTCATTTTATAAACTAGTGGCTAGCTTGTCAGTATTGGTGGGACCCCACTCCCTTCTAGCTCTGAAGATGTTACCTAGTTGGGTAATGAAATATCGGCCAAAAAAAAAAACCAAAAAACAGCCAACCTCAGAAAGCACCAAGGACCCCAAAGCCTGCCCTACAAATATTCTCTTTTCTTGATTGTTTCTTCTGTTTGCTCTACTTTTCCCTGAATTCCGCAGAGGGACAGCGGGCAATCATCAGGTGATGGAGGGCTGCTAGAGATAGCTCTCTGCTCAAGGGACACCAGCATCTTGGACTAATTCAGAAGATCACTTGTGTTATTTTACAGGTGTTAATTTAAAGGGCCACGAGATTCCTGCTATACAGAGACGTAAAACTCTTGCTCTGGCATATGCAGCCATTATACACAAGGTTGCAATTGCCACTCACTCGGATTGTCTGGGGAGAAAACAGACAGAAGGGTTGGCATAGGTAGTTAGGGTTTCAAGTTCACTCAACCTCCTTCTTGGAGAGCAACGTAGAAATCATCGTTCTTTGTGTCCATCGTTTTCTGATCAGTCTGTTGTCTTTTGTGCTTTTTCCGGGTGTCTATGGATTATTCAGGACATGTACCAGGTAATTTCCCATTAGAGGCCTCGCTGATCAGCTCACACCTTTGGTCTCCACTCCTGCGTAGTGTTATGGCTGGAGAATTCTGGGAGGTGCAGTCCTAATGCAGCTGTAGGGCGCCAGATGGAGGAAACAGTGCATAGGTTAACTTCCTGGGACTGGGTCTCGAAAACAGTGCAGCGGTGTGGCTTAATTGGTAGCCTTGGCATATCATTCAATACAGGTAGTCCTCAACTTAACAATCACAGTTGAGCCCAACGTTTCTGTTGCTAAGTGAGAAAGTTAAGTGAATGTTGTCCCGTTTTATGACCTTCCTTGTTATGTGAATCGCTGCCGTTGTTAGGTTAGTAACACGGTTGTTAAGTGAATCTGGCTTCCCCACTGACTTTGCTAGTCAGAAGGTCGCAAAAGGGGGTCATATGATCCTGGGACATTGCAACTGTCATAAAAACGAGTAAGTTTCCAAGTGTCTAAATTTTGATGATGTGATCATCTGGATGCTGCAACGGTCGTAAATATGAACAACGGTCACAAGTTGCTTTTCTCAGTGCCGTTATAACTTTGAGCAGTCACTAAATGAACTGTGGTAAGTCAAGGACTACCTGTAGCCTCCAGTCTATTCCCACAGAGAGGAGAGGGACCTCACTTTTTATGAACTTAAAAACGTTTAATGAACAGGGTTGCCGATGGAGTTCCCTAAAAAAGAAAAAAAAGAAAAGATTTTGTGCTGAAATAAACTCAGATTCTACACAGAACTACTCAGATAACCACTATAAAAAGGCAACAAATCAATTTTAAACCAAATTAATTTTACTTATTTAATAGATACAATATGATATGATGCATAGAAAAATGTAGATTTGGTTAAATTTTAAAATTAAAAAACAAACAAACCTAGAAACCCAGACAGGGAATTGAAAAAGTCAGATCTGGATTTAAAAACGCAGCACTAGCAACCTTAGGGTGGAGTTATAAATTCTCCATTAAGGGACCATTGGGAAAAAAATCAGCTAAGGACATTTTGTCACAATCACTCCTTTGCCTAGAACAGGGGTTTGTGGACTTCAACTCTCAGAATTCTGGTTGAGGAATTCTGGGAATTGAAGTCCGTAAGTCTTGCCAAGGTTGGACACCTCTGGCCTAGATCGTGCTACATTGATTACGATTCAGGGATTAAAAAAAGTTTCAGCCCCCTGCTTCAAACATTTGGCTTACCAGAAAGAATCTCATTTAATTAAGTGAAAATCTTCCTTTCAAATGAAGGCAGTCTTGAGTATCAATTCCCAGCTTTTACCCATAACACATGTATTAGCAAGCAGAATTAGAGAAACATTTATATTTTTCCAGTTGGCAAAAATTTCCCTATCTGGATATCTGGGAATTGTTTAAACTCTGCAATTTATGAGCCTGTGGGAGGGGAAAAAAGCCGCCTGTATATCTTATTTCTTGCAATCCCAGAGTTCATCCTGCGCACTCAGTAATTGCTGCAGCTGATCAATACGATGTTTAGAATAGGCTTGTAATCCTTTGTCGTCTTGTGCTTTTGGTAAAACTCTTTCTGGAACCTTGAGCTGGCTGGAAAGCCTGGATAGTTTTAATATGAATGATCCATGTAAGAACTTGAAAAAGACTTTGAAATGTGTCCTTTTAAGGAGAGATTTGAATTAAGAGTTCAGTTGTTCCTGGCTAGTTGACCTCTTGGGCTTATCCATGCAAAGATTTATCACTTACTGTCTGGTTGCCATTTTATCTTTGCTATATTAGGTGTTTTTAAAAGATTCAGTGATTATTGTTGTCTTTTTGCTATAGAGCTGGGCAGCTCTAGACAGCCATTAAATCAATCAATCATCCAATTTTTGCTTTCTGTTTGCAGGAAGCCAAGTTGACAGACCAGCTCCCGCTGATCATCGTTTGCGACCGCTTTGATTTTGTCCACGACCTCGTCCTGTATCTGTATAGGAACAATCTTCAGAAATATATTGAGATCTACGTGCAAAAGGTAAGGCCATCTGTTATGGCACAGGGTCCTCTGGAGTGGGCAGCTACATCCAATCTAATGAGCTGACTAGCCTAGACTTGACTTGAAATTGACTTGACTTGAATGATGGCCTCAGGTGAACCCAAGTCGTCTGCCGGTGGTCATTGGCGGCCTGTTGGACGTGGACTGCTCTGAAGACGTCATCAAGAATTTGATCCTGGTAGTGCGAGGCCAGTTCTCCACTGATGAACTTGTCGCTGAAGTGGAAAAAAGAAACAGGTAATTTCCTGCGAATTCATCATATGCTTCAGTTCCAGGGCTAACGACTGGCGGAATAGCCAATATTTATTTTATTTTTGTTTTGTTTTGTTCTGTTTCTAGGATTGTCAGTCTGCCAGTAAGGAGTAGGATACCGGTGGGAACTCTCATTGTCCCTTGATAAAATGGGGGAAAGCCACAATTTTAAAAATGGATGCAGGGACTTGGAACTTGCTTTGTAGTTTGGCCCCTTTGACATTACTCGGGGTGAATTTTTTTCCTATTTAATGCTACTTATATTCTGCTGATTAAAGAAAAATCATAGGGCAGGCAACACTATTAGCATCTAAAAAAACTATACTCGGACTGATCAACCAATCAACCAATCCGATCATCTTCATTTGCAGCAAAGCATCCCAAATAAACCAATTATATCTTGGCTTCTTGCCGAAATAATAGTAACCTTTGTGCTGCAGGCTCCTGGATCATGCTGCCTATTTCACTATTGAATGACTGGGTGGCTTACAACAGCAGAAAGACAGTAATATAAAAGAGGTTTCTTAGTCCATTAACAACCTCTGGGGAGGGACAACCAGAGGTGGGATTCAGCCGGTTTGGACGAACAAATATTAATATTATGTCCGGTTCGGTGAAATGGTAGTACTGACAACCGACTGCCCCCCCCCTCCCCGAGTCCCCATGCGGCCTGTTTTTGCTCCCAGGGGGGGTGCAGGAGGCCGATCGCTGCCTGTCACACACCCTGCCCATGGCCATGCCCACCCAGCCGGTCATTAGGACAGAGAACCGGTTGTTAATTTATTTGAATCCCACCACTGGGGACAACCCCTTGGAGCTCCATCTCCATTGACAGAGCCAGGTTTTCCAGCCCTCCTGGAAAGCTAAAAGGCTGGGGCAGATCTCATCCCGAGAGGAACAATGTTCCAGAGGGCAGGAACCGTGGCAAAGAAGACTCTCTTTCTGGACGTTGTCGGCTGAAGTTCCTCGGATCTGAGGCATACCCCTTCTTGTGGAATGAGTGGGGTGCGCCAATCCCATTGGGGTGAGACAGTTCCTCGGGTAATCTCAGAATTGCTTACTGAGTTTCCTCAAAGTCTTGGAAAGCTGTTAAGCAGCACAACAGCCTGCTTCCTGAAGGTTGCAGGTGCTCCATCACCGAAGGCTTTCAAGAAAAAAGGCGAGACAATTGTCCAAGATGATCCTGGACAAGGGATTCCTGCAATTTGCAGAAGGTTGGATTCCATGATCTCCAAGGTCCTTTTCAACCCTAGGATGGTTTAATGAGAGCAATCTGGGTCTTCAATGTGACCCAGACAGTAAATTGCTGTTGCTATAACCATAAAATAAGAGGAGATTACTTCTTGAAGTTTAGCAACTGGATAGAGAAACAAAGCCAGATAACAAATGCATAAAAATATGAAGTGTAGCTTCAAGATTCTCCTTTAAATCTGCCTGCCAGCTTCTTCTGTACTTTTGACCATGCCTGGCTGGGGAATTCTGGGGGTTGAAGTCCACAAGTCTTAAATTTGCCAAGGTTGGAGACCCCAGTCATAGAAGACGACAACAACAACTGTGACCACAGTTTGGGAGCTGTCTAAAACCCAAACGCCTATTCTCTCTTTAGGTTGAAACTCCTCCTCCCATGGCTAGAGGCCAGAATTCACGAGGGTTGCGAAGAACCAGCTACACACAATGCCCTGGCTAAAATTTACATCGATAGTAACAATAACCCAGAAAGGTTTTTGCGAGAAAACCCTTATTACGACAGCCGCGTGGTGGGGAAGTACTGTGAGAAGAGAGATCCTCATCTGGCTTGCGTGGCTTACGAGCGAGGACAGTGTGACCAGGAGCTGATCAACGTGAGTCTCTTGGGAGAGGGTGGCCAAAAACAGATGGGAAGTAGATTCCTGATTCATTCTTCTGAGGCTGTGGAATCCCTTTGATACAGAGCAGGGGTGGTGAACCACGGCCCTTGCATGACTTGTGGACTTCAACTCCCAGAATTCCTGAGCTAGCCATGCTGGCTCAGGGATTCTGGGAGTTGAAGTCCACAAGTCATGGAAGGGCCGTGCTTCCCTGCTGGCTCAGGGATTCTGGGAGTTGAAGTCCACAAGTCATCATAGGATTGTAGTTCCGCACCCCTGATATTTGGAGTCTCAACTTATGGCCACAATTGAGCTACAGATGTTCTCTTCAGTTGGCCTCCTGCACTGATAATGGTGATTGGTACAGACTCTTTTGTAAAGACCTTTTTTGGGGTTTTTTTTTTTACATTCTCTGTGGCCCTTTATTATTATTTTTTTTAAAATTTGATTTATATGCCGCCCTTCTCCGAAGACTCAGGGCGGCTTACAATGTGCTCAGCAATAGCCTTCATCCTTTTGTATATTTATACAAAGTCAGCTTATTGCCCCCACAACTGGGTCCTCAATTTACCTACCTTAGAAAGGATGGAAGGCTGAGTCAACCTTGAGCCTTGGCGAGATTCGAACCCTGCAGTAATTGCAGGCAGCTGGTCTTAATAACCAGCTTAATAACAGGGTGCCTTAAACCACTGTACTACCAAGGCTTTAAGCTTGCTCGTTCATGGGAAGTGAAGCAATTGCTATCCTTGGTTTGTACATTTGGGGGAACTGAGTCTAGGCTCTGACTTGCTCAGAGCCCTGTAGGAAAAGCCTGTTCCAAAACCAGTTAAAAATCTAGCAGGTTTATTTTCCCCCTTCGTTTTTCAGGTTTCAGAAACCAAGTCGTGAAACTTTGGGGTTTTTTGATGTTCTCTGATCTTGGTGGGTTTCCTTGCAGATGTTTCATTACCAGGTAACGTCATCAGTGTTAGATGATAATGATGATGCTGCCTAGTTTGGCAATGAAATATAATATCCGTAAGCCATAATATCCTAACAGCCAAGCTCAGAGAACATCAAGGACCTCATAATTCCAAGCCACAACTATAAATATTCTCTTACTGCGAAACTTTCTTCCTTCCCCCACCAAAGGAGGCCCTCATCCTCATTGTGTCAACCCCTTTGTCCTCCAGGTATGCAATGAGAATTCACTCTTCAAGAGCCTGTCCCGTTACCTGGTGCGCCGTAAGGATCCAGAACTGTGGGCCAGCGTGCTGTTAGAAAGCAACCCTTACCGGCGGCCTCTCATTGACCAGGTACGCTCGCTTGACGGCCCCGGGTTTGCTTCCCCGCGGGATGAGTTTGAAAGAAGCAATCCTTGGTTGACCGTTGCAACCTCTTTGGTTGGCAGGTTGTGCAGACAGCTCTGTCCGAGACTCAGGATCCCGAAGAGGTCTCTGTTACTGTCAAGGCTTTCATGACCGCTGACCTCCCGAATGAACTTATTGAACTGCTGGAGAAAATTGTCCTGGATAATTCCGTGTTCAGCGAACACAGGTTGGTACTTTGCGTGTCTGTCAATCTTTCTGTCTGTCCAGGGGTTTTGTCTACCCACCCACCTATCTACCTGTCCATCTTTGTGTATATGCCTGCATTGAGGTAACCCTCGACTTAACGACCACAATTGAGGCCAAAGTTTCTGTTGCTTAAGCGGCTCAGTTGTTCAGTGAGTTTTGTCCCATTTTATGACCTTTCTTGCCACGGTTGTTAAGTGAATCCCCGCAGTTGGTAAGGGAATCCCCATTGACTTTGGGGGTCGCAAAAGGCGATCACATGACCCCAGGACACTGCAACCATCATCAATACAAATCAGTGGCCAAGCATCTGAATTTTGATGACGTGACCATGGGGATGCTACAGGGATCATAAAGTGTGAATAACTATCAATAACTCACTTTTTTCAGTGCTGTTGTTAATTCAGGCAGCCACTAAGCAAACTGTTGTAACTCGAGGACTACCTGTATCGCTCTTTTCTGTCTACCCATCTTTCTATCTATCAATATTTCATCTACCCACCTGCCTACCTAGTTAATAAATGGATGGCTGCCCAACACACACACTCACACGGGTGACTCCAGTTGGCTTACAACATGAAAAACCATAACCTAAAAACCCATAAGCCCCACACCACTCATCCCCACGGTAGCAGCAATACAATCAAATCAACCACTTGATTGACTCCCTCCCCATTTGGGGTCTCCAGACCCGCTGACGAAACTACCTAAGTGGGGCCTTTCGGAAAAGCAATAAGGTGGGGTCCAACTGTCCCATGGAGAGAATGATGTTCCATAGGGAAGGGGCCACCACTGAGAAGAATCTTTTTTGTGGGCCCACAAGATGTACCGTATTTTTCGGAGTATAAGACGCACCTTAGTTTTTGGGGAGGAAAATAAGAAAAAAGCTGATTGGCAGCTGTTCCAGAGGTGAATTTTAGCAACAGGTTCCTTGGTTGTGAGCTCTGTGCCTTGCTTTTTTTTTTTTTTTTTTTTGCTTTTTTTTTCTGCCTCTGAAACTTCTGAAACTCTGTTTCAGAGAAAACTTTTTTTCCTGCCTCTGAAAGCCTCCAAAACAGAGCTTCAGAAAAAAAGCCTCTGAAGCTCTGTTTGGAGGCTTTTTTTCTGAAACTTTTTTTCTGATGTTTTTTTCAGCCTCTGAAACCTCTGTTTGAGAAGCTGGGCGGGGCTGCATTTGGAGTATAAAACGCACCCAGATTTTCACCCTCTTTTTTGGGGGAAAAAGGTGCGTCTTATACTCTGAAAAATACAGTACATCCCTAATTGATTAGGACCCATCACATACCTTGTCTTCCCCTTTTTGATGGGTCATTTGATCTTTTCCCCTTCCCCATAATACAGGCAGTCCTCGACTTACAACCCCAATTGAGCCCAAAATTTCTGTTGTTAAGTGAGACACTTGTTAAGCATGTTTTGCCCCATTTTATGACCTTTCTTGCAATAGTTGTTAAGTGAACCACTGCAGTTGTTAAAAGTTAGTAACCTGGTTGTTAAGCGAATCCGTCTTCCCCCCCCCCCTCCCATCGACTTCACTTGTCAGAAGGTCGCAAAAGGGGATCACATGACCCTGGGACGCTGCGACCGTCGTGAACATAAGTCAGTTGCCAAGCGTCTGAATTTTGATCAGATGTTCCTGGGGAGGCTACTAAGGCCGTAACTGTGAAGAATGGTAATAAGTCACTTTTTTCACAGCTGTTGAAACTTTGAACGGTCACTAAATGAATGGTTGTAAGTTGTATATGGAGTAGCGACTTTCTTCTTTTCACTATTCAAACTCTTAAAGTAGACAAATCAGGGATAAGGACTGTGGTCTCTAAATTAGTGTTTCCAAACTTTGATAATTTTAAGACATGTGGAATTTTAAGACATATGGACTTCAACTCCCAGAATTCCCCAGCCAGCAATGCTGGCTGGGGAATTCTGGGAGTTGAAGTCCATATGCATCTTAAATTTGTGTGTTCAAGTCCAGTAAGTCTCCAGCTTATGATGATGATCCATTTGCATTTTTATTGCTTTTTTTTTTTTTTTTTTTAAGGAATCTCCAGAACCTCCTCATTCTGACAGCCATCAAGGCCGATCGCACCCGGGTCATGGAATACATCAATCGCCTGGATAACTATGATGCCCCTGACATTGCCAACATTGCCATCAGCAACGAGCTCTTTGAAGAAGCCTTTGCCATCTTTCGGAAATTTGATGTCAACACTTCTGCCGTCCAGGTAACTTCGGCCCTTCAGAGCCGAATTTGATGTGCCGACAACGGCTGAAAGTGGCTTTGATCTTTGGCCTTGACTTCCCTCTCCTGATGCGCCTCTAAAACCCATCCGGTCTTTGCTAAAGTTAGCAAAGTTAAAGTATTAACGTTATAAAGTATTAAAGTTATAATACCCTCTTTTTTGTGGGGTCCTTGGTGCTCTGTTGGGCTTGGTAGGTTTTTTGCAGACATTTCATCACCAAACTAGGTATCGTCATCACTCCACTCCACTCCACTCTATTCAGTCTATGGAGGTGTTCAGTCCTTCGGGAGAAGGGCGGTATAGAAATAAAATTATTATTATTAAAAATTATTATTAGTCATCCAGGTTATGGCATGTCCCAAAGGTGCTTTTTCAAAAGGACTTTGTTTTTTTCCTTGAAGACGTTTCGCTTTTAATCCAAGTAGCTTCTTCAGTTCTGATTGAATGTAGAGGATGGAAGGACCCACAAAGTCCCCATTCTGGACAGAGAGGACTGCTGGTTTGAAAGAGGGGGTCAAAAAGGCCATCTGTATATTAAGATTGAATAGCCCCCCTCTCAACAGAGGAGGAGGGATACGACACCGCCTATCTCCTGTTTACAACACAGTCCAAGAAGGCACCACACCCATTTGCCTCACTCAGGTGACTCTGAGGACACAGATAAACCTCCAGGTGGCCTTAATGACTCTCTAAAAGAACGCAAATGACCAGATGACTGCAAGGAATATAAATCCTTCCATCCTCCACCATTCAGTCAAAACTGAAGAAGCTTCCTGGATAGGAAGCGAGACATCTTCAAGGGAAAAACTAAAGTCCCGTTGCCTTTTGATAAAGCATCTTTGGTACTCTACTCAGTAGAGTACTGTACTCAGTAGAGGAAAGTTCCAAGATGGGACTGCAATTTTTTGCACCCTTTCTTCACCCACATAGGTTAAGTGGGCTCAGTTCCAATTGTCTTGGCTTAAGGTGCCTATAACTTCCATCTGGCTGGCTAATGATGTAATTCAGTAATTCTCAATGTTTTCTTTACCACGGATCTCCTTTAAATACATACCTTTTGTGGCCACGGACCATGGCCACGGATCCCCAAAACTCAAGATTTAAATCATGACATTTTTTTTTCAAGCCTTCACAGACCCCACCCCACCCCCGTGATGACATCACAGCCCCCTGAACGGTCCACAGACCACAGGTTGAGACTCCCTGACATTTTAAAAAATTTCTTGACATCAGGTCTTATCTTGCTCTTTTGGATTTTTTTTATAATTGAGCCCACCTTCGCAAGAATCTGGTAGAAAGTTATCGCTCTCTCTCTTTTGCTAGGTTTTGATCGAGCACATCGGGAACCTGGACCGGGCCTATGAGTTTGCCGAACGTTGCAATGAGCCGGCAGTGTGGAGCCAGCTTGCTAAAGCCCAACTCCAGAAAGGGATGGTGAAAGAAGCCATCGACTCCTATATCAAAGCAGACGATCCGTCGTCCTACATGGAAGTTGTCCAGGCTGCCAACGCAAGCGGTAAGGATTGGGCCCTGTTTTTCTTCCTTTCCCCTGCTCCCCATTACGTAGCCTTCGCGAGAACACAAAATGTGTCTCCAGTGGCCCTCACGCGGCCCTCCCCAGTTCCGTTTTCCATGGCAGAGCGCTGCAGGAGGTCGTTGCACCCAAAAACGGAGCCTGGGAAGGGTGCCCCTGACACGACTGATGTTGAGCTGGCCATGCCCATCCTGGCCCACCCACCCAGCACCTGAGTTCAAACACAACCCTGATGTGGCCCTCAATGAAATCGAGTTTGACACTCCTGCTCTAGGTGGAAACAAGTGTTTTCCATTGGAGAGCAAAAGTCTTTCCCAATCTGTTGTTTACAAAATCTGGAATCTTGGTCAGGAGATTGGAGAGGCTGAGCTAGAAGTTGAATCTGTAACGTTCATGTAGAGGCTCGCTAGAAGAGAAGCCAGGTAGTCCTCGACTTACGACTACAATCGAGCCCAAAACTTATGTTGCTAAGCAAGGCATTTATGAAGTGAGTTTTGCCCCATTTTGCGGCTTTTCTTGCCACCGCTGTTAAGCGAATTATTGCAGATGTTAAGTTAATAACCTGGTTTGTTAAGTGAACCTGCCTTCCCCATTGACTTTGCTTGTCAGAAGGTCACAAAAGGGGATCACATGACCCCAGGACATGGCAATCGAAGAGGGGGGGAAAAGAGTCGGTTGCCAAGGGACTCAGTGTTGATCACGTGACCAAGGGGATGCTGCAATGGTCATCAATGTGAAAAATGGCCATAAGTCGCATTTTTTCAGTGCCATTGTAACTTTGGACGGTCACTAAATGAACTGTTGTAAGTTGAGGACTACCTGTATTTGTAGCTCAGGATTGAACTTGTGGGGTCCTTGGTGCTCTCTGAGCTTAGAGAGGGTTTTTTTTTTTTTGCAGGCCTTTCATTATCAGACAAACAAACATTAAACCAAAAACTAATTCAAGAACATTCTCACCAACACTGACAGGACAAGCCACTAATATATAGAAACGTAGAAAACTCATAACAGAAAAAGACCCCGGGAGTCCATCAAGTCTGCCCTTTGAGTTTTTTGTTTTGGTTTTCTTTTTAGTTTGTGTGGTTTATTATTTTTGAAATATTTTAATGCTTTTATTTTTTTATTTTTTAAGTTTTGTCAGATGATGTGACGTGTTTTATGACAAGCATGTTAAACTCACTTAAATGACTGACCGACTACCTCCGCTGGAAGTTGGTTCCAAGCTTCCTCCTTTGAACTTCGCTCCTGTCAGTTTGAGGTTATGTCCCCATGTTCTTGGTTCTTCGCTTAATATTCAAAATACTGCTATTTATTTATTTATTTATTTATTTATTTATTTATTTATTTATTTATTTATTTATTTATTTAATTTTTATATCGCCCCCTCTCCCGAAGGACTCGGGGCGGTCAACAGCCAAAATTAAAAAACATACAATATAAACATTAAAATACTATAAAAACAAAATTAAATTTATATTGGCTTTCTAGAACCTTATTCATGCCCTTAATAAGGTTAATCCAAGGAGATTTTTACCAACACTGCCAGGGCAAACCGCTAATATATAAACAAAGAGCAAATCCCACCCTTCTAGCATTGATGATGTTACCTAGTTAGGTAATGAAATGTCTACAAGAAAACAAGCTCAGAGAGCACCAAGGATCTCACATATCTCTTGGGGTCCCATTGACTCCTCTTTCCACCAGAGTCTTCCACGTTTCTCGATTTTCCTCGTGTTGATTAGAAAAGTGACAGAAACCTCTGAAACGAGAGATAGCTTCTAACATGAACATCGGCTGTCCCTCTTCCCGTCTCTTTCCCCGAGCGAATGCAATTCGAGTGGTCATCTTCGCCATTCAACACGGTTCTCTCTTCAGATCCCTTTCTCTGCGCACATCTGTACGCAGGCTAGAGGTTGTCACCTCTCCCAACGGGAAAAGAGCCCGTGTACTTGTGAAGTACATTTATTCGGCAACAGATGTGTGAACAGACATGCCCAGTATAAAGAGTGAACGACAAAGAAGTGGATTGTTTGGCTGACCTGATTTTTTTTCCTCTCCCCCCCCTCCCTCCCAGTTTTGGGAAGCTTGTGTTCCACTGTGCAAGAATGAGCAACTGTTTAGCTCTAATAAAATTCCACACACAGCCCGAGCTTAAAGTAGAATTTAATCGGCACACTGATGGCTCAGTCTTTTTGATTTCGCCAGGGCTGCACATACTGGGATGCCTCTCTCTTTCCTTCCCCCCACTTCCCATTCCTGATTTTAAAGGGATGTTTGTCACCGGCTGAGCACTGCCCCGGCAAGGCTGGCATTGCCATGACCGTTAAAACCTCCTCTCCTGTCTCCTTTTCGAAGAATAGGAACTGAACGGCCCTCAAATGGATCCTGCAATGTGACTGGGAGCTGACTCCCCCCCCCACTTTTCTTTTGTCCCCCCCTCTTAGGCAACTGGGAAGAGCTGGTGAAGTACTTGCAGATGGCCCGCAGAAAGGCCCGGGAATCCTACGTGGAGACGGAGCTCATCTTCGCACTGGCCAAAACAAACCGCCTGGCCGAACTGGAAGAATTCATCAACGGGCCCAACAACGCCCATATTCAGCAAGTGAGAGCTTCCCTCCTCGGTTTTTTTTTAATCTGCAGGTCGGGGGTTTATTCCTTAATCCGCGGATTAGACTTCTGCCTTCCATCTCTGCAGGGTTGGGAAGGTCGGTAGTTTCTCCCCCCCTCCCCCTTTTTAAAAATTTATTATTTATTAAATTTTTATGCTGTCCGCCTTCCCTACAAGGCGACTGAGCGATGTTTGTAAGAATTGCCACACAAATGTAGCATTTCCTTTATTTTTTATTCCCCCCCCACCCCTTCCTCTTGTCTGCTGGTTGTTAATGGGATGGAGACTCTTAGGCAGGATTTGGGAACCTTGGGCAGTGGGGCGGGTGAAGGAGGAAGAGAGAACCGGCGTTGGAAAGAAGCTGGTTCAAATCTCCACCCTGCCCTGGTGCCCTTGAGCTGATCATAGGTTCTTCTCTCACCTCACAAGGTGGTTGTAAGGAAAACAAAGGAGGAGGGAGGGAGCTGGGTTGTGGTTGCTGCTCTGATCTCTTTGTGGGATGTGGAGAACAAATGAGGACAACTAAATCCTTAGACTTTATGTGTTTGGTTGCAGCTTTAACATACTCAACAACGGGGGTGATTTGGGCAATGAGTTTAAGATACCCAACCTAGCCAACTGAAGGTCTGAGCACAGAAGAGATGGTGGAGGGATATGAGTGAGATTTTGGTAGGCAGCGGGGGATGCTTGGAGTGAGGCCAAACTGCGCAAGAGGAATCCGAACAAATTGGAAGTTTGTAGATACAGGAAGTCCTCAACTTACAACCCTTTGTTTAGTGATGGTCCGAAGTTACAACGGCACTGAAAAAAGTGATTTATCGGTGTTTTTCACACAAGCATCCCTGTGGTCATGTGATCAAAATTCAGACACTTGACAATTGTAACATGGGGCGAAACTCATTTAACAACTCCCTTGCTTAACAACAGAAATTTTGGGCTCAGTTTCGGTCGTAAGTCAAGGACTGCCTGTGTAGCATTTTTCCCTTAGTGAATGTCTTAGTGAAAGTGAATGTCTTAAAACTATGCTTCTCAACTCTAGCAGCTTTTAAGACCTATGTACTTCAACTCTTTTAAGACCTATGCACTTCAGTGGCTGGCTGGGGAATTCTGGGAGTTGAAGTCCACGCGTCTTAAAGTTGCTAAGGTTGAGAAACCGTGACTTAAAGACTCACAGTGAGACTCTATGGTTGAAGAGAGCTTCAAACCATTGAAGTGTCCTATGTAGGCTGACTGACTAGAGATCTCCATCATCAGAGAAGATCTTTTATATATTCATATCCAACTTCAAGGTGGCACACTTAGCAATTTTTCCCAGGATACCCAACCTGTAAACTAAACAGTGGTCCAACCTCATCCACTGTTACAGCTGAGGGTGGACTAGAACCGCTTCTAGTCTGTACCTTCAGGATCAGAGGTGGGTTTCACATATTGTTACCACCGGTTTGATGCACACGTGCACACTTGCTTTGCACGCGCACCTTCCGTGCATGCACCCGGCCTTCCGCTCATGTGCTTTGCTTGAGTGTGTGCCTTCCACGCATTGTCCTGGTCTCGAAAATATGGCGAAATAGGACAGGATAGCCCTGGGGTGGGTGATCTCTGCTACTGGTTTGCCCGAACCGGCTTAATACCACCTCTGTTCAGGATGATGTAAGAGTGATTTTTCACAGCGTGTTCACACCTTGGTGCTCAGCGTGGCCTAGCTAGGCAGGGGGACTCCAGCCATTCTTTTTACCAATAAACCGCAGACTCACCAGTGTCTTCTTGCTTCCATAGGTTGGTGACCGTTGCTATGAGGAGAAGATGTACGACGCGGCCAAACTTCTGTACAACAACGTCTCCAATTTTGGCCGCTTGGCCTCCACGTTGGTTCATTTGGGTGAATACCAGGCAGCGGTTGACGGAGCCCGGAAGGCAAACAGCACAAGAACGTGGAAGGAGGTGAGTTCTAGGCTCCCCAACTTTCAGGTTTCACCCCAGAAGATGGTGACGGTCTCAATAAGGAGGAAGATGTCTGATCAGAAGTGATACATCTGGATTCATTCATTTTCCCGCCTTTATTATTTTTACAAATAACTCAAGGCAGCAAACATATCCAAGTCACCTTCCTCCTCCTATTTTCCCCACAACAACAATCTGATGAGGTAGGATTGGACCATTGGCCCAAAGTCAGCCAGCCGTCTTTCATGGCCAAGGTGGGGCTACAACTCTAGGCACCAAAGACGATAAGGGATCGGAGGGCTAAATCGTACGATGAATGGTTGTGGAAACTAGGTATATCTAGCCTATCAAAGAGAAGGTTTAAGGAGGGACATGATAGCTGTTTTTTGGTATTTAGGGGGCTGTGACAGAGAAGAGGGGATTGACTTATTCTCTAAAGCAGCGGCCCCCAGTGTCAGCGGTCCAAGTAATGCACCCATTGAAAGCAGAACTCCGAGGCAGGTAGATTTCTCAAAGAACAATTTATTGGACACATCATATTGGCACAACTGGTGAAAACTGACTCTGAAAGTGTCAGATTTTGATATCGTCTCAAATAAAATAAATTGCATTTCCAAACAGATAGTCTTTGAAGAAATTTTTCATTTTATTAAGCACGACAATCTGCCCCCGATCGTGGCGTAGTCAACTCTGACTTCCTGACCCCAAACCCTCCCTTTCCGTTCCCCAAATCTCTGTGTCTCATTGGCCTTCTTCCAAATCACTCTCCCCATATCTACTACCTAAGCTCCCAGGAATGTCCCCCCTCCCTCTCATCTCCTAGGGCAGTGGGTCTCAACCTTCCTAATGCTGCGACCCTTTAATACAGTTCCTCATGTTGTGGTGACCCCCAACCATAAAATTATTCCATTGACCATTGAAAATATGTGTTTTCGGATGGTCTTAGGCGACCCCTGTGAAAGGATCGTTCGACCCCCAAAGGGGTCCTGACCCACAGGTTGAGAACCACTGTCCTAGGGGATATTATCTCCAGGGAAAATAAGTAGGTGAAATGTCAAGCGTCCTCTTGCCAGCTGCTCCTCTTCTTCTTATGTCAGCACTAGAGTAAGTGCAGGTTGAAGTGCTGACAGAAAGTTCCCGTGATTTTCACCTAATTAAAAAGCAAAAGTTCCCCCTTCCCCACATTGTCCAATAGTGGTGCTGGCAGGTTGCCTGGTTACTCCACTCCTCCTCTTCTCAGCCACCTGTTGGAATGACCTTGGTTCCCACAAGAAAACTTCTTATTTTGACAGCAAAGCCGAGCTAATTTCCCCCCTCCCTTTCTCCCCCTCTGCCGTGAAGCCTCAAAGATGGCCTCAGCCAGGTTCGCTTCAAGGTTAACCCGGCCTTTTGGGCACCAGGGATCAGTTCTGTGGAGAGAGGATTTTCTGCAGACCGGAGGGGATGTGGTTTCACATGCCTGCCTGCATCCCATGGATGGGGCTTCGCTTCTTTGCACAGACCAGTTTCTGGCATGCTGCAGACATGTGCCAGTCCACGGACCGGGGGGGTTGGGGACCCCTGTTCTAAAGCACCTGAGAACAGGAGAAGAAGTAACGGGTGAAGCTTGTTAAAGAAAGATCAAACCTAGAAATAAGGGGGGGGGGGGAAATCTGACAGTGAGAACAATTAATCAGTGGAATAGTTTGCCTCCCTGAGTTGTGGGTGCTCCATCACTGGAGGCAGGATTGAACAACCATTTGACCAGGATGGTAGAAGGTCTCCTACCTGAGCAGGGGGTTGGGCTTAGAAGACCTTTGACTCTTTTCCAGACCTATGATTCTGTGTTCTCTTCCCCACCTCCCCATTTGAGCCGCAGTTCCTCAGATTTCCAGCTAGCATACAACAGAATTTGAGAGACCGTGTGCCTCGATTTTTTCCCCCTTCTCCTAAACAGAACTCCAACTCTCTTCCCTTTCCAGGTTTGCTTTGCCTGCGTCGATGGGAAGGAATTCCGCTTGGCCCAGATGTGCGGTCTGCATATCGTCGTGCACGCCGATGAGCTGGAAGAACTCATTAATTACTACCAGGTAATGGGCCACCTGTTGGTTGCTGATGTCCTCCATATTGTAGCTTTACAAGGAAAGAGCTAAAATCTCTTGAAATAAGAGCCGAGGTGGTGCAGTGGTTAGAGTGCAGTACTGCAGGCTACTTCTGCTGACTGCTGGCTGACTGCAATTTGGCAGTTCAAATCCCACCAGGCTCAAGGTTGACTCAGCCTTCCATCCTTCTGAGATTGGTAAAATGAGGACCCTGATTGTTGGGGGCGATAGGCTGAATGTAAACCGCTTAGAGAGGGCGGTAAAGCACTGTGAAGCGGTATATAAGTCTAAGTGCTATTGCTAATGCTATCTCGGCTATTGGACAGTGATTGATGTCTCTCCCCCCTCCCCCCTTTTATTTTTTTTTTCCCCTCTGAAAGGACCGCGGCTACTTTGAGGAGTTGATAACCATGTTGGAAGCTGCTTTGGGACTGGAACGGGCCCATATGGGGATGTTCACCGAACTGGCCATCCTCTATTCCAAATTCAAGCCACAGAAGATGAGGGAGCACTTGGAGCTGTTTTGGTCACGGGTCAACATTCCTAAGGTATCTCTTTTTTTTTGTCCTGATCAGCATCTGGTTTGGAAGATAGAACTTAGAGCCATCTGCCCCCCTTTAGAGGGTTGCATGGAGGAACTAGCTAAAGTCGATACTTGGTGTGGACAGAGAATAAGAATGGCTTTGAGGAACAGCAGTTAACAGAGTTCGGAAGGGAAGGTTCTGGGGCAGGCTTTGTGAGGGACCTTCACCGTCGCCTATTCCAGAGGATGAAAAAAATGATTTAGGGACTTGACGCACAAGGACAGCCTATAGCCATGATGGCGAACCGTTGCCCTAACTCAGCTCCAGCGCGCATGTGCGGGCCGGCCAGCTGATTTTCAGGCCTTCTGGGCCCACCAGAAGTTGGATAGCAGGCCGTTTCCGGCCTCCGGAGGGCATGCCAGTGGGGGGGTGGGGGGGTTGGAAGGCCATTTTCGCTCTCCCCAGGCTCCAAGAAAGCCTCTGGAACCTGGGGAGGGTGGAAAACACGCTTACTGGACCCACCTTTTTGCTGTCACGTTGCATGCGCGGGGGCGGGGGCATTGAATTATGGGTGTGGGCACGCACGCAACCCCCCAAGCTCCCCTCAATTTTGGCACCCGACGGCAAAAAGGTTAGCCATCACTGACCTATAGGAACTTGGTTTTATTCATTCTGACAAAAATTGGAAGGCAAGGTACCATTCAGGTACATTAAAAAGTGCTATGGGGGTTAAGAATGTTAAGAAGATAATTCATGTCTAATCTAATGAAGAGGAAGACTAGGGGTGTCATGATAGCAGCATTCCGATATCTAAGGAGCTGCCACAAAGAAGAGGGAGTCAAATCATTTTCCAAAGTTCCTGAAGGCAGGAGAAGAAGCAATGGATGAAAACTAATCAAGGAGAGTTCCAACCTAGAAATAAGGAGAAATTTCCCGACAATGAGAACAATTAACCAGTGGAACAACTTTTCTCTAGAAGTTGTGGGTGCTCCAACACTGGAAGTTGTTAAGAAGAGATTGGACAACCATTTATCTGAAATAGTATAGGGTTTCCTGCTTGAGCAGGGGGTTGGACTAGAAGACCTCCAAGGTCCCTTCCAGCTCTGTTATTCTGTAGTGTTGTCTGTAAGGTGGTCAAGACCATTTTCCCATAAGAACAGACACGAGAATCTGAAATCCCGAGTACAAATTGCAGCTCCGTAGATGTCATGTAAAGATAGCAACAACCAAAAAGTTGATTCTCCAATCGGGGCAACAATGGAATAGTCTCCCTCTGGAAGTCTGGGGTGTTCCATCTCTGGAAGTTTTTTAGAATAGACCGGATAGCCATCTCTCGGATCAGGTGGCTTAATTTGTTTTGTTTTGTAAACAAACATTGTAAAAGATTGGACTAGTCCTGTCTGACTCCACAATTCTATGATCCTGTGATTTATTGGAAGAGTATCTGTTTTGCCCAGTGGAAGGTCCTGACTTCAATGCCCAACATAACCATTTTAAGAGAAACGGGGGCTTCCCTTTCGTAGCATTGCTGGTAATCTCTTGATTGGCCCACCTAGTTGCAAAATACACAGGGATCCCCTTTGGATTGAGTAAATTGAGACACCTGGGGTAAAGATTCTTGAAAATGTTTGACTGATTAATGTTGGAAGCTCATGCTGGATTAGTTGGGCTAGAGAAGCCCGCCTTCTCATGCTTCAGTTCACAAAATGATTTGTTCCTCCTAGGTTTTGAGGGCCGCTGAGCAAGCCCACCTCTGGGGAGAGCTGGTTTTCCTGTACGATAAATACGAAGAATACGATAATGCTATTATTACCATGATGAACCATCCCACAGATGCCTGGAAGGAAGGGCAGTTCAAGGACATCATCACTAAGGTAGGAGATCTTTCTTGACGTAACTTCTTTAGGTTTCCTTTTTGATGTTCCTGCTTGGTGGAAAATAGGTTGAGGCCACCCATTTTATATCCAGAGTCTTCTGAAGGGTGATCTTAAGAGGGTCTCTCTTGCTGGCTGGGGAATTCTGAGAATTGAAGTCCACAGGTCATAAAGTCGCATTTGTTGTTGTTGTTAGTTGCGAAGTCGTGTCCGACCCATCGCGACCCCATGGACAACACTCCTCCAGGCCTTCCTGTCCTCTACCATCCTCTGGAGTCCATTTAAGCTCATGCCTAGTGCTTCAGTGTCTCCATCCAGCCACCTCGTTCTTTGTCGTCCCCTTCTTCTTTTGCCCTCAATCTTTCCCAGCATTTGGCTCTTCTCCAGTAAGCCCTTCCTTCTCATTCTCATTGGCCAAAGTATTTGCGTTTCATCTTCAGGATCTGGCCTTCTAAAGAGCAGTCAGGGTTGATCTCCTCTAGGACTGACCAGGTTGATCACCTTGCAGTCCAAGGGACTCGCTGGAGTCTTCTCCAGCACCAGAGTTCAAAGGCCTCAATTCTTTGGCACTCAGCCTTTCTTACGGTCCAACTTTCACAGCCATACATTGCAACTGGGAAAACCATCGCCTTTTCTATATGCACTTTTGTTGGCAGGGTGATGTCTCTGCTTTTTAGTATGCTAAAGTTGCATAGAATAGCCTGAAGGACACATTCTGATGAGAGAGAAGTTCCCTGAGGATGGGCTCCAGCACGAGTCTGAAACCTCGGAAGACTAAACTGCTGGTCCCGGTGACCAACCCTGATTGGATCCTGCAACGTTATCCTGGGACACGTGTATATACCTTCTTTCATGAGGTCTTAAAATGGCCATGATTGAGAAACATTGTCCCACATGTTCCATTCCAGTCCAGTTGATATTAGAAGCAAGGAACCCACCCAACCCCAAAGCCCTTGGAACAAAAGTAGAGAATTTACTCTTTTATCTCCTATTTTTATCCGGGCAATCTGTGATCATCATCATCTCCTTTTAACGACCCAATAATTCCTTGCGGGGTGGAGTCTGGACAACTGAATGGAGCTGTTTACTGGCCGGATGCCCTTCCTGTCACCAATGCAGAGTTTTGTTCAGCAGATATATTCTCCCAGAGAGAGAAATATCCGCTTCTACCTAGGATCGAACTCATAGCCTCCTGATTGTGAGGTGAGAGCTCCACCTCTAGGCACCACTCTATCCAGGCAATCTGTGATGAGCTCAACAAAATAGAGAAGCCGCCAGACAAATCCAAACCATACAGTCTTAACTCGGTAGTTTTAAAACCAGCTGCTGCCAGCTTAACAAAATCACAGTCCTTTTGGGGGGGCGCTGTAGACCATTGTCAAGGCCTGATGAAGAATGAGTTTGGCTGTCGATTTATAGTGTAACTCATTGTTAACAATCGCATTGAAATATCCTGTTATACAAATACCTTCATATTCATATTCTAATATTTTCCTGTGTAATTTTGCAAAAAATTCCTCTTGATTTTCATTTGGAGCATATATCCCCACTAATAATATCTTTTTGTGGTTCATTACTATTTCTACCATTAATACTCTTCCTTCCTCATCTTCAAATATTTGTTTAGACTGAATTGTTTTTTTAATATAAAATGCTACTCCTCTTTTACTTTGGCAGGCCAACGTTGTATATAATGTTCCCAATTTTGTTTGCTCCAAAAATTTGATTTAAATTTTTTTTTCTTTAGAAAATATATGTATATGGGATTAATTATGGATAAGAGAATATACTTTTACAATGTATTTCTAAGAAATAAAATAAAAAACTTTTTTCAAAAAAAAAAAGAGTGAGTTTGGCTGGAGGGTTGTGTTACTTGCATCACCCTCATTCGGAGGCTGTTTTTGCAAACTTGCAAAAGTGACGCTCACTTCTTGCCTGTCCTCCCTGCAGGTGGCGAATGTGGAGCTTTACTACAAAGCAATTCAGTTTTACCTAGAATTTAAGCCTCTGCTGCTCAACGACTTACTGATGGTGCTTTCACCGCGGCTGGATCATACCCGTGCAGTCAATTTCTTTAGTAAGGTAAGAAATCCTTTGAAAATCAGTGGCTTTTTTTCCTTTCTTTGCTCTCGGGAAGTTTTTAATTTGTTCATTTATTTACCGTATTTTTCGTACTATAAGAGGCACCTGACTATAGGACGCACCTAGGTTTAGAGGAGGAAAACGGGCAATGACAAAGACAGAAGAGTTGGGGTTCAGCCCTGTAAAAGGATCTCGCCACCGCAGCCCGTATTTTTCACTTCATAAGACGCATAGACATTTCCACCCACTATGGGGGGGGGGTGTCTTATGGAGCAAAAAATACGGTATTTATATCCTGCCTTTATTTTTTTTATAAATTAACTCAAGGTGGCAAACACACACTATACTCCTTCCTCCTCCTGTTTTCTCCACAATATTCATTTATTTATTTATTTTATTGGATTTCTATACCGCCCTTCTCCCGAAGGACTCAGGGCGGTGAACAGCCACAATAAAATAGCACTCCTATGACATGGATTGGGCTGAGAGGGTGTGACTGGCCTAAAATCACCCAGCCAGCTTTCATGTCTAAGGCAGCACTAGTCTCCTGGTGATTGTCCCAATTTCACCCAGCTGGCTTTTATGCCAAAACTGTGACTAGAACTTGCCACCTGCTGGTGATTGGCCCAAAGTCACCCAGACAGCTTTCATGTCTAAGGCAGGACTAGAACTCACCTCCTCCTGGATTTTAGCCTGATGCCTTAACAGTGAAGGTGTATTCTCTGAATAGGTGAAGCAGCTTCCGCTGGTGAAGCCCTACCTGCGCTCGGTGCAGAACCACAATAACAAATCAGTGAATGAGTCCCTCAACAACCTCTTCATTACAGAAGAAGATTACCAGGTAGGAGACAGTTTCCGGGGCCCGTCCTGGACTTCAGGTGGCTTGGGGAAGGTGGGATGCAGGCCGGCGACCACCCCACGTTCAGACTTTGTAGGGTGGCCATTTTCAAAGCTGTAGTTACAGTGCCGACTTGTGTCCTGTCCAGGCTCTTCGGACATCGATAGATGCCTACGACAACTTCGACAACATCTCGCTCGCCCAACGCCTGGAAAAACACGAGCTGATTGAGTTCCGGAGAATCGCCGCCTATCTCTTCAAAGGGAACAACCGCTGGAAGCAAAGCGTGGAACTCTGCAAAAAAGACAGACTGTACAAGGTACCGGAGCTCAAGGACAACAGCATCTGCCAGCGGGCAGGGAGATAGGGTGGATGAGTTCAGGAAGAGCTCAGCAGCCCTGGCCGCGCAGTATTGCAGGCTAACTCTGCCCACAGCCTGGAAGTTCGATCCTGACCAGCTGGAGGTTGACTCAGTCTTTCATCCTTCCGAGGTCGCTAAAATGAGGAGAGCCAGATTGTTTGGGGCAATCTGCTGACTCTGAACTGCTTAAAGAGGGCTGTAAAGCACTCTTGAGCAGTACAGATAGTCCTCGGCATACAGAAGTTCGCTTAGTGACCATTCAAAGTTACAACAGCATTGTAAAAAGTGACTTATAACCATCTTCACACTTAGTTGTAGTGTCCCTGAGGTCATTCAATCAGAATTCGGACACTTGGCAACCAGTTCATATTTATGACGGTTGCCGTGTCCCAAAATCATGGGCTTCCCTTTTGCGACCTTCTGACAAGCATAAGTCAACGAGGAAACCAGATTCACTTAGCAACCTCTAACTTAACTACTGCAGTGATTCGCTTAACAACTGGGGCAAGAAAGGTCGCAAAAGGGGGCAAAAATTCACATAACGAAGCTCTTGCGTAGCCACAGAACTGTTGGGCTCAATTGCGATCGTAAGCCGAGGACTACCTGTATATAAGTCTAAATGCTGTTGCTGTCACTAAGAGACCAATAGGGCCATTTCTTTGAGAATCTTTGCTTGTCACATCCTGGTGGGACTAGTCCAGGGGTGTCACTCAAGGCCCGGGGGCCGGATCCGGCCTGCTTGGCTGCGGGGCCACCCTAGAAACAACAAAGGTACCTGTGCCAGCGAAAACGGAGCTCTGGAGGGCCCTGTGCAGTCCTCCCAGGCTCCGTTTTCAGCTGCGACAGCCTCCTGCCGCCCTCTGCCAGTGAAAACGGAGCTCGGGAGGGCTGCATGCGGCCCTCCCCAGCTCCATTTTCACTGGCAGGGGCGGTAGGAGGCCGTCGCAGCTGAAAACAGAGCTCTGGAGCCTGTTTTTGCTGGCAGAGTGCTCAGGCCACCACAGGCGCCCCCCGACATGAGTGACGTCAAGCTGGCCACGCCCACACAATGGGCGTGGCCATGCCAAACACAACCCTGATGGGGCCCTCAAATCAAATTGAGTTTGACACCCCTGGACTAGTCAGTCTACGGTTGGAGCCGGTGGGCTCCCCTGCCCTTTCCTGAGCGTTGGGCTGCAGACATGGATGATATTCACTTACCTTTGCTACCGGTGTGCAAGCATGAGTGCGTCAAAAACGGGACGTGATGACATCCGGGCGGGTGGGCGGAGCCTCCCGCAGCCGCTACAAGTTCACACGAGCCAGATAGAACCAGCTGAATACCACCGCTGGCTGGAGACCCGTCGTTGATGGGACCTTGTTTCTTCTTCTCTCCCCCCCTCCCCCTTTCCTCCCAGGACGCCATGCAATACGCCTCAGAGTCCAAAGACACGGAGCTGGCGGAGGAACTGCTGCAGTGGTTCCTCCAGGAAAGCAAGCAAGAATGTTTTGGCGCCTGTCTCTTCACTTGCTACGATCTTCTCCGGCCAGACGTGGTCTTGGAAACCGCTTGGAGACACAACATCATGGACTTTGCCATGCCCTACTTCATTCAGGTCATGAAGGAATACTTGAGCAAGGTAAGGGTCCTGGCCTCCTCCTCCCCCTCCCCCCCCCACCTGTCCCAGACCCCTTTGCCTGTCACTTGCCTGCTGTGCCTTTCTTGTGGGACCCTCAGCTCTTGAAAAATGTCCCCTCCGTGAACATCTCTGTCTATCGGTGCCGGCCCTCCCTTTCTCCTCCAAAATGTCTGTTGGATTCTTCGATGCCCAGTAAGGCCCTAGCCAGTGGTCTGGGTTCTTTCTTTCTTTCTTTCTTTTTTTTTTTTGAATACAGGTAGTCCTTGACTTACAACAGTTCATTTAGTGAACATTCGAAGTTACCCCGGCACTCAAAAAGGTGACTTACAACCTTTTTTTCACACTCGTTGTAGCATCCCCTTGGTCACGTGATCAAAATCCAGCCGCTTGGCAACTGATTCATATTTACAACAGTCGCAGCGTCCCGTGGGTGTGGGTGTGTGTCTGGGTGTCACGTGATCCCCTTTTGTTCTGCCCCAGCTACGGACCCCAAAGAGCGCAGCACACACAAAGTCCATTCAAACCTTAGTTTATGAAATAAACCAGTCTTTTACAACAACAGCTGTTAATTAATTGCATTAAGAGCCGCCAAGAATTCAAAGAATAATAACTCAAAGCTTACTGTGGTTGGCAGAATGCCCAGAAGCAATTTGCAGGAAGCTGATAAGATAAGCAAGACAAGACACGAAGGTATGTGAACAAAGTTGTTCCCTGCAAATTGCTTCAGTCGGCGTTCCTCCTTAAATAGGCTAAGGGAGTGGCCAATTAGCCCCAAGCCTTACTCTTGAGGAGACCTCCTCCTGAGGAGCCAGTCCTGCCTTTTGGCAGCTCTGCGCGCCCATGCATCGAGAAGAGGCTCCTCCTCTTCGTCCTCTTCACTTATGGGAGCTTCTGGAGGTTCTGAAGGCCCTGACTGAATCCCTGCCTCTGGCACCACATCTTCTCCAGCCTCCTCACTGTCCGACTTGAGTGCCAGCTGCACAGGCTGCTGGCGCAGCACCACACCAGCCTCCTCACTGTCCGAATCAGCTAGTAGCTGCACAGGCCGCGTACGGACCACAACACCTTTTGCCACCTTCTGACAAATAAAGTCAATGGGGAAACCAGATTCACTTAACAACCGTGTTACTAACTTTTAACAGCTGCAGCGATTCACTGGACAACTGTGGCAAGAAAGGTCGTAAAATGGGACAAAACTCACTTAAAGAATCTCTCACTTAGCAACAGAAATGTTGGGCTCAACAGAGGTTGTAAGCCAAGGACTACCTATATTTTCTCTCTCTCAGCCACAATAAATCTGCCGAATTTGGGCCAGTAAAACCGGAATTGGGCCCACTGTTGTTAGCTTCCAATCTCGCCTGTTAAGAAGCCTGCATGTCCTTGTCGAAAGAGATTTTTTGGAGACACTGGGTGGTTGTCCCAAAGGTGCTTTTTTCAGGAGGCAACTGGACTTTCTGGCTTTTCTTCGAAGACGTTTCGCTTCTCCTCCAAGGAGCTTCTTCAGCTCTGACTGGATGGTGGAGAAACGGAAGGATTTATATTCCTTGCAGACAGCTGGTCATTTGCATCCTTTGAGAGAGTCCTTGAGGCCACTTGGAGGTTTGTCTGTGTCCTCAAGATCACCTGAGTGGTGCAAATGGTTCCTATAGTCTGCAATTTTTCCTCTGGAAATCCATTCCTACTCCCAGACCATTCGAAGGAGAGCTCATCCAAAATTGCATAGCTAAAAGCCTGTAGAGATTCTCAGTCATCCACCATCCAGCCAGAGCTGAAGAAGCCTCTTGGGATGAGAAGTGAAACGTCTTCGAAGAAAAACCAGAGTCTCCAGTTGCCTCCTGAAAAAGCACCTTTGGGACATCTGTGACCTGGATGACTGGGAATCTCTACAGACCACTGGATTGTTAGCTGTGATTCATTGTTAAGATTAAACCCCTGCTGACTCTTTGAGCCCTCTGCTTGTCTGCGCAGATAGACGTGGAGATGATGAATCCCCTTTACTTGAGAGTCGGAACAAATGTCTAAGAGTGTCAGGCTGTTAGGCTTAAGCAAATGGATCCCTTTTGAACACTTTGTGCAAGAAGATGTCACCTACAGTGGGTCCTGGCTTCTAATCTACTCTTACAGTCTGACATTCAACAGTTGGTTTCCAGTCTGCCAGCCTGGATCCTGGCTAGATCAAGGCTTTCGCTGTGCTTGTTCTGGCCATGATTGAAGTCATGAAGAAGTATTCCAAACACATTGGCATAATTTGGGGATTGAGAATCCCGCCAACTCGTGGGGCCTGGAAGCCTGAAAGCATAGCTCCTATAGCCGAGGTTGCCAGAGGGAGGAGATTCCAGGTTGCATGGGAGCTGTTTTTTCCTTGTTTCGGACATTCTGAATTGTTTCTAAAACATGTGGTTGATTTTCCCTATGGTGTTTGGGCTGGGAGGAAAAATCTGCCTTTAGGAAATAGAATACGAAAGCCAGCAGCACAGCAGAGGAGATTTAACCCCCAGCTTGGGGTACTTAAAAAGCTTGTGTTTTGGGTGTTTTAATAGGATTAGTAGGAGACCGCTTATGGTTTAGGGTTAAGCATGCTGAAACTTAGGAAATAACTAATACGACTAGGTGGCCAGGGCTCAGACTGGGTGGTTTCTAAATTAGAATATGAAATGTGGCTTCAGGACCCCACCCTCACCCCCTCTTTCCAAAACTCATTCCTGAAACGCTGGGTTAGAAAAAGACCCACACTACCTCTGCATAATTCAGGAATAAATATCCTTCGAAGCAGTTTTGCCATCAGGGCCAAAATAACTTAATAAGGTTTTAATATCTAGGGCAGGGGTGTCAAACTCGATTTCATTGAGGGCCGCATCAGGGTGTGTGTGTCTGTGTCTGTCTCTGTGTGTGTGTGTGTGTGTGTGTGTGTGTGTGTGTGTGTGTGTCCGGGGGTGGGCGTGGCCATGGTAGGTATGGCCATGGTGAGCCTCCCCGGCTTCCAACAGCACTCTGCCGGCCGAAAATGGGCCACACGGAGGCCACGCATGACCTGTTTTCAGCTAGCAGTGTGCTGCAGGAGGCTGGAGAAGCCAAAAATGGACCGTGGGGGAGCTGCACACGTAGCCCCCCCCCCATGGCCCATATTGGCTGGCAGAGGCACGGCGGGCTGGTCCTTTGATATTTCTAGGCCGACTCCGTGGGCCACGTTTAAGCACCCCGCTGGATGCAGCTTGCAGGTCTTGAGTTTGACACCTCTGATCTAGGGCAACTCTCAGAATTCCCCGGCTGGTTCACACTTCTTAAAAACTGCTCAGGTTGACCAACACTGGTCTGGAGTTTTACCCCACAGGTTTGCCCTTCTCTTTGCATGCTGTTCTTGGCGTGACATGAGAAGGTTACCCATTCAACCGTGGAAACGCTAAGGAACTTGACTTTGGCAGCAAAGGTGGCCTTTTGAGTTCTAAACTTTTCCCTTCCTTTTTACTTGCTCTCTGTTAATTCTAAAATGCAAAAATATTGGAGTTTCTTTTTCCTCTAAGCTGCACCTTCTGAATTCCTTTGCAGGTTGATACAATAAAGGAAAAGGTGAAAGTTGGTTCTTTTCCATCCTTTTTTTTAAAGTCTGGAGGCCTAAGTCTTAAGGATATCTGCATGAGTTTTATTATTTTATTTTATTTTACTTTACTTTTTTTTCCCCTACCTTCCCTACACTGCTGCTACTGCTTTCTGCCCGCCTGCCCCTTTGAAGAAAAAAAAAAAAACTCACTAAAAACGCCTCTGCAAGTTAAAAAAAACCAGAGTCATAGCTGTAGGACAGAACCGTAGACACTAATTGGGCTCATCAACTCTCCAGGGAGGTTAGAAACAAGCGGCCGGACACCAGGCATTTAACCCTGTCCCAAGAGAACCTCTAAAAGAGGAGGAGCAGGGAATAAGCCGGTGCAGTTGCTTAACTGGTTCTCTCTGAAGAGAGGGGGGGGGCATTGGGTTTCCCATTTGACGCTGTGTGTTTTCCCCTCCCTGGAGAGGATTGTGACCACGCCAGTCGTACTAACGTGTCTTGCTGAGAGCGGCTAGCTGCTTAGAGACTCCCTCTTACCACACCAGCCGGGCCTCTGCCTCTCTGGTCCCATCTGGCTGCTTCCTCTTCCCTTGGTCACTTTCCAAGGCTTGGGTCTCCCCAATAATTGCAAGCCCCGTCTCTCCCCATTGGTTGATTCCAAGGCCTGAGTCTTCCCATTGACTCCCAAGGACTGGTCTCACCATTGATTGATTGATTGCGAGGCCTGGGTCTCATCATGGATTCCAAGGCCCGTGTCTTCCCATCGATTTGTCTTGCCTTCACCCCCAAAAACCTCCCAGGCCCCGGTTTAAGCCAGAGCCCAGGCCTCCGCTTCCCGAGCCACTCTTCCCGCTCAGTAGCGTCTCTCCTAAATTCAGCACCCGTCTTCTGCAAATGGGCCGATCCAAGCTTCCATCTTGAGAATTGGGCCACGCGCACAAACACCCACCCTTTACCCATCTACACCCCCTACCCCCCCCCCCCAATGGCCCAAAATGTCTGGAACCAGCCCATGCTCCAACTTTACCCAAGTCCTCCAGCAGCTAGTAAGTCAAAGGCAGGGGGCCCGTGTGGTGTGAAAAAAGGTACATGAACTGCAGTGTTTGCTTTTCTGAACTGAGCATGTCCGGCCCTCATTGTGATGTACATCTCACTTTCCCTTAAGCTGCAAAGCATTGCTGTGGAAAGCGGGGGCGGCGGGGGGGGAGGGGCTGTTTCTGCGTGCCGTGAACTTTTGAGGGGAGGGGGGGCTGGCTGGAGGGAGGCGTCTGGCCGACATCTTCCAACTTCACTCCTTTGCTTCTTCAGTTCCTTTGCCTTTTTTCCATGCACATATGACACCGAATCTCTTAGCATTGACCGCATGTGGTTCACTCTTTCTTTCTTTCTTTCTTTTGTTCTTTCTTTCTCTCTTTCCTCCTCCTCTTTTTTTTTTTTTTACTTTTCTCCCTTCTGCAGCCTTATTGCAGTCTCCGTGGAAAAGCCTTTTCTTTTCTTTTTTTTTCCTTTTACAAGGAACGGTTTGCCGTTAATAAAAACGGATGAGGTGGTTCCGATCGAGCGTACCAGCTCTCCACGGTTTAAACCGGATTGTTAGTGGAGTCTTTTTTCAAACAAAGAAACAAAAAAACTGGTGTTTCGTCGGAGCCATCGGGAAAAAAAACCCAAACAGACCAGCAACCACCACAGCCAAATTGGCAGTTGTGGAAGATTTCTGGATTTCTCCTCTGCTTAGCTTCATCCTTTTATCTAGATCTGTACCTTTAGCACCTTAAAATCCCTTTTCCGCTGATCTTTTCCTTTTCCAGAGTAGCAGGTTTTCCAGCCTAAATGATGGGGTTCCTAGGAATTATAAAGGGAGCTCAACAGAAAATAAAAAAATAAAGCTGGCGTAGGGTTGACTGGATATGCAGGTAGTCCTCGACTTACGACAGTTCACTTAGTGACCGTTCGAAGTCACAACGGCACTGAAAAAAAAGTGACTTAAGGCCATTTTCACACTGAACGACTGTTGCGGCATCCCCACAGTCCCGTGATAAAAAATTCAGACGCTTGGCATCTTGACTCATATTTATGACGGTTGCAGCATCCCAGGGCCAGGTGGTCCCTTTTTTACGACCTTCTGACAAAGTCAACGGGGAAAGCCAGATTCACTTCACAACAGTTCTTGCTAAATGTCCAACGGAAGTGAGTCATTGAACGAACGTGGCGAGAGAAGTTGTAAAATGGGGCAACATTCATTGAACAAATGTCTCACTTGAGCAACAGAAATTTTTGGGCTCAATTATGGCCGTACGTCGAGGACCACCACACTCACCTGCTCTCTTGCGTGCGTGCGTGCTCTGTGCTTTGGTTTCAGGGGCCATTATTTTGGGAAGACTGTATTTCAAATGCTTCTTGCTCGTAGATAACTTCAGCGCAATAAAACATATTTTTTAGGGGGGAGGGAAGGTTAGGGTTAGGAAAAGGAAAAAGTTTGCTATATTGATGAAAAGGGGGGGAAGCTTGTGAGTTCAGGAGGAACTTCCATCTTCAAGCAAAGGCTGGAGAAACATGACTTTTCAGAGGGTTTATCAAAAGGGATTTGATCCACCTGTAGCCTAGCAAGATTTCTCCTAGGTTCTCCTTACGGGTATGGAATGGCTCCTATGGCCTAGTGAACTGGTGATTATTGTGTAAATGGGGAGATCTAAATCCAGATGCATAAAACTACTGTCAAACCATGCTGGCCATCCATCTAACAAGTGACATGCTGTTAAATACAAATGTAAAATACCTCAGTAGCCTTTTTGTTCTTCAGTTGAAAATCACTGTGCTTAGAAGAGGGATTTCTGCATGAGATAGCTCCCACATGAAGTGCTTTGTTCATTCATTCATTCATCCATCCAGCCATTCATCCATCCATTCCATCCAGCCATGCATTCATTCATTCATTCATTCCTACCTACCTACCTACCTACATGGCCCATCTCACCTAAATGACTGGGTGGCTTTATAGCAGGGGTGTCCAACCTTTAGCAACCTTCAAGACCTGTGAACTTCAACTCCCAGAATTCCTCAGCCAGCCATGTTGGCTGAAGGATTCTGGGCGTTGAAGTTCACAGGTCACAAGACACCCTCACTTTAGAGCATCCTGCCTGTGCTTCTCGGCTCCATCATGCCCTAGGGCAGCGTTTCAACAACCTCAGCGACTTTAAAATATTTGGCCTTCAACTCCTAGAATTCCCCAGCCATATCATAAAGTTGCTGACGTTGAGAAACACTGTCCTAAAAAGCTGGTTCCCAGGAGAGCTAGCAAAAGAGGTTGGGTGTAGAAAATGATGGAGCTGAGCCCGAAGGAGGGGTCAGCTCCATCCCTTCGCGCCCACAAGAGATCTAAGTCCAGCCCACCTTGAATTCCTTTCATTCTTATCCTCCCGCCAATTTGCTTTGGCTGTTAGTAGTTCAGGTTCTTGTTAGAGAGCTTAAGCTTGCAATAAACCTTCCTATACATTTGAAGTGCCTGGGTTTCCTGATTTCCTTGGCGCTTGACATTGGCTCAGGTCAAAGCTGTGCAAATGACACGGGGGGGGGGGGAGCTTGAATGGAAGAGGGAGGGGGGGATACGGCGAGGCGATTAGATGGTTTTAGCAAATTCCCCGGAACTTGGTACATTAATTTGGTCCACCAAATTGGTTCCCTGCCATCTCTTCACACAAGGTGCGAGCTAGACCTGAAGCCCTCCAGCAGCGAGAGCTCCCCTCCCCTTCCCCCCTTCCACGCTGAAGGCACTTCAGGAGAACCTCCTTGGACATCTCCTGCAAACCCGGTGGCACGTTTAGACCGCCGACATTTCCTTCCCCGACTTGGGTTTATTTTTATTTTTTAATTTTTTTATTATTATTTTATTTTTTAATTTTTTGTCAAACGATTTCCTTTCTTTGACTGGGTTTCATGCCCCCCTGAAGGCTTTTCCACTTCTCTGCCAGCAAATGTAGGACGCTGAATAATAGCCGTGTGTTTTCTCCTGATCTTTGGGAACGCTTCTGTTTTCCTAGGTGGACAAGCTGGATGCCTCAGAATCGCTGAGGAAAGAGGAAGAGCAGGCGACGGAGACCCAGCCCATTGTTTACGGTAAGCCCTTCCTTAGCTTGCAGTATACATAACCATCACCTTATTCCTTTTTTTGAGATGAGGGATATTAGAGAGAAGGAATAAGAAGTAATAAAGAATAGCAATAGCACTTGAGACTTATATAGCGCTTCACAGGGTTTTTACAGCCCTCTCTAAGCGGTTTTACAGAGTCAGCGTATTGCCCCCAACAATCTGGGTCCTCGTTTTACTGACCTCAAAAGGATGGAAGGCTGAGTCAACCTTGAGCCGGTCAGGATTGAACTCCTGGAATGAGCAGTGAGTTAGCCTGCACTACTGCATTCTAACCACTGCGCCACCAGGGCCCTTACCAATAAATTAAAGGCACAAGGTAAAAGAAAACAATAGGAAGTAAATAAGAAACATTAATATCCATGTATCTCTCGGTACATTATCTTTAGTTCTTTAAAGTAAATTTAATACAGCATTGTACCATTGAATGTAATGAAAGAATCACCAAATCAAACAAGCTAACAGTATACAGTAGCCTAATCAGGGAATCGCCAAGAAGAAAAGAACTCTTGCAATGAACAAAGACCATCCCTTCAATTTCGTAGCTACTAGTAAGATTGTTGGCCGAGCAGGTACAAAAATAGCCAGGGAATTGATTGAAGTCTGGGAAATGAGCCCCTTGTCAGTCAACAGGAGAGCTGATTTACCACCAGCTTCTCAGGTACTTGGGAGCGGAGGGATTGGCAGCAAAAGGAAACAACAGCCAATAATCTAATAGATCCAATCAACAACTAAAAAACCACACGCAACAGACACCATATAAATACACCACACAGAATAGCCCAAAGCACACACTCTGCTAGAGAGACGTGCCCTGAGGATGGACTACAGCACGAGTCCAAAAGCTTGGAAGGCTCTGGTCCAGATTGGATCCTGCCACATTATCCTGGCACATGTATTTGTCATTTCATTCATGAAAACAATTCTTGTACCAGGGCTATCCATTTGAATATAAAATGAGAGCAAACCCCTTTCCCCTTCTAGCACTGATGATGTTACCTAGTTTGGGCAATGAAAAACCTGCAAGAGAACGACCAAGCTCAGAGAGCACCAAGGACCCCACAGTTCAACTGAGCTACAAATATCCTGTTCTGTTGTACTATTGGAAATGTGCACTACAGGTGGTTCTCTCTTTAACAAAATTCAACGTTACAACGGACCTCCCCAGAGCTATTTACAACCCGCAGCTACACACACACACACACACACACACACACACACACACACACACACACACAAAGTTCCGTGGTCATGTGATCACATTTTGGGCACTTGGCAACCGGCTCAGATTTACGGCCTTTTGCAGCGTTCCCCCAGTCTCATGGGGGAACCCATTTCCAGGGTTTACTTCCTGTTTAAAAAGTGCTTGTTGGGAAAATGATTTATGACTCGTTAAATGACCAATACAAAACAGGTGGTAAAATCGGATGAGATCACATCAGTGGTGAAATCTAAAATTTTTTACTACTGGTTCTGTGGGTGTGGCTTGGTGGGTGGGGGGTAATGTGATGGTGGGCATGGCCAATTTTTTTTTTAACTTTTAAAACCATTTTTTCTACAACCACTTCGGCGAAGAGGTTGTAAAAAAATGCTTTCAAAAGGCTCTGAGGATCCCAGCTGAGTTGCCTGATCGGCAGAAGCTTTTTTTCTTTTAAATGCCTCTGCCGATCAGGCAACTCAGCTGGGATCCTCAGAGCCTTTTGAAAGCATTTTTTTACAACCTCTTCGCTCTGAAGAGGTTGTAGAAAAAATGCTTTTAAAAGCCTTTGACCATCCCAGCTGAGCCGCGCGATCATCAGAGGCTTTTTTAAAAAACTTTTAAAAGCATTTTTTCGGCTAAAGAGGTTGTAGAAAAAATGCTTTTAAAAGTAAAAGTAAAAAAAGTAAAAAAAAAGCCTCTGATGATTGTGCGGCTCAGCTGGGCATGGGGGGGGGGGGCAGGGATTTTTGCTACCACCGGCCTCCATCGCTACCAGATCAGGCGATCCGGTCTGAACCGGGAGCATTTCACCCCATATCTGATTTTGAACAACTGCCATGAATTACGACTGAAATGCCAGTCTCCATTCTGGTAGTGTGCCAGAGCTAGATGTAATTGTGACCAAATTTTCAATGCTAGCTAGCTGGGTAATGAGACATCTGCAAGAAAACAGCCAAGCTCAGAGCGCCAGAAGTCCCACATAATGACAACTGTGTGTTGATTATGGCCAGGCTGCTTAAAACACTCTCTCTTCTTGTTTTAAAGCGGGGGTGTGTGTGTGTCCAACCTTGACAACTTTTAAGACTTGTGGACTTCAACTCCCAGAATTGCCCAGCCAGCATGATTGTTGAAATCCACAAGTCTTCAATGAGCCCCCGTGGCGCAGTGGTTAGAGTGCAGTACTGCAGGCTGCTTCTGCTGACTGCTGGCTGCCTGCAATTTGGCAGTTCGAATCTCACCAGGCGCAAAGTTTGACTCAGCCTTCCCTCCTTTCGAGGTGGGTCAAATGAGGACCCAGATTGTTGGGGTCCTCATTTGACCCACTCATTTGTTGTTGTACAACCGCTTAGAGAGGGCTGTAGAGCACTGTGAAGCGGTATATAAGCCTAAGTGCTATTGCTATTAAAAGTTGCCAAGATCGGACACCCCTGCTTTAAAGGCTGAAGTGATGCGAGAGCCGGGCAACGCATTCACAGGGGTGTTGTTGCTTTGTGCAACGCCTTCCAGACAAACTGTGGCGATTGTGGGCTTCCGTCTAATGCTTTACGTGGCCATTTCCACGCCTGGCCCTTTGAGCCTGGGTGTGTTTCTTCAGGGAGGGCCCTCAAAGCTCAGGCTGTCAGAATTTCGGGACGGGGCCTAGTGTGAAAAACTGCAGCCCTTTTTTAACCCTTTGCTCCATTTTTCTTCCTTCCTTCCCTTCCTTAGGTCAGCCCCAGCTGATGTTGACGGCTGGCCCCAGCGTGGCGGTCCCTCCTCAAGCACCTTTTGGTTACGGCTACACCGCACCTCCGTACGGGCAACCCCAACCCGGGTTTGGATACAGCATGTAAGGAAGGAAGCCAGCGGGGAGCCAGCATCCTTTTTGTGGAACCTCCACCGTCCCTCTCACGCCTGACTCCGCAGGGGGGGGAAAAAAAAACCAAACCTCTTGTCCTCGTAACATTTATTTTATGAAGGACTGTGTTTTTCTGTTTGTTCCTCCTCTCTCCTTCCTTCCTTCCTTCCTTCCTTCCTTCCTTCCTTCCCCCTCCCTAAACGCCCCCTCTTCCTTTCTTCACATTCCACAGCTTCTACCCCACCCACCCCCTCCGGTGGGAATACTTTTAAATGTTCCAGCAGGCTTCTCCCCACCCACCCACCCACCCACCCACCCTTATTTTTTGCAAGATTGCTTCTGACGTGAACAACCCACCCACCCCGTTCTCTCGTGACTCTCTCTTCCCATTTGCACTCTTGGAAAAACGGTCGGATCTCTTTCGGTCCGGCGGGGTCCGTGAGCAGTTTGTGAAATGTGGCCCCATTTTCTCCCCCAAAAAGCACGTTTGCCTATTCTGAAAAGAAGGGAGTTAGGGGTGATGAAAGGGAAGATTTATTTAGCGGTGGATTTGAAACACTAAAAGGTAATATTTTGGATGGCTTGGCTCTTGAAATCAGTAACATTTAAAATGAGAGAGAGAGAGAGAGAGAAAGCTCGCAGATAACATACCGAAAACCTGTCCTGAATTTAAAAAACAAAAAACCAATAATGACCCACCTAGAAGAGGCTCCATTTATTAAACCTATGCAGGTTTTCCAGTTTAGATGTACAGAAGACGCCAGTGTTTTTGCTCACTCCGTGTGTGATCCCCCCGATCCTTCCGTTGTGCTAGTGCGCTTTTTTTAAATTTATTTTTTTTTTGTGGGGACCATTTTATATTCCACTTTGAGGAACAAGGCGCAGGAGGGGGGAGGGCACCATAAATCCAATCTTCCGTGTTTCTGACTAACCTCGCCCTCCAGTTTGTGTACGTTGGATATTGTGGTGTTCCCACTTCCCCCTCTTCTCCCCCCCTCCCCCGAATGTACAGAAAAGAGACAGAGAGAGAGAAAGAAAGAAAGAGAGAGAGAGAGCAAGAATTGAAAGGGGCGTTTGGGAAACCCCAATGGCTGTTCAGTTTTGCTTGTGCAATTGGAAAAAAAAAATGACTCAAATTGGAAAAAAAAAAGATAATAAATGACTGGACTGTGGATATCCTCTATAGTAGTTTTTCAGTATGTATCTCTTCCAACTCCTTTATAATGTATGCGCTTGGCCTCAAAACAGCAAAACAAACAAACTACCAATATATATACATATAAATATATATATATAAAGTTCGGCAGTGTTCTTCAGGTCCAAAATCGGGAACCAGCAACTTAGCGAAATTTTTCCAAATTCTCTTGACTGTGGAGTGGATCTTGGACAGGTGACTTGCACTGATGGAGATTCCTTTGAGATGAATGGGAAATGCTTGGAGCTATAAACGAGGAAAAATTGATGGCACTTTTTCAAGCCCTCGGCTGGGCCTGAGCCGCTGAAGGCATTCTTCTTCCCAAGTAAGAAAACAAAACAAAACAAAACAAAAAATCTTTAGGGTTGTAGTTTTGAGTGTTTCCAGTTTTAAATCTGACAAAAGATCATGTTATAGGTATGTTAAGTTGCCTTAATATATTTAGCTTCGAAATAAAAATTGACTTAAATGTTTAACGCTGTTTGAATTAGTGTCCTGTTTAATCTCGATGCAAATGGCCTCCTGTGGGTGGAACGAGAACTCCAGATTTCATGCCGACCCAACAGGTATGAGATTAAAGCGAGGGGGGGGGTTGTCTGTTGCATAGATGGTGGGTAGTCCTCAACTTACAAACATTCGCTTAACGACCAAAGTTACAACAAGCACTGAAAAATGTGACATAAAAGAGTGATCCTCGCACCCTAGAGTCACGTGATCCAAATCGGAGGTCTTGGCGAGCAAGGCAGCTATTTGTGGTGATTGCAGCATCCCAGGGTCATGTGATCAGCATTTATGATATTCCCAACCAACGTCCGACAAGCAAAATCAATGGCGGAAGCCAGATTCACTTAACGGCTAACAAGTGAAATGATTTGCTAAACTATGGCCAAAAAAAAGGTAAAAATAAGGTGCAAACTACTTAACAGCTACTTTGTTTAGCAACGGAAATTCTGGTTCCATTTCTGATCAAAAGTCGAGGACTACTTGTAGTTAGGAGGTAACTGGAATTAATTTAGGGCCGGCTACAGGGCGGGGAATAACACCGCTTACAAAGCACTGGGTTGCTTGCAGGAGAGACCTGCATGGCTAAACAATTTGAAGGCAGTAGAGATCAGCTCTTGAGTAAAGCATTTGAAGGAGGGAGGATTCAAAGCAGCCTCTCAAGGGAAGGTGAAAACAGCCATCTCCTTCAGTGAACTCATACGGCTGCCTTCAAAAGCATCTGTTGGGTTAGCTGTTGCCGCCTCATCCAAAACGATCCTTCGGGGTAGGCCAGATTAGAAAACCAACCTTTTACTAGGCAGCTATGGTAACAAACTCTTGAAAGCCTGAATGTGCTTCCTCTCCTCTTCCCCCCCCCCCCTTTTACCATTGCGAAAATTAGGAAGTCTTGTCTGAGATGCTTTCTCAAAGTTCTGTTCCGGATTTTTATTTTTAGACATACGCACACACATGCATGCATAAACAATGGCTTGATGGCGAAGACACCGGTCTACCACTCAGAAGGTTGAGAACTCAATCCTAAATAGCTGCCGATAATTTCTCTCCTAAGGCGCAAGGAGAACTGTGAACTCTTGAGTAGGCATCAGGAAGGGCATCCGACCAGTAAATGCTCAGCTCTATCCAGTCGCCCCAACTCTACCTTGAATTAAAGGATTACAGGATTGAAAAAAAAAAGGGGAGGGAGTTACACACATACACACACACACACACAATTTCCCTTCTCATCCCTATGACTGGCCTGTGACTTCCTTGCTCTCGGGTCCTCGACCAGAAGTCTGGGGGTTTGAGGGTTCTGCGCTGGCTCTTAGCTGTTCCTAACACTGCACCCTTCTCTGGACGGAGAGCACGGATGTCATTCCTGGAATCTGTTGGAGCCCCTTCTCCCAACATTGGCCTTGACTTTTCACATCACCTTGAGTTTGTCCTTCAGGCCATGGTCCTTCTCCATCTCCTCCTCCTGCTTTCTAACGTCACCGTCAGTTAGCACAGTTACATGTATCTCTCGTACATACCTATGAGACTTTTCCTCCTGTTCCTCAAGGCCGTTCCTCCTTCCCATTTCAGAAACATGAATATATATATGTGTGTGTGTGTGTGTTGGAAGTCTGGCAGATGCAGTGTCCAATTCCACCCTCTTCCGGCCACCAGCTGTGCAGAAGGAGAGATGTTTCCTGGCTTTCAAGACCATTCCATTTACACAAATAAACAAGGAAGCCGTTAACCAGTGGTGGGTTCCACCCGGTGTTACCATTGGTTCTCTTTGCGCGCGATCGCCACACAAGCGCGTTAGGTTTCTGCCCAGCTGAGCTGCGGCAATTCACTCTGCCGCGCCTATCAGCTGGGCTAAAAACCAAGAAATAAAGGTAGGAATAAAGCGCGAGCGGGCGGGAGGGCCCAGCTCCCAGTCACAGAGAACCGGTTTGGTGACGTCACATCGTTACCACTACCGGCTCAGCCGAACCGGGAGCAACCCATCACTGCTGTTAACTCTCCAGATGGCACAGAGCCACATTTCCCCAGCGCTTCATAAGGCTGGGTTGAGTACGGAGTTCGTAGTCATCTTGACAACAGCTGGAAAGCCTTCCAAGATAAAGATGCCTCAGTCCTGGAGACATTTCTGAGCAATTGTGTGATAAGTTACTAGGTGGGAAGAAAGCAGCAGAGGGCAGTGTGTGTGTCTGTGTGTGTGCAGTTCCCTACACCTTTTCAGAAAAGCTGGAAGTGGTCACGGAACTTCCCAACTGTACAACCGCATCGCACCACTTGGGTTGCAGGCTATTGCATCAGTTGCTTTCTGGTGTAAATATTTCAAGCGGAGGCAGTTGCCAACGGAGCAGCCGCTGGTGTGTTTTGAATCTGGTCTGGCCTTATTCCCCTATGAGGAAAACCAGGCGACATTCTCAAGATAACTTGGAAAGTTGAGGGTGGCAGCTCCGATTCTTCTTTTCTCCGAGCAACCCGAATCCTTTTGCAGAATTTACACTCTTGTCCACCGAGTCGGTGGCAGTTTGGTGTAGCGGTTAAGGCACCAGGCTAGAAACCGGGAGACGGTTAGTTCAAGGCCCGCTGTACCCCATGAAAGCCAGCTGGGCGACTTTGGGCCAATCACCTGGAGACTGTGAGTTCTAGTTTGGGTCAGATGTAAAAGCCAGGTGAGTGACTTGGGCCATACACACACACACACAGCCCAAGCCATCTCACAGGGTTGTTGTGAGGCAAATAGGAGGAGGTATTGTGTGTGTTAAAGGGCAGGATAGAAATCTAATACAGGTAGTCTTTGACTTACAACAGCTCATTTAGTGACCAAAGTTACGTCAATGAAAAAAATGAGATAAAGACCGTTTTGTCACACGACCATTTCAGCATCCCCCATGGTCACGTAATTAAAATTCAGATGCTTGGCAACCGACTCGTATTTATGACGGTTGCAGAGGTCATGTGATCCCCTTTTGCGACCTTTTGACAAGCCGAGTCGGTGGGTAAACCAGTTTCACTTAAGGACCATGTTACTAATTTACCAGCTGCAGTGGTTCACTTAACAACCGTGGCAAGAAAAGTCGTAAAAGGGGACAAAGCTCAAGTTAACAAATGTTTCACTTAGCAACAGAAACGTTGGGCTCAATTGTGGCCATAAATTGAGGACTACCTGTACAGTGGTGCGTCATGGTTAATTGGTCCCAGGAGGCGCGATGAGTGCCAAAAACGGTAAGTACCAAACACGTTTTTTTCCGTAAGGAATAATGTAGTGAGTCACACGTCAGCTGACAGCAACCAATCAGCTTGTGCGCTGGGTACCAAACAAACGATGGGCACCAAGACAGAATTTTCCTGTTGAGTACCAAATTCGATGGGAGTCAAAGCAGTCGAGCACCAAGGTACCAAGGTAATAACAAATGACATTGAAGCGTGGCCAGATTGCAGGATGAAGTCCTACAACAAACGTTTAACGTGGACTTTGGAGGCCACATCTCAGGATCCCCAAAGCTTTGTGGCTTGGGGAAACATTTGGCCTTCTTGACCTAATGTGACTGCAATCATCTGTCACATGGTGCAGATGTTTCCAAGTGGGATGCCTGTTGTGGGGAATTTGCGTACTTGTGGGCACCGGCCCTCTTTTTGGACAGAAAAACAGGTATACCCCTAGAGTGCAGGTAGTCCTCGGCTTATAAACATACCGTATTTTTCCGAGTATAATAAGACGCAGCTACCTCTTTTGGTGAGGAAAACAAGAAAAAGAAATCTGCCTCTGCCTCCCAGCAATTTTGCCTCGTTGCAGCAAACAGCAAAGAGCCTGCTTTACTTTCATTTTCGTTTTCAGCATAGCTTGATTAGCACAAGAAAAAAAAAAATCTGCTCCCAGCAATTTACCTCCTTGCAGCAAGCAGCAGAGGGCACAAAACAGCTGACAGCAAAACCGCTGAGAGTCGGGAGGCCAATCCAATCAACTTGTGCTAGTTAGGCTGTGCTGAAGCTGAAAGGAGCTGTTTCTTCTTGCTGCTTGCTGCAAGGAGGTAAACTACTGGGAGGCAGAGGCCAAAGAGGGGGGGCCAGTGGGTGGGCGGGGCTACATTTGGTGTAGAAGACGTACCTAAATTTTAACTCCCTTTTAGGGGGGAAAAAGATGTGTCTTATACTCCAAAAAATACGGTAATGGAACCTGCCCATCACAGTTGTAATTTGTGCTGGTTTTAAATTGGGTGACCAACTCAATTTTATGACCTATTTTGCAGCGGTCATTGAGTGAGCGCGGTGATGGTTAAATGAACTAACGCTTCGCTAGGCCATCTGTGCCAAAAGACGAGTAAATGCTGGTTTTTGCCGAAACCACAGCAAAACGTGGTCATGTAACTGCAGATCACTGCAAATGGTGGTAAATGCGGTCTGGTTGCTAACCGACAGGGCTGTGAGTGTGAGCACTTGTGACACACAAGCTGCGTTTGCAGAGCACACTTAAACCAGGTCAGTCACAGACTTGCTCCTTTTTTTCGAGGTGTGAAATTTTCATTACTTTTTAAATTGGTGGCTTAAGTGTGTTCTGCAAACAGCCCGTATGGTTAGTTCATGATTTAATGTATTGCCCAAACACCAGAAATTAAGATTACTCCAGTAACCAGATTGTTTGTTAAATCAATACAGGTAATCCTTGACTTACAACAGTTCATTTAGTGACTGTTGGAAGTTAACAATGGTTCTGAAAAGTGACTTGTGACCATTTTTCAAACTTTTGCAGCATCCCCATGGCCATGGGATCAAAATTCACTCGTGTCAACTGACTCATATTTATGACGGTTGCAGTGTCCCTGGGTCATTGACCACCTTCCGACAAGCAATGGGGAAAGCCAGATTCCCTTAACAACCGGGTTACTAACTTAACTGCAGCGATTCACTTAACAACTGTGGCAAGAAAGGTTGTAAAATGGGGCAAAGTTAATTTAACTCTCTCGCTTAGCAACAAAAATTTTAGGTTCGATTGTGGTCATTAAGCTGAGGACCTAATGTAGCATCCCCAGATGCCTAACAATCATTTAACAAACATCACGGCTTTACCGCTTTTAGGCTATCTTTAAAAGTTTGCACCTGAGGGCAGGACAAGAAGCAATGGGTGGAAACTCATCAAGGAGAGAAGCAACTTAGAACTAAGGAGAAATTTCCTAGCAGTGAGAACAATTAACCAGTGGAACAACTTGCCTCCAGAAGTTGTGAATGCTTCAACCCTGGAAGTTTTTAAGAAGAGGTTGGATAACCATTTGTCTGAAGTGGTGTAGGGTTTCCTGCCTAACCAGGGGGTTGGACTAGAAGACCTCAAGGTTCCTTCCAACTCTGTTATTCTATTCTATTCTATTCTATTCTGTTCTGTTCTGTTCTGTTCTGTTCTATTCTATTCTATTCTATTCTATTCTATTCTATTCTATTCTATTCTATTCTATTCTATTCTATTCTATTCTATTCTATTCTATTCTATTCTATTCTATTCTATTCTATTCCTAATTCTAATTCTAATTCTAATTCTAATTCTAATTCTAATTCTAATTCTAAAGATACTTAAAATGTTAATATCAAAAGGATGCACACGTGTCTTTCCTGTCGGTGTAATTCATTTATTTGGAAACTTTTGTAGGGATGCCTTCCCTATCTGAGCATTTTCTCCTCCGGATTTCCAAAAGGCTTGATTTCAAGAGATTCAAGAGAAATCTAAAATCAGAGAAGAATGCAAACTGCTTTTGCATTTGCGCAAACGCAAAGCCGTTTAACCGGTTACAGGGAAGCGGAGCCTAGGCGAAGATATCTCGGACATCAGTGTTTGTGTGTGTAGACAAAATAACCCGGGATTGCATTTGATAATTACTGCTTGAGGAAAGGACTTGGGAGGGAGGTGGCTTGTTCTCTTGTTTGTGTTTTATATTCATTCACCAGATTTCACACCCTTTACGTTGTCAACTTCACATTCAGTAGAGTTTCAAGTGACCAGAAACTTTATCTATCATCTCAGCTGGACCAGGCCCAATGCCCAAGACAGTTCGGGAGCCTGGAGCTATTTGTGTGCGGCCAGCATCCTGGATTAAGCTCACGGTCAAGCCGAGCACTTTGGCCTCGTTTAAGAGCTGGACGATGGTCTCCTCGTCGGGCGCCTTGAGGACTACCTTGGGCTGTCCACAATATTCCCACTGCTTCAGAAGTTCAGGATTTCGATGGTGGACTTGCTTGTAGGCCGAAACGGCGGCGTGGGAGCACTGGGCTGCTACTTTGCCCTTGCCCATCTTTAGGTCATTCCGGACTATGATCACCATCTTGAATTCTCCGGATTCGCCCATTATACTGGCTTCGTTGCCCAGCTCGTTGGCCATCATAGTCAATCTGGATTTGGCTGGCCGGAAAAGCCGCGCTCGTATGCTCCAGCCCAAGCATACTCCACAGGTGACACCAGCAATTAAGCCAAAAACCCCAGGCCTAGCCAGGTAATCCATCACGCATCTGGAGAACAAGGAGAAAAGCAACGGTCGGATCAATAGGAAAGCTTTAAGTTCTGGCCTTCATCATCACAGGCCTATTTTTGCGCTTGGAGATAGATAAGAGTAGTGTTCGACTTACAACCATTCACTTAGTGAACGTTTTGAAGTTACAACAGCACTGGGAAATAAGTGACTGACGAGCGTTTTTCACATTTACGACTGCTGCAGCATTCCCCCAGGGTCAGGTGATCAAAATCCAGACGTTTGGCAACTGACTCATATTTATGACGGTTGCAGTGTCCTGAGGTCATGAGATCACTTTTTACGATCTTCGGACAAGCAAGGTCAATGGGGAAGCCTGATTCGCTCAATAAATAACCATGTTACTAACTTTTAACAGATTAAGAGAGTTGGAAGGGACCTTGTTAGGTCATCTAGTCCAACCCCCCACCCAAGCAGGAGCCCCTACACCATTTATGACATAGCAACTGCAGCGGTTCACATAAAAACTGTGTCAAGAAAGGTGGTAAAATGGGGCCAAATTCACTTACCTGTCTTGCTTAGCAACAGAAATTTTGTGCTCAATTGTGGTCATAAGTTGAGGACTACCTGTTCATTCATTTTGGCCAAACAATGTTGACTGGCAGCCCCCAGGGGGACAGCCTTCTCTGTGGGGGCACCTACTATCTGGAACGAGCTCCCCCCGGAGATACGGAGGATCCTGGATCTGCGTACCTTCCGTCGCGCGCTCAAGACGTTCTTATTTCATCAAGCTGGCTTGACCTAAGTCTTTCCCCTTTTTAAATGGAAATTTTAAATTTGGTTTTAAATTATTGGGGTTTTAAATTTGTTCAGCCTAATTATTTAATTTGTTTTATTCTATTTTAAATTTTGTATTTATATGTTTTATTCTATGGCTGTTCACCGCCCTGAGTCCTTCGGGAGTAGGGCGGTATACAAATTCAATTAATTAAATAATTAAATAATTAAATAATTAAATAATTAAATAATTAAATAATTAAACAAATAAATAAATAAATAAATAAATTTAATTTAATTTAATTTAACATTAAGAATACCAATAGAACATGCAATGTTGATATACTTGTTTGGCCGAACTATCTTGAAAATGCAGTTGACATATTGGAATTCAGCATTGATGTCCACAGAAGACAGTCACAAAGTATTTGCAAATATCCTAAATTCCTTGAATGACTTTGGTTAAAACATTACATTTAAAATAATGCTAGTAAAGAGTTGAAGAGTACTTAATTCTAAGGGGTCTTTGATTTTTTTTCATTTCAACCCTGAACTAAAAATATTCTCTATCAGTACTTAATTCTAAAAGACAGCTTGCAATTGTACATAGAGTCCTCCACTTACAACTGTTTGTTTAGTGACCACTTGAAAGTTACAATAGCACTGAAAAAGGGACTCACAACTGGTGCTCGCGCAGCATTCCCATGGTCCTGTGATCAAAATTTGAATATTTGGCAACTAGCATGTATTTATAATGGTTGCAGTGTCCCAGGGTCGTATGATGGCCATTTCTGACCTTCCCAGCCAGATTCTGACAAGCAAAATTAATGGAGGAAGCTAGATCTGCTTAATGACTACATAATTCACTTAACTACAATGATTTGCTTAACAATCATGGCAAAAACGACAAAAAACTGGGCACAATTCAGTTAAAAATCACCTTGCTTAGGAACATGTCAGGATAGTGTTGATTTAAAGCTGACCAGCCAATGTAAAAGCAACTGTAAAGCTGATGAAATGTAAGGCTGATGCAATGAGAATGAATCAGCATTGGTATAGCCAGTTTGAGACTCTGAAGGGGTCCACACAAGTCTTTTACTCCTTTAAGAGGTGTTTATAAATTTCAGCCAGGAGAGGGCGTATTCTCTCTCCTTGTGTCCGGTATTCATTGCAGCGTTCTCCGTGTAGAGTTAAGAAGAAGTTTGATTGCTTGTAAGGTATTTGCCAACCACGTATATTTCTGTACGTCTTGTATATAAACCACTGTTAAATGTCTAAGTTTCTCTGTGCTGTGTTTTGCTCCTGCGTTGTCTCATAGTAGTAGTCACGCTGCAAACGCTCTGACAGAACAGACATTCTGGCCCCAATTGTGGTCGTAAATCAAGGATTACCTGTATGGACACTATTAGAATTACCTATTAATAAATGAATGAAACTATTTGTTATATAAATCCATAAACCCACCTAAATCCACTGTATAACTCCATCAGGAGCCTGGTAGCGCAGTGGTTAGAATGCAGTATTGCAGGCTAACTCTGCTGACTGCCAGCAGTTCAATCCTCACGAGCTCATCCTTCTGTGGTCGGTAAAATGAGGACCCAGACTGTTGGGGACAGTATGCTGATTCTGTAAACCACACACAGGGAGAACTGTAAACCACTATGGAGCAGTATACAGGTAGTCCTCGATTTACAACAGTTCATTTAGTGACCGTTCAAACTTACAACGGCACAGAAAAAAAGTGACTTATGACCGTTTTTCAAAGTTACCACCTTTGCAGCATCCCCATGATCGTATGATCAAAATTCAGAATCTTGGCAACTGGTTCATACTTATGACCGTTGCCGTGTCCCAAGGTCATGTGATCAGGTTTTGCGACCTTCTGACAAACAAAATCAATGTGGAAGCCAGATTCACTTAACAACAAGGTTACTAACTTATCAACGGCTGTGATTCACTTAACAACTATGGCAAGAAAGGGCGTAAAATAAGGCAAAACTCACTTAACAAATGTCTCACTTAAACAACAGAAATTTTGGGCTTAATTGTGGTCGTAAGTCGAGAACTACCTATATAAGTCTACTCCTAGTGTCTGTCTGTCTGTCTCCCTCTCTCCCTCCTTCTCTCCTTTTTTGGTTAAGTTTATTTTGTGCCTGTTTTTAGATTGTAAGCTTCAGCTGATTCTGAATATACTCACCATCATCCTACACAGGAAAAGTTGCTTTCTTCTTTCTTTTTCCATTTTTTAAAATTACACAAAAGTAACAAACTTGTGGCATCTTATGAATTAACCCAATCTTGACAGCAGAAGGATTATGACTCAGTGTTGGAATTAAAGTTACTAAGGCCAAGAAACCCTGGAATGGATGATCTTCATGGGGCTTTTCCATCCTACCCCATGCCTTTTCTCTCCTGATGAACAGCACCAGCACTTCAGAGGGGTTTAACCGGCGTACAAGAAGTCCTCGACTTACAACAGTTCATTTAGTGACCATTCAATGTTACAACAGCACTGAAAAAAGCGACTCACGACCCTTTTTCACACTTCCCCCCAGTCAGGTGGTTTACATTCGGCCGCTTGACAACTGACTCACATTTGTGACGGTTGCAGCAGTGTCCCGGTGTCATGCGGTTTCCCCCTTTTGCGATCTTCTAACAGGCCAAGTCAACGGGGAAACCAGATTCATTTAAACCATCTGGTTTCCCTGTTGACTTGGCCTGTTAGAAGTCTTCCTAGCTGAAGAACTGCGGTGACTGGCTGAACAAACGCGGTGTGAAGAGTCGCAAAACGGGGCAAAAAAACTCCCACTCCACAAATGTCTCACTTACTTAGCAACATAAACCTTGGGCTCCACTGTGGTCGTAAGTTGAGGACCTCCTGTATTTTTCTTATACCTAAGCACAGACCAGACTTTTTTCCCTTCCTAGCTGGCTGGTGGTCTGGTAGGGAGGCCAGGACTGGTTCCAAGTCACCACCTGAGCCTCGGTGGCTGCAAGGGAAGTGGGGCCTAGGCCTGTCCACCCCCACCCCCCCCGTTCTGTCCCCATCCCACATGCACACACACCAACAGACGTTCAAGAGTTAAAGACTAAACCAGCCGACAAAATCCTTTTCCTTATGATAACGGAACTTGGCAACAACCTAGTGGCTGCCTGCCAAGAGTTTATTACTATAATAATATAACTTCTCCCCGCTTCTGGTACATCAAAAGAAACAGCTCAATAATTACTGAGTCAATCAAGTCCAGAGATAATCCAGCAAAGTCTATAGCCAAAAGTCCGGCAATGCAGAATGGCGTGGAAGCTTTCAGCTTTGTTCGTCACAAGGTTTGACTGGCCACCACGCTCCTTTTTATACCCTGTGGGGTGTGGTCCAGTGACTCAGTCTAATCTCGGGCACGCCTTTTCTTCTGTTGTGCGCGCTTATCTCTGCGACGCTGGCGTGGATCCAGCCAAGACTCATTTCCCTCATCACTGTCCACCTGTGGCTGCGTGGACGTGCTTGGCCCCGGCCCTATCTCTTGCCCTTCGGCGGGCACCGAAGGCATTGCCAGAGAGGAGGGTCCTGGAGAGGGAGGCCTTGCCAACTCCTCTCCTTCACTCTCGGAGTCCTCTCCTGCCGATGACACAGACTCAGGTAACGGAGCCACAACACCCCCATCGCTGCTCCCCATTGAACCCCATCCTAGTTTCCCCTGTGGGGGGCTCCATCACAAGAGGCTTTTAAGAAGAGACTAGAAAGGCCTTTGATTGAAATGATATATAGGGCATTATTTCTCAACCTTGGCCGTTTGAAGGTGGGTGGACTTCAACTCCCAGAATTCCCCAGCCAGCAAAGCTGGCTGGGGAATTCTGGGAGTTGAAGTCCACCCACCTTCAAACGGCCAAGGTTGAGAAACACTGGTATAGGCTCTCGTGCTTGAGCAGAGGGTTGGACTAGAAGACCTCCAAGGTCCCTTCCAACTCTTTATTATTATTATTATTAAATGCAAAGAAGCCCCTTCGAAAGGCGGCAGGTCTTTCTGCCTCCCCCCCCCCACCCCACACAAACCTTTTTTTTTTTTTTTTCAGCCCGCCTTCCTCCTCCTCCTCCGGCTCCTCGTCGCCCCTCCGCCCACGCCGACGTCACGCTCCCTCTGACGTCACAATCACCTCAGCCAATCGCGGCGCGGCGCGTGCCGAATCGGAACGCCGACCTCTCCACACACACACCCCCCGCGTAGGCGGGGCGCGCGAGGGACAGCTCGACCAATCACCTTTCCCCTTTCCCTCAGAGCGGCGCGCCGCTCGTGGCCGGACCACCCCCCCCACTCCCACTCCCCCCCCCCACAGCATTTCACCTTCTCCAGTGGGCCGGCCGAGCTGAGGCGACCCTGTTTAGGATGAAGGGGTGGGGAGTCTTGGGGTTTTAAAGACCTCTTACTTTTTTTTTTCTTTTTTTTTTCCCTCCTCGGCTCGGTTGAAAATCCGCCTCAGCTCTCCAGCTGGCAAAAAAAAAAAAAAAACCGGAAGCGCGGCCGGCTTCCGGCGAACGAGGCCGGAAGTGATGTCAAGCATCGCCTCTTGCTGGACGAGGCGGGGCTAAGCCTCACTTCCGGACTGGCCCTGGTCCAGGAGGCCGAGCCGGAGGAGGAGCCGCTTGCGGCCGCCGCGGTAGCAGCCGGAGCAACAGCAGCACCAACAGCAGCTTCAGGAGCGGCGGCGAAGAGGTCGGACGCAGCTGAGGAACCCCCGCGCGTATGTCCGTCCCTGAGCTGACGTAAGGTAACGGCCAGGGCCTGTAAGGGAGACCGGGCCCGGCTACGGGTCCCCAGGAGGGTCATAAAAGGCGCGAACGAGCCCCGAAGAGCAGAACGAGCGGTCCCCGCTTTCCTCCGGAGGGCTCTCCTTCTCCTTCCCCCGCAGGCTCCACATCCCTGGGGCGGGGGGGCTTTGCAGCCCAGGCTCCCCTCTTCTCCCCTCCCTCCTTTTGCCTGCCTGCCTGCCTTCCTGCCTTGCGAGGAGCCGAAGCCCCTCCACGTGGCTCTCCCAGGAGCCGGCCAAGCTGTCCTCTCCGATCCTACCGGCTGTCTCTCTGCCCAGAGCCCCCCCTCCTCCTTGCCTCGACCCCCCCCCCCGGCCCCCAATTGCTCTCTCCCCATGGCTGCCTCCCGACTTGCAAGGATCCCGATTCAGAATACAGCTGGAAGAGACCTTGGAGGTCATCTAGTCCAACCCCCCTCCCTTCTCAAGCGGGAGACCCCTCCCCCCCGTCCCAATGCAGACCAATGACAGCCCAGTCTAGTCTTTTTTTTAAAAAAAAAAAATCCCCAGTGATGGAGGTACCCGCAACTTCGGGAGGCAAAACCCTTTCCTTGTTTTGTGGCCAAACCTCTTGGTGGGGTTGTATTTCTTGAGAAGCAAAATCAACGTGTCCCTCCGAAAGGGGAAAAAAAAAAGCCTTTGAAGTTTGCTATGGAGCCCAAACATGGACAAGGGCGAGTGGTGGGACAGCAGGGGGTTTCCTGTGTCCCGATGAGACATGAAGTTGGATTAAGGCAGAACTAGGTAAATGGGCTCCTCGGTTGGTGTAAGGCCACACTTGGAATATTGCATTCAGTTTTGGTTGCCAGAATGTAAAAAAAGATGTGGAGATCCTAGGAAGAGTGCAGAGAAGAGCAACAAAGAGGATTAGGGGACTGGAGGCTAAAACATACAAAGAACCGTTGCAGGAATTGGGTATGTCTAGTCTAGTGAAAATCAAGACTAGGGGAGACATGATAGCAGTGTTCCGATATCTCAGGGGCTGCCACAAAGAAGAGGGAGCCAAGCTATTCTCCAAAGCACCTTAAAGCAGGACAAGAAGCAATGGGTGGAAACTAATCAAGGAGAGAAGCAACCTAGAACTAAGGAGGAATTTCCTGACGGTGAGAACAATTAACCAGTGGAACAACTTGCCTCCACAAGTTGCGAATGCTCCAACACTGGAAGTTTTTAAGAAGATTTTGGATAACCAAAATGGATAAGATTTTGATGTAGGGTTTCCTGCCTAAGCAGGGGGGTTGGACTAGAAGACCTCTAAGGTCCCTTCCAACTCTGTTATTCTGAAAAAGAAGCAGATCCAGTTGGAAGGAAGGTCTGTAAAGCTTCTCTGTGGTCAGGGCCAAAGAGCCACCCCCACATTGGTAGGGATAATTATAGGAAAGGAATCCTTCCAGCCTCCACCATTCAGTCAGAACTGAAGAAGCTTCTTGTATGAGAAGCAAAACGTCTTCCAAAAAAAAAAAAAACCAAGAAAGTCCACAGTTGCCTTTTGAGAGAAAAAAAAACCTTTGGGATAACTGTGACCTGGATGACTGAGAATCTCCATAGACATATGAGGGGGGGGGGCAGCAGTGGGTTTGAATTTTTAAATGGTGGGATTGCCTTTTTTGGAAATCTTAGCATATATTTATCTCTCTCTTGCGAATCCTGCTAGCTCAAAACGGATGGTTCTAATGACCAAGTTCTTGCAGTATCAAGATCTGAGCAATTGTGACCTTGTGTTTAATTCTCCACCCCTTATGCTTCAGTCTCAATTAAAACTCCTGGCTTTCCCCAATAAGAAAATAATGTCACATATTAATTTCGTTTCCCTAGTTTAGTGTCAGCAATCCCTAGGAGTTGAGTTTAAACAGGCTTCAGAGGAAGCTGTGTTCTATGTTTCCCTAACAACTAAAGGGTTAGTTCAGATAGAGTGTTTCTTCTCTTCACACCAGATAATTTTCTTCCCTTTACTGCACTCCCTCTAGTGTCTATGTTTAGCAGCGAATGAGCCAAATCGATATTTTGCAACTTTGCTTTCCAAGAAAGACATTTTCCTAAAAAAGGGGTGAGAGGTTGCAAGCTGCGGATCGGTTTGTCTCCAAAGTACATTTGATGGGTGAGGGCTAAAATTGGAATTTCACGAGTTGCCTCGTCATTTGTGATGGGACAAGATTTGACAGGGCACTCCGCAAATCCGGTGGATATTTTACTCCTCTCTCTGTGTGTATTAAACGTTTTAGAATTCTGAAGGATCATAATTGTAAAACTCGCTTGTGGGACTTTGGGAGATGGGTTGAAAGAACTAAGGAATGCAGGTTGAAAACTTGAGATTGTGCTCTTATTTTTGGATCACAAGTAAATCACACTAAAATCCTTACTGATGGTTCCGCTTTGTAGTTTGAAGCATATCGCAACTGCTAGATGTTTATGGATTTTTAAAAACTGAATTGCTCTCTGGCGTTCAAAGTCTCGTTCCAGGTTGTCAAAAGTACTTTGTGCATATGCATTTTCAGGTGAAACAAAGTTCACCCGTTAATTTCTTTCTGGGCTCATTTGTTATTTATTGAGGTCTTTCCTTTTTTAAAAATTTCTACTTAGAGAATCAATTTTGATGGCTAATTAGTTGTACAGTAGGTAAACAATGATTTAGCTCAGCCCTTGTACTGGACGTAGATAAACCTGCTTGCTGATTTCATACATTGTGCTAAGGAACAAGATAGCTTAGCAGGAGAGTGTCAGAATAGAGTTGGAAGGGACCTTGGAGGTCTTCTAGTCCAGCCCCCTGCTCAAGTAGGAGATCCTATACCATTTCAGATAAAGGGTAGTCCAGTCTCTTCTTAAAAACCTCCAGTGACAAAGCACCCACAACTTCTGGTGGCAAGCTGTTCCACTGGTTAATTGTCCTCACTGTTAGAAAGTTTCTCCCTAATTCCAGTTGCTTCTCTCCTTGATTCATTTCCATCCATTGTATCTTATTTTGCTTTCTGATGGTTTGGAAAATAAATTGACCCCCTCCTTCTTCTTTGTGGCAGCCCCTCAAATCCTAGAACATTGCTATCATGTCGCCCCTAGACTAGTCCTTCTTTTCTCTAGACTAGCCAAATCCAAATTCTGCAACCGTTCTTCCTATGTTTTTTTCTCCAGGCTTTTAATCATCTCAGTTGCTCTTCTCTGCCCTTTTTCCAAAGTCTCAACATCTTTTTTGTAATGTGCTGACCAAAACTGGATACAGTATTCCAGGTGTGACCTTACTAAGGCTTCATAAAGCGGTACTACCCCTCTACATGTCAGCCTTTGGTAACCATTTCACTCTTCTCTGAATTGTACCATCAGAATTCAGTGGTGTATTTCCCCCCCCCTCATTCTGGGAATAACAGTATCCTCCTCCTCTTAAGAACTAAAACAAATGATCCTACCCACTCCAGCAACATCACTGAATCAAGTAAGACTATATAGGTAGTCCTTGACGTAGGACCACAATTGAGCCCAATTTTTCGGTTGCTAAGCAAGATGACTTTAAGTGACTTTTGCCCCATTTTCTGACCTTTCTTGCCACAGCTGTTAAGTGAATCACTGCAGTGGTTAAGTTAGCAACACGTTAAGTGAATCTGGCTTCCCTATTGACTTTGCTTGTCCGAACGTTGCAAAAGGGGATCAACGGTCGTAAGTGTGAAAAACAGTCATAAGTCATTTTTTTCCAGTGCTGTTGTAACTTGGAATGGTCACTAAACTAACTGTTGTAAGTCAAGGTCTACCTATAAAAGATCTATGCTCCAGGTGTCCAGAATCAGAAATAATGTGAACTCAATTGTAATTTGTCTATCTTCGTTTATTGCTTAGTGTTACATATTAATCCACTGATAGTTATTTGTTAAACCTTGTCCTAGAAAACCCAGCTGCTGAACAGTTTCAGGCAGATATCCGTGCATCTGGCCAATGCATCATCGACACAATTTTTTCATCCTGCACTTTTTTTTATTTGCTGTTATGGGAACATTTAGCATTTAAAGTACCTAAATGTACAAGATGATGTCAACAATACTCTTAAAAGTAGCAGCAATGATTCCGATAATGGTGATGTGCTTGGAAATTAGCTAATGTCAGAAGCAAAAGACCAGGCTCACAAGTGAAGGATTTGAATTAACTGATTTATTACTAAAAAGCTATGCGCTGGAATCTTTCAGACTAATGGTTAGCACTTGGATAGAGTTATTTATTTATTTATTTATTTATTTTTCAGATTTCTGTACCGCCCTTCTCCTTCCGGACTCAGGGCGGTGAATAGCCAAATATAAAACATTCATACACAAAAGTTAAAATAGATTTAAAATAATTAAATAAAATTTGGCCCATAATTTAAAACATTTCAATTAAAATCCATATCAAATTTTAAAACCAACCATAAAATCAGGACAGCCCGGCTAACTGAAAAAAGTAGGTTTTAAGGGCCCGACGAAAAGTCCGGAGGTCTGGGATCACTCGTATCTCTGGGGGTAGGTCGTTCCAGAGGGTAGGTGCCACCACAGAGAAGGCTCCCCCTGGGGGTCGCCCGCCGACATTGTCTGGCCGACGGCACCCTGAGGAAGCCCTCTCTGTGGGAGCGAACTGGCCGGTGGGAGGCAATTGGTCCCGTAAGTACCCCGGCCCTAAGCCATAGATAATGGTCAATGTCAGTCAAGAGGGGGTTGGGCTTATTTTATTTGCGGCTACTTAATGATTCTAATCTAGACCAGGGGTCAGCAACCTGCGGCTCTGAAGCCGCATGCAGCTCTTTGGGCCCTCTGCTGTGGCTCCCTGTCACCACTGGCTGGCCCGCCCCACCCCTCGCCTTCCCCTCCCAGTCACTCCTCGCCTGGCCTGAGAAGGTAAGGGCGACAGTGGGGGATGGAGAAGCGGCCGGAGCAGAGACAGAGAGATACAGAGAGAGGAGGAGAGAGAGAGAGAAACATAGAGAGATACAGAGAGAGGGGGAGAGGGGGGGAAGGGAGGGGGGAGAGAGAGAGATGTCAAAAGGATTTTGTGGTTCTTGGTGTTTTTTACCAACTGGTTTTCTGCCCTAATGACCGGCTGGGTAGGCGTGGCTAGGGGGTGTCATGTGACTGGTGGAAGTGAGTGACATCGAGTTGGCCACACCCACCCAAGTTTTGTGGCTCCGGGTGTTTTCTTTTCTGTGGGAAACGGGTCCAAATGGCTCTTTGAGTATTTAAGGTTGCAGACCCCTGATCTAGACTGATTCTTCTTTTCACCTGCAACCCAAGACATTAAAATAGCCAAAATTGGCTCAGGTGGATAAGGGACCACGTGTACTAATGTGGGGAGGACTAGTTTGTGAAATAGCATCTGAAATTCTAGAAATCAGAACAGTAATTAGGTCAACCTTTCCAAAAAAATTTAATATTTGTCGTCGTTCCCCAGTGGCCTGTTCTTAAGGACTGTTGTGGAGTTTCCCTCCCACCCCCACCCCAATATGATAGGAATATAGTTTTCAGCTCTTAAACAATTGCTCATAAATGCTAAATGCTCTTATAGTAGGTCTTGCCATTTAAAAGAGAGAAAACTCATCCTGCTATTATGAAAATAGTTTGAGCCAAATCTTTGTTGATTTTACACACGGTGTAAACAATCAGATGAGTGGATGTAAGCTATATTTGTGTCCTCATTTGACTTCTGTTAACCATCTTGGTTTAATAGGAAGAAATATTTCCAAAGTAACTTCAGGTAGTCCTTGACTTATGACCACAATTTCTATTGCTAAGTGAGATCGTTGTTTGGTGAGTTCTGCCCCATTTTGCTTCCTTTCTTGACACAGCTGTTAACTGAATCACCGAAGTTGTTTTAAGTTAGTAACACGATTATTAAGTGAATCTGGTTTCCCCATTGACTTGGCTTTTCAGAAGGTCGCAAAAGGGGATCACATGACCCCGGGACACTGCAACCGTCATAAATAGGAACCAGTGTGAATGTAAATCACGTGACCACAGGGATGCTGTAACGGTCATAAGTGTGAGCAGTGGTTGTAACTGTGAAAAACAGTCATAAGTCACATTTTTCAGTGCCGATGTAACTTTGAAGAGTCACTAAACTGTCGTAAGTGGAAGACTTTCTGTACTAATCATTAAGTGATTTGGGTCTGAGTTTTTTTTTTTTTAACAAGCATGAAAATTGTTATACGAAAGCAGGGCTGTCTTAACGGCATTATGAGCCCCGGGCAAAGCAGTGTACTGGGGTCCCTACGACAGCTACTCACTGGAATTAAAATGCACATGGTCGATAAAACTAAACATATATTTATTTTATTGGCACTTCCAACAAAATCAGTGTTTAAAAACATGCGGACTCGTCACATCATGTACGGGGGAAAAAATCAGTGTTAATTTCTGTCAGGGTGGATTTGATTTAAATCGAGTTGATTTAAATCACGATTTAAATCATGATTTAAATCACTAGTAAAAAGGCTTGATTTAAATCAACTCGATTTAAATCCTAATTTTTAAAAAGCAACTGTCATCTCTGCTACTCCTTTGACCCACTGTTGATTCACCGATAGTCCCAGTGTTGCAGAATATACAGCCTCCTGCTACATAACTAAGCTCCATTTCATGCTGAATAAACTAAATTATTTATGTATCTTAAATAGAAAACTATCTTACGATAGATTTTTTACCCCAAAAGTTTTTTATTAAAATAAATTCGATAAAAATCAAAAAAATCCGATTTAAATCAAAAAAATCTGATTTTTTTGATTTTTTTAAAAAAAACGTTGATTTTTATCCACCCTGATTTCTATTAATGCATGTTAGTATGAATTTAAAAATGCAGTAAAATGTAATAAATATGCTGCTCTATTTATATGATAGAAGGTGCGTTTAAGAGGTAACACACAGATTAGTATGGTCGTGGGGCCCACGGGCAAGTGCCCATCAGGCCCATGGATTAAGACAGCCCTTCAAAAGGAAATCCAAGAAAGCAGGGTTCATTTGGGAAAAAATACGCATCCGATTCAGTGGTGGTATTCAGACGGTTCGGGACGGTTTGGGGGAACCGATAGCAGCAATCGCGGCGCTATGTTGTCCTATGTTAGCCATGTTTTTGAGGCTGGGCACATTTGCAGAAAGTGCTCGCGAACAAAGCACATGCGCGGAAGGCCGGGGGCATGCGCGGAAGGTGCGTCCGCGAAGCGAGAGTGCGCGCACACGGCGAACCTCTGGTAAAAATACGTAGAAACCCAGCTCTGATCAGATTGCACTGTTCAACTAAACTTCTTCTGCCACATGCATCTAGATAGGTGAGGTCACAGCTACCATTATTCCTAGCAAAACAAATTAAAATGGAAATAACTAAAACATCCAACTGCCATTGAAGCTGAGAATGGTCTCGCTTGTATCCTTCCACTCGAGGGCATTGTGATAAGAAGTAATTTAAACATACTTCAAAGTGAGTTCATCCACAAGGATATGAAATGCTCCCTGACTAATCAATTTCCGAGCATTACATTAGCCTCCTTTTTTGAGGTTTATTTACATTTGGTTTTTCTTTAATAATATAATCCTAAACCAAAAGTAGGTACAGATAGTCCTTGAGTTATGACCATAATGGAACCTGCCTTTCACAGTCGTAAAACAGGTCGCTTACATGCCCGACTGGATTTTATGATTTTTTATTTTTTTTTTGTGGTGGTTGTAAGTGCGAATTTGGCAGTTTTATAAGTGAACCCATTGTTCGCTATGATGAGGTTTCGCTGAAAATTGGAGATAAATTCTGATTTTTGTGAAAGGCAGTCACATCCCTGTGGGACAGCTGTAAATGCCATATTTCCGCGTGCCTGGTAGTGTGAGAACGTGAAAACTTCAAATCCTGGTTGTAAATCTGCTTTCTCAGATAGGTTGTAACTTCAAGCGGCTGTGAATCGTTCGTAAAGTCAAACACTGCCTGTATTAAATGATTTGAAGAGACTAAGATGACCAAGGTAGAATTCATTTACTACTTAATGTTGCAAGGAAGGCAGCATTTCTGTCCCCTTTATCACATATCCTATATTAACAGCTAGAAAGTACAGGTAGTCCTTGACTTACAACAGTTCATTTAGTGACCATTCAAAGTTACAATGGTCCTGAAAACAATGACTTATGACCGTTTTTCCCACGACGGTTGAATCAACAGGATCATGTGATCAAAATTCGGAGGCTTGGCACCTGACTCATATTTATGACAGTGGCAGTGTCCCTGGGTAACGTGATCCCCTTTTGCGACCTTCTGACAAAGTCGATGAGGAAGCCAGACTCACTTAACGACTGTGTTACCAACAACTGCAGTGATTCCTTTAACAACTGTGGCAAGAAAGGTCGCAAAATGGGGCAAACTTCACTTAACACGTGTTTCAGCAACAGAAATGTTGGGCTCAGTTGTGGTCGTAAGTCGAGGACTCCCTGTACCCAGAAAGTAAGAGATCATGCAGGCGTCGTGTCTATTAAATCAGTCAGGCCAAAGATATGTTTCGTTTTGTTTTTACCTTTCCCGATCTGAGGTATCCCATTAATTCTTCTGTTGTTTTATGGATTGGTGGAGAAGGAATGTAAGAGTTGGTAAAAGTCAAGCTGTGATCTCTGTCTTGTGAGGAACTGGATCCAGCAAGCTAAGTATAGCTCCTCTTGGGAACGGAGAGAGAAAAATAGCCTCTCGTGCTTAAAGCAGCATTTCTGCAAGCTGCACATTGGCAATTCTCTCGCCTTTCTTTCTGAGAAGAGGCTGATAAAAGGATGGACATAAATACAAGTAGACCTCGATTTATCATCATTCGTTTGAATGACCGTCCAGAGTTGCAGCAGCACTGAACGGAAGTGTCTTATGGCCGTTTTTCACACCAGGGTGGTTGCGTGATCAAAATTCAGATGCACACGCAATTGGCAGTACCTGTATCCAAAGCCAGCTTCACCCATTGAACTGCAAACTTCGGTTTTAGGTCAGAACAAACCCCGCCCACAGGTGGTTATTGGTCCGTGCCAAAAAGAATCGGTCCCATTGCACAACCAACCGAGACCCAACCGGAAAATAAGTCCTAGCATGATTTTTTTTTCAGGATTCTCGTAATATAAGCCCTACTCCCAAAATAAGCCCCAGTTAAGATTGTCAGCCAGATGGATGCATTTAGTACTGTATTTCCCCCAAAAAATAAGACCTAGCCTGAAAATAAGTCTTAATACGTCTTTTGGAGCAAAAATTGATATAAGACCCAGTCTTATTTTCGGGGAAACACGGGTAGTTGGCAGATAGGTAGATCCAGGAAGTAGGTAGATCTGGTAGGTAGATAGATCAGATAGGTAGTAGGTAGATCTGTTAGGATGTTAGATCTGGTAAATAGGCAGATCAGGTACATAGGTAGATCTGGTAGAAAGATCTGGGAGGTAGGTAACAATAGCATTTAGACTTATATACCACTTCACAGTGCCCTCTCTAAGTGGTTTACAGAGTCAGCCTATGGCCCCCGACAATCTGGGTCCTCATTTTATCGACCTCGGAAGGATGAAAGGCTGAGTCAACCTTGAGCCGGTGAGAATCAAACTGCCAAACTGCTGGCAGCCGGCAATCCGCAGAAGTAGTACTGCACTCATGGCTGGATGGTCTAGTTAGGTAGATCTGGTAGGCAGGTAGATAGGTAGATCTGGTAGGTAGGCAGACAGATTCCTGGCAGATAGGTAGATATCTGGTAGATAATATGATTGATTAGAGAGAGAGAGAGAGAGAGAGAGAGAGAGAGAGAGAGACTGATGATAGATAGATAGATAGATAGATAGATAGATAGATAGATAGATAGATAGATAGATAGATACTGATGATAGATAGATAGATACAGATAAAGAGATACTGATGATAGATAGATAGATAGATAGATAGATAGATAGATAGATAGATAGATACTGATGATAGATAGATACAGATAAAGAGATACTGATGATAGATAGATAGATAGATAGATAGATAGATAGATAGATAGATAGATAGATAGATAGATAGATAGATAGATAGTTCCTGAGTCCTTTGCTGTATATGAATGGCAAAACGTCTGGGACAGTTGCTCTTGGGAAGCTGGGACCACCTGTTGCTCCAGGAGTCACCTAAGGACACACAACTTCCCCCTTTCAGAGTTTTAGGCTGTGATGAGGGTTTGCATTGCACAAGGCCAGATAGCTCCGTCTTCTTTGCCTCAGCCCAGAACAGGCACTTAGATTTCAATATATTTTATTTTATTTTATTTCCAATTTATATACCGCCCTTCTCCCTGAGGACTCAGGGCGGTGTACAGGTAGAATTAAGAACATGAAATACAAATATTAAAAATAATTAATATATATATAAATTTGGCCCAAAAATTAAAAATCACAAACCAATTAAAACATTTAAAAATTTCTTCTTAAGCCAGCCCGGCTTGCTGGAAAAAGTGGGTTTTAAATATGACTTTAAAGCGACCTGCATATTTTTTGGCTCTCTGCATTTCTTTCTTGATCGCATTTATCTGGCTGCCAATCTCACACGAGGCAGTTCTGGGGTGGCATGCAACAAAATCAGCAATTACAGGTAATCCTTGACTTACGACTGTCGTGGAGCCTTCCCATCACAGTCGTAAGTCGATTTAATGACCTTTTTCGCAGCAGTTTAAATCCGGGTGGTAAGTAACCCCCAGGTAGATCTGTTGTAACTTTGAACGGTCGCTAAGTGACTGGTCGTAAATTGAGGACCACCTGCAGAAATCTGCAAGGACAGATTAAAAACAATGAACCATAAATTGTGAAAGGGAATGAATGTATCAAGATGATTGGGGCCGGGGGATTTACAAACCTGTTGAAAAACCCACATTTTGAGGGATTTCCAAAAAAGTCACTGGATTTGCAGGTAGTCTTTGACTTACGACCACTGAGATTCCCGTTGCTAAGCAAGGTGATTCTTAAGGGAGATTTTTTTTTGACCTTTTACGCCACAGTTATTAAGTGAATCGCTGCAGCTATTCAACAAATCACATGGTCGTTAAGCGAATCCAACTTCCCCCATTGAATTTGCCTGTGGGAAGCTGGCTGTGAAGTTGCAAATGGTGATCGCACAATTTGGGGCCGCTACAACCGTCATAAATACATGTTTGTTTGTTTATTTATTTATTTATTGGTTCGATTTATATGCCGGCCTTCTCCGGAGACTCAGGGCGGCTTACAATGCGTTAAGCAATAGCCTTCATACTTTTGTATATACCTGCTTAGTAGGGCTTTCGGCCCTCCCTAAGCAGTGTTCTTTTTTATACAAAGTCATCTTATTGCCCCCACAAACCGGGTCCTCATTTTACCTATCTCGAGAGGATGGAAGGCTGAGTCAACCTTGAGCCTGGTGAGATTTTAACTTGCAGTAATTGCAGGCAGCTGGTGCTAGTTAACAGCACTTTAGTCTGCTGCGCCACCAAGGCTTGGCACCAAGGGTTGCCAGGCGCCCAAATTTTGATCACATGAACCATGGAAAAACGCAGCGATGGTCGTAAGTGCGAGAACCTGCCATAAGTCACTTTTTTCGATGCCCTTCTAACTTTGAACGGTCACTAAACAAATGGTTGTGTGTCAAAAACTACCTGTATATGCACTTCAGCTGCATTGTACGGGACTATTTGGGCGTAAGCCACCTTGTGTTTTGGCAAGGACCCAAGTGGCCCTGCCCTCTCAGGTGAGGGGGGAGGCAACCCAGAGGAGGGAGTTTCCCAAATCGCCTTCCTGTTTCAGGAGATCGTGTCCTCAGCCTTTTGGTGTTCCTGAATTACCTTTTTAATTGCCGCTGGTGGTTATTCCTCATTCTTTAAAATTCGGTCTGATGTTTGACTGATGCGCTTAGAAAAGTTGTTTTTAAAATAATTATTACTGTCAAATTGATACGCCACCCATCAAAGGCCACTTTGACTGGCTTCCAGCAAGATACAGGTACTCATCGTCTTACCACCACGATTGAACCCAACATTTCCGTTGCTAAGCGAGACAGCTGTTCGGTGAGTTTTGCCCCATTTTCTGACGTTTCTGCCCACGTTTGTTAAGCGAATCGCTGCAGTTGTTAAGTTAGTCACAGGGTTGTTAAGCGAATCCGGCTTCCCCATTGACTTTGCTTGTCAGAAGGTCGTAAAAGGAGGATCACAGGAGCTTGGGACACAGCAATCGTCATAAATACATGCCAGTTTGTTTGTTTGTTTGTTTGTTTGTTTGTTTGTTTATTTATTTATTTAAAATCCCAATTAAAAACCATTTAGGCTAGGCCGGCTTGGTGGAATAAAAACGTCTTCAGGGCTTTACGGAAGGTCCGGAGGTCTGGGATCAATCGTATTCCAGGAGGCAGCTCGTTCCACAGGGCGGGTGCCCCCACAGAGAAGGCTCTCCCCCTGGGGGCCGCCAGCCGACATTGCCTGACCAACGGCACCCTGAGGAGGCCCTCTCTGTGAGAGCGTATTGGCCGGTGGGAGGTTATCGGTAGCAGCAGGCGGTCTCGCAAATATCCTGGCCCTAAGCCATGGAGCGCTTTAAAGATGAGAACCAGCACCTTAAAGCGCACCCGGAAGACCACCAGATTGCCAAGCATCTGAATTTTAATCCCACGACCATGGGGATGCTACGATGGTTGTAAGTGGGGAAAAAATGCCATAAAATTTCTAGATATGCTAAGGCATGACCCTCATAGCAAAACTGGAACTTTTTTTCAGTGGTGATGTTCAAACTGTCACTAAACAAATTGTTGTAAATTGAAGACTACCCTGTTTTCCCCAAAATAAGACCTCCCCTAATAATAAGTCCAATCGGGCTTTTGAGCGCATGGCAATAAGGCCAAGCACTTTTTTTTTTTTTTTTTAATTTGATTTATATGCCGCCCTTCTCCGGAGACTCAGGGCGGCTTACAATGCGTTAAGCATTGAAGCTTATTTCAGGCTTCAAAAAAAATATAAGACAGGGTCTTATTTTCGGGGAAACACGATATATACGTATACATTACATAAACATATACATTTATATATATACATTTATATATACCAAACTTATATTTTGCCGATAAATAAAGGGAGACTAGTATAGATCTATTTCAAGCATTTTAGCTTTCATCAGCTAGCCATACCCTTACTTGGATTCGAACTTGGGCTTCCTGCATGTTAGGCAGTTGAATTAACCTTCTGAGCCACAAGTTCTTCTCCCTTCATCAGCTTGAGCCAGGGGAAAGATTAAGTGTTTACCAAGTAAGGGTATGGCTAGCTGATGAAAGCTAAAAAGCTTGAAATAGATCTATACTAGTCTCCCTTTATTTCTTTTATCAGCAAAATAAAAGAGGTATTTACAAGACCACCTTCTGCCACCGATAACCTCCCACCGGCCAATCCGCTCCCACAGAGAGGGTCTCCTCAGGGTGTCGTCGGTCAAGCAATGTCGACTGACGACCCCCAGGGGGGGTTTCCTTCTCTGTGGGGGCACCCGCTCTCTGGAACGAGCTACCCCCAGGAATACGACTGATCCCGGACCTCCGGACCTTCTGTCGAGCGTTGAAGACCTTCTTATTCCAGCAAACCGGGCTGGCTTAAAATTTTAATGGGTTATCTTATGGGTAAGGGGTTTTAAAATTTGGGGAAGCCAAACTGATCTCATTCTGTTTTAATTTATTTTAATTTTTATACTGTATGTATTTTAATTTTGGCTGTTCACCGCCCTGAGTCCTTCGGGAGAAGGGTAGTATACAAATTTAATAAACCTAACCTAACCTAACCTAAAATATAAATTTGGTATAAAATGGTTTGTTGTCAGTGCGACTGCTTGAGGGCTCCTGGATTGGAGCTGAAAGGCAAAAGGGAGCAGAATGCCCCCTCCCACATGTTGGGGTAGACCAGATGTCTCGGTAAACACTTAATTTATATACATATATATATACACACACACACACACACACACACACATATATATACACATTTATATATATGTTTTCTCAGGTTTTCGCGGGTGTTTGTATGTAGGTCTTTGGTTATTTGGGTCTTCTCCCACGTAAAATTGGAAGTGTCTTGGCGACGTTTCGACGAAGTCTCATTCGTCATCTTCAGGCTGGTGTTCTCGGCTTCGTGCTTCCAGGAGCAATGTGAGATTTCACATTGCTCCTGGAAGCACGAAGCTGAGAACACCAGCCTGAAGATGACGAATGAGACTTCGTCGAAACGTCGCCAAGACACTTCCAATTTTACGTGGGAGAAGACCCAAATAACCAAAGACCTACATTTATATATATATATATATCCTGTTCTGTTGGAGCAATTAGATAAAAGTAGGACCATGATGAAGGATTTATACCGTATTCCCTTGCTAGCAAAGTAATTTTCTCTTATGCAATTCTGTCCCTCTTGGAGATGCCCATCCAAGTTGTCCTAATTATTCTTTTAATTTTGGATTTAATTGAAAATCTCTTTCTGGGTGTTCACAGCATTAAAAAAAATATGCCATCTTTTTTTTTTTTTTTACAAAAATTATTTTTAATCTTTCCACACCATCTCAGTCTTTGTCTTCACCTTGTAAAACTTCATCGCAACTCTTGTGCAGTGCAGGCTGAATAAATCTGAATTAAAAACCCATTTCCCTTTTTTTTCCACCATTAGAAAAGCTGCTCATGCTTCAAGACATAATAATAAAAGGAAACCCTGGGAGGTGTTTTTTTGTTGTTGTTGAAATGGAAATGTAATTTGGTTGCTAGGAGTTTTGGATGGGTCTTCACCCATCTCTAAAGGGGGGAAAGAATAACAGAATAAAGCAGGGAAGGGACCTTGGAGGCCTTCTAGTCCAACCCCCTGTTTAAGCAGGCGACCCTATACCATTTCCAACAAAATGGTTGTCCAGTCTCTTCTTAAAAAACACAATGGGTGTTTGTTTGATGTTTCATTCTTAAGTGTAGCTTTTAAGATGGCCCATGTTTTGACAAGTGCTTCATTTATTTACTGTGTTTCCCCGAAAATAAGACCCTGTCTTATATATATATATATATATATATTTTATTAAAAAGTTTTATAAGAAATACAAACAATTTTCTCCCCCCCACCCTTCCCCTTCCCCACATAAATTATACATTTTCTTATACATAAGAAATCCTCCATATACATGTTTCCCTTAAAGAAAGCATTAAAATAAAACATTTTAATTATATTCGGAGTTGCTCTTCTCCTTCTTCCCTCATTCCACAACAAACCTTCTTCTCCTCCTCCTTTCTTTCCCATCCCTCCCTCCTCTTCCCTCCTACCTCTTCTCCCACCTCATCCTACTTCCTTTTCCTTTCCCCCACTTCTCTCTTCTTTTCCCCCTTCTCGCCTTCACTCCTACTCCTGTCCCCTTCCCTTCCCTTCCTCCTCTCCTTTCTTCCATTCCTCTCCCTCCCTCTCCTCCTCCTACCCCCTCCTCCTCTCTCCTTTCTAACTTCTTTGCTGTGAAATATTTTCCTCCTTTAGTATCTGAGCAACTCCTATATTCTAGAATACACTTTCTTCTGCTAAAACATTTCTCTATTCATCACTTTTCCCCCCTCCCTTATCCCCCCTCCCCACCCCACCCCTGACTTCCCAGAGCAAAAACAGGGTATAGCATCTAACAAACATATGCTAAAATAAACTAACAAATTATAAAGTTCAAAGCTCCCACATGTTCTTTAACTCCCTTTGCTCCAATTCAACAACCTCCCTTTTATAAATTCTCAATACCATGGTATTGGTATCTTATATTTTTTTGAACCCTGAAATAAGCGCTTGGCCTTATTGCCATGCGCTCAAAAACCCGATTGGGTTTATTATCAGGGGATGTCTTATTTTGGGGGAAACAGGCTATCTATCTGTCTGTCTGTCTATCTTCTTCTTCTTGTGCCATACCCGTCATGGGACATCGGCGATCATGTTGACGATCCTATTTTTATCAACAGCCGCATGAAAAAGTGTTGTTGAGTTTTGTCCAAACCGGTCCCTTAGATTTTGAAGCCATGATGATCTTCTTCTGCCTGGACCTCCTCGTTTGCCTTCAATGTTTCCCTGGGGGATTAAGTGAAGGATGCCGTATTTTTCCGGGTGTCGCATCACATGTCCGAAATATTCTAACTTTCCCTTTTTGATGGGTTTGATGATTTCCCTTGATGATTTTCTCAGGCGGCTTATCACCTCCTCATTTCTGATTTTGTCAACCCAGCTTAATACGTAACAGCCGCCTGTAAATCCACGATTCAAATGCTTCTAGTCGCTTCAAGCGGCCGCCTGTCAGAGACCCAACTCTCCGCTAAAGGATATTTATCTATATCCTGCCTTAATTATTTCTATAGATGACTCACCTAATAACAACTTTCTCCTATTTTTCCCACAATGACAACCCTGTGGTGGGTTGCCTGAGGGAGGGTGATTGTCCGAAGGTCACCCAGTCGGATTTGGTGCCTAAGGTGGAACTAGAACTCACCATCTCCTGGCAATTGACTCAAAGGATATGTTGACAGTCCGATCAATTCGGGATATACTTCTGGTCCACGGGATGTTTCATAGGAAGGGACCACGATAGGAGCCTTCTCAGTGGTGGCCCCTTCTCTATGAAATATCTTTCTCCTGGCGGTTTGATTGGCCCCTATCTTACTGCTTTTCCAAAAGGCTCAGAAAATGTGGTTTTTGTCAACGGGACTGGAGATGCAACCGATCAAGTGACTGGGTTTTTTTGTCTTGTTACTTCCTTGTGACGTTTTATGATTTTTATAGAGTGGATTTTTAGTACTGTAAGCTGCCCAAAGTCGCATATAAGAGTTAGGCAGCCAAATAACTGCCTATTTTTTTAGGCAGACAAAAAATTATTTTGTTTAATAAATAAAATAAATTAAGCAGGGCCTCTAAACAACAGCAGAGTTGGGGAAGTTCTCCAAATCTCAGAGGGAACCTCGTTCCAAAGGGCAGGCACTGCTACAGAGATCTATTGAGATCCACTTCCAGGATCTTAATAGATGCATTACAGCTAGTCCTTGACTTAGGACCATGATTGCCACCAGAATTCCTGTGGCTAGGGTTGTTAAGTGAGTTGGGTTTCATGGCCCTTTTTTGCCACATTGTTAACTGTACATTGTCACTGTACAGTCGTTCTCAACTTACGACCACAATTGAGCCCAAAATTTATGTTGCTAAGTGAGAAGTTTGTTAAGTGAGTTTTGTCCCCGTTTTATGAATTTTCCGGCCACATTTTAACATTCTTAATTGCGGCTGGTTCTTTAAAATTCGGTCTGATGTTTGACTGATGTGGTTAGAAAGGTTGTCTTTAAAATAATTATTATTACTTTAAAATTTATATTCCACCCATCGAAGGCAATTTCGAGTGGCCTACATTTTTTGAATTTTGATCACGTGACCAAGGGGATGCTGCAACAGTCATAAATGTGAAAAATCTCGTTTTTCTGGCACTGCAAAAAGTCCCTTTTTGCAGTGCCATTGTAACTTCAAAGGGTCACTAAGCGAACTGTTGTAAGTTGAGGACTACCTGTACCACTGGGAAAACCAGAGCTTTCACTCTACGGACCTTTGTCGGCAAGGTGATGTGTCTGTGTTTTAATATCCTGTCTAGATTTGCTCTTGCTTTCCTCCCAAGGAGGAAGTCTCTCTTAATTTCATGGTTGAATTCGCTGTCTGCATTGAGGGGGTCATCTAGTACAGCCCCAATTCTAATGCTTCAGCTAGATTAAATTGCTGTTTATAAATCTCTTTATAAACCGTTTTGTAAAGGCCCCGTTTTCAGCCTGGACGGCCTCCTGCAGCACTCTGCTGGCCAAAACGGGACGTGGGGGGGCGGCATGCACACCCCCCCCTCGTGCCCCGTTTTGGCTGCCACAGGCCCTGTGGGCCAGTTCCTTTGCTATTTCCAGGCCAGCCCTGCGGGCCAGATTTAAGCACCTCACGGGCCCCATCCGGGCCTTGAGTTTGACACCCCTGTCAAGATCCAACCAATGTATAAACTTGTGATGGCAAACCTCTGGCACGCGTGCCACAGGTGGCATACAGAGCCCTCTCTGCGGGCACACGAACCGTCACCAAATCTCAGCTCCACCTCACATGCACACGTGCCTCCCGCTGGCCAGCTGATTTTCGGGTCTCTGCTGCGCATGTGGGGGGGCGGGGTGCATGCGGGAGATGTGCGTGCATGCTGGGGGGGGGTCTCGTGCATATGCGTGGGGGAGCGGGGGGGCAGTGCCCCCCCGTGGCCTGTTTTGGGCCTAGCAGGGGACCAAAAACGGACTGCGGGGTGGGGGGTGGGGCACTTTCGCCAGGCGATGACAAAAAGGTTAACCATCACTGGAATAAACCGCGTGTCAGGACATGTTACACAACTCTTATTTGAAATTCCCTTTCCCGTAATCTGAACCCTTTGGGGTAGGTGTCATACAAAACAACTCTATTTCACTTTTCCAAGTATCTGAAGAAAGCAATATATAGCCTCTGACTCATTTGCACCCACTCCTCCGTGAAACCTTAACCTTAAACAGCTCTCTCCTTTCTCCATAAAGGAAAGTATAGTCCATTTATAAACTCAGCCATTAACTGAAAAGTGGTATCCCAAAGCATACACTAACTAGATTTATATTGCAGTAAATCACAGCCTGACTTGTTTAGCTAATGCACTGTGTGTACTTAAGCAATGGGGCTCGTAAGCTATAATTTAAGCTTAGTGTGTTGCATGAACGCAACTAATTACATTTTGCTAGACATGACGCATTGGGTCAGGTTTTTCAGAGATGATTTCCTTACCAGATTCCTCAACGCCTTCAACTGTAGCAGAGCTTCTAATGTACAGGTAGTCCTCGACTTAACGACCACAAAATTTCAGCTGCTAAGCAAGACAGTTGTTAAATGTGTTCCCCCCCTCCTCCCATTTTACGACCTACCTCTCTTGCTAAGTGAATCACTGCACTTGTAAAGTGAGTAACACGGTGTTTAAGTAAATCTGGTTTCCCCATTGACTTTGCTTGTCAGAAAGTAAATTGTAGAAGATTGGAAAAGTTCTTTAAAAATTCAGGGAGCTGTTCAGAGATGTATACGTAGTCCTCCACTTACAACAGTTCATTTAGTGACCGTTCAAAGTTACAAAGGCACGGAAAAAAGTAACTTATGACCGTCTTTCACATTTACAAGCATTGCAGCATATCCCCCCCCCCCCAGTCACTTCGTCAAAATTTGGAAGCTTGGCCACTGTCTCATACTTACGACAGCTGTAGTGTCCCGGGGTCATGCGATCCCCTTTTGCGACCTTCTGACAAGCAAAGTCATAGGACCTGGGTATTTGCGGGACCGCCTTCTGCCGCCGATAGCCTCCCACCGACCAGTATGCTCCCACAGAGAGGGACTCCTCAGGGTGCCGTCAGCCAGGCAATGTCGGCTGGCGACCCCCAGGGGGAGGGCCTTCTCTGTGGCAGCTCCTGCCCTCTGGAACGATTTGCCCCCGGAGATACGAAGGATATAGGATCTCCGGGTCTTTCGCCATGCCCTGAAAACTTTTCTTTTCCATCAAGCAGGGCTGGCGTGAACCCGCTCCCCCCCCCCCTTTTTTTTTTTTTTTTTTTTTTAGTTTTTTAGTTGTTTAGCTTTTAATCTGTCAATGGGTTTTAATTTGAACTGTTTTAAATTTGGGCCAAAGTATATAATTCTTTTAATAATTTTAAATTTTGTATTGGTATGTGTTTTAGTTCTGGCTGTGCACCGCCCTGAGTCCACTAGGAGAAGGGCAGTATACAAATTGAATAAAATAAATAAATAAATAAATAAATAAAGTCAATGAGGAAGCCAGATTCATTTAACAACCATGTTTCTAACTTGGTTTCCTGTTTTTTTCCAGAAAAAAATGGGCTGAAAAAAGCCTCAAAAATAGGCCGAAAAAAGGCAGGAAAAGGGCATGCGGAGGCCAAAAACTTTTTGTTGTTGTTTTCCTCTTCTAAATGTAGATGCGTCTTATAGTCCAAAAAATACTCAATTCCAGCAACTGTTCTTTATATGTTTTAGCCTCTAGTCCCCTAATCATCTTGAACATTGGGTGCTATCTAACAAAATGAAATTCAACAGTGAAAAAAGGAAGGTTCTACATTTAGGGAAGAAAAACAAAATGCACAGGTACCGTATATGTGGTACCGGACTCAATAGTAGTAACTGTGAGAGGGATCTTGGAGTCCTAGTGGACAACCATTTAGATGTGAGCCAGCCGTGTGCAGCAGCTGCCAAAAAAGCCAACACAGTTCTGGGCTGCATAAACAGAGGGACAGAATCAAGATCACGTGAAGTATTAATACCACTTTATAATGCCTTGGTAAGGCCACACTTGGAATAGTGCATTCAGTTTTGGTCGCCACGATGTAAAAAAGATGTTGAGACTCTGGAAAGAGTGCAGAGAAGAGCAACAAAGAGGATTAGGGGACTGGAGGCTAAAACATACGAAGAACGGTTGCAGGAACTGGGTATGTCTAGTTTAATGAAAAGAAGGACTAGGGGAGACATGATAGCAGTCTTCCAATATCTCAGGGGCTGCCCCAAAGAAGAGGGAGTCAAGCTATTCTCCAAAGCACCTGAGGGTAGAACAAGAAGCAATGGGTGGAAACTAAACAAGGAGAGAAGCAATTTAGAACTAAGGAGAAATTTCCTGACCGTTAGAACAATAAGTGGGACAACTTGCCACCAGAAGTTGTGAATGCTCCAACACTGAAAATTTTTAAGATGTTGGATAACCATTTTTCTGAAGTGGTGTAGGGTTTCCTGCCTGGGCAGAGGGTTGGACTAGAAGACCTCCAAGGTCCCTTCCAACTCTGTTACTCTATTCTGTTCTATCTTGGTTGCTCTTCTCTGCACTCTTTCTAGAGTCCCAATGTCTTTTTTACATTGTGGTGACCAAAAAAGGAAATTTCCTTAATGCTTGGTTATTTTTTTGCAGACGTTTCATGGCCCAACTAGGTCTAGACTACCTAGCACTGATGTTATTACCTAGTTGTGTCATAAAACGTCTGCAAGAAATCCACCAAGCTCAGAGAACATCAAGGACCCCTCATTTAAACCCTGAGCTACAAATACTCTCGTTGGTCTCTGCAATGGGCCACCCACCCTTCAGACATTTGAGGACAGCCATTGTCTCTCGTTTCAACCTTCCTTTCCGCAAGCCAGCATCCGTTTGAAATGTCAGACGGAGGACGGCACAGGTTAAAGGTTCTGGATACCAAAGCCAGCTGGTGTGCTGGGCCACAAGATTGCAATTGCAAAGCACACTGTCCAACAGACACACAATACGTTGTGCCAATACTCAATGCAGCATTGTTGAAATTCTCACACGGACGACAAAGAACGACTTGTAGATAGAGGCTTCCCACTCACAATCCCAGGCCAAGGAATGGGGAGTGGGGGGGGGGGATAATGGCTTTCTTCCTAGCTCTCTCCCTCAGCCATTATTTTTGTGCTTTATATTAGGGCAGTGATGGTGAACCTTTTCCGGGAGGATTTTTCATCAGGTTCGCCTGATCCGCCAGTTGCATCCCTTTCTAGTTTGGGACTCCCTACACACAGTCACTCATGCCCTCGTCACCTCCCTTCTGGACTGTTATAACGCTCTCTACATGGGGCTCTCCTTGAGGTGCACTCGGAGGCTCCAACTGGCGCAGAGTACGGCCGTGCGGGTGTTTATGGGAGCGACATGGAGTTCCCATGTAACACCTCCTGGGCGAGCTGCACTGGCTCCCAGTGGTCTTCCGAGTGCGCTTCAAGGTTCTGGTTACCACCTTTAGAGCGCTCCATGGCTTAGGACCTGGTTATCTACGGGACCGCCTACTACCACCAATAGTCTCCCACCGGCCAGTACACTCCCATAGAGAGGGGCTCCTCCGGGTGCCGTCAGCCAAACAGTGTCGACTGGCGGCCCTTAGGGGGAGAGCCTTCTCTGTGGGGTCACCTACGATCTGGAACGAGCTCCCCCCAGAGATACGGAGGATTCCGGATCTGCGTACCTTCCGTCACGCGCTTAAAACGTTTTTATTTCATCAAGCTGGCCTGGCCTAAATCTTCTCCTCTTTTAAATATAAATTTTAAACACAAATTTTAATCTGTTTAATTATGGGGTATTTTAAAATTCAGCCAAATTATTTAATCCGTTTTAATCTATTTTAAATTTTGTATTTCTGTGTTTTATCTTCTGGCTGTTCACCGCCCTGAGTCCTTCGGGAGAAGGGCGGTATAGAAATTTAATAAAATAAATAAAATAAATAAATAAATTTTCAGCACCGAGTGCCCAAACCGGAACATGCGCCAGAGCGCCAGAAACCCAGGCACTGGCCAACTGGTCTTTGGGTTTCTGGTATGCGCATGCGCGCCAGCCAGCTGGTCTTTGTGTGCGTTGGAGCAACGGAAACCCGAAAAACAGCTGGCTGGCTCATGCATGCCTGGTTTTTTTTGGCTGTTTTTTGGGCCATTTTTTGGCTGTTTTGGGCCATTTTCAGGCTGTTTTTTGGGCCATTTTCAGGCTGTTTTGGGCTGTTTTTCAGCCCGTTTTCAGGCTGTTTTCCGGCGCCCCTGAGCCCGCGAAAACCAGCTGCTCACCGGAAACCAGAAGAGCAGCTGGCGACGGCACACGTGCCCACAGAGAAGGCTCTGTGTGCCACCTGTGGCACGTGTGCCATAGGTTCACCATCACGGTACTAAGAGGTCCTGATTATATGGATGAATGAAAGAGAGCCCTGTACAGGTAGTCCTCGACTTCTGACCGCAATTCAGCCCCAGATTTCCATTGCTAAGTAGCACGGTGGTTCAGTGAATTTTGGCCCATGTTATGGCCATTCTTTATCACAGTTGTTAAATGAATCAAGGCAGTGATTAAGTTAGTAACACACAGTTGATAAGGGAATCTGGCTTTGCTTGTAGGAAGGTTGCACAAGGTGATTGGTTAATTGCTCTGACCCTTAGGAAATGCGTATGGAGATTCCCAGTCATCCAGGTCATGGTTGTCCCAAAGGTGCTTTTTTCAAGAGGCAACTGGACTTTCTGGTTTTTTCTTTGAAGACGTTTCGCTTCTCATCCAAGAAGCTTCTTCAGTTCTGACTGGATGGCGGGGAACGGAAGGATTTATATTCCTTGCAGTAACGACCGGCTGTCTGCAAGGAATATAAATCCTTCCGTTCCCCACTATCCAGTCAGACTTGAAGAAGCTTCTTGGATGAGAAAGAAAAACCAGAAAGTCCAGTTGCCTCTTGAAAAAGCACTTTTTGGACACCATTAGGAAATTACGCCTTAGTTCTAGGTTGCTTCTCTCCTTCGTTAATTTCCATCATTTCTTGTCCTGCCTTTTGTTGCTTCGGAAAATAGTTTGACCCCCCTCTTCTTTGTAGGAGCTCCTCAAATATTTTAACACTGCTATCATGTCCTCCCTGGTCCTTCTTTTCATTTATACTAGACCAGGGGTCAGCAACCCGCGGCTCTGGAGCCGCATGTGGCTCTTTCATCCCTCTGCTGCGGCTCCCTGTTGCTGGTCGGCTCCACAATTGATAGGGCTTTCGGTTAGGACAGGTAGAGGAAAAAGGATGCCACACTAGGAAGAGACTCTATGGTGGGGGAACCGGACTTCCAGTCGGCAGAGGAAAAAGGACGCTGTGCTAGGAGGAGACTCTATGGTGGGAGAACCAGACTTCCGGTCAGCAGAGGAAAAAGGACGCCACGCTAGGAGGAGACTATGATGGGGAAACTGGACTTCCGAATTGAACAGCGGCTTCTGGTTAGGACCTTTGTAGCTCTTTGAGTGTTTAAGGTTGCCAACCCCTGTACTAGACATACCCAATTCCTGCAACTGTTCTTCGTATATTTTCACCTCCAGTCCCCTAATCATCTTCGTTGCTCTTCTCTGCACTCTTTCTAGAGCAGTGTTTCTCAACCTTGGAAGCTTGAAGATGGGTGGACTTCAACTCCCAGAATCCCCCAGCCAGCGCTGCTGGCTGGGGGATTCTGGGAGTTGAAGTCCACCCATCTTCAAGCTACCAAGGTTGAGAAACACTGTTCTAGAGCCTCAAGTATTTTAAGATTGCTATCATGTCCCCCCTACTCCTTTTCATTTATACTAGACATACCCAATTCCTGTAACCATTCCTCTTTGCCTTGAAACTGACTTCTACATAATAAATCTGATTGATGATTGTGTTTTAATTTTGATGTTAGGCACCGTGAAGTGACTGACCTATGAGATGGCGCAGAATGGAAGACGTTGTGACTTGAGGCGCACCGCGATGAGCAAAGTGCTCAACGGAAACTTGCTAGGTACGTTGGGTCGGGAATAAATCATTCCTGCAGAATGAAACAAAGTACAAGTAATCCTCGACGTGCGACCACAATCGAACCCCAACATGTCCGTTGCTAAGCGAGACATTTGTGAAGGGAGTTTGGTTCCATTTTATGACCTTCCTTGCCCCAGTGGTTAAGCAAATCCCTGCCGTTGTGCAGTTAGTAACAACGGTTGTTAAGTCAATCCAGCTTCCCCATTGACTTTGCTTGTCAGATGGTCATAAAAGGGGATTGTGTGACTCTGGGACACTGCGACCGTCATAAATAGGAGTCACTTTGCCAAGTGTGATGAATTTTGATCGCATGACCATGGGAATGCGGCAACGGTTGTAAATGTGAAAAACGGTTGTAAATCACATTTTCATTGCTGTTGTAACTCTGAACGGTCACTAGACGAACTGTTGTAAGTCGAGGACTACCTGTACAATGTGCTTACAAGTAGTCCTCGACTTACAGCCATTTGTTTAGTAACCGTTCAAACTTACAACGGCACTGAAAAAAGTGACTTACGGCCAGCCCTCGCGCTTGTGCAGCATTCCCACAATCAGGTGATCAAAATTTTGGCAACCAGCATGTCTTTACCTTCCGGTTTCTCCAAGTCACATGATCACCGTTTAACTTTCCCACCCGACTTCCGGTAAGCAAAGTCAGTGGGAGAAGCGGATTTGTTTAATTATTTATTTAGCCTATGGCATATCGTACATGGACTTGCAATATGTATTAACATTTCACCTAGAGCAGGAGTGTCAAACTCAAGGCCCGGGGGCCAGATCCTGCTTGTGAGGTGTTTAGATCTGGCCCGCGGAACCACCGTGGTTCCGCGCGCCAGTGAGGGACTGGCCCGTGGTACCTCTGCCAACGAAAAAGGGCTCCCGAGCTCCGTTTATGGCTGCGACGGCCTCCTGCAACCCTCTGCCAGTGAAAATGGTCCCTCCCGAGCTCTGTTTTCACAGGCAGAGGGTTGCAGGAAGCCGTTGCAGCCGGAAACGGAGCTCGGGAGCCCGTTTTCACTGACAGAGCGCGGGGGCTGCCATAGGTGCCCCCGACATGAGTGACATCGAGCAGGCCATGCCCTCTCTGGCCACACCCACCCCAGCCCCCTGAGGTCAAGCAGAACCGTGATGCGGCCCTCAATGAAATCAAATTTGACACCCCTGACCTAGACTAAAAATTTTTTTCATAAAATATGAATGTTAAAAGGATCTCTATTCAGATACCAATATCTCAGCCATCTAGCCATTGAACTGTGGTATCGTTTACATGAAAATCAGATACTGGACCGGTACATGCCCTCAAGTTATGACCAGTTAGAATGTGATCCTCAGTTTGACATGGGACCTACACTTTGATCGACATTTCTGTTGTTAAATGAGACATTTAAGTGAGTTTTGTCCAATTTTTGCAACTTTTCTTGCCACAGTGGTTAAGTGAAAAAAATTGAGCCCAAAATCATTGTTGCTAAGTTGTTTGGCTGCTAAGTGAGGCAGTTTGTTAAGTGAATTCAATCCCATTTTACGACCTTTCTTGCCACACTTGTTAAGTGACTCACTGCAGTTGATAAGTTCGCCACCCCGTCATTAAGTGAATCTGGCTTCCCCATTGACTCTGCTTGTTCAGAAGGTCGCAAAAGGTGATCATATGACCTCGGGTCATAAACTGTCATAAATATGAGTCAGCTTCTGAATTTTGATTATGTGACCACAGGGATGCTGCAAAGATCATAACTGTGGAAAAACGGTCATAAGACACATTTTTCAGGGCGGTTGTAACTTTGAACGGTCACTAAATGAACCGTTGTAAGTCGAGGATTACATTTTCTCCCATTTCTCCTTTTTCAGAGCCCTCTTTGTCGCGTGAACAAAGGCGGAAAGAACAAGAGGCGCGTCAGAGTATCGTCCTCTGGGCAAAACCAATTCTTACCTTGCAGTATTTCTTCCTGGAAACTTTAGCAAATTTGAAAGACTGGACCATAAAGTAAGTGTGGGAGAGAAGGAAAGCCCTGCCCAAGGGTGGGTGAAAGACATAAATTGTTCCCTCTATCTGTCCTTCCTTCTCCTGGTCCTCCGACTCTCTCCGCTGACCCAATTCCAGATTTCCTGGCCTTGGTTAATTTAAGAAATTAGATAAATTTTCTCCCTTTTACATAAAACAGGAAGCACTTCTGATTAAGAAGACTGGCCTTGTATGCTCTGTAGCAGGGGTCACCAACCTTTCGGACTTCAGGGACCACTAAATTCATAATTTTAAATCCCGCGGACCACTCATACGATCTCCCTAATGACTGGCTTGGTGGGCGTGGCTAGGTGGTCATGTGACCGGGTGGGCGTGGCCAACTCAATGTCACTCATGTTGAGAGGTGCCTCGCCAGCCTCTACTCGCCCCTCCCCTGCCAGCCACTCCTCACCTCCCCACCCGAGTTCCTTAGGGCCCCAACAGGAAGCAGTTTTTGTTTTGTTTTTTAATTTGATTTATATGCCGCCCTTCTCCGGAGACTCAGGGCGGCTTACAATGCGCTAAGCAATAGCCTTCATTCTTTTGTATATTTATACAAAGTCAGCTTATTGCCCCCACAACTGGGTCCTCAATTTACCTACCTTAGAAAGGATGGAAGGCTGAGTCAACCTTTAGCCTGGCGAGATTCGAACCTGCAGTAATTGCAGGCAGCTGGTCTTAATAACAGGGTGCTTTAGACCACTGTACTACCAAGTTGCTGGAACTAAGCAGCCACCATGAGAAAGACTTGGCAAAACAGCTGGCTCCGTTCAAATTGGATCTGACCAAGAAGGAGGCTCAGCAGAAGCACCTCACTGAGGACTAGGAGCACAGGCTTTCCAAGCAGAGGGAAGACCTGCGGGAGTGCAAGGCCAGGTACTGGCGCTTGAAGGCTCAATGGGATGAGATGGTCAGCCAGTTCCAGGCTATGATGCAGAAACAAAGTCCTCTGGCTCTTCATTACCAGCGGCAGTTCCTTCTAGGCTTCACCCAAAGCCTCACACCAGGAGGCTGAAGTAGGCCCCGAGTTAGAATTTCTGCCCTCTCCCACCCACACAAAAAAACCCCAAAGGGGGAGACTCTCTGCAGCAACACAAACGTTCATTACACGTATCCAGCCCAGGGGCCGTAGTTTGAGGACCCCTGATTTAGTGCAATATAAAAAAATGCAAATAATTTTTTCTGCGGGCCACCAAAATTTTCTCACAGACCACCAGTGGTCCACGGACCACCAGGTGGTGACCGCAGCTCTATAGCAGGGGTCTCCAACCGTGGCAACTTTAAGCCTGGAGGACTTCAACTCCCAGAATTCCCCAGCCAGCAAAGCTGGAGTTTATTTATTTTATTTTATTTTTATTTTTGATTTATATGCCGCCCTTCTCCGGAGACTCAGGGCGGCTTACAATGCGCTAAGCAATAGCCTTCATCCTTTTGTCTATTTTATACAAAGTCAGCTTATTGCCCCCACAAACTGGGTCCTCAATTTACCTACCTTAGAAAGGATGGAAGGCTGAGTCAACCTTGAGCCTTGGCAAGATTCGAACCTGCAGTAATTGCAGGCATCTGGTCTTAATAACCAGCTTAATAACAGGGTGCCTTAGACCACTGTACTACCAAGGCTCTTGGTAGTTGAAGTCCTCCAGGCTTAAAGTTGACACGGTTGGAGACCCCTGCTCTATAGCAGTGTTTTTCAACCTTTAACCTTAAAATGGGCAGACTTTTAATTCCAAGCTATGCTGGCTAGGGATTTCTGGGACTTGAAGTCCATCCATCTTCAACTTGCCCCGGTTGAGAAACACCCCTCTTCTAGAATCAATATAAAGGATTGTTTTTATTTATTTATTTATTGTGTCCCTCCTTTATTATTCTTACAACTAATTCAAGCTGGCAAACATACCACTTCCTCTTCCCTGTTTTCCCCATAACAAGAAGCCCGTGAAGTGAATTGAGCTCAGAGACAGCAACTGGCCCAAGGTCACCCAGATGGCTTTCATGCATAATGTGCGCTAGAAGTCACATCTCCTGGTCACTGGCCCAAAGCCACCCAGCTGATTTTCATGCCTAAGGAAGGACTAGAAGTCACCATCTCCTGGTGGTTGGCCCTAAATCAACTAGCTGGCTTTCATGCCAAAGGTGGGACTAGAACTCACAGTTTCCTGGTGGTTGGCCCAAAGTCACCCAGCTGGCTTTCATGCTTAAGGAAGGACTAGAAGTCACCATCTCCTGGTGGTTGGCCCAAAGTCACCCAGCTGGCTCTCATGCATAAAGCGGGACTAGAAGTCACGTCTCTGTTCTGTCCCTGTCCCACACACGCACCCCCACAGATCGCCCGGAATTAATAAACAATACGACAAAGTCTTTGAAGATAAAGCTGGCAGCAACCCAGTGGCTAGCTGCCAATTCAGACTTTACTCACACAAAACAAAGATTAGACTGCAAGCATTCCGATAAAGCAGGCAAAGTTTCATACAAGGATTAGTCCAAATGCAGTCTGATAAGGCAGGCAGAAGTCCAGTAATGCAGAGATCATGGATTATTTCTAGTTTTTGCTCATCACAAACTGAACCGGCCACCACACCCACATTTATACCCTGTGGGGTGTGGTCCAGTGACTCAGCTAATCTCTGGCACGCCTTCCCCTCTGCTGCGCACGTTTCTCCCTGCGCCGCTGTTGAGGATCCAGCCAGCACTTATCTCCTTCGTCACTGTCCACCTGTGCCTGCGGGGACGTGCTTGGCTCTGGGCCTATCTCTTGGCCTTCGGTGTCCTCCGGAGGCATTGCCAGAGAGGAGGGTCCTGGAGAGGGAGGCCTTGCCAACTCGTCTCCCTCACTCTCAGAGTCTGCATCTGTCGATAGCCCAGGCTCAGGCAACGGAGCCACAATAGTCTCCTGGTGGTTGGCCCAAAGTCACCCAGTCGGCTTTCATGGCTAAGGCATGAATTGAATTTGAATTCAGGATCTCCCTCTTTCTAACTTGGTGCTTTAACCACTAGACCAAACTGGCTCTCATGACGTAGTTAACACCTGATACGAAAACTTTGAAAAGGGGCCGGTGCAAATTCTCTGTGGAGGACAGAATTCTTAGTTGCTCTTCATCCTTGTGGACATTTGGTGGAACTTCAGTGATGTGAAAAGGAATTCAAGAAATAATCTTTGGCCCTCCCACACTGGAGGAACTGGACTTCTGGACTGAAAATGTATCTAGTTGGCCACTATTAGGTAGTCCTCCACTTACGACCGGTCGCTTAGTGACCATTTGAAGTTACAACCTGGATTCAAACTTTCCAACCATCAGGCCATGACTGATGACTGCATCTTGGTTGCTTGGCAATCTATCCGCTTTACGACTTTCGTTGAGTTACAACCATGATGGGGCAGGCTCCCATCATGGTCGTAACTCGAGATTTATGTGAAGAAGGTACAGGTAGTCCTCAACGTACAACCGCAATTGAGCCAAGAATTTATGTAGCTAAGTGAGGAATTTGTTAAGTGAGTTTTGCCCCATTTTACGACTTTTCTTGTTAAGTGGATCACTGCAGTTGTTAAATAGGTAACCCGGTTGTTAAGTGAATCTAGCCTCTCCATTGACTTTGCTTGTCAGAAGGTCTCAAAAGATGATTACGTGAGCCCGGGACACGACAACCCGTCATAAATGTGAGTCAGTTGTCAAGCATACGAATATAAATCGTGACCATGGGGATGCTGCAGTGGTCATAAGTGTGAAAAATAGGTCGTAAGTCACTTTTTTCAGTGCCATTGTAACTTTGAATGATCACTAAATGAACTGTTGTAAATCAAGGATTACCTGTAACAGGAGAGATAGAGTAGCTCTTACTTCTGATCTATATTTGGAGCTCTTAGATCCATTATTTGATATTTCTACAATTCTTTTTTTACAAGTGGTGGTAGTGCAACTGATTTTGGGGATTTTTTGCAGACTTTTTCTTGATTTAAATCAGATTGGATTATAGTCCTCTGATGTTCTGACAAACCTGGAGGACATCACATTGGAAAGAACGCGCCAGATAATTTTGTAGGTCATGGCTTTTTTCTTCATATTTTTAATTCATCAGAATTTAAGGTCTACAGAAATAGAAATTAGGTTAATAAACTATGTCACTGAAACGTTTTTAGGCTTTTAAGAATGTAGAATTCTTTATTGGCCAAGTGTGATTGGACACACAAGGAATTTGTCTTTGGTGCATACGCTCTCAGTGCACCTAAAGAAAAAATAAAATATACCATATTTTTCAGAGTATAAGACGCAGAGTATAAGATACACCTTAGTTTTTTGGGAGGAAAATAAGAAAAAAGCTGATTGGTGGGTGGATCGGCCTCACGGAATACGCCCAATCAGCTGTTTCCAGAGGTGAATTTTAGCAACAGGTTCGTTGGTTGTGAGCTCTGTGCCTTGCTTTTTTTTTCTGCCTCTGAAACTTCTGAAACTCTGTTTCAGAAAAAACTTTTTTTCCTGCCTCTGAAAGCGTCGGAAACAGAGCTTCAGAAAAAAAAAGGCTTTTTTTCTGAAGCTTCTTTCAGAGGCTTTTTTTCTGAAGCTTCTTTCAGAGGCTTTTTTTTTGAAGCTCTGTTTGGAGGCTTTTTTTTCTGAAGCTTCTTTCAGAGGCTTTTGTTCTGAAGGACTATCTGTACTCTGTTCAGTCTCCTTTCTTTGGTATTGGTATATAGATTAACCTCTTCCGATCTGTTGGTTATTGTGTCATTCTCCAGATTTGTTAGCACAGTTTGGTTAGAACCTTTACTGATTCTTCTTTTGTTATTTGCCATATTATTTTAGATAAAAGCCATTCAGAGGCTTTTTTTCTGAAGCTTCTTTCAGAGGCTTCATTCAGCCTCTGAAATCTCCGTTTGTGAGGCTGGGCGGGGCTACATTCAGAGTATAAGACGCACCCAGATTTTCACCCTTTTTGGGGGGGGGGGAAAGGTGTGTCTTATATTCCGAAAAATACGGTATTCGTCAAGAATCATAAGATACAACACTTAATAATAGTCATAGGATACTAATAAGCAATCAAATCATACTAGGAAACAATAAAAACAATATAAGTTGTAAAGATACAAGCAACATGGATATAGACATAAGTGGGAAGAGATGGGTACTAGGAAGGATGAGAAGAAGATTAGTAATACAGTCTTTGTAGTTAATTTGACTGTTGTGGGAATTAGTTGTTTAGCAGAGTGATGGCGTTGGGGAAAAAACTGTCCTTGTGTCTAGTTGTTCTGGTGTGCAGTGCTCTATAGCGTTGTTTTGAGGGTAGGAGTTGAAACAGTTTATGTCCAGGATGCGAGGGGTCTGTAGATATTTTCACAGCCCTCTTTTTGACTTGTGTAGTATAGAGGTCCTCAATGGAAGGCAGGTTGGTAGCCATGGTTTTTTCTGCCGTTCTAATTGAAGTCGGTGTCTGTCTTGTTGGGTTGCAGAGCCAAACCAGACAGTTATAGAGGTGCAGATGACTGACTCAATGATTCCTCTCAATGTCCCTTCTTATAGTGCAGTGTTTCTCAACCTTGGTAGCTTGAAGATGGGTGGACTTCAACTCCCAGAATCCCCCAGCCAGCACTGCTGGCTGGGGGATTCTGGGAGTTGAAGTCCGCCCATCTTCAAGCTACCAAGGTTGAGAAACACTGTTATAGTGGAAGCAGTACAGGCAGCCCTCAACTTACAAACAGTTCATGTTTTGATCATTCAGTTACAACGGCACTGAAAAGTTTGACCTACAACCATTTTCCACAGTTTCGACCTTTGCTGCAGCCCCAGGATCACCTGATCAAAATTCAGATGCTTGGCAACCGGTTCATAGTTACGACCGTTGCTTTGTCCCAAGGTCGTGTGTGATCCCCTTTTGTGACCTTTTGGCAAGCAAAGTCAACGGGGAAGCCAGATTCACTTCACAACCGGGTTACTAACTTCTGAATTGCAGCTTAACCACTTAACTTAACCACTGTGGCGAGAAAGGTCATAAAATGGGCCCAATGTCTCCCTTAGCAACAGAAATTTTGAGCGCAATTGCGGTCATGCGTTGAGGACTCCCTGTCTAGGATTGCAATTCGCTGTTCCTCACATATTAGCCAGTTCTTTCAAGATAAACATGTTCTGGAGTTTGACCCCAAGCACATTAATCCTCTCATAAATTTAAAACCATATTCCCTATAAAGGTAGTTCTCGACATGCAACCACAGCGGAGGCCAAAATTTTGCTGCTAAACAAGACAGTTCAGAACATTGCGCCCCATTTCACGATCTTTTTTTTTTTTTTTTGCTACCGTTGTTAAATGAACCACTGCGGTCGTTAAAACGAATCTGGTTTGCTTCCCCCATTGACTTTGCTGGTCAGAAACCAGCTGGGAAGGTTATAAAGAGTGATCACATGACCCCATGTGACAATGCAACCGTCAGAAATGCATACATGACCATGGGCAGGGGTCTGCAGCCTTAAACACTCAAAGAGCCATTTGGACCTGTTTCCCACAGAAAAGTGATGTCTCAGTGCCTGGAGGCTGTGCGGATCTGGATGGGGAGGAACAGGCTCAAGCTCAACCCTTCCACGGCCTTTCCAGCCTTCCGCCGTGCCCTTAAAACCCACTTTTTCCAGCAAGCCGGGCTGGCTTAGGAAGAAATTTTTTAAATTTTTTAAATGTTTAATTGGTTTGTGGTTTTTTAAATTTTTGGGCCAAATTTATATATATTTTAATTGTTTTTAATATTTGTATTTCATGTTTTTAATTCTGGCTGTGCACCGCCCTGAGTCCTCAGGGAGAAGGGCGGTATATAAATTGAAAAATAAATAAATAAACAAATAAATAAATAAATAAATAAATAAATAAATAAATAAATAAATAAATAAAAGACAACACCGGGAGCCACAAAACCTGGGTGGGCGTGGCCAACCCAACCTCACTCACTTCCACCAGTCACATGACTACCACCCCCAGCCATGCCTACCCAGACGGTCATTAGGGCGGAGAACCGGTTGTTAAAAAACACTGGGAACCACAAAACCCTTTTGATAGATCTCTCTCTCTCCCTCTCCCCCTCTCTCTGTATCTCTGTCTCTGCCCTGGCCGATTCTCCATCCCACACACACGCACAGAGGGACAGAGAGAGAGAGACAGAGAGGGGGGACACTGGCTGACGGGAGAGCGTCATTGGCAAGGGCACTCCAGCTTTCTCCGAGCCTGACCCCTGGGGTGGGCATGTGAGGTTCGGTGGGGCCAGCCCCCTTTTCCCGCTGCCCTGAGTTTCTTTACTCCCAGCAAAGTGGTGCCACCGCCAGCTTTCATTGAAAAGCATCCTCCGGGCGGCGAAAGTCCCCCGTGCAAGTTTTAAAGCTGCGGATGGGCACTGCAGGCCTGTCTCCCTTTCCGTCATCCCTTCCTCCTGGATCCCACTCCCACCCCGCCAGCCCTCGTGTTAGCGAAGCCGGTGTCAGTCGCGGCTGGGTCGGGCTAGTGTAGAGAACAGGTTGCGCGTCTTCCCAAGCGACTGAGGCATGCCCGGAAGAAGCTTCAGCAAGAGTGAGGCGCTGGAGAATCAGCCCCGGCCGCTTCTCCATCCCCTGCCGTCGCCCTTACCTTCTCAGGCCAGGCAAGGAGTGACAGGGGGAAGGGCGAGGGATGGGGCCAGCCAATGGTGGGATCACCCAACAGGGAGCCACAGCAGAGGGCCCAAAGATCCACATGTGGCTCCAGAGCTGCAGGTTGCTGACACCCGACCATGGGGATGTTGAAAACAATTGTTGAAAACCGGTCATAAGTCACTTCTTCAGTACTGTTGTAACTTTGAATGGTCACTGAATGAATAGTTGTAAGTCGAGGACTACCTGTGTAATGTCTTCCTTTTTCCTGTCTTCCCCACCCTGCCTGTTCTTCAGCTAGCTGGGAGGGGAATCGGATGTTTCTCACTTCAACATTACAATCTGCGTGTTTTTTGAAATTGATTCTTCACTGGGCAAAGATCAGGATTATGTGGAACTTGTATTCTGACCACTAAAAGAGGACTTTGGCCCATAATCAGCTATTCTCCCATTAGGCTAAATCATGTCTGAGTCGTCACCTTTCCAGCTTTCGAATGAATAAAGTTTAAATGCTTGGGACACCCAAAGAATTAGGAAAAAAACTTCGGAAACTGGCACGCTGGATCACGCCCGGTAGTCTGTCTTCTCCTCATTGCCCCTTTTATTCTTCCAGAATATAGGACATTTCTCCATCAACGATCTATTTATAATTAGGGTAATCATTGACACTATCGGGCTTTGCTCTGCCCTAGGACATTGAGTTCCACTGGTGAAAGTCCTTTTTTGCAGCGTATCCTTTTGGGAACGGTGCCCCTGGAGCTGTGCCCGGCATATGTGTCAACAGGGAATGGGAACCATAACCCAGGCGGTCCTTGACTTAAAACAAGTTCAACCTCAACAGTACAACCTCAGGATTCCGTCGTTTAGCATCTTTCGTTCTGGATGGAGCTGCACGGCCCCAAACAGAGCCAGTGCGAAATCTGGATGTTTTGCGATATCAGAGGTGTCAAGCTTGATTCCATTGAGGGCCACATCAGGGTTGTGTTCGACCTTGTGGGGTGGGGGGGTGACCAGGGTAAGTGTGGCCGGGGTGGGCATGACCAGCTCAATTGTGTTGGGGGGCACCTGTGGTGGCCAAGTATTAAGGCAGAGCTTCCCTCAGACCCTCCCTCACTCTCATTATAATCACCTTCCTTCTTTCCTTTTCTTCTTCCTTCCTTCCTTTTCTTCTTTTTCCTTTCTTCTTCCTGTCCCCTCTTCCCTTATTTTTCCTTCCTTGCCCTCTTCCCATCCTTCCTTCTTTTTCTTTGTCTTTCCTCTTTCCCTTTCTCCTTTCCTGTCCCTTCTTGGATGCTCAAATGCAAAACGGGAAACATTTCTCCTTTCGTTTTGTTCTTAGTTTGTTTTCCTAGCCCTTTGCCTGCAAAAACCGAGCTCGGGGGGAGCCGGGCGCCCCCACCCCAGGCCCAGTTTTCAGCTACAACTGCCTCCTGCCACGCTCTGCCAGCTAAAATGTGTGTGGGGGGGTGCATGCGGCCCTCCCGAGCTTTATTTTTGCTGGCAGAGGCACTGCAGGCTGGTTCTTTGCTATTTTATTTATTTATTAGTTGCATTTTTATGCATCCCAACTCCCGAGGGACTCCCGAGGGACTATTTCCAGGGCGGCCCCATGAGCTAGATCTAAGCACTCTGCAGGCCTTGAGTTTGACATCCCTCTCCTATATTCATGATTCTTGCAGGTGTCATGGTAGCAGTTGTGGCTAGCTAGTTGTGGCTTTTGCCCAATTTTGTATTGTGTGCCAGTTTGCGCCCTTATACCTGGATGGGGAGACCGTGCGCACACAGTCCCTTGCGCCCTGGTCATCTCTCTCGGTTGGATTGCTGTTGTGCGCTCTGCATGGGGCTACCCTTGAAGAGCATTCGGAAGCTACACCTGGTGCAGAGTACAGTGGTGCAGGCAGTTCTGGAGGCTCTGAAAGTGGCATGTGTGACACCGTTGCCTTCTGGAACCAATTCAAGGTGTTGGCCATAACCACTTAAACTGGGGGTCCTCAAACTTGGCAGCTTTAAGACTTGTGGACTTGAATTCCCAGAATCCTCCAGCCAGCATAGCATAGCTGGCTGGAGGATTCTGGGAGTTGAAGTCCACAAGTCTTAAACCTGCCAAGTTTGAGGACCCCCGGCTTAAGCCCTCTATGGCATAGGGACCATATTATCTGAGGGCCCGGTCACATCTATCCAACCCACTAGAGCAGGGAGGCAAGGAATGTTGCGGTCCCATCCCTAGTCTATAGAAATACTTAAGATTTATGATTTGGTTTTCATTTAAGAACAGAATGTAAAGCACCTCAATTCTGATCACATGATTAAAAGGCTGCTGCAGTCATTGTGAGTGCAAGGAAGAGTCAAAAGTCACATTTTTCCAGTTCGGTTGTCACTTGGAACAGTCGCTGAATGAAGGGTCACAAGTCAAGGGACTATCTGCGCTCGTTTTTCCAGATCTGTGATGGTAACCGCAGTTTTTCTTCCTTTTCCTCAGACTGTGGCATCGCCGAAGGATAGTGGTGTCCCTCCTACTGCTGCTTGCCATTCTTACATCTACGTATTATATCGAGGGAGCACATCAACGGGTAAAGTACACGCGCAACCTTAATCCGGTGTTTTCCCGAACTCTCAAAGGGTTTAAACACATTTTCTTTCGATCCAAGCTGTAATTAGCACACGGGTACCAAGCCAGAGGAGAGATTTAAAGATTCTTTGGCACCTCTTTTATCCTCGCAACGATCCTATAGGTCAGGGGTCCCCGACCCCTGGGCAGCATGCTGCCCACTGCCGGGCCTTGAGCCGTTCAGAACCAGGCTGCCGAAGGGGCACGTGAGCACACGTGTGCAAGCATGGGCGTACAAGCGTGTGCATGCATGCTCCCATTTGCATGAGCACATGTGCATGTGCTTGCTGTTCATACAAATGGACCTATGTTCGTGCTTGCCCGCTGCTTGTGGAAAACCGTCCCCTCTCTCCCCCCCCGCCCAGTCCGTAAAGCTGAAAAAATTGGGGGGGACTCTGCTATAGGTGGAATTACCCTACGAGAACACTCTTAACCAGAGATATCCCTGGATTTACCAGATTTTATGTATGGTTGTGAAAGTTGGACCATAAGGAAGGCTGAGCGCCAAAAGAATGGAGGCCTTTGAACTCTGGTGCTGGAGAAGACTCCTGCGAGTCCCTTGGACTGCAAGGAGAGCAAACCGGTCAGTCCTAGAGGAGATCAACCCTGACTGCTCTTTAGAAGGCCAGATCCTGAAGATGAAACTCAAATACTTTGGCCACCTAATGAGAAGGAAGGACTCCCTGGAGAAGAGCCTAATGCTGGGAAAGACGGAGGGCCAAAGAAGAAGGGGACGACAGAGAACGAGGTGGCTGGATGGAGTCACTGAAGCAGTCGGAGTGAGTTTAAATGGACTCCAGAGGATGGTAGAGGACAGGAAGGCCTGGAGGAATGTTGTCCATGGGGTCGCGATGGGTCGGACACAACTTCGCAACTAACAACAAGTCCAGCATTTTACCATGGTCTCACATTACCGCTCATCTTTTAATCAACTATTAGACTTCATATGCTTGATAGGTTGTTGCTGACAAGTACTGCACGCTTTGGGGTCCTTGATTGCTCTCTGAACTTGGTTGTTTTCTTCTGAGTGTTTCATTACCCAACTAGGTAACATCATCTGCTAGAAAGGAGCAGGGTTTGCTTCATATTTATATACCAGTGGCTTGGTCTGTTTGTACCGGTGAGAATGTTCTTGATGGCAACACTAAGATTAACACTAGATAATAAATAAATAAATAACTTCATTGTCATTGTACGTGTATACACAGTATACCCATAGAACGAAATTCACTTAACACCCAAAGACCAGGTCCAACACATATAACAATCCCCTAACACCCACCACCCACCCACCACCCACAAATTCCCCACCCCTAAACCACCCAAACATCCACACAACAGATCAAGTAATGCTGTCTAACAGCTCACTGATGGTGGCCCTTTAGTTCATGGTTGAGTGCAATTACTGCTCTGGGATAAAAACTATTCAGAAAACTACCGATCAGTGAGTAAACAACAGCCTAGTCAAGGAACCATCACAACACTCCCACCAATGCTGAAAGGGCAAGCCACTAATATATGAAAAGTTAGGAAACTCCCTTCTAAGCACTGATGATGTTACCGAGTTGGGTCATGAAATGTCTACAAGAAAACAACCAAGCTCAGAGAGCACTAAGGACTCTCCGTTTCAACCATGACTACAAATATCCTCTTGTATTGCTACCGTACACTTTTTGTTTTTTTAAGAAGCAAAAACTAACTATATTTATCAGCTTTTCCCGAAAACAACCTAGCATCTGTCCCACTTACTCTGCAGATTCTTAAATTAGAATGAGGCCGCTGTTCATTTTCTTAAGCTTCTAATTCGGGATGAGCGGGATAAGATATGACTTATCCGCCTCTAAGCCGCCGAAGAAGTAGGTTGTTTCGAAAGGAGGATAGTTACGAGAAAGAGACATCCAATCTGAGCTTGAATTAAAATAACTCACCTCCCTACCCTACCTTTGGAAGTTACAGAGGCAGACATAAGCCGAGGCTAACCAAACTTTATGGATCTCTGGCAATAGCAATAGCAATTAGACCTACCGTATTTTTCAGACTATAAGACGCACCAGTGTATAAGACGCACCAAGATTTCGAAGAGGTAAGCAAGAAAAAAAAAAGTTTTTGCCCTCCCCAGCCCCCAGGAGCACTCTGCAGGCCTCCCAAACCCTCTGCGCGTCCCGTTTTTCACAAAAACAGAACGCACAGAGGGTTTGGGAGGCCTGCAGAATGCTCCTGGAGGCTGGGGAGGGCAAAAGCTCAACACACGGGGGTTTGGGAGGCCAAAAACGGGCCTGTTTTTTACCCATTTTTTGCAAAAACAGGGCCATTTTTGCCCTCCCCAGCCCCCAGGAGCAGTCTGCAGGCCTCCCAAAACCTCTGTGCACTGCGTTTTTGCAAAAAACGGGACACGAGGGGCAGGGCTTAGGGAGGCCAAAAATGTGGTATTCGGTGAATAAGATGCATCAACATTTCCACCCTCTTTTGGGGGGGGGTGCATCTTATACTCTGAAAAGTACGGTATATACCGCTTCAAAGTCCTTTACCGCCCTCTCTAAGTGGTTTATAGAGTCAGCATCTTGCCCCCAACAATTTGAGTCCTCATTTTACTGACCTCGGAAGGATGGAAGACTGAGTCAACCTTGAGCCTGGTGGGATTTGAACTGCCAAATTAGTCAGCCAGCAGTCAGCAGAAGTAACCTGCAGTACTGCACTCTAACCACTGCGCCACCGCAGCTCATTTAAGAGTCAGTCAGAATTGAACTCCTGGCATGGGCAGAGTTAGCCTGCAATACTGCACTCTAACCACTAGGACGTGTTTTCTTTAGAACCATTGGTGAATTTATTTTTCTTTTTGCTTCTTCCTCAGTATGTGCAATTTATGGAAAAAAAGCTTTTATGGTGCGCCTATTGGGCCGGGTTAGGCATCCTGTCCTCGGTGGGGCTTGGAACTGGTCTTCACACCTTTCTGCTCTACTTGGTAAGTTTAACTTTTCCCTTTTTCTCTCTCTCTCTCTCTCTCTTTTTTTAAAATTTATATAACATTCAATTTTCATCAAACAATGTGTGGACTGGGTACAGTTATTTTTAAACAATCATAATACATATATTTGTTGTATTCATCACTGTAATATTGATAATGTAATAATATAATAACTTTTTCAAAGACTGAGATTTTACACTGAAACCACGCTCCTTTGGGGGAATTGCAGAAAATAAGCATATTTGCATGATCTGTCTCACTGGGGCTGGCAAGAGGAAAATAGATTTTGGTGGGGTTGAAATTATTTTACTGATCTCAGAAGTGGGTTTAAATCAGTGGTGAAATTCTCCGCGGATGGCCACCAGTACGCTGCCTGCACATGCAAGGTGCACGGCAAAAGCACGCTGCATTCACAGTGCGTGCCAAAAGTATGCGCACGCATGCACAATGCATACCAAACACATGCTTCGCGTGGAAAAAGAAGGCTTAACAAGGTAAATAGAACAGCGAGGGGGAGGGAACAGTTGTGCCGCGCAATTTAGATTCGCTAGAAAGCAGGATTTCCTGCTTTCTAGCAAATATAAATCACGCGGCACAGCTGATAGTCAGAAATACCGGTTCGTAGCTTTTTTTTACTACCGGTTTGCCCAAACTGGTAGCTTTTATCACTACTGATTCGCCCTAACCTGTGCGAACCGGTAGCATTTCACCCCTGATTTAAATCACTTTACCGAAGGAGTTTAATACATTTTACCAACCTCAGAAGGATGGAAGGCTGAGTCAATCTTGAGTAGGTCAGGATCGAACTCCTGGCAGTGGGCAGAGTTAGCCTGCAATACTGCATTCTAACCACTGTGGCCTGCAAGAGGAAAATAGATTTTGGTGGGGTTTAAATTAAATAGATTTTTGGATTTAAAATTAACCAAAATAGTACTGAAGCAGTTACAGAAGTTAAGCGTCTAGTCTAGTGATTCAGGTTTAGAGTAAAGTTAGAGGGCAGGATATAAATGTGGTCCTCAACTTACAATAGTTCATTTAGTGACCAAAATCACAACAGCACTGAAAAAGTGACTTACGACTGTTTTTTCACACTTACAGCTATGGCAATATCCCCATGCTCATGTAATCAAAATTCAGATGCTTGGCAACTGGCATGTACTTATGACGGTTGCAGTGTCCCGGGGTCATGTGATCCCCTTGTGTGACCTTCTGACAAGGGAAGCCGGATTCACTTCACAACCGTGTGACTAACTTAACAACTGCAGTGAGTCACTTAACTGCGGCAAGGAAGGTTGTAAAATGGAGCAAAGCTCATTTAACAGATGTCTTACTTAGCAACGACAGTTTTCGGCTCAATTGTGGTCGTAAATCAAGGACTACCAGTCCTGGACTCAGATCTATCCACAAATATCCCTTAGGACAATGTTTCTCAATTTACCCACTTTAAGATGCGTGAATTATGCTGCCTGGGGAATTCTGGGAGTTGAAGTCCACACATCTCAAAGCAGCTAAGGTTGAAAAACACTGGTTTAGGGCGCTGCTCATTCCGAAACATGAACTTTCAGGGGGTCATGAAAACCATTCTCAGTAGCACTGATGATATTACCTAGTTTGGCAATGAAACATCTGCAGTAGCACTGATAATGCTACCTAGTTGGGTAATGAAACGTCTGCAAGTAAACAATGAAGCTCAGAGCACACCACGGATCCCACAGTTCAGCCCTGAGCTATAAATACTCTCTTCTGTTGAAAAGTATAAAAAAATGCCTTACCACAGTTTCTTCATCTAATCATGGGCTGCAAGACCAAATACTGTTTTTAGTTTATAGAGTTTTATATAGTTTTTATGACTGTGAGCCGCTCAGAGTTACCTTGAAGTACCTTGAAGATGGGATGGCCTATAAATTTTATAAACAAACCAACCAACATACCAGCCCGCCAACCAACCAACTAACCGAGAAGCCAAATAAGACAAAGTTGGTTTGAACTTTCCAGTTGTGGTTCTAAAAAAAATCCAAATTCCCAGGTTGAATCTCTGCCCAAAACCCCCATCTTCCATCATTATGTTTTCATCTACCTGGCCTGTTGATTTGCACCTGGTTAACCCGTCCTTGGGAGTTCTAGGTTAAAATTATTTACAGTGGCTGGGTTCTCGCAAGCGCACCTTGCCAAAAGCATGGAGATGATTTTACGGTTTGGTGCAGGGTGATAGCCAGACCACAGAGCCGGCTTCTTCCTTTTATCACTTCAGTTATCTGGAAAACTCTTTTTTCTTTTTTTTTTTCCTCTTTGGAATCGAATGTCGTGGTTGGTTTTGGACTGTGGCCATTGGCTGCCAGAAAGGTAACCGTTAAAAATAGAGGAAGCCTAATCGGTAGCATCTCATCCTTCAGTTATGCAAAATGGGCTGAAAGAGAAAAATAGGTATTTTTTTTCTCAAATAAAATCAGCTGGCTCTTTCAGTGAAATGTATTCCTTGCTGTTGATATCTCTGAAAGGTTTAATTTCTTCTTTCTTTCTTTCTTTCTTTCTTTCTTTCTTTCTTTCTTTCTTTCTTTCTTTCTTCCTTCCTTCCTTCCTTCCTTCCTTCCTTCCTTCCTTCCTTCCTTCCTTCCTTCCTTCCTTTCTTTCTTTCTTTCTTCATTTTTATTTTTTATCTCTTTCGTTTTTCTTCCTACTTGCCGGCTGTCTTGTGGCCATCATGAAAGTTGGGTTTGATTATTATTATTATTTATTTATTGAATTTATATCCCGCCCTTCTCCCCGAAGGGACTCAGGGCGGTGAACAGCCGAAAATTAAAATAACGCACAATATAAAAGTTAAGATAACTAAAAATAAATTAAATTAATCGGCCTCCCAATTTAAAACCCCAGCAGATTAGAACTGCTTTCATAATTTTAATTCCGCGTGGAAGGATGTTGGCTGTACAGGTAGACCTCAGGTTACAACGGTTCATTTAGCGACTGTTCGAAGTTACAACGGTGCTGAAAAAACGTTACTGTTTTTCACACTTATGACTGTTGCAGCATCCCCATGTGAACACAGTTCAGACACTTAGCAACTGACTCGTATTTATGACAGTTGCAATATCCTGAGGTCATAGGATGCGATCCCCTTTGGCGACCTTCTGAAAAGCAAAGTCAGTGGGGGAAACCAAGTTCACTTAATGGCTGTTAAATGCTAACTTTAACCACTGTGGTGATTCACTTAACAACTGTGGCAAGAAAGGGTGTAAAATGGGGCAAAACTCACTCAGCAACAGAAATGTCGGGCAGCATTTTGGTCGTAAGTCGAGAATTGGTATGTATCTACATTAGAATGTAGTGATCCCCTACTTTCTAATGTAGATACACGCTGGCTGTGGATGCAAACAGGAGTTGGATTTTTTTTTTCCCGTTTCCTCAACGTGAGTTTCAAATGTGCTCCTTTCTGGCAAAACTTTTTTTCTTAGTTTTGTTTTTAACAGACACTAGAGGGTGCGATTGTCTCTTGTCTCGTTCAGCAATGACCATTCTTTCTTTGGAGGCAGCATAAAGAACTACCGTATTTTTCGGAGTATAAGATGCACCTATACTTTTTTTGGTGAGGAAAACAAGAAAAAGAAATCTGCCTCTGCCTCCCAACAATTTTGCCTTGTTGCAGCAAACAGCCTGCTTTACTTTCATTTTCATTTTCAGCATAGCTTGATTAGCATAAGAAAAAAGGTACAGAGGTGGGATTCACATACTGTAGCAACCGGTTTTTCCCAGCACTGGAAATGTACGCGCATGCGTGTGGCGTCACAAAACACGGCAATTCACGCACGCTGTCCACATATGCGTGCAACATCAAACAACACGGCAATTCGCTCGAGCATGCCATCCACACATGCATTCAGCATCAAAAACACAGTGATATGGGACGGGATTGCAGGTGGACGGGGGCGGGCAGGCCACCCACAGGTCGTCACTACCGGTTCGCCCCAAACCGGCTGAATATCACCTCTGCATAGGTAACATGGAATGGGGCCATTTTACCTGTGGGACTGTCTTCATCCCTTTACACTGGCTCATCCCTCCCTGTCAGGCAGGGAACGTATGTTGCGAACCCCGTCGGTTAAAGAATTCCGATTGGGGGAGTCTAGGAAGAGAGCCTTCTCTGCCATTACTCCCCACCCCCACCCCTGGTGGAAACAGGGTCCACGCCCCCCCCCCGGCCCCCCGGAGGTGAGAGGAGACCCCACTCTCCTGGCTTTCAGTAAAGGCGTAAAAACATGGCTCTCTGCCTCTGTTTGGGGCACACCGATGAGCAGGCCGCCATGGGGCTGGTTTGCACCTGACAGGCCCACCCCTCCCCCAGCTTCTTAATCAATTTTTATCGTTCCTTGTTTTCTTTTAAATTTTAAATTTTACACTTTTAATACTTTATTGTACATGGCCCGGAGTCCCTTCCAAGAAGGAGACGGGCAGTTCTTAAATATGACGAATAAATAAATAAATCAAAGGTGTACAAAGCGTTCAAATATTTTTTTTTCTTTTCCCCTCTCTTCCTCACTTCTCTTTTTTTTTTAAAAAAAAGGTTTTTTATTTTTTAGACAAACAAACATTTAATATATCAGTCATTCCTTCCATGTGCTATCTCAGTGTTGTCTCCAAAAGTTCTTCTTTTTGTTGTTTCTTCTATCTTCATTCTCGCCAAGTCCATTACAACAATTCATCACTAACAACAATATTCTAATTGTATCATTTTTGTACATAACTATTAATTTACTTATTTGTATCTCTTTTTTTAACCAGTGGTAAAATTGATTCCATATCTTGAAGTATTCTGAATCTTCTCTGTCTTTAATCATCAAAGTCAATCTATTCATTTCTGTCTAAAAATTTTTTTAATTACTTCTAAATTAATTACTGTCTAAAAATTTTTTAATTACTTCTCCTTCCAAAGGTATTTTCTCTGCGTTCCAATTTTGTGCATAAACAATCCTTGCAGCTGTTATTACATGTATAATCAAATAGATATTTTCTTTACTAATTTTTTCTGGGGGGATACCTAATAGGAACAGCTCTGATTTTAAATCAATACGTTGTTGTATCATTTCTTCCAGCCATATCTTAATTTTATTCCAATAGCTTCCTCACTTCTCTTTTCACCTTCCCCCTCCCTCTGTCCTACTATTTGCTTTTGTATTTTTGTATTTTATTTTATAAAGTAATAAAATAATAAATAAAACATTCAAATATTAAATAGGCCGATGTTAAGTAAGTTTATTTTTTTAAAAAAACAGAATCATATGGGCTCGAGGTGGAGTCTCGATCCATTAAGCAGCTCCAGTATGAAATGCCTCCATTGTGGCCCTAATTCTGTCAACAGATTTTGAGGTCCTTCTGGAATGTTCCGACGGGCAAGGGCCACAGCCCTTCTCCTAGACCCTTTCGGCCGGACTTCCTTGACCAACAGGGTCCTAGCTGCAATGTTGTTGAGTCAAATCTGACTTGAAGAGCATTTATGATACTCACAATTGAGCACCACATTTCTGTCGCTAACCAAGACAACTTTTAAGTGAGTCTTGCCCCCTTTTACAGAATACAGCCAGTCCTCGACTTACAACCCCAGATGAGTCCAAAATTTCTGTCACAAAGCAAGCCAGTTTTTAAGCAGGGTTTTGCCCCATTTTACGACCTTTCTTGCCACAGTTGTTAAGTGAATCAATTGCAGTTGTTAAGTTAGCAACACGGTTGTTAAAGTTAATCTAGCTTTCCCCATTGACTTTGCTCATCAGACGGTTGCAAAAGGCGATTGCATGACCCCAGGACACTACAACCGTCATAAATACAAAGCCAAGCATTCAAATTTTGATCATGTTAATATGGGGATGCTACAAAGTGTGAAAAACGGTCATAAGTGACTTTTTTTCAGTGCCGTTGTAACTTGAAATGGTCACTAAAGGAACATTCGTAAATCAAGGACTATCTGTACTTTATTAGTAACTTCAGGTATCCAACATAGTACTGTCTCCTATTTTCCACACCGCAACAACCCTGTGAGGTGGGTTGGGCTGAGAGAGACTGGCCGGCCCAAACTCACCCAGCTGGCTTTCATGGCTTAGGCGGGACTAGAACTCACCGTCTCCTAGTTTCTGTATGTCTCTAATTGGGCCTAATAGCTTCCAGTCAAGAACTTGAAGGGCTGGTATTACATGATTCCATTTAATCTCCCCCATTTTAAGTATTGGGCAGTTGTGTCTTCTTCCTGATCACCTGGTACAGCCATTCTTTTCCTTCTTTATCCATATATGACTCCTTTTATAAGCTGCCTGTCAGCACTTCAAAGCTGCATTTACTCTAGTGCTGACATAACAAGGAGAAGCGGAGGCATCTGGAAAGGGACGTTTGACTTTTCACCTACTTATTTTCCCTGGAGATAACATCCCCTAGGAGATGGGATGGGAGGGGGGAAATTCCTTTGAGCTGGAGCAGTAGATTAGGGGTAGAGTGATTTGGAAGATGGCCAATGAGTGCAGGGGAGTGGGGAATGGAAAGGGAAGGTTTTGGGTCTGGAAGTCAATGTTGGCTGCGATGGAGTCAGAGTTAGAATGTCGTGCTTAATAAATGGGAGTTTTTCATCAAAGACTTTGTTTGAAATGCAATTTATTTGAGACGACCTCGAAACCTGACACTGCCATTATAATTCTGTCATTGTTCCAGTTCTATAACTTGCTTTTATTACTGCCAATGAGGTTGTGCTGCTTAGAACTTAAAGAGCTTCTCTTCCCCTGTAGATACATGTGGATTTGGAACTGGGTACGTCTAGTGCAGTGATGGCTAACCTTTTTGCCATCGTGTGCCAAAAGTGGGGGGAGTGCGGGGGGGTTGCGGGCACACGTGCCTGCACCCGTAATTCTATGCGCCCCACCCGCCGTGCTCCCCCCGCTTTTGGCATGTGATGGCACGGTGGGCCCAGTAGGCCCGTTTTTTGCCCTCCCCAGGCTCCAGAGTCTTTCTAGGAGCCTGGGGTGGGTGAAAATGGCCTTCCCCACCCTCTGGGGGCCCTCCGGAGTCCAGAAACGTCCTGTTTCTCGACTTCTGGTGGGCCCAGAAGGCCTGAAAATCAGCTGGCCAGCATGCACAAGCATACTGGAGGTGAGCTTGTGCACCCCCCGCCCCCCCCCCCCGATATGGCTCCTCGTGCCACCTGTGGCACGTGTGCCATAGGTTCGCCATCACGGGTCTAGTGTCTCTAGTCCAGTGATGGCGAATCTTTTCGGCACAGAGTGCCCAAACTGGAACACACGTGCGTGTGCCGGAGCATGGGAAACCCGAAAACCAGCCGGCTGGTGCGCGCATGCCTGTTTTATGGCCATTTTCCAGGCTGTTTTCCAGGATGCAAACGGCCTAAAAATGGCCTGGTTTTTAGCTGTTTTCTGATGCTCCAGCGGCCGCGAAAACCAGCTGGCTGGCGCGCATGTGCCGGCAGCAGCTGGTGACAGCGCGTGTCCCCACAGAGAGGGCTTTGAGTGCCACCTCTGGCACCCGTGCCATAGGTTCGCCATCGCAGCTCTAGTCTAACGAACAGAAAGACGAAGGCTGACATGATAGCAGTCTTCCAATATTTGAGGGGCTGTCACAGAAAGGAGGGAGTCAAGCTATTCTCCAAAGCACCTGAAGGCAGGACAAGAAGCAACGGATGGAGACTAATCAAGGAGAGAAGCAATTAGAACTAAGGAGGAATTTCCTGACGGAACAATTAATCAGTGAATGATTTGCCTCCAGAAGTTGTGGGTGCTCCATCCCTGGAGGTTTTCAAGAAGAGATTGGATAGCCACTTGTCCAGAATGGTATAAGGATTCCTGCTCAAGCAGAGGGTTGGACTAGAAGACCTCCAAGGTCCCTTCCAACTGTATTATTCTATCTTCTTTGCCTAATGCAAGTCAGCAAATGGGTTTGCTCAGGTCTATGTATCTTTGATGCCGGGGAAAGGGTTGCAGCGTTCCATTTCACAGATTTACCATAGGCAGTCAGTTCAGATTTTGAGCAAGAATGCAGGTAAGTCCTCGACTTACAACAGTTTGTTTAGCGACCGCTAAACACCAGCACTGGAAAAAAAAGTCACACATGACCATTTTTTCACACGTACAACCGTTGCAGCGACCCCGTGGTCACGTGATCAAAATTCAGCCACTTTGACAACTGACTTGTATTCATGATGGTCGCAGCATCCTGAGTCACGTGATCCCCTTTTCCGTCCTTTTGACAGGCAAAGTCAATGTGGGAAGGCAGATTCACTTAACAACCCTGTGACTAACTTAATGACTGCCGTGATTCACTTAACAACTGTGGCAAGAAAGATCGTAAAAACCCGCTTAAAAACTGTCTCGTTTTGCAATAGAAATGTTGGGTTCAATTGTGGTCGTAAATTGAGGACCACCTGTAATCCATTTGCTTGCCCAGCTTCATGCGTAGGGCTGGAATGGCCAGGAAAGACAAAAGGGATAAGAAAGAAAGAAAGATTTCCATTCATAATTCGGGGTCTACGTTGATATTTCTGCAAGGCCCTAGACCAGGGGGCATCAAACTGGATTTCTTCAAGGGCTGGAGGCCCCCACACGGCCTGTTTTTGACTGGCAGAGTGTTGCAGGAGGCCGAAAACGGGCCTCGCGGGGGCCTCACAGGCCGGTCCTTTGATATTTCCAGGCCAGCCTGCGGGCCAGATTTAAGCACTGCACAAGCCGGATCCAGTCTGCGGGCCTTGAATTTGACACCCCTCCTCTAAACCTGTGACGGCGAACTTATGGCACGCGTGCCAGAGGTGGCACGCAGAGCCCTCTCTATGGGCATCCGTGCCATCGTCGGCTGCTCTTTTGGTTTCCGGCGCACAGCTGGTCTTTGCGGGCACCGGAGAACTGGAAAATGCCCAAAAACTGGGCTGTTTTCGGGCCATTTTCCAGACTGTTTTGTGTCGTTTTTTGACCCGAAAACTGGCCAAAAAACGGCCAAAAACAGGCATGCGCGCACCGGCCAGCTGGTCTTCGAGTTTCCGGTGCGTACACAGGCACGGCCATGCACAACGTGTTCTAGTTTGAGCACTCGGTGCCGAAAAGGTTCGCCATCACTGCTCTAGACCAGGGGGTCAGCAACCTGTGGCTCCGGAGCCACATGTGGCTCTTTCATCCCTTTGCTGTGGCTCCCTGTCACCAGTCAGCTCCACAATTGATAGGGCTTTCAGTTAGGATAGGTAGAAGAAAAAGGACGCCGCGCTAGGGGGAGACACTATGGTGGAGGGAACCGGACTTCTGGTTGGCTCCAGAATTGAACAGGGGGGCTTCCGGTTAGGGCCTCTGAGTGTTTAAGGTTGCCGAGCCCTGCTCTAGACCATTGTTTCTGCACCATGGCAACTTGAAAACGTGTGGACTTCCACTCCCAGAATGCCTCAGCCAACATGGGGCATTCTGGGAGTTGAAGTCCTCCCGTCTTCAAGTTGCCAAGGTGGAGAAACACCGCCTTAGGCATATGACTCTCCAGGTGATGGCTCCAAAGAAAGTGTGGCTTTTAACCAAAATCTTTGAAAGAATTTAATGCTTTTGAACGTTTGCTAGTATGTGTAAGTGAGTCTGCGTTCCATCTTACTTTGGGCTTTCCCCTCTTTTTTTCTCAGAAATTAGATTTCCTCTTCTGATGGTTCCTCAGAAGAGAAACTGGAAGCCATAGAGCAATGCTTTCCGAAACTTGTGCAAATTCTCCCGAATTGGGTAAAAGGTGTGAGTTTTGTTTTTTTTTTAAGATAACCACACACAAACCCATTATCCATCTCCACAGGGACATTGAAATTGACTTAAAGATTTTCTCCCAAAACATTCTGATTAAAACCACAATTGATGAAATTACCAATGGTAATTTGTTGAAATGACTTAAAACGGGGGTCTCTAACCTTGGCAACTTTAAAACTTGTGGACTTCAACTCTCAGAATTCCTCAGCCAGCGAAGCTGGCTGAGGAATTCTGGGAGTTGAAGTCCACAAGTCTTTAAGTTGCCATGGTTGGAAACCCCTGATTTAAAAGATCATTCATCGATCCGTCCCACCCTGGTTCTTTATCTTTATCTTTATCTTTTATTAGATTTATATACCGCCCTTCTCCTTTCGGACTCAGGGCGGTGAACAGCCAAAATAAAAATATTTGTACACAAAAGTTAAAATAATTTTAAAAATAATTAAATGAAATTTGGCCCATAATTTAAAACATTTCAATTAAAAAACAGTATCAAACTTTAAAACCAACATAGAATCAGGCCAGCCTGGCTAACTGAAAAAAGTAAGTTTTTAGGGCCCGACGAAAAGTCCGGAGGTCTAGGATCACTCGTATCTCTGGGGGTAGATCGTTCCAGAGGGTAGGTGCCACCACAGAGAAGGCTCTCCCCCTGGGGGTCGCCAGCCGACATTGTCTGGCTGACGGCACCCTGAGGAGGCCCTCTCTGTGGGAGCGAACCGGCCGATGGGAGGCTATTGGTGGCAGAAGGTGATCCCGTAAGTACCCCGGTCCTAAGCCATGGAGCGCTTTAAAGGTGGTCACCAACACCTTGAAGCGCACCCGAAAGTCCACCGGAAGCCAATGCAGCTCACGCAGGAGAGGTGTCACGTGGGAGCGCCCCGTCGCTCCCATAATCCCCCTCCCATAATCCTCCCATAATCCCGTCGCTCCCATAATCCCCGCGCGGCTGCATTCTGCACCAGTTGGAGCCTCCAAGAGGAGCCCCATGTAGAGAGCGTTACAATAGTCCAGATGGGAAGTGACGAGTGCTTGAGTGACTGTGCGTAAGGAGTCCCGATCTAGAAAGGGGCGCAACTGGCGTATCAGGCGAACCTGATAGAAAGCCACCCTGGCCACGGCCGTCGTATGCTCTTCTAAAGACAGCCATGCGTCCAGGAGGATGCCCAAGTTGCGGGCCCTTTCCGTGCTTAATGACCTCATGATTCATTTAACAACTCTAGTGATTCGCTTAACAGCCGCGGTGAAAAGGTCATAAAATAGGAAATGACTCACTTAACTATCTTTCTTAGCAGTGGACATTTTGGGCTCTATTGTGGTTGTCAGTCCAGGACTACCGGTAGTAATTTGTGCCGGTCATAAAGCTTGCGATCGTGTGACCCTTATCGCGGCGTTCGTTGAGTGAATCACTGTGGTCATTCAGCAAATGCCGCGGTTGTTAAGTGAATCCCATTGGTTGCAGTGGCAGCTTTTGCCGGAAACCTGAAGTAAATGCCAGTTTGTGGTCAAAAAAACCCCCCCCATTGTGAATGTATTGTTCTAAATGTTTTATATTGTCCGTTTTATCATGTTGTAAGTCGCTCAAAGTCACTTGACAGCAAGGTGGGTGGCATATAAATTTAATAAATAAATAAAATTGTAGTCATCGGACCATGGAATGCTGCAAAAGCTGTAAATACAATCTGATCACCGAGTGCCCAAAATGTGGTCACACGACAATGGAGGCGTATGCTGGAAATTCAAATCCGTCTCATTAGTAACCTTGGGGAGGTCTGTTGTACTCTGAATGGTCACTAAATGACTGGTCGTAAGTGGAGGACTCCCTCCAATTGGTACAGAGCAACTATTTGATGCATCGATTCATAGCCTGCCAGTTTTCTTGTTCTGCTTTAAATTAAAACCATTTAAAACTTTAAAGTGGAATTTCGTGTACAGGTAGTCCTCAACTTACGACCTCAATGGAACCCAAAATTTCTGTTGCTGATATTTGTTAAGGGAGTTTCCCGCCCCCCCCCCCATTTTACGATCTTTCTTGCCATAGCGGTTAAGTGAATCGCTGCAGCTGTTAAGTTAGCAACGTGGTTGTTAAGTGAATCCGGCTTCCCCATTGACTTTGCTTGGCAGAAGGTCGCAAAAGGGGATCATGTGCTCTTCCTCCCCCCGCCCCCGGGGACACTGCGACCGTCATAAATGTGAGTCGGTTGCCAAGCATCGTAATTTTGATCACGGGGATGCTAAAACAGTTGTAAGTATGTAAAACAGTCATACGTCACTTTTAAAGTGCCGTTGTAACTTGGAATGGTCATTAAATGAACTGTTGTAAGTTGAGGACTACCTGTATCAAGTTCCACCATATTATACGGCTCCAGTTGTGGGTTCCGCCCAGTTCGGCCGAGCCGGTAGCGGTGACATATGACGTCACCGAACCGGTTCTCTTTGTTCGGGAGCTGGGCTCTCCCGCCTCTCCCCCCGCGTTATTCTTACCTTTTATTTGGCCCCGCCCCCTATCTATTCGTTGCCTCCCGAGTCCCAGCTGATCGGCTAGAAGGAAAAAAAACTGTTTAAACTCTTGCCGCGGGGCTTCAAAGGGCCGCCCTACAGCTGATCAGTGTTAAAAGGCAGTGTGGTGGTAGACCGGTGCCTCCAAAAACAAATGAGTAGACCAGTACAGCTCTGCAAGCAGTTAAAAGCCAGTACCTCTGCTAAATCCTAAAGAATTGTCACATGACCATCAAACCACACCCACAAAATAAGCCACGCCCACAGAACCGGTAGTAAAAAAAAAATTAGAACCCACCCCTGTACGGCTGAGTTCTTCCCTGAGGGCGATGACTCACGCGATCACCTCTCACCAAATCTGATGCTGAACTGGAACCGAACTGGGCTCATCCAGCTCACCGTCGCTTGCCAAGATATTTTCCAGCCCTGCTTGTCAAAATTAGCTAAAAATAGCTAATTTGATTCTGCTTGGAACCAAACCTGATACTTTATTTCCTGCTTGCCGATGAGGTTTTTCCTTGCACTGAACTCTTGTCTGCCCAACTTCTTCTTCTTCTGTCTTTCACCAGGCACTCCTGGCCTGCCACAGAGGTTTAATGTTACTCTCCCACATCTGTCTTGCAAAAAAATGGCTGAGTGCTAAAACTGAAGATTTTTTTTTTTGTTTTGTTTTGTTCCTGGAGTCTAATCAAGGTCAAATTTAGAAAGATGGAGAGAGAAAATGAAGGGGTTGAAAAGAAGATCCAGAACATGATATTTAGAAGTCTTCAAACACTGCCTGGTTTGTCCCCTCCTTTTTTCTTTTCTTTTTTTTTAATCAATATGCCTATAGAACTTCCTAACAGTGAAACTTCCTAACAGTGAGGACAATTAACCAGTGGAACGACTTGCCTCCAGAAATTGTGGGTGCTCCACGGGTGAAATGCTCCCGGTTTGGACCGGATCGCCCGATCCGGTAGCGATGGCGGCGGGTGGTTCGGAGAACCGGTAGCAAAAATCCCTGCGCCCCCCCCCCCCATGCCCAGCTGAGCCGCATGATCATCAGAGGCTTTTTTTAAATTTTTTTTACTTTTAAAAGCATTTTTTCTACAACCTCTTCCAAAGAAAAAATGCTTTTAAAAGTAAAAAAAAAAAGCCTCTGATGATTGCGCAGCTCAGCTGGGACCGTCAGAGGCTTTTCAAAGCATTTTTTTCTGCAACCTCTTGGCCGAAGAGGTGATAAAAAAAATGCTTTGAAAAGTCTCTGATGAGTTGCCTGATCGGCAGAGAGGCTTTTCAAAGCAATAGAAAAAATGCTTTGAAAAATTAAAAAAAAAAAAGTTGGCCACGCCCCCCCAGTCACATTACACCCCCACCACCAAGCCACGCCCACAGAACCGGTAGTAACAAATTTTACATTTCATCCCTGGTGCTCCATCCCTGGAGGCTTTTAAGAAGAGGCTGGACACTCACCTGTCTGAAATGGTATATAGTGTCTCCTGCTTGAGTAGGGGGTTGGACTAGAACAGCGACCCCCAACCTTTCGGGCAACAGGGATCAGTTCCATGTAGAAAAGTTTTTCCACGGATCGGAGATGGCGTGGTTTTGTGTACTGGCTGCCTGCATCCCGTGGATGGGGCTTCGCTTGTTTGCACAACCCGGTTTCCGGCATGCTGCAGACCGGTGCAAGTCTACGGACCAGGGATTGGGGTCTCTCTCTCTCTCAGTCTCTCTCTCTCTCTCTCTTTAACTGTCTCACTCACTCACTCTTTCTCTCTTTAACTCTCTCTTTCTCTCTCTAAAAGACTCTCACTTTCTGTGTCTCTCGCTTTCTCGCTTTGTCTCTTTCTCTCACTCATTCTCACTCTCACTCTTTAACACTGTCTCATTCACTCACTCTTTCTCTCTAACTCTCACTCGTTCTCACACTCTGTCTCTCACTCTCTCCACTCTCACTCTAAGTCTCACTCACTCACTCTCTAACTCTTTCACTTTAACTCTGTCACACTCACTTTTTCTCTCTTTAACTCTCTCAGTCTCTTTCTCTCTCGCTAACACTCTCTCGCTTTCTCTCTTTAACTCTGTCTCTTTCTCACTCTCTTTCTCTCTCACTCATTCTCACACTCTGTCTCTCTCTCTCTCTCTGTATAAGAGAGAATGGGAGAATTGTTTTGTGACTTCCATCTGTCTCGTGGGCTTCCTTCGTGATTTTTTTCCAGCAACTTCCTCTCTTTGGTCTTCATTCTATTCATAATGAACTCAGCGCTTCCTGGAATGCTTGCCTGACGGGGGAGGAAACTTGAAAAATCACTTCCGTCCAGTCTGTGGCAGCGACTTATTGTCTGTGGGGTCCCAGTTCTCGGAGTTGCTACTCGTCTGGCTATTTTGCTCCGTTCACACCGGCTTCCAAAGAGAGAGAGAGAGAGAGAGAGAGAGAGATGCAAATTTGGCATCCCCTCTGAATCAAATTTGCTTTGAGCATTCTCAGAAGGTTTGATTCAACGTGCATTTTTCTTTCTAAAATGGTAGAAAGTATTCAGTACAAGGATTGTTATGAATTAAAACTGCAATTGAGCCAAAATTTCTGTCGTTAAGCAAGACAGAGTGGGTTTTGCCCCCATTTTACGACCTTTTTTGGCCACAGTTGTTAAGTGAATCACTGCCGTTTTAAGTTGGGGACACGGTTGTTAAGTGAATCTGGTTTGTCATTGCTGGTCAGAAGGTCGCAAAAGGGGATCACGTGATCCCAGGATAGTGCAACCGTCATAAATACAGCCAGTTGCCAAGCAACCACATTTTGATCATGTGGCCATGGGGTTACTGCAATGGTCATAAGTGTGAAAAATGGTCATAAGTCACTTTCTTCAGTGCTGTCGTAACTTCAAACGGTCACTAAATAAATGGTTGTAAGTTGAGGATTCCCTGTATTGCAATGCTTTCCTATCCTTTCAGAAATAATTTTTTTTTTGAAGACACCTGTCCCAAGCCATTTTAGGGGCAAACAGAATCAGATTCTATACAGTACATGTAGACCTCGACTTACGACCGTATTGCCTGTCCATTAGGGTTGTAAGTTGTGATGGTCATAAAGTGTGACCATGTGACTGATGTGATTTTATGACCTTTTTTGTGGTGGTTGTAAAGCGAACATAGTCATTAAACGAGTCTATGCTTATATCTATAAGTAGTCCTCAACTCACGACCATAATGCCTGTCCATTACAGTCATAAGCTAAGTAATGGTCACAAAGTGAGTCATTACATGACCGACTCAATTTCAAAACCTTCTTTTGTGGCAGATTCAAAGTGAATGCTATAATCATTAGGTGAGTTTCTGCTTATATCTACAGCTAGTCCTCTACTTACGACCATAAGGTCTGCCCACTACGGTCATAAGCTGTGATGGCTATAAAGCAGACATTGCATGATTGATCTGATTTTATAATCTTTCTTTGCAGTTGTTAAGCAAATCATCATTGTCATTAAGTGAACCCATTGTTCTGCATGGGGCATTTTTTTGCTGAAAACTGGAAAATAATTGCAGACGGATTGCCATGTGCCTGAAATGTGGTTGCGTGATTGGGGGATGGGCAGCTACCAGAACCCCTGTGGGGAGGCACCTCATATTGTGACTTTGAACGATCAGATGTCGAGGACTACTTGTAGTACTTTACATTAGTGAATATTATTTGTTTGTTTCTTTGGTTATCTATCCATCCATCCATCCATCTACCTCTATCTATCTATCTATCTATCTATCTATCTATCTATCTATCTATCTATCTATGAGATAGATAGATAGATAATCTCTATCTAATCTCTATCTATTTATCTCTTATCTATCATCTGTCTGTCTATATCTATCTCTATCATTTATATCACCTATCGTCTATCTATATATATCATCTATCTCTATATCATCTATAAGAGATAGATGGATATAGATAGATTATCTATCATCTATCATCTGTCTTATCTATATCTGTCTATATATCTCTATATATCATCTATCTATTTCTATCTAATCTCTATCTATCATCTGTCTATATCTATATATCATTTATCTCTATATAATCTATCATCTATCTCTATCATCTATCTATCTCTATATCATCTATAAGAGATAGATTATCTCATCTATCATCTGTCTGTCTATATCTATATATCATCTATCTATCTATCTATCTATCTATCTATCTATCTATCTATCTATCTATCTATGAGATAGAGATAGATAGATAATCTATCTCTATCTAATCTATCTATCTCTTATCTATACCTGTCTGTCTTTCTGTCACTATCTATCTATCTATATCTATCATTTATCTCTATATCATCTATCTATATCTCCTATCTATCTATCTATCTATCTATCTATCTATCTATCTATCTATCTATCTATCTATCACAAAATTTATTTTCCACCCTTGTCATATCCAACACCTTACAACAATAAAAACATGGGGCGGGGGAGAAACACCTTAAGATCATCCATTATAAAAAAAACCCGTTACCACAAGATGGCAAAGGAGAGAGCAGGACACATGGTGGGGGGATGCGGGATTCGATTTTTATATTTTTAAATTAGTGTCTTATAGTTGAACCCGGGAAAACATCCCAAAAAAAGATAATTCCCTTTCTGATTGCCAATCCTTTATCTGGAAGGAAACGATTGCACAGAGACCTTCCGGTTTGAGTAAGCCTAGATGGATAACAGCTGGAGAGACAGGCAACCCAGCTAAAGATTATTAGGGAGTTGAATCCCAGGGTTGAATCCTGCCCTCTCCTGTTCCAGATGTGCCTCTACCGCAGGTGTCTTTGGGTTGATTTCTCCCTTGGCCTAAATATAAAAGATGGTGTCACCGAGTCTCGGGGAGTTTTTGAGCAGGGCTGAATAGAGTGGAGGATGAGTCGTCTCTTGTGGTGAGGTGAGCGAGGCCGTTTCCCACGAGAAAATGGCTCTCGGCTCTCCTCCCCAGACATGGAATGACACATTTCCCTATCCCTGAGACTTAAACCAAAGACTCATTAAACATCCTGCGTTACCAAAAGAAAACTTCACATTTCCAGAAGAGGAAATCCGAGAGAGCGTTTAGATTTAAGGGGGTGGGTGTCCAGCTTTTTCAATAGCTCATTGGGTTAACTTTCATCATCTTGCCTAGATTTTTATATTTATTTGTTGGTAAAATTTATTAGTCTCCCGTCTTGCCACACCGTAACTCAGAGTACCTTACAATATCTATACATATATTGTAATCTGTCTGTCTGTCTGCGTATGTATGTATGTATAGTAGTGGCCAAAATTGTGGAAACCTTTTGGGAAAAGTGTATTTTCTAAAACTAGCTAATAACACCACTTTTTTTGGAATAGTACCATAAAATTATATATCAATGAAAAGATAATTTAATCAAGAATGTAATGCAATAACTTTTATGAAGGATTTGCTATCAGAATAGCAGTTACAGTCTAAAGAAGAAAAGTGAAACACGTAGAAAAAAACGAGATATACAAAACTTATCACCAGAGAAAAAAACGAAAATTATCAAGTCAGTTCTTTGTTGGGTAACCTTTAGCATGAATTACGGCCTTACAAGGTCTTCCCATGGAGTGAACCAAGTCTTTTAGTTCTGCAGCTGTTCTAATGTGAAACCAAGATGGAATGATGGCTTCTATTAACTGGGTTTTATTGCTGGGTCGCTTCTGACTAGCAAGTTTCTTTAGTCGGCTCCATAGATTTTCAATTGGGTTAAGGTCTGGGCTATTCCCAGGCCATTCCAGCAGTGGAATAGGATTATCTTGAAACTCAAAAAAAAAAAAAATGGTATTATTAGCCATCAAACCTCAAAAACACACTTTTCCCAAAAGGTTTCCACAATTTTGGCCACTACTGTATGTATGTAGTTCTTGCCTTTTGGCCACAATTGAGCCCAAAATTTCTGTTGCTAAGCAAGAGAGTTGTTAGCTGAGTTTCACCCATTTTACGACCTTTCTTGTCATTTTATGACTTCTCTTGTTCAGTGAATCACGGCAATTGTTAAATTAGTAACACAGTGGTTAAGTGAATCTGGCTTCCCTGTTGACTTTGCTTGCCAGAAGTTCGCAAAAAGGTGATCCATTGGCTCCGGGACACGCCATAAATATGAGTCAGTTGCCAAACACCTCGCTTTTGATCAGTTTGACCATGGTGGAATGCTGCAATAAATCTGTAAATGTGAAAAAGGGCCATATGCCGTTTTTTTTTCAGTGCCGTTGTGACGGTCACTAAACCAAGTGTCGTAAGTCGAGGACTACCTGTAGTTGAATGCAATCTTGAACCCGGAAAATGCATCTGAGACTCACCTGACTAATACGTTTGCAGAGCAAACAGTCATAATGCAGTCATAACTTGTTCTTAATTACAGTCACAATTCAGGAGGAGCTGAATATTAGCAATTTTCATCAGAATGAAAATTGGCCTTGACATCAGATAGATGTGCACTTAATTGGCACCACACCTAGTCAAAGGTCAGCTGGTTTTCATTGCTTATATATTTATGAGTAATTAATATACCAGGGTAGTTTAAGACACGGTTCTGCCTTGGGCAGGGAGCCCAGCCTCCCAAATTCAGCCTGCACCCTGTCTAAGGCTTGCTGTGAGATATTTTGGCACCCAGAGCTGAAAATCTTGCCAGCATCCATCCTGTTCTGGTGCCGCTAATATATAGCAATAATAAATCACGGTCAATTTGCTACCGTTTGTGACATCACAAACGTCCTGCTTGAAACCATTACTTTGTCTCGCGCTAGAGAGAGAACCTGCTAATGTTGCTTTCCTTGGCTATTTGTGTTTCGATAATCCCTCTAATTTAGTCCATGGTTTTTGAAGAATATAAGGTTGGTTTATATAGCATAGCAATCAGAGGTGGGAGTCAGCCGGTTCGGGCAAAGCGGTAGTAGAAGTCGCGGGTGGGCCTGCCTACCTGCCCTGGCTCTTATGCTGTTCTATTTAGGCCAGTGGTGGGTTGCTACCGGTTCTCCCCGGTTCTTGCGAACCGGTAGTGGAAATTTTGAGTAGTTTGGAGAACCGATAAATACCCCCTCTGCCTGGCCCTGCCCCCAATCTATTCACTGCCTCCCGAGTCCCAGCTGATCGGCTAGAAGGAAAACAAATCAGGGCTCACTTGACAAAAAAGAGGGAAAAAAATCAAGACACCGTCGCTTTAAATTGAGAAGCCAAGAAGCCTCCCAACTGATCGGCTAGAACCGATCCGCTCCTTGTAAACCGCTCGGTGGTGGCAGATTGGCAATTGACGCCAAGCTGCCTGAAAGTGGTTTCTGATGCTCTCGGTAGTGGCAGAGCGGCAAAAAACTATTTAAACTCTTGCCGCGGCGCTTCAAAGGTCCGTCCTACAGCTGATCAGCGATAAAAGGCAGTGTGGTGGTAGACCAGTGCGCTCCCAAAACAAATGGGTAGACCGGTATGGTCTGCAAGCAGTTAAAAGCCTGGTAGACCAGTACCTCTGCTAAATCGTAAAGAATTGCTTGTCACATGACCATCAAACCACGCCCACAACATAAGCCACGCCCACAGAACCGGTAGTAAAAAAAATTTAGAACCCACCTCTGATTTAGGCACGTTTTTGAGGCCAGAGGCGCACGTGTGCAAGCAAAGCACATACGCAGAAGGCTGGGCACATGCGTGGTGGTGGCGTGTGCAAGCAAAGCGAGCATGCACACTCACATTTTCGGTGCTGGGCGAACCGGTAGGTAAATTTTGTGACTCCCACTCTGATAGCAATGGCATTTAGGCTTATTTAGCAAGATGGACTCAAATATAATTGCAATGTTACACTATTGCAAGGGTTTCTCAACCCCTGCAGCTTTTAAGATGGGGGGACTTCAACTCCCAGAATTCCCCAGCCAGCTCTGGAAGATGAGAAAGACTGGGTTGGGGGCAGAATCATTCTAAAACGGGGGTGGGCAACTGTGGCCCTTTTACAACCTGTGGACTTCAACTCCCAGAATTCCTGAGACAGCCAAGGTGGCTCAGGAATTCTGGGATTTGAAGTCCACAGGTCATAAAGGGGCCATATTTGCCCACCCCTGTTCTAAAAGAATCATTTATGTGTCCCTTCCAGCTCTCTTCTGTTCGATAGATTGACATTAAGAATTGGCATCAACTTAATGGCCACACCGTCAAATATTTAGCTAAAGATTTAACATTCCTCCCACAACAACTGCCAAAACAAAAGATCTTACCTGGAGGGTTAACATTAAGCTCCTAAGTGTGAATAAGTCACTTTTTTCAGTTTGTTGTGACTTTGAACAGTCACTAAACAAACGGTGGTAAGTCAAGGTACACACAATTTGCCGTGATTATTTGCCGTGAGGACATTAAGCTGACTTTTTATCACCAGCCCCTGTCAGTCTTTAATGTGTGTTTTTGTGTGTGTGTGTGTGTGTGTAAGTAAAATCCTTGAGAGCACTGAAGCTGTATATTGATTACATTACAGGATGCACCAAATTTCACCTTCCTTTCTTTTTTTACCAAAAAATATATACCGTATTTTTCAGACTATAACACGCACCTTTTTGTCTCCCAAAAGGGGGTGAAAATGTCTGTGCGCCTTATAAACCGAATATTGCTAAAGCCCCGCCCACCTGCCGGCCATTTTTTTTGTCTCTGCATGCCCCATTTTCAGAGCTTTTTTCAGCCCATTTTCAAGGGTTTTCTTTTACCACTTTTTTGGGGAAAAATGGCCTGAAAAAAGCCTCAAAAACAGGCTGAAAAAAGCCTCAAAAACGGACTAAAAAAGCCTTAAAAACGGACTAAAAAGCCTCAAAAATGGACTAAAAAAAGCCTCAAAAATGGGCTAAAAAAAGCCTCGAAAACAGACTAAAAAATCCTCGAAACGGGCTGAAAAAATCCTCGAAAACAGGCCAAAAAAGCCTTGAAAACGGGAAGAATAATGCCTCAAAAACGGGCCGAAAAAAGGCTGGAAAAGGCCCAAAAATGGGGTACGCGGAAGCCAAAAACTTTTTTTTGTTAATTTCCTCTTCTAAATTTAGGTGCGTCTTATAGTCAGGTGCGTCTTAGAGTCCAAAAAATACGGTACCGTATATTTGGTTTTTAAAAATATTTTTTAACCAAATATATGTGAATATTTTCTCTTGGATATGGGATAATATGATTTTCAACAGGTTCTCGGAATAGCTTCTGTACATAAACAGTGACTTATCTTCTATATTACAACGACCTAAAGGTAATCCTTGACTTAGAACCATTCTGTTAGAGACCATTGGAAGTTACAATGTCACTGGAAAAAAAGGACTTTACAATCCATCCTCACACGATCGTCCCTGCATCCCCATGGTCGTGTGTTCAGAATTTGGAGGCTTGGCAACAGGCACGATTTTACAACTGTTGCTGCATCCCAGGGTCATGCAATTGCGACCTTAGCAATGGACATTTCGGGCTCAATTGTGGTCATAAGTCAAGGACTACCTGCGTGTGCTTCTGTAACTTTTTTTTTATTTTGCTCATGAATTGTGGCTTTGGTGGATTCCAGAACACTAAATCCCTCCCCCCCCCAACCCATTATAGAATGTTGATATTCTATAGGGGAATGAGAATAGGGATGAAGATTTGGGAACCTTGAGAGATGGCTGTTCTCTGGAAGGCTAAATCAGATTTCAAACCCTCCACTAGGTGGCAGCACCACACCAACCTTACCAGAACTTGAAAAGTTAAGTAAGGTGGAACTTGGTTAGGGCTTGAAAAGGGAGACCACCAGGTGATTCCAAAGGAGCAGGATAGACCCAATTGATTATATGCCATTGAATAAGCATTGATTCTTAGCAAAAACAAAGATTTTGACAATCTGCCCCCAACCTGGCCCTTCAGGTTAGATACAGATTAACAGAGTTGGAAACGATCTTGTAGGTCATCTAGTCCAACCCCCCTTCCCCCAACCAAGCGGACACTAACTACACCATTTCTGACAGATGGCAGTCCAGTCTCTTCTTGAAAGCTTCCAGTGATGAAGCTCCCACAACTTCTGAAGGCAACTTCTGTTCCATGGGTTGATTGTTCTCACGGTCAGAAAATTTCTCCTTATTTCCAGGTTGAATCTCTCCTTGATCAGTTTCCATCCATTATTCCTTCTGGCCTCCAGGTGCTGGACCCCCTCCTCTCTGTGGCAGCCCCTCAAATATTGAAAGATGCTATCATGTCTCCCCTGGTCCTTCTCTTCACTAGACTAGCCATGCCCAGTTCCTGCAACCGTTCATCGTATGTTTTAACCTCCAGTCCCCTAATCATCCTGGTTGCTCTTCTCTGCACTTTTTCCAGAGTCTCAACATCTTTTTTTATAGTATGGTGACCAAAACTGGATGCAGTACTCTTGGTGTGGTCTTACTAAGGCTTTATAGAGTGGTATTAGCACCTCCCTTGATCTTGATTGTATCCCTCTGTTAATGCAATTTAGGATTGCATTGGCTTTTTTGGCTGCCGCCACACACTGCTGGCTCATATTTAACTGATTGTCCACTAAGACTCCAAGATCTCTCACAGTTACTGCTGTTAAGCCTGGTTTCACCCAGTCTACGTATATGTATACTTTTGGTTTTTCTTTCCTAAGTGTAAGACTTGAATTTCATTTTATTAGATAGGGCCCAGTGTTCAGTTATCACCACTGAAACCCGGTCCATCCACCTTGTAGTTGGTCATCCTCTTCTCCCTTCCGTGGACTTTCCTGAAGAGCAAAGTCTTCACATCATGTGTCTGAAGTACGATAATTATAGGGCAGACTAGAAAGTTAGAAAATCTCAAAAGAAAGCACCAGCAAATCACATCAATATTCTTGCAAAAAAATAAATAAATATGTAACACAGATACAAATAGTCCCCGACTTACGACCACAATTGAGCTCAAAATTCCTGTTGCTAAGTGAGACAGTTGTTAAGTGAGTTTTGCCCCGTTTTACGACCTTCCTTGCCCCAGTTTGTTAAGTGAATCACTGCAGTTGTTAAGCTAGGAACACGGTTGTTAAGTGAATCTGGCTTCCCTATTGACTTTGTTTGTTTAGAAGGTTGCAAAGGATGATCACGTGACCCCAGGGCAATGCAACAGTCAAAAGTACATGCCAGTTGCCAAATGTCTGAATTCTGATCACGTGACTGTGGGGATGTCACAGTCATAAGTGTGAGAAAACGGTCGTTAGTCACTTTTTTCAGCGCCATTGTAACTTCGGACAGTCACTAAACAAATGGTTCTAATTTGAGCATTTTTAAAGGTTTTTTTTTAATTTTAAATCGTTGTAAGCAGTCTACAGTTACGCAGATGAAATGGGCAGCTACATAAATCAAACCAAGAAAGAAATACATTTCCCATGATGCTGTTCTGCAGGCCAGTTAGAACAGAAATCTGTCAAAATGATTGCCGCTGACCATCGTTGCCCTCATATATGCAGTGTTTCAATTTTGTCTCTTTGGACAGTCACTAAATGAATGGGAAGCCAGATAATACCTAGCAACCACATTACTAACTTTTAACAATTGCAATGATTCTCTTAACAATGATCTATCTTGCCGACAGATGTTTTGGTTTCAATTGTGGTCATAAGTAGAGGACTACCTGTATTTAAAATTAGTGAACTTGGCGGGGAAATGTGGATTGCTTTTTTTTCCTCTCCTCTCTCTGTCAAAATGTTAGAAATGGTGGTCATCCATTCACTTTAAAGGAGAGGAGATTCAGAATTAGAATAGAATAGAATAACAGAGTTGGAAGGGACCTTGGAGGTCTTCTAGTCCAACCCCCTGCTCAGGCAGGAAACCCTATACCATTCCAGACAAATGGCTGCCCAATCTCTTCCTAAAAACTTCCAATGTTGGAGCATTCACAACTTCTGGTGGCAAGTCGTTCCACTGGTTAATTGTTCTAACTGTCAGGAAATCTCTCCTTAATTCTAGGTTGCTTCTCTCCTTGATTAGTTTCCATCCATTGCTTCTTGTTCCTATCTTCAGGTGCATTATAAACTGGTATTAACAAAATTTTGGTAATTGACAAAAAAATTCTTGACACAATGCAGTTGGCTGGTTTGAGAACTGGTGATGGGCACCGTCTGAGGTGGCTTTAAACCCACAAAGGTTCAGGTTGTCTAGTAAGCTTGATGCTTGCTTGCTGTCTATTTTCAGAACCATCATCCCAGAGAGTTAGCTGTGAGAAAGGGCCTCTGCTCTCCTGCCCATATTTGTCCTTCAAAGTATTGTGTTATTTAGTATTGTGAGTCATCTAGAAGAGGCGAGCTATAAATATTTAAATTATAACGAGGCACGGATTCATCTTAAAAGCTGTCACCCTTGCTGTACTTTAGATCAGAATCTCCTTGAGCCCCGTGAAACCTTTTCCCTTTCAAAATCCAGATCAAATCTCTCCCGTTTCACTTTTTTTTTTCTACTAATTTCTCCAGAAAATTGACTTTAAAATTGGACACAGCTGCCCTTGCTAGGTCCATAACTGTGGTTCCTTCCTCATTTGAGGATTTAGATTGTAATTTCTTCGGGGTGGGTTAATCTGTAATCAGCTATTGATGTGAAGAACTGCATTCACAGAGATGATATAATGCCAAGGGATCACGGTTTTTGAATGGGCAACCAGTCTCTCCTAAACTGGGTGTCAGGTTTAACAGATTAACAGAGCTGGAAGGGACCTTGCAGGTCATCTAGTCCAACCCCCTGCCCAAGCAGGAGACCCTACGTCTGCCTCTACCTAGGATTGAACTCACAACCTCCTGATTGTGAGGCAAGAGCTCCACCTCTAGGCCACAGCAGCTGGAAGTCATCTTTTGCATTAGACCTTCAGGCCTGCCACATTTAGTGCTGTGGGAAACTGGGAGGGGGAATTGTATGGAGCTGGAGAGATATCTAGTCATAATAACATTCCTTTCTCTGGGAGTCAAGGACATTCTGCCCTGTACCTGGAGGGGTGTGGCTGGGAGGCATCTCCAGTTGGGACGGTGCATTGATTGGACCATGTGGTGAACATGTGGGTGCTGGGCAGGGATTTGGATTTTCCTTTGGGTGGGGAGAACCTGGAAGCTTTCAGATTCGGGTTTTCCCAGATGTGCCAATGTGACATCTCTCATAAAATGGAACTTCGAGGAACTTAGAGCCTCGGAGTCTTTTTTCATTGGGGGATGTGACTTAGAACCCAGACATTGCTTTCAGATGGGTGGACTTCTGGGTTCCCAGAATTCTCCAGCCACCAAGTTGGGTGTGGTTGATAATTCAGAGATTTGAAACCCGCAGATCTGCCAGGTTGGGAAGCCTAAAGTGCTGTAACTCAACTAAGGAATCCAGTTTGATACGTCTGTCATAGCATGAGTAATTCTTCTGCTAGGCAAATTCATATACAAAAAAAAGATGCGGAGACTCTAGAAAGAGCGCAGAGAAGAGCAACAAAGATGATTAGGGGACTGGAGCCTAAAACATACAAAGAACAGTTGCAGGAATTGGGTATGTCTAGTCTACTGAAAATCAAGACATGATAGGAGGGTTCCAATATCTCAGGGGCTGCCACAAAGAAGAGGGAGTCAAGCTATTCTCCAAAGCACCTGAAGGTAGGAACAAGAAGCAAAAGATGGAAACTAATCAAGGAAAGAAGCAACTTAGAACTAAGGAAAAATTTCCTGACAGTTAGAACAATTAATCAGTGGAACTACTTGCCTCCAGAAGTTGTGGATGCTCCAACACTGGAGGTTTTTAAGAAGAGAGCGGATAGCCATTTGTCTGAAGTGGTGTAGGATTTACTGCCTAAGCAGGGGGTTGGACTAGAAGACCTCCAAGGTCCCTTTAAGAAGAGAGTGGACACCCACTTGTCCAGAATCGTATAGGGCAGTGATTATGAACCTTTTCAACACCGAGTGGCCAAACTGGAATGCCCGGAAATTAGCAGGTTTCCTTCGGGTTTCCGGGGCTCCGGCACTCACGAAGACCACTGGCGGAAACCAGAAGAGCAGCTGGCGATGGCATGAGAGAGGGCTTTGCGTGGCACCTCTAGCACCTGTGCCATAGGGGATTGGACTAGAAGAAACCTCCAAGATCTTCTCCAGTTCAGTTATTCTGATAAATAACAGACTTATTTTTCAGACTTATTTTCGGTATCTTCTTCAGCTCTCCTATAATTTACAGATTAACAGAGTTGGAAGGGACCTTGTAGGTCATCTAGTCCAACCCCCCACCCAAGCAGGAGACCGTACACCAGGGGTCTCCAACCTTGGCAACTTTAAGACTTGTGGACTTCAACTCCCAGAATTCCTCAGCCAGCTTTGCTGGCTGAGGAATTCTGAGAGTTGAAGTCCACAAGTCTTAAAGTTGCCAAGGTTGGAGACTCCTGCCCTACACCATTTCTGACAGATGGCAATTCAGTCTCTTCACGAAAGCCTCCAGGGATGAAGCTCCCACAACTTCTGAAGGCAACTTCTGTTCCGTTGGTTGATTGTTTCTCACTGCCAGAACATTTCTCCTTCTATTTCCGCTCCACTGTTGTTAGGAGGGATTAGCATGGTTTAGCAGCTGTGCAGCCCAAGCATTTGGAGCAGTTTTTCTCAACTTGAGCAAAGATGCATGGACTTCAACTTCCAGAATTCCTCAGCCAGCCATGCAGGCTGGGGAATTGAGGGAGTTCCAGTCCACCGATCACTGCCGCCGTTAAGTGAAATCTGGTTTCCCATTGATTCTGCTTGTGAGAAGGTTGCCAAAGGTTTTCACATGACCCCGGGACTCTGCAATCGTCCTAAATATGAGTCAGTCACCGAAAAAATTTTGCATCCCATGACCATGGGGATCCTACAACAGTCGTAAGTGTGAAGAAGTCACTTCTTTCAGTTCTGGTGTGACTTTGAAATGAACTGTTGTAAGTGGAGGGCTACCTGTACATTAATCGGACCATGAGATGGGTAGCAAACAAATTTGATCAATAAATAAATTGATAACTAAATTGTGTGTGTGTACACATACATACATATATATACATACACACACACACATAAGGTAAAGGTTCCCCTTGCACATATGTGCCAGTCGTTCCCGAGTCCCGACTCTAGGGGGCGGTGCTCATCTCCGTTTCAAAGCCGAAGAGCCAGCGCTGTCCAGAGACGTCTCCGTGGTCATGTGGCCGGCAGGACTCAACGCCAAAGCCGCACGGAACGCTCTTCCCTTCCCACCAAAGGTGGCCCCTATTTTTCTACTTTGCATTTTTTACCTGCTTTTGAACTGCTAGGTTGGCAGAAGCTGGGACAAGTAACGGGAGCTCACCCCATTACGCAGCACTAGGGATTCGAACCGCTGAACTGCCAACCTTTCGATTGACAAGCTCAGCATCTTAGCCACTGAGCCACCGCGTCCCTTTTCACACAGACGTACATTCATAGATAATACAAGCCAATAGAGTAGCACTGGGAAGTCTACAATTTAAAAATGCACAGACACAAATGCATATATAGTGCAGAGAAAGACATAACCAGACCTGTTTCATAGGGCAGAAAGTTGGGAACAAAGGAAACGAGGTGGGGGTGGGGTTTGATTTGAATTTTTTGGACTGGCAAGTACTGGGATGAAATGGGTATTCAACCGTGAAATATATCTATTGGGCTAGATATGTATGAACCGCTGAGAAGAAAAGCAAAGCAAATATAGAACGAAATAAAACCAGAACTCCACACCTATCCAGACTTCTTGTGGTTTCGACTGGTGGATCAGCAGCTGCCACTTCCCCCCCCCTCTCCCCCCCAAGCCATATGGCAACCTATTTTTGAAATGGTGGTGTCCTGGGAAACCAGAACTGCCTAGCCTAGTGGGTCTGCTCTTGAGGGGACAAAATTATTTGCTATCGGGCTTTCCAAATTTCAAGTTTAAGTTGAGAGCAGTGCGGGTCACGTTCCTGTTTTCCATCCAAGGATAAAGGCTATATGGTAATTCTGTTAATCTAAGTACAATAATAGAAGTGTGTGTGTGGGGGGGGTTTCCATCATCAGTGCATCTTATAGACATTTCATGGCCCAGTTAGGTAACATCATCAGTGCTAGAAGGGAGTGGGGTCTGCAGAGAAGAGGAAGGGAAAGAGGAGGAGAAGGAAGAAGAAGGGGAGTGGGAGGGGAGGGGAGGAGAAGAAAAGGGGGAGCGGGAGAGGAAGAAGAGGACAAGAAGGGGAGGAGGGGAAGAAGATGGGGAGGGGGAGAAGGAGGAGAAAAGGGGGAGGGGAGAAGAAGAAGAGGGGAGGGGGAGGAGAAGAAGAGGAGAAAAGGGGGAGGGGGAAGAGAAGGAGGGGAGCGGGAGAAGAAGAGGAAAAGGAGGAGGAGAAGAGAGGAAAGAAGGGAGAGAGAAGAGGGGAAGGAAGGAAGGAAGGAAAGAAGGGGGGAGGACGTGTGGGGTCCTTGATGCTTTCTGAGTTTGGTTTTCTTTGACGTTTCACGACCCAACTAGGTAACATCATCAGTCTGAGAAGGGAATGGGGTTTGCAGAGTACAGGAGGAGGAGGAGGAGAAGAAGAAAAAGGAGGAGGAGGAGGATTGTGGGATCCTTGAAGAGAGAGGGGTTTGCAAAAGAGGAAAGAGGTCCTTAATACTCTCTGAGCTTGGTGCTTTTCTTGCCGACATTTCATGTCCCAACTAGGTAGCATCATCAATGTTAGAAGGGAGTGAGGTTTGCCAGAGCACCAATAGTGTTCCCTAATTGGGCCATAAAATGTCTGCAGGGAAACAACCAAGCTCAGACAGCACCAAGGACCCCACACAGTTCATCCCTGAGCTACAAATACTCTCTTCTCTTATTAATAGAACTCATTACTAATTACTACTCCGAGAACATTCATAGCTCAAGGTAGAACTGCCCCAAGGACCTCACATTAATAGGACTTTGTGTCAGGATTCCTATTAAATTTTCCCCATCCTGTGTGAAGATCAAATCTGGGCAGATTTCTATCAGCCAGCGGGTTGTAGAAAGAATTTGGGTTCAGTCCACTGTTTACCTGGGTTAGGAAAGTGGAAATCTCAGACAATAAGATATTAAAAGAACCTCTTGTGGAGACTTGAGGGGAGTGACAGAGTGATGTAGGTTCCCATCAAAAGGTCTTCATCCAAATCTATGTCACTAAGTGGGTGGAAGGGACCTTGAAGGCTTTCTAATCCAGCGGTCACCATCTGGTAGTCCGTGGACCACTGGTGGTCCGCAAAAAAATTATTTGCATTTTTTATATTGCACTAAATCAGGGGTCCTCAAACTACGGCCCCTCGGACAGATACGTGCAATGAATGTTAGTTTTGCTGCAGAGAGTCTCCCCCTTCGGGGTCTTTTTGTGCGGGTTCAAGGGGAAATTCCGACTCGGGGTCTACTTCAGCCTCCTGGTGCGGGGGCTTTGGGCGAAGGCTGGGGGGAAGTGCCGCTGGAGGGCCTTGTTCCAGTGGGACTGCCTCATGGCCTGGAACTGGCTGACCATCTCAACCCGCTGAGCCTCCAGGCGCCGGAACCTGGCCTTGCACTCCCGCAGGTCTTCCCTCTGCTTGGAAAGCCTATGCTCGTAGTCCTCAGTGAGGTGCTTCTGCTGAGCCTCCTTCTCGGCCAAATCCAATTTGAACTGAGCCAGCTGTTTTGCCAACTCTTTCTCGTGGTGGCTGCTTAGCTCCAATAACTGCTTCCTGTTGGGGCCCTAAAGAGCCCGGGGGGGTGGGAGTGGAGAGGGGAGTAGAGGCCGGCAAGGTGCCCCTCAACGTGAGTGATTTGGCCACACCCACTCAGTCACATGACCACCTAGCCATTTCTCTCCCGCCCCTCCAGCCGGTCATTAGGCAGATCATATTAGTGGTCTGCGGGATTTAAAATTACGAATTTGGTGGTCCCTGAGGTCCGAAAGGTTGGGGACCCCTGTTCTAGTCCAACCCCCTGCTCAAGCAGGAAATCCTTGTGCATTCAGACAAATGAGGCTAAAACGTATAAAGAACGGTTGCTGGAATTAGGTATGTCTAGTTTAATGAAAAGCAGGACTGGGGGTAACAGGATATCAGTGTTCCAATATCTCAGGGGCTGCCCCAAAGAAGAGGGAGTCAAGCTATTCTCCAAAGCACCTGAGGGCAGGACAAGAAGCAATGGGTGGAAATTAATCAAGGAGAGAAGCAACTTAGAACTGAGGAGGAATTTCCTGACAGTGAGAACAATTAATCAGTGGAACAACTTGCCTCCAGAAGTTGTGAATGTTCCAACACTGGAAGTTTTTAAGAAGATGTTGGATAACCATTTGTATGGGGAGTGGTATAGGGTTTCCTGCCTGAGCAGGGGGCTGGACTAGAAGACCTCCATGGTCCCTCCATGGCTCTGTTTTTCTAACTGACTGTCCAATCTCTTCTTTAAAAATCCCAGTGTTGGAGCACCCACAATTTCTGGAGGCAAGTCGTTCCGCTGATTATTTCGTATTATTGGAGAAAATTCAGATAGTCCTCGACTTACGACCACAATTGAGCCCAACATTTCTAACTGCATTAAGCAACACAGTTAGTTGTTAAGTGAGTTTTGCCTCCATTTTGAGCCTTGGTGGCGCAGTGCACGAAGGGCTGTTAAAGTAGCACTTAGCTGCCAGCTGCCTGGAATTACTGCAAGTTCAAATCTCACCAGGCTCAAGGTTGACTCAGCCTTCCATCCTTCCGAGGTGGGTAAAATGAGGACCCGGATTGTGGGGGCAATAAGCTGACTTCGTATAAAAAAGGACACCACTTGGGGGGGGGCGAAAGCCCTACTAAGCAGGTATATACAAAAAAGTATGAAGGCTATTGCTTAAAAGCATTGAGTCTCCGGAGAAGGGCGGCATATAAATCAAATTAATTAAATAAATAAATAAATAAATAAATAAATAAATAAATAAATAAATAAATAAATAAATAAATAAATTTTACAACCTTTCTTGCCGGAAAATCAGGAAGCAGGTCATTAGAAGGACCTCCTTCCCTCCCTCCTTCCCTCCCTCTCTCTCTCTCACCCTTGACCCTTGCTGTAAGTCAAAATCTGGAAAGTTCAGCGATGGGGAACAAATAATTTGTCCCAGCCTTACCATGATGACCTCATGAGTGACTGTTGGACAGACATTTGGGAGTCATCATCCCAGGGTTAAACTGGCCAAGCAGAAATGAGATTCTCATGTAAGGTAGGGATAGAAGAGTGAGTCACCCAGTCACGCTTTCTCCTTGGCTTGGCTTTTATTGCATTTTGTACTTCCTCCCCCTTTATCTTCCCCCAGCCGTTCTTTAGGAAGGGAAGGTAGCTTTGGCAACTGGCCAGGGCGCCCCCACGGCCCGAAGTGCTGCCAGTACAAACTCTGAGTCATGGGGGGGCAGAGGTGGGGAGGAAAAAAAAAACCTCCAGAAAGAAAACAGCTCTCCAGAGATTTTAGTACAATTCTGCCTTGTAATTAATGAAAGGAGCCGAAATCCCTTTTGTGCTGTGGCCGGATTCCAACGAATTGTTTTGAAGTATTTATGGGAATTGGAGTCCCAACACTGAGGGCACTCTAGGTTAGGGCACGGGGTTATAACAGGGACTCTTGTGTTTGTTTATTAGGGGTCCCTGGTGCTCTCTGAGCTTGCTTGTTTTCTTGCAGACGTTTCGTGACCCAACTAGGTAACATCATCAGTGCTAAAAGGGAACGTGGTTTGCTCTCAGTTTATATTCTAGTAGTGTCTCGCCCTGTCAGTTTTGATCAGGGTGGTCTTAAGAGATTCTTTGGCTGGGATGTTTGCTATTGGCTTCTTTGACAGTTTCCTGATTGGGGTGTTGTTTACTTAATTGTTGGTCTGATGTTAGTGATGGGAGTGTCCCGATGCTCCCATGTCCAGGGTGGATTTGATTTAAACCGAGTTGATTTAAATCACAATTTAAATCATGATTTAAATCACTAGTAAAAAAGGCTTGATTTAAATCAACTTGATTTAAATCCTAATTTTTAAAGAGCAACTGTCATCTCGGCTACTCCTTTGACCCACTGTTGATTCACCGATAGTTCCAGTGTTGCAGAATGTACAGCCTCATGCTACATAACTAAGCTCCATTTCATGCGGAATAAACTAAATTATTTATGTATCTTAAATAGAAAACTATCTTACGATAGATTTTTACCCCAAAAGTTTTTTATTAAAATAAATTCAATAAAAATAAAAAAAAATCCAATTTAAATAAAAAAAATCTGATTTAAATAAAAAAAATCTGATTTTTTTAAAAAAATCATTGATTTCCATCCACCCTGCCCATGTCACACCCCTCCTGCGTGACCTGCATTGGCTATCAGTTGCCCTTCGGGTGAGGTTCAAGGTGTTGGTGATTACCTATAAAGCCCTACGTGGCTTAGGACCAGGGTATTTGGCGGATCACCTGCGGCCAACAACAGCTCCCCATCGCCCGGTACGCTCACACAGAGAGGGCCTACTTGGGGTCCCGTCAGCCAAGCAATGTCGGCTGACGGCCCCTAGAGAGCGAGCCTTCTCTGTAGGCGCACCTACCCTCTGGAATCAGCTCTTCATGGAGCTCCAGGTGGCCCCCAACCTTCGCTCTTTCCGCCATGACCTTAAAACATGGTTGTTTTGCCAGGCTGGCCTGGACTGAATGGGGTTTTAATGGGAATTTTAGTTTCTTTTATTGTTTGAATTTTAATCTGGACTTGCTGTTGCTTATTGCTGTGAGCCGCCCTGAGTCCTTGTGGAGAAAGGGCGGCATATAAGTCTGATAAAATAAAATAAATAAAATAAATAACCTTGGAGTAATCTATGCTGATCTGGGTGCTGATTGCTGGTGGAGAGATCTTTTTGGGTCTTTTTATTCTCTTTTTGGCTAGTTGATTGTCTCTAAGTGCTATTACATAGCAATAGTACATAGACTTACTGTATTTTTCGGAATATAAAACGCACCTTTTTCCCCAAAAAAAGAGGGTGAAAAGTTGGGTGTGTCTTATATACAGTGGTGGGATTCAAATAATTTAACAACCGGTTCTCTGCCCTAATGATTTCTTGCAACAACCAGTTCACCAAACTGCTCAGAAAGTTAACAACCGGTTCTCTAGAAGTGGTGCGAATCCCACCACTGCTTATATTCCGAATGCAGCCCCGCCCAGCTTCTCAAACGGAGGTTTCAGAGGCTGAAAAAATCATCAGAAACGAAGCTTCAGAAAAGAAGCCCTCAAACAGAGCTTCAGAGGCGGTTTTTTTTTTTTTTTTTTCCCTGAAGCTCTGTTTCGGAGGCTTTCAGAGGCAGGAAAAAAAGTTTTTTCTGAAACAGACTTTCAGAAGTTTCAGAGGCAGAAAAAAAAGCAAGGCACAGAGCTCACAATCAAGGAACCTGTTGCTAAAATTCACCTCTGGGAACAGCTGATTGGGGGTATTTGATCCACTCATCAATCAGCTTTTTTCTTACTTTCCTCCCCAAAAACTAAGGTGCATCTTATACTCCGAAAAATACGGTATATATACCGCTTCACAGTGCTTTACAGCCCTCTCTAAGCCGTTTTTATAGAATCAGGGTCTTGCCCCCAACAATCTGGCTCCTCATTTTACCAACTTCGGAAGGATGGAAGGCTGAGTCAACCTTGAAGTTGGTGAGAATCAAACTGCTGGCAGTCGGCAGAATTAGCCAGCCGTACTGCATTCTAATGAGCCATGGTGGCACAGTGGTTAGAGTGCAGTACTGCAGGCTACTTCTGCTGACTGCTCGCTGCCAGCAGTTTGGCAAATCAAATCCCACCAGGCTCAAGGTCGACTCAGCCTTCCATCCTTCCGAAGTGGGTAAAATGAGGACCCAGATTGTTGGGGGCAATAGGCTGACTCTGTAAACTGTTTAGAGAGGGCTGTAAAGTACTGTAAAGAGGTACATAAGTCTAAGTGCTATTGCCATTGCGCCACCATGTGCCATATACGGCTAGTCTATAGATGCTGTTAATGGCTATTGATAATGTTACCTAGTTGGGTCATGAAACATCTGCAACAAAACAAGCTCAGAGAGCACCAAAGACCCCTGAGCTACAAATATTCTCCTTTGTTGTTTGTTTACTGCAAATGAAATGGATTGCCACCAATTGTTGAATTCTTACCTTCCTTGCCCTCTTCTTCCTCTCTGCAGGGCCCACATATAGCGTCGGTGACACTCGCGGCTTACGAATGTAACTCGGTGAATTTTCCCGAGCCGCCCTACCCGGACCAGATTATCTGCCCCGACAAAGGAGTAGAAGGATCTATTTCGTTATGGACCATCATGTCCAAAGTCAGGCTGGAAGCCTGCATGTGGGTAAGACTGGCATAAATCCTGACATAAAGTACGTGTGCTATAGCAGGGATCTTCAAACTTGGCAACGTTAAGACTGGTGGACTTCAACTCCCAGAATTCCTCAGCCAGCATATGCTGGTTGAGGAATTCTGGGAGTTGAAGTCCCCCAGTCTTAACGTTGCCAAGTTTGAAGACGCTTGCGCTATAGAATTTGCTTAAATTGGTTGGGGGTCAGCCTGTGTTGTGGTCCGCCAGCAGTCTGCGGAGCTAGCAGCGGAGTCAAAGAGTGAGGAGGCGGGGGAGGACCATGGGCCAGTCCTGGAGTCTGGGGAAGGCCCGGACGAGGGCTCTGCGTCAGAGGCAGAGATGGGGCCAGGGCCATGTGGGAGTGATGCGCGGACTCCAGAGCCTCCAGAGCCAGACAGCAGAGAGGCAGAGGAACAGGAGGATCCTGTTCCTAGTACACGCATGCGCAGAGCTGCCAGAAGACAAGAGCTGCTAAAGCAAAAGGGACGACTCGGGAGTAAGGCCAGGAGATGATTGGCCCCTCCCATAAGGCTTAAAAGAGAAACAAAGGCACTTAGGCCTTTTTGCAGGAAAGCAACGTTGCTAACTCTGTTTCCAGTTGGCATCTCTTGTTTGTTTCTGAACTTTGTGGGGCTTTGCCAAGTAAGGCCTTTGGCAGGGTGTCAAAGAATATAAAGGTTGGTGATAAGCCCGAAGGACTTTTTCTGAAGGAAATTAATTTGGAATTAATTTGGACTAAGCTGGGAATGAACATAATTCTCAGCTGTTATAATAAAATAGTTTTGTTTGAGACTAATTGTGTCCTGTAATGATTAAGTGAGCCTAGGTCACAACAGTGTGTTCATAAAAATGGTGGGTTCCTGAGTGTCAGGCTCCAAAAACAAAACAAAACACAAACTGAGATTCTTCTAAACAGATTCCTTTATTGCTTCTCACCTGTGGACAAAAATCCTGGTGAACTAAAATAGACTCCTTGCACCGCAAAACATATACAGGTTTTCCTCGAAGTGTGACCACAGTTGAGCCTAACATTTCCATTGCTAAGCAGGCCACCCGGGTTTTTTCCAATATATTTATTTTCTTTTTATCAACAAAAATAAAATGCAAAGCACAAAAACAAACATCCAAACCCTTAACTTGTTGCAAGCAACACAGTTGTGAAGTGAGTTTTGCCCCAGCCATATTTGTTATGTGAATCACTGCAGTTGTGATGTTAGTAACACGGTTGTTAAGTGAATGTGGCTTCCCCGTTGACTTTGCTTGTCGGAAAGTCACAAAACGTAACCATGTGGACACTACAATTGTCATAAATGCATGCCAATTGCCGAACATTTAAAATTGGAACACATGATCATGGGGATACTGCAATGGTTATAAGTATGAGAACTGGTCATAAGTTACTTTTTCAGTGCCGTTGTTAGTTCAAACGGTCACTTGAATTGGGTGTAAGTCAAGGGCTACCTTTACTCTGGGAACTGTTAGGGAAGAGCCATCTTCATCCTCTTTCTCTCACAGATACCAAACTGCGTGTCTGTGAAGATTCTCAGTCATCCAGATCATGGTTGTCCCAAGGGTACTTTTTCAAGAGGCAACTGGACTTCCTTGTTTTTTCCTTGAAGACATTTCACTTCTCATCCAAGAAGCTGAAGAACTGAAGAAGTTCTTGGATGAGAAACGATCGTCCAAGAAGCTGAAGAACTGAAGAAGCAGATGAGAAACGATGATCCAAGAAGCTGAAGAACTGAAGAAGTTCTTGGATGAGAAACGATCGTCCAAGAAGCTGAAGAACTGAAGAAGCAGATGAGAAGCGATGATCCAAGAAGCTGAAGAACTGAAGAAGTTCTTGGATGAGAAACGATCGTCCAAGAAGCTGAAGAACTGAAGAAGTTTCTTGGATGAGAAACGATCGTCCAAGAAGCTGAAGAACTGAAGAAGTTCTTGGATGAGAAACGATCGTCCAAGAAGCTGAAGAACTGAAGAAGCAGATGAGAAACGATGATCCAAGAAGCTGAAGAACTGAAGAAGTTCTTGGATGAGAAACGATCGTCCAAGAAGCTGAAGAACTGAAGAAGCAGATGAGAAGCGATGATCCAAGAAGCTGAAGAACTGAAGAAGTTCTTGGATGAGAAACGATGATCCAAGAAGCTGAAGAACTGAAGAAGTTTCTTGGATGAGAAACGATCGTCCAAGAAGCTGAAGAACTGAAGAAGTTCTTGGATGAGAAACGATCGTCCAAGAAGCTGAAGAACTGAAGAAGCAGATGAGAAGCGATAATCCAAGAAGCTGAAGAACTGAAGAAGTTCTTGGATGAGAAACGATCGTCCAAGAAGCTGAAGAACTGAAGAAGCAGATGAGAAGTGATAATCCAAGAAGCTGAAGAACTGAAGAAGTTCTTGGATGAGAAACGATCGTCCAAGAAGCTGAAGAACTGAAGAAGCTTCTTGGATGAGAAACGATCGTCCAAGAAGCTGAAGAACTGAAGAAGCTTCTTGGATGAGAAACGATCGTCCAAGAAGCTGAAGAACTGAAGAAGCTTCTTGGATGAGAAACTATTGCAGCTTCTGATTGCAGTGTCCCGGGGTCATGCAATCTCCTTTTTGCGACCTTCTGACAACGGGAAACCCAGATTCACTGAACAATCACGTTCCTAACTTAAACAACTGCAGTGAGTCACTTAACAACTGTGGCAAGAAAAGTCTTTAAATGGAGCAAAATTCACTAAACTGCTTTCTCACTTAGCAACAGAAATTTTGGGCTCAATTGCGGTCTTAAGTCATAGGACGAGTCGTCAGTTAATGACCCCGTAATCCCTTGCGAGGTGGAGTCAGGGCAACTGAACGGAGCTGAGTGTTTAGTGGCCGGATGCCCTTCCTGTTACCAGTGCAGAATTTTGCAGCAGATATATTCTCATTGTGCCTATCTGTACTGAATTCTTTTTTACCACTTAGAAAGAAAGGTGAACACTGAATCAAACAGGGGCTGCCCCAAAGAAGAGGGAGTCAAGCTATTCTCCAAAGCACAAGAAGGCAGGAGAAGAAGCAATGGGTGGAAACTAATCAAGCAGAGAAGCAACTTAGAACAGAACTAAGGAGGAAATTTCCTGACACTGCGAACAATTAACCAGTGAAACAACTTGCCTCCAAAAGTTGTGAATGCTCCAATACTGGAAGTTTTTAAGAAGATGTTGGATGACCATTCGTCTAAAGTGGTGTAGGGTTTCCTGCCTAAGCAGAGGGTTGGACTAGAAGACCTCCAAGGTCCCTTCCAACTCTGCTATTCTGTTCTGTTCTAAACCTTAGCCACAGCAATTGTCAACTCCGCTGCGGTCGTAAGTTGAGGACTTCCTGTATTCCTTGCACTGAGGTCATGCCGATGCCGCGCTCCCATCGCGCACGGTTTGAAAATGTGTTTATTTGTGGGCTCTTAACCGAGAGCCACCACAGACGCTGCCATTAGTTCCTGCTTTAATGGCTGTCGAGAGAAGGAAGGAAGGCAGGCAGCAGCCCGAACAGGCGCAGCCGTTTGGAAGTATTTTTCTCCCATTTCTCGGGAGCCTCCATTCACGGGGGCCAGCTGAGCAGAAAGACGACTTCCAAGAAAAATAATAATAATAAAGAGCTACCAAATGTTTTCGGCTGCTACCGGAGAAGTGTCGTATGACTTGTGCTTCCCCCGGGGAGAATCTCTCGTTATCTGATGTCACAACATGTTTTCTGCTTGGCTTTGTTTACCGAGCCTTAAAAAACCCAGCTTGCTTCTTTCCTGTTAGCAAATGACGCTCTGGTTCTTTTTATCCCCTTTGTCCTCGTTAGAGTTGGAAGCTGGCAACTTGTGTATACTCACACCTATCCACAGTGCACACGTGCAGTGTTGTGGTTCTCGCTTCTGTCCAGCAGGCTTGTTCCCAGTGGGAACACGTGGCCACGAACAGGTTTATTTATTGATTTATTAAATTTATCTGCTGCCCATCTCGCTACCAAGAGATTCTTCGGGTTGTTAAATTCCTTAAGAATTTGGTGCCTTGATAAATAGGCGTATTTATTTATTACATTGATATACTGCCCTTCGCACCAATCATCATCATCATCATCATTTAATGACTCCATAATCCCTTGCGGGGCGGAGTCTGGACAACTGAATGGAACTAGCAGAGTGTTTTACTGGCTGGATGCCCTTCCCCTCGCTGATGCAGAGTTTTGTTCAGCAGATATATTGTCACTGAGAGAGAGAAACATCTGCCTCTACCTAGGATCGAATTTGCAGCTCGGTGAGGTGAGAGCTCCACCTCTAGGCCACCGCACCACTCCGCCCTTTGCACCAATGAGGCGACATATATGCTGGCATCACCTGGAACAGATTTGGAAGGGATCACCTGGATCTCCAAAGCTCTACAAAAGCATAGGGAAGCCAATTAAATCACCCTTTGAGACGTGCATTTTGTTTAAAATCCCTGGAGAACGCACAGAATATTACCCATCCGACTAGCTAGCTGGTCCTGATGATGTTACTTAGATTGGTAATGAAACGTCTACAAGAAAAGATATAATTGAAGACATAATTGGGTAGACCAAGTTACCCTGGTAGACCGGTCCCACCGGAAAAACACTTAATTTCTCCCCTGGTATAGCCGACAAAACGAGGAGAGCCCGTGGCTTAGAGGTAAATACAGCTATCTAATATGCAAGTAGCCCGGGTTCAAATCCCAGAAGGGTATAGCTAACTGATGAGAGTTGAATAGCTTGAAATAGATTTATATTAGTCTCCCTTTATTTTTTTGTCGGTAAACATAAATTCAACACAAATGTACAAGAAAACCACCAAGCTGGGAGAGCACCAAGGATTCAACCGATCCAACTCTTGGTTAGATGCTACCATAAGGAACTTTTTCCTTATACAGTACAGGCAGTCGTGGAGTTAGGATCACAGTTGAGCCATTAAAATTTCCATTGTTAAACAAAGACAGTTGTTAATTTTACCTCTTAAGTGAGTTTTGCCCCTCTTTCCGTAGTTGTTAAATGAATCCCTGCAGCTGTTAAGTTAGTAACACAGTTGTTAAGTGAGTCTGGCTTCCCCATTGACTTTGCTTGTCAGAAGGTCGCAAAAAGGGATCATGTGACCCCGGACACCTCAACCGTCATAAATTGATGCCAGTTGCCAAGCATCCAAATTTTGATCATGTGTTGTGGCCCATACGCGGCCTGTGCAGCTAGTAGCTGATTCAGACAGCAAGGAGGCTGGTGTGGTGCTGCGCCAGCAGCCTGTGCAGCTGGCACTCGAGTCGGACAATGAGGAGGCTGGAGAAGATGTGGTGCCAGAGGCGGGGATTCAGCCAGGGCCTTCAGAATCTCCAGAAGCTCCCATAAGTGAAGAGGACGAAGAGGAGGAGCCTCTTCTCGATGCACGGGCACGCAGAGCTGCCAAAAGGCAGGAGTGGCTCCTCAGGAAGAGGTCTCCTCAAGAGTAAGGCTTGGGGCTAATTGGCCACTCCCTTAGCCTATTTAAGGAAGAACGCCTACTGAAGCAATTTGGAGGGAACAACTTCGTTCACATACCTTCGTGTCTTGTCTTGCTTATCTTATCAGCTTCCTGCAAATTGCTTCTGGGCATTCTGCCAACTATAGTAAGCTTTCAGTTATTATTCTTTGAATTCTTGGCTGCTGTTAATGCAGTTAATTAACAGCCGTTGTTGTAAAAACACCTGGTTTATTTAGTAAACCAAGGTTTGAACAGACTCTGTGCTGCGTTCTTTGGCGTCTGTCATCATGTGACCATAGGGATGCTGGAAATGGTCATGTGAAAAATGGTCCCCAAACTCTTTTTCAGAGGCGTTATAACTTGGAACAGTCACTGAACAAATGGCGATATGTCAAGGACGTATCAACAAAATCAAATAGGTTGCATCTACACCCATTTCTGTTTGGATCTTAACTAATTTTAGGATTTCTGTTGTGCCCTCCGAATGTTGATAGTCCCTCCAGGTGGTGAGGGATGCTGGGTATTGCAGTTCAGGAGCCTCCAAAGAGCTACATATTGTCCACTTAGACAACAGAATACAGGTAGTCCTTGAGTTATGACCACAATGAAGCCCAAAGTTGATGTCGTCAAATGAGTCATTTGTTAAGTGAGCTTTGCACCGTTTTACGACTTATTTCTTGCCGCGTTTGTTAAATGAATCACTCCAGTTAGATTAGTAACACCGTCGTTAAGTGAATCTAAAAGAGCCTTGGTAGTACAGTGGTCTAAAGCACCCTGTTATTAACACAGCTGCCTGCAATTACTGCAGGTTCGAATCTCGCCAGGCTCAAGGTTGACTCAGCCTTCCATCCTTTCTAAGGTGGGTAAATTGAGGACCCAGTTTGTGGGGGCAATAAGCTGACTTTGTATAAATATACAAAAAGTATGAAGGCTATTGCTTAACACATTGTAAGCCGCCCTGAGTCTCCGGAGAAGGGCGGCATATAAATCAAATTAAAAAAAAAATCTGGTTTCCCCATCAACTTCGCTTGTCAGAAGGTCGTCAGAGGGGATCATCGTGTGACCTTGGGACACAGAGACCGTCGTAAGCGTGAACCAGTCGCCAAGCATCTGAATTTTCATCACATGATCCATGGGGACACTGCAGGCTCGTAACTATTAAAAAAAACGGCCCTAAGTCACTTTTTTCAGTGCCGTTGTAACTTTGAACTAAATGAACTGTTGTAAGTCAAGGACTATCTCTACTGTTTTACCTCACCCTTTTACAAATAGAGGTCATAAGGATGACAAATCTCCCCAAGAAAGTGGTTTTGGGGGCTTCTGTTGTAAGGGAAGATTGAGAGAAAAAAATAAATACATATATATGTTTGTGTGTCTGTGTGTACATACACACACACACACACACACACACACACACACACACACACACACCAGGGATGGGTTCTAAAATTTTTTACTACCGGTTCTGTGGGCGTGGCTTATTTTATGGGCGTGGCTTGATGGTAATGTGACAATTCTTTAGGATTTAGCAGAGGTCCTGGTCTACCAGGCTTTTAACTGCTTGCAGAGCTGTACCGGTCTACTCATTTGTTTTTGGAGGCACCGGTCTACTCATTCGTGTTTGGAGGCACTGGTCTACCACAACACTGCCTTTTAACACTGATCAGCTGTAGGGCGGCCCTTTGAAGCCCCCCGGCAAGAGTTTAAACAGTTTTTTTCCTTCTAGCCGATCAGCTGGGACTCAGGAGGCAGCAATAGATTGGGGGTGGGGCCAAATAAAAAGTAAGAATAACGCGGGTGGGTGGAGGGCCCAGCTCCCGAACAAAGAGAACCGGTTCGGTGATGTCATATCGTCACCATACCGGTTCGGCTGAACCGGGAGGAACCCACCACTGATACACACACTCATACATACATACATGCATATATATATATATTTCTGCTGAAAGAGTGAGTTGGAAGTCGTCACCGTGACTCAGAAGCTGAAGCTGCAGCTGGGGCTCTGTTTAATGTCTGGAAAAAGGATGAAGGCAAGCACATTTTCAAAACAACTTCCCCAGAATTTTTTTTTTTTTTTTAAATTGACAACAGACAACCAACAAGTCACACACAGAGGGATTCTGAAGCTCCTTTTTCTTCAGAAAGAGTTGATATCATACTTTTTTTTTTTCTTGAGAGCTTATGATATCAGAGAAGAAATTTCTTTTTTAAGAAACTGACTCTGTTTGGGAGGCTTTAAAAATTTGATAAATCAATCAACCGCCAGTACAGGCACTCCTCGATTTATAGGAGTTTGTTTAGTGACCGTTCAAAGTTACAAAGGCACTGGAAAAAAGTGACATAGGACCATTCTTCACGCTTACAACCGTTGCAGCCTCCCCATGGTCATGGGATCAAAATTCAAATGCTTGGCAACTGGCTCGTATTTATGACGGTTGCGATGCCCTGGGGTCATGCAAACACCTTTTGTAGCCTTCTGACCAGCAAAGCCAATGCGGAAGCCTGATTCACTTAGCAACTGTGGCAAGAGAGGTTGTAAAATGGGGCAAAAATCACTTAACAAATGTTTCGCTTAGCAACAGAAATTTTGGACTCAATTGGAGTTTTAAGTCAAGGACTTCCTATAAAGATAGAGATGGATGGATATAGAAATGAGATAGAAATAGAGTTGGATTGATGGATTGAGTGGATGGATGGATGGATGGATGGATGGATGGATGGAGATAGACAGACAGACAAACAGGGATGGATGGTTAGATATAGAGATAGAGGAGATATAAATAGTTGGATATATGGATGGATGGATGGATGGATAAGAGAGAGAGAGAGAGATAAGGTAGGTAGGTAGATAAATAGATAAGGTAGGTAGGTAAGTAGATAGGTAGAGATAGATAGATAGATAGATAGATAGATGATAGATAGATAGATAGATAGATAGATAGATAGATAGATAGATAGATAGATAAGGTAGGTAGAGAGAAAGATAGATAAGGTAGGTATAGATAAGATAGGTAGAAAGGGAGAGAGATAAGGTAGGTAGGTAGATAGATAGATAGATGATAGATAGATAGATACAAAGGTAGATAGATAGATAGATAGATAGATAGATAGATAGATAGATAGATAAGGTAGGTAGAGAGAAAGATAGATAGATAAGGTAGGTATAGATAAGGTAGGTAGAAAGGGAGAGAGATAAGGTAGGTAGGTAGAGATAAGGTAGATAGAAATAGATAGGTAGATAAGGTAGGTAGGTAGAGATAAGTAGGTAGATAGATAAGGTGGATGGATGGATGGATGGATGGATGGATAGATAGATAGATAGATAGATAGATAGATAGATAGATAGATAGATAGATTGATAGATGGATGGATCCAAGCCACTTGCTGTGCCCACAGTGCTCTCTCATGATCGCCCCAAGGTGAGTAGCCATCTGAACACCAGAACCGAGTCTTAAGTAGCTCTGGGGAGGTCCGTTGTAACTTTGAACAGTCACTAAGCGAGGACAGCCCCTCTTGCTTTCTTTCTTCCATTCAGACAGGAAGGTTTTGTCACTCCTAAATGCAAACAGGTGGGACTGGATACATCTGCTGATGGCATGTTCTGAACTGCCGCCTTCCTCCGAACCTCAACAGCCAACTTTCCACATGTTTTCACTGGGTGGGCCTGGTTCATTCCGTTTATACAGCCATCGCGGAAATATAACCGTTCCTCGCAGTTTCAAATCCCTTGTTCACCTAGGAGCACCTGAGCACAGGTGACGACGACAAACGGTCAGGTTATAAGAGGGCGTCCAAATTTAGACAGCTCCAGCGATCAAGTCTTTGATGAATGCTCTAGGAGGGCATCTGTTTCACATGGCATCATGTGTTCAGCACGCGTTCTGTTTTGCAACCTCACGGCATGTGACTGGACGAATTCAGGGAAAGTTCATTTCTAGTGCAAAAGAAAAAAAAAACCTTTTTATTTTTCCCTTCTGTTAGCAACGCGAAGCCAAAACAAAGCCTTCCATTTATTTTATTTTATTTTTTTACAGTGGAAAACACATTTGTTTTCCCTTTATTTTATTTTATTTTTTTATTTTTTGTAAATGACATCATCAAAACCCAAGAAGCTGCTGCAAATTAATTGCTTAGCCAGGAAGAAGTAAGTCGGTTTTCTGGCTCGCTTTTCCAGCTTCTTTCTTCCAGCAAACTGTCAGATTTCCACCCATTTATACTCATTTCTTTTGTCTTCCCTGAAAATAAGCGTTGCTAAGTAGGGGCAGCTTCCTCTTCGCCCCGCAGAATTCCTCCATCAATCCTGTTGAGCCAGCCACGGCATGACAAGGCATTCACTTAATCAAAAAAATAATATTCTTTTTTCACAAGTTAGCGTTCCCAAATGTGCTGGAAAAGCATTTTTCCAGAATCCCCAATCGGCACGAAGTAAACTGGATTAAATCAGGGAGAAGTACAGGGGGTTTTCCTTTCTTATTTTTATTTCCAAGTAGTCCTCGACTTAAGACCTCAGTTGAGCCCAAAATTTATGTTGCTAAGCGAGATATTCGTTAAGTGAACTTTAAAGAGGAATTTCGTGTATAGGGAGTCCTCAACTTACGACCTCAATTGAGCCCAAAATTTCTGTTGTAAATGAAATAAATGCTTGTTAAATGAGCTTTGCCTCATTTTACAACCTTCCTTGCCACAATTGCTAAGTGCATCGCTTCAATTCAGGGGTGAAATGCTCCCGGTTCGGACTGGATCGACCGATCCGGTAGCGATAGCGGCGGGTGGTTCGGAGAATGGGTAGCAAAAATCCCTGCACACACACCACCCCCCATGCCCAGTTGAGCCACGCGATCATCAGAGGCTGTTTTTAATTTTAAAAGCATTTTTTCTACAACCTCTTCGGCCGAAAAATGTTTTTAAAAGTTAGAAAAAAAAGCCTCTGATGATTGCGCGGCTCAGCTGGGATCGTCAGAGGCTTTTAAAAGCAATTTTTCTACAACCTCTTCGGCCAAAAAAAGGCTTTTAAAAGCCTCTGACGATCCCAGCTGAGTTGCCTGATTGCCGAAGAGGTTGTAGAAAATATATTTTTAAAAGTAAAAAAAAAAAAAAGTTGGCCATGCCCACCCAGTCACATTACCCCCCCCCACCAAGCCACGCCCACAGAACCGGTAATAACAAATTTTACATTTCACCACTGCTTCAATTGTTAAGTTAGCAACATGGTTGTTAAGCGAATCTGGCTTCTCCCTTGACTGGCCAATCACCAGGAGACAATTGAGTTCTAGTCCCACTTTAGGTATAAAATCTGGCTTGGGTGACTTTGAGCCAATTACCAGGAAACTGTGAGTTCTAGTCCCGCCTTAGCCATGAAAGCTGGTTGGGTGACTTTAAGCCAATCACTGGGAGATAATGAGTTCTAGTCCCGCCTTAGTTATGACAGCCAATTGGTTGTCTTTGGACCAGTCCTTCTCTCAGCCCAACCCACCTCACAGGGTTGTTGTTGTGGGGAAAATAGGAAGAGGAAGTTGTTTTGGCTATGTTCATCGCATTGAGTTGTTTGTAAAAATAATGAAGGATACAAACAAACAAACGAAAAATATTCCTACGGAAATTCCATTGAGATGCATCAAATCCCAAAGATGTGATTCTTTTTTTTTTTTAATTTGATTTATATGCCGCTCTTCTCCGGAGACTCAGGGCGGCTTACAATGTGCTCAGCAATAGCCTTCATACTTTTGTATATTTTATACAAAGTCAGCTTATTGCCCCCACAAACTGGGTCCTCAATTTACCTACCTTAGAAAGGATGGAAGGCTGAGTCAACCTTGAGCCTTGGCGAGATTCGAACCTGCAGTAATTGCAGGCAGCTGGTCTTAATAACCAGCTTAATAACAGGGTGCCTTAGACTACTGTACTACCAAGGCTCTTTCTAAGTTACAGGCTCTTTTTCTGTGCTTTTTTAAATTACATTTATTTCTGTTTGTGCTGGTTGTAAAATACTTTCATAGGACCAGACCACAATTTAGTGTGTGTGTGCGTGTGTGTGAGTGGGGCGGAACCGAATTATCACAGCTCACAAGTGTGTAACCGTAGTTTGCACCTGCTTCTGATGTGGGCAGCTTCGCCTCGGTTTCAACTTTCATTCAACCTGTTTGTGATCTGAACTTGTTTCTTTCAAGCCCACGTTCAGCCTAGTAAATGGTCTGATACGCCGATACCTCCCTTCCCCTCCACTTGTCCCTCAGCCACGTTTAAGCTTCCCCCCCTCCCCTGCACCGTGCAGCCTGGCTGGCTTGCTTTGAGTCACTCAATGCCACTTCCTCCTAAGGGGACTATTCTGCGGTGCATCTGCTCCTGGCTTGTGGGCTGTCTGCCCAATTTATGAAGATATGCTTGGATGGGTGATGTGCCTTTCGAGCAGGTGGTGCTTTACTTCTCGCCAATTTGCGGTATGTCGTTTCCCTCCACTTCTCCTACGTGGACATCTGCTTAGAATTATCTTCCCCATCTTCTCAGCCCTTTGAGGGAGACCTGCCAAGGAGCAGACCCCACAGGGATCCCCAAAATATGACAATCTCATGGTCAGGTCTGTGAATTGCCTGCAGAAGTTGTGAACGCTCCAAAACTAGAAGTTTTTAAGAAGAGACTGGACAACCGTTTGTCTGAAATGCTATAGGGCCGGGATGGCGAGCCTATGGCACGCCTGCCACAGGTGGCACGCGGAGCCATATCTGTGGGCACGCGAGCATTGCCCTAGCTCAGCTCCAGCCCGCATGTGTGCGCTGGCCAGCTGACTTTTGGGCCTTTTGGGCCCACTGGAAGTCGGGCAACGGACTGTTTCTGGCCTCCAGAGGGCCTCCGGTCGAGTGGGGAAGGCCGTTTTCGCCCTCCCCAGGCTCCTAGAAAGTCTCTGGAGCCTGGGGAGGGCAAAAAAATGGGCCTACTGGGCCCACTGTGCCATTGAGTGCCAAAAGCACAGAGGGGGTCACGCGTGCATGCACAGGAGGGCGGGGTGCATTGAATTATGGGTGTGGGCATGTGCGTGCTTGACCCCCCCACACTCTCCCCCCGCTTTTGGCACGCGATGGCAAAAAAGTTAGCCATCACTGCTATAGGGCGAACCTACGGCACGCGTGCCAGAAGTGGCACACAGAGTCATCTCTTTGGGCATGCGAGCCGTCGCCTGTTGCTTTTCCAGGTTTCAGCGCGCCGGCCAGGTGGTCTTCACGCACGCGGGAGCGCCGGAAACCGAAAGAGCAGCCACCCTGTGCGCATGCGCACACCGGGAAAATGATCTTCCAGTTTCCGGCGCGTGCATGCCAGTGGTGGGTTTCAAAAAATTTTACTACCGGTTCTGTGGGTGTGGCTTGGTGGGCGTGGCAGGGGAAGGTGACTGCAAAATCCCCATTTCCTCCCGATCAGCTGGGACTCCTGAGGCAGAGAATAGATGGGGGTAGGGCCAGTCGGAATTTTTACTACCGGTTCTCCGAACTACTCAAAATTTCCGCTACCGGTTCTCCAGAACTGGTCAGAACCTGCTGAAACCCACCTCTGGTGCATGTGCACCGGCCAGCTGGTCTTCGCGTGCGCATACATGCCAGAAATCAGAAGACCAGGTAGCCGGTGCGCATGTGTGTGGCGAAAACCAGAAGATCATCTTCCTGGCGCGCATGTGCAGCGTGCAGCTGCTTTTCCGGTTTCCGGCACGCACGTGCAGGCTCCCGTTTCAGCACTCGGTGCCGAAAAGTTTTGCCAACACTGGTATAGGGTTTGTTGCCTGAGCAGAGAGTTGGACTAGAAGACCTCCAAGGTCCCTTCCAACTCTGTTATTCTGAATCTTAAAAGTCTTCTCAAAGATTCAGTGTTTCAGATAGAGCCAGTCTATCTATCTACCTACCTACCTACCATCATATCTCTCTCACTCTCTCTCTGTCGCTTTCTCCTTTCCTCCCTCCATCTGTCCCTGACATTACCTAGTGGGGCAATGAAATGTCTGCAAGAAAACCACCACACTCAGGACCAAGGACCCCACAGAAGCATAAGGTATTGCTGTCACTTTTATATACACCACCTCTGTTGTGGTCCACCAGCAGCCTGCGGACCTGGCAGCGGAGTCGGACAGTGAGGAGGCTGGGGGAGGACAATGGGCCAGTCCTGGAGTCTGGGGAAGGCCCAGACGAGGGCTCTGCGTCGGAGGCAGAGATGGGGCCAGGCCATCTGGGAGCGATACATGGACTCCGGAGCCTCCAGAGGCGGACAGCAGAGAGGCAGAGGAACAGGAGGAGCCTGTTCCTAGTGCGCACATGCGAAGAGCTGCCAGAAGGCAAGAGCAGATGAAGCAAAAAGGACGACTCCGGAGTAAGGCCAGGAGATGATTGGCCCCTCCCAGAAGGCTTAAAAGAGCAGCAACAAGCCATTGGGTTCTTTGTAGAAAAGCAACGTTGATTCCAGTGCTTCTTGTCCGCGTCTCTTGAACTTTGTGGGGTTTTTTGCCAAGAAAAGCCTTTGGCGGGGGGGGGGAGAGGGCTGTTCCGTGAAAACATTTCGCTTCTCATCCAAGAAGGTTTAACAGATTAACAGAGTTGGGAGGAACCTTGTAGGTCATCTAGTCCAACCCCCGCCCAAGCAGGAGACCCTACACCATTTCTGACAGATGGCAGTCCAGTCTCTTCTTGAAAGCCTCCAGTGATGAAGCTCCCACAACTTCTGAAGGCAACTTCTGTTCCGTCGGTTGATTGTTTCTCACAGTCAGAAAATTTCTCCTTATTTCCAGGTTGAATCTCTCCTTGGTCAGTTTCCATCCATTATTCCTTGTCTGGCCTTCAGGTGCTTTGGGAAATAGCTTGATCCCCCTCCTCTCTGTGGCAGCCCCTCAAATATTGGAAGATGCTATCCTGTCTCCCCTGGTCCTTCTCTTCACTAGACTAGCCATGCCCAGTTCCTGCAGCCGTTCATCGTATGTTTTAGCCTCCAGTCCCCTAATCATCTTGGTAGCTCTTCCCTGCACTCTTTCTACAGTTGGAAGGGATCTTAGAGGTCTTCTAGTCCAACCCCCTGCTTAGGCAAGAAACCCTACACCACTTCAGACAAATGGTTATCCATTTTGGTTTCAATTGTGGTCATAAGTAGAGGACTACCTGTATTTAAAATTAGTGAACTTACCGGGGAAATGTGGATTGCTTTTTTTCTCTCCTCTCTCTCAAAACTGGTGGTCATCCATTCAAGTTAAATGAGAGGAGATTCAGAATTAGAATAGAATAGAACAACAGAGTTGGAAGGGAGCTTGGAGGTCTTCTAGTCTAACCCCCTGCTCAGGCAGGAAATCCTACCCCATTTCAGACAAATGGTTGTCCAATCTCTTCTTAAAAACCTCCAGTGTTGGAGCATTCACAACTTCTGGAGGCAACTTCTATTCCACTGATTAATTGTTCTCTCAGGAAATTTCTCCTTAGTTCTAGGTTGCTTCTGTCCTTGATTAGTTTCCACCCATTGCTTCTTCTCCTGACTTCAGGTGGTTTGGAGAATAGCTTAGCCCCCTCCTCTCTATGGCAGCCCCTCAAATATTGGAAGATGCTATCATATCTCCCCTGGTCTTGGATGAGAAGCGAAAGGTTTTCAAGGGGTCAAAACAAAAAACCAAGAAAGTCCAATTAATTGCCTTTTGAAAAGGACCTTTGGGACGGCCTACAGAGATCATTCTCATGCCCCAGAAAACTTTCTCTCGCCCCCCCCCCCCACCTTTCAAACTCTTTTTTTAAAAAACAAACAAACAATTTTTTATTTTAAAACAAAGACAAAACATAAAACCATCATCATTCCAAACAATTTCAGACACCTTTCAAACTCTTGAACCAGAGGTCTCCGCTCTGCCCCTCCTCCTTGTTGAGTTGGCTTTCTCATTCAAACAGGAATTTTCCACCTTTCGGAGCCGAGGGACTACTTTCTCCGTATCGCCCCCATGCGGGTCAGTCGTAACGAGAAGACAAACCACCAGGATGTTTGCGGTGGCAAGTATTTTTTTGAACAGCGCGGAGAGAGGCGAGTGTGTGCCTATCAAAATAGCCCCGATGATTCTTTTTATTTTTTATTTTTTTGCAAGCCAAGACAAAGGAGCCACAATGAGTCCTCCAAGCAGCTGCCAAGAAAACAAAGGGAAACTCAACGGCTAAAGAGCGGCTCGAAAAAAGGGGCACCTATAAAAGAATGGGTCGGCTGGACGGAAGACACCTGCCGGTGGTGGGGTCCTCCGGACAGCTGTCCCGATTGTTTGTTACACCTTTCCTGCGATTTAAAGGCACCGCTTGAATTCAGGCCAAGCTTCCTGTTCCGTTAACCTTTGATTAGCCAGATGGCCAGTGCTGATTTCTGCCTGTATATCACACACACACACACACACACACACACACCCTGAGTTGTAACACGGGCTGGTTTTTGGCCCCGAGGCGAAAAATAAATAATAATAATTTTAAAAAATAATTGTTTCTCCCACCTGGCAGAAGCAAAGTTGCAAAGTTGCTGGGGATAATTTCCTGTTGTTCCTGATCTTCAGCCGTCTGATTTAGTGCTGACCTTGTCTGGGATCCAAATGTTTGGGGCTGGACTGGGAAGGGGACTTTGTGGTCACCGGTCCCTTTGGATAGTTGAAGTCTAATATATCTTGTGCACCTTGCTGGCTACCTTGAAAAGGGGCCGGGGGGGGGCTTATCTTCCTGGAGCCCCCCCTTCCTACTCCTAATCCTAAACTGCTTTCGGGGACACAACCAGTGCTGGGATTCAGCCGGTTCAGGCCAGTTCGTGCGAACCGGTTGTTAAATTGCTGGCTGGCCCCACCCCACCCTTTCCAGGAGTCCGCACGTGCCCCATTTTGGTTCTCAGGTAAGTTCAGGGAGGCCTACTAGGCCAAAACGGGGCATGGGGGATGCGGCGCAGGCCCCCTCCCCGGTGCCCCTTTTTGACTCCCAGGAGGCTGCAGGGGAGCCTACTAGGTCCAAAACAGGGCGCTGGAGGGTGCGCCCCCCCCGCAGCCCGTTTTTGTTCCCAGGGGGGTGCAGGAGGCCGAGTGCTGCCTGGCACACCCCCTGGCCATGCCCACCATGGCCACGCCCACCCAGACAGTAATTAGGGCAGAGAACAGGTTGTTAAATTACTTGAATCCCACCACTGGACACAACTTCAGAAAGATAGCACGTGACAGTGAGAATTGAGCAGGGGGCAGCCAAGGGTTTTCACCTTGAATTTAAAAAGTTTCAAAGGGGGGTCCTTGGCGCTCTCTGATCTTGGTTGTTTTCTTGCAAACGTTTCATTACCCAACTAGGTAACATCATCAGTGCTAGGAGGGAGTGGGGTTTGGGAAGAGGAGGAGGAAAAGGACTGTGGAGTCTTTGGTGCTCTCTGAGCTTGGTTGTTTTCTTGCAGACGTTTCATTACCCAACTAGGTAACATCATCAGTGATAGAAGAGAGTAGGGTTGGATCATTGTTTATATATCGATAGCTTGTCCTGTTGGTGTTAGTGGGAATTTCTTTGTTGTTCTTTGATTAGGCTGTTGTTTATTGTTAGTTTCTTTCTCTGAATTGGCAGTGCCTTGATTGGGCCAACTCTAATTTGTTTCTAGGCCAATTCTAATGTGTTCCTCTAAGAACACTAGAATGTTGGTTAATAATTGCAAATTATTCCAATTATTTTATTGTTATCATATTGTTTTATTATTTGTCTGGCCAGAACGGAACAAAGAAAGCACAAACCGTTTAGTGCATTTAAGAAAACTTGTATCCACACAACATACTACAGGTACTCCTCAACTTACAACACAATTATTGAGACCAAAATTTCTGTTGTTAGTGAGATTTTTTTTTTAAGTGAGCATTGCCGCATTTTTACGACCTTCCTTGTTTCATTTGTTAAGTGAATCACTGCAGTGGATAAGATAGTAACCTGGTTGTTAAGTGAATCTGGCTTCCCCCTTGACTTTGCTTGTCTGAAGGTCACAAAAGAGGATCACATGACCTTGGGACACAGCAACGGTCATAAGTATGAACCAGTTGCCAAGCGTCTGAATTTTGATCACACGATCATTGGGGATACTGCAAAGGTCGCGACTGTGAAAAACGGTCATAAGTCACTTTTTTCAGTGCCGTTGTCACTTTGAACGGTCACTAAATGAACTGTTGTATGTCAAGGACTACCTCTATATCTTGGCAGTGGTTTAGACCAGTGTTTCTCAGTGTTAGCAACTGAAAGATGTGTGGACTTCAACTCCCAGAATTCCCCAGCCAGCTTGGCTGGCTGGGGGATTCTGGGAGTTGAAGTCCACACATCTTTCAGCCAAGCAGGCTATGGGATTCTGGGAGCTGAAGTCCACACATCTTTCAGCCAAGCTGGCTATGGGATTCTGGCAGTTGAAGTCCACACATCTTTCAGCCAGGCTGGCTGGGGGATTCTGGGAGTTGAAGTCCACATATTTTAAGTAGCTAAAACCGAGAAACACTGATTTAGACTGCAAAGACAATTGCCAAAGATCTTTGTTGCGTCTACAAAATGGCAGGCGGCGACCGATGAACCGCAGGCATATCAGAATTCCGTGTCTCAGGCTGAACTCCCGAGGTTGGAAATTTGCTTAAATGCTGTATTTGCTTAATTGGCGTTCATGTGCTTGTAGTCAACTTCCGATGAGGTCATGGTACGGGTCGGTCATTCGCACTTTGCACAGGAGGGAGGGAAAAAAGGCAAGAGGCAAAGTAGATAAACACGACCGGTTTTATTGAAAGGTTTGAACGACCTCGGTTACAACCTAATTATATACCCTCTTCGTAATGCTAAAAATAAACTGGTTTTTATTTGCACAATCCAAAGCTGACTGATTTCAGTAGCAGAAAATCAGCAGCGCCGGTACTAAAACGTCTCTCCGAAAACTGAATTTCGTTTCTTTCCCGGTAATTAATCTAGTTTAATCTTTCCCACGGCGGTGAAGCTGTTTTTCGCAGCTCTGAACGTAATAACCAAACTGTATTGCATCATCCTTACAACCTTACAGGTAGTCCTCAGTTTACAACTATTCGTTTAGTGACCATTTGAAATCAGAACAGCACTGAAGAAAGGGACTTACGACCGTTTTTCACACTTAACGACTGTTGGCAGCATTCCCCATGGTGATGAGAACAAAGTTCAGATGCTTGGAAACTGGCTCATATTTATGGACATTGTGGTAGAAATCCACAGTTTGCCTTCTGTGGAGGCCTTGCTGAATGTGGAAGGGGTTTTTTTGTGGGGGGGTCAGACATGGATCATCTGAACCAGTGGGGGTTCCTCCCGGTTCGGCCCGGTTCAACCGAGCCGGTAGCGGTGACGATATGACATCACCGAACCGGTTCTCTTTGTTCGGGAGCTGGGCCCTCCCGCCCCACCCATGTTATTCTTACCTTTTATTTGGCCCCGCCCCAATCTATTCGCTGCCTCCTGAGTCCCAGCTGATGACTAGAAAGAAAAAAACTGCTTAAATTCTTGCCGTGGGTTTCAGCTGATCAGCTGTAGGGCCGCCCTACAAGCTGATCAGTGTTAAAAGGCAGTGTGATGGTAGACCGGTGCCTTCTAAAATGAATGAGTAGACCGGGACGCTCGAAAAACAAATGGGTAGACCAGGATGCTCCAAGAACAAATGGGTAGACAGGTATAGCTCTGCAAGCAGTTAAAAACCTGGTAGACCAGTACCTCTGCTAAATCCTAAAGAATTGTCACATGACCATCAAGCCACACCCACAAAATAAGCCACGCCCACAGAACCGGTAGTAAAAAAAAATTAGAACCCATCCCTGATCTGAACCTATCCTGGCTGTCGTGTTGCTTGCAGAGAACAGCAGAGGCAATAATAATGGACAGCCAGTCCTTGACTTACAACCACAATGGAGAGTAAAATTTCCATTGCTAAGCAAGTAGGTTCGTTAAGTGAGTCACATCTGATTTTACCTTTTTCGCCAGGGTTGTTAAGCGAATCGCTGCAGATGTTAAGCGAATCTTACGGTTGCTAAGCGAATCTGGCTTCCTCCGTTGACTTTGCTTATCAGAAGCTCGCCAAAGGGGGGGATCACATGACCCTAGGACACTGCATCCGTCATAAATGTGAGGCAGTTGTCAAGCATCCGAATGTAAATCATGTAACAATGGGGATGCTGTAACGGCCATAAGTTTGAAAAACTGACTCAAGTCACTTTTTTCAGGGCTCTTGTAACTTCGAATGGTCACTAAATGAACGGTTGCAGGTTGAGGATTACTGTATTCAAAGTTTCGCGGAAAGATAATTAAGAGAAGAAAATGAGGATTTTCTTTGACACCCTCCTGTCTCCTACATTTTCTCCTCCAGGGTGCTGGAACAGCCATTGGGGAGCTCCCCCCGTACTTCATGGCCAGGGCAGCCCGACTGTCCGGAGCCGAGCCAGACGATGAGGAGTACCAGGAATTTGAGGAGATGCTAGAACATGCACAAAGCTCACAGGTAAGGAATGCACAGAACAAAAGCATGCCACAAATAGTGCGATGGCAGTGGTTCCTGGCGCACCTCGACACACCAGCATTATTATGGCACCTTTAACGTTGTTTCATATGAGAGTCAGGGTTAAAGACGCCGAGTTTGTTTGATGGAAAAACGATAACCCGTGTTCGAAACCCGAGCGTTACACAATGGGTGAGCCCCCGTACCTTGCCTTAGCTCCCACCCACCTAGCAGTTCAAAAGTATGCAGATGTAAATAGATTAATAGTTACCACTTGAGTAGCAAAGTAACAGCATCCATCCCTCAGCGTATAGCCATGCTGGCCACATGACCCGTGGTTCCTGGCGCACCCTGACACACCAGCATTATTATGGCACCTTTAACGTTGTTTCATATGAGAGTCATGGTTAAAGACACTGAGTTTGTTAGCTGGAAAGATGACAGCCCGTGTTCGAAACCCAAGCCTTGCACAAAGGGTGAGCTCCCATTCCTTGTCTTAGCTCCTACCAATCTAGCAGTTCAAAAGCATGCAAATGCGAGTAGATTAATAGGTACCACTTTGGTAGGAAAGTAATAGCATTCCATCCTCCTCGACGTTGGCCACCTGACCACGGAAATGTCTCTGGACAACTCTAGCTCCCTCGACCAAGAAACAAAGATGAGCTCCTCCCCCTAGAATTGGACACGACTGGACAGGGGGAACCTTTATCTTTTATATGAGAGTCGTCAGGCAGGCAGTGGTTTTAAGGTGTTGGGGGCTGCAGAGGCCTTCTCAGCCACAGAAACTCCCTGCAGCAGTGGCTCTCAACCTTTTGGGAACCAGGGACCAGTTCCATGGAGAAAGGTTTTCCGCGGACCGGAGAGGGCATGGTTTTGCATGCTGGCTGCATACCGCAAATGGGGCTTTGGTTTTTTGCGGTTCTTGGCAAGCCACGGACAGCTGAGGAATTGTGGGAATTGTTGAAGTCCACTTGTCTTTAATTGAATCAGAATAGAGCTGGAAGGGACCTTGGAGATCTTCTAGTCCAGCCCTTTGCTCAAGCAGGAGATTCTATACCAGTGACGGCTAAGCTTTTTGCTGTCGCGTGCCAAAAATGGGGGGAGCGCGGGGGATTTGCGGGCGGGCGTGCCCACACCCATAATTCAATGTACCCCGCACATGCGTGCGTAACCCCCCCGCTCCCCCAGCTTTTGGCAAGTGATGGAACAGTGGGCCCGTTTTTCACCCTCCCCAGGCTCCAGAGGCTTTCTAGGAGCCTGGGGAGAGCAAAAACTGCCTTCCCAACCCCCCCCCCCCCCGGAGGCTGGAAATAGCCTGTTTCCCGACATCCGGTAGGCCCGGAAGGGCTGAAAATCAGGTGGCTGGTGCACGCATGCAGGTTGGAGCTCAGCTAGGGCAACGCTTGTGTGCCCACAGATACGGCTCCGCGTGCCATCGGTTAGCCATCACGGTTCCATACCATTTCAGACAAGTGACTGTCTGGTCTCTTCTTTAAAAAAAAAAAAAAACCCTCCAATGATAAAGTACCCACAACTTCTGGTGGCAAGCTGTTCCACTGGTTAATTATCCTCACTGTTAGGAAGTTTCTTCTTAATTCCAGGTTGCTTCTCTCCTTGATTAGTTTCCATCCATTGTTTCTTCTCCTGCCTTCAGCCTTGTGCTTTGGAAAATAGGTTGACACCCACGCACCCCTCTTCTATGTTGCAGCCCCTCAAATACTGGAATACAGCTATCATGTCACCCCCAGTCCTTCTTTTCTCTAGACTGGCCAAACCCAAATCCTGCAACCGCTCTTGGTACGTTTCAACAGTTGAATTGCCGTCAGCTGGCTAAGACTGTGGGTCTCTCTTGTGGTGGAACTGTTAAAACGACTGGCCAATCAATGTAAATAAATGCTTACTCGTAATAATGGCTCTGAGTTATGGGGTGCACATTGGAGAACAGGACCCTGAGCTGGGCTGTATTGGGTCCAGTTATGCACCCCATCTTTGTGTGCTCTTTTGGGGTGGGGGAAGGAATGGTGTTCTTGATTTCCTGCTGTCCCTGGAGAGAATCACACCTTACTCTGGAAGTCACCGGAGATCTGTGAGCCAGAAAGCCTCCCAACCAGCTAAATCTCACAGATCTGCTCGCTGGCCAACCACGTGCATTTAATCCCCCGGGCGAAGAAAGTTTGCATGTTACACCCCAAGGACAGCCAAGCCGGGATTGCTTGAAGGGAGCCAGAGGCAGCTCCAGAGACAAGCCTGGCCTGATTATTGTCGGGTCAGGTCCCGGGCGGCTGTGCTCTCTGGCCATTGCTCTATGTGGGGCAGTCAAGGCCCTTCTCTTTGTTGACTCTTCCCCAGTTCTCTCCAGCCCTCTCCCTTGAGGACTGTTGAAAGGGGTTAAAGGCACATCCGAAACTTCAAAGGGACTAAAGATTGCAGAGCAGTTGTTTATCCAGGGAGCCTGGACTAACTTGCTTGCTTACTTACTCTCCCTCCCTCCCTCCTTCCTTCCTTCCTTCCTCTCTTTTTCTTTCTTCTCTATCTCCCCAACTTTCTCTTCTTCCCCATTCCTTCTTTCTCTCTCTTCTTTCTTTCTTCTTTCCTTCCTTCTTTCTCTCTCTCTCTCTTTCTCTTCTCACTTCCTCCCTCCCTATTTCTTTCTTTCTCTTTCTTTCTCTCTCTTTCATGCTTTTTCACTTCTTACTTCTTCCTCTCTCCTCCTCCTCTTTCTTTCTTTCTCTTTCCTTCTTCCTCTCTTCTCTCTTTCCATCTTTCTCTTCTTCTTCCCTACTAGTTCTTTCTCTCTCTTCTTTGTGTTGCTTTCTTTCTTTCTCTTCTTCGTCCCTACGTTCTTTCTTTCTTCCTTCCTTCTCTTTCTCTTTCTCTCTCTTTCTCTTCTCACTTCCTCCCTCCCTATTTCTTTCTCTCTCTTTCATGCTTTTTGTCTTCTTCCTTCTTCCTCTCTCTCTCTCTTCCTCTTTCTTTCTTTCTTTCTCTCTTTCCTTCTTTCTCTCTTCTCTCTTTCCATCTTTCTTTCTCTTCTTCCCTACTAGTTCTTTCTCTCTCCTCTTTGTGCTGCTTTCTTTCTTCCTCTTTCCTTCTTTCCTTCTTTCTTTCTTTTTCCCTCTTCTCTCCTCTCTCTCTCCCATCTTCATTCTTCTCTTCTTCCTCCCTATGTTCTCTCTCTTTCTCTCTCTCTCTCTCTCTCTCTCTCTTTCTTTCTTTCTTTCTTTCTTTCTTTCTTTCTTTCTTTCTTTCTTTCTTTCTTTCTTTCCCCTCTGAACATTTTGCTGATTGTGGTTAGTCTGGCCATCACATGATTTCTTTGAAAATTCCCCCTCCCCTCCATTTCCAGTAAACTGTTTGAACAGAGATGACTCAGTATGAAACCAGCTTCCCTGTAACCACAGGACTTGTCAAAAGAATTTGTCAACGTGGACTGGGGTTGGGGAGTGGGGGAGGGGGAGTGTGTGTGTGTGTGTGTGTGTTTCTCACATCCAACTTCAGCTTCTGTCTCTTTGGGTTAATAATTACATCATGGGTTCCTAGGAATCACTTCCTGTCAAGGAGAAATGGATGGGCAGTATTTGCAATGGGTTAAATATCATTTAATGACGAACACCATAGGAGAGGCTCTTGAAAAGTTTTTTAGACTTCTGCATTTGTAGAAACTTGCTTCCCCCCCCCCTTTTTTTTTTTCTTTGTTTTTCTTTTTGGAACGAATCTTTACTTTGGTCTTTGTGGGTTGCCCCAACAAAGAACACAAAGTCCATCGGCCACACCCTACCCAGTTTTACTTTTTAAAATCTTCAAGTGTGATAGGTGAACGGTTTAGCAGGCGGAGTTCCCAGCTGAATGGGCTTGGCGGGAGAGATGCTAAGTTTCTGGGTAAATTATTTGCATTTTTTTTATATATGAACCTTTTTTTCCCCCCTGCCTTTTCACCTAGAGAGAAATTAAGTCGGTAAACCTCACTGTAAGCTCTCATAAAATAACAATTAAAAGTAGTCCTTAAATACTATTTAAAGGATTAAGAGTATTCTAAATAGCATCAGGATTAAAAATAAATAAATAAATGCAGCAGCAATACAGTTCTTTAACCGGATTCATCACCAGAGGCAGGCTTTCTGGATAGCAAATTATCAACCTAATGAAAAAAAGAAAAGTAATTTGGAGAAGATTGGCAAATTTCCTAACCAGGCTTCAGGGGTCATTGTTCTTTAATTGTCGATTAGGTTTGTAGCCTCTTGTATGATGACTTTTACGTGCCAACATACCAGGTAGGTTCCTCTAACTAAGAAGTGATTAAAAAGGCATGAATTTTACCTTCTGCATTTAATAATAGAAGAACATCGGGAACCAGAGGCCCCTGGGAGAAATTTGCAACAAGAAGGAGCATGCTGACAAATATTAAACCTGAAAACAGCCCTTCAACCCAATTTCCTGTCTCTGGTGGGGTTGACACCAGGGGTGGGATTGAAAAATTTTAGTTTGCTAGGGGGCATGGCCTACTCTGCCTCCTGCACCACGGCCGGGATGGGGGGGCGCTTTCACCCTCCGGAGGCTTTCCTCGAGTCTCCAGGAGGGCGAAAACGGCCTCCTCTGGGCTCCAGAGGCCGTAAACAGGCCCGTTTTCAGACTTCTGGTAGGCCCATTTTTCACCCTCTCAGAGCCTCCGCCCTGGCCCTGCGCTTACCTTGCATCCAAAACGGGCCGCATGGAGACTCCTGGGAGGGGTGGGGTGGGTGGGGCCAGCCAGTCCTTGCAACTACCGGTTCGGCGAACCAGATGTAAAATTAGCATCCGGTTCACCCGAACCGGCTAAATCCCACCCCGATTGACACTTCAGTTTTAGCATTTCACGTTACGTATTCCTAGCCAAGGTGGGCTCGTTCCGTAAGCCACAATGAAGCAAAAAAAAAACCCATCAGGGTTTGATTCCTGTTTCGTCAAGCCATGGTTCAGGGAGTTGCTTTATTTTGATCGACTTCAGGCCGAGATTCATTGGGGAGGCCACGCTCGCCTGCCAGAAGGATTGTTCAAGCAGTATTCACCGTCCGGATGTGTGTCTCGTGTGCGGGCACGTTGCACAACCCACTTATGTATGGAAAGCGTGCCGGGCACACGGAACGAGTTATGTGCTTCGTTGGGAATCTGATTAGTTTTCAGAATTACACGCTGGATGCTCCGGTGCTGTATGTAATTCTTCCTGTAGCCAAGCTTCTGGTTCTCGCTCGGTATAAAAAGCTACTCCAGTTGGCTTCTGAAATCTTTCTCAACACAAACACACACAAACACACACACACACACACACACACACACACAGAGATATAAAGACTTCAGAGCCTCCCCCCCATCGCGAGACCGAGTGGACTATTTGGTTGCTTATTCCTCCCTTGCCAGCAGTGGCTTTCCTTAAAATAGTTTGCAAGTTGGCATCACAGAGGCAGGGTTGGAAAAAAACGATAGAGAAGGAGGCACCATTTTGGAGAAACAGGAAGTGTCCTTCTGGGCTGCTTCCCTTCCCTTCCCAGGACAAGGTCCCAATTTGGACCAAAAGCTTGAATTTTCCCCCTCCCCACCCCCACCTCCACCCCCGTCATCCCTCCCTTTACCCTATTCCTTCATTTTCCTTCTTTTCTTTATTGTTCACTCTCAATGGGTGGCCACCAAATGAACCGTCAGTCGTCTGCATGTTGTACATTCCAGACTCCTGAGGGCATTCCTTTTATTTTTTTGCTAAAACAGGCTTGGGTGGATCTGTCTTAACCCTTTCACTTGTTGGGCCAAGGGAGGAGATCAGTCTTGCCTGACTTTGCCTTGTTTTGCCTTCTAGTTTAGTGAAAAGAAGGACCAGGGGTGATGTGATAGCAGTCTTCCAATATTTGAGGGGCTGCCATAAAGAAAAGGGGGTCAAGCTATTCTCCAAAGCACCTGATGGCAGGACAAGAAGCAACAGGTGGAAACTAATCAAGGGGAGAAGCAACCTGGAAATAAGGAGAAATTTCCTGACAGTTAGAACAATTAACCAGTGGAACAACTTGCCTCCAAAAGTTGTGGGTTCTCCATCAATGGAGGTTTTTAAGAAGAGAGATTGGACGGCCATTTGTCTGAAATGGTATGGGGTTTCCTGCCTAAGCAGGGGGTTGGACTAGAAGACCTCCAAGGTCCCTTCCAACTCTGTTACTCTGTTCTGTTATTCAAGAGAATCTCTTGGCCAAGATGTCCCTTGGCCCATGTCAAGAATCAACAGGCCCGGTTCTCTGAAAAGCCAACTTTGAAATTCCACCTGGCTGGAATTGGGGATCCAGGCAGCTTCCAGCAAATGAGGACGGGGTTCCTTCAGGGAGGGTGTACAAAACACCTTAATGAGGAAGTGTGAAATTTTAATGCAGGTAGTCCTCGACTTACAGCCACAATTAAGCCCAAAATTTCCATCGCTTAAGCAAGACAGTTGTTAAGGGAGTTGGGTCCCATTTTACAACCTTTCTTGCTGCAGTTGTTAAGTCAAGTCACCGCAGCTGTTAAGTTAGTAACCTGGTTGTTAAGTGAATCTTGGCTTCCCCTGTTGATTTTGCTTGTCCTAAGGTCACAAGAGGGGATCACGTGAGCCAGTGGTGGGTTTCAAATTTTTTTACTACCGGTTCTGTGGGTGTGGCTTGGTGGGCGTGACATGGCTTGGTGGGCATGGCAGGGGAAGAATACTGTAAAATCTCCATTTCTACCCCGCTCCAGGGAAAGGATACTGCAAAATCCCCATTTCCTCCTGATCAGCTGGGACTTGGGAGGCAGAGAATAGGTGGAGGCGGGGCTTTTTGTGAACACCGATCACATGACCATAAGGGATGCTACAATGGTCATTAAGTGAAAAGCAGCCATCAGACCCCCTTTTTTTTTCCAGTGCACATTGTCACTTTGGATGGTCACTAAATGAACGGTTTGTAAGTCGAGGGCTACCTGTATGTCAGTTCAGTTCAACTTTCAGCAAAATAGAGGATTAAATCTGAACCAGATCGTAATTGAAGTTAAGCCGGTCCGAAATCCGTAATAAAGATATTTGATCTGAAGTTAAGCCAGCATAAGTCTCTGGCCTACTTAGGCAGCTGCTAGGATCTCATTGCCCAAACTTGCAAGCTTATTTAGGCGTCCCAGACCACCCTTTCAAGTTTTATCAGGGAAAGTACTTTATTTGAAGTACTTTATCTTGTCCTTATCGGGTCAAAAGCATTCCCCGGGGAGCTTACATCAGATCAATCACTAACCAAAAGGCCACTTACAAGTACAAGCCTGCAAAGGGCAGAGTGTGAAAGGGAAAAGGGAAGAGGAAAGAGAATGCAAAATGGGAGCCCCTCATTCTTCAAAAAGTCTCGGGAGTTTTTCTGACGACTACCGTGTTTCCCCAAAAATAAGACCCTGTCTTATATTTTTTTGAAGCCTGAAATAAACACTTGGCCTTATTGCCATGCACTCAAAAGCCTGATCTTTTGAGTGCCCATTATCAGGGGATGTCTTATTTTGGGGGAAAACAGGGTGTCTGTCTGTCTGTCTGTCTATCAATCTAATCAATCTATCCATCTACGATTCGTATGAACTTTATTGCCAGTGATATTAAGTGAATCATTGCGGTTGTTAAATTAGTAACACAATTGTTAAGTGAATTTGGCTTCCCCGTTGACTTTTCTTGTGAGAAGATCATAAAAGGGGATCACACAACTCCGGGACACTGCAACCGTCATACATACACCCCAGTTGCCAAGTATCCAAATTTTGATTACGTGACCAAGGGGATGCTGCAGCGGTCCTAAGTGTTAAAAAACGGTCATAAGTCACTTTTTTCAGTGCCGTTATAACTTCAAACGGTCACTAAACGAATGACTGTAACTTGAGGACTTCCTGTATTTTTTTTTTGTAGGTTTTTTTTTTTTAAATCGTTGTAAACCACCCAGAGGGAAGCGGTGGCTCAGTGGCTAAGACGCCGAGCTTGTCGATCGAAACGTCGGTAGTTCAGCGGTTCAAATCCCTAGTGTCGCGTAACAGGGTGAGCTCCCGTTACTTGTCCCAGCTTCTGCCAACCTAGCAGTTCGAAAGCAGGTAAAAAATGCAAGTAGAAAAATAGGGACCACCTTTGGTGGGAAAGTAACAGCGTTCCGTGCGCCTTTGGCGTTGAGTCATGCCGGCCACATGACCACGGAGACGTCTTCGGACAGCGCTGGCTCTTCGGCTTTGAAACAGAGATGAGCACCATCCCTAGAGTCGGGAACGACTAGCACATACGTGCGAGGGGAACCTTTACCTTTTAAACCACCCAGAGTTATGCCGGTAGGACGGGCAGCTACATAAATCAAACAAAGCAATACATAAATTTTCCAGAATGCGGTCGTGGAGGCCAGTTAGAACAGAAGCCTGTCTGTCACACGTGTGGTGTTGACATTTGTTTTGTGAGATTTCAGAGAGCCATTTCCTCCCTTTTTCTTTTTTTCGTTCCCAACGTGTCGAAAAGTACAAATGATGGCCCGAACGCACGCAGTCCACCAGTTCAAGAAGTGCCTAAGTGAGTGGAGAGGGTGTGTGTGGAAATGACAACACCTCCGTCTCTTTTAGCAGATTCCGAATTGTGTAGCCCTGAAGCATTGCGGATGTGTTAATTGATTTCTACCATTCTAAAAGCGTCCCCGTTTTTGTTTTTCCCACTGGCTCGGTCTTTTTAAGTTCCCCCGGCCAAGTTCTTCGCTCTTTTCTTTTGAAATCCTGCTGGTAAGTTATTATCCCAGTGCTGAGTTGTGCGTGAGTGCACACGCGTGTGAGTCAGCTTGTCAGCCGAGCATCTGTCTCTTTCACGGGCTTTTTTTCCCAGCCAACCTGCGAGGGATGATGACTTAACAGGCGAGACAGTTGGTGGTAGAAGTGCTGAGTAATGGATGTGTAAGCCCTGTGTTCTTCCTCCTTCCCCTCCCCTTCCTTCTGACTGCTCCGGCTATCAGCCGAGTACATAATGTTCCCTTTAAAACACTCACACACCTGTTGGCCTGGTGTGAAAGAAAAGGCAAGTTATCTGAAACTAGAGGTATTGTGTTACCTTTGTTAAGCAGATCTGAAAAGCGGGAAGTGAAACTCCTTGCCGAGTGACACATACACTCCTTTTAAAAAAATAGGTATAAAGTTAATTTCTTTGAGTAGTTTTTTCCCCGCTCCAATCTACGGTTAAAGCTTCGGACATTGAGCCTTGGTGCTGTTTCAGATTGAGGTTTTTTTCATCCAGATCGGAAGCTGATTGGATCAGATGCTCCAAGGGCTTTTCCTAAATTTTTCTGGCCCAAAATAATTAATGAATAAAGTTGCCACCGATTTTCACATTCACACATTGACCTGAGAGTTAAACCCTGCTGAAATCAATGGGATTTACTTTTGGGGTTTTTTGATTTCTAAAATAGGAATCCTGCAATATTTTATTTTATTTTTATTTTATATTTTGTTTTATTTTTATTTTATATTTTATTTTATAATTTTATTTTATACTTTATTTTATAATTTTATTTTATATTTTATTTTATAATTTTATTTTATATTTTATTTTATTTTATTATTTGTATTTTTAACTCTGTTATTACCAATCCTATTATTACTACCGTATTATTCTTCTCATCCTTCCTAGTACCGATCTCTTCCCACTTATGGCTATAACCATGTTGCTTGTATTGTTTTAATGTTTCCTAGTGTGATTTGATTGCTTATTAGTATCGTATGAGTATCACTGTTGTATCTTATGATTCTTGACGAATGTATTTTATTTTTTCTTTATGTACACTGAGAGCGTATGCACCAAAGACAAATTCCTTGTGTGTCCAATAATTTATCTTGGCCAATAAAGAATTCTATTCTATTCTATTCTATTCTATTCTATTCTATTCTATTCTATTCTATTCTATTCTATTCTATTCTATTCATTGGTAGTCCTCGACTTACAACAGTTTATTTACTGGCCATTCAAAGTTACTATGGCACCGAGAAGTGACTTATGACCGTTTTTCACACTTATGACCTCTGCAGCATCCCTACGGTCATGTGATCCAAATTCACACACTTGGCAATTGGCATGTATTTAAGACAGTTGCAATGTCCCAGGGTCACATGATCCCCTCTTGCGACCTTCTGACAATCAAAGCCAACGGGGAAGCCAGATTCGCTTAACGACCATGTTACTAACCTTAACAACTGCAGTGAGTCACATAACAACTGTGACAAGAAAGGGCAAAAATAGGGCAAAACTCAGTTAACACATGCCTCACTTACCAACAGAGATTTTGGGCTACCAACTGTGGTCGTAAGTCGAGGACTACCTGTATTTGTATTGACCACTCATTTTTCAATGGGCTAACTCTGTAGAGCTGAGTTCCATGGAAGAGCCAGTTTGGTATAATGATTAAGGTGCCAGGCTAGAAACCAGGAGACTGTGAGTTCTAGTCCGCCTTAGGCACGAAAGTCAGCTGGGTAACTTTGGGCCAATCACCAGGAGACAGTGAGTTCTAGTTCTACCTTAGGCACGAAAGCCAATTTGGTGACTTTGGGCTAATTACTAGAAGACGGTAAATTCTAGTCCCACCTTAGGCACGAAAGCCAGCTGGTTGATTTTGGGCCTATCTCACCAGGAGACAGTGAGCTCTACTTCCACTTTAGTCACAAAAGCCAGTTGGGTGACTTTGGGCCAATTACTAGGAGACAGTGAGTTCTAGTCCCTTCCTTAGCCATAAAAGCTGACTGGGTGTCTTTGGACCAGTCCCTCTCTCTGTGAGCCCAACCCACCTCACATAGTGGTGGTTGTGGGGAAAATAAGAGGAGGAACCAGCGTTAGGTATGTTCTCCACCTTGGGTTATTTATAAAAAATAATAAAGGTGGTATTTTTTTAAAAAAAATCTAATAATAATAATAATAAAGCATAGGAGATGTGGATCTGTATGATGAGCCACAAAAACGCTCTCCTTTGGCACGCCACAAATCGTGCAGCTGCAGATTACCCGGGGATATTAGTCACAATGGAGCAATGTTGTCTTTTAGACAAGCTGGGGCCGTGCCCAGCTTGACAGAAGATCCAGGGTACAACTCTCGAGGTGGAACAATCAAGATGTAAATCATAAAGATTGATCTAGAGACCTCACTGCTGGGGAAAGAACTCAAATAAAAGAGGAGTCCAGGGTTTAACCCAAAAAGCAAGTATTTTCAGCCATTTCCATTTCTCCACAATTACTGAAATTCCCTTGAAGAGATCTGTTCAAAATATATGTATGTATGTATGTATGTATGTATGTATGTATGTATGTATGTATGCATATTCTTTCTAGCCAGGTTTTACCTACGTAAACTAAGTTGTTCTGCAGCCCTGGTTACAACTTAGTTTACGTAGGTAAAACCTGGCTAGAAAGAATATGCACATAAAAGCCTACGAAAAAGAAAAAGACATATATATATATATATTTAATACACATAGTCTTCTACATCTGACCACAACAGAGGCCAAAATTTATGTTACTAAGCAAGACTGTTGTTGTGACTTTTGACTCATATTACGACCTTTCCTGCCACACTTGTTAAGTGAATCACTGCAGTTGTTAAATTAGAAACACAGTTGTTAAGTGAATCTGGCTTTCCCCATTGACTTTGCTTGTCGACAACACCCCCCCCCCCACGCAACCCCGTACTTTTGGCACGCGACGGCAAAAAGGTTAGCCATCACTGCCCTATACCATTTCAGACAAATGACTGTCCAATCTCTTCTTAAAACCCTCCAGTGATGAAGGAGCGCCCACAACTTCTGAAGGCAAGCTATAATTAATTATAATTAATTTCTTCGTTGATGGACAGTGTCTAGACTCGGGTTGAAGTTTCCTCATAGCCATGAAAGTTCTGTGGAATCACCTCAGGTCCATTTAGTATCAGCACAGCCTAACTCATTGGTTGGTGGTTGTGGGGATAAAAAAAAATCCAATACCCGCTAATGTTTATAGCACAGGGTTGAACTGTGGAGTCCTTAGCGCTCTCTGAACTTGATTGGTTTTTTGCAGACGTTTCACTACCCAACTAAGTAACATCATCAGTGCTAGAAGGGAGTGAAGCTTGCTCTCTATTTATATACAAGTGACTTGCCTTGTCTGTGATGGTGGGTATGGTTTGGGTGGTTCCTTGGTTAGGCTGTTGTTTATTGTTTGATTAACTATCTGAGTTGGTGGTTCCTTGATTGGGGTATTGTTTATTGCTTCATTGTTGGTCCAGGTATTAATCTTGATATTAGTCTCTGCTTATCTGGGTGCTAATTGCTGGTAAAGTGGCGACAGGGCAAGTATATAAAGAGAGAGCAAACCCCACTCCCTTGTAGCACTGATGACGTTACCTAGTTGGGCAATGAAACGTCTGCAAGAAAACAACCAAGCCCAGGATCCCACATAAAAAGATCCTTGTGTATAAACCACCTCATGGGTCTTGCATGCCAAAATTCCTGCCTAAAATACATTGCCCAGCCTTTTGCAGATAGTTACAGACTGTAGAGTGGGGCCCAGACTATTCAATTTATTAAGAAAAACCAGGGTGGATTTGATTTAAATCGAGTTGATTTAAATCACAATTTATATCATGATTTAAATCCCTAGTAAAAAGGCTTGATTTAAATCAACTCGATTTAAATCATAATTTTTAAAGAGCAACTGTCATCTCTGCTACTCCTTGGACCCCCTGTTGACTCACCGATAGTCCCAGTGTTGCAGAATATACAGAATATACAATAAGCCTCCTGCTACATAACTAAGCTCCATTTCATGCTGAATAAACTAAATTATTTATGTATCTTAAATAGAAAACTATCTTACGATAGATTTTTACCCCAAAAGTTTTTTATTAAAATAAATTCGATAAAAATCAAAAAAAAATCTGATTTTTTTTTATTTTTTAAAAAAAAACATTGATTTTTATCCACCCTGAGAAAAACTATATATTCCTTTTTACATAATTTTTATATACCAACATCAGCCAACCATGGTAATAAATTTTGACTTAATACCTGTAACAAGACAATTGCAAAGACAACAAGACTGAGTCAAGTACACACCACCAAATTCCTCTTGTTTATTTGAAAGCTCATATCCATCTGGAAAAAAACCTTCCTTTAGGAAATTTCTAGCAGCAAAACACATCCTAATCTCTTTTCTAAAATTCCTTCCCCTTGGATAGAAAATCAATTGCATTAGAAATTACCTTGTAAGAACTAATTTAAAATATAACGAGTTTCCCTCTTTTTAAAATTTTAGTAGGGAGCAGTTTTCATTTGAATTTTTATCCCTTTATTAAACCATTACACTAATTAGAAAATATTGCTTTTATGGATTGTAAAACGTGAGCTTTGCGAATTGCCTATTATTTCAACAAACTTTTCAGTTTTCACCACTATTCCCAGCATTGTTTTTTTAAAAATCCGATGATTAATCCAGTGAAGTAATAACTAATCATTTAAAAATTCCTGGTTGGTTTAGCATTAGAAGCAGGAAGTCTTTCCTAAGTCCCACAAGAGTCATGCTTTTGATAGGAATAGTCTTGAGCAAAAATAATAACAATATTCTTACAATAAAGAAAATGATTCACGATAACCGGGAAGACGGGAGAAGAAAATCTATAATCTTTAATTGGGGGAAAGTTATTTTTTGCCCGTAAGTAATTTTGAAATATTCATGTTCATATATATGTATATATATACAAGTATATAAATCTTTTTGATCTCTGTTTCTTTGAATAAAATTGTCCAGTGGCATCTGAGAATTGAAATCTTGCCTTTAAAAAAAAAAAAAAAGACTTAGAAGAGGTATCTTAATGCTAATTTCAAAAAAGATAAAATCAGAACTAGACAGCGGTTAGGTTTTAAAAAAAAAAAAGTTGTAAGAAAAGGGAACTTGAAAGTAAAAAAATCTTGAAGCAAGATATTAAAATTGTTTATTCATAAAACAGCCATTTATTTACCAGATATTATCTGCTTTGCGGATGTTAGAATTTCTTTGCCTTCTGGTTTTTAATCACACAAGCAGTTGTTTCTGTTTTTGTGTTTCGTTTTTTAAAATCATCTTTCAGACAATTAAGGTGTGATATAAAAGAATCTTTTTTGATGTTAACAGCTCTTAGCATGCAGTAAGTCAACAAGACATAAGTAAAATGCTAGAAATTAGCTCGAAAAATCTTTAACTCCTTTTAAGAATATTGTTTAAAAAAATAAAGTAACAAAGACAGACGTAATAAATTATAAATAATATATTTATTGAGAAATATATATTTCTAAAACTTGTATTTTTTAAAATTTTGATTGTTTAATTATTTTTGGCATATCAGGATTTCCAAAATAAAAAGCTGTGTGCCCATGTTTTTTTAATTCATTCTCTGATGTGTAGGTATCATTATGTGTAGCTATCGTTATCTCCATTTTAAATAAATTTCCACGCGTCTCAATTTGTTCTGAGATCCATAATATTGAATAATAAACCTAGTATTTTTTCCTTAAAATGAGATAAACCTAAGTTTGCAATGCTTTCTATTTTTCTTTCCTCACCTCCTCATTTTCCTTTAAAGTCAAATAGATCTCTTTTATTACAATTTTCCATTTTTTTCACACAAGGATTGGTTAAATGGGATAAAAGAAAAATATTCAGACTGGCTTGCAAATTACATCCAATTATTTATGTTTTAAAATTCAGTACACTTGGCTTTTATTTTTAATTTATTTTTTTTACCATCGGCCCTTTCATTTTCAATTAAATTATAAATATCACAATACCCCACACGGTTTATGAAACAGTCTTGGCAAAATAGGAAGTGAAAACATTAATGGTCAAATCTAGCATTGTAATAGGGAGATTATGGGGAAACTTCTTATGAAAGACCCTGATCGCATGAAATATTTTCTTCTACACTTCTCTTTTCCTCTTCTACTTTTTAAAAATGGGACTCCTTTTCAGGTAACCATTCATCAATCTCCAATTTCAATCTTTCTTTCTTTCTTTCTTTCTTTCTTTCTTTCTTTCTTTCTTTCTTTCTTTCTTTCTTCTTTCTTTCTTTCATAAATCAGTTGTCCATCAATTATTTGCTTGCATGTAAAATTTGCCTATTCTCTCTCACTCTCTTTTTCTCTTTTTCTTTTTCTTTCTCTCTTTCTTTTTCTTTCTTTCCTCCTTTCTATCTTCTTTTTTTCCTGTCTTCTTTCTTTCTTTCTTTCTTTCTTTCTTTCTTTCTTTCTTTCTTTCTTTCTTTCTTTCTTTCTCTTTCTCTTTTCCTTTGTTTCTCTTCTTTCTTTCTCCCTCCCTTCCTGCCTTACTCTTTTTTCCCTCCTCTCTGTCTTCTTTTTTCCTCTTCTCTGGCAGTTCCATCAAGAAGTTCCAATTTAGAAACATCACGTCTAATGTTAAATCCAAACTCCAATTATAAATTTTAGGGGGGGGAGGGAATGTCCTGCAATTGTTAATCCACTTTCAACCATTATTAATTTGGGAAATGATAGATGTGCAATTAACAACAGCATAGGTAAATTTCTGCATCAAAATGTTTTTCCTTAGCAGGCATCAAATTGCCTTCTTGTATTTCTGAATGTCGATATTTAATCTAGAGCAAAACATTTTATTTGGAGGCAGATTAGATCTATATTGACTGCATCTAGGAAGTTTGTTGTTTTTAACTTGCATCCTTTGGAGAGCAAGTTGGGATAATGTGTTACACCGTCTGGAAACCATTAGTAATTTAATCTAAATTGGTTAAATAAAGTAGTATTGAAAATAAAAATTCAAAGTTCGCTGGGGTGGAAAGCATAACCCATAATCCAGATATCTTTAGGTGACAAATATTTATCAAAGTCACTCAAGATCAGGTATAAAGTTCCTTAACTTTTTCCGACATGCGAGAGCTTTGTGCTAAAACATCTCAAATGCATAGAAAATGTTTTGGAGAGGTCAGTCCATTAAATGATGACCCAACCCAACCCCAAGGTTTACAGCCTTGTGTAAATTTAATGTGCAAGTTTTGTATAATTTTACTTTTCAAAAATCACCTTCTACTAAAATGCTAGTAGAAGTGTATAATGCTAGCAGAGTGTATAAGTATAGGTTTCTTGTTCTATACTGTCAGTATTGTGGTTTATTATTAATTTTCCCTGTTTGAGAGTGTTATAAATAAAATTACCTTGGACCGAAGAAATTGAATTTGTGGTGAAATTCCTTTTAGACTTGTTTTTGTTTTGAAGGGTATAGTTTTTGAATTTGGGAACATAACTGGTAGCAGTTCAGAATTTTGAAAATCTATTTTGAAAATCTATTTACATCTGCATCTTATAGATGAGTATATTTAAATATAGCAATTGCACACTATTCCTATTGAGAGCTATAAAGATCTAACTTTTTAATTTTTTTAACAAAATAGTTGAAGTTATCATGTGAAATTCTATTTTTGCCGTCAGTTTACACTCAAAATATATCTGTTTCCTTGAATTGATGAGAAAGCCTTAAAGAACCGAGTATTTGTAGAATCAAATATTTACCAATGAATCCCAAATAAAAATGATTTCATGTATGAATTTTGTTTTGGAAGACTCATTAGTTTTTGTAGAAACTTCAAATCAAATACCAATCCTCTGAGAATTGAATATTACATCATTTATAAATTCAATCTGCATATATATTAAATTTCCTGTTCCTAATACTTATTGAATCTCTTATTCTTATATTGTGCGATGTTATTTATCCATTAGCAATAAATGTTAAACCAGATATGCGACAGTTATAAAAAATCCTTCCTTCCTTCTTCCTTCCTCCCTTCCTTTCTTGGTAAAATAAATAAGTTGTCCATCAATAATTTGCTTGCATACAAAATTAGCCTATTTTCCACTATTAGAAACGATTCTGCAGAATTAATTGTGAATTCCAAATTGAGAACTTTCCTCATTTTTCCCCCCCAAGCAATAAGCTGGTCAACCAACAAGAGGAGAAAGTATTACATTAAAAACATCTGAAAGATAAATTATTTTAATGAATAAGCAGAGTTTAAAAATAATTGCTTTAATGAGCTTTAAATTACCACAGTAAAAATTTAAAACTAACTTTGGATTTCATCACTGTATAATCGGTTTAATTAGATTCAGGTCTGTATATATTTATAGTAGAGAAGCTACGGCATAAAAAACAATTTTTACTATCCTCTCATTTATGTATTGTATTTTTAATTCTCCCTCCATTTAGCAACTGCTTAAGAAACTTTAAAAAATTATAAGACAGCAACATACAATAATTTTAAAAACTCATTTTAAAACCATTTAAAATTAAATCAAATCATTTATTGTTTTTAGAACGCTGATACAAAGTTAAAATGTATATAAGGGGATTTCCTAGAAGCAATGACGAATCCTCAGGACGGTACATTTTTATGAGATGACTGATGAAGGAATGAACCCTAAGAATATGTCTTTAATTTAAATGGGGTATACATCAATTAATTTAATAGATATATAAGATTTAAATTGCAGTGTTTCACTACTGCAAAGTAATATTTCCATAAATTTTTCATTGGTCCTATTTGTATATGTTATATTTGCACACGTTCTGTCGATCCTTATTTCTAATTTATGGTTCTAAGCTTATTTAAGCATCGACTTTTATAACTGTAATCTAAAATCATGGAAATACATAATTAGTACCTATGAAAAATTGGTAAGAACTTCATCCATAAATAGACTTAAACTTTAACATGAAGCTTTTGCCACAAATTGTCCCTTATTTCTGAAGAATCTTATTTCTTAATCCAAAGAATGTTTCCTACTCTTAGGTTTACAGTATATACGGTGTTCATGTTAACAGAATAACAGAATTGGAAGGTGTCTTGGAGGTCTTCTAGTCCAACCCCCTGCTCAGGCAGGAAACCCTATACCATTTCAGACAAATGGTTGTCCAATCTCTTCTTAAAAACTTCCAGTTTGGAGCATTCACAACTTCTGGAGGCAAATTATTCCACTGATTAATTGTTCTAACTGTCAGGAAATTCCTCCTTGGTTCTAGGTTGCTTTTCTCCTTGATTAGTTTCCATCCATTGCTTCTTGTCCTGCCTTCAGGGGCTTTGGAGAATAGCTTGGCTCCCTCTTCTTTGTGGCAGCCCCTGAGATATTGTTTTAAATATCTGCGTTTTACGTTTTAAATACTAATTGGATATATACAGTGAGTATATGAGAAAGAATTTATTTAGGTCCTTGAAGATTTGGATCTGTTATTTCCCAAAGTTCCTAAAACCCAGGTCAAATCCTGTAACACTTTGTAGAATCACAGTTTCATTATTGAAAAAAAAACCACCATCATCAACATTGTCAAAGGAGCACTGATCACTGCTACCCCTGATGATGTTACCTAGTTGGGTAATGAAACGTCTTCAAGAAAACCACTAAACTCAGAGAGCCCGAAGGACCCCACAGTTCAATCCTGATAAACAAATATTCTCTTCTTTTGGTTATTAAAAGGTTTTGCCACAAAAGGACCATTAAAATGTTATCTGTGAAACTAAGGTGGTCTCTGCAGCAGTGGCTCCAAGCCATTCCCGTGGCTACCAGATAGTGACCTTCTAATACTGAGTTGATGAGTCAGGAAGAGCCTTGGTGGCGCAGCAGACTAAAGTGCTGTTAAATAGCACCAGCTACCTGCAATTACTGCAAGTTCAAATCTCACCAGGCTCAAGGTTGACTCAGCCTTCCATCCTTCCAAGGTAGGTAAAATGAGGACCCGGATTGTGGGGGCAACTAAGCTGACTTTGTATAAAAAAGAACCCCACTTAGGGGGGCCCGAAAGCCCTACTAAGCAGGTATATACAAAAGTATGAAGGCTATTGCTTAAAAGCATTGTAAGCCGCCCTGAGTCTCCGGAGAAGGGCGGCATATAAATCGAACCAATAAATAAATAAATAAACTACATCATAAAAATACATGAAAAACCTTACTTGGGGAGTATGTCCATTTTGTCCAATTTCTTCCTCTCTATGCTAGCCAAAGGCTTACCGTTAGTAGAAACCTACAAGTAGAATATGACTTGACACACTAATCTGTGCTCCACAGCCATCCAAGGATATCCTTCCAAGGACCTTAAGCTTTCTTTAAGGCAGGTACTCTAACCATATTAAAAAAAGGGGGACAGGTCTTTAAAAAAAAAAATCACAGATTTTTGGGTTGTTAATTTTGGAAACCATTCTTAAACTTCAAAGTAGAAGTTCTTAGACGTCTTAAGTAATAGCTGCTAGGAAACAACAATAAAAGGTGGTTTGCCTTTTTGGGTCCAGTTTGTGAGATTTCTGGATCTATTGAGTTGGCTATCTTATTTATTTAGTTACTTATTTGCTTACTTATAGGATTAACATCAGGGATGGGCAACTATGGCCCTTTGCGACCTGTGGACTTCAACTCCCAGAATTCCTGAGCCAACATGGAAGTCAGGGGTGGCTGGCTCAGGAATTCTGGGAGTTGAAGTCCACAGGTCGTAAAGGGCCACAGTTGTCCACCCCTGACTCGTATAGATACCATTCTCATGTAATAGATCTCACAATACTCAATAAAATGTTATTATCCTTCTCCTCTTTCCTATTACATTCTCCTATTGGTATCTTATGATTATATTACTTTGTTGTTTGTGTATACACTGAGAGCATATGCATTGTTGGAGATAAATTTCTTGTGTGTCCAAGCACACTTGGCCAATAAAGAATATTCCATTCCATTCCATTCCATTCTAATCCCAATAAATTATTCTAGTCTAGTCTAGTCTAGTCTAGTCTAGTCTAGTCTATAACATAGTTAAAACATACCCCTCACTCCACATGCCAGACCAAACAGCCTCCCAGCAAATCCTCCATCCTAACCCATTGTTTAGGAATGGGGGGGGTGTAGCACAGCTTGGTGGAGGGCTAAAAGGGTAGGGGTCCCTTGAATCTCAAATGGAAGGCTGGTCCAAAAGGTTGAAGTGGCCACCAAGGAGACATCTGGATGCAAAAGATGTTGAAAAAATGTGTCTTGGGCTTCATCTATCGGCCCCTCCTTGTATTCTTATGCCATTGCATTGTTGGTCTTTGTGTTTCAAATAATCTTGCTTTTATGTTCTTCTCTAAGCTATTTGCGGGGCCCATTATGTTGTTCAAAATAATCAGTTCGGGATTAAGTAAGGATTCCTGTTCATACTGCTTCGATTAATAATATATGGGTTACAGATTTATTTCATGTTATGTAAACTACATTTTTGTCTCATAGTGGTCTGTTATAATATTCTTTGAAGTATTAAATGTGCATTATAAAAGCTGCCAGGAATTCTTGAGCCCTTTTCTTCCCCCCCACCTTGTTTCAGTGAGTTGTAAATCTATTATTTAATAAATTATTTTTGTGGAGCAGTTGAGTCCTCAATTTACAACCACATTTGAGCCCAAAAATTTCTAGTTGCTGAGCGGGACAGTTGTTAAGTGAGTTTTGCCCCGTTTTACGACCTTTCTTGCCACAGTCAGTCATTGTAGTGGTTAAGTTAGGAATACGGTTAAGTGATTCTGGCTTCCCCACTGACTTTGTTTGTCAGAAAGTCGCAAAAGGGGATCACATGACCCCAGGACACAGCAACTGTCATAAATATGAGGCAATTGCCAAGCATTCAAATTTTGATCACGTGACCATGGGGATGCTGCAACAGTCGTAAGTGTGAAAAATAGTCTTAAGTCACTTTTAAGATTCAATCATGATTGTAAGTCGAGGACTACCTGTGGGAAGGTGAGGTGTGAGAATCCATAATCCTGTGCAATTGGCTACTTCATGCCAGCAATATTCAAGGTTGCTTTGTTTAATTTCTCCATCATTTTAGGTCCTTATCTTGTTATTTTCCTTCTTTGTAGGACTTTGCCTCTCGGGCAAAACTGGCCATCCAGAACTTGGTGCAGAAAGTCGGATTTTTCGGCATCCTGGCATGCGCTTCCGTAAGTTCTCATCCAAAAAAATGTATTTAGCCTCTTGATCCTATTTCCATCCATGTGATTTCATCCCTTATAATGGTTTTCCTCGGTATTTTTCCTGTCAAATAGCTTCGGTCGTAGAAAGAAAAAGGAAGGTGCCTTGCATTGGAGTTTATCAGTTGTGGGGTCCTTGGCGCTCTCTGGGCTGGGCTGTTTTTCTTGCAGACATTTCATGGCCCAACTAAGTACCATCATCAGTGTAGAAGGGAGTGTGGTTTGCTCTCTGTTTATATACAGGTAGCTTGCCCTGTCAGTGTTGGGAGGGAGGTTTCTTGGTGGATCCTTGATTCAGCTATTCTCTTCTGTTGGGCTGTTGGTAGTTCCTGACTTACAAGGCAAGTCACTTGTATATAAACAGAGAGCTAACCCCATTCCCTTCTTCACTGATGATGTTACCTAGTTGGGCCATGAAATGTCTGCAAGAAAACAGCCAGACTCAGAGAGCACCAAGGACCCCGCAGTTCAAACCTGAGCTACAAATACTCTCTTCTATCAGTATTATTTATTTATTTATTTGTTTGTTTGTTTGTTTGTTTCCATTTCTATACCGCCCTTCTCCAAATAGGACTCAGGGCGGTGAACAGCCAGAGTAAAAAACAGAACATACAAAATTTAAAAACAGTTTAAAATAATTAAATATTTTGGCCGTAAATTAAAACAACCCAATTTAAAATCAATTTAAAATTTAACTCAAGCCAGCCCAGCTAGTTGAAATAAATAGGTTTTCAGGGCCCGACGAAAAATCCGGAGGTCTGTTATTGTACGTATCTCTGGGGGGAGGTTGTTCCAGAGGGTGGGCGCCGCCACAGAGAAGGCCCTCCCCCTGGGGGTCGCCAGCCAACATTGTCTGGCGGACGGCACCCTGAGGAGGCCCACTCTGTGCGAGCGAACTGGCCGGTGGGAGGCTATTGGTGGCAAATGAAGGCATGGGGGAAGGAGAAGGGAGAAATTGATTTGGTAAAAGCAGAATTATTGAGGTTGAGTTGATCCTGCAAAAACACGGGGAATGGAAGCTGATTCAGCAGGATTTGGTGGTTTTTTGGGTTGAGTTCTTGGATCTTTCTGCTTTTCCTGGCAACTGGGGATGACTGTCAGGTTTCTGACAGAGAAGAAGATGCAAATTAATTTGCTTCTTTGGTAGGGAATGAATTGCAAGCTCTTGTCTTCTTCTAGACTCGTGATGGCGAACCTATGACACACGTGCCAGAAGTGGGACGCAGAGCCCTCTCTGTGGGCATGTGCGCCAGCCAGTTGGTCTTCGCTGGCACTGGAGCACCAAAAAACAGCCCGAAAAACTACCAAAACCCCGACCTTTTTCAGGCCATTTTTCGGGCTGTTTTCAGGCCATTTTTCAAACTGTTTTTTAAAATGGCCCAGAAAACAGCTGGAAAATGGCGTGAAAAATGCCCAAAAAATAGGCTTGTGCATGCCAGCCAGCTGGTCTTCTGATTTGCGGCGCTCCAGCCAGTGGTGAAATCCAAATTTTTTTACTACCAGTTCAGTGAGCGTGACTTGGTGGGTGTGGTGTGGCTTGGTGGGTGTGGCAGGGGAAGGATACTGCAAAATCTCCATTCCCACCCCACTCCAGGAGAAGGTGGTATTTGCCAGTTCTCCAAACTGCTCAAAATTTCCGCTACCAGTTCTCCAGAACCTGCTGGATTTCACCCCTGGCTCCAGCTCATGCACACGCATTCTGGTTTGGGTACTCGGTGCCGAAAAGGTTCGCCATCAGTGTTCTAGAAGCTCAGAATTAGGGTCTCGGGGTCTTTGGGAGTGCCGTTTGCAATCTCCAGATGGTTCTCTCCCCATTACATTTACCATTCTTTCATGAGACCCCTTAAACTAGAGCAGGGGTGTCAAATTGGCGGCCCGCGGATGCGTCACATACAGGCCGCATCCACCCCAGCTCCATGAAGGGAAAAAGCATCACGCTACGTCACGTGACAGCAACGTGCCGCAGCGAGTTTGACACCCATGGTCTAGAGTCAATCATTGGCCAAGGTTATTCTCTTGAGTTTCACGGCCGAGAGGCAATTATTTATTGATTTTTCTCTGTATTTACATCTTGCCTTTTATTATTTTTACAAATAACTTAAGGTGGCAAACATACACAATACTCCTTCCTCCTATTTTCCTCACAACAATCCTGGAAGGTGGGTTGGGCTGAGATAGCGTAATTGGTCATCAGGCCAGCTTTCATGGCTAAGGCATGACTAAAACTCACCATCCCCTGGTGAATGACCCAGAGTCACCCAGCTGGCTTTCATAACTAAAGCAGGACTAGAACTCACAGTCTCCTGGTGCTTAACCGGCTTTCGCGGCTAAAGTGGGACTAGAACTCACAGTCTCCTAGTGCTTGGCCCAAAGTCATCCAGCCAGCTTTCATGGCTAATGCCGAATTTAAACTGACAGTTTCCTGATGATTGATCCAACTTCACCCAACTGAGCTTTCATCCCTAAAGCAGGACTAGAACTCACAGTCTCCTGGTGATTGGCCCCAAAGTCATCCACCCAACTTTCATGCCTAAAGCAGGACTAGAACTCACAATCTCCCAGTTTCTAGCCTGGTGCCTTAACCACTAGACCAAGTGGAGCACACATCCTAAAATTGCCAAGTTTGGACATCTCTGCTGTACAGGTAGTCCTCGGCATACAACAATTCATTTAGTGACCGATCAAAGTTACAACGACACTGAAAGAAGTGACTTATAACTGGTTTTCACAGTTACAACCAGTCTAGCAACCCCACAATCACGATCAAAATTCAGATGTTTGGCAACTGGTTCGTACTTACGACTTGTTCCAGCATCCCGGGGTCACGTGATCCCCTTTTGCGACCTTCCGACAAGCAAAGTCCTTGGGGTAGCCAGATTCGCTTAACAACCAGCTTGCTAACTTTATCAACAGCAGTGGTTCACTTAACGACTGTGGCAAGAAGTGTTGTAAAATGGGGGCAAAACTCACTTAACAAATGTCTCACTCAACAATAGAAATTTGGGGCTCAATTGTGGTCGTATGTTGAGGACTACCTGTATAGGACGCTTTCAGATCTGAAGAAAAAGTATGATATAAATCTAATAAGCCGCGGTGGCGCAGTGGTTAGAGTGCAGTACTGCAGGTTTTTTCTGCTGACTGCAATTTGGCAGTTCGAATCTCACCAGGCTCAAGGTTGACTCAGCCTTCCATCCTTCCGAGGTGGGTAAAATGAGGACCCAAATTGTTGGGGGCAAGATGCTGACTCTGTAAACCGCTTAGAGAGGGCTGTAAAAGCACTATGAAGCGGTATATAAATCTAACTGCTATTGCTAAGTGCTAATAAGCAGCAAATGTTGTGTTTCTGGCCCAAGTGACAAGCCGCTGAGAAAAAGGGTGGAACTCTTCATTTATCCTAAAACGGAGAGGTGTAATTTATTTCACTCGTGTTGAATGGGTTAGAGGGTTTTTTTTTCCCCTCCCCTTCCTGGAGAGGTTGTGCAATACCAAAGCCTCCGTGTGCTCGAATTTGAAAAGTGATTTGAGTGTTGAGCTGTCCCCAGCTTCCTCAAATCTTTTCAGTCCATTACAACATCCCCAAACTTAATCCTCGGTACATTTTGTGCTCTGGTGCAAATAAACACACGTCTGCTATTCTCCAGATTGTGCTTCCAGATCCCGTGAATGCATCATCATAAACCGGGATAAAAAATCATAATTGCCTGCCCCCTCCAACTCGGCCCCCGTCGGTCCAGTCCCACCAATCAATAAAAAGAAACGGAGGCATTTAAAAACTTCTGAAAAGTCGAAGTTCATGGAAAAGCAGCCTTTTCCTAGCCTCAGAAGTAGTGGAAAGGTTTTAATTTGCAAATGCTACCTCATCGGCTTACCGTCTCCACCTTTATTAACAAGTATATACAACTGGCGCATCCAAATTTTTCCGTGCTTATAGGAAGCAACCCGAGCTGGATTTTTTTTTTATTTTTATTTTTTAGCCACGAAAACCTGGACACTGAGCGCTGTATTGATTATTGACTGCTCTTGTTTGTTCTTCAAATTAATGTTTATTATTAGTGCAGTGAGGTTCGACCTATGCACGGAGAGATTCCACTTGGGAGTTATTTCCTTGCTATTTCAGAGACTAAAGACTATTCTCTTCTTTATGAATTACCTTTTTTTTAAAAAAAGCCTCTTTTAACCACTGTGGAAATATGGAATATGTATGTGTTAATCTGGACCGAGTCTGAGATGTTCTCTTGCAAACCTCGTCTAGACGAGGGATAAAAGAGTTAGGATTTTAAACACGGTGTACAAACCGTTTTAAACACACTCCCTTACTTTGTGGCAAGTTACTACTTTTATTTATTGTCTGTTTTTTGAGGAAAACTGACTGACCATTTTGTCGGTTTGTAGCATTTGTGGGCATTTTCTAAGTAGGCCTCAGGGGCGGGGGTGGGGGAATCTCCTTGCTCTGTGTGTAAATATTTTAAGCTCACCCAAGTGTTTATGTAACTTCGTTTTTCTCAATGGCCAGAAAATGTTTTTTTCCCAGTAGCGGCTTTAGAGTTTCGTATCTCAAATATTTATTTATTTATTTTATTTTATTTTTATTAAATTTATATGCCGCCCTCTTCCCGTAGGACTCGGGGCGGCGTACAGAATTAAAACATATAACAGTAAAAACCCTAAAAGCAGCCAATATAAAACCCCAAACAAAATAAAATCTCGTAAAATACCGTAACAACCTTCCCCATGCCAGGAAAAATGACTTTAGAAATAGAAGACTATTTTCGAAAGGAAATGCTGATCATCATCTCTTCAAACGTTAGAGATTGGACCACCATTTTCTCTGAAATGATGCACAGTTTCCTTTTTGAGCAGGGGGTTGGACTAGAAGACCTCCAAGGTCCCTTGTTATTCTGTTAGAAAAGGAAGCCACTTTTTTTTTTTTTTTGGTTTGTTTGTTTGTTTTTTTTCTTTCTGTTCCCCTTCATTTCGGCAGCACACATAGCAAATAAATGCCAGGTTTATTCTCCCCTTCCCCTCAGACACACTGTTCACCAGAGGTCCATTTTTGGAGACTGAGTCACTGGAACCAAAACACTTGTTGACGGGGGAGGGCAAGAGGTGGAGAATGTTTGATAAATGGCTCTAAAATGGCTGACTGTGGTTTCTGTGCATTTCTTATGGAAGACGTCGGTCGAGCTGTTTCTAATCTGGACTTTCAAAAAAAAAAAAAAAAACCCACCAGAGATGTGGGCAAGACCTTACTTCATCTGGGAGAGCGTCTAGCTGAGAGGTCTCCCTTGTTATGGGCTGTCACAGCAACGTTTTTTAAGCAGAATTTTCAGAAATACGAGAAAGGCGTTCGGAAAAAAGGGGTTAAAAACCCCCAGAGCCTCCGCTCAACCTACTCGGAGGTTCAGAAGTTCTCAAACTCGTGGTCTGAGGGAACCGTGGATGGTTTGAGGGCTCCGGCCTTACGGTTGCGCAGGCTGGTGATGGAAAACTCGCCACTATGCGGTCTTGCTTCATTTCTTTTCAATTGAAATAATGCGATGAATCCGGTCCAGATTCTCGACCGGGATGACAAAGCTGTGGTTTTTAATAAGAGACTGCCCGGTTTAAACCAACGTTTCTCAACTTTGGGCAAGTTTAAGTTTATGTGGACTTCAATTCCACATTGAAATATAGGAAATTCCATAGAAATATATAGAAATTCCACATAGGAGCTGAGGTGGTGCAGTGGTTAGAGTGCAGTACTGCAGCTACTTCAGCTGACTGCTAGTTCAGCAGATCAGCGGATCAAATCTCACCAGCTTAAGTTTGACTCAGCCTTCCATCCTTCCGAGGTGGGTAAAATGAGGACCCAGATTGTTAGGGGGCAATAAGCTATTTAGTATACTGTCTTTGGTGTAAGCCGCCCAGAGTCCTCGGAGAGTGGGCACCATAGAAATATGACTAATAAAATAATAAAATAAATTCCCAGAATTCCCCAGTTAGCAAGGTTCAACTCATGACCACCTTAAGACAACATCCATTTATTGCTTCGCAAGCAGCATATGATATTCTGCAGAAGATTGCCACTAGCCATGGAGGTTTTATTTACTGGGCTTTCCTAACCGCTAGTTCTTGATAGTCCTGTCTTGTTCTCAGAATAATTTTAAGAAGAGGTTGGACAACCGTTTGTCTGAAATGGCAACGGGTTTCCTGCTTGAGCAGGGGGTTGGACTAGAAGACCTCTAAAGTCCCTTCCAGCTCTATTATTCTGTCATTCTGTCAGGTAATCGTCGATTTATGCTCATTCACTTAGTGACCTTTTGAAGTGACAAAAAAAGTGGCTTATGACCAGTGGTGAAATCCATTTTTTTTTTACTACCGGTTCTGTGGGCGTGGCTTGGTGGGCGTGGCAGGAAAAGGATGCTGCAAAATCTCCATTCCCTCCCCATTCCTGGGGGAAAGATATTGCAAAATCTCCATTCCCACCCCACTCTGGGGGCAGCCAGAGGTGGTATTTGCCGATTCTCCGAACTACTCAAAATTTCCGCTACCGGTTCTCCAGAACCTGTCAGAACCTGTTGGATTTCACCCCTGTTTATGACCATTTCTCACACTTATGGCATACCTACGGTCACGTGATCAAAATTTGGACCCTTGGCAACTGATTCAGTGCAGTGTCCTGGGGTCATGCCCTTTTGCGACCTTCTGACAGGCAAAGTCATTGGGGAAGCCTGACTCACTTAACAACCGTGTTACTAACTTAACAATGGAAGCAATTCATTTAACAATGGAGGCAGGAAAGGTCATAAAATGGGGCAAAACTCGCTTAACAACTGTCTCACTTAGCAACAGAAATGTGGGGCTCATTTGCTGTCATAAATCGAGGACTACCTGCATTTATGAAAGCTGTTCCTGGAACGTTGTATGTGGAAATGTATTCTAATCCTGCTTCTCTTTCTCCTCCCAGATTCCCAATCCTCTCTTCGACTTGGCCGGGATAACATGCGGACATTTTCTGGTTCCCTTCTGGACATTCTTTGGAGCCACCTTGATTGGAAAAGCAATCATCAAAATGCATATCCAGGTAATTTACCTACCAGAACCGAGGCTTTCTACCTGCTTGTCAAGGTGGATGGAAACAATGTGTTCACACATCCACCCCCTTTGTCTATGGAGATTCTCAATCGTCCAGGTCACGGTTGTCCCAAAGGTAGTCTTCTGTCCCCCTTCCCCGCACAGGCAAACACACAACCAGTCACGCCTGCCAAGATTTTATTAAGCAATCAGACTAGAAACCCTTGCAGATAAGAGTTTTGGCAGTAAACTGCGAAATGCCAAGTCAGTTTTCACTCACAGTCAGCAAGAGAGAGTTTATCCTCAGTCCGGTTCCACGAAGCAGGAGTTAGCCACGGTCCAATCCAAAATATGCACAAGCCAGATTTCAGGTAACGCGATGTGACACTCAGGTTTTTAACTTTGACCGTCACAAAGCCTGAAGAGCAATCCCACCCACTTTTATTCCTTGTGGGGGCGTGGCTCAATGACTCAGCTCAATCTCTGGCCCTCCCACGCCTCTTCCATTGCTGCGCACGCTTCTCCCTCCGACGCTGCCTGGGATCAAGCCAGGATTCATCATCCTCGCTCCCTATCTGTTGTTGTTCCGATATGCTTTCCTCCTGGCATATCCCAGGCTGTTCTTCTTGGCCTTCGGATGGAACCTGAGGCTTTGCCAGAGAGGAGGGTCCTGGAGAGGGAGGCCTTATCAGTTCCTCCCCATCACCTTCTGAATCCTCTTCCTCTGTTAAGACAGGCTCGGGAGTCGGGGTCACAACAGGTAGCTTTTTCAAAAAGCAACTGAACTTTCTTGTTGTTGTTGGGTTTTTTTAGAATATAATTTTCTTCTTCTTTTCACTTCTCCTCCAAAAAGCTTCTTCTTCTTCTTTCTTCTTAGGGCCAGTCACTTACCCTCAGCCCTGGGAAGCAGGCAATGGCCAACCAGTTTTGAAAAACCTTGCCAAGAAAACAGCAGGGAATTATTTAGGCCAGGGGTGTCAAACTCAATTTCATTGAAGGCCACATCAGGGTGGTGTTTGACCTCGGGGGGGGGGGGTCGCATGGCCAGCTCATATCTGGGGCACCTGTGGTGGCCAAGTGCTAAGGGAGGACTTCCCTTCGATTCTCCCTCACTCTCATTATATCCTCCCTTCCATTCCCTTCTCTTCTCTTTTTTCTTCCCTCTTCATTCTCCTTTCTTCTTCCTTCCCCTCTTTCCTTATTTTTCCTTCCTTGCTCTCTTTCCTTCTTTTTCTTTGTCTTTCCTCTTTCCCTTTCTCCTCTCTTGTCTCTTCTTGCATGCTCAAATGCAAAAGGGGAAACATTTCTCCTTTAGTTTTGGTTTTAGTTTGTTTTGCTAGCCCTCTGCCCGCGAAAACAGAGATGCTCCGTTTTCGCAGGCAGAGGCACCACGGACTGGTCTTTTGCTGTTTCCAGGATAGATCTAGCATCCCTGCGGGCCGGACCTTGAGTTTGACACCCCTGATCTAGGCAGTCACCAGGGGGTCAGAGTGGAAAAAGCTTCTTGGACGAGAAACGAAACATATTCAAAGAAAAAAACGAAGAAAGTCTAATTGCCTTTTGGAGACATCTACTCCTCTTGTTTCCCAGGAATTACTGCTTCTTACAAGCTGCTGCTTCTTCTTCTTTTTTTAATTTTTTAATTTTTATTTCTTATAAACATGTTTATATGTACAGTCATTTCCATCATTTTTCATTCATCTTTTCTTTTAACTTTCATTTTTCATTTTTACTTTTTCGGGACTGCTCTTTTACCCTTTTCCTTTACTCCAACCTTTCTTCTTCTCTTCTCCTCCCCTTCTCTTCCTTCCTCTCTCTTCTCCTACTTCCTTCGTTCTTTCTCTCCTTCTCTTTCCTACTTCCCCTTCTCTTCCCCCACTCCTCCCTTCTTCCCCTCTTCTAACCTTCTCCTCTGATCCTCTTTCCCCTCCCTTTTCTTCCTATCCTTTTCCCTTTCTTCTTTCTCCTCTTCTCTTCTCTCCTCTCTCTCTACTCCTTCCCCTCTCTCCTGTTGTTTCCCTTTTCAGTTCAATCTAATGTGGTATTCGAGCAAGCCCCGATTTTCTAATTATCTTTATTCTCATTTCAATTTCTTATTCAATTTCAATTATTATTTATTTTTATTTCATTATTTGGGTACATTTTTATAATATCTCACTTTTTTCCCTTTTACCCCCCCCCCTTTCTCCTTTTACTTGACATCATCTGGGTATCTATTTTTCTAACTGTTTTCTCCCATGTATTCTCTATCTATTTTATTTCTATATCCTTATTCATATTTCTTTTCTAACCAATCATAAAATTTATCCCATGTCTTGAAATACATCGACTCCTCCTTATCTTCTATTCTCATTGTTAATCTATTCATTTCTGCACATTCTAAAATTTTCTTATTGGGAATTGTACCAGAGAAATATAGTAAAGAAGATACATATTTGATTATTCATATAATAACAGCGGCTAGAATTGTATTTGCACAAAACTGGAAAGCAGATAAAATCCCATTGGAAGGAGAAATTATAAAGAAAATTTTAGAATGTGCTTCTTACAAGCTTCAAGGCTTCCATAAACCCATCTAACACTGATTGCTTCATTCCTTGGCGAATATATTAACACCAAACATCAATTGGAATATGTCTGTGTTATCATAGCCAGGTTTCCAGCCTCCTGAGTGAGTGTCCTAGCTAAATGCAGGTAGTCCTCAATTTATGTCCATAATTGATCCTGGAATCATGGTCGTACGTCGTGCCATTGTTAAGCAGGTCACCATGCCCGATTTTACGACCTTTTTTCTGACGGTTGTTAAGTGAATGTCTAGTTTAATGAAAAGAAGGACTAGGGGTGACTAGGACAGTCTTCCAATATCTCAGGGGCTGCCCCAAAGAAGAGGGAGTCAAGCTATTCTCCAAAGCACCTGAGGGTAGGACAAGAAGCAATGGGTGGAAACTAATCAAGGAGAGAAGCAACTTAGAACTAAGGAGAAATTTCCTGACACTGAGAACAATTAACCAGTGGAACAACTTGCCTCCAGAAATTGTGGGTGCTTCTTCACTAGAGGTTTTTAAGAAGAGATTGGACAACAATTTGTCTGAAATGGTATAGGATTTCTTGCCTGAGCAGGGTGTTGGACCAAGTTCCCTTCCAATTCCGTTATTCTGAATCACGGTGGTCATTAAGCAAACCCCATGGTCATTAAGCAAATCAATTGTCTTCAATGGGCATACTTGTTTCTTTCACCAACAGATTTTTTTAAAAAAAATTATCACGGGTTCTTTCCCCAAACTTGGAAATCTCGTTCCTTCAAATTTGGGCTGGAGCATTTCCATTTCTGCAAAAGCCTCTCAGATATGCATAGCTGGCGATTATATTGGCGTATTACCTCTTAATCATCCCTTCTGCAGACTAAACATAGCCAGCTCCTTCGCAGGGAAACAGGCCCATTCTGTATACATTACCTGAGGAACATTTTTTTCTGGATTTAGGCGAGCTAACTTTGGCGGGGGGCGGGGGGTAGACAGACGATAAAGAAATCTCAGCCATTCATTGTCCAAACTTTGGTGGCTGGAAGAATTTGTTTAACCGGCAAGCGGTTGCAGGAAGGTGGGGGGGAAAAAAATGGGCCTGTTAAAAAAAAATAAAATAGAAATGTTTATTTTTAGATTCTGTACACATAGCTCATCGCAGCGTTAATCTCGGAAGACGCGTTTAGCCTGCCTTCTCTTACTATGACTTGTAAGATCAGGGGTAGCCAACTAGGCCAACTCTATGACCTATGGTTGTGATGGCGAACCTGTGGCATGCGTGCTCAAAGTGACACACAGAGCCGTGTCACCCAACACGTGCGGCCTTGCCTGTTTGCCTTCTGGGTTTCTGGTGTGCATGCACGCACGACACTCAGCTGTCCTTTGTGTGCACAGCAGTGACAAAAAGTGGTGTGCGCATGCGTGCTGTCCAGCTGATCGTCAGGCGCAGGCGCGCCAGAACCCGGAAGTTCGGCTTTTCCAGAGCACGATCCCTTGGTGCGCGCAGCAGTGCCAAAAACCAGCCTGTGCATGCGCGCCGGCCAGCTGATCGCTAGAACCCAGAAATTCGGCTTTTATGGAGTGCGGCCCCGACAAGCGTGCACGCATTGGTGCCATAAAGTCCTCCGGGAGTAGGGCGGTATACAAATATGATAGATAGATAGATAGATAGATAGATAGATAGATAGATAGATAGATGATAGATAGATAGATAGATAGATAGATAGATAGATAGATAGATAGATAGATAGATGATGGATGAATAGATAGGTAGATAGATATAGATAGATAGATATGGTAAATGATAGAGAGAGATTAGATAGATAAATAGATGATACAGATAGATAGATGATAGATAGATAGATAGATAGATAGATAGATAGATAGATAGATAGATAGATATGGTAGATGATAGAGAGATTAGATAGATAGACAGACAGACAGACAGAGACAGATAGATATAGATGATTGATAAATGATAGATAGATGATAGATAGATAGATAGATAGATAGATAGATAGATAGATAGATAGATAGATATGGTAGATGATAGAGAGATTAGATAGATAGATAGATAGATAGATAGATAGATAGATAGATAGATAGATAGATAGATAGATGATGGATGAATAGATAGGTAGATAGATAGATATAGATAGATAGATATGGTAAATGATAGAGAGAGATTAGATAGATGAGATAGATAGATAGATAGATAGATAGATAGATAGATAGATGATAGAGAGATTAGATAGATAGATAGATATAGATAGATAGATATGGTAAATGATAGAGAGAGATTAGATAGATGAGATAGATAGATAGATAGATAGATAGATAGATAGATAGATAGATAGATAGATAGATAGATATGGTAGATAGATATGGTAGATGATAGAGAGAGATTAGATAGATAGATAGATAGATAGATAGATAGATAGATAGATAGATAGATAAAATAAAGGTTCGCCATTCAATTCCCAGAATTCCTGAGCCAGCGTAGAAGGTTGCAAAAGGGGATCGATCACCTGACTCCGGGACACTGCAACCGTCATAAATATGAGTCAGTTGGCAAACCTCTGAATTTTGATCACATGACCGGGGGGGGAAATGCCGCAGTGGTCGTAAGTGTGAAAAGCATAAGTCACTTTTTTCAGTGCCGTTGTAACTTTGGTTACCAAACGAACTCTTGTATGTCTAGGACGGCCTGTATTTTTATCATGTTGGGGGGGACACAATGCTTTTTCAGGAAATGAGTTCCCCATTCACTCTGGACTTGATTTTGGGGTGCACTCTAAAAAGCCAAGGGGTTGAAATCCAGCAGGTTCTGACAGATTCTCGAGAACCGGTAGCAGAAATTTTGAGCGGTTCGGAGAACTGGCAAATACCATCTCTGGCTGGCCCCAGAGTGGGGTGGGAATGGAGATTTTGCAATATCCTTCCCCCAGGAGTGGGGAGGGAATGGAGATTTTGCAATGTCCTTCCCCCAGGAGTGGGGAGGGAATGGAGATTTTGCAATATCCTTCTCCCAGGAGTGGGGAGGGAATGGGGATTTTGCAGTATTCTTCCCCCAGGAGTGGGGAGGGAATGGAGATTTTGCAGTATTCTTCCCCCAGGAGTGGGGAGGGAATGGGAATTTTGCAATATCCTTCCCCCAGGACTGGGGAGGGAATGGGGATTTTGCAGTATTCTTCCCCTGCCACACCCACCAAGCCACGCGTACCAAGCTACCCCACGCCCACCAAGCCACGCCCACAGAACCGGTAGTAAAAAAAAATTGGATTTCACCACTGCAAGTGATTGTGACATAAAATAAGAGATTTCATAGTAGCTGCTTTCTGTTTGGCACGAGGAGTGAGGGATTTTGATTTTTGAATTTCCTACAGCTGGCTGAATTCTCTAAGATCCCCTGCTGGGTTAGGAAACAAGGCACGCTTGCGAAGATACAGAGTGTGAACGTTAGGGGTGCCGTACCACAATGTTCTTGAAAAAAAGAGACACACAGTTCCAGACTGGCTGAAAAATGAGAAACGAAGCCTTGGAATTATATGACAAAATACACCATTTAACCAATGTTGAATAGTCTGGGAACGTTCCCTCACTGTACCGCAAGTGGTATACATCACAATCAATTGACAGTTTTAAACAACAACAACTCCAGAACAGCTTGTCTTCCAAGAGTTATCTCAACAAAGCTGAACATTTTTGTCTGCTTATCCTCAGGGAATGCTATATATACCTCACCCTCTCCCCAACCCGGAGCCCTCCAGATACGTCGTACTGCGATTTTGAGAATTCCCCAAAATTGGCAAACTGTTGGCGGAAGTTACAGGCCGGAGGGAAACCAGGTTGGAGACCCCTGGTATTGGAGGAGTGTTATTTCAATTTTTTTTTTTTATTTGATTTATATGCCACCCTTCTCCAGAGACTCAGGGCGGCTTACAATGCGCTAAGCAATAGCCTTCATCCTTTTGTATATTTATACAAGGTCAGCTTATTGCCCCCACAATCCTGGTCCTCATTTTACCTACCTTAGAAAGGATGGAAGGCTGAGTCAACCTTGAGCCTGGTGAGATTTGAACTGGCAGTAATTGCAGGCAGCTGGTGTTAATAACAGTGCTTTAGTCTGCTGCGCCACCAGGGCTCTTTTTTTACAATGCAAGTAATCCTCGATTTATAACAGTTCATTTAGCGACCATTCAAAGTTACGACGAGATTGGACAAAGTCACTTCTGACCGCTTTTCATACTTAACGACCGTTGCAGCATTCCCTTGGTGACGTGATCAAAATTCAGATGCTTGGCACCTGACTCATATTTATGACGGTTGGGAGTGTCCCAGGGGTCATGTGTTCACCTTTTGAGGTGACCTAACAAGCAAAGCCAGATTCACCTAACAACCACGTCCCTAACTTAACTTCTACAGTGATTCACTTAACAACAGTGGCAAGAAAGGTCATAAAATGGGGCAAAACTCTGTTAACAAATGTCTCACTTAGAAACAGAAATTTGGGGCTCCATTGCGGTCGTAAATCAAGGACTACATGTGTTTCAATTTGCTATGTAGGGATTTTCTTGTAACATAGAGCTTAATTTAGAGATAGTTTGGTCTAGTGGTTAAGGTAAGCAAGCTGTGAGTTCATTTCCTGCCTTAGCCATGAAAGCCAGCTGGATGAGTTTGGGCCAAATACCAGGAGACTGTGAGTTATAGTTCTGTTTTAGGCATGAAAACTGGCTGAGTGACTTTGGGCCAATCACCAGGAGACACTGAGTTCTAGTTCTGCCTTAGGCATGAAAACCAGCTGGATGAGTTTGGGCCAATCACCAGGAGACTGTGAGTTCTAGTTCTGCTTTAGGCATGGAAGCCTGCTGAGTGACTTTGGGTCAGTCACCAGGAGACAGTGAGTTCTAGCCCTTTCATGAGTTACGGGCATGAAAGCTGACTCACTCTCAGCCCAACCCACCTCCCAGGTTTGTTGTGGAGAAAACAGGAGGAGGCAGGTGTGTTCGACATGTTCACTGCTGTCTGCTATTGGGTTGCCACTGTGGTCACATGATATTCATTTCCAATGTTCTTTGACAGTTTCACAATCTCTTGATCTTTTGGCATCCACTACCTGCCTGGGAGGGAGGGAGGGAGGGAGGGAGGGAGGGAGGGAGGGAGGGAGGGAGGAAGGAAGGATGATTTCTGATGCTTCCTTCCAGATTCTCACAAGGAAACAATGGGGAAGCCAGCAGGAAATCGGAAATCTTGCCTACCCTTGGTCATTCTTTATTTCTCTGTTTAAATAAGAAAATATTTCTGAAACAATAACCCAGTGGAGTACGCGTTGTCTAGAAAACCTCTATTTCTGTAGAATGTGAAGCCATATTTCTAGATTCCACTTACAGAAGAGTTGGAAAGAACATCAGCTGGCCGGTAGGGCTGCTGCTGGGTGACCTATGAAGGACCATCCAAAATCCAAGACATTGTTGGAGCAGAATCCTTCCTTGGCCTTCCTTGGCTTCCTTTCTCTGCCCAAAGAATAGACTAACCATGATTAGAGCTTAGAAAAAGGATGTGACCAAGAGAGGGAAATTTAAAGAATTGTGGTGTCGTTACGTGAACTTGGGAAAGGAACATCATCAGCACAAGAGCAATCGAAGAACTGAACAGGCACGCTGCATTGTTTCATTTTCCCCCTTTGAGCATTTGTCTGACGGTTGTGTGTCTTTTGTTGTTGTTCCTCCAGAAACTTTTTGTGATCATCACCTTCAGCAGACACATAGTGGAACAGATGGTCTCCTTAATTGGGTGAGTACAACAGATCTAATGTCACTGATGGTTGAAAACAGCTGTAACCTTATAGCTGTGTTCTTCAGTTAACAGTAACAGAGTTGGAAGGGACCTTGGAGGTCATGTAGTCCAACCCCCTGCTCACGCAGGAGACCTATACTAGGGATTCGAACCACCGAACTGCCGACCTTTCTGATCAACAAGCTCAGTGTCTTTAGCCACTGAGCCACCTAGTCAGGCTTCAACCTGGGCAACTTTAAGATGGATGGACTTCCAACTCCCAGAATTCCCCAGCCAGCATTTTTAAAAGCATTTCACAATTTTTTTTTAAATGGCACACTAATAGAGCAACACTCTCTGACTGAAGGTTGCCAGCTGTGATGACCAAGCTATGGGATATGGATTTGGGACAGGAGCTCAAGTGGTTTTGTATTTTTATTGAGCCTCAGTGCAGTTTTAGTTGGTCTTTTATTTGAATGAAGTTATCTCCTTTTTTAAAAAAATGTGTTCACTGCCCAGAGTGTCCTGGATGAATGGATGACCTTATAAGATGGAGAGAGGGAAAGAGATCAGATGGATGAGTGAATGGATGGATGGATGGACAGAGAAGGATGGATGGAGAAAGAGCTCGGATGGATGGATGGATGGATGGATGGATGGATGGATGGATGGATGTAGAGCTAGGATAGGTAGATAGGCAGAAAGGCTGGCAGACTGGATGGATGGAGAAAGAGATGGATGGAGAAGGGGATGGATGGAGAAAGGGATGGATGGATGGAGAGAGGGAGATCAGATGGATGACTGGATGGGTAGATGGACAGAGAAGGATGGATTGATGGTTGATGGATGTAGAGCTAGGATAGGTAGATAGGCAGGCTGGCTTGCAGACTGTATGGATGGATAAAGGGATGGATGGATCGATGGAGATAGAGAGATCAGATGGATGACTGGATGGGTGAATAGACAGAAGGATGGATGGAGAAAGAGCTCGGATGGATGGGTAAATGGATGATGGATGTAGAGCTAGGATAAGTAGATAGGCAGGCAGGCTGGCAGACTGGATGGATGGATAAATGGATGGAAGGATGGATGGATGGATGGATAAAAGGATGGATGGATGGATATAGAGAAAGAGATATCAGATGGATGGGTGGATGGACAAAGAAGGATGGATGGATGGATAAAGGGATGGGTGGATGGATAAAAGGATGGATGGATGGATGGAGATAGAGAAAGATATCAGATGGATGGGTGGATGGACAAAGAAGGATGGATGGAGAGACAGATGGATGGATGGATGGATGGATAAAACAAGCTTGAGTACGAAAGCTCTACAGTATCCCACATTCTATTTTTGCACCCCAGATCCTTCCCCCAATTGCTAAAAATTACAATTTCTCAGAAAACTAACTCCAACTTAGATAAAACTTTTTTAAAAAAAAAAAATCTTGAATCTCTCCCCTGAACTTGAAAATTGGGTGGGGGTGGGGGTGGGGGGAGGATGTTGCGCAGGGGAATCCGAAACTCCTCACTCTGTTGGTGCAGGCCTTTGCTTTTCCTGAATTCAGTCCACGGTATTCTTTTTTTTTTTTTTTTAAGAGGTGTAAAGCGTAGCCCATGGCCGTTGGAAGGCGGCTTCATCCCGATTAGGGGGTCAGTGTTTAAAAAAAAAAATAGCAGGGAGACTTCACAGCAGCAAAGTCAGTCCGAGGGCCATTCGCTGCTAATTTCAGTGGGATTTCCTGTTTTCCAATAAGTCACTCGAATTCAGTTTGTCCCTACAGGATGCTTGTCACGGCTGCTACCCCTTGAACTCTGCTAGAATTGGCTCAGCTGCGTGGTTTGGAGGCTTCAGTGAATCAGTGATTGAATACCGGTTAGGCAGGATCATATGGCTGAAATATAGAAAAAAAAGGGGGGGTTAAACGCGACTTTTTATATGGAATATTATGGGTAATGTCAAAAGAACTGTGCTCAGGAAAAGGGCTGTGCATACAGAGAGGGGAACATATTAGTAACTTGCTGTTTCATTAACAAAACCTGCTCAGTTATTCATGATTTGAATGTTCACATTGAAATATATATATATATATATATATATTTTCCCTTTGCTGCCCTAACAAGAATATCCATCTGTGCTAGGAAGTGAATCAGGCTTGAATTTATTGCTCTTTTCGGCAGGAAATGGAGCAAAGCTGTAGATAACACGAATGCAATTATTGTTTTTAAAACCTCTCTGAGCTGTCCTGTTGTTAAATGAAACAATGGCATCATTTTAAAATGTGTACGTCTATAAATGTTTTTGACCCTGGAGCAGCTGGGTGTGCTCTTAAATTAAACCATAAAGTACTCCTGAATGAATAATAACATGACACTCTGTCTGAAGCGTGTGTGTATTTTTAAAAAAAACATAATAGAAATTATCCTTACAGTCTTTGTTGTTTTCTGGCACAATTATCTTGGACCTGGTTCTTCAGAGTTCAGAGGAAGGTTGAAAGCCATGTCCATTAACTGTTTGCCTTGATTATGTGTCCGCATGTGTTTTTGGGTGTGGATGTATGGATGGTGTGTTTATAATCTTATTTCACCCATTTTTTAAAAAAAACTTTAAAAGGGAGTGGGCACTTAGAATAGAATAGAATAACAGAGTTGGAAGGGACCTTGGAGGTCTTCTAGTCCAACCCCCTGCTTAGGCAGGAAACCCTACACCATTTCAGACAAATGGTTATCCAACATTTTCTTAAAAACTTCCAGTGTTGGAGCATTTGCAACTTCTGGTGGCAAGTTGTTCCACTGATTAATTGTTCTCACTGTCAGGAAATTTCTCCTTAGTTCTAGGTTGCTTCTCTCCTTGATTAGTTTCCTCCCATTGCTTCTTCTCCTGCCTTCAGGTGCTTTGGAGAATAGTTTGACTCCCTCTTCTTTGTGGCAGCCCCTGAGATTTTGGAAGACTGCTATCATGTCTCCCCTAGTCCTTCTTTTCATCAAACTAGACATACCCAGTTCCTGCAATCGTTCTTCGTATGTTTTAGCCTCCAGTCCCCTAATCATCTTTGTTGCTCTTCTCTGCACTCTTTCTAGAGTCTCAACATCTTTTTTACATCGTGGCGATCAAAACTGAATGCAGTATTCCAGGTGTGGCCTTACCAAGATATATTTAAACAATTTATACATAAATGATAAATACTGCATCCAGTTTTGGTCACCACATCGCAAAAAAAGATGTTGAGACTTTGGAAAAAGTGCAAAGAAGAACAACTAAGATGATTAAGGGCCCGGAGACAAAAACATATGAAGAATAGGATTTGGGTATGGCCAGTTTAGAGAAAAGAAAGATGGGGGATGGGACAGGACATGATAGTGGTATTCCAGTATTCCACAAAGAAGAAGGGGTTAAATTATTTTCCAAAGCACCAGAGGGCAGGACAAGAAACAATGGTTGGAAACTAATCAAGGAGAGAAGCAACATGGAATGAAGGAGAAACTTCCTAACAGTGAGAACAATTAACCAGTGGAACAGCTTGCCACCAGAAGTTGTGGGTTCTTCATCACTGTAAGTTTTTAAGAAGAGACTGGACAGCCACTTGTCTGGAATGGTAGGGTGTCCTGCTTGAACAGGGGCTGGACTAGAAGACCTCCAAGGTCCCTTCCAGCTCTATTCTGATTAATTGATATTAACATTCAAATTCCTAAGGAAGGAACCAGTATATAATGGGATGGAATCTTCTCTATGGCTGTCTCTCGCTGTATCTCTTGCTCTCTCTTTACGTCTCTATGTCTGCCTGTCTTCTCACTGCAATTCCACAGAGCTTAATTCAATTTCTCTTTGCTCCAGGAGACTAACCTAAATTCCCACACTGGGCCTTTTGATTGTTGGTAGTTCCTTGATTTATAGGGTAAGCAACTTCTAACCCCTTCCTTCTGGCACTGATGACATTACATAGTTGGGTCATGAAAGGTCTGCAGGAAAAATCTGCAAGACTTTTAGCTCTACAATTTGGGATGAACACCTTTTGAATGGTGTGCGAGTAGGAATGGATTTCCAGATTGCAGACTACAGGAACCAGGAGCACTACTCCAGTGACCCCCGAGGACACAGATAAACCTCCAAGTGCTTCAAGGACCCTCTAAAAGGATGCAGATGACCAAGCTGTCTGCGAGGAGTATAAATCCTTCCATTCCCTACCATCCAATCAGAGCTGAAGAAGCTTCTTGGATGAGAAGCGAAACGTCTTCAAAGAAAAACCAGACAGTCCAGTTGCCTCTTGAAAAAAGCACCTTTGGCACAACCATGACATGGATGACTGAGAATTTCTATAGACTTTTAGCTATACAATTTGGAATGAACACCCTTTGAATGTGTGGGAGTAGGAATGTATTTCCAGAGGAAAAATTGCAGACTACAGGAACCAAGAACGCCACTCAGGTGACCTCCAAGGACACAGATAAACCTCCAAGTGCTGCAACGACCCTCTAAAATTGTGATGGCGAACCTATGGCATGCGTGGCACATGGGGCACGCAGTGCGCTCTCTGTGGGCACGCGAGCCGTCACCCCAGTTCAGCTTTGCCGTGCATGCGTGCGCGCCTCCCGTCAGCCAGCTGGTCGTCGGATCTCTGCCGCGCAGGGGGGCGGGACACATGCGCTGGGGCCACACACGCATTGCATTTGGGGGTTCAGGGACGCCTGCGGGCATTCACACACGTACATGTGCGCTTTGGGCACTCAGTCCAGAAAAGGTTAGCCATCCCTGCTCTAAAAGGATGCAAATGACCAGCTGTCTGCAAGGGATATAAATCCTTCCATTCCTCCACCCTCCAGTCAGAGCTGAAGAAGCTTCTTGGATGAGAAGCGAAACGTCTTCAAAGAAAAACTAGAAAGCACCTTGAAAAAGCACCTTTGGGACAACCATGACCTGGATGGCTGAGAATCTCTACAGACGTCTGCAAGAAAACCACCAAGATCAGAGAGCACCAAGAACTCCACACTTCTCTAATGTCAAGAAAAACTTCGTCACATACACCAAACCACGGTCACCATTCTTGCTTGCCTTCCTACCTGAGGTGTTGGGATTTCAAAGCCAACTTTAGAACTTAGCCCACCAACTAACTGCAGCGTTCTCAATGGCGGTGGGGTATTTTTTTTTTCCTCTGCTGTTTCTTGTTTTTGTTCAATGTATAGCCTGATGGAATTAATATCCATGATTTATACTCTTGGTATTTTCTAAGGCGGGAAATTTGTCTGAAGGATTCTTTGGGGATTTGAAATGTCTGGAAGTCGTTGCTCTTGAAGTATGTAAACGTGACATGGGAAGACACTTTCTACAAAAGAGCTGAGTTATCTAAATAACATTCTTGAAAGATTCAGTGCTGGAATAAATCTGCGGCTTGCTTATTTCTTTTTCTTTTTCTTTTTTTTTCCTCCCCCTGAAATCATCTCCGGAACTTTGGAATTAAACTTTGGTTGTTGTTGTTTCTTCCTTCTGCCAAATTAAATCAGCGCTCATTGATTAGATCTCGGTGCCAATGGCTCGCGTGGGCTGCTGCTCCTGTTGCAACATCAAATATTCTGCTGAGCGCGAGAGATTTTTCAAGCACGCAGACCTGGGGATGGAAAGCCAAGTAGCGTTTTCTCTCACAATTACTCATCGGCATTTGAACGGGGCTGTTAAGCATCTTTGCAAGAAAAGTGGGGGGGGAAAGAGTCTGCCGGATTCAGAAGTTTGTCAAACTCTTGATGTCAGACTTCAAAAATGTTCTCGGGAGGGAAGATTCTTGGAAAAATCCTCCTGTCTTTTTGACTTTTAATAATCAGAATTTCCTTTCTCTGCCCCTTCCCTCCCCCCCTCCAATCTCTAACACTATCTCATCCATTTCTCTCTGGAGCAGCCTAGAAAAAAAAACCATGTGTAACCATTACTAGAATCGCAGGAATTCCATCAGAATCAAAATGGCTTAAAACATAAACACTTTTCAGCAAAACCCTAATGTTACTGTAGAAATGCCATTAATTTCAATTAATAATAAAGGTAGGCTGAGCAGAATAGAATAGAATAGAATAGAATAGAATAGAATAGAATAGAATAGAATAGAATAGAATAGAATTCTTTATTGGCCAAGTGTGATTGGACACACAAGGAATTTGTCTTGCTCTCAATGTACATAAAAAGAAAAGATACGTTTGTCAAGACTCATAAGGTACAACACTTAATAATAGTCATAGGGTACAAAGAAGCAAGCAAATCATACTGAGAAACAATCAATAGAAATCGTGCTATGTAAATATGCTATGTATAATTAAGCATTTTAAATTTTCACTCTTCTCTCACACCTGGAAAGGATCTAAATTTAATTTAATTTAAGAGATCCAAGTACAAAGCCTGGAATTTATATATTAATTCAGTTTGTTGGCTTCTTTGTATGCTACCTTGATTGTTTTTATAAATCACTTATTTTTTTGCAGGATCCAATCTGGGTCAGTCACCGGAACCAGAGCCAGATTGGATCCTGCAACATTATCCTGGGACATATATATTCACCTTCATCTGTAACTTATTTTTATTTTTACAAATAAGTTTTACAAATAACATTACGAATTAAATCTATTTATTTAATTTATTTATCAATTCAGGTCAAATTGTATCAAGGCTGTTACAGTTACCGCAACGGAGAAAGCATTTATTTTTCCAGGTTTTGTTTGTTTATTGTAGCATGAATAGAAAAGTAAAACCATATTGACCCTGAGCAAAATAATTTATTAGAAGTCACCTTCTCCTTTAATTTAAGATGATTTATCCATTATTATAGACCTTGAGCTGGCCTAATAAAAGCATCTCCCTTTCACCAAGTCTGGAACCTCAATTTTTAAAAAAAATCTTAAAATCAGTCCACCAGCTAAATTAGAACACCTACAAAAATTACTCCTTTTGCACGACATTGCATGAAACAGAAGAAAATCAGAAATAATGAGTACTAACTTGCAACTATCTTCACAAGCTGTCCCGAGTCACCGTGGGTGAGTTGGGCAGTTAGATAAATTTTCTTAAATAAATGAATACATGTAGATTTAATTTAAATATAAGGAAATACTTAAATATAGGGGGGGGGGAACCCTGAGTGTAAGATTCACACAACAGTGGAATAATTTACCTACCACAGTTGGTAATCTCAGGTTTTTAAGAAGGGACTTCCTAACCATATCTCAGTGATGATTTTCCCATACATAGCAGAGAATTAGACAAAGTGATACGGTGTTAGGAAATTACGGTGTCTTCCAGCTTCTCAATTTTGGTAGACCTTCTACTCCTGTCTTATGAGCTGAAGACCTGGGCTCTTCCTTTCTTCAGGTGGGAAAATCCAAAAACGTGTCTAAATGCTACCGATTTTCACACAGACAGCAAGATCTTGCTCCTCCTGTGTCAAATTTTTGTTAAGATGTCATGGGAAGCAGCTGAGGGTATCCAGCTAAAAGAAGAAACAGTCATTTTTGAAGTTGTATTACGCCAAAGTAGACCTTTGTTTGGTTTCAGAAGGTGGATTTCTCCAGCCTGACCTGGAGAAGCTGAGATGTGAACTACAGCCTTTGCGGGTGAAGTTATGCTCCATCTCCAAAAAAAACAAAAAAAACAATTAAGTTTCTGGTCCTCATGATCCTATACATATAGAACCCATGGGCCCATCTACCATTTCCTTACCTGGAAATGCTGCAGCCTGGACCTTAAGAGTTTCTTCTGTAATGGAAAGAGAATCCCAACATTTTTTTCGGTGAACGCTTCTGACAGCCCTCGCTTCTCCAGAAGTCTGCCCGAATGCCGGAGAGGAAACTGAGATTAGAGAAATTCTTTTGTCTACTTTTAGAATTGATTTAGGGTTCCCAGACCACAAAGGATAGATCCTAATGTACCCTGCAGGCTTCTTTCGGGAAAATGGCTTTTCCAGATTTGGGATTTTCGCTTTCATGACCTTTCCAGATGTTAGAATTAGGCAAGCTGCATTTGCAAAAAAGCAAATGTACAAATCCCCTGTGTATTTTATTTCCTTGGCCAGACATAAAAATGTACTTCACTGCGCTCCCGTGCTGTTATTTTCTTTTGAAATACAAATTTTGAGTGTTTTCAGTACCAGCCATTCAAAATTAAAGATCACACAATAGTGAAGATTTGAATGCACTTTAGCTGCCACCCCAAACCTTGATTAACTCAAAACCTAGGAGATTCTCTCGCAAAATTTTACTGAATGGCATGATTTTTGTTCAAACGTTGCTGTTTTTTTAAAGCTAAGCTGGTATAATCAAGAATGCCTTTAAATTATACTGAATGGAGTGTTGGTTGGTTTTTAAAGTCAAGATAAGATCAACAAATATTCCTTTTTTGAACATTTTTTAATTTTTTTTTCAAGACAAGGTTAAAATACAAAATACAAAACTCCCCAAAAACAAAAAAATCCAAAAACCGCAAAAACAATCAGCATTAAAAAGGTACATAAAAAACACATTACACACATATTACCCCCTCTAATTGATTGCTGATTAATACATTACTACAACATTAGTTCCCACCCCTTGCAAAATGGGCCCTCTGAAAAAATTTTAAACTACTAAATCTATTTGCAAATTGTTGACCTCCCTTCTATATATACACCGTAATATTAGTGACAAATTTGTTAACAGGAAGAACAATAATAGTAAAACAAAACAAAATTGATATTTCAAAACTCTCTGTTAACAAACTGTTATCATAATCCAGTCGTAGAAAGTTTAATTATATTATTTTGGCTTTTTAAAAAAACTGAAGAAAAAAAATGTGCCATTCAGTACGATTTTAAGAAATCCTTCTTTTCTACCCTGGTACTTTTTTTCTCTCTGCTGCCCTGTAATTAATGTGCTTCCAATACTTAATTATTTAAAATGAAAATATTCCCTCTACAACCTTTTGAAATTTGTACTTGGAAGATCCTACTTTGACCAAGTATAACGTGATCTTAGGGAGAAGAGCAATATCTGAGAAAGGAGATTCACACTGAATTGACTTTAAAAGAAAGTTTGAAAATATAGAGGTAGTCCTCGACTTAGGACCACAATTGAGCCCAGAATTTCTGTTGTTAGGTGAAACATTTGTTAAGTGAGTTGTGCCCCATATTACGACCTTTCTTGCCCGAATTGTTAAGTGAATCACTGTAATTGATAAGTTAGTAACCGGGTTGTTAAGTGAATCTGGCTTCCCCACTGACTTTGCTTTTCCAAAGGTTGCAAAAGGTGGATCACAGGACCTTGGGACACAGCAACGGACATAAGTATGAACCAGTTGCCAAGCATCTGGATTTTGATCACATGATCATGGGGCTGCTACAAAGGTGGTAACTGTGAAAAATGGTCATAAGTCACTTTTTTCAGTGCCGTTGTAACTTTGAACGGTCACTAAATGAACGGTTGTAAGTTGAGGACTATCTGTATAGTGTGGTTGGGCTCATGTAGGCAACAGATTTAAAGCACAGATAGTCCTTGATTTACGACCACAATTGAGCCCAAAATTTCCGTTGCTAAGCAAGATGGTTAAGTGAGTTTTGCCCCATGTTACGACTTCCTTCCCCTCGTTGTTAAGAGAATCACTTACAGTTTATAACACGGTTGTAAAATGAGTCTGGCTTCCCCATTGACTTCGCTTGACAAAAGATAGTAAAAGATGATCACGTGACTCCTGGACACTGCAACCGTCATAAACATGAGTCAGTTGCCAAGCATCTGAATGTGAATCATATGACCGTGGGGCATGCTGCAACGGTCGTAAGTGTGAAAAAATGGTCATAAGTCTCTTTTTCAGTGCCGTTGTAACTTTGAGCTCACCACAACTTACATCTTTTCGGAAAATTTTGTTGGTTGGTAAAGGTGCTACTACCACATTCCTCCAGATCTGAAGGTTGAAACAGGGAGAGAGTTAACTGGATTGGTCTTACTTTACAGTTAGTATAACAAAAAATATCCTCTAAAGCAGGGGTCTCCAACTGTTGTGGCCCACCAGCGGCCAGCGAATCTGGCAGCAGATTCGGACAGTGAGGCGGTTGGGGAGGAACATAGGCCAGTCCTGGAGTCTGGGGAAGGCTCTGATGAGGGCTCTGCGTCAGAGGCAGAGAGAGGGCCAGGGCCATATGGCAGTTATCAGCTGCCTTCGGAGTCAGACATCAGTGAGGCAGACGAACAGCTGGAGCCTGTTCCCAGTATGCGCATGCACAGAACTGCCAGACGAAGGGAACAGCTAAAGAACGAGGGTCGACTTGGGAGTAAGGCCACAGGTGGACAGTGAACAGCCTCTCCCAGAGGGAATAAAAGAGGAGCGAAAGGGAAGGGGAGTTTGCAGGAGACAATTAGTTCATTCCTGCATTCTTACCAAGTATTGCCTCATCTGAAAGATATCAGCCTAGCCACTCTCCAAGCCTGATAAAGGTCGGTAATTGTGAACTATCTTGAAAGACTGTGGGAGAGGAAAGACTTTGCTGGAGAGGAATTCACTGTACATTAAATAAAAGGGGTTTATCGGGATGAGGACTCCGCTTCGTGTTGCTGGGGAAGCCTAGGTCAACGCCAACCTTGGCAACTTTTCGACTTGCGGACTTCAACTCCCAGAATTCCTCAGCCAGCGCATGCGCTGGCTGAGGAATTCTAGGAGTTGAAGTCCGCAAGTCGAAAAGTTGCCAAGTGTTCTGTCCCCGTCTCACACACGCACACAGACAGACAGACAGGGGTTAAATAAACTGGCAGACAACCAATTCTTCCGATAAGAGGCTTGGCAGCAACCCAGTAGCTGCTTGCCAAGAACTTTACTCATAAACAAAATACACACTGTTCAAGAATTGTCCAGTTCGTAAAATAAATCCAAGGCAGATAATGTCGTTTCCAAAGATGCAATGTGACTCGATAGTAGTTAGTTTTGTCCGTCACAGAGTCTGAATGGCTACCTCACCCCCTTTTATACCCTGTGGGGTGTGGTCCAGTGACTCAGCTTAATCTCTGGCACGCCTTTTCTTCTGTTGCGCGCGCTTATCTCTGCGACGCTGCCAAGGATCCAGCCAAGACTCATTTCCCTCATCACTGTCCACCTGTGGCTGCGTGGACGTGCGTGGCCCTGGCCCTATCTCTTGACCTTCGGCGGACACCGAAGGCATTGCCAGAGAGGAGGGTCCTGGAGAGGGAGGCCTTGCCAACTCCTCTCCTTCACTCTCGGAGTCCTCTCCTGCCGATGACACAGGCTCAGGTAACGGAGCCACAACACCAAGGTTGGAGACCCCTGCTTTAAAATATTGCACAGTGTGTTTCCTAAGCCTTTTCCTCTCTTAGTGCAGTCAACCATCTCTTCCCACAGAGTAAATCAGAAACCAGTGAAATTATAAGGGTTTTTTTTTGAGTCTTCTGCCTGGAAAGGTAATTGAACAGCAAGTGGAAAGAGAAAGTTTAAAAAAAGGAGAGAGAGAAGAAACATAGCTGTAAAAGAAACTCTAAACGAACTGGTGTTTTTTTTTTAAAAGCAGACCACAACTGCATAATAATGAGGGACTTCAGAGGATGAGGTCAAATGAGGGAAATTTCACCCACAAGGATTTAACCCAACTTTTGAATTGCCAACTACCAAGCACTTGGTCATGTGAAACAGGAAGCAGGAAATCAAAAATCTTCTTTATGACCAAGTTAAAGAGAGACCAGCAAAATTTACTGCGGGGTCCTTGGTGCTCTCTGAGCTTGATGGTTTTTCTTCCAGACGTTTCATTACCAAACTAGGTAATATCATCAGTGCAGGCCAGCGAATTTTTTTTTTGGGGGGGGTAATAAATTATTTTTATTTTTTGCGACAAAAACCTTTGTGTTGTTGGAATGGTTTATCTCAGGTGAGAACTAGCTAACGGAATAACAGATTTGGGAGGGACCTTGGAGGTCTTCCTGTCCAAGCCCCTTGTTCAAGCCAAAAGCCCTATACCTTTTCAGATAAATGGTTATCCAAATCTCTTCTTAAAAACCTCCAATCGATGGCGCACCCACAACTTCTGGAGGCAAGTCGTTCCACTGATTAATTTTTCTGTCAGGACATTTCTCCTTAGTTCTAGGTTGCTTCTTTCCTTGATTAGTTTCCATCCATTGCTTCTTGTCCTGCCTTCAGGGGCTTTGGAGCAGTGGTGAAATCCAATTTTTTTTTACTACCGGTTCTGTGGGAGTGGTGTGGCTTGGTGGGCGTGGCAGGAGAAGGATACTGCAAAATTCCCATTACCTTCTCACTCCTGGGGAAAAGATACTGCAAAATCTCCATTCCCATCCCACTCTGGGGCCAGCCAGAGGCGGTATTTGCAAGTTCTCCGAACTACTCAAAATTTCCGCTACCGGTTCTCCAGAACCTGCTGGATTTCACCCCTGCTTTGGAGAATAGGTTGACCCCCTCTTCTTTGTGGCAGCCCCTTAGAAATTAAAACATTGCTATCAAGTCAAGGACCAATCTTGGCTAGGAATGATATGGGCAAATACAGGAAGCGCCAAAATTTTAATTCCTTCAATTTTGAAAAGTGAGAACGGAAGGTGGTTTTTCTTTGATTCGGAAAAATTCACGTCTCAGGTTTTGACTCCGTAGTTCCTTGTGCCCTTTTTTTTCCCCTGCAATTTATTCAGAAAATTTATTTCTGCAATTTATTCAGAATTTGGGTCCCACCAAAATCTATTTTAGCTGATTCTGGATTTGTTCTGAATCACCCTGTAGATATTTTTGTTGTTGTTCTTGTTCTTGTTCTTTGACCTGTAAAAGATTGCAAATTGAGAAAAGGTGATTTTTTTTTTTCTTCAATGGTGGGAGATTTTTTTTTTTTTTAATCACTACAGGAAGCGACAGCTCATTCCAAGAAACACACCGGACGTTATTGCTGCTCGCGTGACAGCCTGGAGGGTGTATAAAAACAGAGGGTGGAGGAAGGCAGAGTTTCAAGGTTGGGCTGAGCCAGGTGGAAGGGTGTGTCGCCGGATGTGTGGGTGATAAGGAGAAAGTGAGGAGGAGGATGTTTGAGGAAGAACAGTGATGCTTTAATTCAGAGTTTCTCAACCTTAGGGACCTTAAAATGGGTGGACTTCAACTCCTTGAATTCTGGGAGTTGAAGTCCACCCATCTTAAGGTCCCCAAGATTGAGAAACATTGACTTAAATATTTCTGCTTTTCCCTGCTTCCTTGAGAAGTCTTTGTCCTGGACAAAGTCTTTGAGGAACATCTACCCAACTTGGTGTCCCTCAGCCCTAGCAATGCTCTTGTCTTCTACTTGTGTTCAGTCTCGCTTCAACTGAGATTATCTCAGAGCCCATACATGTCAGTTGTCATTCTTGCATGCCATTCCATACATGACATGGCTTGGAACCAGGTTATTTGAAGGACTGTGTGACATCTACCCAACCCACCAGAGTGGGGAGGCAAGGAATGTTACGGGTCCTCTTTCCTAAAGGAGTCCCTTTACTGGGACCGAGAAGAAGAGCCTTCTCTGTGGTGGCTCCCTCCCTGTGGAACATCATCCCTGCAGAGATAAGGTTGCTCCCCATTTTGACACTCTTTGTCAAGGCTCTGAAGACATGGTTCTGGCAACAGGCCTGGGGACCCCAGGGTGATAAGCCCATCAAATTGTTGTCAGCAGGGGAGTGGAGGTTTTGGTACTGAGGGAGGGACAGAGATAGAGAGATGGATGGGTGGATGGGTGAAATGCTCCCGGTTCGGACCAGATCGCCCAATCCGGTAGCGATGGCGGCAGGTGGTTCGGAGAACCAGTAGCAAAAATCCCTCTCTCTCCCCCCCCATGCCCAGCTGAGCCGTGCGATCATCAGAGGCTTTTTTTTTTTTTTACTTTTAAAAACATTTTTAGCCGAAGAGGTTGTAGAAAAAATGCTTTTAAAAGAAAAAGAAGCCTCTGATGATCAGGCAACTCAGCTGGGATCGTCAGAGCCTTTTAAAAGCATTTTTTAGCAACCTCTTCGGCTGAAGAGGTTGTAGAAAAAATGTTTTTAAAAGTAAAAAAAAAAGTTGGCCACGCCCATCCAGTCACATAATACCCCCCCACCAACCACTGGATGGATGGATGGATGGATGGATGGATGGTTGGATGGATGGATGGATGGATGGATGGATGGATGGATGGATAAGAGAGATAAAGGATGGATGGATGAATGGATGGATGGGTGGATTGATAAGAGAGATGATGGATGGATGGATGGATGGATGGATGGATGGATGGATGGATGGATGGATGGTTGGATGGATGGATGGATGGATGGATAAGAGAGATAAAGGATGGATGGATGAATGGATGGATGGGTGGATTGATAAGAGAGATGATGGATGGATGGATGGATGGATGGATGGATGGATGGATGGATGTAGAGCTAGGATAGGTAGATAGGTAGGCAGACAGGCTGGCAGACTGGGTGGATGGATAAAGAGATGGACGGATGGATGGACAGATGGGCGGATGGAGATAGAGAGAGAGATCAGATGGATGACTGGATGGGTAGATGAACAAAGAAGGATGGATGGAGAAAGAGCTAGATTGGATGGATGGATGGATGGATGGATGGATGGATGGATGGATGGATAAGAGATAATTGATAGATTGATAGATTCCTTGTAACAGTCTAGTTTGGTGAAACGATTCGTTCATTTGTCAATCACCAAAATGTTAGGAGGTCTAAGGACAGTCTCTGTGAAAGAATGGTCTCTCTGCCATTCCCAACACCACCCGCTTCTAAAATAGGGCTCCCCTATACCTGAGCTGCGAAGGACGACTGGATGGCCACCGGGAGACCCAGATTTATTTATTTTTTTTAGACACCCTTGCTTGTTCTACTCTTGTTTGCGTTTTCTTCTGGTGTGAAACTCGACGCCAAAGGCTCTAGGACTGAAAAGGGTGCATTGAGAGAGGGCGAAAACTGTGACTCAGTCTGAAATCACCCTTAAATACATGCTTATTTGGAAAGCCCGATTGTATAGTTTGCATAACATCCTCTGCGTTAAGGGCTCAGCTGCCATTCTGCTCCGCTACGTTTCTTCCTCCGAGGCAACCTGTTTCAATGAACCGCTTGTCTGAGTCTCCGGGTAGGTGGATGACTGGAGACCTGACTCATGGAGTTATCAAAGAACACAGCTTCAGGGTTGTGAGGTCAGCTCTCATGTGCTTCCCCCCCTCCCCAGAAAAACCCCCAGAAAAACCCCTAGGCCCGAGGGTGGGCAACGTACAACCGGCTACATGGCTTGCAGAGTCAAGTTGGAAACTGCCGGCGGGAAAAAAAGTGATGGGGGGAAGGCAGAGTTGGATGGCAAAGCCCAACTTCGCACAACTACCGTAAATTGTCTTGTTGGGTCCGATGGGCACGTCCGACCAAAGCAGCCTTTTCTTCTTGAACAACAATTATTGGTCTCCTTCCAAGATGCTCAATGCAAGACATGATGGCCCCTTGCTTGAGAGTAGTCAGAAAATCAATTTTTTGGTGCATTTTTGGAGTATTTTTTGAAAAAAAATGATTAGATCTAATCCTTCCTTCCTTCTCTTTGTTTTCTTTCTCCCTTCCTTCCCTTCCTTTAATTCCTTTCTCTCTCTCTCTCTCTCCCACCCTTCTTTCCTGTCTCTTTCCTTCTCTTTCTTTCCTGTCTGTGTGTCTCCCTTCCTCCTTCCTTCCTTTCCTTTCCTTTCCTTTCTTTCTCCCTCCCTCCCTCCCTCCCTCCCTCCCTCCCTCCCTTCTCTTTCTTTCCATTCTTTCCTGTCTTTTTCTTTCCTTCCTTCCTTCCTTTCTTTTCTTCCTTCCTTCCTTCCTTCCTTCCTAATTTTTATCCCATCTTTATTACTTGATAAATAACACAAGGCAAGAAACATACCAAATATTCCTCCCTCCTCCCTATTTTCCACCAAACAACCCTGTGAGGCAGGTTGGGCTAAGAGAGAGTGTGGGCCCTGGCTTTTTCATGCCCTAAGCTGGGACTAGAGTTCACCGTCTCCCAGTGATTGGCCCAAAGTCACCCAGCTGGCTTTCATGCCTCAGAGGCAGTACTAGAACTCACTGTCTCCTGGTTTCTAGGCCTACTACACCAATTAATCTCCCTGAGGAGAATTTTCTGCGTGATCATATTTGCCTGCTTTCTCTATCGTTGTAATACACTTTAATTTCTTTTTGCCTAGCAGGAAAAAAACTCCTAAAGGTGGGACACCTCCCTCCCCCCCAAACATTGGAATAAGATAGAGGGGTCATAATATTGGCCTTCTGATGCATCTGTGGCTCAGCTCTTGTCAGGGATCCTTATAGACACATTTAAATCTGTTTGGCAAGAGAGCTAAATGTGTTCAGTCTCTCTTTGGGTTCCTGAGGGGGAAAAAATGCCCCATAGCAAGCAATGGATTCGCTTAAGAACTCCAGCATTCACTTAATGGCCACTGCAAAAAAAAAAAAAAAGTTTGTAAAATCAAGGGCAGCCACATGGTGATCTGCTTGTGACCTTCACAACTTACGACCAAAAGTGTGGGCTTAATTACTGTTGTAAGTCAAGGACTACCTGTGCCTCCATTTCCTCTGTCCGGAATATGGAAAGAGCGATAATGTATTCCTTTCATTGTTTTTCTTTAAATGCTTCCTTATTTATAGGTAATGGGGGCTCCTGAGCCCCGACTTGAAAGGGGGATGATGGAGCAGAGGAAAGGAGGAGGAAGTTTTATAGGAAAGGCTAGCAAGAGGGGGGGAAAGATATTTGGAAGGAAGGAAGGAAGGAAGGAAGGAAGGAAGGAAGGAAGGAAGGAAGGAAGATAGATAGATAGATAGATAGATAGATAGATAGATAGATAGATAAATAGATATTCCAAAGGTGCTTTTTCAGGAGGCAACTGGACTTTTTTTCTTTTTTTCCTTTTGAAGATGTTTCACTTTTTATCCAGGAAGCTTCCTCAGCTCTGACAGGATAGTGGGGAATGAAAGAGAGAGAGAGAGGAGAGAGAAGAGAATCGATGGATGGATGGATGGAGAAAGAGAGAGAAAGAAAGAAAGAGAATGGATGGATGGAGAGAGAGAGAGAGAGGTACATGATAGATGGATTAGATAGATAAACAGATTAGATAGATGTTAGGTAGATAGGTAACACGTAAACGGAAAGAGACGTTAACACAGGCAGGAAAAGTGATGTGACCTGAGAGGAGAAATACCTTGGTAGGGCATCCACACCCTATCCTTATGTTTGGCATCCTCATGAGGACTAGTAACACCCTCTTTTAAATTTGCCACCTCAGATCTGTAGATTAAGCTAGACTTCATGACTGTACCCCACACCTCCTTCCTGAGCGCGTTGATCAAGCCTCCAAACACATTATGCCTTGCAAGGGAAGCAGAAAAAAGAAGGGAATTGGTGCGTTCCCGAGAGGGCAGAGCCGCGCTGGCTTGCAAATAGGCTTAACTGTTCTCGGGGTTTTTTAAAGCCGTGCTGTTGAACAACCTGGAGTTCGCCTCTGACTAAGACAAGGAAATCGGCTGTTTATTAACCCTGTGTGGTATTCTCCTAAAAACCAACCCAGTTGCTTAATAGAGAAGCACTCAGGGTTTTGTGAGTTTTAGCCCAAACCCTGCAAATCACACGTTAGCACAATTGCCATTCATCTCTTTAGAGACCAAACCTCACGTGGAATTACGGATTTATTTATTTTTTATTTGAGCTCTGCGGAGGTTCTTACCTGGGCTTTTTTTGCGGCGTGAAAAATATGAGGGTTCATGAGACGGCTGGCGCTCGGATCACCGAAAGGCAGTGGACGTGGGGCAAACATCATTTAGCGTGACTTTGTGTCCCAAATGTTTAATAATCTCTTAACTAACCAGCAGAGAATACATGGAAGAAAATTGCTTGTTGGTGGAGTGTGGAGTAAAAAGGGAAGATTTTATTCTTGTTTGCGGAGATGAATACCAATTCGAACAGGGGGGGCACACTGGGCAACTCTTTTTTATCTGTAGCCTACCTTGCTGTTTTGTTGTCGTGAGGAAAATAAGAAGAGAAATTATGTTTCTCTTATATATATATATATTTGTTTTCTGAGGTTTTCGCGGGTGTTTGTATGTAGGTCTTTGGTTATTCGGGTTTTCTCCCGCGTAAAATTGGAGGTGTCTTGGCAACGTTTCGACGAAGTCTCATTCGTCATCTTCAGGCTGATGTTTTCGGCTTCGTGCTTCTAGGAGCAATGTTCTAGGAGCAATTGCTCCTAGAAGCATGAAGCCGAAAACACCAGCCTGAAGATGACGAATGAGTCTTCGTCGAAACGTTGCCAAGACACCTCCAATTTTACGCAGGAGAAAACCCGAATAACCAAAGACCTACACACACACACACACACACACACACACACACACACACACACACACACATATATATATATATATATATATATATATATATATATATATATATATATATATATATATCGTCAGATGGCTGACGAAAGCTTAGTAAAATAAAATTTTAATTCTTTTAAAATTTTAAAATCTTAAATTCCGGAGTTCGCAGTATGTCTGCTTCTTTTTTTACTAATATACCTGGAACTCGTATTTTTAGAATAGTATGTGTGTGTGTGTGTGTGTATACACCCCTTACATATATATAAGGGGTGAGTTCTACTAACCTTTACTACCGGTTCGCAGCGGGTCCGCACACTCTTCTGCGATTGGGCAGAAGCTTCTATGCATGCGTAGAAGCGTTTTGGTGGGGTCGGTGGGCGGAGCCTCCTGCCAGTTTTACTATCGGTTCTATAGAACCGGTGCGAACCGGGGGCAACCCACCACTGATACATATAAATAATTAAGGCAGGATGTTTTTTTTTTTTTTAAAGAAAAATGTTGGTGAGGAAATGCAGAGCCTTGAGCTTGAATGAATGAATACCAGCAAATAAATAATACGATAATGATTTATGACATTTTGCTTTCAGAAGCAGAGAAGGCTTCGATTCCTCCCGATCTCCGGGAGAGAAATTGAAATGTGTACATACACAACCGTTGGTAGAGAACAGGTTGACTGGGACTTGAAAATAGTTTTCCTTTCGAAAGAGTTGTGTCCTTGGTGAAAGTGAAACGGGCCATTCTTTTCAAAGGTTGGAAAGTGTCCCTCACAATTTTTCAAATGTAGATTCTTAAGCCTTTTTGTGTGCGAAGGTAGAAACCGGGTCCCGAAGGACAGAGTGAAAAAAACACGTGGCATCCTGCATTCATCCCAGTGACAAAGCTTTGTGATGGAAAATAAAAGGATTTAGGAGAGTATGGAAGTTGTTTTTATTGTGATTTGTGTTTTTGAAAACCAATTTTTAATTGGAGCATAGATTTAATCACCATACTCTTAGAGTTCAAAAGTACAATTTTAAAAGAATGCCCCTTAAACTACAATTTTACTACTCCTTAAAGCACAAATGAAAGAAGTACAAAAAAAGGGGGCAAACTTGCATTTATTTGTATGCCCGTCTTTACAATTAGATATTACACTATTCAAACAATGTTTTAAAATTATTGCATTTCCAACAAATTACAATCCAAAGGATTTAAGTAGGCTATTTTGATTTTAGCAACTTATGCATCTGAAATCTGGGTTGCATTTATAGCCCCTAAGTTATACTTCAAGAAAAGATCAGAAAATAAAATCCAGGGTTATATCTGCAATACAAATGTTAAGGATTGTGATTTGGTACAATTATACCTCCATTCTATAGAATTAAACCTCATTTCTTGCTATTAAGAATATTATAGAGAGCTGAAATGTAAAAGTTTTCCCCTGAACTGTTGAGTCACAGTTGTGCTTTTCCTTAGAACTGTAGATTTGAGGACCCAATTTTATGTACATTTTTGCTTTGTCCACTTGTCTTAGAATAAGTCCTTGAATTAAATAAAACTTATTTTTCAGTTGAGTGCAGGTATATTTTCCTGCACTTCCCCTGAACTGCTTATTCTCAACACCAAAGTGATTTCTAATATCTGAACGTTATTTTCTATGCACAAATATTTTACTCGAAAATATCTGTGGGAATATATGCCACCAATGCAATTGATCTATGCCAATTTTCTTCTCTTATTTATATCGTAATCGCCTTCTTTTGAAATTGGAAAGAAATTTGGAGGACTTTGTTAAGCAATCGCATAATTTTCACCTCTTCAGCTATGTCTAACCAATAGATATGCAATTATGCATTTAATTCTTTAACTGGGCTCTGCATAATTAAAGGAAGTATGTAAGTTCAGAAAAAAAAGGAGAACTTACTATATCATTTCCAAGGTTGTTAACAAAAATGTCCCAAGGACCAAAAGCCAAGATATAGATTGTAAAAATGAAAAATTTCAATAAGATGCAAAAAAAAAAAAAATTCTCAGGGTGGAAGCTTTTTTAGACCCTGTATCTGTAAATCAGATAAAGGATTTGTAATTCACGTCTCCTGGATCCTCATTTCTAGGAAAACATCTTACCTTCTTAAGCTGGAAAATTAGCAAAAGTTGAGAATCATTTGTCCTGGTGGGTGGTTGATAGCTTCAGAAGTGAAGTCAAAAACCATATTGCCGTTTGGTTAAAACTTCATTCCCAAAATTGCTTCAACCCCCCCCCCCCAATATTTTTATATATCTAATTTTGAAAAGCCACTGGAAAACTGGAACTTCTTTTTTAAATAAGAACGCACAGCAGCACATGTTGATGTTCAATTCTTGGTGGTTAATTAAAAATGGTTAATTAAAATCAATTAAGCATTTGTTTAAAAATGGTTAATCAAATAGTTAATTAATGGAGAATCATGCCTAAAGGACTGCTGCTTTTAGACAATCTGTGATCTACAAAAAAAAAAATCTTGCCCAGCTATAGCATTATATAAATTAAATTAATATGCAGTCCTTTTGAAATATTTTTCCCCTCGGTAGTCATCCTTTCAAGGGAACGCAGCATTTAAGAAGTTCCATTTTCTGCCTTTGTAAAACTTTCTTTTTCAAGATCAGAAATGTGTTTTTTAATTTTCCTTTCACTACATAAGAGAAACACAATTATCTATGTACCTGTTTGCATGTTCTGAAACATCATTCCACACATGAGAAACAGGTATCGAAAGCTTTTTCCCTTAATTAATAATCCACAATTAGCATCAGAGGCCGGAAATAAAAACCACCCAATTAAGAAGAGAAAACTACAACTCTTTTAACATTATTTAAAGCTGTTTTTATTTTTCCCCTCTGGATGTTAAAAATAGCAAACTTTTCAGTAGTTAGCAGGGTTGAATAAATACATAAGCATTCCTTCAAGGTCCACGGCATAACTTATTAAAACCCTTGTACCGGTCGGCTGATTTGAAATATTGTTTTATGGCATGTTCGATTACCGGAAAGAGAGTTATAAAAAAGAGAAAATAAATAATAAAAAAAAGTGAATGGTTGATGCATAAGAAACAAGCCTTACCCCGATCTTGAATATTGGTTGGACTTTATTCTGCAGTTAAATTTCAATAGCAAATGGGTTTAAGCCCTTACAGAGATGAATAGTATTCGGCTACTCACTTAATACTCATAGTCTGGGCGTTTCTTATCTAAGATCTGCTGACTGTTTTTGAAGGTTTGAAGAGTTTTCCCTGGTCGGGCTTCTGTGTCATCTTTACTGAAATGCAGATTGGTCTGTAAAAGATGACTCGGTTGGCCAGGCAAGGCAATGGGGAGACTCATACCAGAAGGATGATGAGTTCTTAATTTTTAGGGAGGGAAGGGTGTCTATCAGGTGAGAGATTTTCGTAATGCGATATCACTCTTCTTTTTTATGATCTTTCTGCCGTTTTTGAAACGATCCTGTCGAAGAAAACCTGTGCTATAAATATTTGGGGATGGGTCTCTAATTTTCTCAGCAAGGATCACTTGCTATTCGCTATATTATCACGTTTTATTTTTTCAGGGTTAGGGTTTTTCAAGGATAAATTGGAGGCCAGGTTTTGGGATGGATACATATACCATGTTAGGACACATTCGTGGTCTTAAAATTTTCCAGTCAAGTAAAAGAACTGAATTTTGGAAGCCAGAAAGATGCTTTTTAATCTGCATATCTTCTTAAAAGAGTGAGGATATCATACATATCGAAATGAACAAAACCGATTTCTTCCCCATCCAAAAAATCTAAATCTCCAAGAAAGCCTAACCTTGGTTATGTTTTTTTAAAAAAAAAAAAAAACAGTAGTCCTTAAATTACAACTTCAATTCAGCCCAAAATTTCTGTTCTTAAGTGAGACATTTGTTAAGTTGAATTCTGCCCATTTTGCGGCCTTCCCTTGCCAGAGTTGTTAAGTGAATCACTGCAGTTGCTAGTAACATGGATTTTAAATGACTCTGGCGGCATTGGCTTTGCTTGTCAGAAGGCCGCAAAAGGGGAATCACATGACCCAGGGACACCGCAACCGTCATAAATATGAACCAGTGGCCAAGCATCCGAATTTTGATCATGTGACCACAGGGATGCTGTGACGGTCGTGTGAAAAACTGGTCCTAAGTCACTTTTTTCAATGCCAATGTAACTTCGAACGGTCACTAAATGAACTGTTGTAAATTGAGGACTACTTGTATAAGAAATAATTGCAAAATTGTTCAGGCTTGTTCACTCTTTTGGTTTTCTGTTGATTTAGTGCGCACATGCGCTGTTCAGACCTCGATGCACGTTGGACAAAAGAATGTTGTGAATTTATTTATTATGCTGCTGATTTTAGTGTCCAAAGCGAATCACAAAGGAAGCCATAATCTAATTTCATGGAGAACATTTTTTTTAATACTTTGTCCATTCCTGAGAAGACGAGTGGTTGGAAATTATTTCCCTGCCCCACAAATCCCCCTTTTAGGCTTTCGGCAATCCCCACCCCCCCAAAGTGCTATGTTTAGGGCAGGGGGGACCCAATGGAGACCCCCGTGAGATTCAGGAGATCGAGTTGGAATCAGCCAGGCCTTCTCGAGTGCAATTGCTGTGTCCGAGCAAGGAATCAGATTTCTGAGATCCCAATTTTTGGTTTTCACTGGCATTATTGCCTCTTCCAAATGTGTTGGATGACAGATTCAAAGGCCAAGATTCTTTGTAAAATCAATCACCTTTTTTTCCTTCTTTCTTTCTTTCTTTCTTTCTTTCTTTCTTTCTTTCTTTCTTTCTTTCTTTCTTTTTCCTTCTTTCCTTTGTTTCTCTGTCTTTCTCTTTCTTTATTTCCTTCCTTTCCTTCTTCTCTTTGTTTCTCTTTCCTTCTCTTTTTCTCTCCATCTCTTCCTTTTTCTCTTTCTTCCTTTCTATCTCTTATGTTCTTTCTTTTTCTTTCTCTTTTTCTCTCTGTCTCTTTCTTTCTCTCTCTCTCTCATGTTCTTTCTCTCCCCTTCCTTCCTTCCTTCCTTCCTTCCTTCCTTCCTTTCTTTCTTTCTATTTCTTATGTTCCCTTCCTTTCTTTCTTTCCTTCTTTCTTTCTTTCTCCCTCTCTCTCTCCCTCCTTTTTTCTCACTTTTTCCCTTTCTTCATCCCCAGCCAGTCCACAAAAGACTATCATTGGTGGCTTCTTCCATCTCTGACCCCCCCTCCCCCATTTTTTTCCAGCACCTTAAAGGGCCCATTGTCCATGCTGCTGGAGGGACCCTTTTCTTTGCTTTACGGGAGGGGGTCACAGACCCAGAATGATAGCTGCTTTGGCCTGATCCTGGCTTGGGCGTGGCAGGGAGCTGAATACGCTAGTAGAGGAAAACGCCCCCCCCACTCATCATCCTTCCAGAGGGTGTTAGGGATCACTGGTGGGGTGGGGGGTGGGGGGCTTCCAAAGTGGATTCATGCTTTTCCTTAGCTCCGGAAAGAAGGCAGCTCTCGGCCTGACTTTTCCCCCAAGCCCACCCCTCTCATTTGTGCCAAACCAGCATTTCTTTCTGTCTTAAGGAAACGTTGTAATCAGCACCCAGTTCCTCTGCAGCCTTAGCCAGCCAGGAAACACTGCGGCACAATTCAGAAGCCAAGATTCTTTGTTACTCAATCAACCTTTCTCTTTCTTTTTTCTTTTTTTCTTTCTTTCTTTCTTTCTTTCTTTTTCTTTCTTTCTTTCTTTCTTTCTCTGTCTCTTTCTTTCTTCCTATCTGTCTCTTTCTTTTTCTTTTTCTTTTTCTTTTTCTTTTTCTTTTATTCTTCCTTCCTTTCTCTCTTTCTCTTTCTTTCTTTCTCTTCCTTTCTTTCTCTCTCTTTTATTCTTCCTTCCTTCCTTTCTCTCTTTCTGTCTCTCTTTCTCTCTATCTGTCTATTTCTCTTTCTCTCTCTCTCTTTCTTTCTCTCTCTTTTATTCTTCCTTCCTTTCTCTCTTTTTCTTTCTTTCTCTTTCTTTTAGTCTTTCTCTCTTTCTATCTCTCTTTCTTTTTCTCTTTTATTCCTTCCTTCCTTTCTCTCTCTCTCTTTCTATCAGTCTCTTTCTCTTTCTTTTAGTTTCTTTTTCCTTTCTCTTTCTCTTTTTCATTTTTTCTCACTTTCTCTGTCTCTATCTCTTTCTCTTTTTTCTTTCTTCTTTCTTTTTCTTTCTCATTTTTTTTTATCGCTTTCTTCCTTTTCTTTTTCTTTTTCTTTTTTTTCATTGCCTGACTTTTGATGGGAGGTACCTTTCCTGCAGCTGGGGAATGCATTCTTTTCGGGATAAGGCCCTGGGGGCATGGGGTGTTGTGGGGAGGGAGGGATGACGCAGGAGTTGTCCTAATAAGGACTTGGTTTGGGCCAGTCCCGCCTCCTTTGGACTGGTCACCAGAGGGAGGCGGGCAGTTTCTGTTTTAAACGGGGCGACTGACACCAGCCAAGTCATTTCCTTGCTGATCGGTTCAAACCAGTTCTTACAGGAACCCTGCCTGGGTGATAAATGATGGGGACTTTTCTGAAGTCACCCAATGCCAACCGGCACCAGCCTGGCCCAGGGGGCTGCCCCACATCAGGAAGTTCCAGCCTGCAGCTTCAGACTTTTCCTCTCTGCGCCCAGCTGGGTTTTTTAAGCTCAACTTGCCAAAGCAATTTTTTTCCTCCATCTTTTTTGACTTTCTTTTCTTGGCTTGTTTTCTTTCTTCTTCTTCTTCTTTTTTTTATTTTCCCCCTTAATTTTATTTTTGACACCAGCTGGAAGAGACCCCCGCCCCTGCTCTTTTCTGTCTTCCAAGCCATTCCCTTCCCTTCCGCAAGGCTGATGTTTCTCCCTTTTTAGCTTTCATTGGGTAAGTTCCCTCTCCAATCATGTTTCTCTCTCTTTTTCCTCCCCCCCCTTTTCTTCCTCGTCTCCCCCTTCCCCAAATGTCTGCCCTCGCTCGCAAATTGGGTGGCCTTCCAACTCACCCATAGCTCCGTGCCCGGCATCGGGGCATCACTGCAAAAACCTTTTCAAGAACATTTGGAAGCTCAGCGGATCAAGCTGCACAGCAGAGCCAACGAGACCCCACAGGTAAGAAATCTCACCTTGTTTCCTTTTCTAAATGTCTTTTGGGTCACATTTTTCTCCCGTCCCCCTTTTTTGCTGGCATTAAGGAAAATAGCAAAAAAAAAAAAACTCTGAATAGGAAGCAACTAGCTAAAGTGGGTTTAAGAAATGACTGCATCGAGAATATTGTGAATAAAAATTGAGACATCGCTAGATAAAATAATCCGTAATTTCAATCCCGGGAAGATTCTTTAGCCATGTATTAGTTTGTCTGAAGAGTCTTTCCGTATTTCTTCCTTCCTGGCCCGTCCCACCTTAATTCATTTCTAAAAGCTCTGGCCTTTGAGAGGAAAAGCGAACCGGTCTTCGAGAACTATAGAAAAGTGTGGTTTTCATTCTTACTTTTTCCGTTCGCTGCTCACCGCCGCCCTCCCGCGTCTTGAAGGGAAACCTTGGAGTTGATAAGCTTTCCTCCCAAATCTCTCCCGTTTTTATTCCCCCTTCGGATGACCGACGCTAACTCTCCAAGTCCAATTTTATTAAATTGGTGCCTGAGGGGACGGAGCAGAACGGCAGGCTGTCCTCAAACTGGGACTTTCACCCAAGAGGGAATAAGAACCATGTCAGTTTTTCAGCAACTCCTGTCATCTAGAATAGAATAATGGAAGGGACCTTGGAGGTCTTCTAGTCCAACCCCCTAATTAGGCAGGATACCCTATACCAGGCGTCTCCAACCTTGGCAACTTTAAGACTTGTGGACTTCAACTCCCAGCAGCAAAGCTGGGAGTCGAAGTCCACAAGTCTTAAAGTTGCCAAGGTTGGAGACGCCTGCCCTATAGCATTTCAGACAAATGGCTGTCCAGTCTCTTCTTAAAATCCTCCAATGTTGGAGCATTCACAACTTCTGGTGGCAAGTTGTTCCACTGGTTAATTGTTCTCACTGTCAGGAAATTTCTCCTTAGTTCTAAGTTGCTTCTCTCCTTGATTAGTTTCTACCCATTGCTTCTTGTCCTGCCCTCAGGTGCTTTGGAGAATAGCTTGACCCCCTCTTCTTTGTGGCAACCCCTCAAATATTGGAAGACTACTATCATATAACACACACACCAGTCCTTCTTATGCAGACTTAGTCATTGATCAATTATAGAAGCAGTTTTACAGACTCGTTCTCCTTAGGAGTGCTCCACTTAAAAGCATCTGAGCTGCCGGGAGCCCCACTGCCAGGTTAAACTGTCTGGATGAATTATTCAGTCTTGTGTGTGTGAGACACTTTCTGATAACTCCCACGTTATTCTTGAGAAACTGAGTAGGCCAGAGCAACTTCCTGGAAGGATGCTGACCCACATATTACTCATCTTCCCACGAAAGGCCACTTAATTCTTTCCAGTAATAGAACTGGTCACCGGTCAGCTGCCTCCTGAGTTGCCTGTTATTGCTAAAAAGTTCTACCACCCAACCAAGCCTTGTAACGGGAGTTTCTGTTGAACCCGGAATCTTCTGCGCGGCCCTAGGAGGGAACATGGACTCAGCCACCCCGAAGAGCTTCGCAACCTCGCTTTGCTGCCCAACAAACCTAGGTTAGAAAGTGGTAGAAGCCGTCTACCTCCCATCAGCCTACAACTCAAGATAGTCCTTGACTTACAACAGCTAATTTAGTGACCATTCAAAGCTACCACGGCACTGAGAAGCGTGACTTAAGACCATTTTTCACCCCGTGGCCAGGTGATCCAAATTCAGACGCTTGGCAACTGACTCATATTTATGACGGTTGCAATGTCCCGTGATCCCCTTTTGTGACCTTCCGACAAGCAAAGTCAATGGGGGAAGACGGATTCGCTTAACAACCATGCCACTTATTTCACCACGGCAGTGATTCGCTTAACAACTGTGGCAAGAAAGTTGGTGGGGAAGCCAAATTCACTTAACAACCGTGCCACTTATTTCACCACTGCAGCGATTCAGCGATTTCACTGCAGCGAAAGTTCGTAAAATGGGACAAAATTCACTCCATAAAACGTCTTGCATAGCGACAGAAATGTTGGGCTCAATTGTGGTCGTAAGTCGAGGACGACCCATATTTTTGTAGCACGCATGACCCTAATATTCTTTTCTCTCTCTCTCTCTCTCTCTTCCTTCCTCTTGTCCTCTTTTTCTGCAGGGTGAAAACTGGCTCTCCTGGACGTTTGAGAAATTGGTTATAATTATGGTGTGCTATTTTGTCTTGTCCATTATTAACTCCATGGCCCAAAGTTACGACAAGCGTCTCCAGCAACGCACGAACTCCGAGAGGAAAGCGAAATGAGCTGGATCAGGAGAGGGAGGGATGGATGGATTTCCCCCCCCAACTTCCACTGGAATAACCAGCCTTGCATTTAATAATAATCATCATCATCATTTGCAAAGGAGGGACAGGGTTATGAAGGGGTGGGGGGGCGGGTAAGGGTGGTCTCTTTGGTTTAATTAACTCTCCCATTAGTCATGGTTCCCACGGGCCACCATCTCTACGTTAAAGGTAACGGATGCACCCTTGTTTCAATGTACATTAATTAATTTGTTTTAACATAGGTGCTTTCCTCCCCTTCCAAATTCACTCCATGGCTGGGTTAGGGTTGGGGTGGGGTTTTTTCCCCCTCCCCTCTTGCTTCCCCCCCCCCCTCATTTTTAAAGAAAAGATCCCGGCCTTCCAGAACTTTTTAGGGCTACTGTCCATCCATGACATTTAAAGTTCAGGTGTCTCCCCGATGGGTGCAAACCATCTTCATCTATAACCTGACTGATCTTAAGATTTACTAGCAGCGGGCGTGGCCCTTCTGATGAACATCTGGAAATTCCCCCATGTCCGTGTTCACGGAAAGGGTGGGGAGAGCTCTTCATTTTTCTTTTTCCTTGGGCCTGTTTAGAAGGGCATTAAATCAACACCCTCTCAGATCATTCCAGACTTCCCCGTTTGGGTCTTTTAAAACTGTCCTCAGTTCTTCCCCCTTTTTTTTTTTTTTTTGTGTCTGTGTGTTCCGGTTAAATCCTCCCCTCCCCTCCCTATTTTTTATTTTAGTTCCTTTGCACAATCTTTCAACAACCCTCACCCCGTTGTGGACGAATGCTTGCTCTGATCCTTTGAGAGTTCTCGCTTCTTGGATTTTCCCCCCGAGAACTCTGCTCAGATCAAGGAACTAGACAGGGTGGGATTTTTTTTTTTTAATTTCTTTTTCGATGCTGTTCAGCTATTTTTATTTATTTAACTGACCCGGTAGCCCCGATACCTGGAGTTATCCTTGTGTTGGATTTTACAAAAAATGGTTAACTCTCGCAGTGTTTCCAGAGCGCTGTGAAATGCCACCAGGAAGTTGGTTTGTAAGGTGCAGGAAAGGTTAACTGGAATAAACAACATGCAAAGATAGCTTCACGGTGCCTCTTTTTGTTAAAAAGTGGGTGGGGGGGGGAGGAGGAGGAAAGGCTTTGGTTATAAAACAGTTCCTTTGCTTCGTTTTGAGTGCTTGCACCTCAGGAAGTTTGGAGAGGACGGCCTGCATCTAAAGGACCACCAATTCAAAGGAGGACACTTCCTGTGTTCCTGAAAAGGAGGTGATCTTCATTTCCAAAGATGGTTGGGCCTGTTTGGGCATATGGGTTCCTGATGCATGGAGAAAGATTCCTGGCAGGGTGATGTGGGGCGACGCCTCCTTTTTATCGGCTTCGTAACTTTCTCCTCCTGTCTTTAAGACAAGTCACCTGCTCTGTCCCAACCCGTAGAACATCTGAAGAACCTCTTGTTTGCTGAAAAACATCTTCAGAGGTTTGGCGGGACAGAAATGGACCTGACGGTAGTGCCTGGTAGAAGTTCCATTTTTCTTTCTAAGGGGGTTCTTAGCTTTGGCTCATCAGAAGTCAGTTGATTTTAGCGGATGCTTGCTCTCGCCCAATTCTATTTTACGTTGCCTTATGCGTGGTCATCAGACCAGTTGGGTTTCTGGCAGATTGTCCCCTGTTTTGTTCAAGCGAGTGGTATGTCTCCCACCTTCTCCCACTTGTGTGCCCCTCCCCCACCCTCCCGTCTGCCTTCCTGTCTAGCATTGTGACACCTCCTTGGCGCGTACCTTTCTGTCGGATAGCTTATCAGACTGATGTTGACTGTTGGATGTCATGGCAACAACAGTCGGTAGGCTGTCTGACATTTTGGTATCTTTCATCTCGACTGTGTCCATCCATCCATCCATCCATCCATCCATCATCTCCAACCTGTTTGTCCAGCCTGCGGGGGCTGCCTTGACATTTTTTTTAAAAAAAAGAAGTGGACATCCTTGGATATCTCAAACCCTCGTGTGCCCTTCGGGTTGGACGTCTTGAGATACATTGGGAGCCATGTCACTCGAGGTCTTTTCGGCAGGTATGTTTCCAGAGGGCGAAAGACGGTGGGGATGGAATAAGATGTCCTCAGACACGGTTGAGCAGGAAAAAAAGGACGTCCAGTAATATTTAGGGGCTGGAGGAGACATTTGTCAGTAAATTAAATCCAGATTCCTTCAAACTTCTCTCAGCTATGCAAAATGGTGCTTGGGACCTTCTCACTTCCTCTATCTACCCTTTGCAAGATTTCCTGAGCAATGCATGGTCTTCCAGAGGAAACCATAGAAAAGGGAAAAAAAGGGTTTCACAGCATTTCATAGTCATCCATCTTGGCTTGAGAATTCAGGCAGGTTTGAGAAGGAAAGCAGTTTTTCTGCACCGGAAGGATTTTCATGCAAGTCAGCTCTACACTCTAGTACAGGGGTCTCCAACCTTGGCAACTTTAAGCCTGGCGGACTTCAACTCCCAGAATTCCTGGCTGGGGAATTCTGGGAGTTGAAGTCCGCCAGGCTTAAAGTCGCCAAGGTTGGAGACCCCTGGTCTAGTAAACCCCTGGAAGAATTTCAGTCCTCCAATTTTTGATCTGGCCTTCCCATAGAACAGTGTTTCTCAACCTTGGCAGCTTGAAGATGGGTGGACTTCAACTCCCAGAATTCCCCAGCCAGCCAGGGAAGAATTCTGGGAGTTGAAGTCCACCCTCTTCAGTTTGAGACTATACACGACCGTAAGCTCTTCAGCCTACAAACCCACAATATCAGTACAGGTAGTCCTCAGCTTACAACCACAATTGAGCCCAAAACTCCCCATTGCTAAGCGAGACAGTTGTTAAGTGAGTTTGGCCCCCGTTTGATGACCTTTCTCGGCACCGTTGTTAAATGAATCGCTGCCGCTGTTAAATTAGTCACCACGGTTGTTAAATTAATCTGGCTTCCCTGTTGACTTTGGCTTTTTAGAAGGTCGCAAAAGGGGATCACAGGACCTCAAGACACGGCAACCGTCATAAATATGAGACAGTTTGCCAAAGTGTCTAAATTTTGATCACAGGGGATGGGGATACTACAGTGGTTGTGTCATAAATCCTTTTTTTCAGTGCTGTTGTAATGTCCAGTGGTCACTAAACAAATGGTTGTAAGTTGAGGACTAACCTGTATATGTTAAAAGTAGCCATGGATCTTCTGTGTTTCCTACTCAGCCAAAACCCAACAGTCTTTTGAAGAATTGTGCATACACAATTGTAAAAAATAGGATGTAAAAGTAGGAAACAACACTTGAATCCATGGTATAAGTACATGTCATACTCCCCAAATTTAAAACTTCTTCCATTCTCAAGTTTGCTCACTCTTTCTTTAATCTGCCTGGATTGCCTTGAGCCGTCAGTTTCTGACATATTTTCATTTTTTGTTAAATGCCGAAGTATCTGTGGCCCATAAAAGATTTTTCATTAAAGGCCAAGTAGCAGAATACTTAACCGAATAGACACTGGAAGTTCAGTAATGGTTTGCATTTTCTTCCAGACTGCTTATTAATTGCTGAAAGTAAATGTTTACCGCCCTGATTTATGGTCCTGGAAATGCCATGCTGGCTGTGGATGATGGAGATTGTGGAGAGCAGAGGGTGTTGGGTAAGAATTGTACAGCACAAGCCAATGCCATCTTGGAACAAAACCACATGAAACTGTGGCTGAAGGGAAGAGGAATAGCTAATAATTTTTATTATTAGCTATCCATCTTCGTTTTCCCAATTTTATCAACCTGCACCCCCATACTTTAAAAAGTACAGAAGTGATGATTTAGAGTACCGCCGTCTTTAAAAAAACAATTCACTTTAATCAACCTTGGAACAATTCGATGTTTGTGGGTAGCTAAATCTGTATTTATAGAAATAGTTTTCCCTGTGAGTGTTGGGGTTTTACTGCTTTTCTATGCTGGTCGATGTGCCTCTTTCCAATTAAATGAGCCAGAATACACGGGATGAAGAAGTAGAATGCTTCTGGGTGACTCAGCAAAAATGTAGAGGATCTGTAGAACTATATCATCATGCAAATAAAAAAATGCCTTTGCTGGTGGATCAAATAAAACGAAATAAATTGCACATTTGTGGTAACGAAGTAACTTATTTCCAAAGTATTCTGATTCCGTCTTAAGAATTTCTCTCTCTCTCTCTGAGTCTTCTGTTCGGTCATTCACGCTACTCTATCGGTTTTTTGCAGTTATCTCATTTTTAAGGGCTCACTTCTGTAAATTACAGTGATTAGCACACAGATAAAAGAACACAGAGTGCTACTGGTGAAAAAAAAATAAATCATTAAAACAAGAGTTCATTGACACCGCCCTCTAAGCCAGCCCTGTACTGTAGGGCAAAAAAGGGCAAAGTCAATTTTAGGCTGCCAACGATGGAAAGATGGTTTCCAGACCGCCAGAAGTTCTTTATCCAATTTATTTTCCTTGAATGAGTCCTCGGCAAACTTGGAAGGGCAATAAAAAACCATGATAATTGGGGTTTTTTTCCCCCTTGTTCCAATGACAAATTGTGGTCTTCACCTACAAGGAAGCAGATTCTGATAGATTTCTGAGGGGAAAAAATGTTCTGGGACAAAGAATGATTTGACAGAACATAGAATCCTAGGGCCTGGAAGGGACTCTGGAGGTCTTCTAGTCTAACCCCCCTTTTCAGGGCAGGATACATAACATCATCTCTTTTTGAAAACCTCCAGTGATAGAGCAGCCACAATTTTTGGAGGGAAAACTGTCCCACTGATTAATGGTTCCCACTGTTGGCCACTATTGCAAAATTGTTCTCACTGTCCAGAAATTTCTTCTTAATTCTGGGTTGGTTCTCATTTTGATAAGCTTCCACCCTTCTTGTCCTACCCTCTGGTGCTTTGGGGCAGGGGTCTCCAACCTGGGCAACTTTTAAGACTTGTGGACTTCAACTCCCAGAGTTCCTCAGCCAGCTGGCTGAGGAACTCTGGGAGTTGAAGTCCACAAGTCTTAAAAGTTGCCCAGGTTGGAGACCCCTGCTTTGGAGAAGAGCTTGACCCCCCTCTTCTCTCTGACAGCCCCTCAAATACCAGAATAGTAGAATCAGGGACCCTGAGAAGGGCCAAGTTATCCTCCTCTGGAAGTCTCCCAAGCAGAGACTGAGTGGACTCTGTATTTGGGCATTTCTGCCCTGAGCAGGGTTAGTCTGGAGGACCTCAAGGCCTCTTCCAATTTCAGAACTTCTTGTTACTCGACTTAGAAACGAACTGGTCCTCGGTGTACAAAAAAAGGCTTTTACAAATCTCAGTCCCGACTTCCAGGAAACCAAGCAAAAGAAATGGCAACGAGAAACTGGACAAAAGGCAGTTGCTTACGAAGAGACCCGAAAGGGTTTCATTTTTAATACGTTTTTGAAACTCGCCCAACGCGCATCGGAAGCCACTTCTGCAATTTTCAAATTTCCCCTTACGCAAGCAACCAACTTTCATGCTCAGACCAGAAGTAGCTGACCTCTGGGCTTAATGGTTAGATATTTGGGGGGGGGGGGGAACCTGAGTTTATTTCTCTGCTGACTTGAGAATGCCTAGGTGGGTGGAACGGAGAGCCAGCTCGGTCCAGTGATGGAGGCACCATGCAAAAACCAGGAGACTGTGAGTTATAGTCTTGCCTTAGGATAGTTAGGATAGGATTAGGATTCTTAGGATAGAATAGTCAAGCTCTTCTCCAAAGCATCTAAGGGCAGGACAAGAAGCAACAGGTGGAAACTAATCAAGGAGAGAAGCAACTTGGAACTAAGGAGAAATTTCCTGACAGTTAGGACAATTAATCAGCGGAACAACTTGCCTCCAGAAGTTGTAAATGCTCCAACACTGGAAGCTTTTTAAGAAGCGGTTGGATACCCTTTTACTTGCTCTTCTTCCAATTCAATACTGAGCAAAAAGTTATAAATTTTTTAAATTATTTTATCCTCTGTTCCCATGAGTATCCTATCGAGATCTGTCATTTCTAAATAGAAACCATATAATTTTGCACCTTTTTCATATCTTGTTTGTATTTGCATATACATATACCAATCCATCACAATCCCTTGTTCTATCAATTCTTGTTTCCCTTTCAATTCCCCTTTGTCCATAAGTAAAGCTTTATATCTAAAAATATTTTTTAAATTAACCACATTTGGGTGTATTAGTGCTTCCATTATTGATAACCATGTTGGAATTTTCACATAATATTTATCTCTGATCTTCTCCCATACTGATAATAATGCATTTCTTACACAATGTCTATGGAAATACATATGTATCTTACTTCTACCATACCATAAAAAAGCATGCCATCCCAGTTTTAAATCATGCCCTTCCAAAGTTAATAGTCTTCTATTTCTTAATTCTACCCATTCTTTCATCCAACTCAGTGTTGCTGCCTGATAGTATAATTCCCAGTTCGGCAGTCCAAATCCTCCCCTTCTTCTTACATCTTGTAAGGATGTTGGATACCCATTTGTCTGAAGTGGTGTAGGGTTTCCTGCCTAAGCAGGGGGTTGGACTAGAAGACCTCCAAGGTCCCTTCCAACTCTGTTGTTCTGTTTTTAGGATTGAAAGCAGGTTTGGTGAACCTGGGCCAATCATCAGGAGATTTAAGTTCTAGTCCCACCTTAGTCATGAAAGCTGACTGGGTGACCTTGGACCAATCATTGTCTCTCAACAATGTTGGGTTGTTGTGGGGGAAATAGGTGTCTTAGGAGGTGTGTTCACCACCTTGAGTTTTTAATAAAAACTAATGAAGGGGAGGGGTTAAAAAAAAAACCTGAATATTGATGCCACCTCGGCAAACATTCAGAGCTTCCTGTTTGGCATCGCGCCCCATGGATTCTACAGAAAGGTGTTTTGTACTTTGCGATAACACCCGATCGTCGGTGTTGGTTGGAGCAGGAGAAAGGAATGGAGGAAATGGCTGCAAATAATCCTCAAGAACAATAAAGGCAGGACTGGGAAATCCATCGAAGAAGGTAAAAGTCCAACCCGGCTGAGTTTTATTACTTCCTTGCACGTATGCAGGAATCTTCCATCCTTTTGTCCTAGTAAGAACATCGGGAGATGTTGGAATGGGAATATTCTTCATTTGCCAAGTGTGATTGGATGCACGTTGTCCAGCCACAATTTGTCAAATCGCACCTCGTGACCACGTTCTGGGTCCTCTCACAAAATAGTTTTTTTTGTTGGTTTGAACCCTTCACCAAACAGATGACAACAAGCCAACAACACAAAATAGAGTCTAGATCAGGGGTCTCCAACCTAAACGCTTAAAAGAGCCATTTGGACTCTTTCCCACAGAAAAGAAAACACCGGGAGCCACAAAACCCTTCCCGTGCTTGACTATTTCTTGAGCGGCCACAAAACTAGCATATGTAGTTGAATTAAACGTTCTGTTTTCTTCTGAAACTTCTTTTCTTGTATTTATCCATGGTTGGCCTACCGGGGGTTGAAAAGCTCAATAAATCGCGTGCTGGTGGGTGTCGCACATTGGCGGTTGTGATGCATATTTTGAGTGACGGAGCCGCAGCAGAGGGGTGAAAGAGCCACATGTGGCTCCAGAGCCACAGGTTGCTGACCCCTGATCTAAATTCACTAAAACGTCCCCTGCTACCTCTTTTCCTCTTTAGCACCTTCCCTCCTTCCCACTTACTTCTCCTTTTTCCTACATTTTATTTTATTTTTTTGGTGGTGTAGGGGGTGTCCCACTTGAAAAGAAAGCACAACATTTTGCTTTCCAAGAAAAGTTTGAAGAAAGTTCAGAGTACAGGTAGTCCTCGACTTTACAGCAATTTGTTTAGGGGCCGAAGTTACAACAGCACCGAAAAAAGGGACTTACGGCCATTTTTCACACTTAACGACCGTTGCAGCCTCCCCATGGTCACGTATTCAAAATTCAGACTTGTCGTCAACCGACTCATGACAGTTGCAGTGTCCCAAGGTCATGTGATCCGCTTTTACGACCTGACCAGGAAAATCAATGGGGAAGCCCAATTCACTTTAACAACCAAATTCAGTAACGGAGCTACTAACTTTGCAACTGCTGTGATTCGTTTAATGACTGTGGCAAGGAAAGTCATAACGGGTCAAAACTCATTTAACCAGTGTCTCACTTAGCCACGGAAACCGGGCTCAGTTGTGGTCATAAATTGAGGATTATCTGTCGTTAAAATATCAGGCTCGAAACCTATCAGATAATTTGCATCTCCAAGGATCTCGAGTTTGGGGCAGAATCTGCAGTTCTCCCAAATGTGCTACCATGCGAAGTTACATCGGAGAAGAAACAAATCTAATTTTCTTCCTTGTTTGCTACATGAATATGCAAGCGAAGAGAAAGTGCCTAGAATGGAAGCAGATGGTTAACAACTTGGGAAAAAACTGAAATTGCATTAATTTTCATTACTGATAATAGCAATAGCACTTAGACTTATATACCGCTTCACAGTCCTCTCTAAGCAGTTTACAAAGCCAGCCTCTTGCCCACAAAATCTGGGTCCTCATTTTACCCACCTCGGAAGGATGGAAGGCTGAGTCAACTGCACCGGTGAGAATCGAACTGCCAAATTGCAGGCAGCCGGCAGTCCGCAGAAGTAGCCTGCAGTACTTCATTCTAACCACTGCATCTCTAATCCTTGACTTACAAATTAATTGAGCCCACAATTTCCGTTGCTAAGCAAGAACAGTTAAAGTGAGTTGGGCTCCATTTTACAGTCTCTCTTTTTTTTTGCCACCATTGTTAAGCGAATCAGAGCCTGGATAGCTCTGCAGACTAAAAGTACTGTAATTTAACACCAGCTGTCTGCAATTACTGTAAGTTCGAATCTCTCCAAGGCTCAAGGTTGACTCAGCCTTCCATCCTTTCTAAGGTAGGTGAAATGAGGACCCAGTTTGTGGGGGCAATAAGCTGACTTTGTATAAATAATACAAAAGTATGAAGGCTATTGCTTAACGCACTGTAAGCCGCCCTGAGTCTCCGGAGAAGGGCGGCATATAAATCAAATTTAAAAAAAAAAAAAAAAAGAATCCACTGCCATTGTTAAGCGAATCAACTGCCGTTGTTAAGTGAATCATACGGTCGCCAAGCAAATCGACTTCCTCCATTGACTTCGTCAAAATCCGGCTGGGATGATTGCAAATGGTGATCATTTATCATTGATCATATATATATAGCTTGTTATCATTCCTGATTGAGCTACTGGACTTTCTTACCAGCTGAGCCGGTTGTGGACTCACAACTCATCACAAATTGCTGGGTTCTAGAGTACTTGAACCCTAAAGCAGAGGTCTTCAAACTTGACAGCTTTAAGACCTGTGGACTTCAACTCCCATAATTCTCCAGCCAGCTGTGCTGGCTGGAGAATTCTGGGAGCTGAAGTCCACAGGTCTTAAAGCTGCCAAGTTTGAAGACCTCTGCCCTAAAGGAACAAGGAGAAGGAGAAAGGGAGTTTGCAAAAGAGAAAGGCTCAGCACAATCTAAACAAACGTGTAAGTCTTGAGTTGACACACAGTTAGGCCGGCTTTTGTGTTCTCAGTTGTCTTACACGCAACGAAAGGACCTTTGCCCTGTTAGATTACGGGTTTCAAATTGCCTTAGGTTGTGTTAGCTCTGAAAGGTCAACAGGTTCCTGAGCACGTCACTCTTCAGATATTCTCCTGAAACTTTCCTCTTCAGATTCCCCACATCATGCCTTTCCTGGCGTGCGTCACCATCACTGCGTCCCACAGCCCAGAGGTTCTCAAAGTGAACCAGGATCTCTGAAATGTCTTCAGAGAAAAAAGGAAGTCCAGTTGCCTCCTGAAAAAGCACCTTGTGGACTTGCCAGCAACTCAACCTGAAAGGGTTACTCCTTTTTTATGGTTAGATCGGTGTTTCTCAACCCTTGGCAACTTTAAGAGGGGTGGACTTCCAACTCCCAGAATTGAAGTCTTGAACGGGGAAGTGCAACTGAGCTGATGTCCGTCAGAACCTAGGCCAATACAGGTAGTCCTCGACTTACAACCTTTGTCTTTAGCGACTATGGAGAATCTCAGTCATCCAGGTCATGGTTGTCTCAAAGGTGCTTTTTCCAAACTGCAACTGCACTTTTGTTTTTTTCTCTTGAAGACGTTTCGCTTCTCATTCAAGAAGCTTCTTCAGTTCTGACCATTTTGCACACATACAACCGGCAGCATCCCCATGGTCACGTGATCAAAATTCAAGACCCTTGGCAACTGACTCATATGTATGACGGTTGCGGCGTCTCAGGGTCATGTGATCACCTACTCCTGGGTCTTTCTGACAAGCAAAGTCAAAGGGGAAAACCAGATTCACTTAACAACCGTGTTGCCAACTTAACAACGGCAGCGATTTACTTCACAACGGTGGCAAGCGAGGTCGTAAAATGGGGCCTAACTCACTTAACAACTGTCTCTCTTACCAATGGAAATTGTGGGCTCCATTGTGGTCGTAAGTCGAGGACTACTACCTGTAAATGGACAGCCAGACCTGCAAAGCCTGGGTTTGAGATGAGCAATGGGGTGTCACTCACCTCCTGCTTTTGCTGAACCCTCAACTCATCAACTTTAGCTACTTTAAAACTATAAAGGTAAAGGTTCCCCTCGCATATATGTGCTATCTATCTATCTATCATCTATCTATCTATCTATCTATCTATCTATCTATCTATCTATCTATCTATCTATCTATCTATCGGAGATTCTCAATCATCCAGGTCAGTGGTGAAATCCTCTGAAGTCTGCTACTGGTTCTGTGGGTCTGCTACCGAGCGCGCTTTACGCGCATCCACGCCTGAGGCGCACCCGCACAGTGCTAAAAATGGAACATTTTGAAGCCTTCCGAGTCTGCAAAGGTAAGTAGAACAGCGAGGGTGGGAGGAATCTACTGTGCCACACAATTTAGATTAGCTATAAAGCAGGAAATTGACAATTCTAGCTAATATAAATCGTGTGTCACAGCTGATCGTCACCTAGCTGATTGTCGGAAATACAAGTTTGCCCGAACTGGTAGCATTTTTTATTACCGGTTCGCCCAAACTGGTCTGAACCGGTAGCATTTCACCCCTGATCCAGGTCATGGTTGATCCAAAGATGCTTTTTCCCAAAAAAGCAATGAACTTTCTTTCTTTCTTTCTTTCTTTCTTTCTTTCTTTCTTTCTTTCTTTCTTTCTTTCTTTCTTTCTTTCTTTCTTTCTTTCTTCTTTCTTTCTTTTCTCTCTCTCTCTCTCTCTCTCTCTCTCTTTCTTTCTTTCTTTTTGAAAAGGTTTCACTTCTCATCCAAGAAGCTTCTTCAAGTTCTAACTGACTGGAGGGTAACGGAAAGGATTTATATTGTTTGCAATCATCTGGTCGTTCATTTCTGGCACTTGAGGATTTATCTGTATCATGAATCAGAGCACAAAAGGGTGTGGGGACTTCTTGGAAGTGCCGAAAGGACTGTGTTGTAAACAGGAGATAGGTGGTGTCCTATCCCTCCCCCTTTGTTGAGGGAGGGCTATTCAATTTTAACATACTGTAGATCAAGGGTCTTCAACCTGGGCAGCTTTAAGACTTGTGGACTTCAACTCCCAGAATTCCTCAAGTCTTAAAGTTGCCCAGGTTGGAGACCCTTGCTGTAGATGGCCTCTTTGACCCCTCTTATAAACCAGTGTTCCTCTCTATCCAGAATGTAGGGACAGGGGGGAAATGTAGGATTGTCAAGAGATTCAACCTGGAAATAAGGAGAAATTTTCTGACTGTGAGAAACAATCAACCGATGGAACAGAAGTTGCCTTCAGAAGTTGTGGGAGCTTCATCACTGGAAGCTTTCAAGAAGAGACTGGACTGCCATCGGTCAGAAATGGTGTAGGGTCTCCTGCTTGGGCGGGGGGTTGGACTAGATGACCTACAAGGTCCCTTCCAACTCTGTTAATCTGTTAAAAACCCAACCTCAGGAAGGAAGCCTCTCTTCACCTGGGGCCATGAGGTCTCCAGGCTCTCCTCAAGGAAGAATCAAACCTTCTGATCTGAAAGTCAAGCCTGAATAATTTGCATTGCGAAAGGGGTGGAAATCTCATTGAAACCAGCTATCTCTCCATCTCCTGCTCTCTGGAAACCATCTGTAGACCTTATATGCAAAACCTGGAACCTTTGAAATGCAAAGCAGGGGCCCTGTCATTAAGTGATGAGCCGTTTCCCATTACCAGTTAACAATTAACTCCCCTCATTAGTTAATAACAGGTCTTGGTGAGTTTGCCTGTCACGCCACTAAAAGAGACTTTGGGATGGGCAATCTGGATTCAGCACGAACAATGACGCGATTGTTTTAATTCGGGGGTTTGCATATTTATTTATTCAATTTCTGTAGCCATCCATCTCAATCAATGACTCTGGGTGGCTTATTATTAAAAAAATATACCGCAGTTTGTTTGTTTTTTTAAATAAATTTTTAAAACAATAAAAACATTTGAAAGCATTTGAAACAAACAAAAAATATCCTAAATAAATATACACAGCAGCCAAAATACTTGGCCCGTTAATGATATAAGTAGTTCCACGATTTAAGGACACAATCTGGGCCAAAATTTCTTTGGCTAAGGAAGACACCTGATAAAGTGAGTTCTACTCCATTTTATGACCTTTCTTGCCAAAGTTGTTAAGTGAATCCCTGCAGTTGTCCATTTTGCTCGTCAGAAAGTTGCAAAAGATGCTCATGTGACCCCAGGACACTGAAACCATTGTCAATACATGCCAGCTGACAAGTATCTGAATTTTGGTCAGTGATCAGACGCATGCTTCAATGGTCATCATTGTGAAAAACGCAGGGGTGAAATCCAGCAGGTTCTGACAGGTTCTGGAGAACCGGTAGCGGAAATTTTGAGCAGTTCAGAGAACTGCTGGCCCCAGAGTGGGGTGGGAATGGAGATTTTGCAATATCCTTCTCCTGCCACACCCACCAAGCCACACCACTCCTGCCACGCCACGCCCACAGAACCAGTAGTAAAAAAATTGGAATTTCACCACTGGAAAAACAGTCATAAGTTGTTTTTTAGTGCCATTGTAACTTTGAACAGTTACTAAATGAACAGTTGTAAGTCAAGGACTGCTTGTAAAGCCAGGATACAGGGCATCTAGCCAGCCACCATAATTTGTAAGGTCCATTGATGGTTTAATACTGGGGAACCCAACTAATTTAGTTTATTTTATTGTCATTGCACCTCGTACAACGAAATTAAATGCCATCTTCAGTGTACATTATCACTATAAACATAAGACACAAACACACATCCTTCGCATTCTATACAATTGAATTGAAAGCCCCTGATATTGCATTAGCATTGCACTATACAGTAGAATTCAATATAGTTACTGCTCTGGGATAGAAGCTGTTTTTCAGCCTATTTGTCCTTGTTTTTATTATCCTGTACCGCCTGCCAGATGGTAATAGTTCAAAAAAAATAATGCGTTGGATCTTTAAGAACGTTTTGAACTTTCTTAAGGCAGCGGGAGCTATAAAGCTCTTCCAAGGAGGGGAGAGGGCAACCAATTATCCTCTGGGCAATGACGTTGACCCTCTGGATCGCTGTCTTAGCTGCCACTGTGCAGTTGGCAAACCATACACAGGTGCAATAAGTTAAGATACTCTGTATAGTGCAGTGGTAGACAGTCACCAGCAGTTTTTCATTCAGTTGTTGTTTCCTGCGAAGTCTCAGGTAGTATAATCTCTGCTGGGTCCTTTTGACCAGTGCTGCAATGCGAGCGCCCCAGGTCAGCTCCTCTTTTATGATAACACCCAGAAACCTAAAACTGTCCACTTGCTCCACTCGGTCTCCATTGATAAGCAAGAGCTGGATGCAGGGGTGAAATCCAGCAGGTTCTTCTAACAGGTTCTGCAGAACCCATAGCGGAAATTTTGAGTAGTTCGGAAAACCGGCAAATACCACCTCTGGCTGGCCCTAGGAGTGGGGTGGGAATGGAGATTTTGCAGTATCCTTCCCCCAGGAGTGGGGAGGGAATGGGGATTTTGCAATATCCTGCCCCTGCCCCGCCCACCAAGCCATGCTCACCGAACCGGTAGGGGAAAATTTTGAATTTCACCCCTGGCTGTATGTCTGATCTATTCCTTTTGTAGTCCACTCTAAGCTCCTTGGTTTTATTGGTGTTAAGAGCCTTGGTAGTACAGTGGTTTAATGCACCCTGTAATTAACACAGCTGCCTGCAATTTCTGCAGGTTCGAATCTTACCAGGCTCAAGGTTGACTCAGCCTTCCATCCTTTCTAAGGTAGGTTAAATGAGGACCCAGTTTGTGGGGGCAATAAGCTGACTTTGTATAAATATACAAAAGGATGAAGGCTATTGCTGAGCACATTGTAAGCCGCCCTGAGTCTCCGGAGAAGGGCGGCATATAAATCAAATTTAAAAAAAAAAAAAGAAAAAAAAAGTTATTGTCTCCGCATCACGAAAGCAACCAAATCTGGGTTTATTGGACAAACCATAATAACGCTAACCCCGATTTGGTGCAAAGGACGAAGCTGCATCACTGCTGTTTGAACCGAGCTGAGAATTTCACGTAAAATTACAAGCTTGTTTCTTTTAATCTGGTTGAGGGATTCTCTTTGCATCCCTCGCTGTTTGCATTAAAAAAAACCTGCCTTTTAAAAATTTCCTTTCCTGTTCCTTCACCCCAGACGGAATTTGCTTTCTTGGGCAATTTCTCCTCACCCCACTCTCCTAGGAGGGGGAGAAAAAAAAAAAAGAAAGAAAGGCTGGTGGGAGGAAGTTGTGTAAGAGAAAGGGAGAGGTTGTAAGAGGGAATGAGTAACAGGAAGAGAGAGTAGAAGGAGGTGAGAAACCGAGAGAGGCCGGTTTTTATGCAAAGAATCTGGAGCGATAAATAAGAATTAAGAACACAGGGCAGAAGAGTGTTATCTGTAGCCTGTTATGAGTCACCGAAAAGAGGAAGGACAACATGCAGGCAGTTGAAGGTGGTGGCAATAGGGGAAAAAAACCAACAATGAGGCCTTTAATGAGGACTAGAAGCATGGCTGAAGATCAACTTTGGTCTGACTTCATTAAAATATTCCAACACTCCTTTTCCCTTCTCCAAAGGGACTTTCCCTCCATTCCTCTTACCTTTCCTTATTCCTGGATTTGTGGGGGGGAGGGATCCCACATCACAAGAAAGCACATTTTTTTGCTTTCTAAGAAAACTCTGAAGAGAGTTTGGTGCAGTGGTTAAAGGCTTCGGTCTAGAAACTGGGAGACCATGAGTTCTAATCCTGATTAGACATGGGCCTAACTTTGGGCCAGTCCTTCTCATTCAGACTTAGGAAGGAGGCAATGGGAAAGCATTTCTGGAAAAAAAAAAATCTTGCCAAAGAAACTGAAAAGATTTGTCTGGGCAGTGGGCAGGAGTCAACCTTGACTTAAAGACACCTCCAAAAAGATAAAACTTGGGGGTTCATTTCCCGTTTGGAGGCCAGACATCTCCTTGTCCATCAAAATGATACCTGAGGCTGGCACTTGGCTTCCCACTTTCAAATCGATGATGCTCAAATTCAACCTGGGCAGGTATAAAGATTTAGAATAGAATAACAGAGTTAACTTGGAAGGGACCTTGGAGGTCTTCTAGTCCAACCCCCTGCTCAAACAGGAAACTGTATACCATTTCAGACAAATGACTCTGCAATCACTTCTTAAAAGCCTCCACAATTTCTAGAGGCAAGTAGTTCCACTGGTTAATTGTTCTCACTGTCAGGAAATTTCTCCTTAGTTCTAGGTTGCATCTCTCCTTGGTTAGTTTCCACCCATTGCTTCTTGTCCTGCCTTCATGTGCTTTGGAGAATAGCTTGACTCCCTCTTCTTTGGGGCAGCCCCTGAGATATTGGAAGACTGCTATCCTGTCTCCCTTGGTCCTTCTCTTCATTAAACTAGACACACCCAGTTCCTGCAACTGTTCTTTATATGTTTTAGCCTCCAGTCCCCTCATCCTCTTTGTTGCTCTTCTCTGCACTCTTTCTAGAGTCTCCACATCTTTAAATGGGTTGGGTTTGGTTCAACTAAATCTGACTTTTTAGAGAGAACCATCTGCAACCAAAACAGAGGGTCAAGTATCAGAAAGCTGAATTTTTGACATATTTTTCTAGCCTTCGCCTACTGTGCTGATCAGGGACGATGGGAATTGTAGTCCAGCGTGATTGAAGGACACCTAATTGGAACCATGGAGGTACACATGAACTCTCTTAAGAAGATGTAAAGGTAAAGGTTCCCCTCGCACATATGTGCTATTCGTTCCCGACTCTAGGGGGCGGTGCTCATCTCCGTTTCAAAGCCGAAGAGCCAGCGCTGTCCGGAGACGTCCCTGTGGTCATGTGGTCGGCATGACTCAACGCCAAAGGCGCACGGAACGCTGTTACTTCTCACCAAAGGTGGTCCCTATTTTTTCTACTTGCATTTTTTACCTGCTTTCGAACTGCTAGGTTGGCAGAAGCTGGGACAAGTCACAGGAGCTCACTCCATTACGCAGCGCTAGGGATTCGAACCGCTGAACTGCCGACCTTTCGATCGATGAGCTCAGTGTCTTAGCCACTGAGCCACCGCGTCCCTCTCTTGAGGAGATGAGGAGGTTAATAAAAATCGGGAATCAGAAGATTACTAGAGTACCTTCCTTAGCAGAAGTAGATGTCCCAAATACAAAAACTAGGAGGAAGTTAGGTTGATAGTGAGGAACCCAGAACAGGAAGCGGTAAGAAAAAAACATGAAGATGGTGGCTGGAATGCATGATGAAACATCTGGATGGAAAAACAGACGACAGGGTAGAGCTTTGATTATTGCTGCACCGTCTTGTAGCAGTCCAACCCCTTCCCCAAGCAGGAGACCCTATACAGATAGTCCTCAACCTACGACGGCAGCTGAGCCCAACATTTATGTTGCTAAGCAAAACAGTTGTGAAGCGAGTTTGGCCCCACTTTACGACCATTCTTGCCACGGTGGTTAAGTCAACCACTGCAGCTGTTAAGATAGTAATACAGTTGGGTGAAACTGGCTTCTCCATTGACCCTTGGCTTGTCAAAAGGTCGCAAATGGTGAACATGTGACCCCCCCCCGGACAAGGCATCCGCCATAAATACAGGACTGATGCCCCAAGCGCTTGAATTTTGATCATGTGACCATGGGGATGCTGCAACAGCTGTTAAGTGTGAAAAACGGTAATAAGTCACTTTTTTCAATGCTGTTGTAACTTCGAAGGGTCATCAATGGTTGTAAGTCAAGGACCACCTGTACCATTCCAGACAAATTGCTGTCCAATCTCTTCTTAAAAACTTCCAGTGTTGGAGCATTCACAGCTTCTGGAGGCAAGTAGTTCCACTGGTTAATTGTTCTCACTGCTTGGAAATTCCTCTTTAGTTCTAGGTTGCTTCTCTCCTTGATCAGTTTCCATCCGTTGCTTCTTGTCCTGCCCTCAGGTGCTTTGGAGAACAGGTTGACCTCTTCTTCTTTGTGGCAGCCCCTCAAATATTGGAAGACTGCTATCATGTCACCCCTAGTCCATCTCTTTGTTAGACATTTAGAGTTCCCACAACCGTTCATCATATGATATCCAGCCCCCTAATAATCTAAGTTGCACTTCTCTGCACTCTGTCTAGAGCAGAGGTCTTCAAACGTGGCCCCTTTAAGACTTGTGGGCTTCAATTCCCAGAATCCTCCACCCAGCATTCTCCAGCTATGCTGGCTGGAGAATTGTGGGAATTGAAGTCCACAAGTCTTAAAGGGGCCAAGTTTGAAGACCTCTGCTCTAGAGCAAAGGTGTCAAACTGGAATTTCATTGAGGGCTGGATCAGCATTGTAGTTGTCCTCTGCAAGCTGGTCGGCAGGGGGTGGAGGGAGAGGGAGATGGGATGGATGGCGGATGGGACAGACATCTCCTGCAGTAGGAATGGGTTCTATTTATTTTACTATCGGTTTGCAAAGGGACCGCGTGTGCTTCTGAGCATGTGCAGAAGCTTCCTGATGACGTCGGGGTCGGTGGGCGGAGCCTCCCGCCAGTTTTACTACCGGTTCTTGTGAACCGGTCCGAACCGGGGGCAACCCACCACTGGAATGCAGCACTCTGCTGGCCAAAACGGGGCACAGGGAGTCTACGCATGGGGCTCTCCCCGCACCCCGTTTTCAGCCTGGATGGCCTCCTGCAACACTCTGCCGGCCAAAACGGGATGCAGGGGGGCACACGGAGCCCCTGGCGCCCTGTTTTCACTAACAAAGGCACTGCGGGCCAGTCCTTTGCTATTTCCAAGCCAGATCTAAGTACCCCACTGGCCAGATTGGGCTCGTGGGCCTTGAGTTTGACCCCCCCCCCCGGTGTGGGGAGTCTCAACATCCTTTTCCTAATTTTTTATTTTTTATTTTGTAATTAACTTGTAATTGACAAGGCTAATTCTCAGGTACTTCTCCCATCTTCCATCCTATCTTTTCCTGTAAGGAAATCTTAGGGCCAAACAAAATGCTTTCCCTCTCTTTGGCTACAGGAGAACAAAATCTATTCCCATTTTTCTGCCAGGTTTTGCCGGAAAAGCTGGATTGTTGTTGTTGTTAGTTGTTAGTTGTTGTTGTTGTCTGACCTATCACGACCCCATGGACAATGTGAATGGCAAACATTAATGTTTCTTTATTTAAAATAATTAAATAGAATTGTTCAATTGTCCCGCAGCGAGTTGGCCTTGACAAGTTGGCCGTGGCAAGTTGTCCTATTCCCAATGTGCAGGTCATCCTTAACTTACGTTGTTGTTGTTGTTAGTTGCGAAGTCGTGTCTGACCCATTGCAACCCCATGGACCACGTTCCTCCAGGCCTTCCTGTCCTCTACCATCCTCTGGAGTCCATTTAAGCTCACGCCGACTTCTTCAGTGACTCCATCCAGCCACCTCGTTCTCTGCCGTCCCATTCTCCTCCTTTTGCCCTCCATCGTTCCCAGCATGAGGCTCTTCTCCAGGGAGTCCTTCCTTCTCATTAGGTGACCAAAGTATTTGAGTTTCATCTTCAGGATCTGGCCTTCTAAAGAGCAGCCAGGGTTGATCTCCTCTAGGACTGACCGGCTGGATCGCCTTGCAGTCCAAGGGACTCTCAGGAGTCTCCTCCAGCACCAGAGTTCAAAGGCCTTTCTTGGTGCACAACCTTCCTTATGGTCCAACTTTCACAGCCAGACATTGCAACTGGGAAAACCATCGCCTTGACTATACGCACTTTTGTTGGCAGGGTGATGTCTCTGCTTTTTAGTACGCTGTCTAGATTTGCCATAGCTTTCCTCCCCAGGAGCAAACGTCTTTTAATTTCTTGGCTGCAGTCCCCATCTGCGGTGATCTTGGAGTCCAGGAAAATAAAATCTGTCACTGCCTCCATTTCTTCCCCATCTATTTTCCAGGAAAAGCTGGATATCTAAATCCAAAAAAAAGTTGGGACATGAAATCAACCTCTCCAGTATGGTCCTTTGGGGTTTTTTCCCCTTTAAAGTGATTTTTTTTCCCCATGCACCCATTCATTAGCTATCTTCTTCGCGCCTGCCCACGGCATCTAAAGTTTCAAAAACAGGCAGGGCTGCATTTCCGACAGACGTCAATCTCCGAATTGCTTTTCCTCTCCCAGCAAACTAAGTTGGTCAGCGAGAATTGTGACTCAGCAGGAATTCAGGCTCCCTTCCCCCACCCTTTCTTTTCCTTACCAGCAGTGTAAACAGCTACTCCTGGGTGCAGTTTTGCGGTTGCAGTATCTGCTCCAGGTAGAACAAAGAGAAGACCAGCTGATCTCTCCTAAATGCACTTTACAGGTGGTCCTCGACTTACGACCACAGTTGAGCCCAAAATTTCCTCTGCTAAGCCAGACAATTGGGAAGTGAGTTTTGCCCCAATGTAAGACCTTTCTTGCCACAGTAGTTAAGAGAATCGCTGCCATTAATAACACGGTTATTAAGTGAACCCGGCTTCCTCCATTGCTTGTCAGGTGGTCGCAAAAGGTGGATCGCATGACCAGGAGTGGGCTGTTGGGGGTTCGCAGGGGTTCGGGAGAACCTCTAGCTAAGATTCTGTGCAGTTCGGAGAACCCCCAAATCCCACTCCTGACTGGCCCCGCCCACCCCGCCCCTCCCAGGAGTCCCCATGCGGTCTGTTTTGGGTGCAAGTATATTCAGGGCACGCACAGAGATTCGGGAAGGGCAAAAACAGGCCTACCAGAAGTTCGGGAAGGCTGGAAACGGGCCTCCAGAGGGTCTCCGGGGCCTGGGGAGGCCATTTTCTCCCTCTCAGAGGCTTAAGGAAAGCCTCTGGAGCCCGGGGAGGGCAAAAATGCCCCTCCCCACTGTGGTGCAGGAGGCCGACTAGGCCACACCCACCCAGCAACTGGGCAAGAACCCCTTACTAAAATTTTTGAAGCCCACTCCTGCGCATGACCCCGGGAACGCTGCAGCCGTGGTAGATATGAACCTTTACTTTACTTTACTTTTATTTGATTTGTATAGCGCCCTACTCCCGAAGGACTCAGGGCGGTGAACAGCCAACAATAAAATACATACATACAAAAATTTAAAAGGCAGAAATAAAATCGAATTAAATAGTTTGGCCCTGACAGATTAAAACCCCAATCAATTTAAAACAAATTTAAACTTTGAGTATTAAAAATATTAAAATTGTTTAAAAAGAGGGAGAAAGTTAGGCCAGGCCCGCCTGGTGAAATAAAAAGGTCTTTAGAGCGCGGCGGAAAGTGCACAGATCCGGGATCCTCCGTATCTCCGGGGGGAGCTCGTTCCAGATAGTAGGTGCCCCCACAGAGAAGGCTCTCCCCCTGGGGGCCGCCAGTCGACATTGTTTGGCCGACGGCACCCGGAGGAGCCCCTCTCTATGAGAGCGTACCAAACAGTCATTAAGTGTGAAAAATGGTCATCGGTCGCTTTTTCCGATGCCGTTGTAGCTTTGAACAGTCACCAAATGGTCCTCGACTTAACAACCCTTCATTTAGTGACGGTTTCAAGTTGCAACAACATTGAAAAAAGCGTGACTTACAAGTTGTCGATTAGAATAGAGGTGGGAGGGACCTTGGAGGTCTTCCAGTGAAAGGCCATTGAGAAGCCCCCCCCCCAGGTCTCCCAAACCTTTGCTATTACCTATCTCACCACGCCCAATTGAATGATTACTTTTTCGTTAACTGATTATTATTTGGAAAGGACTTCAACCAAGGAAAATCTGGCTCCCGAGTGTAACCTATCCAAGCCAGGTGTGACGATGAGTTGATAGACGTCTTGTTATTTCTCTTAGCACTCTCGGGCTTCGGTTGTCTGATGATCACTGTCAAACGAGGCCCTTTTCCTGCTGCCGGCGAACAAACACCACAGCACCTGCTCTTCATGTGAAAAAGCTGATAGGACACGAACAGGATGATGAGATGGTCTGACACCAGATGCTGAAAGACAATGCAGACTGTAGGTAGTTCTCAAGAGCCTTGGTGGAGCAGCAGACTAAAACTGCTGTTAAAGTAGCACTTAGCTGCCATCTGCCTGCAATTACTGCGAGTTCAAATCTCACCAGGCTCAAGGTTGACTCAGCCTTCCATCCTTCCGAGGTAGGTAAAATGAGGACCCGGATTGTGGGGGCAATAAGCTGACTTTGTATAAAATAGAACACCGCTTGGAGGGGGGGCCAAAAGCCCTACTAAGCAGGTATATACAAAAGTATGAAGGCTATTGCTTAAGGCATTGTAAGCCGCCCTGAGTCTCCGGAGAAGGGCGGCATATAAATCAAACCAATAAATAAATAAATAAATAAATAAACTTACCACCACTTAGTGACCTGACTGAAAAAAGAAAAGATTTATAACTGGTCGGACAACAGAATAATAGAGATGGAAGGGACCTTGGAGGTCTTCTAGATACATAATGCTATCATGTCTCTCCTAGTCTTTCTTTTCATTTACATAACCAATTCCAGCAACCGTTCTTTATATGTTTTAGCCGCCAGTCCCCTAATCATCTTTGTTCTCACAGATAGTCCTCACAGTTAAGACGGTCACATGATCAAAATTTGGGCACTTTGCAGCTGGCATGTATTTACGACGATTGCACACCCCATGGTCATGTGATAGTCATTTGCCATCTTACCAACCCACTTCTGAAGAGCAAGAAATCAATGGGAAAAAAGCTGGATTCGCTTAACGACTTATGCTTCATTTAACAACTGCCAGTGATTAACTTAACAACTGTGGCAAAATAATCGTAAAATCAGGGGTGAGTCACTTAAAAACCACTTTGTTTAGCAAGGGAAATCCTGGTCTCAATTCTAGTCGAAAGTTGAAGTGATTTTTTTAGTGGTGAGATGAATAAATGTGGCTTTTAATGGAAGAGAATATTTGTAGCTCAGGGTTGAAATGTTGATAACCTTGGTATCCGCTGAGCTTGGTTGTTTTCTTGTAGACCAGTGTTTCCCAACCTTGGAAGCTTGAAGATAGGTGGACTTAAACTCCCAGAATCCCCCAGCCAGCGCTGCTGGCTAGGGGATTCTGGGAGTTGAAGTCCACCCATCTTCAAGCTACCAAGGTTGAGAAACACTGTTGTAGACATTTCATTACCAGACTAGATAATATCAGTGCTTAAAAAATATTTTCTTAGCACTCCATAGTATCCAGGCAAGGAAAATTGCCCTACCTTGATACAGGTAGTCCTCAACTTACGACAGTTCACTAAGTGATCGTTCGAAGTTACAACAGCACTGAAAACAGTGGCTTACGACTGTTTTTCACGCCTACGACCGTTGCAGCATCCCCATGGTCAGCTGATCAAAGTTTGGATGCTTGGCAACTGGTTCATTTTTATGACGGTCGCGGGGGTCCCGGGGTCACGGACGTGACCCTCTTTTGCAACCTTCTGACAACAAAATAAATGGGAAAGCCAGATTCATTTAACAACCAGGTTACCAAATGAACAGCTGCAGCGATTCTGCGGCCAGAACGGTCATGAAATAGGGCAAAATTCTCTTCAATGTCTCACTTAACAGAAATTTTGGGCTCCATTGTGGTCGTAAGTCGAGGACTACCTGTATTTTCACTCCATGTTTCTTGATTTGAGCGATCAGTGGGGATGATTATAAATAATCCCCCTAACATACGGAGGTGGCTTATAATGGTCTTTTGTTGACCTGGTGGATTGAGAATCTTGGGGTGATTGCGTCCAATTTAGGGCACCCGGTTGGGGAAATCGGTGCCATGCAAAGTTAAATAAGCATCCATCTGGATCTCAAGTGCCTTTCATGCAGGGGTGAAATCTAAAATTTGTTACTACCGGTTCTGTGAGCGTGGCTTGGGGGGGGGGTGTTAATGTGACTGGGTGGGCGTGGCCAACTTTTTTTTTTTTAACTTTTAAAAGCATTTTTTTCTACAACCTTAAGAGGTTGCAGAAAAAAATGCTTTTAGAAGCCTCTGACGATCAGGCAACTCAGCTGGGATCCCCAGAGGCTTTTAAAAGCATGTTTTTTTTTCTACAACCTCTTTGGCTGAAAAAAATGCTTTTAAAAGCCTCTGACGATCCCAGCTGAGCTGCGCGATCATCAGAGGCTTTTTTTTTTTTTAAACTTTTAAAAGCATTTTTTCAGCCGAAGAGGTTGTAGAAAAACTGCTTTTAAAAGTAAAAAAAAAAAAGCCTCTGATCATCGCGTGGCTCAGCTGGGCATGGGGGGGCGGGGCGCAGGGATTTTTGCTACCTGTTCTCCAAATCACCCGCCGCCATCGCTACCGGATCGGGAGATCCGGTCCGAACCGGGAGCATTTCACCCCTGCTTTCATGTACCTTTCAGTCAACTCCACTTAACCTGAAGCTGTTTATTGCCACTGGAAGTGGATCCAAATCCACTTGCTCTCCAATAAGTGGAATGCGGGCGCCATCTTGTGTCCTATCTGTATACAGGGCACAAGAAAGCAAAATAAGGATTCAAAAAATGAATTTGGGTTGCTTCAGTCGGTCTGTAGCTTATATGAAAGTAACATGTCCTAAAAATGGAGTAAATATGATGTTTTTCAACTTTGGTAGCTTTAAGATACCAAAGACTCCCAGAATTCCCCAGCCGGCATGTTATTGCAGGGGTGTTGTGCTAATACAGGGAATCCTCAACTTACGACCACAATTGAGCACCAAATTTCTGTTGTTAAATGAGACATGTGTTAAGTGAGTTTTGCCCCATTTTATGACCTTTCTTTCCAGCGTAAAGTTAATCACTGCAGTTGATAAATTAGTAACTTGGTTGTTAAGTGAATCTGAATTCCCTGTTGACTTTGGTCGCGAAAGGAGATCACATGACCTTGGGACAGTGAAACCATCATAAATGTGAGTCAGTTGCCAAGGGTTTGAATTGTGATGACGTGACCCTGGGGATGCTACAATGGTCATAAGTGTGAAATATATTCAGAAGTCACTTTTTTCAATGGCGGTCACTAAACGAACTGTTGTAAATCGAGAACTACCTGTATATGGCAGTCAGAAACCAATGAGTTGTGGTTTATAAAGCTTGATGTCTTTTAATAAAATAAAATTTCTAAATCTGAAAAAGCACTATTAGATAGCTACAGAGTTTTGGGTTTATTGTGTAGAAGCAACACACCAAGACTTGGTTAACTGACACCGTTGGGGTTCCCCAATAAAAGGCCGGTTGCCAAGTGCCTGAATTTTTGATCCTTTGACCATGGTGGTGTTGCGATGGTCATAAGTGTGTGAATGAGTTACTTTTTCCAGTATTGTAACTTCCAATGGTCACTAAATGAATGACTGTAAATCAAGGACTCCCTGAGCCCCATTTTTCAAACAAATGGCTGTCCAATCTCTTCTTAAAAGCTTCCAGTGGCAAGTTGTTCCACTGATTCATTGTTCTCACTATCTGGAAATTTCTCCTTATTTCTAGGTTGCTTCTCAGGTGCTTGGGAGAATAGCTTGACTCCTTCTTCTTTGTGGCAGCCCCTCAAATATTGGAACACTATCATGTCATCCCCAGTTCTTTTCAATAAACTAGACGCACCGTTCATGTTTTAGCCTCCAGTCCCCTAATCCGGTGGTAAAATCAATTTTTTTTTTACTACCGGTTCTGTGGGCATGGCTTGGTGGGCGTGGTGTGGCTTGGTGGGCATGGCAGGGCAAGGATCCTGCAAAATCCCCATTCCCTCCCCACTCCTGGGGGAAGGATACTGCAAAATCTCCATTCCCTCCCCACTCCAGGGGAAGGATACTGCAAAATCCCCATTCCCTCTCCACTCCTGGGGGAAGGATATTGCAAAATCTCCATTCCCACCCCACTCGGGCCAGCCAGAGATGGTATTTGCCGGTTCTCCAAACTACTCAAAATTTCCGCTACCGGTTCTCCAGAACCTGCTGGATTTCACCCCTGCCCAAATCAACACCCTTTTTACATCGTGGCGACCAAAACTGGATGCAGGATTCCATGTGTGACCTTACCACGGCCTTATAAAGTGGTATTAACACTTCACGTGATCTTGATTCTGTCCCTCTGTTGATGCAGCCTAGAACTGTGTCGGCTTTTTTGGCAGCTGCTGCACACGGCTGGCTCATATTTAAATGGTTGTCCACTAAGACTCCAAGATCCCTCACAGTTACTACTATTGAGCAAGGTACCATCTATACTGTACCTGTGCATTTTGTTTTTCTTGCCTAAATATAGAACCTTCCTTTTTTCACCACTGAATTTCATTTTGTTAGATAGCGCCCAACGTTCAAGTATCTTAAGCCTATCTTCCAGTATGTTGGCTATTCCTGCCAGCTTGGTGTCATCTGCAAATCTGATGAGTTCCCCATCTATCCCTATCTATGTTGTTGCTGTCGGAAGAAAAAAAAAAAGAGTATTCACACAGGAAGCTGTCATAAATTAATGGTTATATTCAGTACAAAACATATAAAACCAGGAATGTAGAAAATATGCAGGCTGGTGACCTCTCTCTAATCTATTGATGAAGCCTGATGTGATGCATAGTTGAGCTCATTGTTCCCTTTCAAATATTTGTCATTAAACGTACTTCCTCTGCGAAAATGTGCAGCTCCTAAGAGAGGTATGGAAACGCTGGCATTTGTTAAGGCACTGCAGAATCCGTGTCCTTTGTTGGGACGGATGCATGGAAGATTGACCTCATCAGTGTCTTGGGGTCCTCTTGGAAAAGGCACAGAGTCCTTATGTGATTTCGGAAATCAGAGGCTGCCGTAGCTGGCAATCACTTGTTCCAAGGTGGTGAAACAGCCCAGGAAGTCATCTTCTTCAATCCCAAATTTAGAATACTGGTGAATGTAAGCCCTGCATGGAATGAACAAGAGGTTTTGGTGAGCAAGAGCGCCTATCATCATCATCTTTTAACAATCCCATAATCCCCAGACTCCAGCCCCCATAAATTGCGGGCTGGAGTCTGGGTAACTGAATGGAGCTAGCAGAGTGTTTTACTGGCCGGATGCCCTTCCTGTTGCCACTGTGGAGTTTTGTTCAGCAGATAGACCATATTTTTCACTCCATAAGGTGCACTCCCAAAAGTGGGTGAAAATGTGTGTGTCTTATGGAGCGAATATTGCCGAAGCCCTGCCCATCCGCTGGCCCCCACCTGCTGGCCTTTTTTGGCCTCCGTGTGTCCCGTTTTCGGCCTCCGTGCAGGACTTTCGTGGAGGCCAAAAACGGAAGTGCGTCTTATGGTCAGGTGCGTCTTATGGAGCGAAAAATACGGTATTCTCAGTGTGCCCAAAGAGAGGAATATCTGCCTCTACTAAGGATGGAACTCACAGCCTCCTGATTGTGAGGCGACAGCTCCACTTCTAGGTTACCGCATCACTCAAGCAAAGAGCGCCTATCCCAGTTCAAATTACCCACAGCTCCTTGGAGGGAAAGTAATGGGACATGAATTAATTGTGGGCAAAATATGTCATGTAATATATATGGGTACGTGGTTAAATGCATACTTTTTTATTTATGTACTTATTTTGTCATGTTTACGTCGTGTATATTGGAGGTGGTAACTCTTTGAGAGCAGTATGCAATGAAATTTCATTTTAATGTATGCCAATTAGGGTACATTAAAAGTGACAATAAAGTTATTCTAAGTCTAATACAGGTAGTCTTGGTGGTGCAGCAGACTAAGTCTGCTTAGTAGACTAAGTAGCACTTAGCTGCCAGCAATTAGTGCGAGTTCAAATCCCACCAGGCTCAAGGTTGACTCAGCCTTCCATCCTTCCGAGGTAGGTAAATTGAGGACCCGGATTGTGGGGGCAATAAGATGACTTTGTAGAAACACCACTTATGGGGGGCCAAAAGCCCTAATAAGCAGGTGTATACAAAAGAATGAAGGCTATTGCTATAAGTGCATTGTAAGCCGCCCTGAGTCTACAGAGAAGGGCGGCATATAAATTGAACTAATAAATAAATAAATAAATAGTCCTCGACTTACAACCGTTCATTTAGTGAGTGTTCAAAGTTACAACAGCACTGGAAAAAAGTGACATGACCATTTTTTCACACTTGTGACCGTTGCAGTATCCCCTTGGTCACAGGATCAAAATTTAAATGCTTGGCAACTAACTCGTATTTACGACGGTTGCGGCGTCCCGGGGCCATGGGATCTCCCTTTTGTGACCTTCTGACAAGTGAAGTCAATGGGGAAGCCAGATTCACTTAACAACCAGGTCATTAACTTAACAACTGCACTGATTCACTTAACAACTGTGGCAAGAGAAGTTGTAACATGGGGCAAAACCCACTTAACCAAGGGTCTCACTTAGCAACATAAATTTGGGGGTCAATTATGGTCGTAAGTCGAAGACTACCTCTACAATGTTGGTTTGGATTAGTGTTACAGATTGAGACGATCCTAAAGGAAAACAGTCCTTGGAAGGACAGATCCAGAAGCTGAAGCTTATGACCACAACTGAGCCCAAAATTTATGTTGTTAAGCGAAACACTGGCTAAGTGAGTTTTGCCCCGTTTTACGACCTTTCTTGCCATCGTTGTTAAGTGAGTCACTGCCGTTAAGTGGATATGGCTTCCTTGTTAACTTTGCTCATCAGAAGATCGCAAAAGGGGATCACGTGACTCCAGGACACTGCGACGGTCATAAATGTGAGTCCGTTGCCAAGCATCTGAATTTTGATTATGAGATTATGGGAATACTGCAATGGTCATAAGTGCGAAAAAATGGTCATAAGGCGCTTTTTTCGGTGCCGTTGTTAACTTTGAACGGTCACTAAGCGAACTGTTGAATGTCGAGGACTACATGTATTTAATGTGCTTTCCCTGATTCCACTCCTGTGAAAACAACTACAGTAGTGGCCAAAATTGAGGAAACCTTTTGGGAAAAGTGTATTTTCTAAAACTAGCTAATAACACCACTTTTTTTTGGAGTAGTACTATAAAATTATATATCAGTGGAAAGATAATTTAACCAAGAATGTAAGGCAATAACTTTTATGAAGGATTTGCTATTAGAATAGCAGTTACAGTAGAAAGAAGAAAAGTGAAACACGTAGAAAAAACGAGATATACAAAAATTATCACCAGAGAAAAAAACAAAAATTATCAAGTCAGTTCTTTGTTGGGTAATCTTTAGCATGAATTACGGCCTTACAACGTCTTCCCATGGAATGAACCAAGTCTTTTAGTTCTGCAGCTGTTCTCATGTGAAACCAAGATGGAATGATGGCTTCTATTAACTGGGTTTTATTGCTGGGTCGCTTCTGACTAACAAGGTTCTTTAGTCGGCTCCCTAGATTTTCAATTGGGTGAAGGTCTGGACTATTCCCAGGCCATTCCAGCAGTGGAATAGGATTATTTTGAAACTCCAAAAAAAAAGGTGGTGTTATTAGCCATCAAACCTCAAAAATACACTTTTCCCAAAAAGGTTTCCACAATTTTGGCCACTACTGTACATATTGTCCCAAAAAGGGAAAAGGGAATTTAATTCTTTTCAACTTACTTGGAAGCGAACATTTTCCAAGCCTTCCCCACGAGGCTGTTGAGTGGATTGAGAAGAAACTGGCTATTGCTGACCAGAGAGGCCGACTTCTCATACTTATTGAAGGCTCTGGGTGTTTTCCAGACGCTCAAAGCTTGCGGAGGATGGAGCCAGGGAGTGTACAAGGCTGGATCCTGGAAACCTCCTGCAAGGAAGGGACAAGAAACTACCACATAGATCACATACCGTATTTTTCAGACTATAAGATGAAACCGGAGTATAAGACGCACCTTAGTTTTTGGGGAGGAAAATAAGAAAAAAGCTGATTGGCAGACTGTTCCCAGAGGTGAATTTTAGCAACAGGTTTGTTGGTTGTGAGCTCTGCGCCTTGCTTTTTCAGCCTCTGAAACCTCTGTTTCAGAGGCTTTTTTTCTGAAGCTTTGTTTCAGAGGCTTTTTTTCTTGTCTTTTGAAAAGTTTTTTCATTTTTTATACACATAATATAAAATGCATTTTATTATACATAATTAATCATATATGTATATATTTTCCTTAAAGAAAGCATTAAAATAAGACATTTTAATTACATTCAGAGTTGCTCTTCTACCTTTTCTTCCCTCGTTTCGCAACAAACCTTCTTCTTCTCCTCCTTTTTTTCCCTTCCCAACCTCCTCTCCTCTCCTACTTTCTCCTTCCTCCTCTCCTCCCTCCCTACTTCCCCTTCCTTTCCCCCACTCCTCTCTTTTTTCCTCCTTCTGACCTTCTCTCCTACTCCTGCCCCCTGTCCTTCCTTCTTCTCCTTTTCCCTTTCTGCCTTTCCTCTCACTCCCTCACTTCCCTAGGAAGAGAAACTTTTTTTCTGAAGCTCCTTTTCAGAGGCTTTTTTTCAGCCTCTGAAACCTCCATTTGAGAGGCTGGGCGAGGCTACATTTAGAGTATAAGACACACCCAGATTTTCATCTTCTTTTTTTGGGGGAAAAAGATGCATCTTATACTCCGAAAAATACGGTAGTTTGTCCTCACTTAGTGATCACAATGGGAACTAGCAACTTGGTTGCTAACGGAGCAGGAAATGATGGAATTGTGAGTGGGTTTATGACCTTATTTCCCCGTCAGTCGTTACGCAAAGCGACATGATTACTAAGTGAAAAATCACAAAATCAGTGTGATTTAAGATTTTGCTTCTGCCTTCTGTATTAACCCTGCTGGTCACAAAGGGAAAGGCACACCTGTTGCGAATATGCGACTGACAATTGTGTGACTGCGGGGCTGTGAATCGGATGTTAAGTGCAAGTAGGGGTGGTTTTTTTGGCAATGTCATAACTTTGGGACAGTCCTTGCACAAGGCAGTTGGTTAAGAAAGGGCTATCTATACAGGTATGACCTTGGGACAGAATTTATGTTGTTAAGCAAGGCAGCTGTTAAGTGAGTCACCGCCAATTTTGCTTTTCGTCGTGGTTGTTAAGCGAATCACTGCAGCTGTTTAATGAATCATGGAGTCATTAAGAGAATTCGGCTTCACCCATTGACTTTCAGATGCCAGCTGAGGCCACAATGGTGATTGCATGACCCCAGGACATTGCAATTGTAATACATACAACTTGACAATGGGACTTTGTTTGACAACGGCACTGAAAAAGTGACTTAGGACCAGTCCTCACACTTACGACGTTGCGTTGCAGCATCCCCACGGTCACTTGAACAAAATTTCGGTGCTTGGCAACCAGCTTATACGTACGACAGTTGTGGCATCCCTGCGGTCACACGACCGCCACTTGTGATTTTCCCAGCCCACCTCCAACAAGCAAAGTCAACGTGGAAAGCTGGATCCGCTTAATGACCATGTGATTCACTTAACAACAGCAACGCTGAACGACCGTGGCAAAAAGAGAGGTTACAAAACTGGCACAACTCGTTTCTTCAACACGTTGTTTAGCCGTCAAAATCCTGGTCCCAATTGTAGTCATAAATTGGGGACTACACATAGCATCAATTTTGTCTCAGTTCCATTATTTCTAGAAGGAAATAATGGAACCATTATTGGAATGGAAGGAACCATTCCAAGAGGAATAGTTGTCAGCAGCCACAGAGGAAAAGCCACACCTGTTGTCGCTGCGTCTCACAACCGCACGCGCTTACCCAGATCTGCACACTGTACGTCCTTCCCTCGCAGAGTGACCAAATTGGCAATGGAAGTATTGAAATTCACCGTCCGGTTTGAAGGAGGTTTCTCAGCTGCAGGAGCTCTGCTGATTGGAGGCCGCACCTGCCAGTCAATACCTGTGAAGGTAATGTGAACAGGAAGGTCAACGTTGTGGGCTGTCGGCAGCTAAATCAGAGGAGGTGTCAGCTTCCAAGCTGCCATAAGGAAGGAGAGGAGAGGCTTCAACTTTCACCTACTTAATTCCCCTGAAGAACTGTCTCCACGGAGATGGGATGGGAGGAGGGACATTCCTGTGAACTGAGGGATGGGATGAGGAATGCGCCTTGGAAGTTGGCCAATGAGACGCAGAGAATTGGGAACCGGAAAGAGAGGTTTTTTTGGGGGGGGGGCAAAGTTCAGTGCTAACTGTGCATTGAGTCAGGGTCAGTTCGTTATGTTCAATAAAGAGAAAAATTTCCTCAAAGATTGGGCGTTTGGAAATTCATTTATTTGGAGATAACAATGAAGCTTGACAGGAGGAAGGAGAGGCGTGGGAGTCAGGGTCAGCATCAAGGCAACCTGAGAGCTCCAAGGGGAAAGAGAGAGTGGAGCTGGCAGAGAAAGAGAGAGAGAGAGAGAGAGAGACAGAGGCAGAGCCTGGGCTGTCCATCAGCACTCAGATGGAGAGTCATCACCCCCCAGGTCTGGAGGCGGCTGATGAGGAAGAGGAGGAACAGCTGGGTCCAGTGCCTGACACATGGATGCACAGAAGGCAGAGGAGAGGAGAGCAGTGGAAATCTATGGGCCGGTCTCTGGGATGGAAGAGCTACCAGGACAGACACCTATTCATCTTCCGGCCAGCCGGACTTGTTAGCCGGCGTTGAGAGAGAAACTTTTTGCCAGGGGTTCCGGGAACTCCTAATAAAGGAATCTTTGAGTTAACTTCAGAAGGTTTGTCGTGTTTGGAGAGCTGGGTCAGAAGAGTCAAGACAAGTGACTCAAGGAGTGCCTGCACGGCCTCTTCAACATCTGGAAACAAGGCAGCTTTGATCTCACCTTCTTCCATTTTGGCGTTGGCAATGAGCATCTGCCGGAGGTGTTTCAGGAGCCCAGGCCAAGCAAAGGTGGTGTAGGCTAAGGAATTCTCGGACATTTGAGGGATATTCCGGAGACCCAGCATCTTAAACTCCGGATGGGGAACTAAAGCTTCCATCAGATCCCCTGGAAAAAGGGAAATGAAGATTAACAGTGCGGCTTGAACACTTCAATTCTATGAAAAATTGAGCCCCCTTGGGCCTTAAATAAAAAGATTACAGATATACAGGTAGTCCTCGGCTTACGACCACAATGGAGACCAAAATTTCAGCTGCAAAGTAAGAGAGTGGATACGTGAAATTTTGACCCCTTTTACGACTTTTCTTGCCACACAGTTGTTAAGCGAATCACTGCGGGTCTTACATTAGTGACACGGTTGTTAAGCGAATCTGGCTTCCCCCACTGACTTTGCTTGTCAGAAGGCCGCAAAAGGGGATCAGTCGCGTGATCCCGGGGACACTGCAACTGTCATAAATATGAGTCAGTTGCCAAGCGTCCGAATTTTGATCACATGTACATGGGGAACGCTGCAAGGGTTGTTAAGTGTGAAAAATGGTCATAACTCACCTTTTTCAGTGCCGTTGTAACTTTGAACTAAATGAACTGTAGTCCTCGACTTACGACCACAAATGAGACCAAAATGTCCATTGGTAAGCAAGCAATAGCTCTTAGATTTATATACCGCTTCAGAGTGCTTTAACAGCCTCTCTATGTTGTGATCCAGGCCCAAGTAAGTAGTAGGAAAAATCAGTCAGTGAAAAAACAAACAAACTTTATTCAAACAGCTGAGAATTACTTCATTCCCAGCGTCGTTCAAGTAAATTAAAGCAAATTCCTCCCAACACAAATTCCTCAGTCCTATCGCAAACCTTGGTCCAATTAGGCAAACTGCCTTTCTTGGCAAATGTTCAGAACTCACAGATACAAAAATAAATACAAGACATAGATGAAGAAAAAGACAAAGCTACCAACGTTGTTTTCCGGCAAAGCCCAAACGCCGTTGCTGGTCTGTTTTAAGCCTTATGGGAGGGGCCAATCATCTCTTGGCCTTACTCCCGAGTTGTCCTCTTTGCTTGAGCTGCTCTTGCCTTCTGGCAGCTCTTCTCATGCGTGCATTAGGAACAGGCTCCTCCTGTTCCTCTGCCTCTCTACTGTCAGGCTCTGGAGGCTCCAAAGTCCGCATATCACGCCCGGATGGCCCTGGCCCCATCTCTGCCTCTGACACAGAGCCCTCATCCGGGCCTTCCCCAGCCTCCAGGACTGGCCCATGTTTTTCCTCAGCCTCCTCGCTGTCCGACTCCGCTGCCAGCTCCGGAGGCTGCTGGCGGACCACAACATTCTAAGTCAGCAAACCTATGGCACACGTGCCACAGGTGACACACGGAGCCATATCAGGGGGCACGCAAGCATTGCCCTAGCTCAGCTCCGGCACGCTTATCTGATTTCCAGGCCTTCCAGACCCACCAGAAGTCGGCAAACGGGCCGTTTCTGGTCTTTGGAAGGCTTCGGGGTGGCGGGGGGGAAGGCCCGTTTTCACCCTCCGCAGGCTTCTAGAAAGCCTCTGGATCCCGGGGAGGGTGAAAAACGGGACTTCCGGTCCTACCAGAAGTCAGCAAACAGGCCGTTTCTGGCCTCCAGAGGCTTTCATGGAGCCTGGGGAGGGTGAAAAACGAGCCTACAGGGCCTACTGTGCCATCACATGCCAAAAACGGGAGCACGGGGAGGGGTGTTGCTCGTGCATGCGCGGGGGGCGGGGCGCATTGAATTATGGGTATTGGCACACACGCACATGACCCCCCCACGCTCCCCACACTTTTGGCACGCGACGGCAAAAAGGTTAGCCATCACTGTTCTAAGCGGTTTACACAGTCAGCATCTTGCCCCCAATGATTTGGATCATCATTTTACTGACCTCGGAAGGGTGAAAGGCTGAGTTAACCTTGAGCCGGTCAGGATCAAACTCCTATCAGTGGGCAGACTTAGCCTGCAATAGCAACTTAGACTTATATATACCACTTCACAGTACTTTAACACCCTGTCTAAGCTGTTACAAAGTCAGCATTTTGCCCGCAACAATCTGGGTCCTCAGTTTACCGACCTTGGAAAGATGGAAGGCTGAGTCAACCTTGAGCTGGTGGAGATCAAACTCCTGGCATTGGGCAGAGTTTGCCTGCAATACTGCATTCTAACCAGTATGCCAAGCAAGACAGTTAGTTCTTAAGTGAGTTTTGCCTCGTTTTACGACCTTTCTCGCCACAATTGTTACGCGATTCACTGCAGTTGTTAGTCACAAGGTTGTTAAGTGAATCTGGTTTCCTTATTGACTCTCCTTGTCAGAAAGTCGCAAAAGGGGATCACATGACCCCGGGGTACTGCAACCGTCATAAATACCTGCCAGTTGCCAAGTGTTCGGATAGTGATAATGTGATCATAGGGATGTTGCAACAGTTGAAACGCGGTCATAAGTCACTTTTTTGAGTGCTGTTGTAACTCTGAACGGTCACTCAATGAATGGTTGTAACCTGTAGACTAATAACTTGTATGAACCTCTTTGCCAATATACAGGTAGTCCTCAACTTACAACCGTTCATTGAGTGTCCGTTCAAAGTGACTTATGACTGTTTTTCATAGTTACGGGCAATGCAGCATCCTCATGAACTTGTGATCAAAATTCAGATGCTTGGCAAGTGGTTCATACTTATGACCGTTGCCAAGGTCATGTGATTGTTTGACAAGCAAAGTCAATGGAGAAGCCAGATTCACTTAACAGCCGGTGTACTAATTTTTTTTTTTTTAATTTGATTTATATGCCGCCCTTCTCCGGAGACTCAGGGCGGCTTACAGTGCGTTAAGCAATAGCCTTCATACTTTTGTATATTTTATACAAAGTCAGCTTATTGCCCCCACAAACTGGGTCCTCATTTCACCTACCTTAGAAAGGATGGAAGGCTGAGTCGACCTTGAGCCTGGGGAGATTCGAATTTACAGTAATTGCAGACAGCTGGTGTTAATCACAATGCTATTAGTCTGCTGAGTCACCAGGCCCTTTTTTATCAACTGCAGTGATTCACTTAACAACTGTGGGAAAAAAAGTCATAAAATGGAGCAAAACTTACTTAACAAATATCTCACTTAACATAATTGGGGCTCAATTATGGTCGCAAGTCAAGGACTACCTGAAATTTACACTAAGAAGAGGACAGTGTCCAAGTAACATACCCATAGCAAGCAAATCTCCGAAGCAGGTAATTTCTTCAAAGAATAGGTTTATTGGATATATTATATTGGCACAGGCTGGTGAAAACCGACTCTGAATATTCCCGCGGTTTTCCCCCTAATTAAAAGTAAGTTTGTCACTTTCTCAAAACTATCAGTCACGTGGTCCAATCAGGATACCGTTCAGTTGCTAGGTGATTCCAGTCTCCGCCTTCCAAGCACCTGCAGGAATGTCCTTGGTTCCCAAGAGAAAGTATACTATTTTGACCACAACACTCCAACTATCTGTATTCCCTCCCCCCTCTGTCCTTCCTCTCGAATGTGTCAGCGCTGAAGTCTCAAAATGGCCTCAGTCAGGCCAGCTAAAGGGTTGACGGACAGAAGATGCCACCGGAAGCTGATTTTTGCCTTCTGTTTTATTTTGGGTTTCCGCTGCATCAGGTTGATTTTGAGGGAAAGTTAGTGGCTAAGACGCTGAGCCTGTCGATCGAAAGGTCGGCAGTTCAGCGGTTCGAATCCCTAGTGCCGCGTAACGGGGTGAGCTCCCGTGACTTGTCCCAGCTTCTGCCAACCTAGCAGTTCGAAAGCAGGTAAAAATTGCAAGTAGAAAAATAGGGACCACCTTTGGTGGGAAGGGAACAGCGTTCCGTGCGCCTTTGGCGTTTAGTCATGCCGGCCACATGACCACAGAGACGTCTTCGGATAGTGCTGGCTCTTTGGCTTTGAAACGGAGATGAGCGCCGCCCCCTAGAGTCGGGAACGAATAGCACATATGTGCGAGGTGAACCTTTACCTTAGGCCAAACCAGCGTTTCTCAATTTTGACAACTTGAAGAGGTGTGGACTTCAACTCCCAGAATTCCCCAGCCAGCACAGCAGGCTGGGGAATTCTGGGAGTTGAAGTCCACACCTCTTCAAGTTGCCATGGCTGAGAAACCCTGGACTAGAGAGTTTTTAAAAGGAGCAACTAAATACCTAGAGGTGACCTGCTGTAGTGAGCCGCCTCTTCGGAGGAGTAGGCCGGCTGGAAGACGCTTCCCAACTGATGTGCGATCGCTCGATTGACATCCTGGAAAGACACCTGCTTGATCTTCATCAGCTGCAGGCAGATCTTATGGACGGCATCGTTCTCATGCACCAGAAGGGCGTCCGAGGATTGGTATAAGTGGGAAAGCGTCAAGACGGAGTTGTAATTTTGGACAATCACCTTGAAAAGAGGGGGGAGAGAATGGAAGCGGCTTTAGATATAGGTAGTCCCTGTCTTATGACCGCAATCCAGCCAAAAACTCCCCACTGCTATGCGAGGAAGTTGTTAAATGACCTGTGCCTCGTTTTATGACAGTTTTTCCACAGTTGTTAAGTGAATCATGCCGTTGCAAAGCGAATTTGGCTGCCCCCATTGACTTTTGCTTGTCGGAAGCCGGCCGGGAATGTTAGCAGATAACAGAATAACAGACTTGGAAGGGACCGTGTAGGTCATCTAGTCCAACCCCACACCCAAGCAGGAGACCCTACACTCGTGATGGCGAACCTATGGCATGCGTGCCACAGGTGGCACATGGAGCCATATCGGTGGGCATGTGAGCATTGCCCTAGCTCAGCTCCGGCACACATGTGCACACCGGCCAACTAATTTTCGGGCCTTCCGGAAGTCAGGAAACAAGTCGTTTCCAGCCTCCAGAGGGCCTCCAGAGGAGTGGGGAAGGCTGTTTTAGCCCTCCCCAGGCGACAAGAAAGCCTCTGGAGCCTGGGGAGGGCAAAAAACGGGCCCACCGCACAACCCCCCCCCCAATACTCTCCCCGCTTTTGGCACGCAACGGCAAAAAGGTTAGCCATCACTGCCCTACACCATTTAAGACAAGTGGCTGTCCAGTCTCTTCTTAAACACTCCAGTGATGAAGCACCCACAATGTCGAAAGGCAAGCTATTCCACTGGTTAATTGTCCTCACTGTTAGGAAGTTTCTCCTTAGTTCCAGGTTGCTTCTCTCCTTGATGAGTTTCCATCCGTTGCTTCTTGTCCTGCCTTCTGGTGCTTTGGAGAATCAACTGACCCCCTCCTCTTTATGGCAGCCCCTCAAATCCTGGAATACTGCTATCACTTCCCCCCTTGTCCTTCTTTTCTATAGACCGGTCATACTCAATTCCTGCAGCTGTTCTTCATATGTTTTAGTCTCCAGCGCCTTTAATCATCTTAATGGCTCTTCTTGCACTTTTTCCAAAGTCCCAACTTCTTGTTTGTAATGGGGTGACCGAAACTGGATGCAGTTATTCCAGGTGCGGCCTTAGTAAGGCTTTATAAAGTGGTACTAATACGTACTTCACGTGATTTTGATTCTATGCCCCTGTTTGTTGTGACCCAGGCCCACGTAATTGATATTACATGCAAAACAGTTCCAAAAAAACCAAACAGATTTTATTAAAACAGCTGAGAATTAACTCATTCTCAGCATATTCTAAATTAAATGAAAGCAAAGTCCTCAAAACACCAGTCTTTAGTTTATTACCGACCTTGGGATAATTAGGCAAACTGCCAAAGGCTTTTCTTGGCAAAAGTTCAGGAGCAGAAGACGTCGACAAGAAATAAATGCAGCAAGACAAGAAACAAATCTATCAACGTTGTTTTCCAACAAAGAGCCCAAGAGACGTTGCTGGTCTTTTAAGCCTTATGGGAGGGGCCAATCATCTCTTGGCCTTACTCCTGAGTCGTCCTCTTTGCTGTAGCTGCTCTTGCCTTCTGGCAACTCTTCTCATGCGTGCAATAGGAACAGGCTCCTCCTGTTCCTCTGCCTCTCTGATGTCAGCCTCTGGAGGCTCTGAAGTCCACGCATCACTCCCCGATGGCCCTGGCCCCATCTCTGCCTCGGACGCAGAGCCCTCATCCGGGCCTTCCCCAGCCTCCAGGACTGGCCCCTGTTCTTCCTCAGCTCCTCACTGTCGACTCCGCTGCCAGCTCTGCAGGCTGCTGGCGGACCACAACACTGTTTATACAACCAAAGGATTGTATTAGCTGTTTTGGCTGCTGCCGCACACTGCTGGCTCTTAGCCAGTATCTCTTACCTGTCTCTCAAGGTCATTCCCACATATCATTACAGGTAGTCCTCTGTTTACAACCATTCTTTAGTGACCAAAGTAACAACAGCACTGAACAAAGTGACTTACAACCAGACTTCGCACAAACGACCGTCACAGCATTCCCATAGATAGGTGATCAAAATTCAGGTGCTTGGCAACCGGGATGTATTTACAACAATTGCAGCATCCCAGGGGCATCTGATCCCCACTGATGATCATTCTAGGTAGCTTCTAACAAAGAAAGTTAAGGTGAACGCTGGATTTACTTTACGACTTTGCGATTCACTTAACAACTGATTTGCTTCAGAACTGCAGCAAAAAGATTGTATTAAAGGTTGTAATTTGTGTAAACGACCACCTCACTTAGTAAGAGAAATTCGGCTCCCAATTGTGGTCGTAAGTTGAGGCTCACATATGTGCATTATATCAGTTTTGGAAGACAATTTTCTTTTTGCTTCTAAATTTTAGCCGGGGAAGTTGGGAGGGGCTTGTTGTTGGAGCGGTAGAAAGTTAAATCATAACAACATTCCATATTCAAGGACTTTTGCCTGCGTCTGATGGAGACTGCCTGAAGATTGTATCCGGCGGAGTGTGAAGAGTTGATTGGACAATGTGATGAACTTGTGGGTGTGGGGCAGGGCTGTGAACTCTCAGCTGCGTGGGGGAAACCTGGAAGCTTTCAGATCGAGCCGAGGTGGCGCAGTGATTAGAGTGCAGTACTGCAGCTACTTCAGCTGACTGCTAGTTCGGCAGATCAGCGGATCAAATCTCACCGGCTCAAGGTTGACTCAGCCTTCCATCCTTCCGAGGTGGGTAAAATGAGGACCCAGATTGTTAGGGGGCAATAAGCTATTTAGTATACTGTCTTTGGTGTAAGCCGCCCAGAGTCCTCGGAGAGTGGGCGGCATAGAAATATGACTAATAAAATAATAAAATAAATTCTCAGAATTCCCCAGCTAGCAAGGTTCAACTCATGACCACCTTAAAGACAACATCCATTTACCGCTTCGCAAGCAGCATATGATATTCTGCAGAAGATTGCCACTAGCCATGGAGGTTTTATTTACTGGGCTTTCCTAACCGCTAGTTCTTGATAGTCCTGTCTTGTTTCTTCAGCCTGTCTTGTTCTCAGAATAATTTTAAGAAGAGGTTGGACAACTGTTTGTCTGAAATGACAACGGGTTTCCTGCTTGAGCAGGGGGTTGGACTAGAAGACCTCTAAAGTCCCTTCCAGATTTGGGTATTTGGGTTTTCCCAGATGTGCCAACATGAGATCTCTAATAAATTGCAACTTTGAGGAACCTCAGGCCTCAGAGTTTTATTTTGTTGGGGGCGTTCCTTGGAACCCTGAGACATTACTTTTCCCCAAATCCCAGGGAAGTGTCCTGTCCCGTCCCACCCCAATTTTTCTGGCCTGCTCACCCTGCACCACTTCCTGTCTTAGGTTTCTTTGCACCCATAAGCAAGAAAATCCGGCACCCTATAATGAAGGAGAGCTGGGACACTCACCTCCCCGGTTCCGTACGGCCAGATAACATGGTTGAGCAGGAAGGAGTTTGGATAGGCTTCTCTCAGGGCTGCCGTCACAAATGCCCCCAGGCCTGACCCCGTCCCACCAGCCATGCTCATGATCATCAAGAAGCCGCTTAGTCGGTCACATTTCTCCGCTTCCTTCTGAATGAGGTTCATGATCGCGTCTTCGTGTTTCGGGCCGTGGACGCAGTACCTGGCCAGAATTCAGGAAAGAAAGAGGATGTTTTTAACCCAGCTGCCCAAACACGACAAACTCTCCGTAGTTAGATAAATGTTCCCTTTATTGCTTGCAGCCCCAGCAAAACGTTCTCCTGTCCGGCAGGGGAGATGAATACCGTATTTTTCGGAGTATAAGACGCACCTACCTTTTTTGGTGAGGAAAAGAAGAAAAAGAAATCTCCCTCTGCTTCTGCCTCTGAGCAATTTTGCCTCCTTGCAGCAAACAGCAAACAGCCTGCTTTACTTTCAGTTTCGTTTTCAGCATAGCTTGATTAGCACAAGGGGAAAAAAAAAACTGCTCCAGCAATTTACCTCTTTGCAGCAAGCAGCAGAGCCCTGCGCAAAACAGCTGAGAGCAAATCAGCTGAGAGTCGGGAGGCTGATCCAATCAACTTGTGCTAATTAGGCTGTACTGAAGCTGAAAGGAGCTGCTTTTTCTTGCTGTTTGCTTGCAAGGAGGTAACTGCTGTGAGGCAGAGGCCAAAGGGTGGGGGGGGGAAGTGGGTGGGCGGTGCTACATTTGGTGTATAAGATGCACATAAATTTTCACTCCCTTTTAGGGGAGAAAAAGGTGCGTCTTATACTCCGAAAAATACGGTAGTTGTCTGCCACATCTATTCATCTCTGCCCCCTGCCTTTTATCCTCAGAGCTAGGGTGGGGCCTTGCTAGCAGCAGTGGCTCTTCCGTCCCATGGACCGGCCCATAGATTTCCACTGCTCTCCTCTCCTCTGCCTTCTGCGCATTCGCGCGTCAGGCACTGGACCCAGCTGTTCCTCCTCTTCCTCATCAGCCACCTCCAGATCTGGGGGCTGTTGACTCTCCACCTGAGGGATGACGGACAGCCCAGGCTCCGCCTCTCTCTCTCTGACAGCTCCATTCCCTCTTCCCCCTCGGAGCTCTCAGATTATCTTGATGCTGATCATAACTCCCACGCATCCTCCTCATCTGATTCAGTTGCTGGAGGGGTCGGCCATAACATAGGATATGGGGACATTGTGCTAGAAACAAACTGCCTGGTTACAGGTTAGTCCTTGAGTTACATGAGCCCAAAATTTCCGTTGCTGATCGAAACAAGTGGTCATTTCGCCCCGTTTTACAACCTTTCTTGCCATGGTCGTTAACTGAATTGCTGCAATTGTTAAGTTAGTAACCCCGTTGTTATGTGGATCTGGCTTCCCCATCGACTTTGCTTGTCAGAAGGTCGCAAAAGGGAATCGCGCGACCCCCAGGACACTTGCAACCGTCATAAGTACATGCCAGATGCCAAGTGACCAAATTTTGATCGTTGTGCAAAGGTCGTATGTGTGAAAAACAGTCATAGGTCACTTTTTTCAGGGCTGTTGTAACTTTGAACGGTCACTAATTGAACGGTTGTAAGTCGAGGACTACCTGTATATAAATCAGGGGAGGTCTCAGAAGCGGTAAGAAAGCAGAATCAGAATTTATCGAGGCAACATAGCTAGCAGGCTGAACGGCTAACAGGTAGCTCTCAGACTTAACAATCGTAAGGGAGCCTGGGATTTGTGCCGTAGGCCATGACGGTCGTAAATCAAGGCACCCGTATAACTGGACCCAATTTTACAGCTATATTTTCCAGCAGTTGTTAAGGGAATGCCATGGTCATTGAGTGAACATTGTTGAATGGTATAGGGAGGTATAGGGGGTTGGACTAGAAGACCTCCAAGGTCCCTTCCAACTCTGTTATTCTGTTGTCTGACCAGTTATTAGTCAATTTAAATGAGAGCCTTGGTGGTGCAGCGGACTAAAGCGCTGTTAAGTAGCACTTAGCTGCCAGCTGCCTGCAATTACTGCGAGTTCAAATCTCACCAGGCTCAAGGTTGACTCAGCCTTCCATCCTTCCGAGGTAGGTAAAATGAGGACCCGGATTGTGGGGGCAATAAGCTGACTTTGTATAAAAAAAGAACACCGCTTGGGGGGGGGGGCGAAAGCCCTATTAAGCAGGTATATACAAAAGTATGAAGGCTATTGCTTAACGCATTGTAAGCCGCCCTGAGTCTCCAGAGAAGGGCGGCATATAAATCGAACCAAGAAAGAAAGATTTTTCCCCCCCAGTCTGGTTATTTGTTATATGTTATTCTGTTGTTGTTCAGTTAGTCTTTGCTTAGTTAGTTAGAACAGTTAGAACAATTAATCAGTGGAACAATTTGCCTCCAGAAGTTGTAAATGCTCCAACTCTGGAAGTTTTTAAGAAGAGGTTGGATAACCATTTGTCTGAAGTGGTGTAGGGTTTCCTGCCTGAGCAGAGGGTTGGACTAGAAGACCCCCAAGGTCCCTTCCGACTCTGTTATTCTATTCTATTCTATTCTATTCTATTCTATTCTATTCTATTCTATTCTATTCTATTCTATTCTATTCTATTCTATTCTATTCTATTCCAATTGCAAAACTGCAGGATTCCTTCAGCAGCTGTGCTTTGAAGAACCACCCGGAGAAATAAATAAAAGGGTGATTAGTTTGGATGGCAATCCCACATACCCGTGTGCCCAATTGTTTCCCGATCCTTGTTTCTGACAGAAGGCAGACTGGGGGCCATATCTCCAATTCCCAGTTCTTGAGGCGAAGGATAAAGTTTGATTGATCACTTTCGGTTCCATGTCAACCAGGACAGCCCGAGCAACCATACCTAAATAGGAAAAAAAGAGAAAAATGAAAAAAACCCACAAAACACCCTTTTACAAAACTGTACTGGAAAAAAACAAGATAAATAGGAAATACGGGGTAGTCCTCGACTTGCCACCATAATTGAGCCCAACATTTCTATTGTTAAGTGAGCTTTGCCCCATTTTACAACCTTCCTTGCTGCTGTTTGTTTGTTTGTTTATTTATTTATTTATTTATTGGCTCGATTTATATGCCGCCCGTCGATTTATAAGTCTTCTCTGGAGACTCAGGGCGGCTTACAATGCTTTTAAGCAATAGCCTTCAAACTTTTGTATATACCTGCTTAGTAGGGCTTTCACCCCCCTAAGCGGTGTTCTTTTTTATACAAAGTCAGCTTATTGCCCCCACAAACCGGGTCCTCATTTTACCTACCTCGGAAGGATGGAAGGCTGAGTCAACCTTGAGCCTGGTGAGATTCGAACTCGCACTAATTGCAGGCAGCTGGCAGCTAAGTGCTACTTAACAGCGCTTTAGTCCGCTGCACCACCAAGGCTCTTAAGTGAATCAACTGCAGTTGTTGAGTTAGTAAACATGGGCTTCTCCGTTGATTTTGCTTGTCAGAAGGTCGCGAAAGGGGATCACATGACACCCCCCCCCCCGGACACTGCAATGGTCGTAACTATGAACCAGTTGCCAAGCGTCTGAATTTTGATCGCATGATTATGGGGACGCTGCAAAAGGTCGTAACTTTGAAAAATGGGTCATAAGTCGCATTTTCCATTGCCGTTATAACTTTGAACAGTCACTAAACGAACTGTTGTAAGTCAAGGACTACCTGTTATTTTATGGACCGATTTTATGACCATTTTTGCAGGGGATGTTTAGTGAACATCAAGTTTTTAAGGAAACCAAGCTAGGGGCACGGTTTTGCTGAAAATGGAAAGCAAATGCCAGTTTTTCAGCAAAACCGTTTTAAAAGACAATCATGTGACCATGGGATACGGCAAATGGCCCTAAATGCGCTCAGGCTGATGAGCTCCAAAATTTGGGTCATGTGACTGCGAGGGGAGGGGCCTGTTAGAACTTTGACTCTGGGTTGTTCTTAAGTGAATCTGGCTTCGTTGACTTTGCTTGTCAGACGGAGGCTAGGAAAATCGCAAATGTAGTCCAGTGGTGAAATCCAATTTTTTTTTACTACTGATTCTGTGGGCGTGGCTTGGTGGGCGTGGCAGGGGAAGGATATTGCAAAATCCCCAGTCCCACCACACTCTGGGGCCAGCCAGAGGCGGTATTTGCCGGATCTCCAAACTACTCAAAATTTCCGCTACTGGTTCTCCGAACTGCTCAAAATTTCCGCTACTGGTTCTCCAGAACCTGTCAGAACCTGCTAGATTTCACTTCTGATGTGGCCCCGAGACATTGCAACCAGGGGTGGGTTCTAAATTTTTTTTACTACCGGTTCTGTGGGCGTGGCTTGTGGGGTGGGGGTAATGTGACTGGGTGGGCGTGGCCAACTCTTTTTTTTTTTTAACTTTTAAAAGCATATTTTCTACAACCTGAAGAGGTTGCAGGAAAACATGCTTTTAGAAGCTTCTGACGATCAGGCAAGTCAGCTGGAATCGCCAGAGGCTTTTAAAGGCATTTCCCCCCCCCCACAACCTCTTCAGCTGAAGAGGTTGTAGAAAAAATGCTTTTAGAAGTCTTTGAAATCCCAGCTGAGCCGCACGATCATCAGAAGCTTTTTAAAAAAATTTTAAAAGCATTTTTTCAGCCGAAGAGGTTGTAGAAAAAATGCTTTTAAAAGTAAAAAAAAAGGCTCTGATGAGGTAGGCGGGGTAAGCGAGCGGCGACCGGGCCGGGGACTGGTTTGGGGGCATGGCCAGCCAATGTTATCTCCGAACTATTAAAAATTTTTACTACCGGTTCTGGTGAACCGGTGCGAACCGGGAGCAACCCACCACTGATTGCAACCATTATATTATACATGCCAAGTGCCCAAATTTTGATTAGGTGACCCTAAGGAAGTTGTGATGGTCTTAATAGCAGCAATAACTTAAGACTTATATACCACTTCATGGTCCTTTTACAGCCCTTTCTTTACAGAGTCAGCATAAGTGCAAGGATCGGTGGCAAGTCACTTTTTCCAGTGCTGTTGTAACTTCAAATGGTCACTAATGGAAGTGTTTTAAGTCGAGGACTACCTGTACAGGCAAAGTCCCATGCTCCATCCATCACGTGAAGTATTAGTACCGCTCTATAAAGCCTTAGTAAGGCCACATCTGGAATACAGCATCCAGTTTTGTTCACTACACTATAAAAAAGATGTTGAGACTCTAGAAAAAGTGCAGAGAAGAGCAACCAGGATGATTAGGGGACTGAAAACTAAAACATACAAAGAACGGTTGCAGGAACTGGGCATGGCTAGTCTAGTGAAGAGAAGGACCAGGGGAGACATGAGAGCAGTCTTCCAATATTTGAGGGGCTGCCACAGAGAGGAGGGGGGGGGTCAAGCTGTTTTCCAAAGCACCCAAAGGCCAGACAAGGAATAATGGATGGAAACTGAACAAGGAGAGATTCAACCTGGAAATAAGGAGGAATTTTCTGACAGGGAGAACAATCAACCCATGGAACAGAAGTTGCCTTCAGAAGTTGTGGGAGCTTCATCACTGGAGGCTTTCAAGAGGAGACTGATTGCATTGAAGATGTTTTTTTTATTTGTTTTTTATATTTGTTTAAAAAATAAAATTTTTGAAATTAAGAAGAGACTGATCAAGGATTTCCTGACAATGAGAACAATTAATCAGTGGAACGACTTGCCTCCGGAAGTGTCCCAACACCGAAGGTTTTTTTAAAGAAGAGATTGGACAGCCACTTGTCAGAAATGGTATGGGGTCTCCTGCTTGAGCAGGGGGTTGGACTAGAAGACCTCCAAGGTCCCTTTCCAATTCTGTTATTCCGTATTCTTCTCCAGCCTGGTTTGTCACAGTCTCGATTCTCCCTCGGGGAGCTTTGCCCCACCACCTTTCAAGAGGTCATTACGCTGATGACTTCTTACCTTCATCTTTTTCCTCAAAAAAACGTTCTTTACAAGCTGCCTGGTAAGAGTCGTTCTCCTTCTTGGAGCAAAACCCCTGGGAGCTGTGGAGGTCTGTGCAGATGGTATCAAACACCTCACGCCCAATTTGGTTGCCGCACTGACCCAGCTGAATGGCTACGATGGACATTCTTAGCTGCCTTTCCCTGAAGAAGAGGAGACCACGTTTTAATCGCCATCTTAAACCTGGAATCCGACAGCCCCAACTTTATTTATTTATTCACAGACTAACATGGAAAACAAATTCTTAAGTGGAGCATGTTAGAAAACTGGAAATGTAGAAGGAATTTGTCCTAATTGAGCCCAACATTTCTGTTGTTAAGTGAGGCATTTGTTAAGCGAGTTTTTTCCCGCCCATGCTATAACTTTTCTTGTCACTGTTATTAAGTGAATCGCCGCAGTTGATAAGTTAATAACCCGGTTGTTAAGCGAATCCGGCTTCAACATTGACTTGGCTTGTCAGGAGGTCACAAAAGGGGATCGCATGACCTCGGGGCACAGCAACGGTCATAAATATGAACCAGCTACCAAGCGTCTGAATTTTGATCACAAGATCATGGGGATGCTGCAACGGTCGTAACTGGGAGAAACAGTCGTAAGTCATTTTTTTCCATGCTACTGTAACTTTCAATGGTCACTAAATAAACTTTTGTAAGTTGAGGACTACCTGTAAAGAGCAGAGTGAGTGTTGATTATTTGTTGTGGGTCCTGTGTTCTGATTCCACACCAACACACACAAATCATTATATTACAGGTAGTCCTCAACTTCCAACTGTTCATTTGGTGGCCATTCGAAGTTACAAAGGCACTGAAAAAAGTGACTTATGACTGTTTTTGTTGTGGTCCGTCAGCGGCCTGTGCGGATTGTAGCTGATTCCAACAGCGAGGAGGCTGGTGTGATGCTGTGCCAGCAGCCTATGCAGCTGGCACTCGAGTCAGACAATGAGGAGGCTGGAGAAGATGTGGTGCCAGAGGCGGGGATTCAGCCAGGGCCTTCAAAACCTCCAGAAGCTTCCTTAAGTGACGAAGAAGAAGAGGAGGAGCCTCTTCTCAATGCACGGGCACGCAGAGCTGTCAAAAGGCAGGAGTGGCTCCTCAGGAGGAGGTCTCCTCGAGAGTAAGGCTTGGGGCTAATTGGCCACTTCCTTAGCCTATTTAAGGAAGGATGACAACTGAGGCAATTTGCAGGGAACAACTTCATTCACTCTCCTTCGCGTCTGGATCTTAGTTCTCTTATCAGTGTCCTGCAAATTGCTTCTGGGCTTTCTGCCAATCCTAGTAAGATTACGATTATTTATTCTTTGGATTCTTGTAGGCTGTTAAGAAAGTAAATTAAGAGCCTTTGTTTGAAAAAGACTGATTTAATTTAGTAAACTAAGGTTTGTACAGACTTTATGTGTGCTGCGTTCTTTGGGTCCGTAGCTGGGGCAGAACAGTTTTTCATACTTACGACCATTGCAGCGTTCCCCCATGGTCACATGATCAAAATTCAGAAGCTTGGCAACTGGCATGTATTTATGACGGTTGCACTGTCCTGGGGTCATGTGATCACCAACACATGTATTGTATGTGATTATATTAACAATATTTTCTATGTATGTCCATATGGACACACACATAAAATATTGTTAATATAATCTTAATACAGTACATGTATATATGAACACACATAGAAAATATTGTTAATATAACCACATACAGTACATGTGTTGGTGTGTGCATTCCTTTGAATCAGAGCAGACCTACAGTGTAATTATTATAATTGCCCCAAAATGCTTATAAATTTAGCATGTAAATTTAATAAATATTTAGAATTAACTGATAGCCTGACCTATACCAAACTTTATACCTAGCACACAATAACCGACAACAGTCAAATGTTTTGCCTTACTATACTTTTAAGTCAAATTCTTACAGACTGGTATGGACTACTACTGTATACTAAATATATTATAACAAATATGTATGTATTACTTTACTGAGGGAAAGAAATCAACCTGCTGCTGCTGATCGTTACAGAGAAGCAGTCTATACATTATAAGCTATTAGGTAGCAAAATATGTTTATGAATTCAAAAATAGTTGGCAGAATTTAATTTAATTAGAAAACCATACCGCGCAAATTCTTAGCTATTACCCTTAACGGTAACAGGGTTGGAAGGGACCTTAGAGGTCATCTAGTCCAACCCCCTGCTTACGCAGACCTGTCCTAGGGATTCGAACCGCCGAACTACCGATCGACAAGCTCAGTGTCTTAGCCACTGAGGTCAGATAATATTATTAGCTATATTATGAACAGCTGACATAGTTAGCCACTTATACCATATATATATATATATATGTATCCACGTTCTACATGTATATTGTATATAAAAATATAAATTATATAACAGCTCCTTTTACCCGTTTCCTTCTTCCTCCCACGGCGCATGCGCTTAGGTTTCCCCAAGCAACAGCCACGGCCCTTTTCGGCTCATTCCGCGCATGCGCCCACCAAGCCCGTCGGGCCGAGGCGGGAAAATCAGTCTCGGGGAAAAAAAAGTTATCCGAGAAAAGGGCAGGTGGGCTGCCTCAGTCGCGAGCGTGACGCATGCGCCCTATCGACGCCGGCGCACTCGAGCGCTGTGGTTTTTAAAAACACGCCTTTCCCAGTCATCGAGCAACCGCCGTCCAGGCTGTGTGCGCGCGCGCGCGCGCGTGTGTGTGGAAGTCAGCGTTATCCCGCCCTTATTGCGCTTGCGCGGATCGAGGCGGTTCCGTCCTTCCAGGACGGCCACGGCGACGTCGGGCCCAAACCTTTTGAGCGGCAAAGCTCGGCTTGGCGCGCGCCCGCTCCGACGCATGCGCGTTGGCGCCGGCGAGCTTGAGGAGGCAGGGCCTGGCTTAGCCCCGGCGATGGCGGCCGTCATGGCGGCGCTGTGGGTGGGTGCCGCGGGCCCATGAGGCGCTCTCAGTCTTCACCCGGACGCTCCCGGCTCTTGGCAGCGAAGGCGGCTGTCCCGCACGCTTCGTCCCCGGGGCCATGGCGGGCGTCTTCGACATCGACCTCGACCAGCCCGAAGAGGCGGCCTCGGACGAGGAGCTGGAGGAAGGGGTGAGCGCGGCGGCGTGGCCAGGAGGCCGAGGGCGGCGTGGGGAGGCCGGGCCTCAGGGAGCGAGGCGAGGCGGGCCACCCCGCCGAGGCGGAGACTCCTCGGGTCCCGCGTCTCCTTTTCCCCGCCGCTGAGGGAAGAGGCTCCTCGCGGCCCTTCTGGCCCTTGGAGGACGGGATGAGGGACGTTAAAAGAGGCCCAACTCGGGCGGGGGGCAGCCCCTGAGCGGCCTCGGAGAACCAAGCGGGGACAGGAGACCACCAGGAAATCTTGTCCTGGGTGGGGTGGGGGCATGAGAAGCCTCTCGGAAGAAGGTCGTGGCCGTCGGGGTCTCAGGCGTCGGTCTGGCACCGGGGAGACCCGGGTTCAAGTCTCTCCCTAGGGAGATAGATTAGGCCGGTTTCCTCTTCCATACCCAGCCTACCTCGCAGGCAGGTGGTTACGGGAGCCAAAAGAAACGCCCTGTGCCCTCCGCCTGGATTGCAACGCAAGTCTCGCTCAGCTGCAAATGAAAGAAATGCTGAATGACTCAGAGCTGGGAGGGGCCCTGGAGGTCTTCTAGTCCAGCCCCCTCCTCAAGCAGGAGGCCCTGTAACATTTCAGACAGGTGGCTGTCCAGTCTTTTCTTAAAAACCTCCAGGGAATGGAGCACCCACAACATCTAGTGGCAAGCTGTTCCACTGGTTAATGGTCCTAGCTGTTAGGAATGTTTCCCCTTAATTCCAGGTTGCGTCTCTCCTTGATTAGTTTTTATCCATTAGTTGGCCTTTGGGTGCTTTGGAAGATAAGTTGACCCCCCCCCCTTCTTTGTGGCAGCTCCTCAAATACTGGAATACTGCTATCATGTCACCCCTAATTCTTTTTTTTTTTTTTCCTAGACTGGCCAAACCCAAATCCTCCAACTGTTTTTCATATGTTTTAGCCTCCAGGCCTTTAATCATCTTAGTTGCTCTTCTCTGCACTTGGGAAAAAGTGGACCTAAACTGTGACTCAAAGGCGCTTTTAATGAACAGAAGAGCCCTATTAATTTGAAGAAAATGTTAATTACTTCAATTAATTACAGGAGGGCCTTCTCATGAGATGCTGAAGGGAAGAGCCAAGCTAGGTCCCTGAGGGCATCTTCTGCCTCTTGCCCATCTCCTTTGCATTTGTATAGTTTCTTATGGACTTTTTTCCTCCTTGAATTTATCCAGTCCCTCTTTAGAAATGCCCCAAAACCGTGGCATATAAAAGGACCCAGGCTTTTTAACCAAAGTAAACATGACCCCCAAAACTGCCCTTCAAAAGGGCCCAGGCTTTTGAACCCAAGCAAACATGGTGACTTTTTTTTTTAAAAAAAGTGTCACATTGGCAGATTTATTGCCAATGGTCTGTGGGGCCAGAGCCCAGCGTGTCAGTTGATCATTGTCAGGAGTGTTGACCTCCGTCTGCTGCACTGGGATGAAATGGGCTCTCGTCCATGGAAACTGATGCTGCAATAAAATTTGGGGTAGCCCAAACTTGGGCATCTCCTTGAGTGGGTAGAGAGTCCTGTTGTTTTCCTCTACAAGTCCTAATGTAGGACCTCCCCTTGGAATGCAATTCTCCCTAATAACACTGTTGTAATAAGTGAACCATTGGTGACTATTCAAGCTGCTTTAGTAATGTTGCTTCACAGTGGGTAAGGTCAGCTACTCCTTATGTAGCGTATTACTCATATGGGGAGGCAATTTATGCAAACAGACTGTGCCTTTAGGCATTCACCTTGGAGGAGGCCGCTTCATTAATCCCATTGAACATCACAGACCTTATTATATAAAAAACAATACAGCCTTGTGGCTCCTGATGGAAAAAGATGTTGCCCTTGTTAACTTGAATTAGCCTTCTCTAGTCTAAACTTCCTTACTGTCTTTCAGTGATATGTCTTTGGATAGAAACAGGACTATTAACGGAGATGTTGGAGAGCCTTTTTTGACACAGATAGTTGCAATAATGTATGGGGAAATTTGAAGAGGATAGGAATGGAAAGGGAGATTGAAGGGTATTTTTTGGGCAGGTGAAAATTTATACTTGACTTTTTAGAACAATGCAGGCAAGTGGTATAATATTCCCTTACACAAGTAGTTCTATGACCACAGTTGAGCCCAAATTTTCTGTTGCTAAACAAGACAGTTAAATGAGTTTTGCCTCAATTTACCACCTTTCTTGCCACAACTGTTAAGTGAATCACTGCGGTTGTTCAGTTAATAACATGGTTGTTAAGTGGCTTCCCTCCCATTGACTTTGCTTGCCAGAAGGTCGCAAAAAGGTGATCACATGACTCCAGGACACTTCAACTGTCATAAATACATGCCAGTTGTCAAGCGTCCAGATTTTGATTGCATGACCATCGGAATGCTTCAGTGGTCATAAGTGTGAAAAACGGTCATAAGGCTCTCTTTTTCAGTGCCATTGTAACTTTGATCACTAAATGATTTGCTGTAAATTGAGGACTACCTGTAATCTCAATATTTTGCTTGAAATACCATAGGATCATTAGTTTTAAGAGATTGTGGAAAGGAAACCAGATATTTACATTTTCTGTGCCAAATATCTGTAAAGGCAAATCTTTAATTACACATACTTAGTTTTCTGATAAGGGTTTGGGGTTAGAGCATTATCTGTAAAGGGACAAAGATTAGCAATTACTTAATTGTGCTACCACAGCATGACAGGCAACTTTTGGAGAGCTGCAGTGTTGTTGTTTTTTAAAAAGTAACATTTTCTGGTAGCTAAGACTGCAGTTGTAGGGCCATTGCATGTTAATATCATGTAAATGGGTTGATATTTATGGTTTGCAGGGAGAATACTTTGAAAGGTGCTTTACTTTAATGATATCCAGACTACTTATATGTGCCCTTTTCTGCTTTGGAAACACAGTGAGAAATTTTGCCTCAGAGATTTTGCAGTTTGTTGCAAATTTCAATAGTACGCTTTGTAGAAATTTGAGGGGGGCTGTCTGCAGGTTGGAGGTTGCTGACTTTGGCACTACAGATTCAGCATGTTATTAAAGACTTCTAAACCAGCAGGTCCCCAACCTTTACACCTTGGCGGCCCAGCAGGGAAGGAGAGAAGGGAACCAGTCCGCACAAGTGCCAACCTGCCATTCACTCGTGGACATACACACCAGTCTACTGCTCAAGGAAGTTGAGCTGCGCATGCAACTGTGCGCCAACCCACCACTTATCCATGTAGAGCTGTGCATGCCAGTCCGCCAATTGTGTGGCCTGATTTCGAACAAGCCACGGCCCAGGGATTGAGGACCTCTGCTCTAAACACTTGCACTTAAGAGTTGGCTCTTGATCATGGCCTAATTGCAAAGGTTGCTTTATGCTCTTTACCAGTGGCATGCAAAAGCAATGGTAGAATTGGCTTTTCTCTGCACTGTAGCAGAATTTTTCACACTTGAAAATTTTACATGAATGAAGGCAAATGTACAATCAGGGTCGGTCACTGGGACCAATGGTTTAGTCTTCTGAACTTTCATCCTTATGCTGGAGCCCATCCTCAGGGAACTTCTCTTTAGCAGAGTGAAAAATTGTTACACTTGGCCATCATAATCTTTTGCTCATGTCAGGATTGTATATATATTTTTTAACACTTGATCTTACAGACATAAACAATTTGTTGCTTAATTATCCAGGATTGATGTAGGCATTATAGTTTCTACCTTGAGTGAATATGTAATCTTAAGAGTCATCTAGTTGTAAATACAAACCAGGAACACAAATATGTGTGCTGAACTCCAGAGTCTCCACATTCTCCCTAGGATAGGGTGAGAGATCTGTATCCTGCCTCTTTTTTAAAAAAAAAAACAAAACAAACCGTGGATTCCCAGCTTTGTGATTTTGATTTATTTTTAGGAACTATTGGATTTTTACATTCCTACTAATAGTTTAGTTGCTGGAATGTAAAGGAATGTTGTAGTGCTAATAGTCATGCAGTAGAATGAACCAAAGTGAAATATTTCTTATATTGAATTAAATTTTAAGAATGTGATTGGGGAAAGTATTGCATACACCGCTTTCTGATTTCTGTGTCTCTAATGAAAAAAATTGCCTAATTTGACTTTTCATGATGCTTGTATTATTTGCTAAATAATAGGCTGTGGTGGACTGTGAACTCAGTCCTGTAGTCCATCTATAGAGTATTCTAATGAGTTTATAACTGTTGTTGATTTTACTCACACCTTCTGTATGGTGGATTGTGGTTTTCACAGATTGCAGAAAGGATGATCAACTTTTTCGGACTGTTTCCAGTACAGTAGCTGTGCTAATCTGTTTAAAAAAAACACAGCATATTTCTTATGGCTCAAAGACTAGCCCATATAACTGTATACTTGCATTAAGGAGTTGATTAATTAAACAAGTTTCCTTTTATACAGGTAGTCCTTGACTTATAACCGCAATTGGGAGCAAAATTTTCACTAAATTGTTAAGGTGGTTGCTAAGTGAGTTGCCCCTGATTTTACGCCTTTTTGCCACAGTTGTTAAATGAATCACTGCAGTTAAGAGAATCATGTGTCGTTAAGCAAATCCAGCTCTCCCTATCGGTGGATTTGATTTAAATCACGATTTAAATCATGATTTAAATCACTAGTAAAAAGGCTTGATTTAAATCAACTCGATTTAAATCATAATTTTTAAAGAGCAACTATCATCTCTGCTACTCCTTTGACCCACTGTTGACTCACCGATAGTCCCAGTGTTGCAGAATGTACAGCCTCCTGCTACATAACTAAGCTCCATTTCATGCTGAATAAACTAAACTATTTATGTATCGTAAATAGAAAACTCTTATGATAGATTTTTACCCCAAAAGTTTTTTATTAAAATAAATTCAATAAAAATCAAAAAAATCCGATTTAAATAAAAAAAATCTGATTTTTTTGATTTTTTTAAAAAAAATCATTGATTTTTATCCACCCTGCTCCCTATTGACCTTGCTTGTCAGAAGCTGTCTGAGAAGGTCACAAGTGGTGATCACGTGACTCTGGCCATTCCAACTGTCGTAAATACATGTTGGTTGTCAAGCACCCAATTCTTGATCACCTGATTGTGGGGATGCTGCAACAGTCATAAATACAAGTACTGATTATAAGTCACTTTTTTCAGTGCTACTATAACTTTGGTCACTGAACGCATGATTTTAAGTCAGGAACAACTTTATTTCCACACAGTTATCACAGTCTCTATGATACAGAAAAAGTTGTTCTGGGGAGGATTGAATATGAGTGTTTCACTATATGGGTGAATTGCATAAACCTAAAATTAAATAGTTTATGGTAGCAGGCATTCTTCTTGTAGTCTTTCATTTATATTCACTCCAGTGTTGTTGATAATATCTTTTCTCAAACTCTTTTTCCAACTATTTATAGGATTTGCACACAGCTGAGTAATAGGACAGTTGCTTGAAAACTGCTGAATCTGTGCAGTCAATTCCCAGGTTTTGGCGCTTCTCTCCAGTGTGGTTGCCATATCTTTCTGCTGACAAGGCTTATTATGTAAATTCAGTCTGCAGGCTTGTGGTGGTATCAGCCTTTAAAACTTGAGTTAATGTATAAACAAATCCTACTGCGCTTTCTAAATAATTCTTGTTTACAATGTTGTAGTGACTTTCCTCGCACTGTTTCGTTTCAGGGTCACTTAAGTGAAAGTATGGATCACGGAGGAGTCGGCCCATATGACCTGTAAGTCCTGAAACCTAAACTCAGACTGTCTGGGGTTGGGGACATAGTTGGCAACGGTCAAAAACATCCTCAATGTAAAGAGGAAGTGGTAACAAAACAAGCCTTGTCTCTTGGAAATGCTGCATTTTCACCCTGGGGTACAGATACAGCGTTGGGATTGATGAAATCCAAGCCTGAAACAGTTTTAGTCACATTTAATTTATCTGCAAGGAAAAGGGATTTCTTTTTAAAAGTTGTTTCCATGAAGAGGATGAAACTGTTTCTCTTGCTAAACTACGGACATGTTCAAAGGGTCTAAAAGAAATTTACTATTTGTTAAATTTATTTGTTGCCCATCTTGCCATGGAGCTACTCTAGGCTTACAATCATAAAAGGGAAAAAATGATAAGTGTAAATATAACAATAGCAAAGGAATAAAACAATAAAAATAAACAGTGGAAGTACAATATTATCCCAAGGGTGCTTTTTCAAAAGGCAACTGGGCTTTATTTTTTTCCTTGAAGACATTTCACTTCTCATCCAAAGAGCTGCTTCAGTTCTGACTGAATGGTGAGTATGGAAGGATTTATATTCCTTGCAGTCATCTGGTGGTTAGCCCTCTTTCTGAGAGCCATTGAGGCCACAGAGGTTTGTCTGTGCCCTCAGGGCCATCTCAGTAGTGCAAATGGGTGTGGAACCTTCTTGGAACTGCTGAAAGGACTGTGTTGTAAACAGGAGATACTTATATTGCGACTATCTGGAAAAATCATGCTAGGATTTATATTTCGATTGGGTCTTATTTTTGGGGAAACATGGTAGGTGATGTCCTATACCTCCCACTCTGTTGAGAGCAGGTGTTCAGTCTTAATGTTCAGTCTTTGACCCCTATTTCAAATTGTGTTCAGAATGTGGTCCACATTTTTCTTGGATGAGAAGGGGAACGTCTTCAAGGAAAGACCAAGAAAGTCCAATTGCCTTTTGGAAAAGCACTGTTGGGACAACCATGACCTGGATGACTGAAAATCTCCAGAGACAAGAAAAATAATATAACATTAAAAAGTTGGGTGAAGGGGGAGCAAGAAATACAGTGGGGAGCTGGGGTCAGCTCGTTACTCCAGTAGCCACCTCCAATGTGATACTCCCCTAAAGGGTCCAGGTTAACCGCTTCATAGTGCTTTACACTAAGCGGTTTACAGAGTCAGCTTCACAGCCCTCTCTAAGCGGTTTACAGAGTCAGCATATTGCCCCCAACAACCTTGGAAGGGTGGAAGGCTGAGTCAACCTTGAGCCGGTTAGGATCGAACTCCTGGAGTGAGCAGTGAGTTTACCTGCTATACTGCATTCTAACCACTGCGCCACCACGGCTCTTGGTGGAGGACAAGAGGGTGGGGGAGACAGGATGTTCCAAAGGGCTGGCGGTACAGCAGAGAGAGCCATTCTGGCTCCCGTCAGTTGGAGGTAGGGTTGCCTTGCTAGCCTTATTTTTAAAAATGAAAATTGTTGGTTCTCTTTTAGCGGCATGGAACATTGTGAGAAATTCGAGATTTCGGAAACGAGCGTAAACCGAGGTCCTGAGAAGATCCGGCCAGAGTGCTTTGAGCTGCTCCGTGTTCTTGGCAAAGGAGGCTACGGAAAGGTAAGGAGCCTTCTGGCAAGGTGGAGAATCTCACATCTTTTCCTTCTGAATATTAATTTATTACAAAATTCATGTTTCAAATATAAATCACCGCGTGTAGGTTAGGCGGCTGTATAAATTTGTTTAATAAATAAAACATGAAACTTAAGCATTTTCTGGAATGAAGGGAATGGGAACCAGGGAATGTTCCCACCTGGTGCAATGAGCAAAATGGTTACATATTTCTGTCTCAGTTGTTTAATCAGATCATCAGATCACTGGAATTTTTATTTGCCAGGCAGGGACTATAGCTCAAGGGTCAAACATAGCCTGTATATGCAGAAAAAGATTCTATCCTGAGAATCTCAAAATAGGGCCTGAAAGGTTCCCTGTTTAACTGTGTAGATCAGTGTTTCTGAACCGTGGACTTCAATACTCAGAATTCCCCAGCCAGCCAGACTGAGCTGCGCCAATAGGTTTTCTATAAATCATTTGTAGTTTATGGCCATGCACCTTGTAGCAATCTCTTCTGTATTTTTTCTGGCTTGTTTATACACTGCTTTATGGCAAAGGTTCCTTGGGTAACTTAGAAGATAAAAACAAAAACACAGTTGAACTCGGAGCAGGGGTTAGGAGGGTGACTTTTGCCCTGTTGATTTCATAATATGTGCTTGATTGATGGCATCTGTATATGCTTATCCTAACCTCCCTGTTTTCATGATGTTTTCAAAAGTTCGAAGTGGGGTTTCTTTATTTCAAACAATATTTGCCATTAGGTGCTCTGAGCCTCGTTATTAAAAGACCACTTATAAATTGACTCTATTGATACTTTATTATTTCAGAGCGATAGCTTGTACTTGCAACTTGCTGAATGGTGCAAGCCCAAGCTTACAGGAAGACTGGGTTGTGCTATCTGTGGCTTGCTTAGTTTCATTCAGGTAGTGAATCCTGATCACTCGTTACTCACTGAATTAAAGGAAGCCTCAAAAATGCCAGATATTGCAGTTACTGGGAATCTTTTTTTGTTTTTGTTTTTTTGGGGGGGGAAAAAGTAATATTGCTTCTTTTTAAAATGTGTTGGCAGGTTTTCCAAGTTCGCAAAGTAACGGGGGCAAACACGAGCAAAATTTTTGCCATGAAGGTGCTGAAAAAGGTGAGATGGTTTTGATTATCCAACTGTAGAAGGATAGAGAACTTTGTGTGGGGTGAATGCAGAACGAGATCTTGCTGCAGATCTTGAATCCAAGCACCATTAAGAGGATCTTGCTGAGACTCCAGTAAATCATTGCTAGGAGAATGTAAATTTATTAAGAAATACAAGTAGTCCTCAACTTACAACCATTCGTTTAGTGACCATTCAAAATTACAATGGCACTGAAAAACAGACTTAGAACAGTTTCTCACACTTATCACTGTTGCAGTATGCCTGTGGTCATGTGATCAAAATTGCCCCCATTTGACAACTGGCATGTATTTATGGAAAGTTGGACTATAAGGAAGGCTGAGCAACAAAGAATTGGGGCCTTTGAACTCTGGTGCTGGAGAAGACTCCTGCAAGTCCCTTGGACTGCAAGGCAATCCAACCGGTCAGTCCTAGAGGAGATCAACCCTGACTGCTCTTGAGAAGGCCAGATCCTGAAGAGGAAACTCAAATACTTTGGCCCCCTAATGAGAAGGAAGGACTCACTGGAGAAGAGCCAAATGCTGGGAACAATTGAGGGCAAAAGGAGAAGAAGGGGACGTCAGAGAACGAGGTGGCTGGATGGAGTCACTAAAGCAGTAGGCATGAACTTAAATGAACTCCAGAGGATGGTAGAGGTTAGGAAAGCCTGGAAGAATGTTGTCCATGGGGTCACAATGGGTCGGACACAACTTCGCAACTAACAACAACAATGTATTTATAGTGTTTGCAGTGTCCTGGGGTCATGGGATCCCTTTTTGTGACCTTCTGACAAGCAAAGTCAATGGGGAAGACAGATTCACTTAACAACCGTGTTCCTAACGTAATAATTGAGGCAAAAAAGGGTCATAAAATGGGGCAAAATTAACATAATTGTCTTGCTTAGCAACAGAAATTTTGGGCTCAATTATGGTCATAGGTTGAGAACTATCTGTCATCCTAACTGAAATAAAGAAGTTTTATACAACCAGCCCTGTGTTTCTGTCTACTGACTTCAGATATTAGCAGTAACTGGAGAATTAATTTTTACTTGTTTGTAAAGTTTTTCATCTGTTATTACATACTTAAAATTCTTGAACTTTTGTTTAGTTGGTGCATACAGATATTTTCAAGAGGCATTGCTGTTATTGCCCCTTGTAAGATAGTAGAACAGCTAGCAGCAGGACCTATGCTTCTCATTTTGAAATGTCATCCAGTCCATTGAAACCTAAATGACTCTGAATATATTATAACTGAACATACATTTAACAAAGGGTTAAATTATATCCTCCTGTGATCTATAACCTCTTTTGAAAAAAGGGAGGAAGAAGAATGAGGTAAGGAAGAGAAGGCTTGAGAAACTACTCTTAGCTCAAGTGGGTTTGGTGGTTTGAAGTTTATTGAATTGCATGAAACTGACTCTTATATCGTGTGTGAACCACAGACCATCATTACAAGCCATTGGATGGTTTATACTTGATGACTTTGGACCCCGAAGTTGTGTGGGTTGTGAAAACCAACCCAAATAATTTAAAGAGGCTATTTAGAGTTTATAATGTCTAATCTCTTCTTTAAATCAAGAATCGGAATTAAAGTAGAAGAATCTAGGTCAGCATCTCATACCTGGACTTCAACTCCCAGAATTCCCCAGGCAGCATGCTTTATCCTTTTTCTACTCTTAACTACAGCTGCTCATGTCTTGATCGCTTTGCGATCGGACTATTGCACCACCTTCGACTTAGGGCTGTTCTTGAAATCTGTTCAGAAGCTTCAAGTGATACAACATGCAGCAACTTTACACACTCCAGTCCTTTCCTTGTTCACAGCAAACCATACTTGACCTTTAAATTGAACAAACCCTGGCTTACCCAAAGAAGCATTAGAAAGCTCGCTTCAAATCATAGCTGCCTGTTTTACAAACACGCATTATATTTACACTTACCTGGGTCTACAGGTTTTGAGGCGAGGATAGCTTTACCTTCCTCAAAATTAGGAATTGTAACAGATAAGGAAGAAAACACAATTTGGCTTTTGGGGATGAATTAGTCCATGGCGTCTAATACGTTTTGCAAACTTCGGTAGTGTGGTGGCGCAGTGGTTAGAATGCAGTACTGCAGGCTACTTCTGTTGACTGCTGGCTGCCTGCAATTTGGCAGTTCGAATCTCACCAGGCTCAAGGTTGACTCAGCCTTCCGTCCTTCCAAGGTCAGTAAAATGTGGACCCACATTGTTGGGGGCAATAGGCTGAGGGTAAAGGTTCGTTCTCCGAGCTTGTGGGTTGGTTTCCAAACGTTTCATTACCAGGCTAGGTAACATCTTCAGCGGAGTTTATATGCTGACTCTGTAAACCGCTTAGAGACAGCTGTAATGCACTGTAAAGCAGTATATAAGTCTTAAGTGCTATTGCTATCAGTGGCTCCAGTTTGGGGTATGGTCACATATGTAGCAGACTTCTGATATAATTATACTGTATTTTTGTCAAGCAGGAAAGATCAGGTCCACATGTGAAAGTCCAATTAAATTGATTTATTGCTAAATACCTATGCACAAGAATCTTCTCAACTAACGGTGCTTGGAGTTAGACAAGGGTCAATGGAATTCAAGGGAGGTTTGACTTAGTCTACTTGTGGCTACAGGGATTCTGGTCCCTCTTAACTCTGCCTCCACATGATTCCTTCTACCTGTCTTTTAGAATACGAATACTATGATTGTTTCATCTTCTTTAGGCAATGATTGTGAGAAACGCAAAAGACACTGCTCACACCAAAGCCGAGCGGAATATCTTGGAGGAAGTCAAGCATCCGTTTATCGTCGACTTGATTTATGCCTTTCAGACTGGTGGGAAACTCTACCTCATCCTCGAGTATCTCAGCGGTAAGTGTGAGTGGAGAATCAAAATGTGGATTTCGAGTTCACCAACAGAGTGGGATCCATTTCATTGCTTACATTTCCCTCATAAAACTGATAAGAAAGGTCGTAAAATGAGGCAAAACCCACTTAACAAATGTCTCGCTTAGCAACAGAAATTTTGGGCTCAATTGTGGTCGTAAGTTGAGGACTACCTGTACTATACATAGCTGTCCAATGGACCCAATGTCCGTTCATGGCATGGGTGCAGGCTACTTGAGGGACTGTCTCATCCACGGGGATTGCCACCCATGCTGGCAAAGGAGGCATGGCACAGGCCTGGCTGATGGGGTCCAGGAGAAAGATCTTCTCTGCCATTGCCATTGCCCTCCAGAACATCTTGACCTCCAGAGCAGGGGTCTCCAACCTTGGCAACTTTAAGACTTATGGACTTCAGCTCCCAGAATTCTTCAGCCAGCTGGCTGAGGAATTCTGGGAGCTGAAGTCCACAAGTCTTAAAGTTGCCAAGGTTGGAGACCCCTGCTCCAGAATGAGGTCAGCTCCAACCATCCGGACCTTCTATGAAAGCCTAAAGATCTGGCTCTGCCAATTACCATCTTTGAATTAGGCTGCAATATTTAGAATAGAATAACAGAGTTGGAAGGGACCTTGGAGGTCTTCTAGTCCAACCCCCTACTCAGGCAGAAAACTTTATAGGCCTATACCATTTAAGACAAATGGTTATCCAATCTCCTCTTAAAAACTTCCAGTGTTGGAGAATATAAAAAATTGATAAATAAATAAATAAATTCACAACTTCTGGAGGCAAGTCATTCCACTGATTAATTGTTTTCACTGTTCTAGGTTGCTTCTCTCCTTGATTAGTTTCCATCCATTGCTTCTTGTTCTACCCTCAGGTGCTTTGGAGAATAGTTTGACTCCTTCTTCTTTGTGGCAACCTCTGAGATATTGGAATACTGCTATCATTTGGCTTTGTCTAATGTCTTATGTTGTTGTTTTTAGCTGTACAGTTTTTATGTTTTATGATTGTAAGCCAGAGTTACCCTGAGATAGGATGAGCGGCCAATAATTTTTACAAATAAACAAATAAATAAAGTACAAGGCAGTTTGTGAATCTTGCCCGAGTGTGGTCAGTTCTCCAAACCAAAGGACAAGTTATCTAGAATGCCCACATGGACTTGGAAATAGGGCAACTAGCTTTCTGCCACGCGTCCATCTGCATCCCTCTTGTCTGGTGTCATCTGTCTCATACTACTTTCCTAGTGATGGAGCCGAATTTTTACTGGGCTTTTCTCACATTTTGATTTTAGGAGGAGAACTCTTCATGCAGCTGGAACGAGAGGGGATATTTATGGAAGACACCGCTTGGTAAGTGACCAAAAGATTCTTCAACTCCAGCAGGGTAGATTTCAGGCAAGAGCTGAATGAAGAACATATGAAGCCAGTTGTGGGGCAGAATTGGGGTGGCATTTCACAGCTTCCCTGCTGAGCTGCATTTTCACTTCCCATGTTTCAAAGAGAAGGCATTTGGGGAGCTGGATACTGAACTATGCCTGGGTGTGCCTGAAGGCTGATCTTATGATATGTCACAAATATGAAAGTAAATGTAGATACTGTGTTTCATTTAAATGGTTATATAAATACCACTAAATATAGCCATAAAGCCACAGTGGAACTAAAATAGCTCCTCTTGAAACAAACCTCTGTACAGAAGTTTGCTAAAGGCAGATGCAGAGAGATTCTGACCAATACGTAAAGGCTGCATATATTACCCAGAATTAAATAAGATATTGCATTCCAGCAGCTTCATTCAGTTTTGTGCTAAAAACAAATTTGAGGGGGCTTAACATTTCATCTGTCTGTTGATCTTGCGGTTTTCATCATGGGGAAAAAAATCGGATATGGCTGAAGTCTGTCCTTTGGGCTGTCCCAGTGTTTGACCAATGATTAACAGGTTGGATGTTTCTAACGTTCTAACGTTTCTAAAGAAGGAATGTGATTTTGGGGCTGTGGGTCCCACCCATGAATTTCTCTGGCTCCTTAGCAGAAGGAAATGCCATTAAAGAGAACATGGGAGTCTCATTGCTACAATCAACAGCATCTACTGTTGATTGGAACTCTTTATTGGCCAGTTAAAATGGCTCCCGTCCTCTGTCAAATTAAGAGCTGAGCTGAAGGAGGAAAGAAAGCCTGGACAACAGGTAATCCTCGATTTATGACTGGCTGCTTAGTGACCATTCGAAGTTACGATGTACTTAAAATCCAGAGTTCTGATGGTCACCTCACCCACCCTGTGCAATCACATGATTGCATTTTGGGTGCTCAGCAACAGATCAAATTTAAGGCTTTTTATTTATTTATTTATTTGTAGCATCCTGCAGACATACTTCTCTAATTAATGCCATTTTTTGCCACAAACTGCTGTTTAATTCCAGTTTCTGGTGAAAAATGCCCGTAGTCTACAAAGGGATCACTTAGTGACTGAACTGTTGACTTAAACTGCTGCAAAAAAAGTTCATAAGATTGGGCGTGTCACAAGATCACCGGCTTAATGACCACAATTTATTACAGTTGTAAGTTGAGTACTACCTATATCATCATCATTGTTTAACAACCCCATAATCCCTTGCGGGGTGGAGTCTGAGCGACTGAATGGAGCTAGCAGTGTTTTACTGGCCGGATGCCCTTCCTGTCACCAATGCTAAGATTTGTTCAGCAGATACATTGTCATCATGCCCAGAGAGAGAAATACCTGCCTCTATGTAGGATCGAACTCACAGCCTCCTGATTGTGAGGCAAGGACTCCACCTCTAGGCCACCACACCACTCCATACTGCTACCTATAGATTGATTCTTATTCCAAGGTGGAGGTGAAAGAACACCAGTTATACTTCATTTTGTGTGTCTTAATAAACTGAACAAGAATGACCATCTTAATGGAAGATGGACGTCCATCTTGTTTAGCAATGTTGCGCACAGAGAATTGTGCCACATGGGAGGTTGAAAAACTGTCATTGCCCTTGCTTGGGAAGAAGGAAGCTTGGGTGGAGCAGGAGGGTTGTGCAGCTTTGAATTTTTTTCCCCCCATTCTTTCTGCCATTCTGTTTTCTATTCCTTCAGCCAGAATGAAAAGTCGCTTTCATGGGAACTGAATTTCAGGCTCTGTTGAGACAATAAGCTGAGGGGCTGCAATGGCCATGAGGGAAGCATTAAAAACAATACAGGCAATCCTTGACTTACATTCCTCAGACTGTGACAACCAACACAGCATCCCCACGGTCACGTGATTAAAATTCCGGCACTTGGCAACCAGCATTTATTTACTTTACGACAGTTGCCGCATCCCAGGGTCGCATTCCATTTACGATTCTTTGCAGCCAACTTTCCACAAGCAGGGTCAGCGGGGGAAATTGGATTCGTTTAATGAATGTGTGATTCCCTTAACTCTAAGCGATTCGCTTAACAACCGTGGCAAAAATAGAACTGGGCATGACTCGCTTAAAAAACTCACCTCATTTAGCAACGGAAATTCCGATCCCAATTGTGGTTGTAAGTTGAGGACTACCTGTACCTTGAAGTGGAATTATGGACTGTGATTTACCCATGTAGTTTCATGACTAAAATTATGGTTACCCTTTTTCCTTTGGGGCTATTGCCCCCAAAGCGTGGATGGGGAAACCCAGCCTCTAGGAGCTTGGAATAGTGAGTGAGGGTAAAACTAAGCCAGACAAACAACTATTAAACTTGGAAGCTGAGTCCTCTCGTCGTGCCACATCTGAAGTTTTGCACTGCTTTGTTTTTTCCCTCAATTTATTTCTTAATCTAATTTATATGATTGCTGCTTGAGATTGACATATTAAAGCCATACGTGATGCATAGTCCCCTGGGTTTCTTTCCTAATCGGGTTTTTTGCATTGCAGTTTCTACTTGGCTGAAATTTCAATGGCTTTGGGACACCTGCATCAGAAAGGCATCATCTACCGTGACTTAAAGCCAGAAAACATCATGCTGAATCACCAAGGTTAGAAAGACAGTGACCAAGCCTCTTTTAGTTTTTTTTTTTCAACCGTTTCTCAGAATTATTGGAATCCTGGTATGATTCAGTAGAATAGATTTCCCCGCCTGAGATCCAACACATCAGTTGGGATTGCAGTTTTCTGCATTTCCAAAGGGTGTAAGGCGGGGTCTCCAACCATGGCAACTATGAGACTTATAGACTTCAACTTCCAAAATTCCCCAGCCAGCCAGCTGAAGGGACATAGAATCCCTGCCTGAAATTATGGCCACTGCAGCACTCGCCCCCACCCCCCATCACATGAACAAAATTTGGGCGCTTAGCAATCTCCACCTTGACAACTGATCGTAGCACACACACACACACACACACACACACACACACACCATGCATCCACTCCTTATTTATTTATTTATTTAGTCACATTTCTATGCCACCCAACTCTCAAGGGACTCTTGCTTGCTTTCTCATGCCATTAAGTCCTAACAGGCCTTGGATCTGCTTCCCACATAGCTTGTTTGAACCTCCCCACCCTCCTCACTACGTTTCCCAGGTCCTCCCCACCTCTGAGCTACCCATGCTTTGCTTATTGACCATTTAACGTTTAACGACCATAATAGAGTTATTCTCCCTATTATGGTCGTTAAACATTAAATTTAATGTTTAAATTTAAACGGATTAGGGTGTTTAAGCGAGGTGTTTTTGATTGAATTTGGATTGGATTGGATTGGATTTCTATAGCTGCCCATCTCAGCAAATGACTCTGAGCAGCTCACAATTCAAAACATATATTACAATTAAAATGTAATTTGGAAAAAAAAACACAATAAAAACAGAAGTATTAAAAACAGTAAAAAAAAAAAAACATTGAACAATGATCATGTGGGCACTTCGCTTAACAAGCATCATGTGCAGACTCCATTACGATTGTAAGTCGAGGACTACCTGTATTTTAACTGCCTAAAAGAAACAGGAAGTGAAAGAAGACACAGAGCGTGGCCTGCTTGTAGCAGGTCTTTTCAGGGGTGGCCCCCTATTTTGCAGGATATTTGTCCTCGAGATACCTGCTAGGTTACACTCCTGTCAGGTTTTAGAAAGCCAAGCAATTTCCCGGTCGTAGGCATTTTGTATATGTTACTGTTTGTGTGTCAAAAATGTATTTTAACTACTGTATTTTTTGGAATATAAGACGCAACTAGCTTTTGGGAAGGAAAACAAGTAAAAAAAAAATCTGCCTCTGCCTCTCAGCAATTTGCCTCCTTGCAGCAAACAGCCTGTTTCAGTTTCAGCACCACCTGATTAGCACAAACAGCCGATTGTCAGTTGGCTCAGCCTCCCGACCATCAGCTGTTTCAGGCTGCAGGGATTGCCATTGCCTATTGCTGCTTCCACGCGCCCCATTTTCGGCCTCCACATCCAGTTTTCAGGCCCCGCACACCCTGTTTTTAGCCTCTGTGCACCCTATTTTCCGCTTGTTCCGGGTGGCAGGGATTGGAATGAGTGGAAAATGGGGCGTGTGGAGGCCGAAAATGGGGTGTGCGGAGGCGGCAATAGGCAATGGCAATCCATGGAGCCTGAAACAGCTGATGGTCGGGAGGCCAATCCAACCTACCATCAGCTGCTTGTGCTAATCAGGCTGTGCTGAAACTGAAACAGGCTATATGCTGTTTGCTGCGAGGAGGCAAATTGCTAGGAGGCAGAGGCCAAAGGGTGGAGGCTGACGGGTGGGCGGGGCTACATTCAGTGTATATGATGCACCCAAATTTTCACCCTCTTAGGGAGGAAAAAAATGCATCTTATACCCTGAAAAATACGATATATATTAGCTTTCTGTGGTTCTCTCACTTCTTTATTTTTCTTCTTTTTTTGTTTCTTTTTTTTCCAGGTCACGTTAAACTGACTGATTTTGGACTGTGTAAAGAATCGATTCATGATGGAACAGTCACACATACGTTCTGTGGAACAATAGAATACATGTGAGTCCAGCTGATAACAATAGAAAAATGGTGCTCAAGGAGAAGTATTTATTCCCCCTTCCGCTGTCAGATCAGCATGCTTAGTGGTCAAAACAAACCATGAATGAATGTTTTCATTTTAAATTAGGAGAGGGCACACACACACACACACACACACACACACACACACACACACACACACTCTCACTCACTCACTCACTCACTCACTCACTCACTCTCTTCCCCCAGGATTTCTTGAGAAGAAGAAAAAGATCTCTTTCAATTTAGTGTCCTTCAGATGTGTTGGATCTAAATTACTGTAATCTCCAGCCAAAATGACCAAGCCACCAGGTTGATGAAACTGACTTATTTTTTTTTTTAACAAACAGGACTCTTGTCAATTTAATCTGTTGTTTTTTCTCTCAAAAAAACCTTTACCTTTTTATAAGTTCCTACAGGATCCTTTATTTTTTTATTTAGTTATTTGGATTTATATTTAGGAGATCAAGACCACATATGACTTAAAGATAGTTCTCGACTTAGGACAGTAACGGAGCCTGCCCATTTTGCAGGTCACCAGTCGTTAAGTGAAGTGTCAAACCTAACGACCCTCCCCATCTCTATTCTCCCCAGTGAATCATTAAACAAATACACAGAATTTTTTTAAAGTGGAGCACTGGGTGACTCAGGAGGGGTAGGCCTAGCACAGAGAGAGGGAGAGGAAAGACCAGGTTAGAGTCACTTAGTGCTTTTTCATGCTGAATAGTGGGCTTGAAATAGGATTTAGCACTCTTACTTACTGGAGTCACGCTGCTTGATGCTTTTGAGACTATGCTGGTTTTGATAGGATGACTGACTTTTAAAATTTGGAAGCTTGTCTCTTGATCGGCATCCTGAATTTTGGAGAACAAAGTGGTGTCACTAAGCATGTACCACTCAGATCTCATCAGTGTCACAACGAGCGTCATGTTTTATATGCACTGTCAATTGAAAGAGAGAGAGCACATTTTGGTGCACGTGAGCCTCAATTTACAACTGGCAGCTTTGCGACCGTTCAGAGTTACAGCTTACCTGGTAAAAGATGTTTACGACCCAGATCAGAAATTCCAATGGTTTACACTCTCTTCCCTTTCCCCCCCACCCCAGACACACACGGTCACATGACCATTTTTGGATGCTCAGCAACACAGCTGCATTTATGGTGGTTTGCAGCATCCTGCAGTCATGTAATTGTATTTTATGGTGATTTTGCCGAAAACCAGAAATTGCTTCCGGTGTTCAGCAAAACTCTGTCATATTAAAAACTGGGCTTGTTTTATGACCACTGGGCTTGCGTATTGCCATAAAAAATGGAAAATATAGTCAACTCAAATTATTGACCCAATTTATGGCCATCACAACTGTTACGGTCATAGGTCAAGGCTTCCTGTATCTGCGAAGCAAGATGCTGTTTAATTTGGCATGTGATTATGCCATGCTATGAAACAGATCCTTCCCATGAAAACACATACGTCGTATCACATTATAAGCACATGCAGCTATCTGGTGACTCTAAATCACTCATTTGAAAAATCATCTTACTGAGGAGTTGATGTCACTGAGATGAACCATTGCTGCAGAATATCTTGAATAAAGTTCATAGAATCAGAGGGCTGGAAGAGGCCTTGGAGGTATTCTAGTCCAATCGCTTGTCCAAAGCAGTGACCATATTCCATCTTGGACAGATGGAATATTTTCTTGAAAACCACCAGTGATGGAGGCACCCAGTGCTTCGGGAGGCGACTGTTCCATTGATTAATCGTTCTCACTGTCAGGAAATTCCTCCTTAGTTCCAGGTTGGATTTTCCTCCGGCAAGCTTCCACCCATTGCTTCTTGTCCTATCCTCAGGTGCTTTGGACAATAAGTCAATCCCCTCTTCTCTGTGAAAGCCCCTTAAGTAGTGGAAGACAGTTACCATGTCCCGTCCCCCCTCCTTCTCTTTGATAGGCTAGACGTACCTAGTTTCCTTAGATGTTCCTTAGATTTACCCTCCAGACCAGGGGTCTCCAACCTTGGCAACTTCTGGGAGTTGGAAGTCCACAAGTCTTAAAGTTGCTAAGGACCCTGCTCCAAACCGCTTATCTGTTGCTAAAGAGTTGGAGTTGGTTTAATGTCATGGTTCTGACTAACGAACCCAACCAATTCCGAACTCTTTGAGACTGGAATCCTTCTCAAAGAACTTCTTTATTGGGTACATCATATCGGCACAAATAAAAGCAAAACCAGCTCTGTTTTCTGCAGTTTTGGTTTAATTAAAAGAGTACACAATTCCCTCCCCCGGGTGTCACAGGTCATATTGTCCAATTAGCAGGTTACTTGGTCACTCCTCTTCGGCACCTGTGGAGATGACCTTGGTTCCCACGGGATGATAGTGTGTTATTGTCTGGTCTGGCATTCCTATCCACCACCACCCTTTCCCATATTGTGTGGCAACTGAGAAACAGAAAAATGGCTGCGGTGGGCCAGGTCTGTTTTGAAGTTGATGATGATGATGTTGTTGTTGTTATTAATTAATTAATTAAATTTATATACTACCCTACTCCCAAAGGACTCAGGGCGGTGAACAGCCAAAAGATAAAATACACATAGTACAAACGTTAAAAAACCATTTAAAAATACATTAAATACTTTGGCCCAAAACAAATTTAAAACACCCCAATTTATAAAACAAATTTAAGAGCAATTAAAAGGGAGGTTAGGCCAGACCAGCCTGCTGGAATAAGAATATTTTGAGGGCACAGCGGAAAATGTGCAAATCCGGGATCCTCTGTATCTCCGGGGGGAGCTCATTCCAGATGGCAGGTGCCCCCACAGAGAAGGCTTTCCCCCTGGGGGCCGCCAGTCAACATTGTTTGATCAACGGCACCCTGAGAAGACCCTCTTTATGGGAGCGTACTGGTCGGTGAGAGGCTACTGGTGGCAGAAGGCGGTCTCGTAGGTACCCCAGTCCTAAGCCATAAACACTTTTTCTAGGGCTTTGGCATCTTTTTTTTTTTTTTGTGGTGACCAGAACTGTGTGCAGTATTTCAAATGTGGCCTCACTAGTACAGTCTATAACTTCTCATGATCTTGATTCTATCCGTTTGTTGATGCAGCCTAGGATTGCATTGGTTTTTTGGACAGCTGCAGCACACTTGCTGGCTCATAATTTAAGTGATGGTCCACCAGGACACCTAGATCCCCTTCAGAAACACAGGCACTACTGTTGAGCCGGGTACTGCCTTATGCTGTACCTTTGCATCTGGTTTTTAACCTTTTAACCTTTTCACACTAACAACAGACATGAGTTGGAACCGTGGCCCCTTTATGACTTGTGGACTCAGGAATTATGTCTGGTTCAGGAATTCTGGGAGTTGAAGTCCACAAGTCATAAAGGGGCCATCGTTCCCCATCCCGGTTTTATAAGAAGCTGATGCTACCCATGAGTCTTACAGTACGTATAGCAAGTTGGCAAAGCTAGTCACCTAGAAGCAATGGTTATTCCCCACAGGTGAGCGGCTGTAACCGAAACTACTCGACTGACTTACGACTCTCACAGCTGGTGCTGTTGGTGCTGTCCACAGGGTCTTTAATTGTAACTGATGCTGTGCTCTGCTGTGCTGATACTTGCTATTTGCGTTTGATGTCTTTTTAGGGCCCCTGAAATTCTGATGAGGAGTGGGCACAACCGTGCCGTGGACTGGTGGAGTTTGGGGGCACTAATGTATGACATGCTGACTGGAGCAGTAGGTGCACACTTACAAGCTGCATGTTTTGTTTGTTGTTTTGGAACACGCTCCCTGCCTTTAAAGAATTTGCCATGTGGGTTTTTTTTAACCTGCCTATTGCTAAGCATCTGCGGTTAGATTTCCTGGTTTTGAAAGAAATCTCATTTATAGTCTGTTTTATTCAGAAAACGATGGTGAACCTGCCTGTACAGGTAGTCCTTGACTTACAACTGCAGTGGAGCCTGGAATATAGATTATAAGTCATTGCGTCCTAAGTCGAGGCACCACGTGACCAGATTCTATTTTAAGACTATTTTTTATGATGGCAGTAAAACAAGTCACTGTAATCAGTAAGCAAATCACATGGTCTTTAGTGAATCCTTTCATCCAAATGGTTGGAGGTTTTTTTGTTTTGTTTTGTTTTTTTGGTCAAAAACTGGCAAAACAGATCAAGGTCACAGACCCTGGGATACTCCAACCAGTCATAAATGTGAGCTGGTTCGCCATGCCCTGAAATGCAATCATGTCATGGGGTGTGTTTGTGTGTTTCTAGCTGGCCTAGAAAATGAATTTTAAGTAATTGGGTGTGTGTAGTTTTTAATATAAAGGCCAAATTTTTAATATATTTTAAACTTTTTAAATTTTGTGGGTATATGTTGTTTTAATATGGCTGTACACCGCCCTGAGTCCTTCAGGAGAAGGGCGATATAAAAATTTAATAAATACAAATACAAATACAAAGATAGCTATTTTTTTAAGTCCATCATAACTTTGAATGCTCATTAAATAACCAATCATAAGTCAAGGACTACCTGTATTTCACTCTGCTTCTTGGAATGACATAGCAGTTCCATTTATGTTGATTCATAATACTTACCGATGTTCACAGCATGTTTGTTGGGAGGGAAGTTTCTTTCCATTGGCTGGGCTAAATTTCTCACCCGAATCATGCGAACTTTGGGGTTGCAGCAAGCTTGGAAATTGAATCCCTGAATTCGGCACTTTTCCTATTGGGTTTGCAATCCAGGAATGGTACTGATTCCTTATGCGCTTACTGCTGACGTAGTCAATGTGTCCAATGTGTGCGTATCAAAAAGTCAAGATAATCCTTGTGACTGTGTGATCAAATCTGCCACTTCTCATGTGATCACGCGCATCCATGTCTGGAGATTTTCAGTTCATCAGTGTCATGGTTTGAAAAAGGTGCTTTTTCAAAAGGTAACCGGACTTTCTTTTTTCTTTTCTTTTCTTTTTTTAATTAGATTTATATGCCGCCCTTCTCCGGAGACTCAGGGCGGCTTACAATGCGCTAAGCAATAGCCTTCATTCTTTTGTATATTTATACAAAGTCAGCTTATTGCCCCCACAACTGGGTCCTCAATTTACCTACCTTAGAAAGGATGGAAGGCTGAGTCAACCTTGAGCCTTGGCGAGATTCGAACCTGCAGTAATTGCAGGCAGCTGGTCTTAATAACAGGGTGCTTTAGACCACTATACTACCAAGGCTCCTTGAAGACATTTTGCTTCTCATTCAAGAAGCTTCATCAGTTCTGGAAGGATGGTGGGGGAGATGGAAGAATGGGCAGAACTAAACCTTCCATCTCCCCCCCCCAAACATTCTGCCAGAACTGATAAAGCTGCTTGCATGAGAAGTGAAATGTCTTCAACGAAAAATTAAGAAAGTCCAGTTGCCGTTTGAAAAAACACCATGGTATTTTGATTTCTTAGACAGCCCTGGTTGTACATCAAGCCCACTTTATAATAGCCAGGTTTGGAAATCAGTTTTTACAGACCTGCTTAAAAGCCGGTTTTACAGACCACCTTAAAAGGAAGCACAAGCAGAATTTTGTTTTGATAGCGGACGTTATATGACGTGGTGCATTTTTCTCACAGCTTCTCTTTCCTCCTCTCTCTTTCAGCCCCCTTTTACTGGGGAGAACCGAAAGAAAACGATTGATAAAATTCTCAAGTGTAAACTCAATTTGCCTCCCTACCTCACACAAGAAGCCAGAGATCTGCTTAAAAAGGTGAGACTCTTACAGGGTAATCCCAGACATTGGCTCGAGTATAAATTCATAGCAATTTTTCGAATTTGCTACTCTTCTGTAGCTTCTGAGCCCAGTTACAGGTAGTCCTAGACTTACGACCACGATTAAGTCCAAATTTTCTGTTACTAAGCAATATAGCAGTACCACAAGTCCATTAGGTTTTAAACATCTATTTCCTCTCTTCAGCTGCTAAAGAGAAATGCTGCCTCTCGTCTAGGAGCTGGTCCTGGAGACGCTGGAGAAGTTCAGGTATGCAGTTTTGTGATTTTGCTGGAAAATGTCCTCCCTTCTCTTCCGACCAGTAAAATAATTTTCATAAAGGATTGCTTTGTGAGCTAGATTGTCTTGGATGTAAGCAAGGGTTTGAGAGATGTCAAGCCGTACTGCTTTGCAACTCCAGCTGATATAATTGTTTTAAAAAATTGGGAAACTGCAAAGCTGTTCTCTCTTGCCTTTCCTTGCAGGAGGATGGCTGAGAAATGGGTAGAAAGCATGCCAATTGGTCTGGTCCCAAATGTCAAATACGTTGGTGAACGCAGACGTGTCAACTAAAACATCATGGCATGTCGCTACCACTGTCCTACCACTTCTAAATAAGCATTTTTGAAGCAACATTTTAGATCAGTGTTTCTCAATCTCAGCAACCCTTTTCAGATGTGTGGACTTCAACTCCCAGAATTCCCCAGCCAGCCATGCTGGGAATTGAAGTTCACACATCTGAAAGGGGTTGCCGAGGTTGAAAAACACAGCCTTAGTTCATTTTATGGAACAACTATCACTTTGCCCAGTTTTTATTTGATGCTCTCTCTCTTCCAGTTTGTTAAGGTATTGAGATTTAAGAGCTGACCAGCTGTAAAGCTGATGCAACTGTAAAGCTGATGCACTGTAAGGCTGATGCAATGAAGATGAATCAGCATTGGTATTGCTGGTTGTAGACTAGAAAGAGGTCCACAAAAGTTTTTACCACTTTAAGAGGTGTTTATATAAGTCAGCCAGGAGAGGGCGTATTCTCTCTCCTCGTGTCTGGTATTCATTGCAGAGTTCTCCGTGTAGAGTTAAGAAGAAGATTGATTGCTTGTCAGGTATTTGCCTACCATGTATTTTTCTGTATATGTCTTGTATATAAACCACTGTTAAATGTCTAAGTCTCTGTGTGCTGTGTTTTGCTCCTGGGTTGTCTCCTAACTGTAGTCACGCTGCAAACGCTCTGACACAGTTCCTATTCTGAATGAGCGCTGGTAGACCTGTGTGCTTCAGTTTCTATTCTGGTCAAAACCAAGGACCACCTCTCATTTGGCATGTTATGCTCTCTTTGATTGGACACTGACTGATAATCCCTGTTGTTGTTTTTAGGGTCATCCCTTCTTCAGACACATCAGTTGGGAAGAACTGCTAGCTCGGAAGGTGGAGCCACCTTTTAAACCCTTATTGGTATGTAATTTGGATACCTGCTTGTGATCTTCAGGCACAACTCAGCCAGATAAGCCAAATTTTGGAATTGGGGCATGCAATTCCCAACCCAGATGGGGCTTTTGGCCCCATTTTTTCCAAAGTTGTCTGAAATATCAATACTCAGAGCTGCATCTCACTTCCCCCACAAGGGAGTTCACCTCTGTTTCTTCCTCAGTTTTAAATTTTGGGCTGAAATGCATCCCAAACAAACAAACAAATAAATAAATAAATAAAATCCCCCAGTTTTAAAGTGGTTCTTGCACTTCAGAGGAAGGCAGATGATTGGCGGTGCTAGCAAAATCTGGGCTTCCCATAAACCGTTGGGTTGCAAAATGGATAATTCGTGGATCCATTTCCATAAATTGGAGCTCAAAGATGCATCTGGTTGCTATAGATAGTTCTCGCCTTACAACTATTGGTTTAGTGACTGTTTGAAGTTAAACGGCCCTGGAAAAATATACTTACAATCATTTTTCACACTTATGATCGTTGCAGCATCCCCTTGGTCACGTGATCAAAATTTGGACGCTTGGCAACTGGTTCATATTTATGATACTTGCAGTGTGCTGATGTCATGTGATCCCCTTTTGTGACCTTCTGACAAGCAGAGTTCATGGGGAAGCTAGATTCCCTTAACAGCTGTGGCAAGAAACATCATAAAATGGGGCAAAACCCACTTAACTGTCTTGCTTAGCAACAGTTGGGCTCAATTGTGGTCATAAGTCAAGGACTACCTGTACAGCTTCCTTCATCTTGGTATCTTCCAGAAACATTGGAATTGCAACGAATTCTTCAGTCCTGTTGGGTAGGAATTCTGAAGTTGCAGACACATTCAGCTGAAAGCATCCAGAATTGGGAAGGCTGGTGAATTGTATCCAAAATAGAACTGTTCAGGTAGTCTTCGACTTACAACCATTCACTTATGACAGTCATAGCATCCCCATGATCCCTTGTTCAAAATTTGGACACTAGGCAACCTGCAAGTATTTACAACAATTGCAGCATCCCTGGGTCATGTGATCGTCATTCACAACTTCCTGGCCAGCTTTCAATAAGCAGAGTCAATGGGAGAAGATTCACTTAATGAGCACATGATTTTTCAATAGCCGCAGTGATTTGCTTAACAGCTATGGCCAGAAAGGTCAAAAAATTGGGCATTGCTCACTTAACAACCGCCTTGCTTAGCAAGAACTGAACTGTCAAGTCACTACTGTACATTTCAGAGTATCAGACACACTTTTTTCCCCCTTAAAAGAGGGTGGAAATGTTGGTGCGACTTATATACTGAATACAGCCATTTTTGGCCTCCCAAAACCCCGCCCCGCGAGTCCTGTTTTTGCCAAAAATAGGCCCGTTTTTCACAAAAATGAGACATGCAAAGATTTAGGGAGGCCTGCAGAGTGCTCCTGGGGGCTGGGGAGGGCAAAAAAGCGACGCGTGGGGGGTTTGGGATGCCAAAAATGGGCCCATTTTTCGGGAAAATTGGCGTTTTTGCCCTCCCCTGTCCTCAGGAGCACTCTGCAGGTCTCCCAAACCCCCTGCACTTCCTGTTTTTGTGAAAAACGGGCCCATTTTTCGTGAAAAATGAGCACGTTTCTTGCCTCCCAGAACCCCCCCCACGTGTCGCAATTTTGCCCTCCCCCGTCCCCAGGAGCACTCTGCAGGCCTCCCAAACCCTCTGCGCTTCCCATTTTTCGCAAAAACGTGACACGCAGAGGGTTTGGAAGGCCTGCAGGAGTGCTCCTGGGGGCCGGGGAGGGCAAAAAATATTTTTTTCTTGTTTACCTCTTCGAAATCTTGGTGCGTCTTATACTCCGGTGCATCTTATAGTCTGAAAAATACGGTAATTTCGGGTCACAAGTCGAGGATTACCTATACGCACTTTATAATTGCAGTAACTCAGACTTCATAGAGCTCTGGAGTCCAGCCGTTAGGTGGTGCTTGGGAGGGGAGGTCTCCTTGATGCCTTGGCCTTGAAGGCATCTCTTCTCAATCCTCCTTTTCTTTGATCCGTGACTCCCTTCCCCCTTCCCCTTGCCTTCGTTTCTCAGCCCAGTTGTCCAAAAAGGGACCCTCCAGTGGCGGCGGCAGAACTCCAGCAGGACTTCCAGGTGGTACATCTACGGAACGCTTCCTCCGTCCAGAAGCTTTTGTCTTCCGCTAAGGCTGTTGTGCTTGTCTGTTAAAAGTATAAAAAAACACCCTTCCTCAACTTTTGTTTTTTGCAAAGCAATCCGAAGAAGACGTGAGCCAATTTGATGCAAAATTTACACGTCAGACTCCTGTCGATAGCCCGGATGACTCGACCCTCAGCGAAAGTGCCAACCAAGTTTTCGTGGTAAGTCAGTTTGAGGATGAGTATCAATGGAGATTCTCAACCATCCAGGTCACGGTTGTCCCAAAAGGTTCTTTTCCCAAAAGGCAACTAGACTTTCTTGAGTTTTTCCCCCCCTTGAAAACGTTTCGCTTTTCATCCAAGAAGCTGCTTCTTCAAACTGGATGAGAAGCAAAATGTTTTCAAGGGAAAAAAACAACCCCAGGAAAGTCCAATTGCCTTTGGAAAAAGAATCTTTGGAACCAGGTCTGTTTGCTCTCTGGTTCAAATTCTCAAAAGGTAGATGAATAATCTCAAAAGCAAGATTATTCATCTACCTTTTCACCTCGAGTTCCTCACTCTTCTATTTCCCTCCTCCTTGCTGCTGGCAATGTATATAAATAACAAACTTCCTTTGTTTTTTCATTTTTCTCCCTTGATCTTGTACAGAGTCTATGGAGATTCTCAGCCATCCAGGTCCTGGTTGTCCCAAAGGAGCTTTTATTTTTTTTCAAGGGGCAACTGGACTTTCTGATTTTTCTTTGAAGAAGAAACTTCTTCAGCTGTGACTGGATGGTGGAGGAATGGAAGGATTTATATTCCTTGCAGACAGCTGGTCATTTGCGTTCTTTTAGAATTTAGATGAGGCCGCTGGGAGGTTTGTCTGTGATATAGGAGGACAGACCCATCAGGACAAGATTCAGCAGTCCATCGACATTTAAAAGACAAAGGCCACTCTTTTGAAGACAGCAACGTCCACATTTTGGACAGAGAGGGCCACTGGTTTAAAGGGGCCAAAGAGGCCATCAAAATTGAACAGTTCTCTGTCAATTGGAGGGAGGAGGGAATACGACATCATCTCTCTCCAGTCTACAACACAGTCCTTTCAACAGTTCCAGGAAGGCTCCACACCCAATTTCCACCACTCAGGTGACCCTGAGGACACAGGTAAACCTCCAGGTGACCTTAATGACCTGCTAAAAGAATGCAGATGTCCAGCTGTCTGCAAGGAGTATAAATCCTTCTATTCCCCACCCTCCAGTCAGAGCTGAAGAAGCTTCTTGGATGAGAAGCGAGATGTCCTCAAAGAAAAACAAGAAACCAATAAAGGGAGAACATTTGTAGCTCAGGGTTGACTCAGGGGTCCTTGGTGCTCTCTGAGCTTGCTTGTTTTCTTGCAGACGTTTTATTACCCAAACTAGATAACATCCTCAGTGCTAGTAAGGACTGCCATTTGCTGTGAGTTTGTAAACTGCACTCTTTATTAGCACTGAGGATGTTACCTAGTTTGGGTAATGAAACTTCTACAAGAAAACAAGCTTGAAGAGCACCAAGGACCCCTCAAAAACAAAGTCCAGTTGCCCCTTGAAAAAAAGCACCAAGGGGAGGCTCTGAACTGGGACAGGCCGCATGTGAGTTGGAAGGACAGTGCAGTGCTGTGCAAAGCCACCCTAGAAGCCTCAGGTCCCCCACCTGGCCCAGCAGTGCTTATGAACCTGGGGGTGCAACTCTCCTCACCTATCTATCTCCCCTTCCTCCAATCCTTGCCCTTTTGGCTGCCCTGCACAGTGGCACTCGTCGGCATAAATTAGGGAAGAGACGGGTGGGTGGGAGAGTTGCAGTACAGCTGTCAATCATCTGAGTTTTAATTGCCTGACCACGAGGCCCTGCAAGGGGTGTAACTTCAGGCATAGCAAGTCCATTTTTCCCCCAGCACCACTGTAATTTCAAGTGGTTACTGAATGAATTATCTAAGTTGAGGACTATCTGTAGGAGCAGTAAGGACACAAGGTCTTGTTTCACAGAAGATGGGAATGAGTCGCAGTTCAGTGGGAAGGAGGCATGCTCTTTGCAGCTGGATAGACTAAATGGCAAGTATTGGAAAAGTGAGAGTGAGCCAGGTTCTGTTCTGACCTAGGCTTCCCAAAAGCACGAAGCTGACTCCTCATCCCAATAAAAACCCCTTTTATTTAGTTTAAGGGGAATTCCTCTCCAGCAAAGTTCCAGCGTTCCAAGAGATTTCACAACTACAGACCTTTATCAGGCTTGGAGAGCTGCCAGGCCGATATCTTCCAAACGCCACGCTGTAGCAGACAATACTTGGCAAGAAGTCAGGAACAGATCTTCACCCTCATGAATTGAACTAATTGTCTCTTGCAAACTCCCTTCCCCTTTCGCTCCTCTTTATTCCCTATGGGCCATTCACCGTTCACCTGTGGCTTTACTCCTGAGTCGACCCTTGTTCCTTAACTGTTCCCTTCTGGCAGCTCTGCGCATGCACACACTGGGAACAAGCTCCAGCTGTTCTTCTGCCCCACTGATGTCCGACTCTGAAGGCAGCTGAAAACTGTCAGACGGCCCTGACCCCATCTCTGCCTCCAATGCAGAGCACTCTTCAGAGCCTTCCTCAGACTGGCCCAACAGATCAGCCTGGGTTAGGCCATCTTGGTTGCTTCTCCTTGCAATGTTGATAAGGGCTGGTTCTTCATGGCCTGTTTTGATTTCATCACAATGCGGTGCCCTCATTCGAGTTCTTTTTTTTGGTGGGGATGGTCACCGGCCACCCTTGTTTCCCCTCCTTCCCCTTGCAGGGTTTCACGTATGTGGCTCCCTCCGTACTTGAAAGCGTAAAAGAGAAGTTTTCCTTTGAACCAAAAATCCGGTCACCGCGCAGATTCATTGGCAGTCCTCGGACCCCCATCAGGTATTTGTCTCTTCCTATTGCTGGATGTTTGGTGAGTGGTAGCGTGCGCCTGCTCTTCATGGAAGCTTGAGAATGTCGGTTGCGTGGGAATGTCGGGTTTTTCATCCCAAAGATTTTCAAACGGGATTCCATACAATCCTGCCAGTGCCATAAAATGTCAATAAGTCAGTAGGTAGAGGCCACCTTTGTAGTTGATGGCCCTGCCGTGATCTCCAGGTTGGAAAATGGGCGCATGTAAATGCAGAACTTCTGAATCGTTGGCCTCACCGTTAAGTTACACATACACAAAGAGCCACAGTGGCACGGTGGTTAGAGTGCAGTACTGTAGGCTACTTCTGCTGACTGCCGGCTGCCTGCAATTTGGCAGTTCGAATCTCACCAAGGCTCAAGGTTGACTCAGCCTTCCATCCTTCCGAGGTTAGTTAAATGAGGATCCAGATTGTTGGGGGAAATATGCGGACTCTGTAAACCGCTTAGAGAGGGCTGTGAAGCACTGTGAAGCGGTATATAAATCTTAAGTGCTATTGCTATAGTCAGCATATTTTGGCTTAAGTTGCACTGTAGACACAACTATTGGGCTTATGTACAAAATGGTTTGACCTTTTGCCTGTAAAATACTTGGCTTAGCACAGGAGTCTCCAACCTTGGCAACTTGAAGACTTGTGGACCTCAACTTCCAGAATTCCCCATCCAACATGGCTGGCTGAGGAATTCTGGGAGTTGCACAAGAGGATGAGAGAGAGAGAGGGAGAGGGAGATTATAGATGGATGGATAGATTAGATAGAGGGGAGAGAGAGAGAGAGAGATGATGGATAGATGGAAGGATTGATGGATGGATATACAGTGGGGCAAAAAAAGTATTTAGTCAGCCACCAATTGTGCAAGTTCTCCCACTTAAAAAGATGAGAGAGGCCTGTAATTGTCATTATAGGTAGACCTCAACTATGAGAGACAAAATGAGAAAACAAATCCAGACAATCACATTATCCTGGAGTGGCCTAGCCAGTCTCCAGATCTCAACCCCATAGAAAACCTTTGGAGGGAGTTGAAAGTCCATGTTGCCCAGCGACAGCCCCAAAACATCACTGCTCTAGAGGAGATTTGCATGGAGGAATGGGCCAACATACCAGCAACAGTGTGTGCCAACCTTGTGAAGACTTAGAGAAAACGTTTGACCTTTGATATTGACCAAATATTTATTTTCCACCATAATTTGCAAATAAATTCTGTCCAAATCAGACAATGTGATTGTCTGGATTTGTTTTCTCATTTTGTCTCTCATAGTTGAGGTCTACCTATGACGACAATTACAGTGGGAGAACTTGCACAATTGGTGGCTGGCTAAATACTTTTTTGCCCCACTGTAGATATAGATATAAAAACTATTTATTTTTTGATAAAAAAAAAATTAATGGCTGCTTCTTCTCTTCCAAAGCCCTGTCAAGTTCTCTCCGGGTGACTTTTGGGGACGAGGCGGTTCCTCCGGCGTGGCCAATCCTCAGCTGCCCGTGGACTACCCGATGGAGACAGGTGGGATCGAACAGATGGATGTAACAGTCTGCGGAGAAGCCTCAGCTCCGCTTCCGATCCGGCAGCCCAACACGGGGCCGTACAAAAAGCAGGCCTTCCCCATCATTTCCAAACGACCAGAGCACTTGCGCATGAACCTATGACACCATCGACCGCAGTCCTTTTCCCCGAAACCCGGCTTGAGCGACGGCAGAAGAGAAGGACAGCTCTCTGCAAGGGCAGCCATGCCTCACCGCCCACCCTCCTGCCAAAAGACGAAACCTCTCGTGGCTTTTTTTTTCTCCCCACCCTCTCAGTGATGGTATCAAGTTAGTCATTGCACAGAATAACGGAAAAGAAGAATGAAAAAAATGGATTTCCCTTCCCTCCCTCCTTCCCTGCTTCCTTCCTTCCTTCCTTCCTTCCCTCCCTCCCTGCTTCCTTCCTTCCTTCCCTCCCTCCTCCTTTCTCTTTCTCCCCACCTCCTCACTCCCTCCTTTGAATCAATGGTGCATAAAGACAGGACGTGAGCAAAAAAAAAAAAATGGTATTACACAACTTAGGCACAGCAGCTAACCGATAACGCAGCGTGGTATCTTTTCCGCTCTATCAAAGATTCCCCCCCCCCCACAAGTCAATCGCTTGAAGCTAACGGGGTGGAGAGTAGACTCTGGCTGTCCTGCATGGTTGTGCCCGCAGGGGAAATCGATGCCCCCTGGGCAAATGTGCAGAATGCCAACCTGGCTGTTTCCTACCTGATCCCACCCAAGTTCCTTCAGGTGACTTCCTGCAATTTTAAGAAATTATCGGTGGTCCGAGGCTTAATTCCAACCATTAGGATTCCACGTGCAAAAACAATCTAAACGAATCTTTTTTTAAAAAAAGAAAATTATATATATATATACATATATATAAATCTATATTTTTCAACTAGTTTTTTTTTCCCCCTCCCCTTTTAGAAGGGGCTCATTATGAAAAGTCTCCCACAAGTTGGAACATTATGGAATTATTGATTTCCCGCAGCAAAGAGAGAGAACAAGCTAGCAAGACTTAACATTTCTTATTATATTTGAAATAATGGTTTTGTAAAAAAAAAAAAAAGATAATAATAATAAATCACTGTTAATTACGTTGCCAAGATTGATAGGGTAAGGGTTTTACCCTCTTCATCTGGTTTAAATGTTTTTTTTTTTCCTTTTGTTTTTTGTTGTTTTTGTCTTGTCTTGTTTCGTTTTTAAAAGGATCCCCTCAGGCTGTTGACTGCGCTAAAACCTTGGCTCGTGTGCGGACGTCCCGTGTTTTAATCCGAGGTCTTTGTGACGTTTTTCCCTGCCCTCCCCCAAGCTCAAGTTTTGCCCTGCTGGCCTGGAGTTCTGTGGGTGTATTGAATTCCAGGTGTCTTGTCTTATATTCTCATCATTCTGAACAAAAATCTGGCTATCGGGAACTTCGTCTCTTTTTTATGCTGGTTATATAGTTTGCTCAAGACCCTGGCACGTGCCAAGGAAGGCTTAAACCTATCACAAAAGGGGCACAAGCTTCAGCAGACGGCTTATCTTTTTTTAAAAAAAAATAAAGACCTGCACACATATCTATTGGTGTTGCAGCCGATTGGTAATGCTCCGAAGAGATGGTTTACCCCGTAATTGTTCCATTGCTCATCCGTGATGGACGACCGTGTAACTTCTCTGCTGGGGCAAGCCCATCCGTTGATTGTATTGAGGGGATAAAAGGGAAAAAGGAAAAAGAAAAAGAAAAACACACAACAAGTATTACGATGGCCTTCGACGAATGTCTTCCAGAGAACTTTTTGCAATTTAATTTTTAGGAAATGTTCAGAAGATTTGCTATTTATGTTTCTGCGAGTGTTATTGAAGAAAGAAAAAGAAAGAAAGAAAACCTGTACACAAATGACTATACCGTCACAGGTACAAAGAATTAAATAAAGGTAACTTTACCTTAACTTAAATACTTCCTGCCTTAAAGAAAGCATTTCCATGGCTACAGCTGGTGAAAGGGTGAATTGTGGTCCACAGAGCTTTACTCTAGGGTAGAGTGTGGGTGAGTGTGAATTGTTGGGACAAGGTGGGCATCCTTTTGATTGGTTTCCCTCCCCCCTCCCCTTTGTTACACCTGGTCAGTCTGCAATCGTGGCTACTTAGAGGGTTTTTGTGATGTTTTGTTGTGCTTCTCTCCTTGAGCCATAGGATCTGAGCCATAATTATATTTTTATTTGAAACTAGCCAGAACCTCTTCTGTGGGTTTTTCTCCCCAACTGGACTTCCACACCTCGGATCCAAGCCGTTCCAGAAGTCGGGGGGGCCGTGTTGAGGGGAGGGGGGGATTGTTGAGCATGGCCTCACCTCTGTTGAGTGTAGAGCTGTCTACCTTGGCTTCCCCCTCCAGATGCAAAATTAAAAGACACAATCCTGGAAAACGAAAGACCCACTGAAAAGTGGGGGTGTGATTCTCCTTTAGGTAGCTCTGGAGCCTGTTCAGGTTCTAAAACAAGGAACTCTCCAGATGTGGCCACTTTAAGACTTAGGGACTTTTCCTCTCAGAATTCTCCAGCCATCTTGACTGGCTGAGAAATTCTGGGGCTTGAAGTCCACAAGCCTTAAAGTGGGTCTCCAAACTTGGGCTACTTTAAGATTTGGGGAGTTCAATTCCCAGAGATCCTCAGTCAGCATGACTCACTGGTGAATTCTGGGACTTGAAGTCCACAAGCCTTAAAAGTGGCCAAGTCTGGAGACCCCCGTCTTAAAGCCTGCTGGCTGGGGAATTCTGGGAATTGAAGCCCACAAGTCTTTAAAGTGAGCAAGCTTGGGGACTCCTAGAACATGAGATTTAATTCCTGTGGACCAGCAATCTCCTAAATTTTGCATGGGCCACTCCAAAATGAGACCCTTTCCCATGCCCCCAAGCATCAATCAATGTCATGTGAATAGTGAGACATTTCTGGATGAGGGTAGGATCTGAGTGTGAGCTAGATCGGGGATCTTCCACTGTTGTTCTACCACGGGCACCTGCTTCGGATTTAGTGTCCGGTGTCATATCAACTAACTAATCACGGCATTGTTTCCTTTTGCAGAGGAATAGTAGCACAATTGGGGAAGAGTCCGAAAGGGGAGGGGAGGGAAGAGGAGGGAGACTCCGGTTTGTGGTCCTCAGTCCCACGAAGACCGCCATTGTCTGAGGGAGGATCTTGACAGGCCCAGGAAAAAGGGGGCTTGCTTGCTTTCTCCTGTGTCCTTTGGAAAACCCAGCTGTTAGCCGGCCCTCTGGCTCTAGAAAACAGCCTTTCCCAACCTTGCTCATTTCCAGCTGTGTGAACTTCCAACTCCCAGAATTCCACAGCCAGCATAACCTATTGAGAAGAATTCTTGGGGTGGAAGGTCCATATATACCTGGAAATAGCTGAGCCTTGGAAAGGCATCCAGTGGGACAGGTAGAACTTTTTTCCTTGTCTGAACCATGAAAAAGGTAGCTCTTCCTATGGAGGCGCGCGCACACGCACACACACACACACACACACAATCCCGTGAAAACTGGATTTGGAGTGGTGCAGGATGCTCACCTTTCAGTGTTTGGCGAGTTCCTTCTCTGTGGCTGGCTACAATCACCTTGCGTATGTTGTGTGCTGTAGCTTAAGTAGACCTCTTTTAGCCGAGGGATTAGCAGAGGAAATCTAGCAGTGTGTTTGATGGAATTGTGTCATTGGCTAGCCAACCTTGTGTAACTTTTAAGATCAGTGGACTTCAATTCCCAGAATTCCCTAGCCAGCCATGGCTGGCTGGGGAATTCTGGGAATTCAAATCCACCAGTCTTTAAAAGTTGCCAGAGTTGGGACACCCCCAAGGTTAGATATTTCACGTGCCCCTTTTGATCTTTTTTAAAAAAAACTGTGAAAAACTTGGAATTGCGATTTGGGACAGTTAAGCGCACACACTATGCAATTTGGGTGGTCTTGTATTTATTTGTATAAAGAATCAATTTCCCGACCTGGATTCCTGCCCTTCTTGTAGATAATAGCTATTGTGTCAACTTCAGAGAGAGCGTGATTCTCTCATGAAAAAACCACAACCATCTATGGAAATGTCTATTGGAGAAATTAAGTGCTTTCTTTAACAATGTCTTAAAAAAAAAAGGTTTCCATTGGGGTATAGTAATTCAGATTTATTTTATACGATCTGTGCTTTTTTAATTATAATCTTGGGGTTTTTTGCTATCGTTTGATTTTTTTATAGATTTTTGTATCCTTCTATAAAGAAGAAATTAACGGGGGTTAATACCTGCTGAAGCTAACAACATATATATATATATATATTAAGTATTAAATCTTGATGACTTGAACCATGTTTTCGTTCGGCTAAGAATCAGTGCTGATTGTATACTAGAGTTTGCTTTGAGGAAATAATAAGAAATAATTTGAAAGGGTCGGCTTGCCTGACGTGTTATGGGCAGGCATTGGATCGCTTGGTTGTCCATCTGTGGGCATGGACGCTTCTGGCGTGCCAAGCTTGTTTTGGTGCCCTCAGCTGTCAAGCTTCCTCCAGGCATTGTGGGTCACAGTTTCCCTTGTGTTCTAACCAAGTTAAGGCGAACATGTTCAAGTCTATAGTGTTAATCTTGTTCCTATGATCCCGGGAGAAACTATCCATGTGTTAAGAGTAGGGGGTCCCCAATCCCCTGGGCCTTGGCCCCCGGTAACTGGGTGGCAGCCTGTTCGGGATGAGACAAGTGGCTGCACAAGCTGCACAAGTGGCAGGCAGCTCCATTTGCGCGAGCGGCAGGCACTTGCGCAAATGGAACTTCACGTGCGCATGTGAGTGACAGCCGCTGGTGCACGTGGAGCTGCAGTTGCGTGTACCTGCTACTCTCATAGGACCATAGGACCAACTTTCGTAGAAGCTCTGTAGATGACAATCTTCAGGGAGGAAACAGGTGATCTCCTTCCCCAGCCTGAAGCCACCTGCTCCTATCTGATTGAGCCAGGAGGAGCCTGCAGAAGGCTGTTCCTATGATCCAAGGGACAGGATGTCACAGGACTGGCCTCTCAAGCGGCCAGAGGTGGACTAGTGGGGGGTGGGGTCTACTGCTTTCCCTACCATGTTGGCCCAAGGTGTGTTTACCTGCATTGGTGCTGTAGGAGAAAAAGGGGAGAATGTAGGTATGTTTTGAATAATGTAGGACAGTGATGGCAAATCTGTTTGGCACTAAGCGACCAAACTGGGCTCGTACGCCGGAGCACCGGAAACACAAAGACCATTGGACTCGTGCATGCTGGCCACCTGGTCTTTGGGTTTCCAGCGCTCGCATGCGCGCTGGCCAGATGGCCTTTGTGAGCGCTTGAAACCAATAGACCAGATGGCCGGCATGCATGAGTCATATGGTCTTCGGGTCTGGCGCTCCAGCAAATGCGCAGACCAGCTGGCTGGTGCGCTTGCGGGCGCTGGAAACCAGAAAAGCAGCTGGTGACCGCGCACATGCCCACAGAGAGGGCTCTGCATGCCACGTCTGGCACACATGCCATAGGTTCGCCATCATGGATCTACGGACTGTGGGGTCCTTGGTGCTCTCTGAGCTTGGCGGTTTTCTTGCAAACGTTTCTTGACCCAACTAGGTGACCTCATCAGTGCAAAACCCCACTCCCTTCTAGCGCTGGTGAGGTTACCTACCTGGGTCATGAAACGTCTGCAAAGAAAACCACCAAGCTCAGAGAGCCCCAAGGGACCCCCAAGCTCCAACCCTGAGCTACAAATATCCTCTTCTGCTGATAACCTAGGACTGCTGTGTACGCAGGTCGGAAGGGCAGCAGCTGTGTGTAAAACTGTAGTTCAGATTGGTGACTTTCTCGGTCCTTTCTGGCTGTAAGGTGTGCAAATTTGTCTAGCAACACCAGTCACCTGGAAGGCAGAGCCAAGGCTTGTTAATCCCCGTTGAAATAGAAGCTGTGTCCTGGATGTGTTGATGACAACATTGCGTAAGCCAGGATAAAGCTTTTAAGCTTTCGGAAGGATGAAACGATGCAGGGTTCATTCTAGCCATCTTACCCGGTGTACCTTCAGTCATTAAAACGTCTGCACCCTGGTACTTTTAAGGAAGGGAGGAGGGGATGGGAAGAGCTCAACAAAGTGATGCACAATGACAGCTTTTCACCTGTACCCTTTTTTAAAAAAAAACGTATGTTCTTTCTGCAACACTTTTAGCTGGCTGTGTTAACCATCCATTACGAATCCGACTACAGCTGCCTTACAAGGAATGGTATGAGGGTTCTTACCTCATTCTGTACTATTTACTGTAATAAAATATACTTGATTTCAAAACAGATGGGTGTAAATAGCAATTAAATGCAACTTTGGACAAACGATCGAATAGTGTGATTTCTTTTATTTCTTGCTCTCCAAGGGAGAAACTTGGGTTGCCAAGCCGATCTGAGCGGCTAGGCGCCAACAGGTGGAACGTTAGGGCTCTGAAGGTAGTTTTTTGCCAGGTGCAACTAAATAGGGAAAGATAAGAGTACCAAATACTCAAGAAATAGACCAGTAATTGACTCTGAATAAGGAAGCATGCGCTTGAATGTTCGTTTTGTGGTCAAAGCCATGATGACACTGGTTTAATTTCGGCTTCCCGGATTTTGACGAATTATTAAATCTAATGAACCCAAGTCAATGATGAGTTGTTAGTAAGTATACCACAGACAGTACAATCCATCTATTCAGAATCCAGTCCATATACAGCTGCCCAGCGTCACCTTATAGGGCAGGGGTCCCCAGCACACGCACACAAACGCCTGCTATTTGTGCAAATAGCAATAGCACTTATATACTGCTTCACAATGCTTTTACAGCCCTCTCTAAGCAGTTTACAGAGTCAGCCTCTTGCCCCCAACAATCTGGGTCCTCATTTTACCCACATCGGAAGAATGGAAGGCTGAGTCGACCTTGGTGAGAATCGAACTGAGGGCAGATGGCAGTTAACAGAAGTGTTTACCACTGCACCACCACAACTCATGATGATAGATATAGGTAGAGGGTGGATGGATGGATAACACAATAACAGAGGTGGAAGGGACCTTGGAGGTCTTCTAGTCTAACCCCTGCTCAAGCATGAAATTCTATAATCTAATACCATTTCAGACAAATGGTTATCCAATCTAATTTGATAGATAATAGATAGAAGGCAGACAGACATAATAGTTAGAAGACAGACAGACAGAAAACAACAAATAGATATACCACAGTCCATCAGGGAGAATTTTGCTGAAATGCAAACTTATCAAATCTGGGTCCTCATTTTACCCACCTCTGAAGGATGGAAGGCTGAGTCAACCTTGAGCCGGTCAGGATCGAACTCCTAGCAGTGGGCAGTTTGCAATAGCAATAGCCCTTAGACTTATATACTGCTTCACAGTGCTTTACAGCCCTCTCTAAGCAGTTTACAATCTGGGTCCTCATTTTACCCACCTCGGAAGGATGGAAAGCTGAGTCAACCTTCAGCTGGTCAGGATCGAACTCCTGAGAGTGGGCAGAGTCAACCAGCAACACCATATATTAGACCTATTCCTCAGTCACAAGTAAATTCATGTCATATATATAAATGCAGGGAAAAAATGAGTTTATAAATGTGACCCCAACTCCCGAGCCTGTCCTAACAGAGGAAGAGGACTCAGAAGGTGATGGGGAGGAACTGACAAGGCCTCCCTCTCCAGGACCCTCCTCTCTGGCAATGCCTCAGGTTCCATCCGAAGGCCAAGAGGAACAGCCTGGGATGTGCCAGGAGGAAGGCATATCGGAGCACCAATTGATAGGGAGCGAGGATGATGAATCCTGGCTTGATCCCAGGCAGCGTCGGAGGGAGAAGCGTGCGCAGCAACGGAAGAGGCGTGGGAGGGCCAGAGATTGAGCTGAGTCACAGAGCCACGCCCCACCAGGAATAAAAGTGGGTGGGATTGCTCTTCAGGCTTTGGGACGGACAAAGTTAAACCCTGAAAGTCACATTGTGATCTCTGAAATTCGGCTTGGATATATTTTGGACTGAACATTGACTGAACTCTTGTCTCGTGGATAATTTGTTGCTCCTGGAACGGACTGAAGATAAGTCCTCTTCTGCTTTATGGGAGTGAAAACGGTCTTGGCAGGCATTCGGCAAAACCTTGCTGCCAAAACCTTGGTCTGCCAAGAATTCTAATCTGTTTACCTAATAAAATATTGGCAGGCGTGCTTGGTATTACGTTTGTCTGTGTGAGGAAGGGGGACGGAACATTAAACATGTAAAAAGGTTGAACACAAAAAATCGCAGGCTGACATTCAAACTGCATTTATTTTCATCAACCATATGCTACATTTTTTTTAAAGTATCACTAAAATACAGCTTTCCTCTTTAGTAAAAATCTAGCTGCTTATGACAAAATAGAGGCCAAAACCTTTTGTTCTTTAAAATTCAGACTTAAAAAAAAGTAGAAAATTTTCATCCACGTTTGCATAATTGAAATTTGAGATTTTCGGACATGGAAAGCGGAAACGATTCCATGATTCTCGCCATGTGACGGCCAGGTACAATGGTTAGAAGCATCCCGACAACGCCAGATCCTACAAGGTAGGTTTTGTACCTCAGAATCTAAAGTTTGCTCACACCAGATGTTAACACTGGAGGCAGTGCTACCGCTGATTTGGTAGACTAGTGACTGTAAAAAATAATCTTTTGATACTGAAGAAATTTGAGAATTTCCCAGCAGCAGCAGCATTGAACGGGGATAATTCCATATGGAAAATTAAGTAGGATACGTGCTGTGATAATCTGAACGAATTCCAATACAGTCAGTGGAGAGAACAAGGCATTATTCCTTCTGCATCCCTCTCTCCTTCCAGCCATGTCCTCTACAACGCGTTCAAATGAGTCCATACTGTGAAGCACACGGCCACTTTATTTTTAGTTTTGTTTTAATAGAGTTGCAATTGTGCAGAGGTTGCGCCATCGTACCACATGTTGACGTGAGTGGAAAGGACGGTTCGGCAGAGGGGACATGTCTTCTCCCGGTTCAGCCACAGAGCGATGCAGTCGTCACAAAATACGTGCTGGAAAAAGAAGGGATTGCTTTGGTTAGAGGCGCGTGCAAACGTTAGGGAAAGGTGCTTTTTTTTTCAAGAGGCAACTGGACTTTCTGGGGGTTTTTTACTATGAAGATGTTTCGCTTCTCATCCAAGAAGCTTCTTCAGCTCTGAGTCACGTGATCATAAGTTTATTTGTCAAGCATATATAAGAGAACGGGTAAATGTATAAACATAATTTGAATACAAGAGTAAGTAAAAAGGAATATTAGGACAGGGACGGTAGGCACGCTGGTGCACTTATGCACGCCAGGAATGGGGTGAGGTCAACAGTAGACAGTTTAAGGTTAAATTTTGGGGGGTTTGGGGAAAGAAACTACAGACTCAGGTAGTGCATTCCAGGTATTGACCACTGTTGCTGAAGTCATATTTTCTCCAATCGAGTTTGGAACGGTTTACCTTGAGTTTGTATCTATTATTTGCTCGTGTAATGTTGTGGTTGAAGCTGAAGTAGTCATTGACAGGAATGACCCACTTTATGACTGTTACGACCTATGACCACATTGAACAGGCTCCATCAGGGTTGCAAGTCAAGGGTTACCTTTAACGGGATCCAAAAACTTTTCAGATACTTCCACTTCGCCTTAAAACTCAGATTCAGATCTGGTAAGGCTTATGCACCAGTTAGAATACTTCGAGGTCAAACATTCAGACTGAAGAGGATCTCCCAATATTTGCAAGACCGATTTTTTTTAAAAAAAATTTGATTTATATGCCGCCCTTCTCCGGAGACTCAGGGCGGCTTACAATGCGTTAAGCAATAGCCTTCATACTTTTGTATATTTATACAAAGTCAGCTTATTGCCCCCACAAACTGGATCCTTATTTCACCTACCTTAGAAAGGATGGAAGGCTGAGTCAACCTTGAGCCTTGGAGAGATTCGAACCAGCAGTAATTGCAGGCAGCAATTGTTAATAACAGGGTGCTTAGACCACTGTACTATCAAGGCTCTTAAATAACCAAGGGGCTGATTTCCCCAAAAGTGCTTTTTTCAAAAGCCAACTGGGACTTTCTGGTTTTTCTTGGAAGCTTCGTTTCTCATCCAAGAAGCTTCTTCAGCTTTGATTGGATGGCGGGGAATGGAAGGATTTATACTCCTTGCAGACGGCTGGTCATTTGCATTCTTATAGCATCTGAAAGGCCTCTCTTTTGAAGACAGCCAAAGTCCACATTCTGGACAGAGAGGAACGCTGGTTTGAAAGATGGGTCAAAGAGGCCATCTATGTCCAAATTGAGCATCCCTCTCTCAATAGAGGCGGAGGGATACATCATCATCATTCTCCAGTCTACAACACGGTCCTTCAACAGTTCCAAGAGGGCTCCACACCTATTTGCACTACTCAGGTGATCCTGAGGACACGGTTAAATCTCCAAGTGGCCTCAACAGGGATGCAAATGACCAGCTGCCTGCAAGGAATATAAATCCTTCCATTCCCCAGTCGGAGCTGGAGAAGCTTCTTGGCTGAGAAGCGAAACATCTTCAAGGAAAAAACGAAGAAAGTCCAGTTGCCTCTTGAAAGAAACACCTTTGGGACAACCATGACCTGGATGGCTGAGAATCTCCATAGGCATTAAGGGGCTGAAGATTTCACTTGGAACGGAAGTGCTGTTATAATGAAAACGGTGCATGCGCTTGTGCCAGGTGTACAAGGTGTGGCTTACAAGGGTTTGACTGCTGAGTGTTACCTGGCAGAGGAGGACAACCGGCTTCTGAAACTCAGCTTGACAAATGGCACAAAGATCATCTGCTTCGGCACGCTGTCTCTTGCTGGCCACCACGCCGTAGCTCTGCAAAGCAAGGAGGAGGAGGAAAAAGGGTGAAATCATGTCAGAGAGCCACCAAGCTCTGAGATCACCAAAGTCCCCTCATTTCAACCTTGAGCTACAGATAATTCTCCTTTAGAGGGTTTTTAGTTTGCAGTTCTGATCCAGGACCATCCTGTTCTTTTGGTGACCCTTAAGCCAAGGTTTATTTTTGGATTGTTTTGCAGCTTCTGTTAAAAAATTGCAGAGCTGATCTTCCTGGACAAAGATAAGAAACTTGGCTCGTACATATTTGGACTTTTCCAAAGCAATTGTGTGGATATGATTAATTTTATATATATATATAAAGATAAGACTTTCAGTTGCCAGCTACTAGCACTGATGATGTTACCTACTTTGCTAATGAAACGTCTGCAAGAAAACCACCAAGCCTCAGAGAGCACCACGGACCCCAACAATTGCCAGCTTCTTTGTTAACACAGCACTCTGTGCTCACAGGGGAGAGCCGAAACACAGCGTGCATCTCTGTGCAATACTCAGAATTTTAATTGTTTTCCATTATAGTTACCTTCTGTGAGATGGGCGGCTATATTAATGCAATGGGTAAATCAATCAATTACCGTATTTTTCGGACTATATGATGCACTTTTTTGTCTCCCAAAAGGGGGTGAAAATGTTTGTGCGCCTTATAGACTGAACATTGCTGAAGCCCTGCCCACCCGCCGGTCATTTCTTTGGGCTCCGCACGGCCCGTTTTCAGGTCTTTTTTCAGCCTTTTTTAGGTCCTTTTTCAGCCCGTTTTTGGAGCTTTTTTTCAGCCCATTTTTGGGGCTTTTTTCGACCCTATTTTCAAGGCTTTTTTGGCCCATTTCTCCCAAAAAAAGCCTCACAAATGGGCTGAAAAAAGCTCTGAAAATGGGCCAAAAAAGCTGGAAAAGGGCCAAAAAAGGCCCAAAAAGGGCCCAAAAAAAGCCTCAAAAACAGGCTGAAAAAGCCTCAGAAATGGGCTGAAAAGAGCTTTGAAAATGGGCCAAAAAAAGCTTGAAAAGGGCCCAAAAAGGCCCAAAAAGGCCTCAAAAACAGGCTGAAAAAAGCCCCAAAATGGGCCGGAAAAAGCCTCGAAAATGGGCCAAAAAAAGCCTCGAAAATGGGCAAAAAAAAGCATCGAAAATGGGCCAAAAAAGGCCTGAAAAAGGCCCAAAAAAGGCTAGAAAAGAGCCCCAAAAAAGGCCCCAAGAAAGGGCTGAAAATGGAGTGAGCAGAGGCCAAAAACTTTTTTTTGTTGTTTTCCTCTGCACAGCCTTCTCTGTTCGAGAATACTGGCCAGTGGGAGGCAATTGGTGGCAGAAGGCGGTCTCGTAGATACCCAGGTCCTATGCCATGGAGCGCTTTAAAGGTGGTCACCAACACCTTGAAGCGCACCCGGAAGACCACTGGGAGCCAGTTCAGCTCGCGCAGGAGAGGTGTCACATGGGAGCGCCCAGTCGCTCCCATAATCCCCCGCGCGGCCGCATTCTGGACCAGTTGGAGCCTCCGGGTGCACCCCAAGGGGAGCCCCATGTAGAGAGCATTGCATTAGTCCAGGCGGGAGATGACAAGTGCTTGAGTGACCGTACGTAGGGAGTCCCGATCCAGAAAGGGACGCAACTGGTGTATCAGGCGAACCTGATAAAAAGCCATGGCCGTCATATGCTCTTCTAAAGACAGCCGTGTGTCCAGGAGGATGCCCAAATTGCGAGCCCTCTCCGTGGGGGCCAATGACTCGCCCCCAATAACCAGCGATGGCGCCAGCTGGCTATATCAGGACGCCGGAAGCCACAGCCACTCGGTCTTGGAAGGGTTGAGTCGGAGCCTGTTTCTCCCCATCCAGGCCCGTACGGCCTCTATTACGGTCATAAGGCAAGGACTATGCGCAATTCTCTTTGGAGCATACAAATACTCACCGGTCGTGTAAAAAATATCCGTAAGACCCTTCTGAGGTTTTTCAGATGTGCAAAAAAACTCAAAAGCTGGAAAGCAAACAGGAAAGAAAAGAATTACGGTCCATCCTGTACGAATCGTTCACTTGGTGTTTCAGACTCACAGCATTTTTTCGGAAGAAATTAAAGTTCTTAAGTGCCATGAAACTATTATTCCATTTAGTAGGCATGTCTCTATCAGCTTAGACCACATAAAATCCAGTCTCTACATGCGCTTCTTAGCATGCTAGATTCTATACCTGGCCAACCTCACAGGGCTTGAAAACGAAGCAAGGTTTTTTGGGATGGGAGACCACGATGAAATTCTAGTCCACGTAGTCCTCAATTTACAACAGTTAGTTTAATGACTGTTCAAAGCTACAACGGCACTGAATAAAGTGACTCGTGACCATTTCTCAAACGTACGACCTCGACAGCGACCCCAGGGTCACGTGATCCAAATTCAGACGCTTAGCAGCTGACTCAGATTTATGACGGCTACAGCGTCCTGGGGTCGCGTGATCCACCTTCTAGGACTTTCTGACCAGCGAAGTCAAGGGGGAAGCCAGCTTCACACATCCACACTTCACGTGATCTTGAGTCTATCCCTCTGTTGATGCAGCCGAGAACTGTGTTGGCTTTTTTAGCAGGTGCAGCACACGGCTGGCTCCTATTTAAGTGATTGTTCACTGGGACTCCAAGATCCATCACTCTGCTAAACAAATAAATCCCTCAACACTGTCAAACTAGTTGCTAAGTCTGCACTACTGTGAATCTTCTCATCGTTCCTATCGCCCATCTCCTCCCACTTATGTGAGACTATGACTTTAACCTTGTTGGTGTTATCCTTAAGATTTATATTGACTCTTTCCTAATATGATTTGATTGCTTATTTGTTCCCTATGACTATCATTAAGTGTTGTACCTTATGATTCTTGACAAATGTATCTTTTTTTTTATGTACACTGAGAGCGTATTCATCAAGACGAATTCCTTGTGTGTCCATTCACACTTGGCCAATAAAGAATTCTATTCTATTCTATTCTATTCTATTCTATTCTATTCTATTCTATTCTATTCTATTCTATTCTATTCTACTCTACTCTACTCTACTCTACTCTACTCTACTATTCTATTCTATTCTATTATTCCATTCCATTCCATCCATCCCAGTTCTTTTCTTATTCTATTCTATTCTATTCTATTCTATTCTATTCTATTCTGTTCTGTTCTGTTCTGTTCTGTTCTGTTCTGTTCTGTTCTGTTCTATTCTATTCTATTCTACTCTACTCTACTCTACTCTACTCTATCCCATCCCATCCCATCCCATCCTTCTGTTCCGTTCCGTTCTTCTATTCTAATTCTAATTCTAATTCTAATTCTAATTCTAATTCTAATTCTAATTCTAATTCTAATTCTAATTCTAATTCTAATTCTAATTCTATCCCATCCCATCCCATCCCATCCCATCCCATCCCATCCCATCCCATCCCATCCCATCCCTCTGAATGACTACCTGTAACACTGAAAACTCTGCTCCCACTGTGACTCCATTCATTTTAGGGTAAGACACCGAGAAGGCAACAAATGTTTACCTTTAGGATAAGGTACAGCAGAGCCAACAAGATGCCAAAACTCCACCCGATGAAGCTGTCTGATTCCCTGAAGCCAACCAAATATCGAAACCACACAGGGGCAGGGACCACTTTACAATAGCTCTGGCAAAGCTCTTCCAACAGCATATACCAGTAACCCTGTGGAAAACAAGGGAAATGCCACAAAAACGAACATTAGAAGACACGTTCGCGCAATGCAGATTATCCTCAATTTACGATGGTTCATTTAGCGACCGTTCAAAGTTACAGCGGCACTTGAAAAAGGGACTTATGACCGTTTTTCACTCTTAGAACCGGCATCCCCGGGGTCACGTGATCAAAATTCGGGCGCTTGGTAACTGACTCATACTTATGACGGCTGCAGTGTCCCGGGGTCATGTGATCACCATCTGAAATATTCCCAGCTGGCTTTTGACAGGTTAAGTCCATGGGGAAAGCCAGGTTGGCTTAGCAAACATATGATTCGCTTAATAGCTGCAGTGATTTGCTTAACGACTGTGGCAAAGGAGGTCGTAAAATGGGGCAAAATTCACTTAGCCGCCTGAGCAAGGGAAATTTGGGGCTCAATCGTGCCCTCCTGTTTTTACCGCAGGTTGCTAAGTGTTTTCAAGACACAAAACTCAAGTCCAGAAGCCACATGTCAAAGCGGTCTTCTTTGAAATCAGAATTTAAGTCCCCGATTGGGGGGGGGGGTTAAGGTTCCCCCCCCCATAAAAGTTTTATCCCCTTTCCAATACAAAGAACATAGACAGTTCAAAAGTTACAATTGCACTGAAAACAATGACTTATGACTGTTTTTCACACTTACGACCGCTGCAGTATCCCAACCGTCATGTGATCAAAATTCAGATGCTTGGCAATTGGCTATTCGCAGTGTCTTGGGGGAGTGGGATCACGTGATTGACTTCTGCGACCTTCTGGCGAGCAGCCAGATTCACTTGAAAGTCATAAAATGGGGCAAAACTCCCTTAAAAACTTTCTCGCTTAGCAATAGACATTCGGGCCTCAATAGTGGTGGTAAGTCAAGGACTCACCTGTATGGCCCCTTTCAAATGCACCCCCCACTTTCAAGTCAATATCTGCACCCTTGGCAATGAGTTAAGGCAGCAAAACCTGCTGTGGTCCGCCAGCAGCCCGCGGAGCTGGCAGCGGAGTCGGATAGTGAGGAGGCTGGGGAGGAACATGGGCCAGTCCTGGAGTCTGGGGAAGGCCCGGACGAGGGCTCTGCGTCGGAGGCAGAGATGGGGCCAGGGCCATCGGGGAGTGATGCACGGACTCCAGAGCCCCCCAGACTCAGACAGCAGAGAGGCAGAGGAAGAGGAGGAGCCTAGTGCAGGCATGCGCAGAGCTGCCAGAAGGCAAGAGCAGCTAAAGCAAAAGGGACGACTCGGGAGTAAGGCCAGGAGATGATTGGTCCCTCCCATAAGGCTTAAAAGAGAAACAAAGGGACTTGGGCCATTTGCAGGAAAGCAACGTTGCTAACTTTGTTTCCAGTCAGCATCTTGTTTGTTTCTGAACTTCGTGGGGCTTTGCCAAGTAAGGCCTTTGGCAGGGTGTCAAAGAAGATAAAGGTTGGTGATTATCCCGAAGGACTTCTTCCAAAGGACTTGTTTTGCAACTAATTGAGATTCAGCTGGGAATGAACGTAATTTTCAGCTGTTGCAATAAAATAGTGGGTTTTTTGGGACTAATTGTGTATTGTAATGATTCAGTAAGCCTAGGTCACAACAAAACCTGCTTTCACCAAAAGCAGCATGACGGCTAAATTAAAATCAGATTAAAAACAGCGGCGTCTTTACCTTGGATTTAAGAGACATGATAAAACAAGGCAGCAGGAGAACGGCGCATTTCAAGCTCATGAAGACAAACTTCAAAACGAAATCTGTGATTCCCACAATCCAGAGCACCTCCCAGAAGTTCACAAAATCCACCGTAGGGCTTAAGAGGATCAAGCTTTGAAGAGAAACCATAAAAACAGCGGAGGATTAGGGTAAACTGGGATACAAAAATAACAGCCTGGAAATATTAAAGGGACACAACTGGTAAAAATATACGGACAGCGGAGGAATTCAAATGGAGGGAAAAATAATACTTTTGAAAATTATTACTACCTGTAAAATTATACTACCTGTAAAAATAATATTTTTTTACAGGTAGTCCTTGACTTGCAACAGTTTGTTTAGTGACCGTCAGAAAATTGTGTGGTGTTTCCCTCCCCCCCACAAAGCCATTTTGTTGGCTTCATCCTATACAGGTAAGTCCTCGACTTATAACAGTTCATTTAGTGACCATTCAACGTTACACCACTACTGAAAAAAGTGACTTCTGACCATTTGTTACACTTACAACCCTCGCAGCATCCCTCTGGCCCCGGGATCAAAATTCAGATGCCTGGTAACTGACTCGTATTTATGACGGTTGCAGGGCCACGTGACTCCCTTTTGCAACCTGCTGACAAGCAATGCCATTTGGGGAAGCCAGGTTCACTTCGCAATCGTGTTACCAACTTAACAATGGCAGTGATTCACTTAACAACGGCGGCAAGAAAGGTCGTAAAACGGGGCCAAACTCGCTTAACAACCGCCTTGCTTAGCGAGAGGAATCTGGGGCTCAATTATGGTAGTTGCCAAGCGTCTTAAGATGTGATCCCATAACTTCAGGCGGGACGGAAGGATGACCGTCCGAAATTCAGATCTGAATCGTGAGTACCCTTTTTGGGGGGGGGGGTCCCTCATAAGTTAAGAGGAGACTCCTGCGAGTCCCTTGGACTGCAAGGCGATCAAACCGGTCAGTCCTAGAGGAGATCAACCCTGGCTGCTCTTTATTTATTTATTTTTGGGAGGTAAAGTTTTTTTTTTTTTTTTAAACATACATCAATATCATCAATATCCTTGCATGGCGTTTGAGTGTCATTCATTTTGATACAAAACCAATATTAATACAAGTAGAAATTACTACATTGGTCAAACTTACATGGTCTAATGTTATTATACATATTTATATCAGCACCTATTCCTTCGTTTTTCAATTATTCAATATTAGCTACAGCCTTCTAACAGTCATAACATTATTGTTGAGCATATCTGATAACATCCTTTTTTCAAAATCTAATCTTAACCTCTAATATTCACTTTAAATGTGATATGCAAAAATATGTATAATGATATTCCCCGTTTCTAATTTCTTAATCTATTCTACCGTGTTTCTCCAAAAATAAGACCCTGTCTTATATTTTTTTTTGAACCCCGAAATAAGCGCTTGGTCTTATTTTCGGGGAGGTCTTATTATTTTGGGGTCATGGAGTGAGACTGGGCTCCTCTTGCCGTCTTACCTGATTTCCAGCTCTGTCTCCCTAACCCTAACCAGAGGAAATGACAGGGACCAGCTCCACATGTTTAAATATTTTTGGGGAGGGCTTATTTTCGGGGTGTGTGTGTTATTTTAGCCCATGAGCTTGAAAGTACGATTGGGTTTATTATCCGGGGATGTCTTATTTTCGAGGAAACACGGTAATTCTCAGTACAGCCAATCTTATTATTTTTTTTTTAAAGATCCTTTCTATCTATCATCTCTCACCCTCTTGGAAGTTTCACTTCTTCTCTTTTTAACTTGCCTCTCATACTCCTCCCTGACTGCTCTTTAGAAGGCCAGGTCCTGAAGATGGAACTCAAAATGCTTTGGCCACCTAATGAGAAGGAAGGACTCCCTGGAGAAGACCCTCATGCTGGGAAAGATTGAGGGCAAAAGGAGAAGAAGGGGACGGCAGAGAACGAGGTGGCTGGATCGAGTCACTAAAGCAGTCGGCGGGAGCTTAAATGGACTCCAGAGGATGGTAGAGGACAGGAAGGCCTGGAGGATCGTTGTCCATGGGGTCGCGATGGGTCGGACGCGACTTCGCGACTAACAACAATAACGTAAGTTAAGGATGACCTGCACATTTGGGAATAGGACAACTTGTCACAGCCAACTTGTCAGGGCCAACTCCCTGCGGGACAATTCTATTAATTATTTAAAATAAATAAAAAAATATTTTAATTCACATTTCATTCTGTCCCTCCTTTGGCATCCTTTCTTTTAATGATTCTCTTCCACCGTTTCTTCGATATTAGCGTAACTCTTGTCCTGCAGCAAGTTGGCCATGCCGAATTGTCATAGAGCCCTGTACATTTCGGGATGTGGGGGGGAAGAGTCCATCGTAAATCGAGGACTTCCTGTACCAATACGGGGAATTAAGTCTGGGTTGAATTACCTGTAATGAAGTGACTGAGAATAGAAGGTATAATAGATGAAAACAGATGATCCCATCAGGAACAGTAGCAGCCACGTACACTGTAGCCTGGAGCACCGTTCCTGCAAGAGAAGAATTTTAGAAAGTGTCGGTCAATCGGTAGCTTCACAAGGGTTAAACCACAATGTAAAGGGGGTTGGACTAGAAGACCTCCAAGGTCCCTTCCAACTCTGTCATTCTCTGATAGTTTTTCGAAATAAACCATTTCTATAAAACTCTTGAGCTCTATAAAAAAAATAATATTGTACTTCACAATATATAGGTGGTCTCGATTTACGGCCACAACTGAGCCCAAAATTTCCACTGCTCAGCAAGGCGGTTATAAAAGTGAGCTTTGTCCTATTTTACGACCTTTTTTTTTTTTTTTGCCAGAGTCATTAAGAGAATCAGTACACTCGTTAAAATGAATCGCTGAGGTTGTTAAATGAAACGGATTGACATCGCTTGTCGGAAGCCAGCTGGGAAGTTTACAAATGGTGATCAGGTGACCCCCCAGAATAATACAACAGTCGTAAGTACATGCCAGTTTCCAAGCATCTGAATTTTGATCATGGGGATGCTGCGACGGTCATAAGTGTGAAAACCATCCGTAAGTGCAAGATGCAAGATTCACGTGATCCCCTCTTGCAACCTTCGGACAAACAAAGTCAATGGGGAAGCCAGATTCACTTAACAACCATGTTAGTAATTTAACAACTGCAGGGATGCACTTAACAACGGTGGCAAGGAAGATCGTAAAAAGAGGAGAAACTCAGTTAAACCACTGTCTTGTTTAGCAACACAAATGTTGGGCTGGATTGTGGCCGTAAATTGATGACCACCTATGTTAGGTATTTACAATGAAACTGACATACACGCACACAAATACACATATATAAACTGAAAAATATAATAGCTGATATTATTTTAAAATGCTGTAGACCAGTGTTTCTCAACCTTGGAAGCTTGAAGATGGGTGGACCCCAGCGCTGCTGGCTGGGGGATTCTGGGAGTTGAAGTCCACCCATCTTCAAGCTACCAAGGTTGAGAAACACTGCTGTAAACCATGCCATTAAGATGCTTTTGCTTATTCCTCTGATATTATTTGTATTTATTGATTTTTCTGTCCTGGGCCACTCAGAATGTCGAAAAACAGCATAAACAACAGTGAAATTTAAGTGGCTTTCTCACTGACCAATGTTCCTTAAAATAAGTAATATATTTGGATATATTTAAATCTCCAACTCAGCTTTGGTAAGTATAGGAAGATCAATTTGAATAACATCTCCTGCCTTATTTATAGGCCATGTTATGCTCTATAGATGTGCCAGAAGCTGCTGGTTCGTCAGAATGCACTAAAATTTGTATCCCATTTTTATCCTTTTTTTTTTACAAATAGCTCAAGGCAGCAAGCATATCCAACACACCTTCCTCCTCGGATATTCCCCACAACAACCCTGTGAGGTGGGTTTGCCTGAGAGTGTGTTACTGACCCAACTTCACCCAGCTGGCTTTCACGCCTAAGGCAGGACTCGAACTCATGGCCTCCCTCTTTCTAAGCCTGTTTTCTTAACCATTAGAACAATCTGACTCACTCTCTCTCTATTTCATATATAAAATGTAAGTTTATTTAAATAAAGGTAGCCCTCGACTTACGACCACAATTGAGCCCCAAATCTATGTTGGTAAACAAGGCAGTTATTAAGTGAGCAACCTTCCTTGCCACAATTGTAAACTGAATCATTGAAGTTTAGTGACACAACTGTGAAGTGAATCTGACTCCCCCCATTGACTTTGCTAGTCAAAAGGTCAGAAAAGGGGATCGAGTGACCCTCCGGAACGTTGCATCCGTCATAAATATGAGACAGTTGCCATGCGTCTGAATTTTGATCCTGTGACCGTGGGGATGGTGCGACTGTCGTAAAAGTGAAACAGTCGTTAAGTCGCCTTTTTTTCAGTGCCGTTGCAACTATGAATGGTCGAATAAACGAACGGTTGTAAGTCGAGGACTACCTGTAACCCGGTGGTCTGCAGGCATTTAATTTGAAAATTCTCAGTGTGTTTATCTAAGATGTCCCAAGTCAGTATTTTTTTTAAAAAAAAAATAACATCATCTTTAAAAGGAAGCCTTAAATGTATATATATATATATGCTATTTTATAGCCTGTTAGAACAAAAGTTAACACCACAATTCTATATCAGGGCTCTCCAAACTTGGCAACTTAAAAGACTTGTGGACTTCAACTCCCAGAATTCCTCAGCCAGCAAAGCTTTGCTGGCTGAGGAATTCTGGGAGTTGAAGTCCACAAGTCTTTTAAGTTGCCATGTTTGGAGACCCATGCTCTATATTTCTCTCCAGAAATTTGTATCGATCTCCGGAGTAAAATGAAGCCATAAAAAATACTTACAAACCGTGCTGGAGGAATCGATACTTACTCTTAGGAAAACCTGATTTACAATGGCTTTGTTTGCATACATAAAAGTTGTGAGCAGCCCAATTCCCAGAGAAATGCCTGTTAGGAAAAAAGGGTCCATTATACAAACCAAAAAAAAAAGGAAAACGAAAAAGAACAAAAGAGGAAAAACAAAAACGAAAAGAAGGCACCGAAACCCAAACAAATTGGCAAAATTGAGCAAGAATTACATAATGCTCTTTTAAACGAGGAGACAAAATACAGGTGGCCTTTTTATACACAGGGGCACTGCAGCCCTCAAGTTCAACAAGGTCACAAATTGATTTATTTGTGAGAATCCCCAAATGATGAATGGATAAAGAGCGTTTCTGTCGCTCTCAGCACAAAATGAGGCGACCCATAAAAAGAGAATATTTGTAGCTCAAAGTTGGAATGAGGGTTCCTGGGTGCTCTCTGAGCTTGGTGGTTTTCTTGCAGACGTTTCATGACCTAACTAGGTTACAACATCAGTGCTAGAGGGAAGTGGGGTTTGCAAGGAGGAGGAGGGGGGAGGCAGGGGTGAAAGGACTGTGGTGTCCTTGGTGCTCTCTGTGATTGGTTGTTTTCTTGCAGGCATTTCTTGACCCGACTAGGTAACATCATCAGTGCTAAAGAGGTGTGAGATTTGCAGAGGAGGAGGAGGAGGAAGAGGAAGAGGAGGAGGACTGTGGGGACCTTGGTGCTCCCTGAGCTTGGTTGTCTTTCTTGCAGATGTTTTTTTACTCAACTAGGTAAATTCATCAGTGATAGTAAGGAATGGGGTTTGCTCTCTGTATGCCATAAAATGAGAACAAACCCCTCCCTCTACTAACACTGATGTTGTTACCGAGTTGGGCAATGAAACGTCTGCAAGAAAAGAGCCAAACAGCTCAGAACAGGATGAGTCCAACATTTTTTTTTTTTTTTAAATTTGATTTATATGCCGCCTTTCTCCGGAGACTCAGGGCGGCTTACAATGCGTTAAGCAATAACCTTCATCCTTTTGTATATTTATACAAAGTCAGCTTATTGCCCCCACAAATTGGGTCCTCATTTTATCTACCTTAGAAAGGATGGAAGGCTGAGTCAACCTTGAGCCTGGCGAGATTCGAACCTGCAGTAATTGCAGGCAGCTGGTCTTAATAACAGGGTGCTTTAGACCACTGTACTACCAAGGCTCTTTTGGGGGAAATACTTGGTAAAGGCTAACTTGGAGATGCTGTGTTTTGACTGCTATCTAACCAGTTCTCCGTCTTATTCCTTCCTCCCTGCCCCCTGGCACCATTATGCAATTATGCCATAGTACAAAATGGAGGAGACGGGGCAGAAACTCACATTAGGTTGACTTGGCCTTCCAAAGGTCGACATCCTTCCGAGGTGGGTCAAATGAGGACTCCGATTGTTTGGGGGGGGGGGGGCAAGAGGCTGACTCTGTAAACCGCTTAGCGAGGGCTAGAAAGCACTGTGAAGCGGTATGTAAGTCTAAGTGCTATTGCTAAGTGCTATTAGAAAAATCAAAGCAGTATAAATTAGAGCAAACGGCATCGTATCCGGGAAATGATTTTCATATAGTTTAAATAACGTAGCTGCAATCAGGCAGCATGACCTCAAATCTTTCCTATGCAGCTTCATCAGAGCCTCTTGGGAGTTGGGCGGCATAGAAATTTGATAAATTAAGTTAAATTAAAATTTAATAATAATAATAATAATAATAATAATAATAATAATAATAATAATAATAATAATAGAGATTTGGGTATTTATTTGCCCACCTTGGATGTTTATTTTGAAACAAAATCTCTCTCCGCATTCGGCGTAGCATCGCAAGTGCCCGAAAGGGGTATTTTATAGCAGTGTCATTTAACGACAGGAACTGTTCAGATGCGTGGACTTCAACTCCCAGAATTCTCCAGCCAGCTGGCTGGAGAATTCTGGGAGTTGAAGTCCACGCATCTGAACAGTTCCTCCCATTGGAAAAAACACTGTTCTTTAGTGTTCTCCTTGAAGGAAATCGGAGTATTTTGACACAGCAGGCAATCTACACCAGGGGTGTCAAACTCAAGGCTCACAGGCCGGATTCAACCTGCGGGGTGCTTAAATCCGGCCTGGAAATATCAAAGGACTGGCCCGCGGTGCCTCTGCCGGCCAAAACAGGTTGTATGTGGCCCCCGCGCAGCCCGTTTTCAGCCTCCACCATCACTCTGCCGGCCAAAAACAGGTCCGCGCAGCCCATTTTTGGCTGACAGTGTGTTGCAGGAGGCATCTGTCTTGTCTCCCCCATCCCCGCCGGCCCACAGAGAACTATAATGCTGATCCGGCCCTCGAAGACGCCCCCCCCCCCAACACCCTAACTTTGAGCTGAGAGCCCCTGTGTATACGGCAACAAAAGGACAAATAAAAAAAAAAAATCCTAGATGCTCATTAGCAATTTTTTGTTTCTACTGGAGGCACAGAACATAAAACAGAGGGGGGAAAGGGCAGGAATAGCATTAAAAGGATGGATCCCCTGTTCCCTTTAAAACGGGGAAACTGAACTTCAAGATGAAGCTAAGAACCAAAAATCCAGATATGGGAAGCTATGTCCCAAACGGAGACTGGAAACCTTCTGTTCCTCCTTTTGCTGGGGGAACTGAAAATAGAAAATACGGGTAGTCCTCAACTTATGACCGCAATTGAGCCCAACATTTTATGTCGCGGAGTGAGAAATCTGCCAAGTGAGTTTGCTCCATTTGGTGACTTTTCTCTCCACATTCGTGGAGAGAATCACTGCAGTTCCTAAACTAGTAACACGGTTAAGTGAATCGTATGATCTTTCTTGCCACAGTCGTTAAGTAGATCACTGCATTGGATAAATTAGTAACACCAGTGGTGAGTTCCTCCCGGTTCCTCCCGGTTCGGCTGAGCTGGTAGCGGTGACGATATGACGTCACCGAACCAGTTCTTTTTGTTCGGGAGCTGGGGCCTCCCGCCCCACTGTTATCCTTACCTTTTATTTGGCCCCGCCCCCAATCTATTCGCTGCCTCCTGAGTCCCAGCTGATCGGCTAGAAGGGAAAAAACTGTTTAAACTCTTGCCGTGGGGCTTCAAAGGGCCGCCCTACAGCTGATCAGTGTTAAAAGGCAGTGTGGCGGTAGACCGGTGCCTCCAAAAACAAATGAGTAGACCAGTGCCTGCGAAAATAAATGGGTAGACCGGTACAGCTCTGTATGCAGTTAAAAGCCTGGTAGACCAGTACCTCTGCTAAATCCTAAAGAATTGTCACATGACTATCAAGCCACGCCCACAAGATAAGCCACACCCACAGAACTGGTAGTAAAAAATTTTAGAACCCACCCCTGAGTAACACGGTTGTTAAGTGAAATCTGGCTTCCCCACTGACTTTGTCAAAAGGTCACAAAAAGGGGACCTCGGGACACTGCAGCCGTCATATGAGTCAGTTGCCAAGCTAATGAGTTTTGATCACATGACCATGTGGGGGATACTGCAATGCTCGTGTGAAAAAAAGTGTCGTCGCTTTTCTTCAGTGCCGTCATAACTTTGAACAGTCAGTAAGTGAACTGTTGTAAGTCGAGGACTACCTTTACATAAAAATCAAAAGTGATTCTGTTTCTTGCGACAGGTAGTCCTCGACTTACAAACATTTGTCTAGTGACCGTTCAAAGTTACACTGTCACTGAACAAAGTGACTTATGATGATGTCACATTGACATTCGTTGCCGTATCCCCAAGGTCATGTGATCAAAATTCAGATGCTTGGCAACTGGCATGTATTTATGACGGTTGCAGTGTCCCGCGGTGTGTGTCATGTGATCACTATTTATAATAATAATAATAATAATAATAATTTTATTTCTATACTGCCCTTCTCCCGAAGGACTCAGGGCGGTGTACAGCCTATTTAAAAACAGAATAAACATCAATTTTAAATAATTTAAAAATATTTAATAAATTTGGCTTAATTTAAAACCCCAAAAATTTAAAACATCCAATTTAAAATTATGTTGCTAACCCAGCCTGGCGGAACAACAGGGTCTTGAGTGCGCAGCGAAATACCCGGAGGTCAGAAATCTTACGAATTTCTGGGGGCAGTTCATTCCACAGGGCTGGGGCTCCCTCTATTTGAAACCTTCCCAGCTGGCTTCCGACAAGCAAAGTCAATGGGGGAAGCCGAACTTCCCTTAACGACTGCATGATTTGTGACTTAACAACTGCAGTGATTCACTTAACAACTGTGGCAGAAGAGGTCATAAAATGAGGCACAATTGAAGTCCTTGACTTACGACCATTGAATCTGGAATTGTGCCTAAATCCTTATATAGGTCACCACTTCTCCAACCCTGATTTTATGATTTTTTTTTTCATGGTGGTTGTTAAGCAAACACAACGGTCATAAAGTAAATCCATTGTCATCAAAGGGCATTTTTTTTTTTTTTTTGCTGGAAACCAGAAGGAAATACTGGTTTCTGGGGAAAAGAAATCTCAATTGTGGTCACCTGACTGCGGGACCCTGCGAACGGGGGATGGGCGCCAAGCAGCCAAAATGCAACCAAAGCCCGTGAATCTGGGGAGGTCCGTCATAACTTCGAACAATCACTAAGCAATCGGTTATAAGTCAAGGACTACCTAGAACAGTGTTTCTCAACCTTGGCTGCTGGACGATGTGTGGACTTCAACTCCCAGAATTCCCCAGCCAGCAGATTCTGGGAATTGAAGTCCACACATCGTCCAGCAGCCAAGGTTGAGAAACACTGACCTAGAATGAGGATCTTTTAAAAGTTAAAAAAAAGTGTTTAAATCTATGCCTAATTTTTAAAGCGAGTTACTGGCCTTTTGGGGTTGAAACAACACGATTTGAAGCGCTTAGGGAGGTCTCAAAATCCCTAAATCATATATCAAAATTATGAAAAATCAAGGGGGAGGGGGAAAAAAGATGGAAATTGAATTGGCATGCTTCCTTTATAGAGAACGTCGAATTTAGCCGAGTTTCCCACTGGATTTTTTTTTAGGTTCAAAACTTCCGGTCTTGAAGTCCAGACTGATCCACAACCCAACTCATTCATCACTTTCAAATAACACTTTTTTTAAAAAAAATAAATAAACTTGATGTTTCCAAAACACCCCAAAGATTGATACGCTACCAATGATATGTTGCACGAGAATTTTGAGGGACAAAATCAGGATGTACGGGAGGCTCCTGTGCAGCCACTGAAGGAGGTATTTAAATTCCGAGAAAGAGCTGTCTCTTTGTTCCTCCGGGGCTGAACCACCGGAGTGACCACTTCTGGTTTCGCCGGGCGTTTGGCCATGCGGCCGACTCTGAGTCCCCAACCGCAAATGTTGCCGGGAGCCAGCGTTGGCCTCTGGCTCCCCGACGGCCGAGGTCATTTGAATGTGAATGTCCCCTCCGTGCTGGCAAGATTCCTCTCCTGGAGACCTCGTGGCGTGTGGGCCCTGGCAGGTGGGGCTGTGACTGTGGCCGTTGTTGAGTCCAGTATGCCGAACGTTCGAGGTGGACTGCATGGTACGGAACGGGTGGTGACCGGTTTCCAAGATTTGGATTGGGGTGTGATGATTCCTAAAAGGAAGAAAGAAACGAGCGGTCAGAAGAGAACTGGCATCAATTAGGAAGGGAAGGTCTACCGCCGTGTTTCCCCCGAAAATGAGCCCTGGCGTATTTTTTTTTTCCGTGTGCGCATGAGATAAGCCAAGGGTGTCAAACTCCAAGGCCCGCGAAAACAACCCCTAGCCTCGTGCTTATTTCGGGGCCCAAAAGAAAATAATTTTATTTGGGGGGAAAACATGGTAACAGGTAGTCTTCGACTTACAACCGTTCATTTAGAGACCATCCAAAGTTATGTGGGAAGTTAAAACCCACCCCTCTCCTAGAAAAATGAGGTATTTTAGGAACTATTAAAGGGCAGAATATTTCCCCTAAAAGGGAGGCAGAAACTCGGCCCACCCCCCACCTTTTTTAATGGGCCATTAAGGCCTCTTCTACATAACAAAGATCTACCTCCTTCAGGCAGAGCCATTTAATTGCCCTTCATTGCATCACCCAACAAGATTCAACCAAACTTAACACACAGACAACCTAAAAAGCTAGCTGTGACCTCTGATAGCAACCAATCAGGATACTCTTCCTGTGCCCCAGGAAGTTCAAAGCCCAGAGAGGGTATAAAACCCAGGGACTCTCAGCATCTTTTCCCCTTTTTTTCGCCCAGGATCTCCAAGGAATGTGATCCTGTTCATCAGTAAATCTTCTTTCCGAGCAACTTCCATGAATCCAGTGTCTTTCTCCCCACTTGGAACTCAACCCATTTCTTCCAACAGTTACAATGGGACCGACTTGGGACCGACTAATTCACGTAACTACTGCAGTGATTCACTTAACAACGGCAGCACGCAAAAGAAAATCACAAAACGGAGCAAAACTCACTTAACACCTAATCGCCTTGCTTAGCAACAGAAATTCGGGGCTCAGTTGCAAGCGTAAGTCAAGGACTATCTGTACAGCCAACTCATGTAAGTGGGGAGGGGGTGTTTGATCAGGGGAGGTTTTGAAGAAGTGTCTGGAGAGCCACTTCTCCGCAATGATTTGAGATGCTAGGCAGCTGGTTCATATTTATGACCTTTGCTGTGCCCCAGAATCACGTGATCCCCTTTTTACGACCTTCTGACAAGTAAAGTCAACGGGGAAGCCAGATTCGCTTTAACAACCAGGATACTAATTTATCAACTTCAGTGATTCGCTTCACAACCGTGGCAAGAAAAGTCGTACAATGGGGCAAAACTCACTTAATAAAATGTCTCACTTAACAACCGAAGTTTTGGGCTCAATTGTGGTCGTAAGTCAAAGACTGCCTGTATTAAAACCATCTGCTGAAACCTCTAGGACAGCGATGGCTAACCTTTTTGCCATCGTGTGCCAAAAGCGGGGGGAGTGCGGGGGTGTCGCACATGCACATGCCCACACCCATAATTCTATGTGCCTCGCCCCCGTACATGTGTGTGCACCCCCTCCGCGCTTCCCCCACTTTTGGCACGCGATGACACGGTCGGCCCAGTAGGCCCGTTTTTCGCCCTCTCTAGGCCCCAGAGCCTTTCTAGGAGCCTGGGGAGGGCAAAAACGGCCTTCCCCACCCCCACCCACTCCGGAGGCGTTCCAGAGGCCAGAAATGGCCTGTTTGCTGACTTCCAGTGGGCCCAGAAGACCCGAAAGCTGAGCTTGCGTGCCCACTAATATGGCTTCGCGTGCGACCTGTGGCATGCGTGCGATAGGTTCGCCATCACGGCTCTAGGAAATTGGCAGGTGGGAGCCTATTCCCAAGAGAATTCTTGCAATTCTCTAACCTAGGTTTTCATAGGGGACTTTTATTCTTATTGCTCAGTTTATTGGACATTGCAATCGCCAAAGGAACTTTTACCAGCTGGAAACTCGGCTTTTAAGGTGGAGATAAAACTCTGGAAATTGCCTGATGCCCATTAGACGGTGTTTCATTTTGGCGTTTACTGCCTTTTAATTGGGATCTGTTTTACCTAACAGAAATTTATACCCCGTGAAGCAAAGATTCTGGAGAGCAGCCAAGGTTGGAGAACCAAAGTTCACCCCCTTAAGTGGCCGTAAAGGACATTAAGTGACAATACCCCGGTTGGCTGATCCTCTCTCACAGTTATTCAGAGCAGAAAAGGGAGGGGAGACGAATTCCTTGGGAGAAAGGCATAAAAGGATAAACATGTAAATAAGCAAACAAGTGCAACAGTGGTTGTTTTTGTAAATCCAAGATTTCCTGGGGAAGACGGGGGGACGGACACACAAGATGTTCTCAAAACAGCAAAATCATAGAATCACACGGCTGGATGGTACCTTGGAGGTCTTCTAGACCAGCCCCCTACTCAAGCAGGAGAACCTACCATTTTAGATAAGTGACTGTCTAGACACGTCTTAAAAACCTCCAGGGATGGAGCGCCCACGGTTTCTGGTGGCAACTTGTTCCACTGGTTAATTGTCCTCACTGTTAGGGAGTTTCTCCTTAATTCCAGGTTGCTTCTCTCTTTGGTTAGTTTCCAACCATTGCTTCTTGTTCTGCCCTCTGGTGCTTTGTAGAATAAGTTGACCCCCCTCTTCTTTGTGGCAGCCCCTAAAGACTGGAATACTGCTATCATCTCACCCCTAAATTCTTCTTTTCTTTAGATTAGCCAAACCCAAATCCTGCAAACGTTCTTCATATGTTTTAGTCTTCAGGCCTTTGATCATCTTAGTTGCTCTTCTCTGAATTTTTTCCAAAGTCTCAACATCTTTTTTCTAGTATGATGACCAAAATTGGTTGGCAGTATTATACGTGTGGTCTTACTAGGGTTTTATAAAGTAATACTTCTCGTGATCTTGATTCACCCCAGGATTGTATTACCTTTTTTGGCTGCTGCTACACACTGCTGATTTTTATTGTATCTTGGACAAACGGGTGTCCGATAATTTTCTGAATGCTCCTGTTCACACTATAAACCAAACGATGTGATGTGGTTTTAATTGGATTTAATAAGCCATAATTGGGTGAATTCACACAGCACCCCAAGACATCAATTAAGGTTTATAAACCACAATCAGCAAGCCCTGATATGTTGGAGAGGAGGAACAAGCGAACATGATAAAATGAGCCATCCTTTCAACCTCAAATCAGATAAATTCCTGGAGAAGCAAATGAACAAAATCTAGTTTCCGGGCTCTGCAAGAGAAGTGTAGGCGATTTGGAGCTATCCAGATGTTTTGGACTACAACTGCCATGATTTCGAGACAAATGGCGAAGGATTTTCCTCCAAATCTACATTTTAAATGCCAGGATTACTGAAAAAATGTGCATTTCATAAGTTGGGAGGTGGCCAGTTTACCCTCTCCCCCAAATGAGGGGGCGAGGACACTCACCTTACCACCTATTTTAGGAAGGCAGCTGGTACAGATAGTCCTCGATTTACGACCACAATTGAGCCAAAAATTTCCACTGCTAAGCAAGACAGTTGTTAAGTGAATTTTGCCCCGTTTTACGACATGTTTTGCCACAGCCTGGTGTGCTGTTCCACGGGATCGCGTTTGCGAAGCACAGTCCTCCTACTTGAGCATGGGGTTGGACTAGAAAACCACAAAGGTCCCTTCCAACTCTGTTACTCTGTAAGTTGTTAAGTGAATCACTGCAGTTGTTCACTTAGTGACAGGATTGTTAAGTGAATCTGGATTCCCCATTGACTTTGCTTCGCAGAAAGGTCACCAAAAAGTGATCACATGATCCCAGGATACTGCAACCATCATAAATACATGCCAGTCGCCAAACCGGCTGAATTTTAATCACAGGGACACAGCAACAATCGCAATTGTGATAAAACAGTCATAAATCAACCAAAGGTGCTTTTTTCAAGAGGCAACTGGAGGCTTCTGGTTTTTCTTTGAAGACATTGTTACCTGCTAAGACAGATAAACCTCCAGGTGACCTTAACAACCTGCTAAAAGGATGCAAATGACCAGCTGTCTGCAAGGAGTATAAATCCTTCCAGTCCTCCACCCTCCAGTCAGAGCTGAAGAAGCTTCTTGGATGAGAAGCGAAACGTCTTCAAAGAAAAACTAGAAAGCACCTTGAAAAAGCACCTTTGGGACAACCATGACCTGGATGACTGAGAATCTCCATAGATCAGTGGTGGGTTTCAAAATTTTTTACTACCGCTTCTGTGGGTGTGGCTTAGTGGGCGTGGCATGGCTTGGTGGGCGTGGCTAGGGAAGGATACTATAAAATCTCCATTCCCTCCCCTATCCAGAGGAAGGTTACTGCAAAATGAGGACCCAGTTTGTGGGGGCAATAAGCTGACTTTGTATAAAAGGATGAAGGCTATTGCTTAACGCATTGTAAGCCGCCCTGAGTCTCCGGAGAAGGGCGGCATATAAATCAAATTAAAAAAAAATAAAAATCCCCATTTCATCTCAATCAGCTGGAACTTGGGAGGCAGAGAATAGATGGGGGAGGGGCCAGTCAGAATTTTTACTACCAGTTCTCCGAACTACTCAAAATTTCCGTTACCGATTCTCCAGAACTGGTCAGAACTTGCTGAAACCCACTTCTGCCACAGACAGTCATAAGTTCCTTTTTTCAGGGTCATCGTGATTTCAAACATTCACTAAACAAATAGTTGTAAGTGGAGGACTTCCTGCCTTCAACCCAGTTGTACACAATTAAGTCCTTTTTGGAGAAAGGGATTTAATCACTGCTCTCATTGTGACACACAGCACGCCTAATAATAGTAATTCTCTGTATCCCCTTCAGTGCTTAGGACTCAGTCCCCAATCCTGTTTGAAAGGCAGGGCATGACTGGCGCAACCAGAGCGGCAGGAACTACAGTATCCCTTAAGCAAGGGCAGAGCCCAGGCAGGTCCTGGCCACAAAACTTCCCAAAACACAATGTTGGGCCAATGTTTCTCTTCCAGTCCTCTGAAGCAAGTTTCAGATTTAATAGATTAACAAGAGTTGGAAAGGACCTTTGCAGGTCATCTAGTCCAACCCCCTGCCCAAGCAAGGAGACCCTATTTATTTATTTTATTTTATTTATTGATTTGATTTGATTTGTATACTGCCCTTCTCCAGCAGGACTCAGGGCGGCGAACAGCCGAGATAAAACAGAGCATACAAAATTTAAAAAACAATTTAAAAGGTAATTAAATAATTTCGGCCCACAATTTAAAACAACCCAATTAAAACCAATTTCATCTGCCTCGACCTAGGATCGAACTCACAACCTCCTGATTGTGAGGCAAGATCCCCATCTACCGCCTGCTACCACCAATAGCCTCCCACCGGCCAGTACGCTCCCATAGAGAGGGGCTCCTCCGGGTGCCGTCGGCCAAACAATGTCGACTGGCGGCCCCGAGGGGGAGAGCCTTCTCTGTGGGGGCACCTACGATCTAGAACGAGCTTCCCCGGGAGATACGGAGGATCCCGGATCTGCGCACCTTCCGTCGCGCGCTTAAGACTTTTTTATTTCATCAAGCTGGTCTGGCCTAAATCTTCTCCCCTTTTTAAATGTAAATTTTAATTTGTTTTTAAATTATGGGGTATTTTAAATTTAGCCAAATTATTTAATTCGTTTTTACTTTAAATTTTTGTATTTATGTGTTTTATCTTGTGGCTGTTCACCGCCCTGAGTCCTTCGGGAGAAGGGCGGTATAGAAATTTAATAAAATAGAAAATCGAAAATCTCTAGGCCACAGCAGCTGGGCATTAAGTTCCTTAGAATACCAAGTTTATTAGAATACTAAGTCAAATTAAAAAGTCAGGCCTCATAGAGGCCACTTCCTGGTCATTTCAAGGACACATTAATGCGTGGTGGGTGGTTGGTTGGCCGATGACTTCCATGAGGACTAGGTGATGATTTCCCAGTTTAGACCACTGTTTCCCAGCCTTGGCCTCTTTTGAAGAAAAGGCAAGTTCGATTCCCAGGATCCCTGGGCAGCGTGGCTTTAAAAGGAAGGCGGACTTCGACTCCCAGAGTTCCCCAGCCAGCAAGCTTTAAGGTGGGAGGACTGGGGGGATTCTGGGAGTTGAAGTCCATCTGTCTTAAAGGGGACAAGATGGGGAAACTCAGCTTTAGAACAGGGGTCTCCAACTTTGGGCAACTTGTGGACTGCAACTCCCAGAATTCCTCAGCCAGCAAAGCTGGCTGAGGAATTCTGGGAATTGCAGTCCACAAGTCTTAAAGTTGGCCAGGTTGGAGACCCTTGGTTTAGATTACAGTGGGATCACCTGGTGGCCTCCCATCCTCCCACTTTTTCCTTAGCTTCCGCCATATCAACCCAAGCTCAGCTCTGTCTCCCCTCCAACACCCTCAACTTCCAACCCCCCCAGCAGGGCCTTCGCTCCCCCGCCTAGGGGATGATGGGAGTTGTAGTCTCAAAGGGATGGAGGGGGCTCGGGAGGCAGCCTCGGACTATATATATATCGCTGCTTTCCCGCCCGGCAAGTCCCTCCGCCCGCCCGCCCGCCCGCCACCCACCTACCTCTCATAGCGGGCCGGAGTTTCATGGCGAGGCCTGTCCGGGAGGCCCGGGCCTCGCCTCCACCGCCATGGCAGCCGCGAGGGCGGCCGACCAAGCGCCAGTCTCCGACCGAGCGAACGAGGGAGGGAGCGAGCGACGACCAGCTGCCTCCGACTACCGGCTCCGTGGAGGAAGAGGAGTGGCCACGCCGGCCTGAGGAGGAGGAGGAAAGTAGGCCTAGAAAACTGGTCGCCACGGCAACAGGGGCGGCGCGCTGCGGAGGGGGCGGGGCCTGGGACGTCGACGTAGGGGGGCGGAGCTAGGGACGGCGACGCGGAAGGGCGGCGCTAGGGGAAGCGTTGCCGTGGGGGGCGAAGCTAGGGACCTCCACGTTGGGGGCGGAGTTAGGGACGTCAACGAGGAAGGGCGGCGCTAGGGACGTCGTGGCGAGGGGCGGGGCTGGGGGCGGTGCCGCGGAGGGGAGGGCGGGGCTTGAGCCCTGCTAGCCACATGCTTCTCTGTGGCTGCTTCAGCCACTTGGCTTAATTAATTAATTAATTAATCATTAAGTAATTCATGATCCCCCCAGAGACTTTATATAACTTCATCAATACTGGTGGCTTACAACAGTTCATTTAATGACCGTTCAAACTTAACAACTAAAAAAAGCGACCCCCCCCAAATCATAAAATCATGCCTGGTCAAGTGGTGACCTACTTAAGGACGGACACAATTTAGGACCATAATTCAAGGTTTAATTGTCATAAATCAAGGACTACCTGAATTTTATTCTATAGTATGCTGGACTTGAGGCCTAATGCAAACTACAAGTAGTCCTTGACTTGCAACCATTCATTTAGTGACCATTCAAAATGACAACAGCGTTAAAAAAAAAGTGACTTGTGACCATTTTTCACGCTTATGACCCTTGCAGCATCCCCAGGGTCATGTGATCAAAACTGAGACGCTTGGCGTTGTAAAAGATTTGAGTTAAGAGATATAACGATGGGGGGGAAGGAAATGGGTAGCTGAACTGAATAAACGATAAATTAGGATTTATTATATAGTTTTATAGTGGAAGGTTGCTTTGAAATGTTATATTAATATACATAAAAGATTTGACTTAAGAGATATATGTATGGGGGGTAGTAAAAGGGTAGATTATGAGCAGAAATCGCTAAATTGGGAGATATAATAATATTATTTTAAATTAGAAGTTATTAGATAATGTTATAATAGAATGTCACTTTGAAATGTATAGTATAGTATAGTATAAGGGGGATATGATAATTTTATTAGAAAGAAAGGGTCAACATATGGGGATGGAGTAAGTGGATGTAAAGTATTATATAATCTGTTATGAATTTGGGTTTTAATATGAGGAAGTCACAGGGGGAGGGGAGGGGGGTTAGGGAGGAGGGGGGAAAAAGGGGGAAAAATCTGTATTTGAAAAACTTTTTCAATTAAAAAAAAAAACTGAGACGCTTGGCCACTGGCTCATATTTATGACGGTTGCAGGGTCCAGGGCTCATGCGATCCCCTTTTGCGACCTTCTGACAAGCAAAGTCAATGGAGGAGCCCGATTCACTTAGCGACTGTGTTACTAACTGGACAAATGCAGTGATTCGCTTAACAACTATGGCAAGAAAGGTCATAAAATGGGGCAAAACTCACTTAACAACTGTCTGGCTTAGAATGAAAACGTTGGGCTGAATTGTGGTCGTACGTCAAGGATCACCTGTATTTCCTCTTGCTATTTTTCCCCAACACAGCAACACAGGTTGTCACTGAGACAGGTGCATCTACTCTGGATCCTGGATCCTTTGCCCCATCTCTGATATTACAGTTGTTTTTAAGAATGATGGATAGAAATCTGTAAGACTTGCGATTTCCTTGCCATGTGTGTTCTGCAGTAATTAAAATTTGCATTTGAAATAATGGAATAGAATAAGAATAGAGAGGGAGGGGAGAGGAGAGGAGAGGAAGGGAAGGGAAGGGAAGGGAAGGGAAGGGAAGGGAAGGGAAGAGAAGAGAAGAGAAGAGAAGAGAAGAGAAGAGAAGAGAAGAGAAGAGAAGAGAGGATTGGAGGCGGCTATTTTAAATGTTGGGCTTTCTGCAGGTATTCCTGTTATAACAGTAACAGTATCAGAGTTGGAAGGGACCTGGGAGGTCATCTAGTCCAACCCCTCGCTCACGCAGGAGACCTGTACTAGGGATTCGAACCGCCGAATTGCCGACCTTTCTCATCTTTTCTACTGCCTTCTATTATTGGTATCATTATTATGATGATTATTCTGTTGTTTTGCATATACATTGAGAGCTTCTAAGTTCTACACTGTAGTCAAATTCCTTGTATGTCTAATAACATTTGGCCAAATATTCTATTCTATTCTATTCTATTCTATATTCTATTCTATTCTATATTCTATTTCATTCCATTCCATTTTCTATTCCATTTTCTATTCCATTTTCTATTCCATTTTCTATTCTGTTCTGTTCTGTTCTATTCTATTCTATTCTATTCTATTCTATTCTATTCTATTCTATTCTATTCTCTATATTCTATATTCTATTCCATTCCATTCTATATTCTATTCTATTCTCTATATTCTATATTCTATTCCATTCCATTCCATTCCATTCTATTTTCTATTCTATTCTATTCTATTCTATTCTATTCTATTCTATTCTATTCTATTCTCTATATTCTATATTCTATATTCTATTCCATTCCATTCCATTCCATTCCATTCCATTCCATTCCATTCTATTCTATTCTATTCTATTCTATTCTATTCTATTCTATTCTATTCTATTCTATTCTTCTGTTCTGTTATACTCTGTTCAATATTCTGTTCTGTTCTGTTCTTGATGCTTCCCCCCCTTTTTTTTCTGAAATAGACTTGCAGGAGCAGCTTACAAACACAAGGGGGCGCACCTGTACCTCAGACTGCTACAGCCACCCTTTTGATTGATGATGTGAATTTCGAATTTCCCTCCGGAATTGCTACAACAGGAGAAATTTTTGTTTGTCTGTTTGTTTGTCCAGAGACATTTCTCTTCAGCACTTAGCGATCCTTGGCTGATCTCAGAAAGCTAAGCAAAGGCAGGCTGGTACATCTTTGGATGGGGGACCACTCAGAGATCCTACAACTATAGACTGGGAAGAATATCAAAAAAGCACCTTCAGGACAACCGAGGAGCTTCTTCGGTTTTGACTGAATGGTGGAGAACGGAAGAAGAAGAAGTAGAAACTGAGGAAGCTTCTTGGATGAGAAGTGAAATGTCTTCAAGGAAAAACAAAGAAAGTCCAGTTGCCTTTTGAAAAAAAAAAGCATTTTGGGGGTCTCCGCCTTGATTTTGTTGGTCAAAAGAAACTTGAGCAGATTTTCAAGATGTTGTTGTTTTATTGTTGTTGTTTTCAACAATTGCATTGTTGAAATTCCAGTTGCATTCCTGACACCCCAGGGTTCTCTACCTGGTTGCTGGGTGGGCGTGGCCATGGTGGGCGTGGCCTAGTCGGCCTCCTGCACCACCGGGGGTGTGTGTCTTTGCCCTCCCCGGACTCTGGAGGCTTTCCTCGAGCCTCCGGAGGGCGAAAACAGCCTCCCCAGGCTCCGGAGGCCCTCTGGAACTTCCAGTAGGCCCATTTTTTGCCCTCCCCGAGCCTCCACACGCACCCTGCACTTACCTGCATCCAAAACGGGCCGCTTGGGGACTCCGGGGAGGGGAGGGGTGGGGTGGGTGGGGCCAGCCAGGAGTGGGATTTGGGAGGTTCTCCGAACTGCACAGAATCTTAGCTAGAGGTTCTCCTGAATCCCTGTGAACCCCCACCAGCCCACTCCTGTGAAGGTCTAATATGATGTTGTGGCCCGTCAGCAGCCTGTGCAGCTAGTAGCTGATTCAGACAGCGAGGAGGCTGGTGTGGTGCTGTGCCAGCAGCCTATGCAGCTGGCACTTGAGTCAGACATTGAGGAGGCTGGAGAAGATGTGGTGCCAGAGGCGGGGATTCAGTCAGGGCCTTCAGAACCTCCAGAAGCTCCCATAAGTGAAGAGGACGAAGAGGAGGAGCCTCTTCTCAATGCACGGGCGCGCAGAGCTGCCAAAAGGCAGGAGTGGCTCCTCAGGAGGAGGTCTCCCTGAGAGTAAGGCTTGGGGCTAATTGGCCACTCCCTCAGCCTATTTAAGGAGGAACGCCGACTGAAGCAATTTGCAGGGAACAACTTCGTTCACTCTCCTTCGCGTCCTGATCTTAGTGCTCTTATCAGTTTCCTGCAAATTGCTTCAGGGCTTTCTGCCAACCATAGTAAGATTACGATTATTTATTCTTTGGATTCTTATAGGCTTTAAGAAAGTTAATTAACAGCCTTTGTTTGAAAAAGACTGATTTAATTTTAGTAAACTAAGGTTTGTACTGACTTTGTGTGTGCTGCATTCTTTGGGGTCCGTAGCTGGGGCAGAACACATGAACTCATCTAAAAGGAGACTAGAATCATAGGGCTGGGAGGAACCTTAGAGGTCTTCTAGTCCAGCCCCCTGCTCAAGCAGGAGATCCTATACCATTTCAGACAAGTGACTGCCCAGTGATGACACACCCACAACTTCTGGTGGCAGGCTGTTCCACTGGTTAATTGTCCTCACCGTTAGGAAGTTTCTCTTTAATTCCACGTTGCTTCTCTCCTTAATTAGTTTCCCTCCATTCTTTCTTGTCTTGCCTTCAGGTGCTTTGGAAGATAAATTGACCCCCATCTTCTTCTTTGTGGCAACTCCTCAAATACTGGAATACTGCTATCATGTCCCCCCTAGTCCTTCTTTTCTCTAGACTGGCCAAACCCAAATCCTGCAGCCGTTCTTCGTATGTTTTACACATGTTCCAGGCCTTTCATCATCTTAGTTGCTCTTCTTTGCACTTTTTTTCCAAATACCTTATACAATCCCGTTGAATCTTTTTTTTTTTTTTAAAAAGCTCCAAGTATGGAGCATCCACAACTCTGCAGGACAAGGCTGTTCCATTGGTTCTTTGTTCTTACTATCAGGAAATTTCTTCTTAAAATTCATGTGGGAACTCTCCTTAATGTGATTTCTTCTGTCTAAGGGGTTTTTGATGCTCTCTGAGCTTGGTTGTTTCATTACCCAACTAAGTAATATCATCAGGGCTTGAAGGAAGTGACGAGTTTATAAAAAAGAGAGCAAACCCCACTCCCTTTTTAGCGCTGATGACGTTACTTAGTTGGGCAATAAAACGTCTGCAAGGAAACCACCATGCTCAGAGTGCACCAAGGAGCCCAAAATTCAACCCTGAGCTACAAACACTCTCCTCTATTAGTGCTTCTTATGTCTCTTTCAAATACCATCCAGCTGTATTGTTTGAACCCAGGGCCTACCTAAAGAGCAGCATCAGACCTGGTTATTATATATATTGCTTCTCGTCCAAGAAGCTTCCTCAGTCCTTCTTCGGTTCCATTCTCCACCATTCAGTCAGAACCAGAGGTGGGTTTCAGCAGGTTCTGACCAGTTCTGGAGAACCGGTAGCGGAAATTTTGAGTAGTTCGGAGAACCAGTAGTAAAAATTCTGACTGGCCCCGCCCCCATCTATTCTCTGCCTCCCGAGTTCCAGCTGATCAGGAGGAAATTTTGCAGTAACCTTCCCCTGGAGTGAGGTGGGAATGGAGATTTTACAGTATCCTTTCCCTGCTATGCCCACCAAGCCATGCCCACCACGTCATGCCATGCCACGCCCACCAAGCCACACCCACAGAACCGGTAGTAAAAAAATTTGAAACCTACCACTGAAATGGAGATTTTACAGCATCCTTCCTGGGGAGTGGGGTGGGAATGGAGATTTTACAGTATCCTTCCCCTGCCACGCCCACCAAGCCATGCCACACCCGCCAAGCCACGCTCACAGAACCGGTAGTAAAAAAATTTGAAACCTACCACTGGAATGGAGATTTTACAGCATCCTTCCTGGAGAGTGGAGTGGGAATGGAGATTTTACAGTGTCCTTCCCCTGCCATGCCCACCAAGCCACGCCCACCAAGCCATGCCACACCCACCAAGCCACGCCCACAGAACCGGTAGTAAAAAAAACCACTGGTCAGAACCAAGGAAGCTTCTTGGATGAGAAGCGAAAGGTCTTCAAGGAAAAACAAAGAAAGCCCAGTTGCCTCTTGGGGGAAAAAAAAGCACATTTGGGATTTCAATGTCGATGAATATTTTATGTTGGGAAATTAAATAGGCTTGTTTTGCGTTGCCTGCAGAAAAGGGGTTTTCTCCCCCCTCCTTTAACGGAAACTCCTGACTCTGTTACTTCTACCATTCTTTGTTTGCGTATTTGTTTCCTTTTTCTTTTTTTTTCGTGCAAGCTAACTTTAATGAGCAATAGTAATTAAAATGAGAATTTTGCCCCAATGGTGGCTGCGATTCTCGCGCTCTCCTCCAAGCACCGAGGAAGGAAAGAACTACGGTAAATCATGAAAAACCACTAATTAGTGTAATTTGCATACGCAGACCACTTGTGGCTCAGTAGTGGAAGGTGGAGACCACGTTTTGTCTTGATCGATGTGCATATAAAGAAAACATTAAGAAGAAAGCGGAGCTGTTCACTGGTTTTAAGGAGCGGAGCTGGCATTTTTTTAAAGAGAGGTTTCAGAGGAGTGTGGCGGTAGCTGGAACTGGGTACGTCTAGTGTGATAAAAAGAAGGACTAGGGGAGACATGATAGTAGGGTTCCAATGCTCCCGGTTCAGACCGGATCGCCCGATCCGGTAGCGATGGAGGCGGATGGTTCGGAGAACCGGTAGCAAAAATCCCTGGCCCCACCAACCCCCCCCCCTTGCCCAGCTGAGCCGCACAATCATCAGAGGCTTTTTTTTACTTTTAAACTTTTAAAAGCATTTTTTCTACAACCTCTTCGGCCGAAAAAATCCTTTTAAAAGTTATAAAAAAAAAAAAAGCCTCTGATGATCGCGCGGCTCAGCTCGGATCGTCAGAGGCTTTTAAAAGAAAAAAAAACCCTTTATTTTTCTTTTAAAAGCCTCTGACGATCCAAGCTGAGTTGCCTGATCGGCAGAGGCATTTAAAAGAAAAAAAGCCTCTGACAATCGGGCAACTCAGCTGGGATCGTCAGAGCCTTTGGAAAGCATTTTTTTACAACCTCTTCGCCAAAGAGGTTGTAGAAAAAATGGTTTTAAAAGTAAAAAAAAAAAAAATGGCCACGCCCACCCAGTCATATTACCCTCCCCCCCCATCAAGCCACACCCACAGAACCGGTAATAACAAATTTTAGATTTCACCACTGGTTTCAATATCTCAGGGGTTGCCACAAAGAAGAGGGAGTCAAGCTATTCTCCAAAGCACCTCACTGCAGAACACAAAGTAATGGATGGAAACTAATCAAGGAGAGAAGCAACCGAGAAGTAAGGAGAAATTTCCTGACGGTGAGAACAATTAATCAGTGGAACAACTTGCCACCAGAAGTTGTGGGTGCTCCAACACTGGAAGTTTTTAAGAAGAGATTAGGCAACCATTTCTGTGAAATGATATACGGCAGTGATGGTGAACATTTTCCAGACCAAATTCCCAAAGCGCGCGCCCGAACCCCCAAAATCAGGGATGAAATCCAGCAGGTTCTTGAAAACCAGTAGCGGAAATTTTGAGTAGTTCAGAGAACTGGCCAATACCGGCTCTGGCCAGGAATGGGAATGGAGATTTTGCAGTAACCTTCCCCTGCCACGCCCACCAAGCCACGCCCACCAAACCACACCACAGCTACTAAGCCACGCCCACAGAACCGGTAGTTTAAAAAAAATTGGATTTCACCGCTGCCCAAAATGCAATGCGCGTATGGGGGCTCCCGCACGCCCCTCATGCATGCACGGCAGAGACCCGAAGACCAGTTGGCCGGCGCACATGCGCAGCAGAGCTGAACTGGGGCAACGGTTTGCGTGCCAACAGAGAGGGCGCTGCGTGCCACCTCTGGTAAGCGTGACTTAGGTTCGCCACCACGGCTATAGGGAGCAGGGGGTTGGACTAGAAGACCTCCAAGGTCCCTTCTACCACTAGCCTGATTGATTGATGGATTGATTGAGGTTGTGCATAAAAAGTGTGCAAGGAAGTTGTGAATGCTCCAACATTGGAAGTTTTTAAGAAGATGTTGGATAACCATTTGTCTGAAGTGGGGTAGGGTTTCCTGCCTAAGCAGGGGGTTGGACTAGAAGACCCCCAAGGTCCCTTCCAACTTTTTTTTTTTTTGCCCTTCCTCCCTTCCTTCTGTCTCACCTTAAATCTCTGACTCGTTTTTTAAAAATCCCTTTAAATTGCCTCCTTAACCAGGTTTTTTTTCTTCTTCTGCCTAGCTGGGGCTTCTAAGCTTGGTCTCTTTGGGTCAAGATTAGTCAGTGCCTTGTCTGACGATGTAGATTTCTCTCACCCTTCAACTCCATAGCTGTTCTGTCCCCAACCCCACACGCACACACACCAACAGACATTCAGGAGTTAAAGACCAAACCAGCCGGCAAAATCCTTTTCCTTATGATAACGGTTTATTTAAACCGTTTTAAATAAATAAACTCTTTTAATAAAAAGAGTTTATTATTTAAAAAGAGGAGAGATAACTTCTCCCCACTTCTGGTACATCAAAAGAAACAGCTCAATAATTACGGAATTAATCAAGTCCAGAGATACTCCAGCAAAGTCTTAAAGCAAAAGTCCGGCAATGCAGAATGGCGTGGAAGCTTTCAGCTTTGTTCGCCACAAGGTTTGACTGGCCACCACGCTCCCTTTTATACCCTGTGGGGTGTGGTCCAGTGACTCAGCCTAATCTCAGGCACGCCTTTTCTTTTGTTGCGCGCGCTTATCTCTGCGACGCTGGCGTGGATCCAGCCAAGACTCATTACCCTCATCACTGTCCACCTGTGGCTGCGGGGACGTGCGTGGTCCCGGCCCTATCTCTTTCCCTTCGGCGGACACCGAAGGCATTGCCAGAGAGGAGGGTCCTGGAGAGGGAGGCCTTGCCAACTCCTCCCCTTCACTCTCGGAGTCCTCTCCTGACAATGACACAATGACACCGGAGCCACAACACTAGCTTTCATTCCTCGAAATCTCCTTTTTTCCTTCCCTTCTCCTTTGTTTCTATGAAAAGTCCCCAATTCCATTTCCCTTGCAGGCAGCACTTCATGGGCTAACCCATCCCATCTCCCCCTGCTGTGATCTCATTATCTTGTTTCCCCCTGATTACATTTGCATCTTATTAATTGCCAGCCCTAGACTCCAGATTCCTAGCACCCAAGTTGCCTTACATCTTCTAAATAAACCCCTGCCGGTTTCCACCATCTTCGTTTGTTTTCTCCAACCCTTTAACAGGGCGTCCTCAGCTTACGACCGTTTGAAGCAGTGGTGAAATGTAAAATTGGTTACTACCGGTTCTGTGGGTGTGGCTTGGTGTGTGTGTGGGGGGTAATATAACTGAGTGGGCGTGGCCAACTTTTTTTTTTTTTTTACTTTTAAAAGCATTTTTTCTACAACCTCTTAGGTTGTAGAAACAATGCTTTTAAAAGCCTCTGATGATCCCAGCTGAGCCACACGATCATCAGAGGCTTTTTTTTTACTTTTAAAAACATTTTTTTCAGCCAAAGAGGTTGTAGAAAAAATGCTTTTAAAGCCTCTGACGATCCCAGCTGAGTTGCCTGATCGGCAGAGGCTTTTTTTCCCCTTTAAAAACATTTTTTCTGTAACCTCTTTGGCCGAAGAGGTTGTAGAAAAAATGCTTTTAAAAATTAAAAAAAAGCCTCTGATGATTGCATGGCTCAGCTGAGCAATGTGGGGGCAGGGATTTTTGCTACCGGTTCTCTAAACCACCCGCCTCCATCGCTACCGGATCAGGCGAGCCGGTCCGAACCGGGAGCATTTCACCCCTGGTTTGAAGTTACAATGGCTCTGAAACAAGGGACATGCAACCATTCCTCGCACTTACGGCCATCACAGGTACATCCCTCGCCTTACGACCAGGATTGACCCCAAAATTCCTGTGGCTCAGCAAGATATCTGTTTTGCGACCGCTTTACGACTTTTTTCTGCCACTTTTGTTAAGCGAATCACCGCAGTTATTACATTATTAAACCCGGTTGTTAAGTGAATCCGGCTTTCCCATTGACTTTGCTTGTTGGAAGGTAGTCCTCAACTTACAACCACAACCCAACCCAGAATGTACGTTGCTGAGAAATTTATTAAGTGAGTTTTGCTCCATTTCAGGACTTTTCTTGCCACAGTCGTTAAGTGAATCACTGCAGTTGTGAAGTTAGGAACACGGTTGTTAAGTGAACTTGGCTTTCCCCATTGACTTTGCATGTCAGAAAGTTGCCAAAGAGGAATCACATGACCCTAGGATACGTCAACCATCATAAATATGAGTCACTTGCCAAGCGTCTGAATTTTGATCACGTGACCACAGGAGATGCTGCAATGGTCATAAGTGTGAACAACGGTCATAATTCACTATTTTCAGTGCTGTTGTAACTTCGAAAGATCACTGAATAAACTATTGTAATGACTATCTGTATTCCCACGATCATGTGATCAGAGTTTGGGAACTTGCAGGGGTGAAATGCTCTCGGTTCAGACCGGATCGCCCGATCCGGTAGCGATGGAGGCGGGTGGTTCAGAGAACCGGTAACAAAAATCCCTGCCCCCCACCCCCATGCCCAGCTGAGCCGCACGATCATCAGAGGCTTTTTTTTTTTTTTACTTTTAAAAGCATTTTTTCTACAACCTCTTTGGCGGAAAAAATGCTTTTAAAAGTAAAAAAAAAAATAGCCTCTGATGATCGCGCGGCTCAGCTGGGATCGTCAAAGGCTTTTAAAAGAAAAAAAAAGCCTCTGCTGATCAGGCAACTCATCTTGGATCGTCAGAGGCATTTAAAAACCCTTTTTTAAATGCCTTTTTTAACACGATAGCAGTGTTCAGATATCTCAGGGGCTGCCCCAAAGAAGAGGGAGTCAAGCTATTCTCCAAAGAACCAGAAGGCAGGATAGGAAGCAATGGGTGGAAACTAATCAAGGAGAGAAGCAGCTTAGAACTAAGGAGAAATTTCCTGACATTTAGAACAATTAACCAGTGGAACTACTTGCCTCCAGAAGTTGTGAATTCTCCAACACTGGAAGTTTTTAAGAAGAGGTTGGATAGCCATTTGTCTGAAGTGGTGTAGGGTTTCCTGCCTAAGCAGGGGGTTGGACTAGAAGACCTCCAAGGTCCCTTCCAACTCTGTTATTCTATTCTATTCTATTCTATTCTATTCTATTCTATTCTATTCTATTCTATTCTATTCTATTCTATTCTATTCTATTCTATTCTATTCTATTCTATTCTATGTTCTTCAAGTCCTCAAGAATCTTCTCCACTCCCAAAATTCAGAGCTTCCATTTTTCAGCTTTTCGGACCGTCCGGTTTTCTCAGCCAGATCTGACAAGTCGAAAAAAAACCCCAACAACATACACCCTGACTGATTTGTTTGGCCAACTTTTTAATGCCACCTGGGTTAAATTGTCTCTTTGTGGTCGGTGCGACGTCTTCAAAGCTTCATCAATGTTGTTACCGAATGCCAATTTTTTAAACCTGAGCGGAAAAGGGATGATTTTAAAAGACAGGGTGGCAGAGTAATCCTGTTAACTCTGTTTAATTAAATCTACATGTTAATGGCATCAAATGAATGTTGGGGTTTTGCTCCATTTTAGAGCGTGGTTCACAGCACGAGATGGAAAACACCAGTGGGAAAAAGTCACAGACTCCTTGGCCTAAAATAAACCTTGGAGGTTTTTTTGGTTAGGCAAACCGCCAACCGTCCTCGGCAGCCGCTCTCTGAGCTCTGGCCAATTTCTCATGTACAGAAGAGCGGTTGTTTGGTTTAATTTTCTTAATTGATCTTTTTGCTGCTGGATGCTATTTAAATCTAAGTGAGTAGGGCTCAGAGTGGAGAGGACTTCACCTCGTAGTAATTCCTGCCTGTGTGAAGTAGACGTTTTTCTCTCTGTGTTTTACGATTAGGAAAAAAAAAAAAATGAAATACAGACGTGTTGGCTATCAATCAAAAACCCCTTTTCAAATTTTCCTGAAGGTCGTTGGACCATCCAGCAGATGGTACACATAGTTCTCCACTTACGACCACAATGGAACCCAAAATTTCTGTTTCTAAGTGAGGTGTTTGTTAAAGGAGTTGTTCCCAAGTGAAGCCAGATCTGACCCTATGTAATTTACGCCCCAATCATGACCCTGTTTTCCCCCTCCCCTCAGGGTGTGTCATCAATCAGATCAATCCCCTCCGGAGGCTGTGGGTAACCTTGGGATACAGCCTTGAGAGAGATAAGCCTGGAATGTGCATCTGTCCTTGGCTGCTGTGCAATTTCATCAGTTTCCCATCCCTCTTGCTTATGGCAACTCGAGAGCAGGCTAGGGATCCTTTGCGAGTTGACATGAGTTTTGCCCCATTTTACGACCTTTCATGCCATGTTGTTAAGTGAATCTGGCTTCCCATTGGCTTTGCTTGTCAGAAGGTCTCAAAAGGGGGATCACGTGACCCCAGGGCACGGCAATCCTGTTGGTTGTTAAGCGTCTGAATTTTGATCGCATGACCATGGGGATGCTGCAACGGTCATAAATGTGAAAAATGGTCATCCTCAGTCACTTTTTTCAGTGGCCGTTGAATGGTCACTAAATGAACTGTTGCAAGTCAAGGACTACCTGTATATGATGATGCCAACAAAATGCCAAAGGTTGATGATAATCTGGGGGGTGGGGAGCAGAAAATGATTTTGAAAGAAACCCAGGAGTGTCCAGAAGATGGGTCAAAAAAGTCAAAATGGCAGCCCCCCCTCCTTTTTAACATGTATTCTATTGTGACCCCAGAGAAAGGGGCAATTTGCTTGTACAGGTGGTCCTTGACTTATAACGGTCCGTTTAATTACTGTTCAAAGACACAACAGCAGTGAAAAAAATGACTTACTGTTGTGGCCCGTACGCAGCCTGTGCAGCTGGTGGCTAATTCGGACAGCGAGGAGGCTGGTGTGGTGCTGCGCCAGCAGCCTGTGCAGCTGGCGCTTGAGTCAGACAATGAGGAGGCTGGAGAAGATGTGGTGCCAGAGGTGGGGATTCAGCCACGGCCTTCAGAACCTCCAGAAGCTCCTTTAAGTGAAGAGGACGAAGAGGAGGAGCCTCTTCTCGATGCACGGGCGTGCAGAGCTGCCAAAAGGCAGGAGTGGCTCCTCAGGAGGAGGTCTCCTCGAGAGTAAGGCTTGGGGCTAATTGGCCACTCCCTTAGCCTATTTAAGGAGGAACACCGACTGAAGCAATTTGCAGGGAACAACTTCGTTCACTCTCCTTCACGTCTTGATCTTAGTTCTCTTATCAGTTTCCTGCAAATTGCTTCTGGGCTTTCTGCCAACCATAGTAAGATTACGATTATTTATTCTTTGGATTCTTGCAGGCTGTTAAGAAAGTTAATTAACAGCCTTTGTTTGAAAAAGACTGATTTTATTTTAGTAAACTAAGGTTTGTACAGACTTTGTGTGTACTGCGTTCTTTGGGGTCCGTAGCTGGGGCAGAACACTTACAACTATTTTCACATTTACAGCCGTTACAGCATCCGTTTGGTCCTGCGAACGAAATTCAGATGCTTGACAAATGGCTCATATTTACGACCATTGCAGTGTCCCAGGGTCAGTGATCCCCTTTTGCGGCCTTCTGACAAGCAAAGTCAAGGGGGAAGCCAGATTCACTTAACAACCGTGTGACTCACTTAACAACTGCAGTGATTCACTGAACCCCTGTGGCAACAAAGCTCATAAAAACTCACTGAACCACTGTCTCAGAGCAACAGAAATTCGGGGCTGCCTTGTGGTCGTAAATCAAGGATTACCTTTATCTAAATTTCCCCCTCCCCTTTTTATGAGTTTTGATGTCTTATGCTAACCGAATATGTAATGCCGTTTTTTCTTCTTCTTTGTTATTTTACAGGCAAAAGGGAAAAAGAAGGAAGTGAGAAGACAATATCTCATATTCCGTATCGCAATAGTTAGGTTAATCAAAACTACTTCTGCGAACGAATTCAAGTCAAATGATATGATTTGACAGCTTTGTCTATTAGCAGGAAACAAACAGGAAATTAATAATAACCACGGCAGTAATAAGTTGGATAAGGCGGCCAAACCATTTCAAAAACAACTGGCTGACGGTATATAATAAGATATTCTGTAAAGTTTCTGTAAAGTTTCAGGTTTCTGTAAACTTTAAGTTTTTCAGGTTTCTGTAAACTTTAAGTTTTTCAGGTTTCTGTAAACTTTAAGTTTTTCAGGTTTCTGTAAACTTTAAGTTTTTCAGGTTTCTGTAAACAGAGGGATGGAATCAAGATCACGTGAAGTGTTAATACCACTTTATAATGCCTTGGTAAGGCCACACTTGGAATAATGGATCCAGGTTTGGTCACCACGTTGTAGAAAATATGTTGAGGTCCAGAGGAGAACGATGTAATTCCTCTCAGCCAAGGCTTCTGGTAGCCAACTCTTTATGATGTTACTTTCCCCACGTTCTTTTGGAATTATATTTGTATTTTGGTCTGTGACCGCAAATAAAAGTATTATTATTATTATTATTATGTTGAGGCTCTAGAAAGAGGGCAGGGAAGAGCAACAAAGATGATTAGGGGCAGTGGTGGGTTGCCCTCGGTTTGGACTGGTTCGCACGAACTGGTAGTAAAACCAGCAGGAGGCCCCGCCCACTGCCCCGGATATGTCATAATTGGCGATCTGCGCAATCCCGTTGCGAACTGGTAGTAAAGGTAAATAGAACACACCGCTGATTAGGGGACTGGAGGCTACAATGTATCGAGAACGGTTGCTGGAACTGGATATGTCTAGTTCCGTGATGGCGAACCTATGGCACGCGTGCCGGAAGTGGCATCCAGAGCCATCTCTCCAGGCACGTGAGCCGTTGCCCGTTGCTCTTCCGGGTTACGGCGCACCGGCTAGCTGGTCTTCATGAGTGTGGGAGTGGAGCACCCGGAGGCTCCAGCTGGTCCAGAATGCAGCCGCACGGGTGGTTATGGGAGCGACGTGGCGCTCCCATGTGACCCCCCTCCTGCGCGAGCTGCACTGGCTCCCGGTGGTCTTCCGTGTGCACTTCAAGGTTTTGGTTACCACCTTTAGAGCGCTCCATGGCATTGGACCGGGGTATTTACAAGATCGCCTTCTGCTACCAATAGCCTCCCACTGACCAGTACGCTCCCATAGAGAGGGGCTCCTTAGGGTGCCGTCGGTCAAACAGTGTCGACTGGCAGCCCCCAGGGGGAGAGCCTTCTCTGTGGGGGCACCTACCATCTGGAACGAGCTCCCCCCAGAGATACGGAGGATCCCGGACCTGCGTACGTTTCGTCGTGCTCTCAAAACTTTTTTATTTCAGCAGGCTGGCCTGGCCTAACTCTCCTCTTTTAAAATTTTAATTCGTGTGATTTTATAAATTGGGTGTTTTAATCTGTGTTTCGGCCAAAATATTTAATAATTTTAAGGGATTTTTAATATTTGTATTATCTGTATTTTATCTTGGCTGTTCACCGCCCTGAGTCCTTCGGGAGTAGGGCGGCATAGAAATTTGATTAATAAATAAATAAATAAATAAACTGGAAGAGCAGCCACCCAGTGCACATGCACGCACCAGGAAGATGATCTTCCGGTTTCCGGCATATGCATGCGCACCGGCCAGGTGGTCTTTGTGCACGCATGCGTGCCAGAAATCAGAAGACAGGTGGCCAGTGCACATGCGGGTGCCAGAAACCGGAATATCATCTTTCCAGAGCTCTCCGGGAGGCTGGTCTTCCGGTTTCCAGCACGCACATGCACATGCGCTCCCGTTTCGGCATTCGTTGTCGAAAAGGTTCGCCAACCCTAGTCTAGTTTAGTGAAAAGAAGGGCTTGGGGTAACATGACATCTCAGGGGCTGCCCCACAGAAGAGGGAGTCAAGCTATTCTCCAAAGCACCTGAAGGCAGGACAACAGGCAACGGGTGGAAACTAATCAAGGAGAGAAGCAACTTAGAACTAAGGAGAAATTTCCTGACAGTGAGAACAATTAACCAGTGGAACAACTTGCCACCAGAAGTTGTGAATGCTCCAACACTGGAAGTTTTTAAGAAGATGTTGGACAATCATTTGTCTGAAGTGGTATAGGGCCGTAATGGCGAACTTATGGCATGTGTGCCACAGGTTGCACATGGAGCCATATCTGTGGGCACGCAAGCATTGCCCTAGCTCAGCTCCAGCATGCATGCGTGCACTGGCCAGCTGATTTTTGGGCCTTCCGGACACACCGGAAGTTAGTCAGCAGCTCCTTCGGCAGTTTGAGCTTTCTGAGTTGGCGCAGAAAGAACATTCTTTGTTGTGCTTTTTTGATGACGTTTTTGATGTTAGCTGTCTATCATATTGGCACAGCCAGTGAAAGCCAACTCTAAAATATGCAAAACAAAACCTTTGCCAGACCAATTCTTGAATACAGCTCATCCGCATGGAATCGACACTGTATATCGGACATTAACACGATTGAGCAGGTCCAGAGGTATTTCACAAGAAGAGCACTCCTCTACTCACAATAGAATCCCTTATGCTACCAGGCTTGAAATTCTGGGCTTGGACAATCTGAAACTGCGACACCTGCGGTCCAATCTAAGCATAGTGTCAGGTTTCGATATCATCTCAAATAAATTGCACTCCCAAACAATTAATCTTTGCTGAAATATTCCATTTATTGAGTACGACAGATCTGACCCTGACTTCGTTGTAGTCGATACTAACCCTCTGACCCCCAAACCCTTCCCTTTCCGTTCCCCAATTCTCATCTTCTCATTGGCCATCTTCCAAGTCAGTCTCCCCAGCTTCTGACCTCACCCCACAGGAATGTTTCCCCCCTCCCATCCCATCTCTTAGGGGATATTATCTACAGAGAAAATAAGTAAGTGAAAAGTGAAGCCTCGTCTTTTTATGGCAGCATCAGAATGCTGACACATAGTACACAAAATTGTATGCTGCAACATCTTACCTGTCAACGACTTCTTCAGCTTCAACCACAATAATACACGGGCAAACAACCGATACAAACTCAAGGTAAACCGATACAAACTCGATTGCAGAAAATACGGCTTCAGCAACAGAGCGGTCTAATACCTGGAATGCTCCACCCGACTCCGTTGTTACATCCTCAAACCACTGGCGAAATGTAAAATTCGTTACTATCAGTTCTGTGGGCATGGCTTGGTGGGGGGGTAATGTGACTGGGTGGGCATGGCCAACTTTTTTTTTTTTTACTTTTAAAAGCATTTTTTCGGCTAAAGAGGTTGTAGAAAAAAATGCTTTTAAAAGTAAAAAAAAAAACAGCCTCTGATGATCACGCGGCTCAGCTGGGCAGGGGGGGGCAGAGAGATTTTTGCTACCGGTTCTCCGAACCACCCGCTGCCATCGCTACCGGATCGGGCAATCCGGTCCGAACTGGGAGCATTTCACCCTTGCCTCAAACCCTCACAGCTTCAACCTCAAACTGTCTACTGTGGACCTCACCCCATTCCTAAGAGGTCCGTAAAGGGGGCGTGCATAAGCGCACCAGCGTTCCTACCGTCCCTGTCCTACTGTCCCCATTTATTTGTACTCATTTCCTGTGTTCATATCCATGTTTATACCTATACCTGCTGTCTTCTACATGTTTGTCAAACAAACAAACAAAATAAATAAATAAATAAATAAATAAATAAATTAAATAAATAAATAAATAAATTAAATAAATAAATAAATAAATTAAATAAATAAATAAATAAATAAATAAATAAATAAATAAATAAATAAGAGTGAGTTTCCCACATTTATCCTGTAATTAAAAGAGCAAAATTTCCCTCCCCAGCTATCACAGGTCACATGGTCCAATCAAAGCAGCTGGCGGGCTCCCTTGACAGCGTCTGCCTCCTCCTACTGCCAGCTATTGGGATGACCTTGGTTCCCAGGGGAGAGCTCTTTATTTTGTCTACAAGATGGTCTAGCTCAGTGATGGCTAACCATTTTGCCGTCGCGTGCCAAAAGTGGAGAGAGCGTGGGGGTCATGTGTGCACGTGCCCACACCCATAATTCAATGCGCCCTGCCCTCACGCGCATGCACACACGACCCGCCCACTCGCCCCACTTTTGGCATGCGATGGCACGGTGGGCCAGGTAGACCCGTTTTTCGCCCTCCCCAGGCTCCAGAGGCTTTCTTGGAGCCTGGGGAGGGCAAAAACGGCCTTTCCCACCCCCCCGGAGGTCGGAAACGGCCCATTTCCCGACTTCCGGTGGGACGGGAAGGCCGAAAAATCAGCTGGCCGGTGCTCGCATGCGCACTGGAGTTGAGCTAGGGCAACAGATATGGTTCCACGTGTCACCTGTGGCACTCATGCCATAGGTTCGCCATCACGGATCTAGCTATTTTCCCCTCATCCTCCCCCCATAGTTCGTGGCAACTATGAAGCAGTACAAGATGGCTTCAGCCAGGTTCGATTCAGAGTTGACATGAGGCGGGAAAAAAATGAAACTTTGATTTTGAGTTTAATCGATGAGATAGGTTTGCTGTTATAGAAATGACTAATTTATACAATTATGGAAAAGTAAAAAAGTTGAGGTTTCATGTTAATGCCTTATTCTACTGCACCAAAGGGAGTCGGAAGTCAATGCCTTTTTTTTCTTTTTTCCTTTTTTTTCTACACTTTTCTCTTTCCTTTTACCTCCCCTATCTTTCCTACTATTTTCTTTGGCATTTTTGTATTTTTTTAATTATAAAAATTGAGGACTGCCTGTATTTAGTTTTTTATGCTCTATATCTCTGCTGACTTATTTCTGATAAGGTCATCTAACTCAGTGGACTGGACCTTATGGAGTTTTCCTGAGCCAGTACAGGAAGTCCTCGACTTACATCAGTTTGCTGAGTGACCGTTCGAAGTTATACCGGCACTGAAAAAAGTGGCCTACGACCATTTTTCACACTTATAGCCATTGCAAAATCCCTATAGTCACGTGATTTATATTCGGATGCTTGACAACTGACTCACATAATGACGGTCGCAGTGTCCCCACAACACACAATCCCCTTTTTGTGACCTTCTGACAAGCAAAGTCAACGGGGAAAGCCAGATTCACTTAACAACCATGTTGCTAATTTAACAACTGCAATGATTCACTTAACAAGTGTGGCAAGAAAAGTCGCAAAATGGAGCAAAACTGACTTCATAAATTTCTCACTTAGCAACATAAATTTTGGGCTCAGTTGTGGTCGTAAATTGAGGCCTGCCTGTATAGAGATTTAGGGTTGGGGATCTGGTGATCTCTTGAGTTTTGCCTACTGTAGAAAGTTAGCACCCACCCTTCTCCTAGAAGAATGAAATATTTTGGGAAATATTTAAAAAAACAGAATATTATATTTCCCTAAAGGAGAAACATGTTTTTAAAGGCAGCAAGCAACCACCAAGTCTTTCTTAATAGCCCTAGCAGGACTGGGCCAGCCTATCTACAAGACAAAAGATTCCAGGGTGATGGGATTAAGACATGGCCCTTCGGGACATAATAGGATTATCTAGTAGCAGAGCTCACTACATTTCATAATCTCCTAAGGACATTGTATTACCCAAGCAAACTTCAACCATACTTGACTCAGACAAACATAACCCAACATCAGGGGTGAAATCCAGCAGGTTCTGACAGGTTCTGGAGAACCGGCAGCGGAAATTTTGAGTAGTTCAGAGAACCGGCAAATGCCACATCTGGCTGGCCCCAGAGTGGGGTGGGAATGGGGATTTTGCAGTATCCTTCCCCTGGAGTGGGATGGGAACGGAGATTTAGCAGTTTCCTTCCCCTGCCACGCCCACCAAGCCACGCCCACAAAAAATTGGATTTCACCATTGCTCCACATGGCAGCATGGAAGTCTGACAACAGTCAATAGAGTACATGTTCTTGCACAGGAACAGGAAGCTCAAGTTCAAAGCCGAAGAGTAGGTATAAAAGCCATCCACTGTCAACTCCACGTGTTCAGCTGCCCAGAACCACCCATGTGCTTCGGCTTCACCATTAAACCATCTTTCCAATCAGCCTCCATGTTTCCAGTGTCTTTCTCCCGGCTTGGTACTGAACCAGATGGATATTTCTTTCAAGACTCCGACAACATCTCAAGAGCTATAAATGAAATGAGCTACAAGTCAGGTTTTTCATTGATAACCAACAATTCTTAAATCTTTTCATTGTGAGGTTATCTGTCCAAAAAAACAAAGGATTCCCTTCCTGCCTCAATTAAATATTTGTAAAAATGGAATAAACCAAGAATGGAAGAACTATTAAAGCCTTAAAATAATTGGTGAATCTCCTTTCCCCCGCCCCCCGTCTATCTTTCAAATATTTTTGTGGTTTGAGAAAAAAAAAATCCTCTTAGTCTGCTGGATCATTTTAATCATTCAGAAAGTGTCATACAAAACGCATGTAAATTCATATGCAAGAAGTTGACTGCAGAGCAATTAGTCCTTCATTAATATGCAAATTTGGTCCAATGCAAATTCGGTCGATGCGCAGGTTTGAGATAGGCAAGCCAGCCTTACACTGCACGAAAAACCAGATGCTTTTATTAACTTTGAAATGGAGGGATTTGGTTAATGATATTGTTGACAAGAAAAATGTGAATAAATTTGACGGCTGCCATCTTTCATATTAGCAAAGGGCTGCGGGGAGAAACGAAAAAAGACAAGCAAAATGCTGATTCCATTTGATAATTCTCCTACTCCTGAACTAAGAATGAGTGTCAGATCTGAAGTAATAACGTTAGACGTCTTAATATAACCATTCCGAGCCCTGAATTCATTTTCCAAGGCTATAATCATTTTTTCTTATGCGGCTCTTTCGATTGAGGAGAAAAAGCCCAGGCGTTGTAAACGCATATTCCACCTGGACATTTAAGATTGGAAAGTCAGGATATTTGCATTTGGAGATAAAATACAGGGCTCGGGAACTTTTAGAGGCAAGAACTTTCAGCCCCAAGTCATAAATCCCCTTTTTCAGGTAGGTTGTAACTTTGATAAGTGGCAGGTTGTAAGTCAAGGACTGCATGCATTTCAGCAAAATTCTCCCTGATGGACTGTGGTATATCTATTTGTTGTTTTCTGTCTGTCTGTCTGTCTTCTATCTTCTAACTATATGTCTGTCTGTCTTTTATCTAATTATCTTTTATCTTTTATCAAATTTATAGACCGCCCTTCTCCTGAAGGACTCAGGGCGGTGTACAGCCAAAGTAAAAAACATAGATACAAACATTAAAAACAATTTTAAAAGATATATATAAATTTGGCCCCAAAATTAAAAAGGAGTAACGAAACATATTAAAAAACATTTAAAAAGCATTAAGCCAGCCCGGCTTGCTGGAAAAAGAAGGTTTTAAGGGCACGGCGGAAGGCACCGAGGTCTTAGATTCTCCTTATCTCTGGGGGCAGCTGATTCCAGAGGGTAGGTGCCCCCACAGAGAAGGCCCTCCCCCTGGGGGCCACCAGTCTACATTGCTTGGCCGATGGCACCCTGAGGAGGCCCTCTCTGTGGGAGCGCACCGGTCGGTGGGAGGTCGTTGGTGGCAGCAGACGGTCTCGAAGATATCCAGGTCCTATGCCATGGAGCGCTTTAAAGGTGATAACCAACACCTTGAAGCGCACCCAGAAGACCACTGGGAGCCAGTGTACCTCACGCAGGAGATTGGACAACCATTTGTCTGAAATGTTATTAGATTATAGAATTTCGTGTTTGAGCAGGATTGGACTAGAAGACCTCCAAGGTCCCTTCCACCTCTGTTATTCTGTTATCCATCCATCCATCCATCCATCCATCCATCCATCCATCCACCCTCTACCTATATCTATCATCATGAGTCATGGTGGTGCAGTGGTAAACACTACTTCTGCTGACTGCCATCTGCTGGCAGTTTGATTCTCACCAGCTCAAGATTGACTCAGTCTTTCATCCTACCGAGGTGGGTAAAATGAGGACTCAGATTGTTGGGGCAAAATGCTGACTCTGTAAACCGCTTAGAGAGGGCTGTAAAAAGCACTGTGAAGTGGTATATAAGTCTAAATACTATTGCTATTGCTATCCATGCCTGCCCACCTGCCTGACTACCCATCTACCTACCTACTTACCTACTAAGGGTGAAATCCAGCAGGTTCTGACAGGTTCTGGAGAACCGGTAGCGGAAATTTTGAGCAATACGGAGAACCAGCATATAACACCTCTGGCTGGTCCCAGAGTGGGGTGGGAATGGAGATTTTGCAGTATCCTTCACCTGGAGTGGGGAGGGAATGGGGATTTTGCAGTATCCTTCCCCTGGAGTGGGGTGGGAATGGAGATTTTGCAGTATCCTTCCCCTGGAGTGGGGTGGGAATGGAGATTTTGCAGTATCCTTCCCCTGGAGTGGGGTGGGAATGGAGATTTTGCAGTATCCTTCACCTGGAGTGGGGTGGCAATGGAGCTTTTGCAGTATCCTTCCCCTGCCATGCCCACCAAGCCACAACATGCCCACAGAACCAGTAGTAAAAAAAAATTGGATTTCACCACTGCTACCTACTTTATCTCTCTCTATCTGTCTGTCTGTCTATCTATCTATCTTCTAATTACATATCTAATTCTATCAATGTATATAATTCTATCTATCTATCTATCTTCTAATTACATATCTAATTCTATCTATCAATGTATATAATTCTATCTATCTGTCTGTCTGTCTGTCTGTCTGTCTGTCTGTCTGTCTATCTATCTATCTATCTATCTATCTATCTATCTATCCATTATTTATTTAAAACAAGATAATCCAACAGTTGTATAAATGTTCTGTCTTTCATTATCTCTCTATCTCTCCATGGACCTGTGCTTTTCCTGGCTTCCCTTTGCCTGGATGAATTGGGTGAAATCTCCCAGACTTTTCTTCCATCCACAAATTTGGTGGACAATTTGCAGGAGGACATCTGTGCCCAATTTCTGATTGCGGCATCCTTTAGCATCATTTTGGCAGGAGCCCCTCATTCCAACCTCAACAGGCGGGTTGAGGACTTCTGAATCCAATTCCTGGGCTGAACACAATGTCCTTTCCCCTGGCAAAGGCCCAGATGGAGCGACGTGGGACTGGACTGTGCCATTATTTGCAAAGCTGCTTAGATCAAAAATCACTTTTGGAGAAGTTCATCGATTATTCTCAACGGTTATAAGTCACTTTTAGGGGTTGGGTGGGTGTGGCCGTGGTGTGTGTGGCCTAGTTGGCATCCTGCACTACGGTGGGGGTGTGTGGCATTTTTGCCGTCCCGGGGCTCTAGAAGCTTTCCTTGAGCCTCTGGGAGGGCGAAAACAGCCTCCCCAGGCTCCAGAGGCCCTCTGGAGGCCAGAAACAGGCTTGTTTCCTGAACTTCCGGTAGGTCTGTTTTTTACCCTCTCTGAGTTTCCGCACTGTGCGCACTGCACTTACCTGCATCCAAAACGGGCCGCGTGGGGACTCCTGGGTGAGGCGGGGTGGGGTGGGTGGGGCCAGCCAGGAGTGGGATTTGGGGGTTCTCTGAACTGCACAAAATCTTAGCTAGAGGTTCTCCCGAACCTCTGCGAACCCCCAGCAGCCCAACCCCTGATCTAAATCCCTGGGGGGGATTAGTTAGCAAATCTACTTTTGTAATAGTTCAGGCACCTGGTACAAGAAATAAGTAGCTCACAGGAGTGTAATCATGGACAAAGCTGTCCATACCTAAAAGGGAAAAAAAAGCATGAAAAGTTTTTTCTAAAATGTTGAAAATATTTCCATCAATATATTTCCATCAATATAAATGCCAGTTTGTGGCAAAAAATGTTTAAAGATAAATCAGCTAAATGTTGGAAATGTCACCAGTTACCAGGTTCTTACCACCATATGTGGTGGACATGTCCAGAAGCTAAAAATTATTGGAATAAAATTAAGATATGGCTGGAAGAAATGATACAACGACGTATTGATTTAAAACCAGAACTGTTCCTACTGGGTATCCTGCCAGAAAAAATTAGCAAAGAAAACATTTATTTGATTATACATATAATAACAGCTGCAAGGATTGTTTATGCCCAACATTGGAAAGCGGAGAAAATACCTTTGGAAGGAGAAGTAATTACGTAAAAAAAAATTTAGATTGTGCAGAAATGAATAGATTGACTTTGATGATTAAAGAAAGAGAAGATTCAGAATACTATAAGATATGGAATCAACTCTACTATTGGTTAGAAAAGAGATACAAATAAGTAAATTCATAGTTATGTATAAAAATGCTATAATCAGAATATTTTGTTAGTGATGAATTGTTGTAATTGATTGGATGAGAATGAAGACAGAAGAAATAACAAAAAGAAGAACGATTGGAGACAACACTGAGATGTCACATGGAAGGAATGACTGATAAATTAAATGTTTGTTTAAAAAATAAAAAAAAATTAATAAAAAAAAATATAAATGCCAGTTTGGTGTAGTGGTGAAGGTGCTGGTCTGTAAACTGGGAAATGGTGAGTTCAAGTCCCGCCTTTGGACACGAAAGCCCACTGGGTGATTTTAGCCAATCAATAGGAGATGGTGAGTTCTAGTCCTGCCTTAAGTATGAAAGCCACTGGGTGACTTTGGGTGACGCTGGGTGAGTTAGGAGTGGTGCGGTGGCCTAGAGGTGGAGCTCTCGCCTTACAATCAGGATATTGATCCTAGGTGGAGGCAGATATTTCTCTCTCTGGGCACAATGAGTGTATATCTGCTGAACAAGACTCCACATTGGTGACAGGAAGGGCATCCGGCCATTAAACACTCTGCCCAGACTCCACCCCGCAAGAGAATATGGGGTCGTTAAAAGATGATGATGATGATGATGATGATGATGATGATGATGATGAATAGGAGATGGTGAGTTCTAGTCCTGCCTTAAGTATGAAAGCCGGCTGGGTGACTTTAGGCCAATCACTAGGAGACAGTGAGTTCTAGTCCCGCCTAAGGCATGAAAGCCAGCTAGGTGACTTTGGGCCAATCACTAGGAGACAGTGAGTTCTAGTCCCGCCCAAGGCATGAAAGCCAGCTAGGTGACTTTGGGCCAATCACTAGGAGACAGTGAGTTCTAGTCCTGCCTAAGGCATGAAAGCCAGCTGGGTGACTTTGGGCCAATCACTAGGAGACAGTGAGTTCTAGTCCCGCCCAAGGCATGAAAGCCAGCTGGGTGACTTTGGGCCAATCACTAGGAGACAGTGAGTTCTATCCCGCCTAGGGCATGAAAGCCGGCTGGGTGACTTTAGGCCAATCACTAGGAGACAGTGAGTTCTAGTCCCGCCCAAGGCATGAAAGCCAGCTAGGTGACTTTGAGCTCACAGGGTTGTTGTTGTGGGGAAAATAGGAGGAAAGAGTATTGTGTATGTTCACCTATAAAATAAAAATGGTGGGATAAGAATCTAATAAATAATTAACTAACAAACAAACAAACAATATAATGCAGGGGCAGGTTTCAAAACCTGTCGCTACCAGTTTGTTCGGGGGTGTGCATGTGTGCACGCGCACAACACTTTTGCACATGCACAGAAGCTTCTCTGCATGCTCAGAAGCATCCGGATGGGTGGGCGGAGCTTCTCGCCGCCGCTATCAGTTTGCCCAATCCAGGGTGAACCGGTAGCAACCTACCATTGATGTAATGTCTACATTTAATGCTGTCTCACCAAAGTTGGGGGACAGAGCACAGGGAAATGTTTTCACCCAGGATGTCAGAAGAGGCAGATTGGAAATGTTGCGTCTGGAACCTTCTTATTCAGGCAAATCAGCCACTGATAGACCCATAGAGATAAAGCATATTTACACATCATTCAAAAGAGACAATAAAACAGCTAAGAAAGAAACAAAGACCAGAACACATCTTGTCCAGCAACCAAAATACATAAGCAGGGATGAACACTTATCAAATTCTTTCTTTCTTTCTTTCTTTCTTTCTTTCTTTCTTTCTTTCTTTCTTTCTTTCTTTCTTTCTTTCCTTCCTTCCTTCCTTCCTTCCTTCCTTCCTTCCTTCCTTCCTTCCTTCTTTCCTTCCTTCCTTTCTTTCTCTTTCTTTCTTCTTTCTTTCTTTCTTTTTCTCTTTCCTTCCTTCTTTCTCTTTTTCTCTTTCTTTCTCTTTCTCTGCGTATGTGTGAGCAGTCTTCCTGCCTTGAATTATATTAGTTCAAGTAGTTTTTTATTAGCTAATAAGCAGAAAAGCTCCTCCAGTTAACATCTAATTACATTTGAATTTGGCGTATGCACTATTAGGAAAAGGATGGCTGCCAGTCTTTATAGTAAGACTTTAGAAAGGTTTTACTGAAGGAAATTGAGATTACAAGTTATAATCTTCTTGTTTAAAAAAACCCTTCTCGTTCTCTTTCTCCCGCAATGTAAGAAATAGAGTACATCTAAATTTATTATTTCAGCAATTTCAAATCCGGAACATTATTATTAATAAAAATGTGATTTAAAACCTATTTTTCTCCCAGAAGTACTCACCGTCTCCCATGTCAAGGACTACCTGTATGCTGTAGATAGATAGATAGATAGATAGATAGATAGATAGATAGATAGATAGATAGATCGATAGATAGATCGATGATAGATCGATGATAGAAAATAGATATAGATAGATGATAGATAGATAGAAGATAGATAGATAGATGATAGATAGATAGAAGATATAGATAGATAGATAGATAGATAGATAGATAGATAGATAGATAGATAGATAGATAGATGATAGATGATAGATAGAAAATAGATAGATAGATGATAGGTAGATGATAGAAAGAAAATAGATAGATAGATAGATAGATAGATAGATAGATAGATAGATAGATAGATAGATAGAATTCTTTATTGGCCAAGTGTGGTTGGACACACAAGAATTTTGTCTTTGGTGCATATATTTTTACTGTACATAAAGAAAAAATAAAATACATTTGTCAAGAATCATAAAATACAACACTTAGTGATAGAGATATCATAGTAATAAGCAATCAAATCATACTAGGAAACAATAAAAACAATATAAATTATAAAGATACAAGCAACATGGATATAGCCATAAGTGGGAAGAGATAGGTACTAGTAAGGATGAGAAGACGAATAGTAATACAGTCTTAGTAGTTAATTTGACAGTGCTGTGGGAATTAGTTGTTTAGCAGAGTGATGGCGTTGGGGAAAAAACTGTCCTTGTGTCTAGTTGTTCTGGTGTGCAGGGCTCTATAGCGTCGTTTTGAGGGTAGGAGTTGAAACAGTTTATGTCCAGGATGCGAGGGGTCTGTAGATATTTTCCCAGCCCTCTTTTTGACTCGTGCAGTATGCAGGTCCTCAATGGAAGGCAGGTTGGTAGCCATTGTTTTTTTCTGCAGTTCTGATTATTCTCTGAAGTCTGTGTCTTGTTGGGTTGCAGAGCCTCCCTTGCCTCATTTTCCCTCAAGAAGAAGAACCATTTGAACTGGTGTGTGTGTGTTGTGTTGTGTTGTGTGAAAAGTAACAAGTGCCACAAAGTCATCTAGGGAATTTCCACAGCTGATGGAGGCTGGGTCTTGGGTCTTCCTGTTCCTAGCCATGGAATGGTATAGGGCAGGGGTGGGTTCTAATTTTTTTTTACTACCGGTTCTGTGGGCGTGGCTTATTTTGTGGGTGTGGCTTGGAGGTCATGTGACTAGGTGGGCGTGGCTAGCTGGTCAGAGTCATTTCTGGAAGGTCCTCGCACTTACGACCAGTCCTCGCACTTACGACCCGACTCATTTGTTTGCTTTTAACACTGATCAGCTGTAGGGCGGCCCTTTGAGGCAAGAGTTTAAACAGTTTTTTTTCCCTCTAGTCATCAGCTGGGACTCAGGAGGCAGCAATAGATTGGGGGTGGGACCAAATAAAAGGTAAGAATAACGTGGGGGGGTGGGGGGGAGGGCGGGGTGATGAACCGGTTCGGTGATGTCATATTGTCACTGCTACCGGCTCGGCCGAACCGGACCGAACCAGGAGGAACCCACCACTGGAATAGGGCAGTGATGGCTAACCTTTTTGCCATTGCATGCAGGGCTGAGTTCTAAATTTTTTTTAATACCGATTCTGTGGGCGTGGCTTATTTTGTGGGCATGGCTTGTGGAGGGTAATGTGACTGGGTGGGTGTGGCCAACCTTTTGTTTTTTACTTTTTTTTTTCTAACTTGTGGGAGCAGCCTGTCTCTTAGCTGGCAAGAACAGCCACAGCCTGCCCCCGTCCTCTCTGCCCCACCAGCTGGTCTGGGGGTTCTGCTGGAGAAGTGGCAGCATGAGAACTGTTGTTGCTGGGGACAAAGGGTGGGGGTGTGGTGGCGGCAAGGATAGGCAGTCCAGGGCTTCCCTGTCTCCCCGCCCGAGCGGGTTTTTGGCATGGCCCAGACCTCCAGGGGAAGGGATTGAAGCCCCAGTCTGCTGCTCCTTCGGAAAGACCAATATACTGCTTGAATTATCCGTTCCCTCCGTTCCCTCAATTCCATTTCATGGCTTCCCAACAGGGGTGGGTTCTAAATTTTCTTACTACTGGTTCTGTGGGCGTGGCTTATTTTGTAGGCGTGGCTTTTTTTTTTTTTAATTTGATTTATATGCCGCCCTTCTCCGGAGACTCAGGGCGGCTTACAGTGCGTTAAGCAATAGCCTTCATACTTTTTGTATATTTATACAAAGTCAGCTTATTGCCCCCACAATCTGGGTCCTCATTTTACCTACCTTAGAAAGGATGGAAGGCTGAGTCAACCTTGAGCCTGGGGAGATTCGAACTTGCAGTAATTGCAGGCAGCTGAATGTTAATAACAGGCTATTAGTCTGCTGCGCCACCAGGCTTGATGGTCATGTGACAATTCTTTAGGATTTAGCAGAGGTACTGGTCTACTAGGTTTTTAGCTTCAAGGTTTTGGTTACCACCTTTAGAGCGCTCCATGGTTTAGGACCTGGTTATCTATGGGACCGCCTACTACCACCAATAGCCTCCCACCGGCCGGTACGCTCTCATAGAGAGGGGCTCCTCCGGGTGCCGTCGGCCAAACAATGTCGACTGGCGGCCCCTAGGGGGAGGGCCTTCTCTGTGGGGGCACCTACTGTCTGGAACGAGCTCCCCCCCGGAGATACAGAGGATCCCGGATCTGCTCACGCTTTTAAGACCTTTTTAATTCCACCAGGCGGGCCTGGCCTAATCTTTTCCCTCTTTTTAATTATGCAATTTTAATCGGTTTTAAATGATTGGGGTGTTTTAATCTGTCTGGGCCAAATTGTTTAATTCAATTTTACTTTGTTTTTAAATTTTGTATCTATGTATTTTTAATGTTTGGCTGTTCACCGCCCCTGAGTCCTTCGGGAGTAGGGCGGTATATAAATCAAATAAAGTAAAGTAAAGTAAAGTAACTGCTTGCAGAGCCTTCTCTGTGGGAGCCCCAGCCCTGTGGAATGAACTGCCCCCGGAAATACGTAAGATCTCCGACCTCCGGGTATTTCGTTGTGCACTCAAGACCCTGTTGTTCCGCCAGGCTGGGCTATCAACATAACAATTTTAAATTGGGTTTTAAATTCCTGGGGTTTTAAATTGAGCCAAATTCATTTAATAATTTTAAACTATTTTAATTGATGTTGTCTTGTGTTTTTAATAGGCTGTACACCGCCCTGAGTCCTTCAGGAGAAGGGTGGTATAGAAATAAAATTATTCATTTATTTATTTTATTTATTTACCGGTCTACTCATTTATTTTTGCAGGCACTGGTCTACCCATTTATTTTTGCAGGTACTGGTCTACTCATGTATTTTTGCAGGCACCGGTCTATTCATTTGTTTTTGAAGGCACCGGTCTACCACCACACTGTCTTTTACCACTGATCAGCTGTAGGGCGGCCCTTTGAAGCCCCGCGGCAAGAGTTTAAACAGTTTTTTTCCTTATAGTCCATCAGCTGGGACTCAGGAGGCAGCAATAGATTGGGGGCCAAATAAAAGGTAAGAATAACGTGGGAAGGGGCTGGGGGGCAGAACTGATTCAGTGATGTCATATCATCACCGCTACCGGTTTGGTGGAACCGGGCTGAACCAGGAGGAACTCACCACTGGTAAGGACTATAAAGGGACTTTCTTGATCTCCATAAAACTGGCTGTTTTTCTTTTTTTCTTTAACTTTGGAGTGGTGGGGGGAGATTTACAAAAGCTCTATAAGGAGATTTGGCTTCTGCGAGTGTCGTGTTCTTGATTCCCCTACCCTGTCATTGTGTGCCAGCATAATCTTGCCTCTTTCATCCTGTTGAGCACACTTTGTGCATATTAGCAGAATCGATGCGGTTTGGGGGGGCCCCCACAGAGGTCAGACGTTGTGTACCTCTGGTGTTTGGTGAGAGACGTGTGTTCCTGCCTGTTTCACCTTTCGGTTATAATCTCGTCCCACGATATTTGCATCCACTTTTCTTCCTGTCCTGGCACTGGTTTCTGCCGTGAATTGGCACAGGAAAATAATTCTCTTTTGTCCTTCCCTTCGTCTGCTAGAAACCCTCCAGGATCCCTTCCAAGGCTGTTATTCTGTGTGATGTAATCACCCTGTTGGCATTGACCAGATCTATGTGTCAGTTTTTGGAATGGTAATTCGCATGCTTTCCTTGCATACTTTTTATGCACAACCTCAATCAATCAATCAATCAATCAATCATCAATCAGACTACAGCTAGAAGGGACCTTGGAGGTCTTCTAGTCCAACCCCCTGCTCAAGCAGGAGACCCTATACCAGGGGTGGGTTCTAATTTTTTTTACTACCGGTTCTGTGGTCGTGGCTTATTTTGTGGGCGTGGCTTGGAGGTCATGTGACTGTGTGGCTAGCTGGTCATGTGATTGGGTGGCCATTGCTATGTGTATAGGGACTACTCAGAGGGCTGAAAAAAGTCATTTTTGACAGGTCCTCGCACTTTTGACTGGTCCTCACACTTATGACCATCCTCACATTTATGCCTGTGCAGCATTCTTAACAACCATGTCACTCATTTCACAACTGCTTCTCTTCACCATGGTGACAAGATAGGGCAAAACACGTAAAATGTGAGGACAGTCGTAAGTTTGAGGACTGGTCAAAAGTGTGAGGACCAGTCAAAAATAATTTTTTCAGCCCTCTGAGTAGTCCATATGCACAAAAGGACTACCCAGAGGGCTGAAAAAAGTGATTTCTGACAGGTCTTCGCACTTTTGACCGATCCTCGCACTTATGACTGGTCATCATTTATGCCCATTGTAGCATTCTTAACAACCATGTCACTCATTTCACAACTGCTTCTCTTCACCATGGTGACAAGATAGGGCAAAAAACGTAAAAGTAAGTTCGAGGACTGGTCAAAAGTGCAGTCACTGCTACCGGCTTGTGGGAACCGGGGCGAACCGGGAGGAACCCACCGCTGCCCTATACCCGTGATGGCGAACCTGTGGCACGGGTGCCACAGGTGGCATACGGAGCCATCTCTGCAGGCACCCAAGCCGTCGCCCTAGATCAGCTCCACCGCACATGCGCGCATGCCTCCCGCCGGCCAGCTGACTGGTCTGCGGAGATGCGCGCGCATGTGTAGGGGGGACTGGTGGGGGGGTCATGCACGCATGTACAGGGAGCAAGGTGGGTTGTGCACGCATGCCTGGGGGACCGGGGGGATGTGGCGCACCCCCCCATGCCCCATTTTGGGCCTAGGAGGCCTCCCTGAAGCCTTCTGGGACCAAAAACAGGTCAGGGGGGCCTGCCAGTGGTGGGCTCCTCCCGGTTTGGCCCGGTTCCCACAAGCCGGTAGCGGTGACGATATGATGTCACCGAACCGGTTCTCTTTGTTCTGGAGCTGGGCCCTCCTGCCCCCTGCCCCCCAGTCCCCCCGTCCCCCCCATGTTAGTCTTACCTTTTATTTGGCCCCACCCCCCCAATCTATTGCTGCCTCCCGAGTCCCAGCTGATTGGCTAGAAGGAAAAAAACTGTTTAAACTCTTGCCGCAGCACTTCAAAGGGCTGCCCTACAGCTGATCAGCGGTAAAAGGCAGTGTGGTGGTAGACTGGTGCCTCCAAAAACAAATGGGTAGACCGGTACAGCTTTGCAAGCAGTTAAAAGCCTGGTAGACCAGTACCTCTGCTAAATCCTAAAGAATTGTCACATGACCATCAAGCCACGCCCACAAAATAAGCCACGCCCACGTAACTGGTAGTAAAAAAATTTAAAACCCACCCCTGGGGCACACACATGTGTGGCGGGGGTGGGGGAGCACAGGGGGTGGAGGAATGGGGGGCGAGGGAGTCATGCATGCATGCGCAGGGGGAGGGGAAACACGGGCGCATGTGCATGGGCAGTGGGTGGGGCATATGGGATGCATTGAATTATGGGTGTGGGCACGCACGAGCACACTGTCACGCACACATACAAGCTCTTGGCACCCGAGGAAAAAAAGGTTAGCCATCACTGCCCTATACCATTTCAGATAGGTGGCTGCCCAGCCTTTTCTTAAAAACCTCCAGTGATGAAGCACCAACAGCTTCTGGTGGCAAGCTGTTCCACTGGTTAATTGTTTCACTGTCGGGAAATTTCTCCTCAGTTCTACGTTGCATCTCTCTTTCAATCAATCAGAATAGAGCTGGAAGGGACCTTGGAGGTCTTCTAGTCCAACCCCCTGCTCCCTATACCCATGATGGCAAACCTATGGCACGCTTGCCAGAGGTGGCACCCAGTGCCCTCTCTGATGGCATGTGAACCGTTGCCTGTTGTGGCCCGCCAGTGGCCTGCATGTATTGTTGCTGATCCCAATGACGAGGAGGCTGGTATGGTGCTGCGCCAGCAGCCTGTGCAGCCAGCGCTCGAGTCTGACAGCGAGGAGGCTGGAGAAGAGGTGGTGCCGGAGGCGGGGATTCAGTCAGGGCCTTCAGAACCTCCAGAGGCTCCTTTAAGTGAAGAGGACGAAGAGGAGGAGCCTCTTTTCAATGCATGGGCACGCAGAGCTGCCAAAAGGCAGGAGTGGCTCCTCAGGAGGAGGTCTCCTCGAGAGTAAGGCTTGGGGCTAATTGGCCACACCCTTAGCCTATTTAAGAAAGAACGCAGCTTGCAACAAGCTGCAGGAAACAACTTTAGTTCGCTAATCATCGCGTTGGGATATCTCTGCAACCTTGCTTCTGGGCTTTCTGCCAACTCCAGTAAAACTCTGACTATCTTATCTGTGGAATTCTGGCAGGCTGTTAAGAACGCTTATTAACAGCCGGCATTTGCTAAAATTGCGTTATTTGAGTAAACTAAGTTTTGTTCAGAGTTTGTGTGTGCTGTGTTCTTTGGGATCCGTAGCTGGGGCAGAACATTGTCCCAGTTCAGCTGTGCTGTGCATGAGTGCCGGCCAACTGGTTTTTGTGTCTCTGCTGTGCATGCGCGGGGGCGGGGCGCGTGCAGGGCCCCCCGCAGATGCATTGAATTTTGGGGTTTCGGGCGCACGCTTTTTTTTTTTTTTAATTTGATTTATATGCCGCCCTTCTCCGGAGACTCAGGGCGGCTTACAATGCGTTAAGCAATAGCCTTCATTCTTTTGTATATTTTTATACAAAGTCAGCTTATTGCCCCCACAAACTGGGTCCTCATTTCACCTACCTTAGAAAGGATGGAAGGCTGAGTCAACCTTGAGCCTTGGAGAGATTCGAACCAGCAGAAATTGCAGGCAGCTGTGTTAATAACAGGGTGCACTAAACCCCTGTACTATCAAGGCTCTTAGTCCGGAAAAGGTTAGTCATCACTGCCCTATACCCATGATGGCGATCCTATAGCACGCGTGCCACAGGTGGCACACGTAACCATATCAGTGGGCACGTGAGCTCAGCTTCCGATGGGACTGGAAGTTGTCAAACGGGCCATTTTTGGCCTCCGGAGGGGTGGGGAAGGCTGTTTTTGCCCTCCCCAGATGCCTAGAGAGGTCCTGGAGCCAGGTAAGAAAGAAAAATGGGCCTTCTGGACCATTGCGTGCCAGGAGCGGGGTAAGTGGGGGGTGGGTGGGTCACATAGAATTATGGGTATGGGCACGCAATGCGCGTGACGCCCCCCCGACCCCCCTTCCTGGCACACGGTGGCAAAAAGGTTAGCCATCACTGCCCTATATCTTTTCAGATAAATGGTTGCCTAATCTCTTCTTTAAAAACTTCCAGTGTATTCACAACTTCTGGAGGCAAGTTGTTCCACTAATTAATTGTTGTCATTGTCAAGAAATTTCTCCTTAGTTCTAGGTTGCTTCTCTACTTCATTACTTTCCATTCATTGCTTCTTGTCCTGTCTTTAAGTGCTTTGGAGAATAGGTTGACCCCCTCTTCTTTATGGCAATCCCTCAAATATTGGAAGGCTGCTATCACGTCACCCCTAGTCCTTCTTTTCATTAAACCAGACATATCCAATTCTAGCAACTGTTCTTTTTGTGTTTTAGACTCCAGTTCAGAGGTGGGTTTCAGCAGGTTATGACCAGTTCTGGAGAACCGGTAGCGGAAATTTTGAGTAGTTCAGAGAACCGGTAGTAAAAATTCTGACTGGCCCCGCCCCCATCTACTCTCTGCCTCCCACTGGTAGGGTTGCCAGGTGTCCATTATTTGAGCGGACAGTCTGCTTTTTTCACATTATGTTCACTATTTTTTTTTCACACAATAGTGGACATTTTTTTTTTGTTCAAAAGCTTTATGATGAAATGGTATGTCATCTAAAGCTGTACAGTCTAAGAGAATAAGGATAGGAGAATTGCGTTTTGTCTTTTTTTTTTCATAAGTTAGAATGAGACAAAGATCGAATATCCATGGAACTCGATTCTCCGAAAAAATTACTGATGAGATTAAAATAAAAATATATTCTAAAATTATGTACAGTTCACATTTTTAAAATGTATTGTAGCTTGTGTTGACTGACCTAAAATGGCGTGTTAATGTTTGTAAGAAAATATATAATTTAATTGTAAATTTTTTTTTTTTACTACTTAACCCCCCCCCCCGCTTGTCCGCTATTTTTTGGAAGCAGACCTGGCAACCCTAGGACTCCCAGCTGATAGGGAGGAAATGGGGATTTTGCAGTATCCTTCCCCTGGAGTGGGGTGGGAATGGAAATTTTTCAGTATCCTTCCCCTGCCACGCCCACAAAGCCATGCCCACTAAGCCATGCCCTGCCCACCAAGCCACGCCCACAGAACTGGTATTAAAAAAATTTGAAACTCACCACTGCTCCAGTCCCGTAATTACCTTTGTTGCTCTTCTCTGCACTCTTTCTAAGGACTACCTGTACATACATACATTCCCCAAATGGGGAAAAATGAAATCAACGTATTTGCGAATCATTGATAGGTTTTCCTCTAAAAACTAGAGATGGCTTTTGACCTACTTGGAAGGAATAGGTACAGGAATAGAAGCAGGGATGAAATCCAGCAGGTTCTGGAGAACTGGTAGCGGAAATTTGGAGTAGTTCGGAGAACCGGCAAATACCACCTCTGGCTGGCCCCAGAGTGGGGTGGGAATGGGGATTTTGCAATATCCTTCCCCCAGGAGTGGGGAGGGAATGGGGATTTTCAGTATCCTTCCCCTGCCACGCCCACCAAGCCAAGCCACACCCACCAAGCCACGCCCACAGAACCGGTAGTAAAAAAATTTGGATTTCACCACTGAACAGAAGTGAAATGCTTGAGGGATTTGCAGTCATTTGCCAACCCCTCAATAATTTGTCAACCGCCCAGCATCACGTACGTGCGAGGGGCTTTTATAGAAATTTGGTAAAATAAATTAATTTAAGAAAGCACCTGGAGGCAGGACAGGAAGCAATGGAAGGAAACTGAACAAAGAGAGAAGCAAACCTAGAACTAAGGAGAAATTTCCTGATAGTGGGAACAGTCAGTCAGTGGAACAACTTGCCACAAGAAGTTGTGGGGACTAAAATATATCGAATTTTCTGTTTGAGCAGGGGGTTGGACTAGAAGACCTCCAAGGTCCCTTCCAACTCTGTTATTCTGTCAATTAAGCAACAGAGCCTCCAAGGAAGCGGAGGAGGGAATTCTTCTTGAAAAGTCTTAATTATCTATGGATTAAAAAAGATCACAGGGGACAAATTGGAAAGAAATCAGTGGAGAAATATATATATATATAAATATCCTGCTATTATTGGGCTCAAGTGAGCTTTGGATTAGAGAAAATCTTGCAGTTTAGTACCTAAAAGATTGACTTTCTCTCTCTCTAGATAGATGGTTCTCTAGAGGACCTTTAAGAAAGGTGAAAATTAGTGGGGTTTGGCACTTTGCCAGAAAGCCTTCCTTAGTGTGGAAGCCAGTGGTGGGATTTAGCCGGTTTGGGCCAGTTCAGCCGAACCGGTAGTTAAATTGCTGGCTGGCCCCACCCTTCCCCACCCCTTCCAGGACTCCCCACGCGGCTCTCTGCCCTAATGACCAGCTGGGTAGGTGTGGCTTGGTGGTCATGTGACTGGGTAGGCGTGGCCAACTCAACATCACTCATGTCGATGGGTGCTTTAGCTGTTACAATGTAATAAGGGTTAACCAGAGAGGCAGTTTCTGTAAGCAAGGCAATAAAGATTAGGCTAGAAATAACACCAGAATGTTTCCTTCCTGCCTTCCTTACAGGATTAGCCCTGTAAAGTGGGAAAAAAACAAAATAAGATTTCTTCCAACAACCGGTTCTCCTTACTGCTTGGAAAGTTAACAACCGGTTCTCCCGAATAGGTGCGAACTGGCTGAATCCCACCACTGCTCTGGAGGCTCCGGAGTCCGTGCATCAGTCCCCGATGGCCTTCAGCCCATCTCTGCCTCTGACGCAGAACCCTCGTCCGAGCCTTCCCCAGACTCCAGGACTGGCCCATGTTCCTCCCCAGCCTCCTCACTGTCCGACTCTGCTGCCAGCTCTGCAGGTTGCTGGCAGACCACAACACAATCCCTCTGTTAATGCAACAGTGGGATGCCTCCTTTTCCGTCTGTTTAACTTCCCCATGTAAAACAAAATGGGCTTCATTTACTAATGGTTCGAAATGCCCTTTTGTGACGCCTTGGATGATAGATGAGGGCCTCTCCCGTTTCAAAGGTGGGTGAGCTATTTCATTCGATCGATTGAAGTTCATTTTATTTACCGGGTTGTTTTCATCCTTGGGGGAAAGTAAGGAAGGGAAGCCCCTATATAACCACCTCTGCTTTGGTTTCCCTTGCGAAGAAAAGCACGATAAACAGAGTGCCGAGGGAAAGCAACCATCTGCATTGGATCTATTTATCAGGAATAGGGGAACAGAGCGAATTATTAAATGATTAAAGGCCTTCATAAAACGTATGAAGAACGGTTACAGGATTTGGGTTTGGCAAGTCTAGAGAAAAGAAGGGCTAAGAGGAGACATGATAGTGGTATTCCGGTATTTTTTTTTTTTTTTTTATATGCCGCTCTTCTCCGGAGACTCAGGGCGGTTTACAAGGTGTTAAGCAATAGCCTTCATCCTTTTGTATATTTATACAAAGTCAGTTTATTGCCCCCACAAACTGGGTCCTCATTTCACCTACCTTAGAAAGGATGGAAGGCTGAGTCAACCTTGAGCCTGGTGAGATTCGAACCTGCAGTAATTGAAGGCAGCTGTTTCTTAATAATTAAGCTGTTTCTTAATTTGAGGGGCTGCCACAAAGAGGAGGGGATCAAATTATTTCCCAAAGCTCCAGAAGGCAAAACAAGAAACAATGGATGGAAACTGATTAAGGAGAGAAGCAACCTGGAATTAAGGAGAAACTTCCTAACAGTGAGGACAATTAACCAGTGGAACAGCTTGCCACCAGAAGTTGTGGATGCTCCATCACTGGAGGTTTTTAAGAAGAGATTATTTATTTATTTATTTATTTATTTATTTATTTATTTGATTTATATACCGCCCTACTCCCGAAGGACTCAGGGGCGGTGAACAGCCAAACAGTAAAAATACATAGATACAAAATTTAAAAACAAAGTAAAATCGAATTAAACAATTTGGCCCAGATTGATTAAAACACCCCAATCATTTAAAAACCGATTAAAATTTGCATAATTAAAAAGAGGGAAAAGATTAGGCCAGGCCCGCCTGGTGGAATAAAAAGGTCTTAAGAGCGCGGCGGAAGGTGCGCAGATCCAGGATCCTCCGTATCTCCGGGGGGAGCTCGTTCCAGATAGTAGGTGCCCCCACAGAGAAGGCCCTCCCCCTAGGGGCCGCCAGTCGACATTGTTTGGCCAACGGCACCAGGAGGAGCCCCTCTCTATGAGAGCGTACCGGCCGGTGGGAGGCTATTGGTGGTAGTAGGCGGTCCCATAGATAACCAGGTCCTAAACCAGATTAAACAGTCATTTGTCCAGAATGATATAGGGCAGTGATGGCTAACGTGTTTGCCATCATGTGCCAAAAGTAAGGGGAGTGCGGGGAGGCGGGGGGTCAGATACATGTGTGCCCACACCCATAATTCAATGCGCCCTGCCCCCGCGCATGCACACGACCTCCCCACGCTCCCTCCGCTTTTGGCACGAGATGGCATGGTAGGCCCGGTAGGCCCATTTTCTGCCCTCTCCAGGCTCCAGAGGCTTTCTTGGACCCTGGGGAGGGTGAAAACGGCCTTCCCCACCCCCGGAAGGCCCTCAGAGACCGGAAACAGCCCATTTCCTGACTTCCGGTGGGACCAGAAGGCCCATTTTTTGCCCTCCCCAGGCTCCAGAGGTTTTCTAGGAGCCTGGTGTGGGCGAAAATGGGCTTCCCCACCCCCGGAGGCCCTCCGGAGGCTGGAAACAGTCCGTTTCCCGACTTCTAGTGGGCCCGGAAGACCCGCAAATCAGCTGGCTGGCATGCATATGCACGTTGGAGCTGAGCTAGGGCAATGCTTGCGTGCCCACAGATATGGCTTTGTGTGTCACCTGTGGCACGCGTGCCATAGGTTCGCCATCATGGATATAGGGTCTCCTGCTTGGGCAAGGGGTTGCACTAGAAAACCTCCTATTTCACTATAATCTGTCTGAAACTGAAGGGATTATCAAAATTCAGATGCTTGGCAACTGGTTCATACTTACGACAGTTGCCATGTCCTGGGATCACATGATCCTCTTTTTTTTTTAAATTTGATTTATATGCTGCCCTTCTCCGGAGACTCAGGGCGGCTTACAATGTGCTCAGCAATAGCCTTCATACTTTTGTATATTTTATACAAAGTCAGCTTATTGCCCCCACAAACTGGGTCCTCAATTTACCTACCTTAGAAAGGATGGAAGGCTGAGTCAACCTTGAGCCTGGCGAGATTCGATCTTACTTTAATTGCAGACAGCTGGTCTTAATAACAGGGTGCTTTAGACCACTGTACTACCAAGGCTCTTTTGCGACCTTCTGACAAGCAAAGGCAAAGGAGAACCCAGATTAACTTAATAACCATGTTACTAACTTAACAAATGCAATGATTCGCTTAAGAACGGCGGCAAGAAATGACGTAAAATGGGACAGACTCACTTAACAAATGTTTCACTTAACATAAATTTTGGGATCTATTTTGGTCATAACCCGAGGACTACCGGTATATATTCTGTATAAATTTTAGGTTCAATTGTGATTGTTTATTGCTTAACGCATTGTAAGCCGCCCTGAGTCTCCGGAAAAGGGTGGCATATAAATCGAATAAATAAATAAATAAATAAATAAAATTGTAAATCGTAAGTTTTATATTGCAAACATCTTTAAACATTTATTGATTTGTTTAATGTATACCCCGCCTTTATCCCAAAGGTGCTTTTTTCAAGAGGCAACTGGACTTCCTGGTTTTTCTTTGAAGACATTTCACTTCTCATCCAAGAAGCTTCTTCAGCTCTGACGGGATGGTGGGGAATGGAAGGATTTATGGCCAGCTGCATTCTTTTAGAGAGTTATTGAGGTCATCTGGAGCAGTGGTGAAATTCAATTTTTTTTTTACCACTGATTCTATGGGCGTGGCTTGATAGGCGTGGCAGGGGAAGGATACTGCAAAATCTCCATTCCCATCCCACTCCAGGGGGAAGGATATTGCAAAATCCCCATTCCCACCCCACTCTGGGGCCAGCCAGAGGCAGTATTTGCCTGTTCTCCGAACTACTCAAAATTTCCGCTACCAGTTCGCCAGAACCTGTCAGAACCTGCTGGATTTCACCCCTCATCTGGAGGTTTACAGAATTTATACTTCTTCTGTAAACCTCCAGGTGGCCTCAACAACTCTCTAAAAGAATGCAACTGACCAGCAGTCTGTGAGGAGTATAAATCAGGAGTGAAATCCAGCAGGTTCTGCCCTTCCACTGATTAATTCCTATCATTGTCAGGATATTTCTCCTTAGTTCTAGGTTGCTTCCGTCCTTGATGAATTTAGAATAGAATAGAATAGAATAGAATAGAATAGAATAGAATAGAATAGAATAGAATAGAATAGAATAGAATAGAATAGAATAGAATTTTTCTTCATTGGCCAAGTGTGATTGGACACAAAAGGAATTTGTCTTGGTGCATAGGCTCTCAGTGTAAATAAAAAGACAAGATACGTTCGTCAAGAATCATAAGGTACAACACTTAATGATAGTCATAAAATACAAATAAGCAATCAAATCATATTAGGAAACAATATCAATATAAATCGTAAGGATACCAGCAACGAAGTTACAGTCATACAGTCATAAGTGGAAGGAGATGGGTGGTGGGAACGATGAGAAGATTAATAGTAGTGCAGACGTAGTGAATAGTTTGACAGTGTTGAGGGAATTATTTGTTTAGCAGAGTGGTGGCGTTCGGGGAAAAACTGTCCTTGTGTCTAGTTGTTCTGGTGTGCAGTGCTCTATAGCGTCGTTTTGAGGGTAGGAGTTGAAACAGTTTATGTCCAGGATGCGAGGGGTCTGTCAATATTTTCCCAGCCCTCTTTTTGACTCGTGCAGTATACAGGTCCTCAATGGAAGGCAGGTTGGTAGCCACTGTTTTTTCTGCAGTTCTGATTATCCTCTGAAGTCTGTGTCTGTCTTGTTGGGTTGCAGAACCAAACCAGACAGTTATAGATGTGCAGATGACATGGATTTCTATCTGTGACTTCTTGTCCTGCCTTCAGGGGCTTTGGAGAATAGGTTGGAAGGATTCCGTGTTTAACCAGGACTCATTTCTACCTCCCGATAATGATTTTATTTATTTATTTGTTTGTTTGTTTGTTTGTTTGATTTATATGCTGCCCTTTCTCCGGAGACACAGGGCGGCTTACAATGCATTAAGCAATAGCCTTTTTACTTTTGTATATACCTGCTTAGTTGGGCTTTTTGCCCCCCCCCCCCCCGAGCGGTGTTCTTTTTTATACAAAGTCAGCTTATTGCCCCTGTTAGGATATGGTTTGAGTCTAACAAGTTGTCCAGGCAATATATGTGTTCTGTGACTCTAACATGAATATGTATTGTGTGACTTTAATGTTTTACTGCTGATTCATTGTAATGCTGAGTCATGCTGTAATTAGTTGTGAATGTATTTAAGAAAGGTACTGCAACGTATTCAGTTGATGATAAGCTACCATTGTATGTGGAGTTGCAACCATTGTGCTATCATCGGTTGGATGGATCTGCTACCATCGTGGTTTGTGAACCAGAGTGAGTTTGTTATTCTAACCAACTACTGTTTGTGTGGTAAGAAGCTTTTTGTATCACTGGACTGATTTAACTGGCAAAGACTTGGATTGATTTAAAGACTATGAGATTGTTTTTTCACTATAAAGTAAACTTTTGATAAACCAGTTTGCACATCTCTTATTCATTGCTCTCAGCAACGTTTCTCTGTGCTCTACACTCTGCTGGTTGGTAACACAACAACAATATCCTTAACAGCCCCCACAATCCGGGTCCTCATTTTACCTACCTCGGAAGGATGGAAGGCTGAATCAACCTTGAACCTGGTGAGATTTGAACTTGCGGTAATTGCAGGCAGCTGGCAGCTAAGTGCTACTTTAACAGCACTTAGTCCACTGCGCCACCAAGGCACTGATTTTATACAGTGTAAAAAAAGGGACTGAATGTCTATTTGGCAGATCCCTCTAACTGCTAGATAGCCTGAGAGCATTTGTTCCAAACTGACTTTTTATCAACCGTAGCACGGCCAACCTGAATGTTCTGTAGACATAAGGACAGTGATTGCTTCATAGCTCTGGGAAGCCAGGAATCCTGTCTGTATGGACGGTGCCAAGGAGAGGAATGGTATTTGGCAATCCAGGGGAAGCAACTCTGTTTTACATAATTTAATACCCGTCAACACCTAACCCCGACTACGCTGTCAAATCCACAGAATCTAATTCAAGGTCTTTGGACGCCAGACCTGATGATGTCATATGGCCTGATTCACTGTATTTTATTCCAGTTTTTGTTTTTCTTTCAAAAATGAGGAAAAATCTAAGGGTGGGGGTCTAAGTATCTATTGGTAGTCTTTGATTTACAACCATTTGTTTATTGGAAGAGGAAGAGGAGGAAGAAGAAGAAGAAGGAGGAGGAGGAGGAGGAGGAGGAGAAATAAGAATAGCAGAATTGGAAGGGACCTTGGAGGTCTTCTAGTCCAACCCCCTGCTGAGGCAGGAAACCCTACACCACTTCAGACAAATGGTTATCCAATCTCTTCTTAAAAACTTCCAGTGTTGGAGCATTCACAACTTCTGGAGGCAAGTTGTTCCACTGGTTAATTGTTCTAACTGTCAGGAAATTTCTCCTTAATTCTAGGTTGCTTCTCTCCTTGATTAGTTTCCACCCATTGCTTCTTGTCCTGCCTTCAGGTGCTTTGGAGAATGGGTTGAATCCTCTCTTCTTTGTGGAAGCCCCTCAAATATTGGAAGACTGCTATCCTATCACCCCAGTCCTTCTTTTCATTAAACTAGACATACCCAATTCCAGCAACCGTTCCTTATATGTTTCAGCCTTCAGTCCCCTAAATCATCTTTGTTGCTCTTCTCTGCACTCTTTGTAGAATCTCAACATCCTTTTTTATATCGTAACAGCAGATATAAAATAAAATCCATCCTCGGCCAGAAAAACCCCCGGGCAATTTTTCATGAAGGTGGAGTCATCTTGAATGATTCAAAAGTCTTTCCATCAAATTTCTCATCACCTGGGCTGAGTCACCATTTATGAGATAAGCTGCCACTGACTCACCCACCATCTCCCAGCTGTCTAGGTGCGTCTTTTCATTTGTGGTTGATGGTTCATAGTTTCCTTTCCCAGGTAATCTCTCACGATGGGGGGTGGGGGGAGATTTTGCCTTCGTGATGTTTTCAAGAAGAGACTGGATATCCATTTGTCTGGAACGATGTGGTCTCTTGCTGGAGCAGGGGGTTGAACTAGAATAGAGGTTTCCAAAATTGGGCAACTTTTAAGACTTGGGGACTGTAACTCCCACCTATGCTGGCTCGGGAATTCTGGGATTCTATATTCCTACTCTGTTATTCCGTATTCTGTAACTATTTTTTAAGATCAGTTGGACTGAAACAGAGTCACTGGAGGCTAAAACATACAGTAGTGGCCAAAATTGTGGAAACCTTTTGGGAAAAGTGTATTTTTGAGGTTTGATGGCTAATAACACCCCTTTTTTTGGGAGGGGAGTTTCAAGATAATCCTATTCCACTGCTGGAATGGCCTGGGAATAGCCCAGACCTTCATCCAATTGAAAATCTATGGAGCCGACTAAAGAAACTTGCTAGTCAGAAGCGACCCAGCAATAAAACCAGTTAATAGAAACAATCATTCCATCTTGGTTTCACATTAAATGGCTGCAGAACTAAAAGACTTGGTTCACTCCATGGGAAGACATTGTAAGGCCCTAATTCATGCTAAAGGTTACTCAACTAAGTATTAACTCCCATGGTGATCATTTTTGTACATCTTGTTTTTTCGATGCTGATAATTTTTTTATATCTCATTTTTTTCTACATTTCACTTTTCTTCCTCATACTGTAATTGTCAGCACTTCAAGCTGCATTTACTCTAGTGCTGACATAAGAAGGAGAAGCGGAGGCGTCTGGAAAGGGACGTTTGACTTTTCACCTACTTATTTTCCCTGGAAATAATATCCCCTAGGAGATGGGATGGGAGGGGGGAAATTCCTTTGAGCTGGAGCAGTAGATTAGGGATAGAGTGACTTGGAAGATGGCCAATGAGTGCAGGGGAGTGGGGAACGGAAAGGGAGGGTTTTGGGTCTGGAAGTCAGTGTTGGCTACGATGGAGTTGGACTTAGAATGTTGTGCTTAATAAATGGGAGTTTTTTTCATCAAAGACTTTGTTTGAAATGCAATTTATTTGAGACGACCTCGAAACTTGACAGTAATTGCTATTCTAATAGCAAATCCTTCATAAAAGTTATTGCATTACATTCTTGATTAAATTATCTTTCCATTGATATATAATTTTATGGTACTATCCAAAAAAAAAAAAGTGGTGTTATTAGCTAGTTTTAGAACCCAAAAGGTTTCCACAATTTTGGCCACTACTGTATAAGGAATGGTTGCTGGAATTGATGGAATCATCTAGCAATTGATCTATTTATCAGGAATGGGGGAACAGAGCAAATGATTAAATGATTAAGGGCCCGGAGACTAAAATATATGAAGAACGGTTGCAGGATTTGGGTTTGGCTAGTCTCAAGACTAAAGAAAAAAGGACTAGGGGTGACATGATAACAGTATTGTGGCAGCCCCTCAAACACTATTTGAGGGGCTGCCCCAAAGAAGAGGGAGTCAAGCTATTCTCCAAAGCACCTGAAGGCAGGACAAGAAGCAACGGATGGAAATTTACCCTCAGGCCGTCGATTTCCCCCTGATTGATTGATTAATTGATTGATTAGATGTATTCGCTAACAGAGCTTCTTGTTCTGTGAGACTCCCCCCTCTCGCAGGTGTGGCCCTCTACTTTATCAAGGGCCTTCCTTTATGACGGGCGTTGGCACCCCGAGAGGTGGCATGTTGCAAAAAGGGGATTGAGGGGTTTTTTAGGGAAACTTTTTGATAGATTTTTAAGGGATTTTAAGGGGCGGGAGGGTTGGGGGTTAACCCGAGGGGGGAGGGGTCCGGCCCAGCTGTCAATGGGGCCACGGAGGGTGCGGATTCCGGGGGTAAGGGGGACATTAGAGTCCATTCTGTTGAGGGCTTTTCCATCAACGCGTTGAGTGGGAGGGGCAGATATGGCGGGAGCAGGGGGCCGTATCATGTGGTGGGGACGCGCACTCGCTATCTTTGAGCGGTGGCGCGCCCCGGTCCCCATAGCCTTTCTCGCACCCCAGGCTATTCAGTCTCTCAGGGCCCGAGCCTTCGGCTGCTGTTGTGCAATGCCAGGTCCGTGGTAAATAAAGCCCCCCTCATTTGTGATCTTATTCAAGAGGGGGGAGCGGACCTGGCAGATATTACGGAGACCTGGTTGGGCCAGGAGGGGGGAGTCCCCCTTGTAGATATGTGCCCATCAGGCTTCCATGCATTCCATCAGCCGAGAGCCCAGGGCAGGGGTGGGGGTGTGGCGGTTATTATAAAGGAAGGTCTTGATCCGAGGGAGACCACTGTTCCACAGATAGCCGGATGTGAGTCCCTTTTTGTGAAGTGGGGCCGTGGAGTACAGTTGGCTTGTTGATCACGTACCTGGCTCCCTGCCACGTGGCAACAGCCCTGCCCGAGCTGCTCAACGTCATAGCCGAGGTGGCGGTTGGTACCCCCAGACTTTTAGTCATGAGGGATTTCAACCTGCCATCTTTCAGTGAAACGTCTGAGGTGGCTCGAGAGTTCATGGCTTCCATGACGGCCATGGACCTTACTCAGTTAATTCATGACCCTACTCACATAGGTGGACACACTCTGGACTTGATTTTTGTCTCTGGTCAGTGGTCGAGTGGCCTTGATACAGGGGATATAGTCATCGAACCCTTGTCATGGTCTGACCACTCGCTCCTTCGACTGAACTTTCTAACTGCTGCACCTCGCTGCAGGGAGGCGGGACCGACCAGGTGGTTCCGCCCCAGATGCCTGATGGATCCTGATAGGTTCCAGATGGAGCCTGGGCCATTTCCTGAGACTCTGGCTCATGACTCGGCTGAAGACCTGGTGGCCGCCCTGGATAGTGCGGCCGCCGGGGCTTTGGACCGCGTCGTGCCTTTGCGGCCTCTGACCCGACACCGAAGTCACCTAGCTCCTTGGTTCTCCGAGGAGCTGAGGGAGATGAAGCACCGGAAAAGACGCCTGGAGAGTAGTTGGAGGACCAGCCGCTCCGAATCCGACCGAACACTCGTGAGGTCTTATATTAAGACCTACCTAGTGGCAATAAAAGCGGCGAAATCTAGCTATTTTGCCGCTCTTATCACGTCATCAGATAATCGCCCAGTCGCCTTGTTTAGGGTGACCTGCTCCCTCCTCCATCTGGAAGCACGGGATGATCCCTTGCAGGGTCGAGCTGAGGACTTTGTGCAGTATCTGTATGACAAGATCGCTCAGATTCAGGAAGGCCTGGCCTCTGACTGGGTAAGTCCGGACAGGATGACTGAGGCAGGTCTTGAGAGTGTTATCTGGGAGGAGTTTGATCCTGTTGCTCCCGAGGACGTGGACAGGATCCTGGGACGGCTGAACGTGACATGTTTATTGGACCCGTGCCCCTCCTGGTTGGTACTGGCTTCCCGGGAGGTTACACGAGGCTGGTTCCAGGGGATTGTTAACGCTTCTCTGAGTGAGGGGATCCTGCCGGCCGCTTTGAAAGAAGCGGTGGTGAGGCCCCTCCTCAAGAAGCCCTCCCTGGACCCAGCTATTTTGGCTAACTATCGTCCAGTCTCCAACCTTCGCTTCATTGTGAAGGTTGTTGAGAGTGTGGTGGCGCAGCAGCTTCCCCGGTACCTGGATGAAGCTGTCTATCTAGATCTGCTCCAGTCTGGTTTCCGGCCTGGGCACAGCACGGAAACGGCATTGGTCGCGTTGGTGGATGATCTCTGGAGGGCTCGGGATAGGGGTTGTTCCTCTATCCTGGTCCTGTTAGATCTCTCAACGGCTTTTGATACCATCGACCATGGTATCATGTTGCACCGGTTGAAGAGGCTGGGGGTGGGGGGCACCGTTCTGTGGTGGTTCTCCTCCTACCTCTCTGACCGGTCGCAATCCGTGTTGACAGGGGAGCAGCGGTCGGCCCCGAGGCGCCTTGTTTGTGGGGTGCCACAAGGGTCGGTCCTCTCGCCCCTTCTGTTCAACATTTATGTAAAGCCGCTGGGTGAGATCATCCGTGGCTTTGGGGTGGAGTTCCATCAGTACGCTGATGACACCCAGCTGTACATCTCCACCCCAGGCCACCCCAACGATGCCCTTGAAGTGATGTCCCAGTACCTGGAGGCCGTGCGGGCCTGGATGGGGAGAAACAAGCTCCAACTCAACCCTTCCAAGACTGAGTGGCTGTGGCTTCCAGTGTCCCGATATTTGAAAAAGACTGATTTAATTTAGTAAACTAAGGTTTTTACAGACTTTGTGTGTGCTGCGTTCTTTGGGGTCTCTAACTGGGGCAGAACACTACCACCGTCATTCATCGCCACTACTACCATCACCCCCATTACCACCATCGCAATAACCATCAACACCACCAACACCATCACTTCTACCACCACCAACACAATCATCATGATTACCACCATCGCCATAACCACCAGCTGTCAGGTTTCCAGGTTGTCTCAAATAAATTGACTTCCAGACCCAAAACCCTCCCTTTCCGTTCCCCACTCCCCTGCACTCATTGGCCATCTTCCAAGTCATTCTACCCCTAATCTTCTGCTCCAGCTCAAAGGAATTTCCCCCCTCCCATCCCATCTCCTAGGGGATATTATCTCCAGGGAAAATAAGTAGGTGAAAAGTCAAACATCCCTTTCCAGATGCCTCCGCTTCTCCATCTTATGTCAGCACTAGAGTAAATGCAGCTTGAAGTGCTGACACCAGCACCACCATCATCACCACCACCATCAACACCGCCAACATCACCACTATCATGATCTAGACTATTACCACCACCACGATCAATATCACCACATCACCACCACTTATACCACTACCACCATCACCGTTATCACTGTCGCCATCAATATGATCACCACCACCATTATCATCACCGCAATCATCACTACCATCGTCATCGTCACCACTACTACCACCACCACCATCACCATAAACATCACTACCACCAACATCGTCACCAGTGGTGGGATGCTGCCAATTTAACAACCTGTTTGGTGAGTGTGCCTAAGGCACTTGTGCTGAAATTGGAGCATTAGAAGCTCAGCTGCTTTCCTTCCAAGTCAGCAACGGTAAGTAGAACAGAGGGGTGGGGGAGGGAAATCATCTGTGCGCAATTGAGATGAGCTACAAAGCAGGAAATAAAGGAGAGGATAGAGTGGGGGCAGGTAGGTGGGGCCAACTGATTATTGGCGCTACCGGTTTTCCCGACTCAGTACGAACCGGCTGAATACCATTTCTGATCATCACTACCATTACCACTGCCATCATCACCACCACCATCACGATCTAGACTGCCACCACCACCATCACTACAATCGCCATCGCTATCATCACCACTGTCGTCATCACTGTCGCCGCTGCCAGCCTCACTACCATCACCCAACCTCACTGTCACCACCATCTTATTCTACCCTTTCTATTGTTATTTTCCCCCTTACAGGATTTCTGTCACTTTTTCAATTGAATTGTATAGTTATATGTGATCTTTTATTTATTTATTTATTTATTACATGTATTTATATGCCACCATTCTCCCGAAGGACTCAGGGTGGCGAACACAAGTTAAGAAACAAGTACAATAACATCCCATTTTAAACCAAATAACTAATTAATAGTAAATAATAAAACCCGGAATCAGAGTCAGCCTATTTGTTTGAAAAGCCAAGTCTTCAGGTCCCGACGGAAGGAGCGGAGATCAGGAGCCGTCCGGAGCTCGGTAGGTAATTCATTCCAGAGGGTGGGAGCACCCACAGAGAACGCCCTACCTCTGGGCACAGCAAGACGACATTGGCTCGCCGTCGGAACCCTGAGGAGAGCGGCCCTATGTGAGTGAACAGGACGGTGAGAGGCAGGCAGGAGAAGGTCCTGCAAATACCCCGGACCTAAGTCATGTAGTGAACTTTCATAAGATATGAAAGGTGTATGTGGGGGTGGGGGTGGAATTTTTTGGCCTGATTTTTTTTTTACATCTCAAAAATCTGGCCGTTTCACAGACACTTTATAGCCTCTTCATGTGATGCGTGCAATCCAGAGGTGGGTTTCAGCCGGTTCTGACCAGTTCCAGAGAACCGGTAGCGGAAATTTTGAGTAGTTCGGAGAACCGGTAGTAAAAATTCAGATTGGCCCCACCCACATCTAGTCTCTCCCTCTTAAATCCTAGCTGATCGGGAGGAAATGGGGATTTTGCAGTAACCTTCCCCTGGATGGTGGAGGGAATGGAGATTTTACAGTATCCTTCTGCTGGAGTGGGGTGGGAATGGAGATTTTACAGTATCCTTCCCCTGCCACGCCCACCAAGCCATACCCACAGAACCGGTAGTAAAAAAAAAATTTGAAACCCACCACTGGTGCAATCCACACATGCATGCATGCTTGCACATAGAACTTGTGTCCTGGTTTAAGCGGGGGGTGGGGGGGAGAGGGCTGCATCATCGTTTCTGAAACGAAGCCTTTCGTCTGCACAAAAAGCTCAGGTGGAAATCCTTGATCTGTTGCCATCTCCAAGCCCTGAAGGATTATCCCTTTAGGATTTTTCGGCCAATTTCTCTGTGTCGACAGGAATAGATGGTAGGTAAACTGCAGGTTGTCCCGCTGAATTCAAGAACACACACGTTCACGGGGCACGGTAAATATTTTGCAAGCTTTGAATTGATTAGGGCAAAATGCTTCTGAACTTGCTCCATTTCTTTCTGAAGGGAGCTGGGGGGGCAGGGGCGGGGAGCCTTTCAAATCTGTGCACGATGTGGAGAAACTGCCCCGTGGTAGCCTCTCCTGTCCCCAAGAATGCCGCTTAGGATCACACACGGCAACCAAAGAGTAATTGATTTGGAACTTGCAAGAGAGAGCATGCTGGCTGGGGAATTCTGGGAGTTGAAATCCCTCCCATCTTAAAGCATGCTGGTTGGGAATTCTGGTAGTTTGTTTGTTTGTTTGTTTATTATTTTCTTTCTTTCTTTCTTTCTTTCTTTCTTTCTTTCTTTCTTTCTTTCTTTCTTTCTTTTCTTTCTTTCTCTTCCTCCCTCCCTCCCTCCCTTCCTCTTCTTCTCTTTCTTTCTTTCTTTCTTTCTTTCTTTCTTTCTTTCTTTCTTTCTTTCTTTCTTTCTTTCTTTCTTCCTTCCTTCCTTCCTTCCTTCCTTCCTTCCTTCCTTCCTTCCTTCCTTCCTTTCTTGGTTCGATTTATATGCTGCCTTTCTCCGGAGACTCAGGGCGGCTTACAATGCGTTAATCAATAGCCTTCATACTTTTGTATATACCTGTTTAGTAGGGCTTTCGGCCCCCCCTAAGCGGTGCTCTTTTTTATACAAAGTCAGCTTATTGCTCCCAGAATCCGGGTCCTCATTTTACCTACCTCGGAAGGATGGAAGGATGAGTCAACCTTGAGCCTGGTGAGATTTGAATTTGCAATAATTGCAGGCAGCTGGCAGCTAAGTGCTACTTAATAGCACTTTAGTCCGCTGCACCACCAAGGCTCCACCAAGGAGTTGAAGTCCCATCCATCTTAAAGCATGCTGGTTGGGGAATTCTGGGAGTTGAAGTCCACCCATCTTAAAGCATGCGGGTTGGGGAATTCTGGGAATTGGTCCACCCTTTTTAAAACATGCTGGCTGAGGAATTCTGGGAGTGGAAGTCCACCTATCTTAAACTTGCCAGCCTCAAACTCTTTCACACTTCATTCATTCGTCATGACTAATACAGATAAGTTCTCGACTTACGACCCCAACTGAGCCCAAATTTTCTCCTGCTAAGTGAAACATTTGTTAAGTGAGCTTTGCCGCATTTTACAACCTTCCTTGCCTCGGTTGTTAAGCGAATCACTGCACATTTTAAATCAGTAACACGGTCGTTCAATCTGACTTCCCCGTTCACTTTGCAGGTCAGAAAGTCGCAAAGGGAGATCACATGACCCTGGGACCCTCTCCAAAGTTGGCAAACGTCTTTATTTTGATCACGTGACAATTTCACGACGGTGGCGTGAGAAATGGTCATAAATCACTTAACCTTCTTGCTTGGTAACGGAAATTTTGGGCTCAGCTGCGGTCGTCAATCGACTACCTGTAGTATATAAAATGAGAGCAAAGCCCGCTTCTCTACTAGCACTGATGATCTTACCTACTTTAATTAGGGATTCCTATCGAATACTGTTGTTGTCGGAGTCTGAGCAATCAACCCTGGCACTTCCGCATACAGCAAAAAGGAATGGATAGATCAGGTGTGTCAAACTCAAGGCCTGTGGGATGGATCCGTCTCGCAGTGTGTGTGTCAGCGTTCCAGCGCTGACATGTGAAAAGGAGAGAAGATCTGGCCCGCAGGCCCACCCTGGAAACAGTGAAGGACCAGCAAAAACCGAGCTCGGGAAGGCTGCATGTGGCCGTCCCGGCCTCCCGTTTTTGGCCACAACAGCCTCCTGCAACCCTCTGCCAGCAAACACAAAGTCTGGGCAGACCACACGTGGCCTCCCTGAGCTCTATTTTCGCGTTCAGAGGGCTGCAGGAGGACGTCACAGCCGAAAACGGAGCCCAGGCGGACCATCGCGGCTGAAAACACAGCCTTGAGGAGTGACGTTGAGCTGGCCATGCCTCCCCCCCCAAGAGGTGGGATTCACTTGCCTTCCCTACCAGTTCACAAATGTGAGCACATGCGCCACCTCTGCACATGTGCATGGCCTTCTGCGCACGCGCAATAGTCGCGCATTATGTCCGGTCAGGTTGGTGGAGCCTCCCGCAGTTACCGCTACTGGTTCGCGTGATCCGTAGAGAACTGGCTGAATCTCACCACCACTGCCCTGTCCCCTTGAGATCAAACGCAACCCTGATGCATCCCTCAATGCAGGGGTGGGTTCTAAATTTTTTTTACTACCGGTTCTGTGGGCGTGGCTTATTTTGTGGGTGTGGCTTGGAGGTCATGTGACTAGGTGGGCGTGGCTAGCTGGTCAGAGTCATTTCTGGAAGGTCCTCGCACTTACGACCAGTCCTCGCACTTACGACCCGACTCATTTGTTTGCTTTTAACACTGATCAGCTGTAGGACAGCCCTTGGAAGCCCCGCGGCAAGAGTTTAAACAGTTTTTTCCCTCTAGTCATCAGATTGGGGGTGGGACCAAATAAAAGGTAAGAATAACGTGGGGGGGTGGGGGGAAGAACCGGTTCGGTGACGTCATATCGTCACCGCTACCGGCTCGGCCGAACCGGACTGAACCAGGAGGAACCCACCACTGCCTCAATGAAATCGAGTTTGACACCCCTGGGACAGATGTGGGATGAGGTTTCTGGTGGGAACGAGAACGTATTTTGGAATGCACGCTGTTTTCCTATCGACGGAGAACAAAATTTTTGTCTGTGGGCACCAAAAGGAGACGGGAGCGGGTGCGTGGGACGACGACTAAGAAGAGGTCCTTGGCCCCACTTCCTCTCCCAAACCGCCCGCTTAGCATTCTCCAACGCACAAGTACACACTCGCACACACGAGACGCCCCAAAGTTTCAAAGTGGCACTTTGGTTGCTAAGAGTAATTATCTCGGCATGCAACATAAAGCTTTTGTTTGGAGTGTTATTAAGTCCCGTTATCCCCAAGGAGAAATTCAACCCTTTGCAAAAAAAGAGATCTTTGGAAACAAACAGAACTTGGCAATAAGGCAAGGCTGTCTCCTCAGGAAACAAGAGTCTACGGTTTCTGAAGGTGCGGAATGGAAAGAGACACCTTCGGTGGTGCAAGATGCAGCACCAGGGTTCTTCCGATCCAGATTGGCTGAGGAACGGGACTATTGGGCCCGGACATGTATAATGCTGGATGCAAAGCTCCTGGGGAGATGCTCCATCCATTGAGACAAAAATCTCATCTGCCATTTCATCCCAATGGGATTGGCCAACCCCACTCGCTCCAACAGAAGGCGCCTGCTGTGGGCCTCATCAACAAAGATGTTGAGACTCTAGATACAGAGGTCTTCAAACTTGGCAGCTTTAAGACTTGTGGACTTCAACTCCCAGGATTCTCCAGCCAGCATAGCTGGCTGGAGAATCCTGGGAGTTGAAGTCCACAAGTCTTAAAGCTGCCAAGTTTGAAGACCTCTGCTCTAGAAAGAGTGCAGAGAAGAGCAACAAAGATGATTAGAGGACTGGAGGCTAAAACATATAAAGAATGGTTGCTGGAATTGGGTATGTCTAATTTTTTTTTTTTTTTAATTTGATTTATATGCCGCCCTTCTCCGAAGACTCAGGGCGGCTTACAATGTGCTCAGCAATAGCCTTCATCCTTTTGTATATTTATACAAAGTCAGCTTATTGCCCCCACAACTGGGTCCTCATTTCACCTACCTTAGAAAGGATGGAAGGCTGAGTCAACCTTGAGCCTTGGCGAGATTCGAACCCTGCAGTAATTGCAGGCAGCTGGTCTTAATAAGCTTAATAACAGGGTGCCTTAAACCCCTGTACTACCAAGGCTCCTTTTTGATGAAAAGGAGGACTAGGGCAGGGGTGAAATGTTCCCGGTTTGGACCGAATCGCCTTACCCGGTAGTGATGGCGGCGGGTGGTTCGGAGAACCAGTAGCAAAAATCCCTGCCCACCCCCAATGCCCAGCTGAGCCGTGCGATCACCAGAGGCTTTTCTTTTATTTTTAAAAGCATTTTTTCTACAACCTCTTCCGCCGAAAAAATGCTTTTAAAAATAATAAAAAAAAGCCTCTGATGATCGCGTGGCTCAACTGGGATCGTCAGAGGCTTTTAAAAGCATTTTTTTCTGAAACCTATTTGGCCGAAGAGGTTGTAGAAAAAAAAAATGCCTTTAAACGCCTCTGACGGTCCCAGCTGAGTTGCCTGATCGTCAGAGGCTTTTAAAAGCATTTTTTCCTGCAACCTCTTAAGGTTGTAGAAAAAATGCTTTTAAAAGTAAAAAAACAAAAAAAAGTTGGCCGCGCCCACCAAGTCACATTAAACCCCCCCGCAAGCCGCGCCCACAGAACCGGTAGTAATGAATTTTACATTTCACCACTGGATTAGGGGTGACATGATAGCAGTCTTCCAGTATCTGAGGGGCTGCCCCAAAGAAGAGGGAGTCAAGCTATTCTCCAAAGCACCTGAAGGCAGGGCAAGACACGATGGATGGAAACTAATCATGGAGAGAAACAACCTAGATTCTAGAACTAAGGAGAAATTTCCTGGCAGTTAGAACAATTAATCTGTGGAACAACTTGCCTCCAGAAGTTGTGAATGTTCCAACACTGGAAGTTTTTAAGAAGAGGTTGGATAACCATTTGTCTGAAGTGGTGTAGAGTTTCCTGCCTAGGCAGGGAGTTGGACTAGAAGACCTCCAAGGTCCCTTCCAACTCTGTTATTCTGGTCAAGGAATTTCAGCAGCAGGGTCCAAGAGAAGAGCCTTTTCCGTTGTGGCCCCCTTCAGCTCTGGAACGTTGTGCCCCTTCTGAAAGGGCCTTAAAAACACCACTCTGCCAATTGGCTTGGGGGTCCCTGATGGGGGCCTCTCACTCTGGAGGTGGTAGCCTGAGAAGATCCTACTCCACCCTGGCTTATGCACTGGTTCCTATTTCACCCATTGTCTGACTCCTCAATGCTCCCCACCCCCAAATGGCCCAAATAAGCATCAAGAGGGGAGCCCCAGAAACAGCCAAGCCAGGCTAGGAAGCGCCACAGTCCGATTTAAAAAGCTACTTAATTCTCAAATGGATAGCTCTGCAGACTAAGCACTGTAATTTAACACCAGCTGTCTGCAATTAAAGTAAGTTCGAATCTCGCCAGGCTCAAGGTTGACTCAGCCTTCCATCCTTTCGAGATAGGTAAATTGAGGACCCAGTTTGTGGGGGCAATAAACTGACTTTGTATAAATATACAAAAGTATGAAGGCTATTGATTAACGCACTGTAAGCCGCCCTGAGTCTCCGGAGAAGGGCGGCATATAAATCAAATTAAAAAAAAAAAAAGGGAGCAAGGGGCTGGTTAAAGTGGGTGTGATTAACACCAGGTTGAGCTAAGGAATCCAATTCTGCATTCCAACAGTTGTGTGTCACTCCAACATCCAGGGGTGGGCTGCTGGGGGTTCGCAGGGGTTCGGGAGAACCTCTAATTAAGATTCTGTGCAGTTCGGAGAACCCCCAAATCCCACTCCTGTCTGGCTCTGCCCACTCGGCCCCGCCCCTCCCAGGAGTCCCCACACCAGAGGTGGGTTTCAGCAGGTTCTGACCAGTTCTGGAGAACCGGTAGCGGAAATTTTGAGTAGTTGGGAGAACTGGTAGTAAAAATTCTGACTGGCCCCGCCCCCATCTATTCTCTGCCTCCCAAGTCCCAGCAGATCAGGAGAAAATGGGGATTTTGCAGTAACCTTCCCCTGGATTGGGGAGGGAATGGAGATTTTACAGTATCCTTTATTGTTTATTTATTTTATTTTTCAGATTTCTATACCGCACTTCTCCTTTCGGACTCAGGGCGGTGGACAGCCAAAGTAAAACATTTGTACACAAAAGTTAAAATAGATTTAAAATAATTAAATAAAGTTTGGCCCATAATTTAAAACATTTCAATTCAAAACCAATTTCAAATGTTAAAAACCCAAAATAAAATCAGGACAGCCCGGCTAACTGAAAAAAAATAGGATTTTAGGGCCTGACGAAAAGTCCGGAAGTCTGGGATCACTCGTATCTCTGGGGGTAGATCGTTCCAGAGGGTAGGTGCCACCACAAAGGAGGCTCTCCCCCTGGGGGTCGCCAGCCAACATTGTCTGGCCGACGGTACCGTGAGGAGGCCCTCTCTGTGGGAGCGAACTGGCCGGTGGGAGGCAATTGGTGGCAGAAGACAGTCCCGTAAGTACCCTGGCCCTAAGCCATGGAGCGCTTTAAAGGTGATCACCAACACCTTGAAGCGCACCCGGAAGTCCACCGGAAGCCAATGCAGCTCGCGCAGGAGAGGAGTAACATGGGAGCGCCCAGTCGCTCCCATAATCCCCCGCATGGCCACATTCTGCATCAGTTGGAGCCTCTGGGTGCACCCCAAGGGGAGCCCCATGTAGAGAGCGTTACAATAGTTCAGATGAGAAGTGACAAGTGCTTGAGTGACAGTGCGTAGGGAGTCCCGATCCAGAAAGGGGCGCAACTAGCGTATCAGGCGAACCTGATAGAAAGCCCCCCTGGCCAGGGCCGTCATATGCTCTTCTAAAGACAGCCGTGCGTCCAGGAGGATGCCCAAGTTGCGAGCCCTTTCCATGGGGGCCAATGATTCGCCCCCAATAACCAGCGATGGCGCCAGCTGGCTATACCGGGACGCCGGCAGCCACAGCCACTCGGTCTTGGAAGGGTTGAGTCGAAGCCTGTTTCTCCCCATCCAGACCCGCACGGCTTCCAGGCACTGGGACATCACTTCCAAGGCATCGTTGGGATGGTCTGGGGTGGAGATGTACAGCTTCCTCTGCCATGTCCACCAAGCCACACCCACAGAACCGGTAGTAAAAAATGTTGAAACCCACCACCGCCCCACATGGCCTGTTTTGGATGCAGGTAAGTGCAGGGCATGCACGGAGGCTCGGGGAGGGTGAAAAATGGACCTACCAGAAGTTCGGGAAGGGCCTCCGGAGCCTGGGGAGGCCGTTTTCGCTCTCCTGGAGGCTCAAGGAAAGCCCTCCCCCCCCGCAGTGCAGAAGGCCGACTAGGCCACGCCCACCATGGTCACGCCCACCCAGCAACCAGGCAGAGAACCCCTTGCTAAAAATTTTTGAAGCCCACCCCTGCCAACATCCCATACATGGAATCACACAAACAAAGATAAAATCACTGGGACAGCAGCTCCCACTTCATCTGCCCTCTTAAACTAGGAATATTTGCTTAAAGGAAGACCTGTATATAATAATTTATCTTTATACGAGAGAATTTCCTGAAAGTCTGGTAATACAGGCAAATGAGGGGGTTTTCTGGCTTGCTTCCTTTAAAGGAAGTACATCATAAAAATGTAGGAATATCTCTTCTTACATATTGTTATGTAGTCTTCATATCTGTACCTGCTCATTCTCAGAAAAACTTTCTGGGTAAATATAGTATCAACAGTCCCTTTATCAGAACCCGATAAAGATTTGTGAGATAGTCTGGGAAACAATGACAATCCTTTGTTACTGAGGAAAAGAATATCCGACTTAATTCAATTAGAAAGTACCGTACTTTAGAAAAGATTGTCTCTGGTCTAATGAATTAAAAAGGTAAATTGGGTTCCAAAGTAAATCCAGTTGCTCAAATTTCTATTCAATAATCTTATAACTATACTCTATCAATAAACCTTGTTAAAGAAGACTACGAGGACCTTCATATCCTCAACAATCAGAGAATTGGAAGAAATTTCTTAGAAGCCCTCAACCAATATTCCTTGAATATTGCTACCAACCTGCCTTCCATTGAGGACTTGTATATTGCACGAGTCAAAAAGAGGGCTGTGAAAATATTTACAGACCCCTCGCATCCTGGACATGAACTGTTTCAACTCCTACCCTCAAAACGACGCTATAGAGCACTGCACACCGGAACAACTAGACACAAGGACAGTTTTTCCCCGAATGCCATCACTCTGCTTAACAAATAATTCCCTCAACACTGTCAAACTATTTACTAAGTCTGCATTACTATTAATCTTATTGTTCCTATCACCCATCTCCTCCCACTTATGACTGTATGACTGTAATTTTGTTGCTTGTATCCTTACAATTTATACTGATATTGTTTCCTGATTGCTTATTTGTACCCTATGACTATCATTATAAGATTATTGATTAACGTATCTTTTCTTTTATGTACACTGAGAGCGTATGCACCAAGACTATGCCCCCAGGGGGAGAGCCTTCTCTGTGGGGGCACCCGCCCTGTGGAACGAGCTGCCTCCTGGAATACGACTGATCCCGGACCTCCGGACCTTCCGTAAAGCCCTGAAGACGTTTTTATTCCACCAAGCTGGCCTAGCCTAAATGGTTTTTAATTGGGATTTTAAATTTTATGGACTTGGGGGTTTTAAATTGGGAAGCTAATGATTTAATTCTTTTTAATTATCTTAACTTTTGTATTTGTATGTTTTTTCACTCTTGGCTGTTCACCGCCCTCAGTCCCTTCTGGGAGAAGGGCGGTATACAAATTAAATAAACAAATAAATAAATAAAGACAAATTCCTTGTGTGTCCAATCATACTTGGCCAATAAGAATTCTATTCTATTCTATATTCCTTGAAACTTTATATTAATTTTTAATTTATTTATAGTCATCAACGTACTACTAGAATTGAGTGCAAATTTTTTTGTTGCTAAATGAAACATTTAAGTGATTTTTGTCCAGTTTTATGAACTTCTTTGCCACAGTTGTTAAGTTAGTAACATGGTTGTTAAGTGAATTTGGCTTCCCTATTGACTTCGCTTGTCAGAAGGTCTCAAAAAATGATCACGTGATCACTGCAACCGTCACAAATATCAGTCGATTGCCAAGCTTCTGAATTTTAATCACATGATCATGGGGATGCCATGTGAAAAACACTTGTTTAAGTTGATGCCGTTGTAATTTCGAACAGTCACTAATGAACTGTTGTAAGTCAAGGACTACTTGTCTGTGGAGATCCTCAGTCATCCAGGTCAGGGGTGGGCAAATGTGGCCCTTTTACAACCTGTGGACTTCAACTCCCAGAATTCCTGAGACAGCCAAGGTGGCTGACTCAGGAATTCTGGGAGTTGAAGTCCACAGGTCGTAAAGGGGCCATATTTGCCTATCCCTGATCCAGGTCATGGTTGTCCCAAAGGTGCTGTTTTTTCTTTGAAGGCGTTTCGCTTCTCATCCAAGAAGCTTCTTCAGTTCTGAGTGTCTGCAAGGAATATAAATCCTTCAATTCCCCACCATCCAATCCAGGGGTGGGTTCTAAATTTTTTTACTACCGGTTCTGTGGGTGTGGCTTATTTTGTGGGCGTGGCTTGATGGTCATGTGACAATTCTTTAGGATTTAGCAGAGATACTGGTCTACCAGGCTTTTAACTGCTTGCAGAGCTGTACCGATCTACCCATTTATTTTCGCAGGCACTGGTCTACCTATTTATTTTTGCAGGCACTGGTCTAATCATGTATTTTTGCAGGCAGGCACTAGTCTACTCATGTATTTTTGCAGGCACTGGTCTACCCATTTATTTTTGCAGGCACCGGTTTACTCATGTATTTTTGCAGGCACTGGTCTACCCATTTATTTTTGCAGGCACTGATCTACTCATTTGTTTTTGAGGCACCAGTCTACCACCAAACCACTGATCAGCTGTAGGCCGCGGCAAGAGTTTAAACAGTTTTTCCTTATAGTCCATCAGTTGGGACTCAGAAGGCAGCAATAGATTGGGGGTGGGGCCAAATAAAAGGTAAGAATAACGCGAGGGAGGGGAGAACTGTTTCGGTGACATCATATCGTCACCGCTATCAGCTTGGCCGAACCGGGCGGAACCCAGCACTGATCCAATCAGAGCTGAAGATGCTTCTTGGATGAGAAGTGAAACGTCTTCAAAGAAAAAACAAGGAAGTGCAGTTGCCTCCTGAAAAATCACCTTTGGGTCAAGGGCTACTTGTACTTCATTATTTTGATAAATAACTCAGGGCAGCAAACATACCTGCCTCTCATTTTCCCCACAACTACCACCCTGTGCGGTGGGTTGGGCTCAGAGAAACTGACTGGCCCAAAGTCAACCAGACGGTTTTATTATCAAAACATAATTTAATTATATATATTAATTAAATTGTTAAAACAGAAGGCTTCAGAGCATTTGAAATCAAATACCACTGCTGACAACCAAATAACTTAATTAATTTTGTACTCCATCCTCAAGATGCTCCCAGAGAAATAGAGGTGGGCCTCGTTTAGCGACTAGAATCGGGGACCAGTGACTCGGTTCTTAAGCAAAGTGGTCACTAAACGAAACCGCAACTATGCTTGCGATCTAATTTCAGCTCTCTTTTGCTTTTCAGACTCGCGAAGTTGCAAAGTTAACTTTTTCATCCCCGACCTGTGAACGGTCACTGTATGAGGCAGTCATTCAACGAGGATTACCGGTAATGAAAAGTGCAAAAAAAATAAAAAAAATAAATGTCAGCTCAACTTCAGTGGGGGGGGGGAAATCACAGAAATAAAGCCTGAATTCCAAGCTAACCACTTCAAAGGACCTCAATGTCAATGCAAATTATGAGGAGCAAGTATTTTGTAAACAAAAAAAATATATAACATCCACCACTCTTCTCGGATTTTTTCCCCCCTGCGATCTCTCCACCGGCCCTCTAGATGGCGCTCTCTCCTCAGGCGCCTTTCACGCCAGCTGACCGCCGGGCTTCCCTGGTCTTCCCTTTTCACTCTTCCCCCTCATCCCGGCCTCTGCCTTTCGGCCGCCTCCATCGATCGTCAACCGCTTCTCCGACGGCCCTCCCTCCGCTTCTCGGGTTTTTATACCGCCGTCCTCCGCCCCGCCCCTTTCGGCTTCCTCGGCTAGCCAATGACGGGCGGCATCTCCACGTGACGGGCGCTCGTCCAATCCTCGGAGCCGAGGCCTGGTTGAAGGGGGAAGGCCTCTGAAAGAGGGCGGCCAATGGCCTTGCAAGGGGCGGAGCTCGCTCCCTTCCGACGCTCGCCTGCTCGCGGCCGCCATTAGAGAAGCGAGGCGAGACTGAGGGGAAAAAAAAAATTGGCCGAAATAAGGCTCTTGAGGGGAGGGGAGTCGTCCGACACAGCCGGAATATTGAGAGGGGGGGAAACGACGGCGGAGGCGGCATGGGGGAGACCCGCTGAAGGAGACGGCCGAGTCTGCGAAGGCGGCTGCGCAGGAGGAAGGCGGAGAAGGGCATCCGGCGCTCAGGATGCCTCGGCTGGGAAGCCGCCGACAGAGGCACCGCTGAGGGAAGAAGAAGAAGAAGACGAAGAGACGCCGAGGAAGCGAAGAGGAAACGCTGCGCCGGCCCTGGATTTATTTTCTCCCCCTCCCGAAGTCGTCTCTTCGGTCCTCACCTGTCAAAAGCCTTTCGGGGGAGGAAGAGCCCCAAATCGCCTCAGGAATTTTAATTATTAGAGGAAAAAAAATAAATAAAAAGGACGCGAGGCGGACCCGGGTCTCTTCTTCTTTCTACTCCGGGGAGGCCGGAGACGCTTATTTATATTGAAAAAGTCGGCTTTAAAAAAAAAAAGTCTATAAACCCCCCCTCCCCGCTCTTATTTTGAGGGGGGGGCAACCCCAAAAGCTCTCTCGCCCCAAACGTCTCTGGAGGATCAATAAAATAAATATCTGGAAAGGAGAAGAGATTTTTTTTTCTCCCCTTCCTCATCGTTTCTGAAGGTGGGGAGGGGGCGAGCAGAGCGAGAGCATTTCCAGTGGCTGATCGTTATTCCAGATTTTCTTTTTCTTTTTTTTCAATACATAATATCTGGAGGAATTTCCCCTCGTCCTTTTTCAGCTTCTCTTCCCAGGTGCGAAGAAGAAGAAGAAGAAAAAGTTTCATTGGGGTTTGGGTTTTTTTGAGGTGGGGGGGGTCTTGAGGAAAGAAGGAAAAAAGGCTTGTGGAAGAAAAACTTGCATGGGCTCCATTGCCTGGAAAAACAAGGGGCGAAGTTAAAGGAATTACCAACAAAAAAAGAAAGGAAGAAAAATTTGTTTCCAGTAACTTATTACTTGGGAGAGGAGGAAAAAAAAAAAAAGCTAATTTCTCCCACAATCTCATCCCGGGGCATCAACTCCTGCAAGAATTAATTGCGCGGAAAATAAGCCTGAATCGAGGACCCCTTCGCGATTAACTTTTTATCATTTATCGTTTTGGAAGAAGATCCACTTTGTTTTTTCTTCTCCCTTTCGGCGTTTCTTTAAAAAAAAAAAAAAAAGGAAGTTTCTTGGCCCTCTTGTTTGCAAGAAAGGAAATCAAGGAGAGCTGAATTAGTTGCTTCCTATCTGGAGGAAAAAAAATCTTCACTTTCCAAAAGTTATTTTTGGGGAAGTGGTAGTGGTGGTGGGGGCATTTGGCTGATTTCTCCTCTTTTGGAAGATTATTTGTGTGTGTGTGTGTGGGTGGGGGAAAACAAGGAATCCACCCCCGATTGTGTTATTTTCATCGAAGCTTGAAGGGATCCACTGTATCCAGGACAAGGAGGGCTGCTTATTTTTTTTGGTTTTAATTTGGTTAAAAAAAAATCGCAAGACAATCGGAGAATTGTGATTTTTCCCCCCCTCCTGGAAAAGCATCTTGGCTTCTTAATTCGAGGTGGTGGTGGGGAAATCATCTTCCTGGAAACTGACTTTTTTTTTTTTTTTTGGTTCCTCTCCCGACTCCACTATTTGTAAAAAGAAAAAAAAACAAAACAAAACAGCAAAGGAAGACTCCTTTCACCCGGACTGGAAAACCAAACACCCATCCCTGGATTTCGCTTCCATGGGAAGTCGGAAGATTTTCAAGGCGGCTCCTTATTAAAAAAAAAAAAAGCGGTGGAGGAAAAAACAAAAACGCGACTCGGTGTCAAGCGTCGTAATAAAAGAAGAACTCTTTCCCCCCCTTTTTTCCCTTTAGGAAGCCGAAGGGAAACCCGGGGCTTGCAAAAGAAGTCGCGACGGAGCCCGACTCCAAAGTGGAAGTTCCCTCCTCCTGCGGGGATCCCCGATCGTCCGAACCGGGACAGCGGCCGGGGAGGCCCGAAGCAGCTCGGAGAAGAACCGCGGAGAAGGCTCGGCCCTCCTGGCCTTCGGCTCGCCTTCCTTTTCACGCCGCCGCCGCCGCTCTTTTCTCTCCTTTTTCGCGGGTGGCCGTGTGTCTTTCTTGCAAATCCAGGGTGACGGGAGAAAAACGAGGCGCTAAAGGGAGCAGCAGCGGGCTCGATTCCTGGATTACTTCACACCCGCCCTTCTCCTCCTCCTCCTCCTCTCCCCTCCTCTCTTTCGCTTGCTAGCTGGCTGAAGATCGTAAATCTCTCGCCTTTTGCCAGCCCTTTTGGATTCACTATCCTCCCCCCCCACCCGCCCGCCCGCCAGCCAGCCACCTTCGCCGGCCCTCTCCTTGCCTGCCTCCTTCCTTCTTTCCACGGATTTATCTTTATACCTTTTCCTGGCCGGGAGGCATTGAAATTTCTTTTCTTTCGTTTGGAAAAAGCCCTTCCTTCCTTCCTTTCCCTGGGGTTAGCTTATTTCTTCCTGCTCCGGGCAGCCCCGTCACCCCTTCTCTTTCTCTCCCTGCAGTGCGTGTGTGTGTTTTAGAGAAGGAATAGGCCCTTTCTGTTCTGTTCTCTCCCCCCCCCTCCCATCATCACACCGCCCCATCCCTCCCTCCCTCCCTTTGATTGTGTCTCCCTCCTTCTCGGTCTGGTGTGGTGTGGTGGTGTGTGTCGCTCTCTCGCTCCTGTCTCTTGTCTTTTCTTTCTTGTCGGAGGCTTGTGGGATAATGGCGTGCGGGTTGTGGCTGTGAGGATGAGTTCCTGCTTCGTGCCGAACGGGGCCAGCCTGGAAGATTGCCATTCCAACCTTTTCTGTCTGGTGAGTGGCTACTTTGTGTATGTGTGTCTGTGTGTGTTTCTTGGTTTATTTTGGGGGGGGGAGAAGCGGCGGGGGGGGAGGCGTTGAAGGGCAGATCGCAAGAGATAAACCGTGCAAGGGAAAGTGGGGGGGCGAGGGAGGGAGAAAGAGAGAGATGAGATCGCCAGCAAAGAGGAGGAAAAGAAGGTGGGGGGGAGAGAGAGGAATGGAAGCAAAGCAGCCATTTTTAGCATTCTGCTTGGAGAAGTCCTCTGGAGTAGGCCTTAGCCAGGAGTCGCCCAATTCTCCCTGTAAACCCCCCCCCCTTCTCTTTCCTTCTGGCAAGGCGATTTGCTTACAAGTCTCTTTCGCACTCTTCTCTCCCAGCGCTTTCTTCCTCCAGTCCTTTGTTTATCACCTTGATTTCCCCCCCCCAATAAACTTTCGTTTTCTCTCTCTGGCCTCCTTTTTTGTTGTTGTTCTTGTGGTGGTGGTTGTAGGTGGTAGGACTAGCAACTTGATTTCTTGTGTTTATTTTATCTCGGCTCATTTTCATTCTGTCTAGCTCTAGCCCAAGGCATGCCTCTCCCCCCCCTTTTTTTTTTTCTCAAGCTAACTTTTCTGCCTTCACCCCAACTCCCCTAATAGTAGAACCCTACTCAGATTGGAGATAAAGTGCCTCTGGGGGAGGGGCCTTGTTATTTGTAGGCTCCAGTTTGGGTTTTTTAAAAAAAGGATGGATGGAGGCAAACATGCTCTTTTATAACATTGTTTACCTTCTTCCTTCGGTGGAATCCAGTTGAGTTTCCTAGCTAGGGCTTTGACCTCTTTCTGGAGTTTTATTTAAATGCCGATTGATAGCAGCTTTGACTGGTTGATAAAAGTAGATGAATTGCTTTGGATGGCTGGTGCAAGGAATTCAAGAAGCTGGAATATATCAGCAAGAACACGGGCTAGGCTGGCCCATTCTCAGAATTATCACTATCCTATTCACAACCCCCCCCCCCAAATTTCAAATGCACCAACTGTTGCAAATTCTATCACTACAAGGAGCGAGCAGGATTGTCCTTGTTGAGATTAAAGAAACAGAAAAAAACCTATATTTTCTGCTGAAAGGGAAGTAATATATTGAATAGAGCATGAAAGATAGTTGAAGTTGAGCCCAGGCAATTTTTGTGATAATTTGTAGACCCCATTTGTGAGGGAGCAGTGTGGTGGTATTTCGTAGCTGGAAGGAAGAGGTGGAAGGTTTCCTTAAAAAGTTCTTTTGAATTATGCTTCAAAAATGTCTTAGTTTATTTTGCTATCTTTCCCCTCTCCATTCCTCTCTAGTAGAAATAGTAGCAGTTAATGCTTTTATTGGAATTCATGTATTTAAAGCCGGTTTGGTTCTGTTTAATTATGTCTCAAGTACTAAATAACTTTGCTAATGAGGGGCTTATGGCTGAGGTGTGTTTGCATTTCTGACAAATGGGCAGACTCTCTCTCTCTATCTAGAGGTGCAGGTTCTTTATATGGGGATAATCAGTAGATACAACCAAATGAGAGACAGCCATTGAGAGTAACCTTTTGGATGTTTTGACTCAGCTCTCTCAATACTTTTATCATTAGACATGCTGACTGGGTGACATGAGAAGTAAAGTCCAAAATATCTGGAATGTGCCCTGGCATTATTGAAAACATTTTTTTTACATCCTAGAATGGAATTTTACTGTGTTTGAGTAACAACACTGCTGCCACTGACTTTATGGAGCACAGATTGACTAAATGAAGTTGCTATGGCTTCAAATGTTTATTTTGTAAATTTCTGAAGTGTCTTATGCGTTTCTTCACTAGAATAAGAAAAAAAAAGTTTGCTTGAAATTACTAGAGAACTCTGCATTTCATAAAAGTTTGGAACTTTAAAAGAGAACATCCGGTTCTTTCTGCTCTTAATGCCTGTTCGATTTTTCTTTCAGGCTGATTTAACTGGGATTAAATGGAAACGATACATATGGCAGGGCCCAATGTCTGCTCCGATTCTTTTCCCTGTAACCGAAGAAGATCCCATCTTAAGCAGTTACAGTCGTTGCCTGAAGGCCGATGTCTTGAGTGTATGGCGACGAGACCAAAGGCCTGGGCGCAGAGAACTATGGATCTTCTGGTGGGGTGATGACCCCAATTTTGCAGACCTAATTCATCATGACCTAGCAGGTAAGGCACGGATAGATAAGCTCTTTTTATTCCTTTTGTGATGGTAACATTTTTTCCCCTTGACTTTGTGTTATTTATTTATTATATCCCACTTAGAAATTGTTTTGCTAGTTTACTGGCTTTGACAAGCTTGGCTTTAAAGAAAGAGAGGATGAAACGTGTGTCATTGTATTTGCTCATTCAGTACTTATTTATTTATTTTGTCACATTTCTATGCCGCCCCACTCCCAAGGGACTCTGTTGTTTCTGCTCAAAATTATTATATTTTAAGCTCCATGTAAGTGGATGCTGCTGTTTTTACTAAAATGAGGTCTATGAAGGGCCACAGACCCTGCTTAGTACTGTGTGGAATTTTCACGTGGTTACAAGGGCCACGGGTTTAGTGCAGTATGAAAACAAGCAAGGATGGTAAAGATTCACATATATGTGCTTGGAATGTTGTGGCTTCTCTGGGAAAAATGTTGCAAGAGGATGTATGGATGGCTTTATTTCCGTATCTGAAATTTGGTCTAGCCTTAATCTGCATTTGGAAATTGTGTTGAATTTACAGGTCTGATCATGAGGCAAGTGGAAGATTGGGTAATTTTATCAGTTTTGTTACATCCATAGGAGAATTGTGTTCCTGGTTTTAAAATGAGTTAGAGGAGTAGGTAGGATCTGTTTTGGTTGATCAAACTACCATCTTGAGTGAATGGCTGGATATGTGTGCCTTTGTCTCAACAGTTTACCTACTTAGCATAAACAAGCTCTTAAACTGAGTTCTTGACATCTTTAGTTAAAAGGATTAAGTAGCAGGTGATGGCACCCTTCACTGGCTGATAGTATTGGCTACATGAACAAGTAGTCTGACTGGGTACTGTACACACCAATTTATGTTCTTAATATAATTATACTAGTAATTGGTAGGAGTGAATAACGTGCATCATTTCACAGTTGTTTATGCATTTGCACATACTGCTGATTAATCCCCTTTTTGCTGTCAACAGTTTTCTCCCCAGGTTGTTGCAAGAATTAAGTATATTTAGGCTAAGAGGGTTATATTTTTAACTAATAATATGGATTACCTGTAACTAAACGATAGGCAATTAAAAAAAATATCTGAACAAAATAGTTGGAGGAAAAAAACTTGTAGAAGTTGGGTTTTGTGGAAACTTTTAAAAGAGGCTTAGCAGATTTGAATTGCCTGAATTTGGCTGATGTAAAGTCTCCTGTGTCAGTAACTCATGTTTCTGAAAGTATTCTATATGGCAAGTACATAAAGATATAAAGTATTAAATCTTTTAAGTTAATGTTTTAAAACAAACTATATGAACCATGTTCATTGCGTTCTATTGAGCCAAACACAGAAGTAACAAAAACAGTAAAATTGAAAGGTTAACACAAGGTTTGATAAAATAGTGGCAAAAATTTGAGGGAAGGAGAGGTTATAAATAGCCCAGAACAAGTTAATTTGTCGTGTTCTAAAAAGAGAGTTTTACTTTACATAGAAAGTGACGTGTTGGTTTAATCTGAAAATAAATCAGCGTAGTTCAGCTGTAAAGCTGGGCATCAGTGGTCTTCAGAACATTTGGACATTCCCTCTAATTTTGGAAGCATCACCTTCCAAGCGCTTATTTAAATATAGGCTATTTAAGCAGTTTTTTCATCACCTATCCTAGCAAACTGGTGTGTGAGCTTGTCTTTGGCAGCAGCATGCTCTACATAAAGATGCTCATCAATGTTGAAATGTCATATTTAATCCTTGAAAAGTTAATATCTATGTGTTACATTATTGTAACTTAAACATTTACATATTCTAACTGCCACACATATGAAAAAGCTAAGAGTTGTTTTCTACAGATCCTCAGACTAATAGACAGATTAAGAGAAAGGAATGGGAATGAAAATGGAAAGCAGTCTCAGTTCCCACCATCTCTACCCGATTGTCTAAAATGGGTATTCCTTTTTAATTTACATCCAGAATCATAACCTTCCTGTGTCACCAAGCTTATAGAATTTAAGTAAGATCAGTGCAAATAACATATATGGAAGATTTTAGCATTAGTTCATCCCATGCTATATAACCTATTTGGCAGCAAGGGATCTCCAGTATTTTCAATTTTGGGCGAGTATGTCAGCATCTTCTCGTGATATTTAAAGTCTTTAGGTTGTCTATGAATGTTGTGGCCCTCGAGTTACGACAATGATTGAGCCTAAAATTTCTGTTGCCAAGTGAGAAATCCGTTAAGAGAATTTTGCCCCATTTTACAACTTTTCTTGCCACAATTAAGTGAATCAGTGCAGTGGTTAAATTAATAACACAGTTGTTAAGTGAATCTGACTTCCGCCTTGACTTTGCTTGTCAGGAGGTGGCCCCAGGACACTGCAATCGTCATAAATATGAGTCAGTTGTCAAGTGTCTGATGTTTGATCGCATGACCATTGGGATGCTGCAACAGTAATAGGTGTGAAAACTGGTCATAAGGCACTTTTTTCAGTCCAGTTGTAACTTTGAATGGTTACTAAATGAGCTGTAAGTCGAGGGTTGCCTGTATTTTAAGGGTGTCCTCTTGGTTGTTTGTTATCGGGGGTGGGGGGGAATCCATCTCATTGCCATCTTGGGAATTTGATTACTGTATTCTCCATAGGGAGTATAGATACATGGAAGATACAATAATAAATCTGCAACAAAACAACCAAGCTCAGAGAGCACCAAGGACCCCTTAGTGGTATAAAATATTGTGAAACAAAATTAAAAATTCTTGATAAGGCTGTTCTAATGAATACAAAATGGAAGTATGCATGATCAGTGTTTGATTTTAATTGTTATAGATAAAATTGAATTAAGTATGTAAATTCTAGGCTCATTATTTGAGGCAAATGGATAGTTCTATAGCAAGACTCATCTGTATTGTGTATTGTATTGTGGTGTTTTTGGTTACAGGTATTTTAGGAAGTAGAATTGTTTATGTGCTTTGCATAACCTTGCTGTGCTGCTATTTTTACTTCTGGCTTTGCTGTGTCCTGCTGGCAACTTTTAATTTGACCTATTCTGTTTCAACGATTTTTCTTCCATTTAATGTATTTAATTTAATTATCACTGAAAAACTTCAGCTATTAGATTGCTTAATAACATAATATATAGTCAGTTAATGTAGAAGCCTTGTTGTAACATTAGCAGTAATTACAGTATACGCTATAATATAGGTCAGGAGCAAGCAATATCGTGCTTTCTAATGTCTTTTTGGATTTAAGCTTCTACCCTTTATGTTGTTTGATCAATGGCAAAATAGCAATGGTCCAAAACATCTGAAGGGCACAATTATGCGATGAATAGCTACTCAAACCATTCCCATTTTTATATCATGACAATTTTGCTGTGCGCGTCTTCTGTCTGGCTCAGGACTTGCTGTGGCAATGAAACAGCACCGTCTCTGGGCTTTTCGGAGATCTCCCTTTATTTGCTATACCAGGAGAAAGGAAAAGCTTTATGCATTCAACAGCTCAAAGCTAATCAGTATATTGCTAAGAATATTGAATGCATGGCTGTGATCTTAGCAGCAATAACAGGGGGGCAAAACACCTAGAAGGTAAGTAACTAAGTCCTTTACCACAGGACTTAATATTGTTATCTATGGAATTTTCTTATACCTGTCTAGACGTTAAGAAGCCAATGCTGTCAGAAATTCATTTTTCTCGAGTACAGGAGATATGACTTTCTCCCCCTTCCAGGCTATGGAATTTACTGCCTCTGCAATGAAGCTTGGCCTTCATTTTTTTCTGCCTTTGGAAGAGCAGGAGGTGTATTTCTTTAGTATGTATATATTTTTATGGTTTTATTTTGTATTTCAATTTTTGTTAGCTGCCTTGAATAACGCAGGTGAGGGGCAAAGCAATTACAGTGAACATATATAAAATCTATAAAGGTACTAAAAGAAATAAAAAATATTAAAAGAGTCGATACAGATGTATGTTTAGCAAGATATCGTAGATAGGAGAAGATAATCCATATTGTAAAAAAAAGTTTCCTTCTGATTCTAAGATGCTTCTTGTTTTAAGTATTTATTGCTACTTCAGGGATTTATAAGGAACTAACAAATAATGTAACTGTAAAGTACAACTAGCACTGATGATGTTACCTATTTGGGTAATAAAACACCTGCAGGAAAATAATCAAGCTCAGAGAGCACCAAGGACCTCACAGATAGAACAACTGTAGATATCAGATGAGTGTTTAAGTAGATCCTTTAAGTTTTATTCACTCAGATCTGAAAGTAAAATATTTGAAATGATCAAGAGATCAAAATAAATTAATCCTGTGATGATACCTTTCACATCATCAAACAACATCTCCTTATCCCAAATCTTTGGGAAGGACTTTATAGGTGGATAAAAATGCCAAATCCGGTCTAAACATCTGACTGATTGTGTGATGGACCATAATAATATAACAATTATTGAAAAGAAGAAAGTCTGGTTCATTGGTGCTGTTGTTTCTGGTAAAGCTAGGATTGGGGGGAAAACATTTGGAAAAAATTACAAAATAGCAGGACTTGCAGACTGAGGTTTGAACACTTATGGAAAAAGAAATCCATTGTTATTCCCAATTGTGATTGGAGCTCTTGAGTCCTAAAGGACTTTCTTGCATCTGGAAACATTGACTTTATTAGACCTGAGAATCCTAATTTAAAAAACAACAACAAAAAACCTCACCTTGCTTGGAATTGTCTATATTCTTAGATGCTACCTTAATAATTCTTAGATCCTTGGTTAGGACTTGAATCATTAAGTTTCCACTGGTGTTAGACTGTGAATCTAACTGTAGATTACCCATACCTAATAATCTATATTTTAAGATTGTCACAGATCTTTCCTCTTGCCAAGGTGATATAATGTTAATTTATGATTTAATGTAGGCATATTTTTTTTTACTGTAAGCTGCCTGGAACAACCTTAGAAGGGTGTAAAATGGGTGACCAATAAATGTTATAAATAAATACAATTAAATAAATAAATAAATTATAAAATTAAATAATCAAGCTTAGTGTCTGGTAATTTATCCCTCTAACCCTTTATTGGTTATTTAAGACCCCAACCTGAGGTTTTTTCTGTTAAATATGTTTTAGCTGCTGTGCCAGGATCACATATATTCTGTACATGAAGCATGTACTTTATCACAGTTCAGCTATATCCCTTTAAATTGCATGTTTGTGAGATCCTAATAAGTTTGTGACAGAAGCAAGGCTTGAAAAGAGAACATTCAGTTTTATAGCTCAGTTTGCCACAATCTAAGAAATTTTATGGTAATTCTGCTGTATAGTATGTAATAAATTGAGAAATTATTATTGCTATGGTACCAGTTGAATCATAAACTAATTGGGATTATTTTTTTAAAAGAAAAACCTCTCTTTGTAATGTAGTGAAATAACATGTTGTTAAAACATTTTGATAAGAAAAAGAGATGGGTATAGTCTGTAGTCCTAGAATTGAGCAGAACATGCGGAAAAGAGATTCCTTAAAAGGGGAGAGAACTAAACATTGTAGTGGTAAATCTGTAGCTTCCTTATTTTGTCATCAGGAGTTTGTTCAGTCATAACTTGCATAGGCTCTTTGCTGTAATGCTGAGCTGTAATTTAGCACATAAAACCTATTTTTGTCCGTGGCAGTTTCTGAGCTAAGGCCAACAGATTATAGGAGTATCTGTTTAAGCTTTGCTTACTTGTGTTACTTGCAAGAAATAAAACATCCAAAAAGAGAAAGGGTGTATTACTGTACTATCTTTTGATTTGCAGAGATGTACAAGTGCAGGTTATGACTTCCGCGTAAGATTACATAGAAATGAAGTATAATTAATGATTGATTGATGCAGATTTTCACTTTTCAGAAGGACCCATTTTATCTTTGAAATGACAAGACAGAATTAGCCTCAATTCTCGGAAAACCACACATCCTAATTCAGACAAAAACCGTAAGCAAACTCGAAATGGAACCACCTGTGCCATTTGTTAACTGCTAAGCCAGTATCTAGACAAATTTATCTCAATATGTCATACAAATGCTCTGAATTTGTCTCTCTAATTTGCTACTATCTGCTGAATTTGTAGGCATTTATTATCCTACCTTTTATTTTTGGTCAGCTCCAGGCAGTATGCATACCTAATGTTCCTGCCTCCCATTTCCCCCCCCCCAACAACTGTCCTGTGAGGTAGGATGAATTGAGAGAGAGTGACTGGCCTCAAATTATCCAGCTGGCTTTAATGCCTAAGTAAAGACTTGCATACTGTTTTTAAGCCAGCATCTTAGTCACTATATCAGCAATGGTGAATATTTTGGGCTCAGTGTGTCAAAAATTCAGAAAATTTCTTACGTACCACCCCCTCTCCCAAAAGAGGTCTCTCTAGAATCTCCTCCCTTCTGCACTCTCCTCTCCAGACCCTCTGAAATTTGCTCAGGAGGCCTATGCTCTTGTGGGGACTATGGAAACTGAGAAAAGCATGTGTGAATGCTTGCACAATTTTTGGATGCCTTAGAGGCTGCATGAGAGCAAGGTCTTCTGGTGCAACTTCCCGAGGATCCGGAGGCCTGGCATGTCACCAAAAATGGCATAGCGTGTCAGAGGTTCACCATCGCTATGCTATGCCGTGAGACCCTCTCATCCCATCAAAAAAAAAAGAAAAGTAGTTTAACCAATTGTTCTTAGTGGAAAAGTCAAATTGAACTTGGAATTGTCTGCATGCAAACCAGTCATTTCTGCCTGTTAGGCTGCGTCTCCCTCATCGATTTGCAAGGGTAACCTTAAACCTGTGAATCTAAGAGTTGCATTTTTCATTCTGACTCCCATCTTTCTGTTCCTTATCAATACTTCCCAGAGGGTCGTCAAAGAGTGAAGTGGTTGCGGTTGAGAAACCGTAGACGTGCAGTGCATGCTAGGTAGATGACGAACAGCTCTTTGAATTCAAGTCATAACGTTCAGCAGCTGAGGAGCTCATGATTCTATTTTAACATTTTTCAACAAAGATATCAGTTGTCCAGAAGATAGGGATGTTGCTGGATATTTTATGTATTTATTGCACGATCAACATTGCCTTGCAAATGTGACTTTGGATACATGAATATATTCTGCGTTCCATTGCAAAAAATAAAATAAAATAACAATTCCCCATTTTTTATTAATTTCCCAATGTCATTCTAAAATCTTTGGACCTCCTTGGTAGATGAGAAGATCTAACCTCCAATCCATCATTTGTTCCCTTAAAAACTGCTGTTGGCTGTCTGCAGTCTTACTTTTAATAGGCTACTTCACAGTTTCCTTGGTTATTAACACATTCAGAAGTAGTTATGCAACAGTGCTTTCCAGGAAGGCAGATGAAGTACTGTACCCTCTTTGAGATAAGCTGGTTTTAACTTTTTTTTTTTTTTTTTTTTGGAGGAATCTTCTGAGAATGGACTCAGGTTGAAGCTCTTCCTAATAACCCTTATAGCTTCCAGTTGCCAAGCTTGTGGGAAAAATATAGACTGGAGTTACCTCTCATCTAGCTAAACTAATAATAGTAATTGTTTTTCAGCAATAGACTAATTTTGCATAGTACAGTTAGCCTACTTCCTCTGTTTTCCACATATGGTAAACCAGAAGCTTATGTGTTTGTCTTCACCTTAACGGTGTGAAAACTTTTGCATTAAAAACATTTTAACAAGCAAAATGCTTTGATTTATGTGATACACACCTAAATTTGTGGGATTTTTTACTAGCTTTTTTTTTTTACTTAGTTGCTGTTCTATGCTTTTCTCTTTAATGTGCACTGGGCACTGACTAGCATAGGGTTCAAAAGCTTTAAGCATGATTTGTTTTGCTTTGCTATGGTTGCATTCATTTTCATTCTCTGTTTAAAGTATCAGTAGCTTCTAGAATTACTGAAGCACCATGCTAAAAATAACTGGGGGTAGTATACTATAGTGATAGGCCTCATGTAATGAATGACATAATCCATTTCAAATGAACCTTCTTAGAAGATTATAAAATAGCACTCGTAAAGTTCTGAAAAGGAATAATTATACCTTTTTCAGACTTCGAAATTTCCTTGCGTGCTCTGGCTTTGCTTCGGAGCATGAAACACTATTGCTGCAGCGTTAGAACTCCAGCGGTGGTTCCTTGTGCAAGTCCGTATTGCTTGAGTTATTTTGGAAATTGGTTCAAAGCAGTGATTTCAAAGCTTTCTGTGTTCTGAGAACTGTTTACATATTGGCTGCTTTTTTCACGGAATACTTTCTGTTTGTAAACAGTTACAGTTCTGCAGACCAAAGGAAATGCAGTGGATGTGTTGAACAGTACTTTGACCTCAGTAAAGCAATTGACAAAATCTCATCGCATCCCTCTGGGATAAGATCTGTACATGTGAGCAAGATGGCATTGTGGTCTGGTGGATGTGTAACTAGCTGAATAATGTGATACAGCAATTAAAAAGCCACTGCATACTTTGAGTCCCATTAATAATAGAATTGTGTTCAGATCATGGGAGGTAATAGTTCCATTGTATTGTCTACTGGTTAGACCTCACTTGAAGTACTAAGCATTGTATTTTAAAGGGGACAGGGTGGGTTTCAAAACCTGTTTCTACCGGTTCGCTGGTGGGCGCGCATATGCAGAAGCGTCTGGGTGGGTAGACAGAGCCTCCCGCCACCACTGCTACCGGTTTGCCCGATTCGGGGCGAACTGGTAGCAACTCACCACTGAAAGGAGACATAAAAAAACTGGAAAGTATTCAGATGAGAGCTACCAGAATAAGAGTTCAGGAAACTAAACTATATTTGGAATTATTAAAGGATCTGGGCAGATTAAGAGGAAATATCATAATGAGCAAATAAAAGGCTGTTATGTTTGTTTAACTTGACAGCAAAAGACAGACAAATAGGTTGATATGAAAGGACCAATACAGGTATCCTTGACTTACAACAATGATTACTCAAAGTTTACAGAAAAAAAAAAAGACCTTTTTCACATGACTGTTGCAGCATACCTATGGTCACATGATCAAAATTCAGATGCTTGTCAACTGACTCATACTTATGATGGTTGCAGTATTCCAAGATCACGTGATCCCCTTTTGCAACTTTTTGACAAGCAAAGTCAATGGGGGAGCCAGATTCACTTAACAACTGTGTTACTAACTTAACTGCAGTGATTCGCTTAACACTTGTGGCAAGAAAGATCGCAAAATGGAGCAAAGCCGCACTTTTAGCAACTGTCTTGCTTAGCAACAGAAATATTGGGCTCAGTTGTGGTTGCAAGTCGAGGATACCTGTAGTCTTGATGGTTGAACTGCTAGTCTGTTTAAAACAGAAATTTTAAAATGTGGATTGGGTGGCCACATATCAGGATGGTTTATAGTAGGTTCCTGGAGCTTGTTTTGGTGCGTGCTCAGTTTGAAAGAGACGGAGACTGGTGTTGGGCTTCAACCAGGGGTGAAATGCTACCGGTTCGGACTGGTTCGGCTGAACCGGTAGCGATGGTGGCGGGTGGTTCGGAGAACTGGTAGTGACGGCAGTGCGAGATTCCGCCCACCCACCCGGTCGTTGTTTGGTTTGCGCATGCACAGAGGGTCCACGTGGACATGTGATATGTGTGTGCGCGGCGCATACACTTCCAAACCAGTAGGGAAGGTAAGTAGATTTCACCCCTGGCTTCAACTTCTTATGAAAGCTAAGAGAACATTTTAGAATATGCACGATGGTGGATGGATGGAATGGATGCGTAATCCTTCATGGGGTTTTGTTCAGTATTATGGAGAGGTCTTTCAGAAATGTCCATGTCTCGGGAGATTCTTAAAGGTGCCATTCAGAAGGCAACGGGGCTTCCTTAGTTTTTTCCTTCCTTGAAAATGTTTAGCTACTCATCCAGGAAGCTTCTTCAGTACAAAACTGTACAAGTTTCATTGGGACCGAGTTTGAAAACCTTCGGATTAAAAGTTGAGATTTGGATCTAGAAGCATTTCATTTGAAATCCCGTACCACCGAAGGACCTTCAGGAAGCTTCTTATTGTTTATTTGGTCCTTTTGGCAAGGATTTCTCTTTTCAAAAACAAGCGGAGGAGCGTCACTAGTACAGAATACCCTGGGCCTTGCCTTTTACTGGGAGGGAAAGCTTGGAATTGGGTGCCAGCTGGCTGCATTGGCTGTCAACATGAAGCCTGGCATAACCACTTGTTATTTTTTTCCCCCCTTTATAGAATCTTTTCTTTTCTTTGAAAAGGATCCCCCCACCTTCCACAAGGTCAGAGTCCTGGGTAAAGATGTCTCTCCTTTTACAGATAGCCATTTACCAGACGTAATATGAAAATTACCTCTTCAATTGTGCAGCTGACTCTTGGCTGTGGTATTATTTTTATCTTATGGCTTCCTTGCAACAGTGGCACATGTCTCTAGTGGTGGTGGAAGCTCAATTATTGTAATATCTCCCCTACAGGGATTAAAGTAGGACATCTACACTGCTTACAGCTCATTAGGAAAGCAACAGCGTGTGCTGATAGGTATAACAGCAATTGTGTCATACACATACACACAGACAGACAGACAGACACACACACACACACACACGGGGCGTCTCTTCCCTACATTTTTCTCAGCTTATAAAGAAGGCTGTGCGTATTTTGTGCCAGCGATAAAATCAAGTGAGTAGAATAGATTGATATCCATTTGAACAATCTGTTTGAAAGATTAGATTTTGGAAATAGTTCCGGCATTCTTTTTTTGTTTTGGTTTGTTTTGGTAGTGTATTGAATAGGCAAGCAAATAATATGGTTAACCAAAGAATGCAAAGAATACATCTGCCCCAGGCAGGAAAGAAGCTAGAATTCATTGGTGGAGAATATAGTAAGTGCTTTGTAGCCCATTGTCCTATGAAATTGCTTTACATTGTCGGTTTTGAAATTTGCTCTCTCTCTCTCTCTCTCTCTGTGTAAGCAATTGAAATGTGAAATATAAAGTAACTTTAAAAACCTTGTACTATGCTACACACATGCACACATTTCTCTTGTTTGGAAAAAAAAGTTACATCCTCAGTTATCTTTTGAGATTTATTAAGTTGAGAAAGAGAAGATAGGTAGTCCTCAATTTACAATAGTTCATTTAGTGACCATTCAAAGTTACAACGGCGCTGAAAAAATGATTTATGACCATTTTTCACACTTACGACCATTGCAGCATTTCCATGCTCACATAACCAAAGTTCAGATGCTTGGCAAGTGACTCACATTTATGACAGTTGCAGTGTCCTGGGATCACGTGATCACCTTTTGCGACCTTCTGATAAGCCAGATTCACTTAACAACCATGTGACTAGCTCAACAACTGCAGTGATTCACTTAACAACTGTGGCTAGAAAAGTCGTAAAATGGGGGCGAAAGTCACTTAACAAATGTTTCACTTAGCAACAGAAATTTGGGGCTCCATTGTGGTCATAAGTTGAGGACTGTTGTACCGAATGAGAAATTGGGGGCAAATACTTCTCCCTGTATAGATGTCATGCAAATCTAAAGAAGCTATAGCTGATGCAAATTTAGTCATACATTATCTTATATTAAAGAGGCCACTGGCATAATACAAGCCTTTGTTGCTTCTAAAAAACTTCAAAGGGCTCCCATTGAGAAGTATGTTGGAACAGGAGATGAGAAACTTCTTTGATTTAGGCTGCCTTTTTCTCTTGAGAACTGTTTTTTCTCTAAAGTAGCTTAAATCTTCTACTTTCCCCTAAATAAACTAGCTTCTCTTATATTGAAGATTATATGAAAATCATGTTTCATTTTAGTTAACTGTTCACAGCACTTAAGATGACAAAAGAGGAAACGTTGGAGAGAATATTTAAGATGCTTGCTGTTTTGATATCTTTGTATCCTCTTATGAGCAATTTTCTATTTTATGGGGAAAATAGTAACATGTTAATGAAAATTCTCCCTTTGCCATCCAAACAACTGTCCTTGTGTCTGTATATTATATTTTCTGTTCAGATATTCTTTCTTTGTTACTTCGCTTCTTAGTTGTTGTTGTTTTTTTATTAAAAATGTTAAGGTATCATATTCTTTGGCAATTTATCTGGCTCATGTGGAGACACGTTCTGTTCACATCCTGTTCAAAGCGTATTAGTGCTTTTTACGCAACCGCTCTGCCGAATTTCTTTATTTGCTTTTATCTTTGTACTTGCTATGCGTAAAAGCTGGAAAAGTTTCATTAGCTACACCTTCTAGGTTTTTGCCAAGTCAGCCATAACTTATCCATGGTATCGTCACAGAGCAGGGAAAATTAGTCAAAGATGGCAAAGATAGATTTGGGGCGTCATCACCTTGTTGTCAGAATAGGATCGACATTTAATACTTGGATTTTGTTTTCTGGAGAGGGAGGGAGAGAGAGAGAGAGAGAGAGAGAGAGAGAGTAAGAATGTGTATTCACACACACACACATATACAAATACATATATGTATATGATGTAATTTAATGTGTGATGCGAATGTAAATGTTTTTTTGTTGTTGTTGTAGAAATTTGATATATTTTCCTGGATTAAAAAAAAAACCCAATTGTGGCTATAATTCCAAATTCAATGCATAATGGGAGGCAACAGGATAAACTTTGTTTTTGAGTAAACACACTTTTCACTGATCGGCATGACATTTGCATTCATTAGGAATGTAGGGAGTGGAAGCTTTTATGGAATTCCCTTTCTTTGAGGACTTGGCAGACCCTATTCTGGAAGCAGCATAGGGCACTCTTACTTCAGCTTGCCTTCAGGTAGGAGAATAATTTAATTAAGAGTTAATTAGCTTTTTGATCTATCTCTGGCATTATAAGGCTCAAGAGTCCTTAGTGTTACGAAGTGCCTTTGATCAAGCCAATCTTGAGAGTTACTTATAGCCCTGCTTGGGTACATACTTGCTTCAGTATCCCGTAGCCTAAGAAATGTTTCATTTAGATTGTGTTATTTGAGGGGCTGCCCTTGTAGACAGTTTAGAAACTTCCACTCATGCACAACACTGCAGCAAAAGGTAGTAGAAAGTGGTCCTATATTCATATTACACAAATTCCGTAAAGCCTCCACTGCTTCACACTTTCAGTGCTACAACCCCCCACTTAGTGACCATTTGAAGTTAAAGTGATTTACAACCAGTCCTCACACTTACGACTGTCACAGTGTCCCCCCCACGGTCACATGATTAAAATTTGCAGGCTTGGCAACTAGCATATATTTATGATGTTTGCAGTGTCCTGGGGTCATGTGATTGCCATTTGCAACTTTCCTAGCTGGCTCCCGAAAAGCAAAGTTGGTGAGAAAGCCAGATTTGCTTAACAACTATGTGAGTCACTTTATGACAGCTGCAAAAAAAAAAAAAGGTCAGAAAATTGGGTGTGACTTAAATGCCTCACTTAGTGATGACTGTCCCAGTTGTTGCAAATTGAGGACTATCTACATAGGGTAGTAGTATTTATTTTTCCAATTCCTAAGGCCACCTTATTCCATAATGACTCTGGCTATGTATAACAGTGTTAAAAATACTCTTTTTAATATTCTTGAAAACATTGCCATGAGTAAAAATAGACATCCATAAGGGAGCTGTAACACCCCAAAGATACCCCAAAAGGGCCTGCCATATTCCATAGCTCAGACCCTGAAGAAAAAGCCAGATTTTCAATACCTTGTTTCCCCGAAAATAAGACATCCGCTGATAATAAGCCCAATCGGGCTTTTGAGCGCATGTTCAAAATAAGCCCTCCCTGAAAATATTTAAACGCAGAGCTGGAAATCAGGTAAGACGGCAAGAGGAGCCCCATCTTGCTCCACACCCCAAAATAATAAGACCTCCCTGAAAATAAGGCCAAGCGCTTCTTTTGGGGTAAAAAAAAATATAAGACAGGGTCTTATTTTGGGGAAACATTGTAATAGGATATTTATTTCAAAATACTATCATTATTTTATGCTTAGCACACTAAGCATCTACTTAAATCATTCTTTCAGCACCAGGCAAAGACCTTTTTTTATTATCCTAAACCTTTTAGCATATTAGTATTTTAAATATATATGTTTCATAAAAGCTTTTAATCTGTCTCTGATTTTATTGTGTATTGCATTTTAATTTTTTTTTAAATTAAAAACCACATAAGGTTCTTAACTTATGGTGCACTATCCTGGAAGAACTCAGTTTTGAAAGACAACATATCATAAAAAGAAAGAAAAAAAAGAAATAACCGTTTCTTGCCTCTTCCTAAACTTTTTGTGAAGAGGAAACATTTCATGCTTGGCTTCTTGAATATTTTTTCACCTAGATAGAAGATGATCCCATGATGACTTGGCATTTTGAGACACAATTTTTTTTAATGTGCAAAATTTTGCCTCGGATTGCAAAATTAGTATCTGAAAAAATTGCCTAAAAGAAAGCTTTGGCATAATTATCTTTTGTACCTTAATCATGGAGAGCTGATGAAGCTGAATGCATCCCCCCCCACCCCCCCATTAACTGTGAGGTCAGTTGCAACCAGTTGCCATTACAGCTTTGATGAATGAGCTTTGAGTTTCTCGGTTAGGAAACTGAAGCATTCTTAAAATCTATTTCTGCAGCTGTGACTTTTATATTTCCAACTGCTTTACATTTCTTACTTTGAAAAACTGCCTGACTGGTATATAATTTCAGTGGTAAAATTAAAGATGTCAGTTATTTCCAAATACATTTTCTGGCACTCGAGGCTTGCTGTTGTGTAGATATTCTCACGTTATGTGACTAGGTTATTAATTATCGCTTTCTGCAATAAACAAATATTTATGTATCGCTTCTTTAAGGAAAATCGTTTCATTTCTTGATTCAGAGACTTAATGCTGTTTTTAAAAATCTATTTTAAGGTTGCTGTATATTTTAGTAAAGTATGAATTGATTAAGCTCTTTTAGGATATGGCTTTTAATTTATGCATATGGCATGAAGGCTCAAATCCCTGTGGCATACTGTACACCAAGGACATCTAAAAATGAAATTCTCTGGAAGAATTGAATTTCCATGATCCCACAGTGGCTTGGCATTTGTGGAAATTAAAATTCAACCCATTTGAAGAATGCCTTTTTATAGAGAGCTGCTTTGCATTCTTTGCTTTCTGTACTATAGAAGTGACTTTTAACTACATTCTAGCTTTTTCTGGCTACAGTCAATTACAAGTTATGGTTCTATCAACAGTCAATTACAATGACTGTAAATGAATTTATGGTTGGAAGTTTTCAGTCTTTATTAGACTTGTATGTTGCCCATCTTACCTAGATGACTTTAACCTTAGCTTGCTACTTGTGATGGTCACAATTCAGTGTGATGCAAATTAATTGATTTCAGAAGTAAAAGGTAAATTGATCATTCCGTTCTTGAAAGAGTCCTTGAACTAATTTTCCAGCACAGGAAAAAAAAAACAACGTTTGCCTGTGTCAGATTTGCCTTACATAAAATAGGTTGCAGTTTTGTAGTAGTTACACTGTAACAAATGATTACCTAATCAACCTTCCAAAGTGAAGAACCAGATTAAAGTTTTGTTGTTTTTTTTAATACATAATCAAATGAAAATTTGCAGGTGCGTATGTTTGGCCTGGAAGATAGATTTAAATCTCTTCACAGAGAACTTTATGTGCTAACATAGAATGTGGAAATTAAAGTACAAAGTGCAGTTTGGGTTTTGCCATATTTTATTATGGATGTTTGCTGTTGCTAAAAACACTTGCACCGTGTTTGCAAATCAAGGGTGGAAGTAAATTGAAAGTTTAGTATAATGTTCTCATCTTTTTCAAAATGTTTCCTTGATTTATTGGTAGCTTGATTCAAACACTATTCTCTTGATGTACTTTTGAGGTTAGTAAAATAGAAAAAAAAAGTTTATTTCTTGGCAGTTTTTATGATTTGCTGCACCAATGTACACCACTACATGGGGCTGCCCTTGAATTGCACCCTAAAAGCTTCAGCTATTCCAGAATGCAGCAACATAGGCACTGTTGGGCATGCCTTGGTATGGCTATATAACACTATATGAGCTGCACAGGTTACTTCTGAGGGGCTGATTGTTACCTACAAAGCCCTAAATGGCAGAGGGCCTGGTTAATCTAGGGACCACTTATCGCCCACAGCATCTGCCTGGCCAGCTTGGTCTGGCAGGGTTGGAGCACTCCAGGTTCCTTAAGTTAAGCAGTACCATCTATCCGGACCCTGGGTGTGTGTTGCGGTACCTGCCATATGGAATGAGGTTACTCCCCAGATCCAAAGGACTCCACCTTGTTGGTGTTTCAAAGGGGGCCTAAAAACCCCCACTCTTCACTCAGACCTTTAAATGAAGATGATTGAAGCCTTCTTTTAACTTACTGTATTTTTCGGAGTATAAGACACACTTTCCCCTCCCCTAAAAGAGGGTGGAATGTTCATGCATCTTATACACCGAATACAGCCATTTTTTTGCCTCCCGAAACTCCATCCCGCTCGTCCCAATTTTGCGAAAAATGGGCCCATTTTTTGCAAAAACAGGGTGTGCCTGCAGATTGCTCCTAGGGATGGGGAGGGCAAACCCCTTTTTTTTCTTACTTACCTCTTCAAAATCTTGGTGCGTCTTATACACCGGTGCATCTTATAGTCTGAAAAATACGACAGGTTGTTTCCTTTTGTTATTCTTCCATCTCTACCCTTTCTTTGTTTCTTGTTGTCTTTATGGTCTTGTTTTCATGGCATGGTTTAAGTCTTTTGTAAACAGAAGTCATTAATATATGTAAATACAGAATAAAAACAAGGCAAACATACACTTAATAGAAATCTCCCAGATGGCAATTGGAAACATTTGGTCCTGGTTAAAAGCACCTTAGAAGAGTGGTGATTTGTTTGTTTGTAAAATGTATTAGCCACCCATTTTACCACAAGGCTGCTCTGGGTGGATTATAATATTAAAAGATAAAACTGTACAAAACCTAATGACATATATACAATACTATTAAAAAATCCAGATGCAGGTAGTCTTCAACAACCTCCCTCACAGTTGAGCTCCCAATTTTTGCTGTCAAGTGAGACATTTGTTAAGTGAGTTTTGCCCCATTTTACAAATTTTCTTACCTCAGTTGTTAAATGAATCACTGCAGTTGATAAATTAGTATCACGGTTGTTAAGTGAATCTGACTTCCCCATTGACCTGGACTGTCAGAAGGTCACAGAAGGGGATCACATGATCTTTGGACATAGCAACAGTCATAAATATGAATCTGTTGCCAAGCATCTGAATTTTGATCAGATGATCATGGGGATGCTGCAAAGGTTGTAACTGTAAAAGCGGTCACAAGTCACTTTTTTCAGTGCCGATGTAACTTTGAATGGCAGGGTAGATTTGATTTAAATCGAGTTGATTTAAATCATGATTTAAATCACTAGTAAAAAGGCTTGATTTAAATCAACTCGATTTAAATCATAATTTTTAAAGAGCAACTGTCATCTCTGCTACTCCTTTGACCCACTGTTGACTCACCGATAGTCCCAGTGTTGCAGAATATACAGCCTCCTGCTACATAACTAAGCTCCATTTCATGCTGAATAAACTAAATTATTTATATCTTAAATAGAAAACTACCTTATGATAGATTTTTTACCCCAAAAGTTTTTTATTAAAATAAATTCAATAAAAATCAAAAAAATCCGATTTAAATAAAAAAAATCTGATTTTTTTGGTTCTTTTAAAAAAATCATTGATTTTTATCCACCCTGTTGAATGGTCACTAAATGAACTGTTGTAAGTCGAGGACTACCTGTAATCACTTAATGGCCATCCAGAAGAGAAGAGATGAAGGCAAGAAATCTCAAAAATAGGAGGATTGCAGTAGCGAAGACTTGCTGCCTGGTTTTTCCAATTTAACACTACTGATGGTAGCTCAACATTAGACATAGCAATTAAAGTATTGATGCGGGCAAGAGACGATGGATAGATGATTTCTCTTTGTTGTTGTTCTGATTTGCTTTCCCTTTAATCTCTTCTTTTCTTTTTTTAGGTAGGCGACATGACTAGAAATTAGGTAGGATAGAAAGAAAATGTCTTTTAATAAAGGGTGACATGATTAAAAGTTAGAATAAGATAGAAATAAGAGAAGGGGGAATATTAGTGTATACACTTTTATATAATAAAATAAAAGCAATAACAAGAGAAAGCATGGAATAATTGAATAATGACAGACTGTAACTTAATATAAACATGTATCATTAGTAGAAATATATAAGTTGATTGAATGTAATAACTATTATTAATTCTCCTAGTTTTAATTATATTAGAATGTATGACACCCAGGTGCCACACTGTTCACACATTGATATGTTTGTTAAAAAATAATAATAATAAAAAAAAATTAGACAGTTCCCAAAGCCAATGTGGGATAGCCATATTTTTAAAAGCTTCTGGAAAAAAAGGGGGGTAGACTGTTCCAAAGGTGGGGAGCTCTCATCAAAAAAGCCCACTGTTAGGGTTAAGTGTCAGACGTTTGTCCCGGAAAGGTGATCTCTTAAGTAGGTTTTTAAAGGTAACAGTCACCACTTTCCCTTGCATCTGAAACAAACTGGCAATCAATGGAACTCCCTCAGCAGTGGGTATAATATGGAAGTATGTTTGTAACACTTCATTTATACCAGCTGAAGTTTCTGGGTGGCTTTGAAAGGCTTTTGGGGGAAATTATAGTCCTGTAGTGCATCGGAGAAGCAGATAGCTCTTAGGAATAGCCATTCATTCATTCATTCATTCATTCATTCATTCATTCATTCATTCTATATTGCCGCCTATTCACACTCAAGGCGGCTTACAGAATATAAAACCCTATATAAAAACAATAAAACTAATAAAAGAAGAGTCATATAATAAATTAATATACTAAAATCACCCCCACCCTGGTAACAGCACCATTTAATGGGCTCCATCCCGCTCTGTGTTCCCCAGGCCCACTTGGAGAACCATGTCTTCAGCGCCTTTCGGAAGAGTGCTAGAGTGGGGGCCATTCTAATCTCTGGGGATGATGTTCCAAAGAGAGGGGGCCACCCTGGAGAAAGCCCTTCTTCTGGGTCCCACCAGGTGTATCTCCCTAGGGCCGTGATGGCGAACCTATGGCATGCGTGTCCAAAGTGGCACACGAAGCCAGGTCACCTGGCACACGTGGCCTTGCCTGTTTGTCTTCTGGATTTCTGGCACGCATGCCATGTTCACCCAATCAGCTGTCCTTCACGCGCGGGGCAGTGCCAAAAACTGGTGTGTGCATGCACGCCAGCCAGCTGATTGTCGAGTGTGCATGTGCGCCAGAACCCGGAGGTTCGTCTTTTCCGGAGTGTGGCAGTGCCGAAAACTGGCCTGCACATGTCCACTGGCCAACTGATTGTTGGCTGCGCATGCACGCTAGAACTCAGAAGTTGGCTTTTCCGGAGAATGGCCCTGCCGAGCATGCACGTGTAACGTTTCCGTGTGACCTTTTTGGTACTTGGTGCCGAAAAGGTTCGCCATCACTGCCCTAGGGGATGGGACCCACAACATTCCCTGCCTCCCGCTCTGATGGGTTGGGTAGATGTGACCGGCAAGAGACCCTCAGATAACCTGGTCCCAATTGCACCTGGAAGACTTAGACTTATATACTGCTTCATAGTGCTCAACAGCACTCTCTGAGGGGTTTACAATGTTAGCATCTTACTCCCAACAATCTGGGTCTTCATTTTACTGACCTTGGAAGAATGGAACCCCGAGTCAGCGTTGAGCTGGTCAGGATCGAACTCCTGGCTGTGGGCACAGTTTTGCCTGCAATAACTGCACACGAACGACTGCGCCACCACGGGGCATGAGTGATGGCCTTCACTGTATCTTGTGCCAGATAAAATCACAATTGGTGCACTAGCTTGTAGCATCAAAAGGTTGACTTGGCCACCGTCTCCATCTGCTCCTCCCATGAGTAAGAGCAACTTTATCCTCAAAATGTTTAGCCAGTTCAGTGTAACAATACTAATAAGCTGTTCTGGCCCATTCTTTTTATTAAATTTGGACTAGTGCAGTTGCCTGATATCCTACAAATCAAGTGAGACAGGGAAGCTCCCTGTTGCCTTATTGGTTCAGATTTGAGCTCATAACTGTTCGTGGTTGTATTTTTCTTTTTTTTCCTCTCAGCATTGCTCCAGGCATCTCTTCATCTGTGTCATTTTCCATTGCTTTTTAGAAAATCAAGAAACTGATTAGGATTGGTGGGCAGGGAGAGAGACCATTAAGGCCAATCTTGTATAGTACCTTGTTCACTTCTATATTTCAGAGGTTAACACAACATTTGACAGAAGTACCTTTGAGATCCTTGAGCAGTTTTCGGAAACCCTGTGGATCCATTAAGTGCTCAAGTGGGCCGTCTAAATCACATTTTGAGGAGCCTAGTGGGTCCAGTCAACTCCAAGATTTCAAGAAAGCGATTGTGTTCTTCACTTCCTTGTTAACAGTGTGTTTCCATTTTTACTTGAATGGTCTCCTTTGCAGAAAGGCTCATAATCATCTGTTCTGCCCCAGCTCCGGATTTCCAAGGATAGTGACACACACCAACGGTCCTTATCAAATTTATTAAGTAGCAAGAATAAACCAAAGTCCGGCAAAGGTTGGCAACCAGCCCAGAAAACAAAATACGATAAGACTTTTCCAAAAATGCTTTGATGATAATTACAAGTTGTTTCCAGCAAGAAACTTACTAACCGCTTGTGACTTAAATAAGCTAAGGGAGTGGCCAATTATCCTCAAGCCTTACTCTCGAGGAGATCTCCTCCTAAGTAGCCACTACTGCCTTTTGGCAGCCCTGCGTGTTCGAGCATTAAGAAGAGGCTCCTCCACTTCGCTCTCTTCACTTGAAGGAGCCTCTGGAGGTTCTGAAGGCCCTGGCTGAGTCTCTGCCTCTGGCACCACATCCTCTTCAGCCTTCTTGCTGTCCGACGCGAGCGCCGGCTGCGCCGGCTGCTGGCATAACACCACACCAGCCTCCTCATCATCGGGATCAGCCACGATCCGCGCAGGCCGCTGGTGGGCCACAACATCATCATATATTTTCTTAGTTGGCAGCCATTTGTATTTTCATGAACCCTTGCTCTAAATTCTTTGTGCCACTCTGAGGACTGAAAGGATAGCATCTCTTGGCACGTCAGGATCTGGAATATACAGCATCTAAAGAAGTCTGCGTTTTAGGACCTGCTCCAGAGCTCTCCAATAGTAAACTTTCTCTGTTTACTTCTTTATGTTACACAACAAAGGAGAAAGTCTCATCTCATACTGTGGTCTACAGCTAGTTATAAGTTTATAATGACATAAGACCATTTTTTTTCTTCTGCATTTCATAAAGAAATTGAAGGAGAGGAGTTGTTTGCTGGTGGACATCCTGTCTTTTCAGAATATTTTTGCAGTGGTTAAGGTTGTTAGTTGGGAAGTCGTGTCCGACCCATCGCTACCCCATGGACAACGTTCCTCCAGGCCTTCCTGTCTTCTACCATCCTCTGGAGTCCATTTAAGCTCACGTCCTTGGTTCTCCGAGGAGCTGAGGGAGATGAAGCGCCGGAAAAGACGCCTAGAGAGTGGTTGGAGGGCTAGTCGCTCCGAATCCGACCGAACACTAGTTAGGTCTCATATTAAGACCTATTTAGTGGCGATAAAAGCAGCAAAGTGTAATTACTTTTCCGCTCTTATTGCATCGGCAGATAACCACCCTGCCGCCTTGTTTAGGGTGACTCGCTCCCTCCTACACCAGGGAGCGCGGGAGGACCCCTTGCAAGGGATTTTGCACAGTATCTGCATGATAAAATCGCTCAGATTCGGGAAGGCTTGGACTCTGACTGGGTAGATCCTGGCGAGGTGACTGAGGCCGGTCTTGAGAATGTTATCTGGGACAAGTTCGACCCTGTGACTCCTGAGGACGTGGACAGGATCCTGGGGAGGTTAAATGCAACCACATGTTTATTGGACCCGTGTCCCTCCTGGCTGGTACTATCCACCCGGGAGGTAACACGAGGCTGGCTCCTGAGGATTATAAATGCTTCTTTGAGAGAGGGTTTCTTGCCTCCCGCCTTGAAAGAGGCGGTGGTGAGGCCCCTCCTCAAGAAGCCTTCTCTGGACCCGGCTGTTCTGGCAAACTACCGTCCGGTCTCCAACCTTCGCTTTATTGCGAAGGTTGTTGAGAGTGTGGTTGCGCGACAGCTCCCACAGTACCTGGATGAAACCGTCTATCTAGATCCGTTCCAGTCCGGCTTCAGGCCTGGGTACAGCATGGAGATGGCATTGGTCGCATTGGTGGATGATCTCTGAAGGGCCCGGGACAGGGTTTGTTCCTCTGTTCTGGTCCTGTTAGACCTCTTAGCGGCTTTTGATACCATCGACCATGGTATCATGCTGTGCCGGCTGGGGGGATTAGGGGTGGGAGGCACCGTGCTGCAGTGGTTCTCCTCCTATCTCTCTGACCGGTCGCAGTCCATGTTGGCAGGGGGGCAGAGGTCGACCTCGAGACGCCTTGTTTGCGGGGTGCCGCAAGGGTCGGTCCTCTCGCCACTCCTGTTCAACATTTATGTGAAGCCGCTGGGTGAGATCATCTGTGGTTTTGGGGTGCGATGCCATCTGTACGCTGATGACACTCAGCTGTACATCTCCACCCCAGACCACCCCTATGATGCCCTCGAAGTGATGTCCCAGTGTCTAGAGGCCGTGCGGGTCTGGATGGGGAGGAACAGGCTTCGACTCAACCCTTCCAAGACCGAGTGGCTGTGGATGCCGGCGTCCCGATATAGCCAGCTGGTGCCATCGCTGGCTATTGGGGGCGAGTCATTGACCCGCACAGAGGGGGCTCGCAACTTGGGTGTCCTCCTGGACACACGGCTGTCTTTAGAAGAGCATATGACGGCCGTGACCAGAGGGGCTTTTTATCAGGTTCGCCTGATACGCCAGTTGCGCCCCTTTCTGGATTGGGACTCCTTATGCACAGTCACCCATGCCCTCGTCACATCTCGCCTGGACTACTGCAATGCTCTCTACATGGGGCTCCCGTTGAGGAGCACCCAGAGGCTCCAACTGGTTCAGAATGCGGCCGCGCGGGTGATTATGGGGGCGACGTGGCGCTCCCATGTAACACCTCTCCTGCGCGAGCTGCACTGGCTCCCGGTGGTCTTCCGGGTGCACTTTAAGGTGTTGGTTCTCATCTTTAAAGCGCTCCATGGCTTAGGGCCAGGGTACTTACGAGACCGCCTGCTGCTACCGATAACCTCCCACCGGCCAATATGCTCTCACAGAGAGGGCCTCCTCAGGGTGCCATCGGTCAGGCAATTCGCCTGGCAGCCCCCAGGGGGAGAGCCTTCTCTGTGGGGGCACCTGCCCTATGGAATGAGCTACCTCCTGGAATACGACTGATCTCGGATCTCCGGACCTTCCGTAAGGCCCTGAAGATTTATCTATTCCAGCAAGCCGGCCTAGCCTAAATGGTTTTTAATGGGATTTTTAAATTTTATAGACTTGGGGTTTTAAATTGGGAGGCCGATTGATTTAATCTCTTTTAATTATCCTAACTTTTGTATTGTATGTATTTTAATTTTGGCTGTTCACCACCCTGAGTCCCTTTGGGAGAAGGGCGGTATACGAATTAAATTAAAATAAAATAAATAAATAAATAAATGTCTACTGCTTCAGTGACTCTTGTCCCCTTCTTCTTTTGCCCTCAATCGTTCCCAGCATCCTTCCTTCTCATTAGGTGGTCAAAGTATTTGAGCTTCACCTTCAGGATCTTGCCTTCTAAAGAGCAGTCAGGGTTGATCTCCTCTAGGACTGAGCGGTTTGCTCTCCTTGCAGTCCAAGGGGCTCACAGGAGTCTTCTCCAGCACCAGAGTTCAAAGGCCTCAATTCTTTGGCGCTCAGCCTTTCTTATGGTCCAACTTTCACAGCCATACATTGCAGCTGGGAAAACCATGGCCTGTACTGGCCTAGAAACCAGGAGATGGTGAATTCTAGTCCCGGCTTAGGTATGAAAGCTGGCTGGGTTACTTTTGGGCCAGTCACTAACTCTCGGCCAAACTCACCTCACAGAGTTGTTGATGTGGGGAAGATAGGAGGAAGGCTATGATGTATATTTGCTGCCTTGGGTTACTTATAAAGTAATAAACATGGCAAATAAATAAAATTGCTCTTTAGAAGAGCACTTGACGGCCGTGACCGGGAGGATTTTTCATCAGGTTCGCCTGATTCGCCAGTTGCGTCCCTTTCTGGATCGGGACTCGTTACGCACGGTCACTCATGCCCTTGTCACCTCCTGCCTGGACTATTGCAACGCTCTCTACATGGGGCTCCCCTTGAGGAGCACCCGGAGGCTCCAACTGGCGCAGAGTGCGGCCGCGCGGGTGGTAATGGGAGCGACATGGCGTTCCCATGTAACACCCCTCCTGCGTGAGCTGCACTGGCTCCCAGTGGTCTTCCGGGTGCGCTTCAAGGTGTTGGTTACCACCTTTAGAGCGCTCCATGGCTTAGGACCCAGGTACTTGCGGGACCGCCTACTACCACCAATAGCCTCCCACCGGCCGGTACGCTCCCATAGAGAGGGGCTCCTCCGGGTGCCGTCAGCCAAACAATGCCGACTGGCGGCCCCCAGGGGGAGAGCCTTCTCTGTGGGGGCACCTACTATCTGGAACGAGCTCCCCCCAGAGATATGGAGGATCCCGGATCTGCGCACCTTCCGCCGCGCCTTAAAGACCTTACTATTTCACCAGGCCGGCCTGGCCTAATTTCCCCCCTCTTTTATAAAAGATTTTAAAAATTTTAAATATCTTTTAGTATTTTATATATTCAATTTTAAATTGGTTTTAAAAGTTTGGGGTTTTAAATTTGTCGGGGCCAAAATTATTTAATTTGATTTTATTCTATTTTTTAAATTTTGTATTGTATGTGTTTTTATTGTTTGGCTGTGCACCGCCCTGAGTCCTTCGGGAGTAGGGTGGTATAGAAATCTAATAAAATGAAAATGAAAATGAAAATTCCCTTGACCCTGACTACTAAACAACTCAGAGGCCAATTCACATTCTGCGGTTGAGACTATCTTTGCAGGGAAATGGCTGCCTGTCAAATCTATTTAACAATTCTTCTTATTGGCTAGTTTTTTCCCCCAAACAACCACTCGAAGTTTCTTAAATTAATACTGATAGTAAACTCTAGCCTAATAGCTTGCTGGTGATGACTGATTTTAGGTTCACAAATACTATATTCAGACTAATGGAAGAAGGAACATTTTTTTCTTGCCTCTAAGCCCAGCATGAAACAAATTGGGCTGCTAAAGAAGCCAAACATCATTGGTTTGCAACATGGAAATGCTATCTTCTATCAATTCTTAACTGTAATGTACTTTGCTGAGTAGTGACTTTTTTGGAGTTATTTACAAGTTAATCTAAGCTGCTGTGAAGAAAAATAAGTCTCTGGGGAAAGGATCGATTCGGATTTTATGTCCCATTAATTAAGGAACTGTAGTGCTCATATTGTATATTATGACTCCTGGTTTTTCATGTCAGGTAGTCCTTGACTTATGACCACAGTTGAGCCCAAAATTTCTATTGCTAAGCGAGGCAGTTGTTAAGTAAACTTTGCTTAACAACTTTGTTAAGTAAATTTTACGACCTACCGTTGTTTGTAAGGTGAATCTGGCTTCCCCATTGACTTTCTCAGAAGGTCGCAAAAGGTGATCATATGACCCCGGGATACAGCAATTGTTATAAATATAAGCCAAGTGTCCAAATTTTGATCACGTGAAAATGGGGATCCGCAACAGTTGTATATGTGAAAAATGGCCATAAGTCAGTTTTTTTCCAGTACCATTTAACTTTGAATGGTCACTAAATGAAAGGTTATAAGTGGACTACCTAGATTATCTACTGTCCCATAACTGTAAACCTTCCCAGAGAGATGAGTTAATTCTACTTTATTGTAAGGCTACATTAATAGACACTTGCAAGTCTGAAAATACTTCTTTCTTTCTTTCTTTTCTTTTTTTTTTTTTACAGCCTGAGAAGTTAGGGAGGGTTCCTTTCTGATTCTCTTTCCTCCACCCATTATGCAGCTGAGGGCTATGCCCTCCCTTATCTGATAGTTACCTAGGCAGCGTCTCTGCCCCATCTGTCAAAGTGTTTCCCACATACCATTATGCATACTCAAGCTTTTCTTGTTGACAGTGCTTAAAGGAAATGCTACTAAAACTGAAGATTGAACCGTATCCCAGTTATCTCATGAGAACATAGGGTAATGCTTTTGAGACTCTCTGCTTTCTGAGTTTTTTCAGGGATTTTGAGCTAGTATTGTAGCTACCCTGCATGAGTGAGCGGTCCACACTCTGAACAATTCTTTACACTGCAGAGGTAGTTCATAGGCAAGCCGTCTTTCAGGAAAGCTTGTGCCAAGTAACTTAGGTTTGAAGAGTGGTGATATAGAATACACCTGGCCCTCAGCTTAGAACACAATTGAGCCCAACATTTCTGTTGTGAAGTGAGATAGTTGTCGAGTGAGTTTTGCCCTGTTTTATGACCTTTCTTGCTACAGTTGTTAAGTGAATCACTGCAGTTGTTAAGTTAGTTTAGTTTAGTTTAGTTTAGTTTAGTTTAGTTTAGTTTAGTTTAGTTTAGTTTAGTTTAGTTTAGTTTAGTTTAGTTTAGTTTAGTTGATTTGTATACTGCCCTAGTCCCGAAAGACTCAGGGCGGTGAACAGCCAACAATAAAATACATAAATACACAAAATTTAAAAACCCGATAAAATCAAATTAAATTATTTGGCCCAGACAAATTAAAATACCCCAATAATTTAAAAACAGATTAAAATTTACATATTTAAAAAGGGAAGAGATTAGGCCAAGCCCGCTTGATGGAATAAAAAGGTCTTCACAGTTAGTAATATGGTTGTTAGCTGAATCTGGCTCCGTCATTGACTTTGCTTGTTAGAAGGTCACAAAAGGGGATCACATGACCCTGGGACACTGCAACCATCATAAACATGAGCCAGTGGCCAAATGTCTGAATTTTGATCACGTGATGCTGCAACAGTTGTAAGCGTAAAAAAACAGCCATAAATCAAAGTTTAAAATGCTGATATAACTTTGAACAGTCACTAAATGAACTGTTGTAAGTTGAGGGCTACCTGTAGCGGTTAGTTTCAATCATTTGTAATGATGCATATTTATTGCGTTTTTTAAGACTCTGGTGAGTTACTGTTTCTCTGTGGCAGATAGACAATCTGGCAGTGCCTATGTCATCTATTTTGATTAGGGATTTGAAACTGCTAATTTATAGCAAAATTAAATGACTTTAATGCTGTTATACCCAGCTCAGCTTCAATTTATGAAAGGGTTCTTCCTTTCTGGCTCAGTGTACTTTTTCCACAGGGAAATCTTCACTGATCCTTGACTTTCGACAGATTTAATTATTGACCTAGGCTTCTGCCTTGTTAACTTTATGGAATGTTTTAAGCTACTTTTACTGTTATGTTTATAACTTGTGTTTTAAAAAAAAAAATATGGTAAGGGCCATGAAATAACTAAGAGGATGTTTACAAAAAGAGTGTAACTTGTGCCTGTTTTTACAAAAACATTTACAATAATTACTAGTTTGCAGAATCTGGTACTAGCCTGCTGGAGGCTGGTAGTATTCTAGGTTGCTGGGCACAGAAAGGAGTGCAGTAGAGGTAGACCTTCACTTAAGAGCCATTCGTTTAGTAACCGCTCAAAGTGACAACATCACTGGAAAAAAAAAAAGACTTGTGACTGTTTTTCACACTTATGACCGTTGATTCCTTGGTCACATGCTCAAAATTCAATTGCTTGGAAACCTGGCATGTGTTTATGACAGTTGTAGTGTCTCAGAGTCCCATGATCAATTTTTACGACCTTCTGAGAACCAAAGTCAATGGGGAAGCCAGATTCACTTAACAACTGTGTTACCAACTTAACTACTGCAGTGACACACTTAAACAATTGTGGCAAGAAAAGTAATAAAATAGGGCAAAACTCACTTAACAACTGTCTTGCTTTGCAATGGAAATGTTGGGCTCAATAGTCGTAAGTCAAGGACTACCTGTAACCAAAAATTCAATACTTGGTACTAGTTGAGTGTGTATGTATAGTAATGGGATACTACTATTGTTCTGCTATTTAAACATTTTTATGAGCATTGATGAGGCTGCATAGACACTTCTTTAATTACTTATGATTGCCTTGTTGAATGTGCTTGTTATTTTCAACCTATGAATTCATAAATAGTAATGTGTCAAGAGAGCCTCTATATTAAAAGTACAGAATATAGAATAACAGAGTTGGGAGGGACCTTGGAGATCTTCTAGTCCAACCCCCTGCTCAGGCAGGAAACCCTATACCATTTCAGACAAATGGTTGTCCAATCCAATCTTCTTAAAAACTTCCAGTGTTGGAGAATTCACAACTTCTGGAGGCAAGTAGTTCCACTGGTTAATTGTTCTAACTGTCAGGAAATTTCTTCTCAGTTCTAGGTTGCTTCCCTCCTTGATTAGTTTCCATCCATTGCTTCTTGTCTCTCTGGTGCTTTGGAGAATAGCTTGACTCCCTCTTCTTTGTGACAATCCCTAAGATATTGGAACACTGCAATCATATCACCCCTACTCCTTCTTTTCATTAGACTAGACATACTCAATTCCAGCAACCCTTCTTCATATGTTTTAGCCTCCAGTCCCCTAATCATCTTTGTTGCTCTTCTCTGCACTCTTTCTAGAGTCTCCACATCTTTTTTTTATCTTGTGGCAACCAAAACTGGATGCAATATTCCAAGGGTGGCCTTACCAAGGCATTATAAAGTGGTATTAACACTTCACGTGATCTTGATTCTATTCCCTCTGTAACTGCAGCCTAGAACTGTGTTGGCTTTTTTGGCAGCCGGCATTGCTGGCTCCTATTGAAGCGATTGTCCACTAGGACTCCAAGATCCCCTCCAAGTAACTAATAATACAGGTAGTCCTTGACTTATGACCATAACTGAGCATGGGATTTCTATTGTAAGTCATTACGGTCACAATTTTGAGGCACCAACATGACTGGATCTGATTCTATGGCTTTTTTTTTTTTGTGGCAGTCATTCAGCGAATTTGATGGCCATTAAGCAAACAGTATCAGTATCACACTTCATTGACCAAGTGGTTAAACATACAAGGTATTTCTCTCCAGTACAGAGGGTGGTCATTAAGCAAATGAGCCAGTCGTTAAGCAGATTAATACATTCCTGTGTATTGAACCTTGGCAAAACAGGTCATAAAATGGGGCGTGTCTTATTTAACAACCACCTTGCTTAGCAATGGGAATTGTGGTCATAAATCGAGGACTAGTTATGGTAACAATGAAGGAAAGCTTGAGTCTTTGTCTCAAAAGGCCTTGTAGTTTAAAATTTAGAAGTAGAAGAGTAGAAGAGATGTGTTCATACTTCACTGGCATAGCAAATCCCTGACACCTCTGCTTAAACAAAAAGATGATTTTTGTTCAAGAGCTGGAAAAAATGTCTTGTTCTGAGACCATGGAGATTTTGCTGCCTATCAGAAAGCCACAAAAGACTCCTTCCTGTATTTATATTTCAGGTGGCCTCTGTATACACTTCAACGTAAGCTATTAGGACGGCTCTTACACAAGTAATAATATTTATTGCCCTTAGTCGTGGTGGCGGCTCCACTCTTAGCTTCTGTTGAAAGCTTGATATTAATTTAGGTTTGTTTAATCCCTGCAGATGAGGAAGACGGTGTATGGGAAAACGGGCTCTCCTATGAATGCCGAACTCTGCTCTTCAAAGCAATTCACAACCTGGTGGAAAGATGCTTGATGAACCGGAACTTTGTCCGTATTGGGAAGTGGTTTGTGAAGCCTTATGAGAAAGATGAAAAACCTATCAATAAAAGGTAAAGTATCTTATATGATTCTTTTTCTCTGTAGCCTTTACTGTATGTATGTGTGTGTGTGTACATGCATGTATATTAAGCGTATGTATTTATTTTATTTTATTTTATTTTATTTTATTTTATTTTATTTTATTTCATTATTTTATTTTATTATTTTATTTTATTTTATTTTATTTTATTTTATTTTATTTTTTTATTATTTTATTTTATTTTATTTTATTTTATTTTATTTATTTTATTTTATTATTTTATTTTATTTTATTTTATTTTATTTTATTTTATTATTTTATTTTATTTTATTTTATTATTTTATTTTATTTTATTATTTTATTTTATTTTTATACCGCCCTTTTCCAGCAGGACTCAGGGCAGTGAACAGCCAAGGTAAAACATAGCATACAAAATTTAAAACAATTTAAAAAGATATTAGATAATTTCGGCCCACAATTTAAAAACACCCCAATAAAAATCAATTACAAATTAAAACCGAAAGATGGGATCAAGCCAGCCCGGCTAGATGAAATAAGTGAGTTTTAAGGGCCCGATGAAAAGTCCGGAGGTCCGGGATCATACGTATCTCTGGGGGTAGGTCGTTCCAGAAGGCGGGTGCCACCACAGAGAAAGCTCTCCCCCTGGGGGTCGTCAGCCAACATTGTCTGGCTGACGGCACCGTGAGGAGCCCCTCTCTGTGCGAGCGTACTGGCCGGTGGGAGGCTATTGGCGGCAGAATGTATGAGGTATAGGTCTCAGCTTACAACAGTTCATTTAGTGACTGTTCAAAGTTACAACAGCACTGAAAAAAATAACTTATGACTTGTTTTAACACGACCGTTGCAATATCCCCATGGTCACATGATCAGAATTCAAATGCTTGACAACCGTTTTATATTCATGATGGTTGCATTGTCCCAGGATCATGTGGGATCACCTTTTGTGACCTTTTGACGAGCAAAGTCCATGGGGAAGTCAGATTCACTGAACAACCATGTTACTAATTTAATGACTACAGTGATTCACTTAACAACAGTGGCAATAAAGATTGTAAAATGGGGCAAAATTGACTTAAAAGCTGTTTCCCTTACCAACAGAAATTTTGGGCTCAATTGTCAAAAGTTGAGGACAATCTGCAAATAGAAAATTAGGAAGAGGTGAACTGATTTTTCACTTAAGTGCAAATATTACTTGATGATAGAACTGATTTTCATGCGTTTGCAACTTCCTGGAATAAACTCTGCTTCTACAACCATTCCTATTTAAAATCTTCCTTTCATTTTTGCATGTGCTGGTATCAATGAAGGCAGAGTTGCTTTTGTATCCTTCCCTTGGCTACTGTCAACTCAGAGTTATAGGTTTCCCAGAGAAGAGATGCAAATAAATGCCATGCAAATGTCTTTTATTAAAATACTTTCTGGAATCATGACAGTAATGCCATGTAGCTATATTGGTCCATTAAAAAATAAATGGAATTTATTAAATTGGAATAATGCGATTGAACTTTTCATTAGGATTGACTGCAAGACCAAAGGAATTTGAGAGATTATTCACTGTTTTATGATTTAACTAGGAAAATATAAATATATCAGTGTTACTTTTAAATTTAGGGACATAGGCGCTTGTCTTCCATTGTGGACCACATGTGACCTTCACTGGCTCCGTTTTAAAGTCATTGTAAATTGAGTTTATGGATTCTTGCATCTATTCAGTATATTTTTCTTTGTTTGGGAAAATGCTTGTGGAGTAACTTCTGGAGTTCTTGGTGTCATTTGTATTTTGAAAATGGGATGTTCTGCATGTCTTTGGAATGTTCCTGATGGAAACTCATGCAGTTATTTCATTCAATGCCTCCAGAAGTTGTGGGTGCTCCAACACTGGAGGTTTTTAAGAAGAAATTAGACAACCAGTTGTCTGAAGTGGTATAGGGCCGTGATGGCGAACCTATGGCATGTGTACCACAGGTGGCACGCGGAGCCATATCTGTGGGCACGTGAGCGTTGCCCTAGCTCAGCTCCAGTGCGGATGCGTGTGACAGCCAGCTGATTTTCAGGCCTCCTGGGCCCACCAGAAGTCGGGAAATGGGCTGCTTCCGGCCTCTGGGCTGTTTTTGGCCTCCAGAGGGCCTCCGGGGGTGGGTGGGTGGGGAAGTCCGTTTTTGCCCTCCCCAGGCTCCTAGAAGGGCTCTGGAGCCTGGGGAGGGTGAAAAACGGGCCCACTGTGCCATCGCGTGCCAAAAGCGGGGGGAGTGTGTGTGGGGGTGTCGCATGTGCATGCGTGTGGGACGGGGCGCATTGAATTATGGGTGTGGGCACGCACACGTGTGACATCCCCATGCGCAACCCCCATGCGCGGCTCTCCCCCACTCTCCCTTTTGGCACGCGAGGGCAAAAAGGTTAGCCATCACTGGTATAGGGTTTCCTGCTTGAGCAGGGGATTGGATTAGAAGATCTCCAAGGTCCCTTCCAACTCTATTATTTTGTTATTCTGTTAATTATTTTATTAGAGGGTCAGTTTCCATAATTCTTACTGTAAATTGTGCAGCAAGAACTTTATGTCCGTTGCTGAATGTTCATTGGCTGTTGGTTCCTGATGTTTGTTCAGTATTTTAGGATGAGCTCCTAAGACGTTTTTGTGTGGGTATGGCAAAATGCTCACTGTGAGAAATATGAAGCAGGTTTTGTCTATGAGTTCTCATGCTTAAGATTAAAAAAAAATGTTGCATGTACACTTTTTATTTCATCAGAATATGTTAATAATGCCAATTACGGTGTTTTATGAAAATTCAGGTATAGCCTGCACTGATATTAACCTTGGCAAAGAAACACATAGCTACGATATGAATTCTTAACTAATTTTCATGTGGCATTCTTCAGTGTAGTTTAATTTGGCAGGGTTAAGTGCTGTTTGTGCATAATAGTTTTATGTAATTTCATTTCTGAAATTGCAAGTGGCTTTTTTTTCTAGTTTTAGATGGATTAAGGTTTTTTTCACAAGTAAAAGTATTGAGTAAACGGGCTCTATTTTAAGAAGAATAGAATGGAATGGAATAGGAATAAACTATTTTATTTAGCAAGTGGTTAGATATACAAAGAATTTGTCTCTGGTACAGAAACACTCAGTGTACTGAATAAGAAGAGATTTTTTAAAAATAAAATTAAAATGAATGATTTTAAGGTTACCAAAGATATTAAGCATCTAGCATTGCCAGTGAGATAACTATGCAGAGTTCTTTAAAAATAGTTTACATTTATTCATAGTTTGGAAGTTAGTAAATGAAAGAATCTGGGCTGACACAATAAGCAAAATAGATGAGGAGAGTCTGTATAGGGATAGGTAGTTCTAGACTTATGACCACAATTAGGACCAGAATTTCTATTACTAAGAAGATGGTTGTTAAGTGAGTCATGCCCAATTTTATGATCATAAAAGTTGTAGTGCTTAAATGAATCATGCGGTGATTAAGGTAATCCATCTTCCTCCATTGATTTTGCTTGTCGGAAGCTGGCTGGGAAGGACTCAAATAGCGACCTTAGGATGCTAGAGCCATTGTAGCTAGATGTTGGTTGCCAAGCCCCTTGAATTTTACTCACATGACAGTGAGAATACTGTAACAAGTGCGAGAATCGGTCGTAAGTCACTTTTTTCAGTGATTTGTAACTTTGAACAGTCGCTAAATGAATGGTTGAAAATAGAGGACCATCTGTACATTAGGAGCCAGAGATGAGCATAACAAAGATCCATCTCAACTAGCATTCTGTATCCATAGACATCTCATGTTTCAGAGAGGTAGCTGTACAAGAAAATAAACATAATTTCACCCCCTCAGTAAAATGCCTTTAATTTGACTTAGGACCCCTGAGATTATAGCTATCATGGCAATTAAATCCTTTAGGCCTTTGAAAGCAACCAAATTGATGGCCATGTTTACACCCTGTGATTATGAATTCTATAGAACAGGGGTATCAAACTGGATTTCTTCAAGGGCTGGATCAGCATTGTAGTCCTCTGCAGGCTGGTCTTGGGGTGGGGGTGGGGGTGGGGGTGGAGGGAGAGACAGAATGGACGCCTCCTGCAGCACCCTGCTGGCCAAAACGGGGTGCAGGGGGAGGCCCTCGTGTGGTCCCCTCTCTGCCCCGTTTTCGGCCTGGACGGCCTCCTGCAGCACCCTGCTGGCCAAAATGGAGCGTGGGGGGCCTCGTGTGTGTCTTTCCCCCGCACTGTTTTGGCTGCCAGAGACACCGCAGGCTGGTCCTATTTGCAGGCCAGCCCCGAGGGCTAGATTTAAGCCTTGAGTTTGACACCCCTGTTATAGAATAACTATGTGCCGAGTTTAAAAAGGTGAAGTTTTTGCAGAATCATTGTCTTAATTTTAAGAGTACCATTTGAAACTAACTGTGCCTTACATATTCAGATGATGGTAAAGGAATCTGCTTTGCAGAGATGGCTAGAAGATAAGCCATGGCAGCATTCAAATAATGCTCTATTGCAATTGCAGTTCTGAAGAAAAGCAAATAAAGCTAGAAAGCCGACTGCACAAGGGAGCATTTTCAGAAATCAAGGCTATTTATTGGACAGCGCTGAAGTGGAATTCGCTTAAACTACAGTTCAGATTCTATCTTAGATAGTTCTGCCTTTTAACCTGGAATGCAGTGTAATGGAAAACAGCAGATATATAGCTCTGAGTGAAAGCAAGGCATAAAAAGACAGAAAGAGCATTCCACTCATCATCTGCTTTAATTACTCTTTTGCTCCTTTCATCTTTATGCAACAAATACAAAAAAAAAAATTGCAACAAAACGAGAATATTAATAGCTGAAAACAGGAGAGAATTACTTTGATTTTCTGATATTTTGATCAGTAACTTCTTCATTCTCTTCTATCTTAATCTGAAATCAAAAGAAGCCATTCCAACTCTGGCTATACAAAAATATTTTTACAAGTCCTATTTAAAAACAAACAAACAAACAAAAAAGAGCAGCTCACTGTTACAGGTAGTCCTTGACTTATGACCACAATTGAGCCCAAAATTTCTGTTGCTAAGTGAGACAGATGTTAAAGTGAATTTTGCCCCATTTTACGACCTTTCTTGCCACAGTTGTTAAGTGAATCACTGAAGTTGTTGAGTTAGTAACACGGTTGTTAAGTGAATCTGACTTCCCCATTGACTTTGCTTTGTCAGAAGGTTGCAAAAGGGGATCACCTGACCCCCACATGACATTGCAACCGTCATAAATAAGAACCAGTGGCCATACATCCGAATATTGATCATGTGACCCTGGGATGCAGCAATGGTCATGTGAAAAATGGCCACAATATAAGTCACTTTTTCCAATGCTGTTGTAACTTTGAACAGTCACTAAATGAACGGTTGCAAGTCAAGGACTGCCTGTAATTGCTGTTATGGCTTTGAGTATTAAAAGCAATTATGATATCAAGCAGATATGTGTCTAGGGCAGTGATGGCTAACTTTTTTGCCATCGCGTGCCAGGAGCGGGGAGAGGGTCGCGCGTGCATGTGCCCACACCCATAATTCTATGTGCCCTGCCCTCACGCATGCACGCGCGACCCCCGCAATCCCCCCCCCGCTTCTGGCACGTGATGGCACGGTAGGCCCGTTTTTTGCTCTCCCCAGCCTCCAGAGCCTTTCTAGGAGTCTGGGGAGGGCAAAAACAGCCTCCCTCCTCCCCCCACCCCCGGAGGCCCTCTGGAGGCCGAAAATGGCCAGTTTGCCAACTTCCGGTCTCAAAGGAGGCTGCGGAGAGCAAAAAACGGGCCTTCCAGTCCCATTGGAAGTTGGCAAACGGGCCGTTTCTGGCATCCGGAGGGCCTCCGGGAGGGTGGGGAAGGCGGTTTTCGCTCTCCCCAGACTCATAGAAAGGGTGTGGAGGCTGGGGAGAGCAAAAAAGCAGGCCTTCCCCACCACCCCCTGAGGCCCTCCAGAGGCAGGAAACAGACTGTTTCCCTACTTCTGGGGGGCCCAGAAGGCCCGAAAATCAGCTGGTGCCGGAGCTGAGCTCGCATGCCCACCGATATGGCTAGTGGCACGCGTGCCATAGGTTCGCCAGCACGGGTCTAGGGAGGTTCTTAAGGAACTTCCAGAAAGTGATCCTTTGGATATTTTTTGTTCCTTGTTGCCTAGGACTTTTAATATTATGATTGCTGTGAGGGAACATGGGAATTTGATCGAGATGCCACTCCTTTTTCTTGGCCAAAGGCTATCTAATAATACCTGCTTCCTAATCACTTTTCACTTGCAGTGCCAAGCATATCTTTTGTGGTGGTGGTTCTCTTTTTCACTTTGTAAGTTGGAACTTGTGGTTAAAATGTAATTCCTTTGCTGTAAAATGGATTTGCTCTGCACGCTGAGATTGTATGAGCCATGTATGCTGAGCTTGAGTCTCTTTTAGATTTTCCTTAATCCCACCTTTATTCTTTTTATAAGCAACTCCAGGCAGCAAAGTCACTTTGTACTTCTTCCTCCAACTATCTTCCCCACAACATGAACCCTGTGTAGTGTGTTGGGCTGAGAATGTGACTGGCCCAAAGTCACCCAGCCAGTTTGCATGCCTAAAGTGGGACTAGAACTCACAATCTCCTGGTTTCTAGCCTGATTTCTCAACCGCTAGACCAAACTGCCTCTTTCCTCTGCTACCCAGGCTCTGATGGCAGATAGGAGCCTAAAAATGCCCTATATCTTTAAATCTACAGCATAAATGTTTTTTTTTTTAATGCAAAATTGCTACAGAGCGTGGTGGAGTTTCCTTTACCAGTTTTGTATGGGTATATCTATCTATCTATATATTTGAGTGCATGAGATTTCATTTGTTGGACTGCTTCCAGGCACACTGTCAAAATATTTTTTAAAAATCAGTTCTTAAAAACCGCGGTCTGTTTAGATATTAGTTGCTTAAGGACAGTTTAGTTCTGTAAATGAAGATAAGCATTTCCCACATTAAAGTGTAGTTACACACTCCTTTCTTTGAAATAGAATACCACCTCACCTTTAAAATGAATTCATGTAAAGTTTGCGATGATGATTAGATAAAAGGTTTAATGAACAACTCGCTGATCGTTGAATGAAGAGAAATAATTAGACTCTTAAGTATCTTTATACTTAGCCTTCACCCTTCAAGTTCCCCATGGACACAGTAGTCTGAGGAAATTATTGGGAAAAAAAAAATCCACCGTGAGAGTCAGTTTTCCTTTAGGATTTCTCTGCTAGCTTAATTCCAGCCACTTTTTGTGCACCGCAGCTCCCACTGAGAACTCCTGTTACTTGGAGACAAGTCTTAGTTTTATTTTGTTTCTCAGAAAGATATGTGAAACTTTAAAAGAAGTGAAATGTGTACAGACTCGTTTTTTTCTAATCAAAGGAATGTTTTGTGCAGGGGAGAAATCAGGACTCCTCTATTTCTTCGCTGTTTAATTAGATATTAAGCCCACCCTCCCCTAGGGGGAAATTAAAGTTGTCTTGCCTGAGCTGCTTTGAGTTCCACCTCCTCCAGCTTCAAATTATCCTGCTGTATGGAAAAATAATTGTATAAAAAAGAACTCTAAGCTATTCATTTTGAGAAGCGCAGCTATATTAGCCTTTTGTGACAAAACAAGATTTCATGGCACATTAAGTATTAAGAAATGTATGAAGGCAACTTCAGATGCACGAATTATGCTATTTCTTTAAAAGTGCGATGAGCCTCTTGCTTACTTAATCTAAACAGGTAGTCCTTGACTTACAGCAGTTTGTTTCGTGACCGTTCAAAGTTGCAAGGGCACTGAAAAAAGTAACTTATTACTGTTTTTCACACTTATGACTATTGCAACCTCCCCATGGTCATGTGGTCAGAATTTGGATGTTTGGAAACTGGTTCATATTTATGACGGTTGCAGTGTCCCAGGATCATGTGACCATGTTTTACAACCTTCTGACATCATACTGGGGAAGTCAGTTTCAATTAACAATATTTTACAGGTAGTCCTCTACTTACAACCACAACCGAGCCCAAATTTTCTGTTGCTAAGTGAGAAAGTTGTTAAATAAATTTTGTCCCATTTTAAATTCTGTCCCCTTTCCTGCCACAGTTGTGAACCAGTTGCCAGGCATCCAAATTCTGATCATGTGGCCATGGGGATGCTGTAACAGTTGTAAGTGTGAAAAACGGCCATAGGTCACTTTTTTCAGTAATGTAACTTTGAAACGGTCACTAAATGAATTGTTGTAAGTCAAGGACTACTTGTAGTGACGTAAATGTAGTGATTCTCACTTAGCAACAGAAAATTTGGGCTCAATTGTAGTCTTAAGTCGAGGTCTACCTTTGTATGTGGTAGTCTGTTGAACTGGAAGATGGGCTGTATCGTGGTGTTTCTTTAAAATTTTAAATGCATTTACTTCAGATAAAATATCTTACTTTAGGGAAACATTTAAAAACTGTAGAGTAAAATTTAATGGCACTCTACTTACAAGATTCGGTTGAAATTAAAAGAGGTTGCTTGTCATTGCTACTTGATGGAATGGCTGTGCACCTGGAAATGGAACAGAAGTGCCTACAGCCATATATTGCATAATTAGGTTGGGTATAATTAGATTTGAAAATGGCAGAACTAAAAATTCCCTGTTTTCTCTCTATGAATATTTAGATTTATAAAGGCAAAATTGTCTTTCTTCAACTATCTCTTTTTACGGTAGAAAATAGAATAGAATAACAGAGTTGGAAGGGACCTTGGAGGTCTTCTAGTCCAACCCCCTGCTCAGGAAACTCTATACCATTTCAGACAAATAGTTATCCAATCTCTTCTTAAAAACCTCCAGTGATGGAGCACCCACAACTTCTGGAGACAAATCATTCCACTGATTATTTGATCTTACTATCAGGAAATTTCTACTTGGCTCTAGGTTGCTTCTCTCCTTGATTAGTTTCCATCCATTGCTTCTTGTCCTGCCTTCAGATGCTTTCATTAAATGAAGGATTAGAAAGATGTACTCAACAATATTTAGAGATGTTCTGTGATCACTTATGATCATAGAGATTTAAAAAATTCCAGAGATAAATCTAACACTAATCGACTTAAAATTTAACTAATTAAGTTATCAACATACAACATACAAACTCCTGAACCTTATAGGTACTCCTCGATTTATGACCACTGTTGAGCCCAAAATTTCTGTTGCTAAACAAGACAGTTATTAAATGAGTTTTGCTCCATTTTATGACCTTTTTTGCTATTGTTAAGTGAATCACTATAGTTGTTAAGTTAGTAACATGTTTATTAAGTTAATTTGGCTTCCCCATTGACTTTCCTTGTTAGAAGATTGCAAAGGTGACAACCCGGGACACTGTCATAAGTGACTTTTTTCAATGCCGTTGTAACTTTTGAATAGTCGCTAAACAGAAGGTTGCATGTCACTGCATTTAGCAACTGCAGTGGTTCACTTAACAGCTGTGGCAAGAAAGGTTGTAAAATGGGGCAAAACCCACTCAACTATCTTGCTTAGCGATAGAAAATTTGGGCTTAATTGTGGTTTTAAGTCAAGGACTACCTGTAATTCCCCTCAGTCAAGGAAGTCTATTCTATTTTTGTATATGCTTGTTAAAAATATTTCAAAGCAAACCTTTAAATTGTTTAATGAAACGTAATCTATACAGAGTTTTGCACAGAAGTACAGGTAGTCTTCGATTTACAACTGTTCATTTAGCGACCATTAAAAGTTATGGTCTGCAGCGTCTTTTATACAGCAAATCAGCATGCAAAATGTCATTCATGCAAACTCCTGTATGATTGCAATTAGAAAAAAACGTGTGAGATGTGTGCCCACAAAATATTAAGCTTAAAGCAGGATTATAAATATACACATCACAGGAGTTAAGCAATGGTTGAAATTTGAGATAGCTGCAGAATGCAACCAGTGGCAGACCACAGTTTTCTCTCATGCAGGGTAAGTAGCTTTATTTAGATTCCGTATCTCTAATTAGTGTGTTGTAAGAATTAATTAAATACATTTACTTCTGGAAAGCGCTGTTGAAAGATGTATAAACCACCGAGAGTATATATCTTGCACTAGGAGAAAACGCATGCTTTGAGGGTTGTTTCATGTTGTGATAAGCTGACATGAAACTTGGGTAAAGTCCTAGTAAGAGTTTGAATTGCAAAAAATTTAGTGATAAGGAAGATTGCAAGTAGCGTATATTTATTTTTAACTACTGTATGAACTTGAATATCTTCGAAAATGAGTCAGTGTTGTAACTTAAGTTGTTCTTATTTCTAATCAAAGATATACTGAGCATCTACTGTAAAAAAAGATACCAGCTTTGCTATGGTTTGCACTGTTTATTTCTTTCGTTATTTGATTTATATTAATACCTTAACCTCCAGGAACTCATAGAGATAAACATAATACTCCAGTTTTTCCCCACAGCAACAATCCAACAAGATTGACTGAACTGAAAGAGACATCAAAGTAATGTACTGACTTCTTTATTAATTAAATTTGCATAGCTGCCCATCTCACAAGCATAACATGGTGAACTTCCCTGGTTTAGGCCTCCCTGTTGGGAACTCCCCAAAGCTGGTTATAAAATGGGCATCTGTATAAGTGTTTTAAATAAATTAATTTTAGGCAGACTTGAATCTGGATTTCCTCAGTTCTACTCCAGCATTTTAACCACTGCTTCAGGAGTGTGACCCCTTTACCAACTGTGGACTTCAACTCCCAGAATTCTTGAGCCAGCATGGAATTTCAAGCCAGAATTCCAGGCATGGCTGACTCAGGAATTGTGGGAGTTGAAGTCCACAGGTTGTAAAGGGACCATATTTGCCCACTCCTGCACTACACAATGCTGGCCCATGGTGTTGCTGGTGTCCTGTTTTAAATCAGTTTCTACCATCTTTATTCCGGAAGTGTTAGTTATCTTTGGAAAGATGTGCTGTGTAAATATTTAGACAGATGTAGCAAAGCTGGTATTTTTCGTTATAATTAGAATAATGTTTGAAAGGTCTCTGGGCCTTCAGACACCTCACTTTCTCTTACTAATGCAGACATGCTAATAGGACAGACTTTATTCTCTATGCTAGACAGATAGTCCTAGACTTACAGACATTCGTTTAGTGACTGAAGTTACAACAGCACTAAAAAGGGACTTACCACTATTTTTCACCCTTATGGCTATTGCAGCATCCCCATGGCCACGTGTTCGAAATTTGGACGCTTGGCAATATTTATGATGGTTGCAGTATTTTGGAGTCATGTGATCACTTTTGCCGACCTTCTGCAAACAAAGTCAATGGGGAAGCCAGATTCACTTAACAACCGTGTTACTAACTTGACTACAGTGATTCACTTAATAACTGTGGCAAGAAAGGTCATAAAATGGGGCCAAACTCACTTAACAACTGTCTTGCTTAGCAGCAAAAATTTTGGACTCCACAGTGGTCATAAATTGAGGACTACCTGTATTTAAGTGTACAACTCTTTTAAGTCGCTGCTATCACCCACAAGAAGAAATTAGCATCTGTTAATTTTTGATACTTAAATGTAATTATTTTAAAATAATTATAATTATTAAAATATAAAAACAATAAGTACTCCTAATGTTTTGTGCAGAGTAAAAAATAGGAATGCATGTCTAAGTATCAAAAATTTGTCAAATTTAGAAACCCTCATTCTTCCTCACAGAGGACCTAGCTAGATCCTCTCAACAACATTTCTCCTTTACTTTACCAGATGTTCTTTTTCCTAATATTCTTTCCAAAGTGCCATCATAATATTATTACCGTGTTTCCCTGCAAATAAGACCCTGTCTTATATTTTTTTGAACCCTGAAATAAGCGTTTGGTCTTATTGCTATGTGCTCAAAAGCCCGATTGGGATTATTATCAGGGGATGTTTTATTTTGGGGGGTGGGGGAAACAGGGTAGTTCAGTTCAAGGGCAACTATAAAGGGGTTTCTTCCATCTTAAGCATTCAAGCAGCGCTAATTCCTTTTGTGTATAATTTGACTTAGTTTCCATTTTAAAGTAATCTAGGAGGAGAAATCAAAAATTCCAGGCATATTCAAGCTGTCTGATCCTATGGAGGATTGAATTTTTAAAAAAAAAAAAAATCCCCAAAGAATGCTTTGGAACAGAAATGCATTCTAGCACCACAGAACTCTGGACGGCATTCCTCTTCTTGCTGTGAGGAAAAGAAAACGTGTGCTTTTGTTCTCTTATTCTTCTTCCATATTTTTGTTTTACCCGTTTTCTCTGAAAGTCTGTATAGTTAACAGGCAGTCCTCGACGTACAATGATTCATTTAGCGACTGTTTGCAGTCAACAGCAGCACTGACAAAAGTGCTATGACCGTTTTTCCACACTTAACGACTTTTGCAGCATCCCCATGGTCACGTGATCAAAATTCAGACGCTTGGCAACTGAACTGAATTCCTAAGCTTGACTCTATACAGGTAGTCCTTGACTTACAACAGTTCATTTAGTGACTGTTCAAAGTTAGAACAACACTGGGGGAAAAATGACTTATGACTGTTTTTCACACGACCGTTGCAGCATCCCCATGGTCACGTGATCAAAATTCAGACGCTTGACAACTGACTCACATTTATGACGGTTGTAGTGTCCCAGGGTCATGTGATCCCCTTTGGCGACCTTCTGACAAGCAAAATCAACAGGGAAGCCAGATTCACTTAACAACTGTAGCGATTTACTTATCAACTGGGCAGGAAAGTTTGTAAAATGGGGCAAAAGTATCTGACTTAGCAACAGAAATGTTGAGCTCAATATCCGGGAGCCTGGATAGTTCAACAGACAAGGCACTGTAATTTAACACCAGCTGTCTGCAATTAAAGTAAGATCGAATCTCACCAGGCTCAAGGTTGACTCAGCCTTCCATCCTTTCTAAGGTAGGTAAATTGAGGACCCAGTTTGTGGGGGCAATAAGCTGACTTTGTATAAATATACAAAAGGATGAAGGTTATTGCTTAACGCATTGTAAGCCGCCCTGAGTCTCCGGAGAAGGGCGGCATATAAATCAAATAAAAAAAAAAAATTGCCGTAAGTCAAGGACTACCTGTGTTTGGCCTGGGTCCTTGGGTTTCTGGTGGCCATGGCTCTTTTTATTAAATTATTATTTAATATCACTCAACTCTTGATATTATCATCTTTTTTAAAAAATTTCCTTGAAAAAGAAGTCCCTTTCTTTCTCCATTATTTGTATAAACTCTTTATCATTTAGAATAATAAGAGTTGGAAGGGACCTTGGAGGTCTTCTAGTCCAACCCTCTGCTTAGGCAGGAAACCCTACACCACTTCAGACAAATGGTTATCCAACAACTTCTTAAAAATTACCAGGCGCTGATCTTTTTACTGTCTCTTCTTAACATTTTGTAATCAGTTTTTGCCCTATTCTAAATGTTACACCTATTTACACTTGCAATATTTCTCCATTAAACGGATTATCTGATGGCTCTGACGCTGTTTGTATTTCCTAGTTGGACCCTCTTCTAATTGCTTTGTGGCGTTCTGTGATTCCTGATTCACCATTGTTCCTTTTGTTCATGAGAGCAGCTGTTGAGATATAAACAGCAGCCACACTTACTTATTAATATGACAAGTATCTGTTTAGTAGGGACACTTAATGTCATTTCACACCTTTCAATCAATTTAAATAGGAGCAGGCTAAGGATGAACTATTATTTAAATACAGCCATTTCGATCTCGGCATTAGCAAATAAGGAGTGAAAACAGTTTTTACATGTTCAATCACAAAAAGGTCTGTCTTCTTTGGAAAAAAAAAAACCCCGACACAAGAAATCTTCCCTCGAGGTGAGGATGGCTTCAACACTTCTGAGCATCCCAAGAGTCCCTTAAGGCCTGGTTATGCCACCAGGCCTGGAGATCCCAGGGGATGGGGGAATTGTTATTAAGCATCCCTTTGCCTATTAATTTTAGCTATTTTCTGAAGTTTTACTTCTCATTGTAGGTCATGTTTTAATGTATTTATTGTTTTAGCCTTGTGTGCTGCCTAGAATCACGTCTTGTGAGATGATTGGGGAATATAAATTATATGAATAAATAAATTTAACCCAGCTACCGTGTTTCCCCGAAAATAAGACGAGGTCTTCTATTAATTTTTGCTCCAAAAGACGCATTAGGGCTTATTTACTGGCTAGGTCTTATTTTGGGGGAAATACGGTACTAAGTGCACCCATCTGGCTGACAATCTTAACTGGGGCTTATTTTGGGGGGTAGGGCTTATATTATGAGCATTCTGAAAAATCATGCTACGATTTATTTTCTGGCTGGCTCTTATTTTTGGGGAAACGGTATTTTGCAAAAAGTTGTTTTTTAATTTTATTTTACAGCAACAAACCTTTGTAATTTGGGTATAATTATGATGGGTATGCTTGAGAGCTTTAGATATTGACAGTTACCTAGGTTCACCAGATACTGAAAATATATATATTTATTTATCAAATGTATTTGCTACCGGACAAAAAAAGTAACACAATCTTATTTTGTAATTATTTCACTCCTTGTCTTTTCTAAAACTTAAGGATTGCCTTAAGTATCCCCTTTCCTCTAATTAGATACACAGTTTACTAGAAAGCATCTTTCAAATACTTGTAAGTTACTGAAGCAGTTTTCATACGGTGTGGCCTTGGTAATTTCAGTGGATTTTACCTAAAGTTAATAAAAGACCATTAAAAGGAAAAAGAGGAGCATGACTTGCGTAGGGTTCTCACACGATGAAGGATATGTAAGCCAGTTTCATGGACTATTAAGTATGTATCTGCCTGTTTTTCACCTATAATTTTATAATACACTTTTCTCCCAGTGTTGACTATTCAAACTCTTAGCTGCTACTTATTGTTTGTGAACAATTGTAGCTCTTCTACCGTTTCCTTTTCCAACATTAATTCTTAAATTTGACTCCTGCATTGAAAGTCTCTCAATCAGCTTTTCTTTTTCTTGTTGCTTTTTTCCAAAATGTCATTTATATCTATAGGGGGCATCCTCCAGGTATACAGATAGTCCTCGACTTATGACCTTAGTTGAGTCCAACATTTCCATTGTTAAGTGAAACATTTAAGTGAATTTTGCCCCATTTTAACGACCTTTCTTACCACAGTTGTTAAGTGAATCACTGCAGTGGTTAAGTTGGTAACCCAGTTGTTAAGTGAATCTGGCTTCCCCACTGACTTTGCTTGTCAGAAGGTTGTAAAAAGTGAGCAAGCCCCAAATTTATGTTGCTAAGTGACACATTTGTTAAGTACGTTTTGCCTCATTTTACAACATTTCTTGCCACAGTTGTTAAATAAATCACTGCAGTTGTTAAGCTAGTAACACAGGAGAATCTGACTTCCCCATTGACTTTGCTTGTCAGAAGGTCTCAAACGGAGATCGGGTGACCCCTGGGACACTGCGACCATCATAAATATGAGCCAGTTGCCCAGCGTCTGAATTTTGATCACATGACCACGGGGAATTAATTAAACGGTCTTAATTATGAAAAATGGTCATAAGTCATTTTTCCCCCAGTGCTAATCTAACTTTGAATGGTCACTAAATGAATCATCGTAAGTTGAAGACTACCTTTATAAAGTCAACCTTTAGAATTCATGGAAGTACCTGATGCTTTGATGTAATCCTCCGAGATCTCTTAAATCCATTTTATCTGCAGTGTTACCAAACGGGGGGAAAATCTGAGCGAGATAATTCCTGAAAGCATCTATGAAAAATTATGGGAAAAATTATGGGATTAAAAAAACAACAACAAACTTCAGCCCTTCTCACTGCTGTAGCGATTCCCCCGCCGGCCCCCCTCCTTTCTTTTAAGGGATGGTTTTTCTCTCTGGTCTACCTCCAAATGGCTCCTTTGGTTCTCAAGACAGAGGAAGAAAGCCAGTATGACTGGTTTTTAGATTTGCTTGAGAAGAGGAAGAGGAGGAGGAGGAGGAGGCGGCGGCAAAGCCGCAGTAGCCTTCTGGGTCTCTCCCTTCCCTCCAGAAAAAAGCTGCCTGTGAGCTCTGGAGTTGCTACAATGGAGGCACCTGCTTAATGAAGGGGATTAGTGGGACTGTGTGAGATTCTGTGCCTTGCTGGCAGGGCCGCTCCTTCCCCTGTAGTGTCTTTCCTCAATCCCTTGATCGGACAGATGCAATCTAACGAAATGAAATTCAATGTAGAGAAAAGTAAAGTCTTGCACTTAGGCAAGATAAACCAAAAGTACACATATAGACTGGGTGAAACCGGGCTTAATAGCAGTAACAGAGAGAGGGATCTTGCAGTCTTAGTGGACATCCAGTTAAATATGAGCCAGCAGTGTGCGGCGGCAGCCAGAAAAGCCAATTCAATCCTAAACTGCATTAACAGAAGGATACAATCAAGATCAAGGGAGGTGCTAATACCACTCTATAAAGCCTTAGTAAGACCACACCTAGAATACTGCATCCAGTTTTGGTCACTACACTATAAAAAAGATGTTGAGGCTCTAGAAAAAGTGCAGAGAAGAGTAACCAGGATGATGAGGGGACTGGAGGCTAAAACATACGATGAACGGTTGCAGGAACTGGGCATGGCTAGTCTAGTGAAGAGAAGGACCAGGGGAGACAGGATAGCATCTTCCAATATTTGAGGGGCTGCCACAGAGACGAGGGGGGGTAAAGCTATTCTCCAAAGCACCTGAAGGCCAGACAAGGAATAATGGATGGAAACTGATCAAGGGGAGATTCAACCTGGAAATAAGGAGAAATTTTCTGACAGAACAATCAACCCATGGAACAGCTTGCCTTTGGAAGTTGTGGGAGCTTCGTCACTGGAAGCTTTCAAGAAGAGACCGGACTGCCATTTGTCAGAGATGGTGTAGGGCAGTGATGGCTAATCTTTTTGCCGTCGTAATGCCAAAAATGGGGGTCGCCCGGGGGGTCGCCTGAGTGGCAACTGGATCATATTTATGATGGTCCTGGGATCATGTGATCCTCGTTTGGAACCTTCTGACAGTCAGCAAAGAAGGCAGATTCACTTAACAACTGTGTGACTAACTTAACAACTGTGGTGACTCACTTAACGGTGGCAAAAAAAAGCCTGCAAAAACTCACTTAACAACTCTCTCGCTTAACAACAGAAATGTTGGGCTCGATTGTGGTCTTAAGTCGAGGGCTCCCTGCATTTTGTAAATCGTTAACTTTCTCACAGTGGTTTCATTTTATCACTGCTGTATAATTTCACACCATAATTTTATTTACATTTAAAATGAAATGAAGCTTCCCCTTTTTACTACATGCTTCTGTAACGTGTGCAGAATATCTTTCCTTTAGGCAAATGATGGGCTGCATTTGCTCAACAATTTTCTTCTGTCGTTTAACCAGATTGGCAGGTTGTAGGACTATATGATTCATGGTGTAAAAACCATCCAGATTGCTACTGAGAAGCATGTCCTTATTGATATTTATGTTTAAGCTACTATTGTAGAATTCAATATTTCATTGACAGGTCCTAGTGGCTGTTGATGAAGTTAGATGTGTATTATTATTATTATTATTATTATTTATTAGATTTCTATACCGCCCTACTCCCGAAGGACTCAGGGCGGTGCACAGCCAAACAATAAAAACACATACAATACAAAATTTAAAAAATAGAATAAAATCAAATTAAATAATTTTGGCCCCGACAAATTTAAAACCCCAAACTTTTAAAACCAATTTAAAATTGAATATATAAATACTAAAAAATATTTAAAATTTTAAAAATCTTTTATAAAAGAGGGGGAAAATTAGGCCAGGCCGGCCTGGTGAAATAGTAAGGTCTTTAAGGCGCGGCGGAAGGTGCGCAGATCCGGGATCCTCCGTATCTCTGGGGGGAGCTCGTTCCAGATAGTAGGTGCCCCCACAGAGAAGGCTCTCCCCCTGGGGGCCGCCAGTCGGCATTGTTTGGCTGACGGCACCCGGAGGAGCCCCTCTCTATGGGAGCGTACCGGCCGGTGGGAGGCTATTGGTGGTAGTAGGCGGTCCCGCAAGTACCCGGGTCCTAAGCCATGGAGCGCTTTAAAGGTGGTAACCAAAACCTTGAAGCGCACCCGGAAGACCACCGGGAGCCAGTGCAGCTCGCGCAGGAGAGGTGTTACATGGGAACGCCATGTCGCTCCCATTACCACCCGCGCGGCCGCACTCTGCGCCAGTTGGAGCCTCCGGGTGCTCCTCAAGGGGAGCCCCATGTAGAGAGCGTTGCAATAGTCCAGGCGGGAGGTGACAAGGGCATGAGTGACCGTGCGTAAAGAGTCCCGATCCAGAAAGGGACGCAACTGGCGAATCAGGCGAACCTGATGAAAAATCCTCCCGGTCACGGCCGTCAAGTGCTCTTCTAAAGACAGCCGTGAGTCCAGGAGGACGCCCAAGTTGCGAGCCCTTTCCGTGGGGGCCAATGATTCGCCCCCAATAGTCAGTGATGGCGTCAACTGACTATATCGGGACGTCGGAAACCACAGCCACTCAGTCTTGGATGGGTTGAGCCTGAGCCTGTTCCTCCCCATCCAGATCCGTACGGCCTCCAGGCATCGGGACATCACTTCAAGGGCATCGTTGGGGTGATCCGGGGTGGAGATGTACAGCTGGGTGTCGTCAGCGTACTGATGGTACTCCACCCCGAAACCACGGATGATCTCGCCCAGCGGCTTCACATAAATGTTGAACAGGAGAGGCGAGAGGACCGACCCTTGCGGCACCCCACATATGAGGGGCCTCGGGGTCGACCTCTGTCCCCCTGTCAACACAGACTGCGACCGGTCAGAGAGAAAGGAGGAGAACCACCGCAACACAGTGCCTCCCACCCCCAACTCTTCCAACCGGTGCAGCATGATACCATGGTCGATGGTATCAAAAGCCGCTGAGAGATCTAACAGGACCAGGACAGAGGAGCACCCCCTGTCCCGAGTCCTCCAGAGATCATCAACCAACGCGACCAATGCCGTTTCCGTGCTGTACCCGGGCCTGAAGCCCGACTGGAACGGATCCAGATACGCCGTTTCATCCAGGTGCTGGGGGAGCTGTTGCGCGACCACACTCTCAACAACCTTCGCAACAAAGCGAAGATTGGAGACCGGACGATAATTTACCAACATTGCCGGGTCCAGGGAAGGCTTCTTGAGGAGAGGCCTCACCACCGCCTCTTTCAAGGCGGCGGGAAAGTCACCCTCACTCAGCGAAGCGTTTATAATCCCCTGGAGCCAGCCTCGTGTCACTTCCCGGGAAGCCAGTACTAACCAGGAAGGACACGGGTCCAATAAACAAGTGGTCGCGTTCAGTCTACCCAGAATCCTGTCCACGTCCTCAGGGGTCACAGGATCAAACTCATCCCAGATAACATTCTCAAGACCTGCCCCTGTCTCTCCCCCTGAGACTACCCAGTCGGAGTCCAAATCTTCCCGAATCTGAGTGATTTTGTCATACAGATACTGAACAAAATCCTCGGCTCTACCCTCCAAGGGGTCCTCCCGCGCTTCCTGGTGGAGCAGGGAGCGGGTCACCCTAAAGAGGGCGGCCGGGCGATTATCTGATGACGCAATAAGAGCAGCAAAATAACTACATTTCGCTGCTTTTATCGCCACTAAGTAATTCCTAATGTGGGATCTTACTAGTGTCCGGTCAGATTCAAGAAGACTGGCCCTCCAACTACTCTCTAGGCGTCTTTTCCGGCGCTTCAACTCCCTCAGCTCCTCGGTAAACCAAGGAGCCAATTGAGATCGGCGCCGGGTCAGAGGCCGCAAAGGCACGACCCGATCCATTCTTCATCTTATTCTTCATCTTATGAAACAAATGAGCCCAAGCAGAGCTCAGTAAAAGAGCCTTGGTAGTACAGTGGTCTAAAGCACCCTGTTATTAAGACCAGCTGCCTGCAATTACTGCAGGTTCGAATCTCGCCAGGCTCAAGGTTGACTCAGCCTTCCATCCTTTCTAAGGTAGATAAATTGAGGACCCAGTTCTGGGGGCAATAAGCTGACTTTGTATAAATATACAAAAGGATGAAGGCTATTGCTTAGCACATTGTAAGCCGCCCTGAGTCTCCGGAGAAGGGCGGCATATAAATCAAATTTAAAAAAAAAAAAGTATCAGAGAAAAAAAAAAACCATGGCTTTAAATTCTTAACTTTCACTTGAACTTTCCAGATTTGCAAAGAAATGGAAATACCGGTGGTCCTCGACTTACGATGGTTCATTTAGCAACCATTCACAGTTACAGCAGCACTGAAAAAAGTGACTTATGGCCATTTTTCACATTTATGACCATTGCAGCATCCCCGTGCCCAAGGGATCAAAATTTGGATGCTCGGCAACTGATTCATATTGATGACGGTTGCAATGTCCCAGGGTCATGTGATCACTTTTTGGGACCTTCTTATAAACAAAGTTAATGGGGAAACCAGATTCACTTAACTGTATTGCTGACTTAACAACTGCAGTGATTCACTTAGCAACTGTGGCAAGAAAAGTCATAAAATGGGGGCAAATACACTTAACAAAAGTTTTGCTTAGCAACAGAAATGTTGGATTCAATTCTAGTCATAAGTTGACTAGGGTCTCCTCCCTCCCTTTGTCCTGCCGTCCAAGGCTGGGACTCTGGTTTCCCTCCCCTTCCCTCTCTCTCTCCCTCTCTCTCTCTCTCTCCCTCCCTCCCCTCCCTCTCTCTCTCTCTCTCTCCCCCCCCCTTGGTTTCCACATGGGCGCCCTTTGAATGTTCTCCAGGATCCTCTTCCCGAGTAGACTGGGCCTCTTCTCTTCACCGCTTGCTCTGTTCGCTGTTGAATATTCATACTTTAAATGTTAATCAATGAGCCGTGGTGGCGAAGTAGTCAGAATGCAGTACTGCAGGTTGCTTCTGCTGACTGCCGGCTGTCTGCAGTTCGGCACTTCAATCTCGACCGGCTGAAGGTTGACTCAGCCTTCTATCCTTCCGAGGTTGATAAAATGAGGACCAAGATTGTTGTGGGGGCGATATGATGACTCTGTAAACCGCTTAAGAGAGGGCTATAAAGCACTGTGAAGCGGTATATAAGTCTGAAGCACTATTGCTATTGCTAATGTTTGATGACAGAAAGTAGAGGTGGAGAATTGCTCCCAAGTTAACTTTGTGTAATGGATAAGCAATCAGGCTGTTTAAACTGTACAGTCCTCGACTTACGACCACAATTGAGCCCAAAATTTCTGTTACTAAGTCAGACATTTGTTAAGAGTTTTGCCTCATTTTACAACCTTTCTTGCCACAGTTGTTAAGGGAATCAGTGCAGTTGTTAAGTTAGTAACACGGTTGTTAATCTGGTTGACTTTGCTTTTCAGAAGGTCACATGATCCTGGGACACTGCGTAATACGAACCATAAATACGAGTCAATTGCCAAGAGTCCAAATTTTGATCACATGACCACGGGGATGCTGCAACAGTGATAAGTGTGAAAAATTGACCATAATCATTTCTTTTTCAGTGCTGTTGTAAATTCAGTCACTAAATGAACTGTTGTAAGTAGAGGACTATCTATATTATATAGTTTACCATTTACCTAGTTTTCCTACAAATCTTTTCTCAATAAAGACCTGAAAATTATTTTTAGTAGTTTGAGGCATTTGGTCTAAGACCCAACTGTAGCAACTTAGCTGGAGAATTCTGGGAGTTGAAGTCCACGCCTCTTCAAGTTGCTAAGGTTGGGAAACCCTGATGTAGGAGAACAGTTTGGGAGTTTGCCAAGCATACTGCTTGCTCTTGGTCATACTGTCAAGCCCTTTATCTGATGAATTTAATGAAAGTGAAAAGTGGAGCTGCTTAAAGACCTTTTTGCTGTGTTGTGGGAACAATATTTCTTGGCTATTGCTCATACGGTTTTGCTATAAAAATACTACATTTTGTGGTAGCATTCCTTATCATAACAGTATTATTTTAACACAGAACTTAAAGTAAAATAATTTATGTGGTTAACTTGGGTATAGAACACATTTTTTTGTTTTGAAGCTGTGGTGGAAGCAGTATTAAATACGGTGGGATTGTCTCTATCACCAGGGTTTTATATATCCATTTGTGTATTCTAGAGAACAGTTTACATTAGTTTAAAAAGTGGAACTATTGTCTTTATGTAAAAATAGCTGAAATACGCACCTGATGAACGGTTGAAGTCAGCCGTCATTATCACAATACTATTTGAACGAATACACTTGCAGTTAGAAACCTAACTGTATATTCGTAAGGCCAAAGAAAGGGAGCTTAATGACAATCCCATTCACTTTTCAAAGCAATTTATTTGTTTGTTTTAAATTTCTATGTCACCCGTCTTCCTAATTCAATTACTCTGGGCAGCTTACAAGAAAATAAAAGGTAAAGCCATATACCTTTATTAAATACCGATATCATGTAGATTGCCTGATTTCCGTGGTCATGAGGCCAGCATGAATATATGCCGAGGCGCAGGGAACACTGTTAACATTTCCACCAAAGTGGTACCTTTGGCCTGAGGGTGAGGGAGGCTCTCGGCTTTGATGGAAGAATATTGCAGAGGACTGGAGCCACAGCCAAAAAGGATCTTCTCTTCTCTTCTTCTGCTGTGATGACCCGGGACATGGCACGTAGATGGCACAGGCAGTTGGCAGTTCAAACAGCCCCTTTATTGCTCCAAATTTCCCCAAACTCTCCAATGTTTCTGGCAAATCCCAGAGAAAAGTGGTCACACACACAAACACACATCTCAAGCAACCTCTAGCTGTAAATAGTCCAGCCCAACGCTGTGAACACCACGGCTGCAGGAAACTTCAAACGTCGGCACTCAACACTCCAGGAATGCTGCATTTCTTCCCGACAAATGCTCCTCCCCACAGCGTCTCCTTACGTATCAGTCCCCAGGTGTGCCTTGTGAAGTGGGGCAGGACACTCTCCTTCCGAGTAGCTGGCTCGGTCTGCGCTGTTCTCGCCTTCTCTCCATTCTCCATGCTCGCGGATCAGGAGGGAGTGGTCCTTGCTCATCGCCTGAGCTCTGTCTCTCAGGTTCACTGCTTAGCCTCTCTTGGCCATCCTGCTCCCGTTCCTCCCTGCCTACAAGCCGTCCTAATCCTGAAAAGCCCTGGCCCCCGTGATCTCTGTCGGCTCCAGTTTCAGCTTGTCTTCCACCGCAGATTCAGGCTCCGACCGGGGGTAGGGGGGCATTACACCTGCCAGCCAAAATTGTTTGGCTGATGGAATCCAAAGTGGGCCCTTTCTGCTAGGAAACGTGTGGACTAATCCCATCGGGATAAGGTGGTTCCTCAGATACCCTCATATGTTTTATCTGATAAACTGCTGACACACACACTGCCAGATTAGACACACAAGAATAATAACATAATTTGAATTATCTAAAAACTCTTATTTGAATCAGTCTTGCACAAACCTGGAAAAATCAATTACTCAGCAAATGTTGGTCATTTTTAGGAGTCTGGTCTTTTAAGTCTTCTCAATTGTTTTTAGGCTCTAGTCATGCTCAATATATTGTACATGAAGAGAGGGAATGTACAGGTAGTCCTTAGATTATGACCACAATTGAGTCCCAAATTTATGTTGCTAAGTGAGACAGTTGTTAAGTGAATTTTGCCGCATTTTGTGAGCCTTGGTAGTAGAGTGGTCTAAGGCACCCTGTTATTAAGCTGGTTATTAAGACCAGCTGCCTGCAATTACTGCAGGTTCGAATCTCGCCAAGGCTCAAGGTTGACTCAGCCTTCCATCCTTTCTAAGGTAGGTAAATTGAGGACCCAGTTTGTGGGGGCAATAAGCTGACTTTGTATAAATATACAAAAGGATGAAGGCTATTGCTGAGCACATTGGAAGCCGCCCTGAGTCTCCGGAGAAGGGCAGCATATAAATCAAATTAAAACAAAAAAAAGTCATTATTTTTCAGCAATGTAATTTCACATGGTTGCTGAACTAGAGGACTACTATAGAGCCGGATAGAAACACAAACTACCATTCCATCGGGAACTGTGACCTGAATAGAAGAGAATATACAGGGAGTCCCCGACTTACAACAGTTCATTTAGTGACTGTTCAAACAGCCCTGAAAAAAGTGACTTACGACCATTTTTCACATTTAATGACCATTATAGCAACCTCTGATGGCCACATGGTCAAAATTCATGATCAAAACACTTGGCAACTGACTCATATTTATGATAGTTGCGGTGTCCCAATGTCATGTGATCAACTTTTGCAACCTTCTGATGAGCAAAGTCAATGGGGAAGCCAGATTCACTTAACAACTGTGGCAGGAAAGGTCATAAAATGAGGTAAAATTCGCTTAACAACTGTCTCACTTTGCAACAGGCATTTTAGGTTCAATTAGAGCCTTGATAGTACAGTGGTTTAGTGCACCCTGTTATTAACACAGCTGCCTGCAATTTCTGCTGGTTCGAATCTCTCCAAGGCTCAAGGTTGACTCAGCCTTCCATCCTTTCTAAGGTAGGTGAAATGAGGACCCAGTTTGTGGGGGCAATAAGCTGACTTTGTATAAATATACAAAAGGATGAAGGCTATTGCTTAACGCATTGTAAGCTGCCCTGAGTCTCCGGAGAAGGGCGGCATATAAATCAAATTTAAAAAAATAAAATAAAAATTATGGTCATAAGTTGGGGACGGATTGTAGGTAGCTCAGGGTTGAACAGTGGAGTCCTTGCTCTTGAGTTTGGTTGTTTGCTTGTAGACATTTCATTACCCAACTAGGTAATATCATCAGTGCACATCAGCATCAAAAACTCCATAGTCTCGAACCATGAAGAATTTTTTAGAGCAAGGGTGTCAAACTCAAGGCACGGGGACTGGATCCAGCCTGCAGGGTGCTTAGATCTGGCCCGTGGGGCCGCCCAGGAAAGAACTGGTCCACGGTGCCTCTGCCAGTGAAAACGCACCCCCCCCGGCTCCATTTTCACTGGCAGAGGATGGCAGGAGACCGTTATGGCTGAAAACGGAGCCTGGGAGTCCATTTTCCCTGGCAGAGCACTCGGGCAACCACAGACACCCCCAACACGAGTGACGTCAAGCTGGCCATGCCCACCCTGACCACGCCCGCCCCGGCCCCCGAGGTCAAACACAACCCTGATGCGGCCCTCAGTGAAATTGAGTTTGACACCCCTATTCTGGACCAGGACATCCTGGTGTCCTTGGAACTCACTTTTAAAAATCCTGTTCCAAGGCCCACTTTCAATTAGGACTGTAACCACATAAACCGTTGCACTATTTCTGACCTCACTTTAAGAGCTCCTCTGTGTATTAACACCTTTTACGACCACAATTGAGCCCAAAAATTATGTTAAGTGAGACGTTTGTTAGATGACTTTTGCCCCATTTTACAACCGTTCTTGCAACGGTTCTTAAGTGAATCCCTGCAGCTCATAAGTTAATAACCCCGGTTGTTAAGGGAATCTGGCTTCCCTATTGACTTTGCTTGTCAGAAGGTCGCAAAAGTTGATCACATGACCTTGGGACACAGCAACTGTCATAAGTATGAGTCAGTTGCCAAGTGCCTGAATTTTGATCACATGATCATAGGGATGCTGCAAAAGTGGTAACTGCGAAAAACAGCCCTATCACATTTTTCAATGCTGTTGTAACTTTGAACAGTCCCTAAATGAACTGTTGTAACTCAAGGACTACCTGTAGTCTAAGTAACAAGGGGTCCATGGCATGGATTACTGCTGAGAGGCTATCAGAGAAGGATTCTCTATTCCTTCTTCCTTACTGATTGGTGTCACACTGATCATTCCATACAAACTGTCAAGAGTCAGGAATTTATTCTTTGACTCTTAGTAAAGCCTTGTTTGGGTCTCAGTGTGATTTATCAGGGCATAGTAGACTCTTGTTGTGTATCTGGATAACAAAAGAAAGTTAATTGGTTAGAATGTTCTTTTACAAAGGCCAGATTAGGCCGTCTTTTTTAAGTAAATCAAATGAAGAGGATTCTGCGCTTCATAAAGGCCGGCAATCTTTTAACTAATTAAAAAAAAGTGATTAATTGCAGTAAACAGGATTTGAGCAGGCATGGGCAAGAACGTAATTCGTGAATCCCATCAAACCCTGCAATTGAGTGTTCAGTTTGCATGAGCGTATAATTATTTTTCCCTAGCAGTCAAGTAAGAAATATAACGCACTGTGTAATTTCATTATTTGGAGAGCTCACTTAAATTACTTTCGGGGATCAATTCCTTTTCCATTCAAGTTAACCGTAGGGAATGAAGACATTTATGGTTTTTCCTTGTAATCAGATGAGCTCTTTCCCCTAGAAAAGTAAAAACTTCCTGAAGAAACTTAATTATTCAGAAAGAAATTCTAGACTCCTCCAGGTGTTGAATTCTTCAGCCTGATTCCTGCGTGGCAAAACCACAGCATAATAACGTTTCTTCTTATATATAAATTTTATAATAAACGCTGATGAATGAATTTATCCCAAGAAATGAATAATATCCCAAGTTAGAGAGCTGAAGAAGCTGCGTGGATGGGAAATGAAACGTCTTCAAAGAAAAACCAGAAAGTCCAGTTGCTTCTTGTGTTGAATTTATGTTTACCGACAAAGAAATAAAGGGAGACTAGTATAGATCTATTTCAAGCTATTTAGCTCTCATCAGCTAGCCAGACCCTTCTGGGATTCGGACCCGGCCTTCTTGAAAAAGCACCTTTAATATCCCAAGATATTGGAACTCCAGAAATTATATTGATTTAAGATATGGGCACACTGCTTTTTGTGAAATCTACAACTGGTGCTTCTTTTTTTCTGACTGAGTCTTGGTAGTACAGTGGTCTAAAGCACCCTATTATTAAGACCAGCTGCCTGCAATTACTGCAGGTTCAAATCTCGCCAGGCTCAAGATTGACTCAGCCTTCCATCCTTTCTAAGGTAGGTAAATTGAGGACCCAGTTTGTGGGGGCAATAAGCTGACTTTGTATAAATATACAAAAGGATGAAGGCTATTGCTTAGCGCATTGTAAGCCGCCCTGAGTCTCGGTAGAAGGGCGGCATATAAATCAAATCAAATAATAAAAAAAAAAACCAGCTTCACTTTAAAAGTAACTTGTTAAACTGCGTTTTGCACAGACAAGCAGAAAGAGTTTGCCACACTTCGGTGGAAGTCTAGAAAAATAAACGAAGTAAACATTGCTAAGCCAGTAGTCACCAAAAGGCCATCAAAACCCAGAGTGAGAGAGACAAGCTTTGGAGGAGGCCTTTCTTTTATAGAATAACAAGAGTTGGAAGGGACCTTGGAGATCTTCTAGTTCAGGATTGTCAAACTTGATTTCATTAAAGGCTGCATCAGGGTTGTGTTTGACCTTGGGGGGCAGGGGTGGGCGTGGTCAGCTCAACATCACTTGTGTTAGGGGCGCCTGTGGTGGCCTGAGCGCTCTGCCAGTGAAAACAGGCTCCTGAGCTCGGTTTCGGCGGCGACGGCCTCCTGCAACCCTGTGCCAGCGAAAACAGAGCTTGGGAGTGCTGCCTGCTCCCTCCTGAGCTCCGTTTTTGCTGGCAGAGGCACTGTGGGCCGGTCCTTCGCTGTTTCCAGGGCGGCCCCATGGGCCAGATCTAAGCACCTCGCAGGCCGCATCTGGCCCCTGGGCCTTGAGTTTGACACCCCTGTTGTAGTCTAATCCCCTGCTTAGGCAGGACACCCTATATCGTTTCAGAACAAATGGTTATCCAATCTCTTCTTAAAAACTTCCAGTGTTGGAGCATTTACAACTTCTGGAGGGAAGTTGTTCCACAGGTTAATTGTTCTCACAGTCAGGAAATTTCTCCTTAGTTCTAGCTTGTATCTCTCCTTGTTTAGTTTCCACCCATTGCTTCTTGCCCTGCCCTCAGGTGCTTTGGAGAATAGGTTGCCCCTCTTTGTGGCAACCCCTCAAATATTGTAACATTGCTATCATGTCACCTCTAGTCCTTTGTTCATTAAACTACACATGCCCATTTCCTGCAACTGTTCTTTTTATGTTTTAGCTTCTAGTCTCCTAATCATCTTTGTTGCTCTTCTCTTCTCTTTTGTGGAGTTCTGTTTGAAAATGTCAGAGAGGGCCCTGTTATGGACTGGCAGGGTTTCAAATTCCAATTTCAATTCAATTTTTTTATCAGTAAAATTGCTTAATAACATCAATTGCATCTCAGTTACAAAATGATTAAGCTTATCTTACTTTTAATTATCTAGGGTTGTGATGGCAAACCTATGGCACGCACACGGAGCCATTTCTGTGGGCACACGAGCGTTGCCCTAGCTCAGCTCCGGCGCGCATGCACGTGCCAGCCAGCTGATTTTTGGGCCTTCTGGGCCCATCGGAAGTCGATAAATGGGCTGTTTCCGTCCTCCAGACAGCTTCCAGGGGGGGTGGGGAAGGCCCTGTTTGCCCTCCTCAGGCTCCAAGAAAGCGTTTGGAGCCTGGGGAGGGCGAAAAATGGGCCTAGAGGGCACACCGGTAGCCTTTTTGAGCGTGGAGGGGTCGTGCATGTATGCATGGGGGGGAGGGGTGTGTGGGGGGCATATGTGCACATGCGACCCCCCCCATTCCCCTTGCTTTTGGCACGCGACGGCAAAAAGTTTAGCCATTACTGAACTAGGGCTTTTCTGCATTGTTTTTTCAATAACAACTTGGCTGTAATTTTCCCAAGTCCTTTCTTGTACAAAAGTAAATGGCCAAAATGGTTAAAACCTCATTGCCAATTACTTGACTTCTGAATTTCTTGTTTCTATGCAGAGAAATTTGTCCCTGCCACAAGATCTGGTCTATTTTCATTTGTCTGTAAGCTACTCTACAGCTGCTTGGAACTGGCTCATAGCCAGTTTAAAATGAAGGCTGAATCTGTTTCTGAGCTAATGCTTAAAGATCTAGCACAGACTGACCCCGACATCAGGACACAAAATCTTACACTGTATAATGGCTTCATTTGTTTTTTGAAGCTCAGCACTGCCTTAATGGAAAAGGTAAATTAATTGACAGGCACACAAAAAGTAAAATATGGGTACACCCCCCCGACTTACTATCACAATTGAACCCAAATTTTCTGCTGCTAACCAAGATAGTTATGTGAGTTTTGCCCCATTTCATGACCTTTCTTGCCACAGCTGTTAAGTGAATCACTGCAGTTATTAAGTTAGTTATACGGTTGTTAAGTGAATCTGGCTTCTCCATTGACTTTGCTTGCGATGTCCCAGGATCACGTGATCCCGTTTTGCAACCTTCTGACAAGCAAAGTCAATGCGGGGGGAATGCCAGATTCGCTTAACAACCGTGTTACTAACTTAACAGAAGCAGCGATTCACTTAACATCTGTGGCAAGAAAGGTCATAAAGTGGAGCAAAACTCACTTAACCATTGTCTCGCTTAGCAACAGAAATGTTGGGCTTAACTGTGGCCATAAGTCAAGGACTCTCTGTACCTGAATGTCTTTTAGGGAAACAAACAAACAACAACAACAAACCCCAACCTTTTAGTTTCTATTGGGTCTTTACCAGCAGATCATGTGCAATGCTTCCCATCATTTGAGAGTGGGTGGAAATTGTTTTTACTTTGTCATGAAGACTTGGTTTTTCTTCCATGCTTTTGTGTGTTAACACTGCCAATGTTGTACAGCAGGGGTGTCAAACTCAATTTCATCGAGGGCCGCATTAGGATTATGTTTGACCTTGGGGATGGCATGGCCAGTGGTGGGTTCCTCCCGGTCCGGTCCGGTTCGGCCGAGCCGGTAGCGGTGACGATATGACATCACCGAACCGGTTCTCCCCTCCCCCCGCCCTCCCACCCCCCCACCCCCCACACGTTATTCTTACCTTTTATTTGGTCCCACCCCTAATCTATTGCTGCCTCCTGAGTCCCAGCTGATGGCTAGAGGGAAAAAAACTATTTAAGCTCTTGCCGCGGGGCTTCAAAGGGCCCTCCTACAGCTGATCAGTGTTAAAAGCAAACAAATGAGTCGGGTCGTAAGTGTGAGGACCTTCCAGAAATGACTCTGACCAGCTAGCCACGCCCACCTAGTCACATGACCTCCAAGCCACGCCCACAAAATAAGCCATGCCCACAGAACCGGTAGTAAAAAAAATTAGAACCCACCCCTGGGCATGGCCAGGGGGGCATGGCTAGCTTGATGTCACTTGGGGTGCCTGTGGCAGCCCGAGCACTCTGCCAGCGAAAATGGGCTCCCAAACTCCATTTTTGGCTGTGACAGCCTCCTGCAACCCTCTGCCAGCAAAAACAGAGCTCAGGAAGGCCATGTGCGGCCTCCCAAGCTCTGTTTTCTCTGGCAGAGACACTGTGGGCCAGTCCTTCACTGTTTCCAGGGCATCCCCACGGGCGAGATCTAAGCACCCAACGGGCCAGATCCAGACCCTGGGCCTTGACCCCTTTTGTACAGCATTCATGCCATTCATTGAAATATGGTGAGAAGAACATAGAAATAAATCCCTTGTCTGTCTTTGATTTGATACCAATTTTAACTCACTAGAATTTTTCTTTTGTAAGCATGGTAGCAATGTCTCAGCGTGTCCTTGAAACATCTTGGATAGATGCTTAAAATGCAAGTGGCAAGGCGTTTATAAACACGTGCCAGGTTAATGAACTTGGTAGGAAACTCTTGTAGGAGGAGAGTCATATTAGGCCAGTGTTTCTCAACTTTGGCATGTTTCGGATGGGTGCCATCACGGCTGCCTAGGACATCCTGGGAGTTGAAGTTCATCAACTCTCATTGTGTTACCCAGTTTGGATAATGAACCATCTGCAAGAAAACAACCAAGCTCAGAGAGCGGCAAGAACCCCTCATTTCAACCCTGAGCTATAAATATTCTCCTTTATTGAAGTCCATCTATCTTTAACTTGCCAAGGTTGAAAACACTGTGCTAGTCTTGGTAGCCAAGATTCAGAAAGTCTGTTAGCATTTTTTGAGATTACTTTATTCAAGGCATAAGTGAGCTGGTGTTTACTTCATTAGCTGCACTGATAAGGAGCACTTATCGGTTAACAATTGTAAAGTATTAAGAACTCATTGTGTTGTTAAATCCTTCTGAGATAGCCTGAAACCTCTTTGATATGTAAACTCGTCTGGTTTCCCATTCAGTTATGCTGTCAAAGTTCCTTTCTTCCAAAACTATCATTCGGAAATCTGTATTGAAATGTCCTGGGAGATTAAAAATGCTGCTTTAACTTTGTTTCTATTTTGAATCCTGATGTCGAACTGGTTAATGGTTTTGCACAACATCTGGTATGTTTGTCCTACATAGAATCTAGGGTGGCACTCCTGGCAGATGATGGCATGTATCACCTCAGATGGAGAGAATGTGAAAGTGCCTGTAGCTGTATGTTAAGTGATTGGGGCCTGGGATGGCACTATTGGTGTAGATGTAGGGATGATGTAGAGTAGCTGGGCCAGGGATGGGGAACAATGGCCCTTTTATGACTTCAACTCCCAGAATTCCCGAGCCAGCTGGCTCTGGAATTCTGGGAGTTGAAGTCATAAAGGAGCCATTGTTCTCCACATTTGAGCTAGGCAAAGGAGCTGGCTCTTGTGTTCTGTTGTTGCAAGCAAATTTGTGAGAATTTGCTTCAGATTGTGTGGCTGTCTACATACAAGTATGGACAGAACAGACAATCACCTACAGCATGTGTCCAACCTTGGCAACATTAAGATCTGTGGACTTCAGCTCCCAGAATGCTGGCTGAGGAATTCTGGGAATTGAAGTCCATAAATCTTAAAATTGGCAAGGTTGGACACCCCTTAGATCAGGGGTGTCAAAATCAAGATGTCACGTTGTCATGTGATATATCGCAATTTCCCCCTTCGCTAAACCGGGGGTGGGCGTGGCCAACATATGATGCATCCGGCCTTTGGGCTGTGAGTTTGACACCCCACCTTATATGAAATATTGGTATGAATTTATTTTTAATCTTTTAGGCTGTTTTTTATGTGAAAAAAATGTTCACCTGAATATTAAAATAAACTTTGTTCTCATTGGGTCCATTGGCAAAGCAATTTAGTCAGGGAATAGCTCCTTGGTGTATATAAATTATAGTAATAAACCTTTTTAAAAAATTTAGAAAATAGTTTTGACATGGTATTTACATTTATGTTGATGGCTCTCATTATCCTTCAGTCTTATTGTATGCAGTTTTTTATATTTATGGATGATAATTGCAAACATATTTCTGCAGAAAAGTGTTTGTATATCCAGATTTTTGATATGTGGTTTTGGTCTCTGTGCCATTTTGAACTTACTTAAGGTTCAGCTTACACAAGTCATTAAAGGGCCTTGGTTCCCCACCCCACCCCAGCTACTCTACTCCATCCCTACATCTACACCAATAGTGCCATCCCAGGCTCCAATCACTTACAAGTAAGTTCTATAGATGCCCATTTCAACCAGTGACTCTGTGTGATGTACCGTGTTTCCCCGAAAATAAGACCCTGTCTTATATTTTTTTGAACCCCGAAATAAGCGCTTGGCCTTATTTTCGGGGAGCTCTTATTATTTTGGGGCATGTGAAGCAAGATAGAGCTCCTCTTGCCATCTTACCTGATTTCCAGCTCTGCGTTTAAATATTTTCGGGGAGGGCTTATTTTCAGGGGGAGGCTTATTTTAGCGTATGCGCTCAAAAGCCCGATTGGGCTTATTATCAGGGGATGTCTTATTTTCGGGGAAACAGGGTACACCGTAAAAAAATAAATAAAAACAATACAGTCTGTCTATTGATCTATTGATCGATCGATCGATATCTATTTATCATCACTTTAGAACAGTTCATTTAGTGTCTGTTTGAAGTTACAATGGCATAGAAAAAAATGACATATGACCGGTTTTTACACAACCGTTGCAGCATCCCCGTGGTAACATGATCAAAATTCAGATACTTGGCAATTGGCTCATATTTATGACGGTTGCAGTGTCCCAAGGTCATGCAATCACATTTTGCAGCCTAAGTCAATCAGGAAGTCAGATACACTTAACAATTGAGGTGATTTGCTTAACAGCTGTGGGAAGAAAGATGGTAAAATGGGCAAAATTCTCTGAACAGCTGTCTCACTTAGCAACAGTAATTTTGGGCTCAATTGTGGTCCTAAGTTGAGGACTACCTGTATAATAACTTGTTTAATAAAGCCAATCCAGCCCTGAAAAAGTTAATTCAGCTTGTTTAGCCTATCCAGTTAATTTAGTTTATTCAGCTCTGAAATTCTGCCTAGACACCAGCTGATTGCTATTTGCAGAACCTTTTCGTCAGTTGCTATATACTGGAGGTCTTTTTATCCATGATTCCACTGACTGCTGTTGTTGGTTGGAATGGAACTCTATGAATAATGGGGGCCACCTGCATTTCTGCCACTTAATATAATTTTACTGCAGTTTTCATATTTCACTTGCACGTTGGCCAAACTCCCACTGTGAGGGAGATGGGCACTTTTCTAAATTTGATAAACAAATTTCTTACCAATCTTAGTTCCTGTTCATCTTTCTATTTCACTATGTAACATACCCAATCTAGCCTGGAACTGGGGGCCCCAAAGCTATTCTGTTTTGCCAGCCCCATCTAGACCCTTACAGCAGGGGTGGGTTCTAAATTTTTTTACTACCGGTTCTGTGGGCGTGGCTTATTTTGTGGGTGCGGCTCAGAGGTCATGTGACTAGGTGGGCGTGGCTAGCTGATCAGAGTCATTTCTGAAAGGTCCTCGCACTTACGACCCAACTCATTTGTTTGCTTTTAACACTGATCAGCTGTAGGACGGCCCTTTGAAGCCCCACAGCAAGAGTTTAAACAGTTTTTTTCCCTCTAGTCATTAGCTGGGACTCAGGAGGCAGCAATAGATTGGGGGTGGGACCAAATAAAAGGTAAGAATAACGTGGGGGGGGGTGGGAGGGCGGGGGGGGGGAGAGAACCGGTTCGGTGACGTCATATCGTCACCGCTACCGGCTCGGCCGAACCAGACCGAACCGGGAGGAACCCACCACTGCCTTACGGCCTCCAGACACTGGGATAAGTCATTCATGGCATCATTTCAATTCGCCAGAGGTGGAGATACATAATTGGATATCACCATCATACTCCTGATTCGTCCCCCCATAGCAGTGGATGAGCTCATCTGGAAGCCTCATGTAAATGTTAAAAAGGAGAGGTTTGTACATTGTCTGAGATTTCAGACTTGGTTCACAGTCTTAGTTGGCAGTGCCACTAGTGTTTGTCAAACTGTGTGCAGTGATGCCCTAGGGCGCTGCAGTGACGTCAGTCACTGTTTTGTTTATTACATAGTAAGGTAATCCCACTGTGCCCCTATGGGTTTGTTGTGGTGTCACAGTTTGGGAACTGCAACATTAAGCCCTGGTTTTCAGTGCTTCTGTTTCCCTTGGAACAACAGGGGACAAGTTAGTTCCTGGGGTTGCGTTTGAGGATTGCCAGAATAACATCAAGCGTCACTATTGTTAATTTACTTGCAATTTAATTGAAGGGGAGAGAGTATGTTTCCGTGGTGTAGTTTTTGTTTTGTTTTGCTTTGTTTTCTGAAATACTCATTAGTAATTAAAGATCATGGAATACAAATTAATTTTAAACAGTTCTGCCAAATATATTTTCCCTTAAGTGTTTTAGGTTTTTTTTCTTTTAGGCCTCTCTTTCGTTAATGTTGTTCTGATTTCATAGTATTTTGAATCTAAAGACTGAATTGCCAGTTTAGATAGCCAGATTCTTTTTCTCGATTGCGACTTCAGACTATTTAGATCTGAAAGCAAGTATGTTTCTTCAAATGTTGCTGAAAAATAATTTGGTGAAAGATATGAGTGCTGCAAGATATTGGAGATCCTAATTCTGAAGGATAAGCGGCTTATTCGCATTCATTTTGCTATTCTCCTTTTGTACCATATTCCAGATCGGATTTTTGTTTTTATCAAATGAGTTTTGGAAAGCAATAAAGTCCTGATCTGCTTTGATGACAGTGTTAAACATACTTTTTAATATGTTGCATTAATATAGAGGAGCAATGTGCAAGTCTAGGCAGGATCTGAGTCCTTTTTGTGTTATCTTACACAAAGTTCTTACATCAAGAATTTACAGCCATTCCTTTAGTGACTGTTCAAGTTACAACTGCACTGAAAAAAGTGACTTATGACCATTTTTCACATGACTGTTGCAGCATCCCCTGGGTCACGTGATTAAAATTCAGATGCTTGGCAACTGGCATGTATTTACGATGGTTGCAGTGGGTGTGTTATGCGATCCCTTTTGTGACTTCCTAATGAGCAAAGACAATAGGGGAAGAAAGATTCTGTTAACAACTATGCTACTGACTTCACAACAGGAGTGATTCATTTAACAACTATGACAAGAAAGGTCGTAAAATGTGGCAAAACTCACTTAACAAATATCCTGCTTAGGAACAGAAACGTTGGGCTCAATCGGGATCACAAATCAAGGACTACTTCTATCACTTTAAAAAAAATCTTAATACCTACACTGGCAGTACAAGGTTTAATAGTGCCCCCATAGTGGACCCACAAATCTTATTGCTGTACAGGTAGTCCTCGACTTACAACCATAATTGAGCCCAAAATTTCTGTTGCTAAGTGAGACATTTGTTAAGTGAGTTTTGTCCCTTTTTTTTACGACTTCTCTTGTCACAGTTGTTAAGTGAACCACTGCAGTTATTAAATTAGTTTATTTTATGTATTTTATTTATTTTATTATATTTCTATACCGCCCTTCTCCTGCGGGACTCAGGACGGTGTACAGCCAGGATAAAACATAGCGTATAAAATTTAAAAACATTTAAAAAAACAATTAAATAATTTTGGCCCGAATTTAAAACAACCCAATTAAAACTGAATTCGATTAAAAAACTGAGAGGATGGGATCAAGCCAGCCCAGCTAGATGGAACAAGTGTGTCTTCAGGCCCAACAAAAAGTCCGGAGGTCTGATATTGTGCGTATCTCAGGGGGCAGGTCATTCCAGAGGGCAGGTGCTGCCGCAGAGAAGGCTCTCCCCCTGGGGGTCGCCAGCCGGCACTGCCTGGCCGACGGCACCCTGAAGAGGCCCTCTCTGTGTGAGCGAACTGGTTGGTGGGAGGCTATCGGCGGCAGAAGGCGGTCTCGTAAATACCCCGGCCCTAAGCCATGGAGCGCTTTAAAGGTGGTCACCAACATCTTGAAGCACACCTGGAAGACCACAGGAAGCCAGTGCAGCTCGCGCAGGAGAGGTGTTATATGTCCCGTCGCTCCCATAATCCCCCGCGTGGCCACGTTCTGGACCAACTGCAGCCTCCAGGTGCACCCCAAGGGGAGCCCCATGTAGAGAGCGTTGCAGTAGTCCAGGCGGGAAGTGACGAGCGCTTGAGTGACTGTGCGTAGGGAGTCCCGATCCAGAAAGGGACGCAACTGGCGTATCAGGCGAACCTGATGAAAAGCCCCCCTGGCCATGGCCGTCATAGGCTTTTCTAAAGACAGCCGTGCGTCCAGGAGGACGCCTAAGTTGCGAGCCCTGTCGCAACTTATAACTCGCAAAGTTATACGGTTGTGATGTGAATCTGGCTTCCCCACTGACTTTGCTTGCCAGAAGGTGGCAAAAGGTGATCACGTGACTCTGGAACACTGCAACCGTCGTAAATATGAGTCAGTTGCCAAGCGTCTGAATTTTTATCATGACCATGGGGATGCTGCAACGGGTTGTAAGTGTTGAAAACAATCATAAGTCAGGTTTTTCAGTACCGTCATAATGTTGAACGGACACTAAATGAACTGCTGTAACCCGAGGACTACCTGTACTATAGTTTCTGATCAGCCACTTTAGACTGTGATTTATTAAATGGAGGCCAACTGATTGGTAGCCTCTAAGATTCTGCTCTCAACTTACACATAATGGGTGCTTTAAGTCAGATTGCTAATTTTTTTAAAAGAGGCGCCCCTCTTTTAAAACATTGCCCAGCGACCTTCTTAGCATGTCCCGAAGGGCTGATTAACTTTATTGTCTTCTGTTTCTTCTTTAGTGAGCACTTGTCTTGCTCGTTCACCTTCTTCTTGCACGGGGACAGCAACGTTTGTACCAGCGTGGAAATAAACCAGCATCAACCTGTGTACTTCTTGAGTGAAGAACATCTCACCCTCGCCCAGCAGTCCAACAGTCCTTTTCAAGGTAGGGTTTGTTTGCCTGAGTACGAAAATGGAATCCTTCTGTTCCCAAGCTTTAAATCAATAGAGATAGAGATAGAGATAGAGATAGAGATAGAGATAGAGATAGAGATATAGATAGATAGATAGATAGATAGATAGATAGATAGATAGATAGATAGATATTTAAGTAGGTTTTTTGTTTTCTTTTAACTTGAACATATCATCTTCCATTAAACAGTGTGTCGTATAGGTACAAATGCCTCTGTGCTATTACAGTCAAAATTTACAGTATTCGTTACATTGATAATCTCTAATTTTACAATAATAATAATCAGCATTATAACTCTATTCATTTCTCCCTCTTAACATATCTTCTACTGAAAATATAGTATTATATTAGATATAATAATCTTAACAATCATATTAATAATAATCATTGTTTACATCCCTATCTTAATATATGTTTTTTATTTCACTGACCTCCATTTCTCACTTCTATTTTTATTCTCCAACCATCCATAAAATAGCTCCCACATCATATAATATTCAATTTGTTCTTTCTCCTTTATAGTAAGCGTTAATCTGTTCATTTCTGCACATTCTAATATTTTCCTAATCACGTTCTCATCCATAGGGATCTCGTCACTTTTCCAATTTTGTGCAAATGCAATTCTAGTTGCAGTTAATACATGCATAATTAAATATGCATTTCCTTTACTATAAATTTCAAAATATTGTGTGGGTGGAAGGGGGAAACACAAGAGATGATCATACATTGGGAGAACACAGGATGAGTTTCAGATCCCCCCTCCCCCCGAACTTCAGTGCTTTGTATGACTTGTGCTTAATTTATTTTTCATTTTGTCGAAGAAATTATCCATCATAGTAAACTTAAGCAGATGGCAGTGATTTGGGACTAAATGTGCTGTTTATTAAGATACTTTGTATTTAACACATGCTACAATATGTAGGATGCTGTGTTGTTTGTTTTACTTCAGTATCCTATTTCCTTCTGGAGGTAAAGTAATAAAAATCCGAAATAAATCCTGAAATAAAATGAATAATCATTTAAAAAAATAATTATAAATAGAAAAACAATCTGGACAGTGTCTGAAAGTTTGCTGGTCCTTGAAAATTGATATCATACAAGCATCTGTATGAACAAGGTTTTCTTTAACAGTTGCCTAATGAAAACACCTTAGGGCGAGTTGTACTTACAAAGGAGAATATTTGTAGCTCAAGGTTGAAATGAAGGGTCCTGGGTGGTCTTTGAGCTTGGTTGTTTTTTTGCAGATGTTTCATTATCAATCTAGGTTACATCATCGGTGTTAATAAGGGAATGGTGTTTTCAAATTGATGATGTTACCTAGTTCAGTAACGAAATGTTTGCAAGGAAACAGTCAAGCTCAGAGAGCACCAAGGACAACCCCCCCCCAAGTTGTACTTCCCTCAGAAAAAAAATTCATAATTGGAGTGCCATCATTAAGTTGACCCTGCTGTTATGAACCAAATCAACTTCTGGGGGTTCAAGCAGTTGATTTTAATGCTGGGGGGGGGAGTTAGATGGAATTGAGGGGAGCAGTCTTTTAAATGTTTGAAGTCAGACAGATTAAATTGGGGCTCATAGGTCACAGGTAGAAACTTAATGCTCCATGACTGGCGTTTATCCTTCAAGACTGGTGTTGCCCTATGTAGCTTAACGGGGGTCTACACTACTTGCAATTTCTAGACAGTTTCTAAATATAGCTGTACAAAGAATGTGCTGCACAAAATTATTTAGACATTGATCACTGAGGCTTGCCAGTTCAGTTAAACGTGCAAGTAGTATGTCAGTCAAAGGTGGGCATGGCTCCTCTTTGTGAGTGGTTGGCTGGGTTTGTAGCAATACTGTACCGGTAGTCCTTGGCTTATGACCATCCATTTGATGAAAGTTATGACAGCCTTGGAAAAAAAGGTGATTTACCACCTGTCCTCAATGTTACGACTGCTGTACCATCCCTGCTGTGCCATCTAATCGCAATTTGGGTGCTTGGCAATCGGCTCACGTTGATGCCTAGCTGCAGCGTCCCGTGGACATGCAATTGTGATCTGCAATCTTCTCAGCCGTTTTTCAAACAAGCAACATCCATTGGATGTTGCCAATTTGCCAGATTTGTTCAACACAGTTGTTGAACTTAACAACCGCAATAAAAATGGTCATGAAACCGAGTCTAGGGACACGATGATTCAGTTAATGATTGCATTACTTAGTGATCAAAATTCCAGTTGTAGGTCAGAGCTACTTGCATATTGAAACTAAGGATAAACTCTAAACTATGCATTGGTTATAGATAGTCCTTGACTTACAACCATTCATTTAGTGACCACTCAAAGTTACAACCGACACTGAAAAAAGTGACGTGATCTTTTCCACATTTACGCCCATTGCAGCATCCCCATGGTCATGTGATCAAAATTCAGATGCTCAGTAAAATATTGGTTCATATGTACGACGGTTGCAGAGTTCCGGGGTCATCTGATCATCTTATAAACAAAGCCAATGGGGATTCACTTCACAACCGTATTACTAACTTAATAACTGCAATGATTCATTTAACTGTAGCAAGAAACGTCATAAAATGGGACAAAATTCACCTGTCTTGCGTAGGAACAGAAATATTGGGCTGAATTGTGGTCGTAAATCGAGGACTACTTGTACTTTCTGTTGCATCTTATCTCAATCCAGAATAGGCCACTGTCCCAATTCCCAAGCCCGAGAACAACCTGTGATCGATACTTTTAGTTGTTTGTGGATACAGTTTGAATTCCTTGGCTCTCATTCAGCCTGCAACTGTCTCCAGGCAATTGTCAAGCACCTACACATTCCAGTAGGAAAGAGAGAGAATGTAATCTGCATACTGATGACACAGCAGTGCAGATCACTGGATCACCACCCCTGCTGACTTAATATAAACAGGAAAGAGAGAGAGAATAGAATTCTGTGGAATCCCACAAGGCAAAAAAAACCCCGAAGTTGAACAGAAATCTCCCAGTAACCGTGGCAGGTTTGCACACAGGAATGAAATGAACATCAGAAAATCAGAGTTGGAAGGGAGCTTGGAGGTCTTCTAATCCAACCCCACACATTTGAAACCACTGTATTGGCTTCCCTATAAACCCCCCCCACCCAACTCAGCGATTTCATCGAGAGAACCAGGATAATCAAAAGAAACACGCCCTGTCTTTCTCCAAGTAAAATTCACCGGTTAGGACAATCAAAAGATGTTTGCGTGCTAAATCCAGATTTGAAACAAGACTGGCTAAAGAATAGGCTTCTTACTACAGGTAGCCCTGGACTTACAACCATTTGTTTAGTGACCATCCATAGTTACGACGACAACGGAAAAAGTTACTTCTGAGTGTTTTTCACACAACTATTGCAGCATCCTCAGGGCCATGTGATCAAAACTCAAGATGCTTGGCAACTGGCACGTATTTGTGACGGTTGCAGTGTGCCGGGGTCATTTTGTCACCTTTTGTGGCCTTTTGGCAAGCAGAGTCAAATAAATTTAATAATAATAAAATCAATGGGGAAGGCAGATTCACTTAACAATCATGTTAACTTCAGTAACTCACCTAACTGCAAGAAAGATTGTAAAATGGGGCAAGGCTCATTTAAGAACTCTCTCGCTTAACAACAGAAACTTTGGGGTCCATTGTGGTTGTAAGCTGAGAACTACCTGTATTCGCTTCCCCTCCTTCCTTTGGATAAGTCTGTGTGGAGAGAGTACAAGCAGTTCTCAACTTACAAACCATTTCATTTAGTGACAGTTCAAAGTTACAAGGCTACTGAAAAAAAGTGACATAACTGGTCCTTATGCCATTCCAGAACCCCACAGTCATGTGATCAAAATTTGGATGCTTGTCAATCAGCATTTATTTATGACAGTTGCAGTATCCCAAGGTCATATGATCACCATTTGCAACCTTCTCAGCTGGCTTCCAACAAGTCAATGGGTGAAGGTGGAAATTCTGATCCTAATTGTGGTTGTAAGTCAAGGACTACTTGTATAAGGTGTTCCTGGAGTGGGAAGCTAAGCAGAAGAAGAAGAGGAAACCACAATTGAAGTGATCATCAGTGGCAGATGTGGAAGTACTAAACATTGAATGACAAAAAGATCCAGCCCCTCTCTCTATTGTTGAGACCTAGGTGATTTGGGACCGATTCAGTTGTGTCAAATGCTCTGTTTTTTCAATCAATCAGATTAGAGTTAGAAGGGACCTTGGAGGTCTTCTAGTCCAACCCCATGCTCAAGCAGGAGACCCTATACCAGGGCTGTCAAACTTGCAGCCCACAGGCCGGATGCATTACACGCTGGGCATGCCTATACCCGGTTTAGTGAAAGGAAAAAAAGTCCTGATATGTCACGTGATGCTGTTTGACACCCCTACCCTATACCATTTCAGATAGGTGCTTGTCCAATCTCTTCTGAAAAGCCTCCAGTGATGAAGCACCCACAACTTCTGAAGGCAACTTCTGTTCCATTGGTTAATTGTCCTCACTGTTAGGAAGTTTCTCCTTAATTCCTGGTTGCTTCTCTCCTTGATTAGTTTCCATCCTTTGCTTCTTGTCCTGCCCTCTGGTGCTTTGGGGAAAAAAATGACCCTCTCTTCTTTGTGGCAGCCCCTCAAATACTGGAATACTACCAACATGTCCTTCCTAGTCCTTCTTTTCTCTAGACTGCCCATACCCAATTCCTACAACCGCTCTTCATATGTTTTTGTCTCCAGGCCTTTAATCGTCGTAGTTGCTCTTCTTTGCACTTTTTCCAAAGTCTCAACATCTTTTTTGTAATGTGGTGACCAAAACTGGATGCAATATTGCAGGTGTGGCCTTACTAAGACTTTATAAAGCAGTACTAATACGTACTTCACGTGATTCTATGAGTTTATACAACCAAGGATTGTGTTACTTTTTTTGGCCGCCGCCGCACACTGCTGGCTCATGTCTAAATGATCTCAGTGCAGCAGTATTCCAAATTGAGGGGCAGGAGAATGGGATTAATGTGATCGATACAAATACCATCTTGTTACCCAGAAAGATGAACTTGGGGAATTTGAATTTGACATTGGATCAGTGACAAGTTTGAGGACCCATCCATGCTGCTGTCTAACAGCTTTCCACTGATCTGTGGAAAGTGTGACATAGTGTGATTACGGTACTAAGTTTGGTGTTGGGAAACCCCAAGTCACTGTGTCTGGAAGACTTTCCACATTTTGAAGCGGCTTAACTGGTTTGGCTCTGCAACCCAACAAGACAGACACAGACTTCAGAGGATAATTAGAACTGCAGAAAAAAACAATGGCTACCGACCTGCCTTCCATGGAGGACCTGTATACTGCACGAGTCAAAAAGAGGGCTGTGAAATTATCTACAGACCCCTCACATCCTGGACATAAACTGTTTCAACTCCTATCCTCAAAACGACGCTATAGAGCACTGCACACCAAGACAACTAGACACAAGGACAGCTTTTTTCCTGAATGCCATCACTCTGCTAAACAACTAAATCCCACAACACTGTCAAATTAACTACTAAGACTGTATTACTGTTATTCTTCTCATTCTTATTAGTACCTATCTCTTCCCACTTATGGCTATATCCATGTTGCTTGTATCTTTACAACTTATATTGATTTATTTAATTTCCTAGTATGATTTTGATTGCCTATTTAGTATCCTATGACTATCACTAAGTGTAATATCTTATGATTCTTGATGAATGTATTTTTTTATGTACACTCAGAGTTTATGCAACCGAAGACAAATTCCTTGTGTGTCCAATCACACTTGGCCAATAAAGAATTCTTATTCTTATTTCTTGGACTCCATGCAGTGATGGGTCTTTCTTAAACTAGTAATGTATCAACATGGAGCACACCTTGACTTTTTTGGTTTGTTTGGATTTCACTATTCAGTGACTGGTTGTGGGAGGCCAGTTACACCTTTGGCACGATCTACTGAAGTTTGATGTTATGACAGGTGCCTCCTTCTGTGCGGGTGGATACCCCATTAAGATAGTCCACCCAGAGATTTAGGTAATCCGATGGGATTCTTAAATGCTGTGGGAAATTTTTCAGGTAAGGTTGCAGTCTTGGTGACCTGTGGAATAAAGAAAGAAAATGGCCCATTAAGGTGCTTTTCTGAGGAGTTTTTTTGCATTGGCATTCTTAGGAGACAGCTGGCGTGTGAGTGATGTAATAAGACTTGGCCAGAAAATGCTGGACATGCTTCAGAATGTATAATCATTTCCCTGTCTTTAAGAAAATATTTCTCCCGAGGCACACACATTCATCTTCTTGGTCTAGTTTTTTTTGGCTATTAATGTATAATCTACAATTGTTCACCCCGTTTTCACTGTCAAATAGAAGTCCCTTGCCTTTAATTTATAATTTTCAGATGAGCATTACCATGCAGTCTGTCTATTTCAATCAAACCGTTCAGGATCTCTTCCAACAGTGCACCGTCCAAAATTCTATAATTCAAGCCTGTAACATGATCGTGCATTTTCTTTAAAACAACGGGGATAAAATAAACTTACTTGCTCACATGCTTAAGCTTCTCAGTGAACCAGGTGCACCATTTGGATTGAAAACGTCTTGCACCATCACTTCTCTCAGCCAGATTTAGAGCCCCTGTTCATTTCCTCAAGACCAACAGGATCAAATCCAGCCCAGATAACCAAACCAGGGCATGCATCACTCAACTCCGCAGGACCTGCCTCAAGGCCAGAGTCCAATGGGGAAGGAATCTGAGTGACTTTATCCGCGAGGTGTCTAACATATTTCTCACCATTTCACTGGCTCCCAGTTTGCTTCCAGGCACAATTCAAGGTGCTGGCTATTGCACATAAAGCCCTAGAGGGGAATTATTTGTAGCTCAGGGTTGAACTGTGAGGCCCCTTGATGGTCTCTGAGCTTGCTGGTTTTCTTGCAGACGTTTCATTGCCCAACTAAGTAACATCACCAGTGCTATAGGGAGTGCTATATTCATTTTATATAAATAGAGAGCAAACCCCGCTCCCTTCTAGCACTGATGAGGTTACCTAGTCTCCTCATGATTGGCCCAAAGTCACCATCCAGTTTTCATGGCTAAGGCGGAATTAGAACTCACCATGTGTTGGTGATTAGCCCAGATCCAGCCTAAGTTCATGACTAAGGCGGGACTAGAATTCACCATGTCCTGGTGATTAGCCCAGAGTCACCCAGCTGGATTTCATGGCTAAAGTGGGACTAGAACTCACCTTCTCCTGGTGATTAGCCCAGAATCACCCAGCTGGATTTCATGGCTAAGGCGGGACTTGAACTCCTCATGTCTCTTGCTTTCTAGCTTGGTGCTTTAACCATTAGACCAAACTGGCTCTTCATACTAAGTCTTTGTTAGCCACCCCAGAGTACCATTAATGGGATGAGGAGTGGCCACATAAAACAAAATAAGTAAAGCAATGATTTTTTGTTTGTATTGAAAATCTTGGAATATTGCTGTTAGAATTTACATTAACAGCCAGAACGTCTTGATGACAGTAAATGGGGCTCGGTCTATTTCTAAAGTGATTTTGAACATATTTTTGACAGTTCTTATATGTTTAGGTTAAAAAAAATGTGTTCAGCAACTTTTCCACTGTATCTGTGTGAAGTATTCTAACTATTGAAATGTATCTTTCCTAACATTGGTTAATGTACTTTCAGAGACCATCCTTTTATTATTAGGCTGGCCTTCATTCATGAAAAAAATCAAACTCTGACTTTATAGCATCCTGCAGTATTGACTTCAATACATTGTTCTTGGTTTTTTTATTTTAAATTACCAAGTGGTATACCAGAATATTGTTTCCATTCTTGATTTATTTTAATGAGTTTCTGTGTCAGATGTTCAGAAGGATTAATTTCTAGCTGTTGTTATGGAACATGATTCTTATATAACATACTGTTTTAGTACACATACATTTTAATGAGGGACAATAAGTCCTTGTCCTGAAATTGCCAGTAATCAGTAGCTCTTTATTGAAACTCAGCTTTCCTTCTAATACAAATAGGGCATTCAGTTATTAATTCCTGAGATATTAACTTTTTGTAGTAGTTTCGGATCTTGTCAGAGTTAACTGATTATCCATAATATTAAACCATGATTTAGAGTTAAAAACTAGTAGACACAAACTTGTCTTCTTATCCCATTCTTTCCTTGCATATCAACATTAAAAATGGTTCAATCTCTTTTTTTTTTTTTCTCTGAAATTTGGAAAGTTGCATAAATAATGATTTGTTGCTCACAAATTATAGTTGCATTTGCAGATAAACTCAGACTGGCTTTTAAAAACATGCAAATGTTCATGAAAGGGTTAAATAAAGCAGAGCGACCCATGTTTAAAGTTTTTGGGATCAGGGGAAGTGACATCTCTAGTAGACAGGACAAATTAGTGCAAGTAGTCTTTGACTTCCCAACATTCATTTAGTGACCATTTAAAATTACAATGGCACTTGCGACTGATCTTTGTACTTATGACTATTACAGCATCCTGATGGTCACATGATCATAATTTGGACACTTACAGCATGTATAGGTAATCCTCAACTTAACAATAGTTCATTTAGTGACCGTTCAAAGTTACAACAGCACTGAGAAAAGTGGCTTACGACCATTTTTCACACTTGCAACCCTTGCAGCATCCCAATGGTCCACATGATCAAAATTCAGATGCTTGGCAACGGACTCATATTTATGACGGTTGCAGTGTTCTGAAGTCACGTGATCACCATTTGCAACCTTCTGACAAGCAGAGTCAAGAGGGAAGCCCGATTCCCTTAATCACTTCAGTGATTCATTTAACAACCGTGGCAGGAAAGTTTGTAAAATAAGGCAAACTCACTTAACAACTGTCTCAATTAGCAACAAAAAGTTTGGGCTCAGTTGTGGTCGTAAGTCAAGGACTACCTGTCTAACATTTGTAGGTCTCTTAATTCTCTTAATTAAGCCAAATTTATTTAATTTGTTTTATCTCTATTTTAAATTTTGTATCTATATGTTTTATTTTGTGGCTGTTCACCGCCCTGAGTCCTTCGGGAGTAGGGCGGTATACAAATTTAATAAATAAATAAATAAATAAATTTCCCAAAAGGGCTTGTGCAAAGTGGTGATAGGACCTACATTATTATCAAACTCTGTTCAATTTTCGAAGAGAAGACGTTAGTCAAAGAGAGAACTGGCTCTACACCCAGTATCTTTTGCAATCGCCTAATTATACTGATTTTTTTTATCCTGTCCTCTTTTGCAGGCTTAGGTAATGATACTCCTTTGTATAAATATTCTAAAAGGGAACGTTTCACTCTTAAGCCTCTCTTCGATGCTCAACTTTAGCTGCTGAAAGCCATTTTAATAAGAATTGTATGCAACCCTTCGGGGAAAATACCATTTGGCATGCCTCCAAAAATAGATATTTCGGTGAGATAGTCTTGAGGAAGTTTTCATTGGAGAGAACCATCATGATTCCATCAGCAGTCTTTGGACATATGATCCGAGTTTAATTATTGCTGCTCTAATGTGAATTTTTTTTTCTCTCTCTGTCGTTCTAACTTCTAGTTATTCTGAGTCCGTTTGGATTAAATGGTACACTCACGGGGCAGTCGTTCAAGCTGTCAGACTCTGCTACGAAGAAGCTGATAGGCGAATGGAAGCAGTTCTATCCAATCACGTCCAACTTGAAAGAGGGACTGGAAGAAAAGCAGGAAGAGATGGATTGGGAAGATGACTCTCTAGCTGCTGTGGAGGTCCTTGTTGGTATGGCCTTTTAAAAATGTTTTCCAAAAATGAACCTCTATTTGAATACCGTGTTTCCCCAAAAATACGACCTATCCCTAAAGTCCTAGCTTGATTTTTACATGTGCGCCCAATATAAATCCTACCCCCAAAATAAGTCCCTGCCCATTCCAGAGTGCACCGGTAAAAATTAAGCTAGGGTGGGGATATGGGGTGGTGGAGGTGCCCTACTACTTACCTTTCGACAGTTGCAGCCAGGCCTCTCACACCTCGACACCTGCCTTGCTGGCCCATTTCTTCTGCAGCCGGCAAGGCTTTCCTAAAAGCCTCTGCAGCCGATAACAGAGCTCTGGATCGATCCGGAGCTCTGTTATCGGCTACAGAGGCTTTCAGGAAAGCCTTGCTGGCCGCAGAAGAAATTCCTGAAGGCCTCTGAAAGCGAAAAGGAGGTCAGGCAGTGGTGGGTTCCTCCCGGTTCGGCCCAGTTCTCCTGAGCCGGTAGCGGTGATGATATGATGTCACCAAACCGGTTCTGCGCCCCCGCCCCCCACATTATTCTTACCTTTTATTTGGCCCCACCCCCAATCTATTGCTGCCTCTTGAGTCCCAGCTGATGGCTAGAGGGAAAAAAACTGTTTAAACTCTTGCCACTGGGCTTCAAAGGGCTGCCCTACAGCTGATCAGTGTTAAAAGAAAACAAATGAGTAGACCAGTGTCTGCAAAAATACATGAGTAGATCAGTGCCTGCAAAAATAAATGGGTAGATCGATACAGCTCTGCAAGCAGTTAAAAGCCTGGTAGACCAGTACCTCTGCTAAATCCTAAATAATTGGCACATGACCATCAAGCCACACCCACAAAATAAGCCACGCCCACAGAACCAGTAGTAAAAAATTTTAGACCCCACCCCTGAGGTCGGGGATGACATGCGCAAGTGAGATGAGTCAGTGGACGACATTTCTCTCCCCTCCACCCCCACCCCAATAATAAAACCTGGTGCCTTTTTGGGTGGCAGAAAAAAATATAAGACAGGGAAATGTGGTAGTTGCCTGTAATCCTTATTTTCAGGGAAACATGGTAGTTGCCTGTAGTCCTCAATTTACAACAGTTCTTTAGTGACCGTTCGAAGTTACAACGGAACTGAAGAATGACGTATCACCATTTTTCACAATTACAACTGTTGCAGCATCCCCTTGGTCATGTGATCAAAATCCAGAGGCTTGGCAACTGACTCATATTTATGACAGTTGCAGCGTCCCGGGGTCCCGTGATCCCCTTTTGCGGCCTTCCAACAAGCAAAATCAATGAGAAAGCCAGATTCACTTCACCACCGTGTTACTAACTTAACAACTGCAGTTGATTCACTTAACAGCTGTGGCAAGAAAGGTTGTTAAATGGGGCAAAGCTCACTCAACAAATGTCTCACTTTGCAACAGAAAGTTTGGGCTCAGTTGTGGTTGTAAATTGAGGACTACCTGTAGTTATAAAACAATGAACATCATTTTAGGATGGTCTATAGAAGCATCAAATGTCCTGCCACGGAATAGCAAATTATCATAGTCTGTGTTTGCGAAAGTTACGGACGCTTAAGATCAATGGGGATTTTTGCAGCAATTCAGGTGGTTAAGAAGCAAGGGTATTGATTCAGAAATATGCTTATCAGTACATGTAATCCTCGATTTACGACTCTAGTGGAGCTTTCCCATAACGGTTGTTAAGTCATGAGAGCTATAAAGTGGGTCATCAAGTGACCGGATCCAATTTTATGGCTTTTTTTGTGGCAGTCGTTAGATGAATGCAGTGATCGTAAAGTGAACCCCTCAGTCGTAAAGTGAATCCATTGTTTCCCATGGGGCGTTTTTTTTGCTGAAAACTGGAAGAAAATGCCAACCATGGCACGGGGGCAGTGGCTACTGCCATCAGAATTTTGGAACCGGGGTTTTGGTGGGTCTATTATAACTATGAATGGTTGCTAAGTGGCCAGTCATAAGTCAAGGACTACCTGCAACTTCAACAGGGGGTTACAGAGATCTGTCCAGAAAAACACCTGAGTTTTCCATTTTTTAAAAAAATATCAGATTACATATTCCTGTATTCTGAAGCAGAAACCTTCTTGCAAATAGCTGTTGGGTGACTTGCAACCCATCATGGCAGCCTTTTTGTGAGGACACACAACATGCTGTTACCTACCTACCTCTTCTCTGGAGCTATCTTAGTCAAGAATTGTGTCATAAACACACTGATTTAAGAGCTGTTAATTGCCTGCTGAAAATAGCAGTTGTTTTTTAGTCCCTGCCTGCTTACTTGCATGGATATGTAATTCATGAAAGCTTCTGCAATAATAAATTAATTACACACCACATTACTGTTCGTTGTATAAATAAATCCCTGGGCTCTGAGTCTATATTATGTTTTTAATTTTAACTGGAATTAGAATTGCTTTAAAGGTAGTATTAGGAGAACTTAAAGGCTTTGCCAGAAAAGAGCACAATAAGAATGAGGAGCAAACTGTAAAATAGAAAGCAATATAATAGATTTTGGCAAATTACGGTAAGTCTAAAATAGCCATTCAAACAAGTCTTTTAGGAAGGGAACTGGATGTTAGTTGAGTCCAGTTATCTCATAGAACCTCTCTGCGGGCACGGGAGCCGTCGCTCAGCTCCACCCCGCATGCGCGCATGAGTCCCACCGGCCAGCTGTTTTTTAGGCCTCTGCTGTACATGCATGTGGCCCCAGTGCATACAGGAGACATGCATGCATATTGGGGGGGGGAATGTGCCCGACATCCCCCCTCCCCAGCCTGTTTTGGGCCTAGCAGGCCTCCCTGCAGCCTCCTGGGACCAAAAATGGGCTGCACGCACTTTCGGCACATGACGACAAAAAGGTTAGTCATCACTGTCATAGATGATTCAAAATTTTGTTTGCTAATATAAATATAGGAAGAAAGATGAACTCTAAAAGAGGATCAGTATTTTAATTTCATTTTTATGGTTAAATATTGTTATTTAATCCTAATATTGACTGTTTGATTTCACTATTATGACAATAAATATTTGTTAGATACGCCTCGAGTTACAACCTCAGTTGAGGCCAAAATTTCCGTTGGTAAGCAAGGCGGTTGTTAAGTGAGTCCTATCCAATTTAACAACATTTTTGCCATGGTTGTCAAGCAAATAGTTGCAGTTGTTCAGTGAATCATGCAGCTGTTAAGCAAATCTGGCTTCTTCCATTGACTTTGTTTGACAGAAGTTAGGTGGGAAGGTCACAAATGAATTCCCAAATAAGGGGCCAGAGAGTAAGACTCTGTGTCCGGAAGAAGAGAAATTAGTTCTCCGAGTGAAAAAAAATATTATTAATAAAACTCATAACACACACAACAAACATCTGCATGAAATTGCAAAAGGAAAAAAAAGCTTGTAAATATACAGTTGCAAGAAAAAGTATGTGAACCCCTTGGGATTACGTGGAGTTTTACATGAATTGGTCATAAAATGTGCTCTGAACATCATCTAAGTCACAACAATAGAAAAACACAGTCCGCTTAAAATAATACTACACAAACATTAGATGTTGCCATGATTTAATTGAACATAACATGTAAACAATCACAGTGCAGGGAGGAAAAAGTATGTGAACCTTTGGACTTAATAACTGGTTGATCCTCCTTTGGCAGCAATAACCTCAACCAAACGTTTCTTGTAGTTGCAGATCAGACCTGCACAACGATCTGGAGTAATTTTGGACCACTCCTCTTCACAAAACTGTTTCAGTGTAGCAATATTCTTGGGATGTCTGGTGTGAATTGCTCTCTTAAGGTCATGCCACAGCATTTCAATCGGGTTGAGGTCAGGACTCTGACTGGGCCACTCCAGAAGGCGTATTCTGTGCTGTTGAAGCCATTTTTTTGTTGAATTAATTGTATGCTTTGGGTCATTGTCCTGTTGCATCACCCATCCTCTGCGGAGCTTCAGTTGGCAGACAGATGGTCGTACGTTTTCCTGCAAAATGTCTTGATAAACTCTGGAATTCATTTTCCCATCAATGACAACAATCCGTCCAGACCCTGAGGCAGCAAAGCAGCCCCAAACCATGATGCTCCCTCTGCCATGTTTTACAGTGGGGATGAGGTTTTGATGTTGGTGTGCTGTGCCTTTTTTTCTCCACACATAGTGTTGTGTGTTCTTCCCAAACAACTCAATTTTGGTTTCATCTGTCCACAGTATATTTTGCCAGTAGTGCTGTGAAACATCCAGGTGCTCTTTTGCAAACTTCAAACATGCTGCAATATTTTTTTTGGACAGCAATGGCTTCCTCCGTGGTGTCCTCCCATGTACTCCATTCTTGTTTAATGTTTTCCTTATTGTAGATGTGTCAACAAAAATGTTAGCATGTGCCAGAGATTTCTGTAGGTCTTTAGCTGACACTCTAGGATTCTTCTTTACCTCGTGAAGCATTCTGCGCTGTGCTCTTGCAGTCATTTTTACAGGACGACCACGCCTAGGGAGAGTAGCAACAGTGCTAAACTTTCTCCATTTGTAGACAGTCTGTCTTACCGTGGACACATGAACATCAAGGCTTTTGGAGATTCTTTTGTAACCCTTTCCAGCTTCATGCAAGTCAACAATTCTTGATCGTAGGTCTTTTTAGAGCTCTTTTCTGCGAGGCATGGTTCACATCAGACAGTGCTTCTTGAAACCAGTAAACCCAAAACAGGTGTGTGTTTTTAAAGGGCAGGACAGCTGTCAGCAACACATCCAATATCATCACACTGATTGGAGTCAAGGTTGGCTCACTCCTGGCTCCAATTAGCTCTTGGAGAAGTCATTAGGCTAGGACAGTGATGGCTAACCTTTTTGCCATCGCGTGCCAGGAGAGGGGGCGGGGGGAGGGTCGCGCATGCACGTGCCCACGCGCATGCGCACGCAACCCCTCCCCCCCCCCGCTCCTGGCACATGATGGCCTGGTAGGCCCGTTTTTCTTTCTTACCTGATTCCAGATCCTCTCTGTGTATCTGGGAAGGGCGAAAACAGCCTTTCAAACTCCCTTGGAGGCCCTACGGAGGCTGAAAGGGCCCATTTCCCAACTCTCGGTGGGATAGGAAGTGATGTTTTTTGCTGTCCCCAGCCTCCAGAACCTCTCTAGGAGCCTTTCTAGGAGTCTGTAGGAGCCTCTCTAGGAGTCTCTGCAGGCTGGGGACAGAAAAAAATGTCACTTCCTGTCCCACCGGGAGTCCAGAAATGGGCCCTTTCAGCCTCCGTAGGGCCTCCAAGGGAGTGGGAAAGGCTGTTTTCGCCCTTCCCAGATACACAGAGAGGATCTGGAACCAGGTAAGAAAGAAAAACGGGCCTACCAGGCCATCATGTGCCAGGAGCGGGGGGGGGAGGGGTTGCGTGCGCATGAAAACCTATTTGAATAATCCATTTGTAACGTTAACCTTACCAAAATCATGAAATAGGATAATCAGCTTTGCTGCTTACCAAAGTTATAAAAAAATAAGGTTGGGTATTTTTTTTTTAAATAAAGAAATAATATAACAAATAATACAACAGACAAACCAATAAGAATGGATATGACATTTCTTACTCAAAAATATGCTGTCTTCCTAAAATATTAACAGTGCCTTTAATTTTTCAAACTCAAAACTGTTAAAGTGATCACAAAGAATTACGCTTGTTTCACTTCACTTCACTTGTGTTTCACTTACAAATATGCATTCTTTTAATGTTTAGGTGGTAAATACATACCTTACATCTTTAAAAAAATGTGTTCTAAAAAGATAATGAGAATAATTATCTTTTCTTAAGTAAACCACATACAAAATCTCTTTGGCGCTTTAATCCATGATCATTGCCTTCCACCATTGAAACAATAGCAAAAGCACATAGACTTACACAGGTAGTCCTTGACTTACAATAAATAGTTCATTTAGGGACCGTTCAAAGTTTCAGCGGTACTGAAAAAAAGTGCCGTATGCCCGTTTTTCACACTTAACGACTTTTGCAGCATCCCCATAGTCCAGTGGTGGGTTCCTCCCGGTTCAGTCTGGTTCGGCCGAACTGGTAGCGGTGACGATATGACGTCACCGAACCGGTCACGTGATCAGAATTCAGATGCTTGGCAACTGGCATGTATTTATGACGGTTGCAGTGTCCCCGGGGTCACGCGATCCCCTTATGTGACCTTCCAACAAGCAAAGTCAAGGGGGAAGCCAGATTCACTTAATAACCGTGTTGCTAATTTAACCACTATAGCAATTCATTTAACAACAGTGGGGAAAAAAAGGTGGTAACTGTCCTATTCAGCAATGGAAATCTTCAGTTCAATTGTTGGTTGTAAGTCAAGGACTACCTGTATTAGGTTAGAAAAGTTTAAATAGAAATACCGTATTTTTCGGAATATAAGACGCACTGGAGTATAGGATGCACCTTAGTTTTTGGGGAGGAAAATAAGAAAAAAGCTGATTGGTGGGTGGATCAAATACCACCAATCAGCTGTTCCCAGAGGTGAATTTTAGGAACAGGTTCCTTGGTTATGAGCTCTGTGCCTTGCTTTTTTTTTTTGCTTTTTTTTTAGCCTCTGAAAGCCTCCGAAACAGCTTCAGAAAAAAAGCTTCTGAAACTCTGTTTGGGGGCTTCTTTTCTGAAGCTTCGTTTCTGATGCTTTTTTCAGCCTCTGAAACCTCGGTTTGAGAAGCTGGGCAGGGCTACATTCGGAGTATAAGACACACCCAGATTTTCACCCTCTTTTTTGGGGGGGAAAGATGCGTCTTATACTCTGAAAAATATGGTAATAGAAGATACTGGTAGCTCGGGTTTTTAGATTTTGGCATTTGTTTTCCTCTCCAAGCTTGTTTCAATTTAGTTTCTTGAACGTTTCATTACCAGACTAGGTAACATCAGCAGCAGGATTGCTTTGTCCTATTCTTCTTAGCTTATAAATGTCTTGTGTGGCAGTGTGATAGTTGGTCGTTTGGTTGGTTGTTCATTTGGAGCTACATTTAAATTCTGAGCAGCTGATCTAAATAGAATCAAACATTCACTCTCTCTTTTAAAGTTCTTGGGAGTATAAAATTATCCCGGAGAACCCTTTATAACAGGGGTGTCAAAACACAAGGATATGGCCCATGGGGCTGTCCAGGAAAATGTAAGGAGCCGGCCCGCGTGGCTTTGGCCCAGTCTACCCAATGCGAAGAGGAAACATGCCAGCAATTTGGAGAGTGGCGTTCAAGCTAGCCACGCCCATTCAGTTGGCCACGCCTCCTGCCCCCCCCAAGAGATCAACCACAGCCCTGATGTGGCACTCAATGAAATTGAGTTTGACATCCCTAGCTTTCTGAGTTCCAAAGAAGGAAAAAACCCTACCCATTCTAGAAGTAGGATGTAAGTAATTTAAGGAAGTCCTTGTTTAGCTTTGATTAACTATCTGAAGTCTTGCCTCAAATAATCTTCCTGCTCTTTGGATGTCAGAACAGTTGTCAGCCACATTAGGCTTGCTTGGTACAATGCAACTTTTTTTTTTTTTTTTAAAAAGATGACAGTGAGATGGATTAAAATTTAAGTAGCTTGGCACAGGAGAGGGGCATTATTGTGGACCCAACTAGAGTAGGATTTACGGCCCAGATGTCCCCCCCCAAAAAGAGTTTTATTGCTTTGGTGGAGGAACAGAAAAAGGTAGATAAATTATATTACATCACTGACAAGGAACATGCTTTTAGCCTAGCGCTGCTCTGAAGATAATCGAGACGGAGACAAAATGAGAGGGTTCCTCATGGATTTATATGTGAGAACAGAGGTAGTTTCAGGTTTCATAGCTGAAGAGAATCGTATACCATGCATTATTGAACTTAAATGGAGAAGCCAGTAATTGAATTTTCCAAACCGTTCCTTGGCTTTCTATGATTCTAAGGACAGAAAAATGAGTAAATTTCTAAAAGTCCCATATCCTATGGCTTGTAGTTAACAGCACACATGGGTGCAATGTTGTTGTACATTTTTTGAAATGGAAAGTCAGAAATCAGAGGTGGGGAGGAGGGTATGCTTTTTCTGTGAGGACACTATTCTCGTGCAGGTTCCTCTGTTGTCTGCTTAGTCACCGCACATTGTCTAAGATGTATATTTGGTTCATGTGATCTAGGCCGAGTCTCACTCTGGTTTGGCTGAAACTAGGAGTGATACCTACAGAATGAACACCCAATGTAATTTCCTGCAGTTGCAGGGAAACACCCAGAATCTTGTAGTATGTCGTGTTAAATATGGCTTTTAAAAGGCAAAAAAAGTCCCAAACTTCCTCCCAAATCCCAGGAAACCCCCATCCAAGTATATAACAAAAACGGCTACTGTATGTATTTATTTTCTGGATTTTTCCACCCAGTTAATTGTTTTTAATTGTTTTATAGTTTTAGAAGTGTAAGCTGCCATAATCGTTTGGTTGGAATGGGCAACTATATAGAAATTCAGACAGACAGACACACACACACACAAACACACACGCGTGTGTGATGGATGGATGGATGGATGGAATATTTTTCTACCATTTTTAGATGTTAACCAGGAGGGTCTTCATTCATGGCGTGGGGGATATTTATCCAGCCATATTGGTTGTGTTTATGTTATACTAATGCTTGATTTATGACCATAATTGAGCCCAAAATTTCTGTTGGTAAGCAAGACAGTTGTTACTTGAATTGTGCCCTGTTTTATGATCTTTCTTACCGCAGTTGTTAAGTGAATTACTGCTGTTGTTAAGTTAGTCACTGTAGTTGTTAAGTTAGAAACACGATTGTTTAATGTATCTGGCTTCCCCCTTGATTGTCAGAAGGTCACGAAAGATGATCAATGACCCCGGGACACTGCAACCATCATAAATACATGCCAGTTGCTAAGCACCTAAATTTTGATCATGTGACTATAGGGAACAGTGGTGGGTTTCAAAATTTTTTACTACCGATTCTGTGGGCGGGGCTTGGTGGGCATGGCAGGGGAAGGATACTGTAAAATCTCCATTCCCACCCCACTCCAGGGGAAGGATACTGTAAAATCTCCATTCCCTCCCGATCAGCTGGGACTTGGGAGGCAGAGAATAGATGGGGGTGGGGCAAGTCAGAATTTTTACTACCAGTTCTCCGAATTACTCAAATTTTCCGCTACCGGTTCTCCAGAACTGGTCAGAACCTGCTGCAACTCACCTCTGATAGGGAAGCTGCAGCAGTCATACGTGTAATAAGTCACTTTTTTAGTGCCATTGTAAATTTGAGCAGTTGGTAAATGAATGGTTGCAGTGGTGAAATCTGAACCGGTTTGTCCCCAGTTCACTGGCTGTGCATGCGTGGTGCATGCCAAGCGCGTGGTTAGCATGCACAGTGCATAGCAAACACATGCTGTGCACGCACGCATGCACAGTACACACCAAAAGGAGGCTTGGGAAGGTAAGTAGAACAGTGAGGGGGGGGGAATCAGCTGTGCCGCGCAATTTAGATTCATTAGAAAGCAGGATTTCCTGCTTTCTAGTGATTTTAAATTGCGCGGCACAGCTGATAGTCAGAAATATCGTTTTGAAGGAACCGGTAGCTTTTTTTTTTTACTACCAGTTTGCCTGAACCGGTAGTTTTTATCACTACCGGTTCACCCGAACTGGTGCGAACCGGTAGCATTTCACCACTGTTGCAAGGGTGAGGGCTACTGATATTGTTTTATGTTTTTAAAAATAAGCTACAATGGCTGGACTCGCACACTCTGAACTAATTTTTTAATACCTAATAGTTTCATTTGTAAATCCCATAATTCTTAGCGAGGATTTAAACAGAGGGAGTGAAAAGACTTGAGCCATCTGGCATTAGAGGAGAAATAAGTACAAACGTATTGCTATATAATGTCTGCTAGTGCAGGGGTCTCCAACCTTGGCAACTTTAAGACTTGTGGACTTCAACTCCCAGAATTCCTCAGCCAGAAAAGTTGCCAAGGTTGGAGACTCCTGTGCTAGTGTATCTGTAACTCAACTGGATTGTGAAATAAATCACCGTTTCCTTTTTTTTTCCCCTTTAAAGCTGGTGTGCGAATGGTCTACCCAGCATGCTTTGTTCTGGTTCCTCAGACAGACATTCCTGTTCCTAGCACTACTGGTTCAAGCAACTGTTTGGGTGTCCATCAAGTGCCTGTTTCCACAAGAGATCCAGCTATCTCCTCAGTTACTCTCACGCCACCGACCTCCCCAGAAGAAGTTCAGACAGGTAGAGTAAAAATAATTATTTACCTATCAGAATGGGTACCACTCTTAAAATTTGTCTTTTGAATCTCCAGAGTAGAAGAACTTCAACTATTTTGACATGGTCTTTTATCCTGATGTTTAGCGCATGTTAGGACCGGTAATATCTAGTAAAGCTGCCACAATGAAGTGTAATACATTCACATATATGCTTTGTGTTGTAAAAGAGCAACAAAGATGAGTAGGGGACTGGAGGCTAAAACATATAAAGCAGCGGCCTCCCAACCTTTTGGGCACCAGGAACTGGTTCTGTGGAGAGAGGTTTTTCCGTGGACTGGAGGGAGCGTGGTTTCGCATGCTGTCTGCATCCTGCAGATGGGACTTCGCTTGTTTGCACGGCCCTGTTTCTGGAATGCCACGGACCGGTGCCGATCCACGGTTTAGCGGATTATGGGGTAGATCAGGGATATCCAACCTTGGCAACTTGTGGACTTCAACTCCCAGAGTTCCTCAGCCAACTTTGCTGGATCTCTGGGAGTTGAAGTCCACAAGTTGCCAAGGTTGGAGACCCCTGGGGTAGATACAATGTAATAATGAGATGACTCCTGCTTTGGCTTCCTTTTTCAGTTGATGCTCGTTCAGCTCAGAAGTGGGTCAAGCTGTCTTCGGTTTCCGATGTGTTCAGTTGTGACAGCACTAATCACCACGGGGGGAGGATCCCTCGAAAGCTGGCCAATCAGGTGGTTGACAGAGTTTGGCAAGAATGCAATATGAACAGAGCACTGACCAAGTAGGTGGTTTTTATTTTATTTTTGACATTTGGTAAGAACATCAAAATGCAGCTCAGTTGATCCCTATGGGATAGGAAGAAAATACTGCTGGCTTGTTTCCGTATTGTAGGTATGGATCTAAATTGAAATATACCCATCAGCTTCCAAAAAGATTATCTAAAGCTTAATAATTGATTTGCTGGCTCAGGATTATTCCAGTATTCTTTTCAGCCAAGTGCTTTGGGGAGCCTGATTGTAAGTCATGGAGATGCTAAAGTTCTTTGATAATTAAAACAGTCACACAGAAATTCCCAGTAAATACCTTGTGATATTAGAGGCTAATAAATAACATCCATAATAATTATTGAATTAAATCTATGTGCTGCCAAATCATTCTGGTTCCTAGTGGATTATGACATTACATACAATGAAGCATCCGAAGGGAAGAAAGATAATTACTATCAAACATTTGAAGTAAGCAAATACATTTATCCCACAAAAGTCTATAAACCCAAAATTAGTTTTCAGGTGAAAACCAACTACAGCAACTAGGACAGAATAATTGTAACCATAATGACATCCCAAAAGCTCTACAGGGATGTTCAGTCTTTGTTAGCTTCTAGAAGGCTGTTAGCATGAAAGCCAGTCTAATTTCTAGAGGAAGGCTAACCCAAATCTTAGAAATGATGATGATGATGATGATGATGTTGATGATGATGATGATAATCGACACGACCAAGTTGCTAAATTAATCCACTGGTCATTGTAAAAAACACCACTTTCCTGTATCCAAAAAGTCATGGGAACATAAAGTAGAAAAAGTTATAGAAAATGAGAAGGCTTTCAAATACAGACGGATAGTCATTTGGAACACAACACACCAGATATCACAGTTGTCGAAAACAGAAATGGACAATTTATTGACATTGCGGTACCAGGAGATGCCAGAGTCGAAGAGAAAGAACTGGAAAAAAATCAGGTTGTTAGGCCCTAGAATTCCTAGTTAACAAACTGGAAATTTCAGTTCCAGTAGAGATATAGAAGACCAGTTTAGTGCCTTTTTAAATATATTTTCCTACACTTAAAGAATGTTTTTTTTTTCCTTGAATGCAATGTAGAAGGAAGTATTCTGCTACATCAAATGGCTTATGTGAAGAGGAGACAATTGAGAAAATGGGATTTTGGGACTTCGTTGAAGCTGCACAGAGGGCCAATTGCACATGTTCCAGGTAGGAGAACTTGATAGGTGAAAACAGGCAGAGGCCTTTTAGGGTCCATTGTATGAATATATTTTACTGATGAATATATTTTATTTTTTCTTTATGTACACTGAGAGCATATTCCGTGTGTGTCCAATCACACTTGGCCAATAAAGAATTCTATTCTATTCTATTCTGTTCTATTCTATTCTATTCTATTCTATTCTATTCTATTCTATTCTATTCTATTCTATTCTATTCTATTCTAAAACAGTAAGAAGCTAATGGCTTGCCAGCACGATTGGTTTAAATGTATCACTTTCTCAAAGTAAGATATGAGACAAACAGGTAGCTGGCGACTTATGATGACAATTGAGCCCAAATATTTCTTTACTAAGGAGGACAGTTGTGAAGTGAGTTTTGCTCCATTTTATGACCTTTCTTGCCACAGTTGTTAAGCGAATTGCAGTTGTTGTTAAATGAATCACGTGATCGCTAAGCCAATCTCGCTTCCTCCATTGACTTTGCATATCAGAAGGGAAGGTTACAAATGGTGATCATGTGACCCCGGGAAAGTGCAGCCACCCTAAAAATACATGCCAAGCGGCTGAATTTTGATCACATGACCACAGGGATGCTGAAACATCAGAACTGTGAAAACTGAACATCAGTTACTTTTTTCATCACCGTTGTAACTTTGAATGGTCACTGAATGAATGGCTGTAAATCGAGGACTACCTGAAATCAGCCAAATTTTGCTGATCTCCAGAGACTGATCAGATTGGATTAGTGCCGGAATGGAAAACCATTAGAAAACTCTAAGGCTATTGACGAGACTGGGAGGTTGAAAGCCTCTCTGAAAGAAGGCCGTGGCAAGCTACTTCTCTATACAGGTAGTCCTCAAATTACAACAGTTCATTTAGTGACTGTCCAAAGTTACAATGGAACTGAAAAAAGTGACCTATGACCGTTTTTCACATTTAATGACTGTTGCAGAATCCCCATGATCACATGATCAAAATCCAGACGCTCGCAAACTGACTCATTTTTATGACGGTTCCACTATCCCGGGATCATGTGATCCCCTTTAGCGACCTTATGGCAAGCAAAGTCAATGAGGAAGATTGACTTAATAATTTTCTTACTAACTTAATAATTACAATGATTCATTTAGCAACTGTGTCAAGAAAGGTCGTAAAATGGGGCAAAGCTCACTTAACAAACGCTTCGCTTAGCCACAGAAATTTTGGGCTCAATTTTGGCCGTAAGCCGAGGACTACTTGTAGTTGCCAAGTAAGCTACGTGAGCTTGCCCGTGAAATGATAAAAAGTTGAACTTGATTCAGATGAAATTGTGTATTCGTCCTCATTTATAATCTCTATTTAGTTACTGCTTTTTGGATGCCTCCATCTAGATTCTTTCCCATCAGACGGTTACCAGTAGTCCTCGGTTAACGATCCTTCATTCAGAGACCGTTTGAAGTGCCAAACACGGAGACTTCTGATGGGTCCTTGAAGTTGCAACTGTTGCAATGTCCCCACGGTCATGTGATCATAATTTTTGGTGCCAGCAGGCATTTACAATGGTGAAAGTCACATGATCACCATTTCCTATTTTCGCTGCCAGCCACCGATAAGAGACATCAGTGGGGAAGCCAAGGTAGCAGGAGGTTGCAAAGGGTTGTGACACCCCACCTAACAATCACAGCTAGAACTGCTGGAAATGCTCTCATAAATCAGTGGGGTCAAGTGACATTGTACTTTATAATGATGTTGGGTATCGAGAACTCAGCGACTGCGTTCTCAATCCCAATTACTGTCATAAACTCAGAACTACCTGTACAGATAGTCCTCGAATTATGACCACAATTGAGCCCAAACTTTCTGTTGCTATGCAAAATAGTTGCTAAATGAATTTTGCCTCATTTTACAACCTTCCTTGCCACAGTTATTATGTCAATCACTGCCGTTGTTAAGTTAGTACCATGGTCGGTCAGTGAATCTGGCTTCCCCATTGACTTTGCTTGTCAGAAGGTCGCAAAAAGGGATCGCACAACCCCGGGATACTGCAACCGTCATAGATATCTGAAAGTGTCATAAAGCATCTGAATTTTGATCACATAACCATGGGGATCATACCGCAGTCATAAATCTGAAACTGTCGTGTTTCCCTGAAAATAAGACCCTGTCTTATATTTTCTTTGAACCCTGAAATAAGCATTTGGCCTTATTGCCATGCGCTCAAAAGCCTGATTGGGCTTATTATCAGGGGATGTCTTATTTTGGGGGAAACAGGGTAGTCATTAGTCACTTTATTCAGTGTAACTTTGAACAGTCACTAAACGAATGGTTGTAAGTCAAGGAGTAATCTGTAGTAATAAATAACTCTTATCAACCCACAAGGAAGGAAGGAAGGAAGGAAGGAAGGAAGGAAGGAAGGAAGGAAGGAAGGAAGGGTATTCGACAGCCCCTTCTCTTCCTGTTTTGTCTTGGTTTTAAATCTCTTTATGACGCAGGAGTGCAGCTGGGTAATTTTAGACACTGGATTTCATGCTCTGACAAGGCCCCTAAGGGCGACCCTGCATCGCTTTGTTAAGAAAAGGCATATTTATACTGAAAGGAATAAAATGAGTGTCTGTAATTATGTACATTTCCAGCTGGCTGCCCTCTGACTATATTAGATATGTAAAGAAGAAGAAAGAGAGAGAGAGAGAATGCTGTGGTGAGCAGTCAGTCCCAGTTGGCCCTGTCATGTCCTTTTCTGTCACTTACTGACGTCAGGACTGTTTGCTGCTGCACCTGTCGTCTACCACTCTGGCCGGGTTCATGCAACCTGTGAAACCCGAAACCTGGGTTAACAAAACACAGTTGCTATGTTCACATTACATGCAATATGCCCCTCCTTCCCTAAATAAATGGATTAATGCGGTAGCCTGGTTCATCAAGACATTTTAGTCGAGTCTGTATGCAGTATTGTGCAAACCCAGCTCTAGGTGCTCTTTCATATTTTGGGGGGCTTTCTTTACTGCAGGGCTGTCAGGTGGGAACAACCAGATCCACACGAGTATAAATTAATTACAGGTAGTTCTCGACTTACAAACACAATCGAGTTCTGCCCCATTCCACGACTTTTCTGGCCACAGTTGTTCAGTGAATCACGGCAGTGGTTCAGTTAGTAACACGGTGGTAAAGTGAATCTGGCTTCTCCATTGACTTTGCTTGTGAGAAGGTTGCAAAAGGTGATCACGTGACTCCGGGACACTGCAACCGTCATAAATACACGCCACTTGCCAAGCGTCCAAATTTTGATCAAGTGACCATGGGGATCCTTGCAAGGGTCGTGAAAAATGATCATAAATCATTTTTTCAGTGCCTTTGTAATTTTGAACAGTCACTAAATGAATGGTTGTAAGTTGAGGAGTACCTGTATTTTATTTCTCTATGCCTATTTCACAGCAATCTTCTCCGACTGGCACTTTGCCCCATGGAAAAAAAACTAGATAAAGTTCAAAGTGCCCTTTTGTGACTATCGATTCCAGACTAATTCCCTACTTGACTCCTTCTCCCAAGTGGGACAATCTCTCTCCGAAGGGCCCTTTTCTTTGGCCTACTGTCTGGTCCTACCTGCCTTGTTGGGTATAACTTAATAGTAAAATTGTGATTTGAAATATATTTGCAAAGACCAGGCATTACAGATAACCAGTATCTATAATACCTTTATATTTATGATCTGTTATAAATAAACATGTGCCTGGTCCAAATTATGACTGTTTCGCCCCATCTTCAGCTTCTCTATGAATAAAGCTGATGTTGTCTCCTTATTAATGAAGAAATGGCCTCAACTCCGCTTTACAGGACTGAAACATGAGTTCAAATTTGGGAGCTTCACTACAGGTAGTCCTCGACTTATGATCACAATTGAGCCCATAATTTATGTTGCTAAGCGAGAAATTTGTTAAGTGAATTTTGCCCCATTTTACAACTATTTTTGCCACATTTGTTTAAGTGAATCCCTGCAGTTGTTAAATTAGTAACACGGTTGTTAAGTGACTCCGTCTTCCCCATTGACTTTGCTTGTCAGAAGATTGCAAAATATGATCCCATTATCCCGGGACACTCCAAGCGTCACAACTGTGAACCAAGTGTCAAGCATCTGAATGTAAATCACATGACCACGGGGATGCTGCAAGAGGTCATAACTGAAAAAAATGGTCATAAGTCATTTTTTTCAGTGCCGTTGTAACTTTGAATGGTCACTAAGCGAACTGTTGTAAGTCGAGGACTACCTGCACGGTCAAACGTTACGGTTAGTACCGTGAGGAGCTGCAAATAGGGGGAAAGCACTACATCCATTCTCTCTCCCTACTCATAGCTCTAATTAGCAGTGAAGCCAAACAGCCCTCCTGGCTCAGTGTTTACGTTTATGTATCCGTTGATTGATTTTCCTTTTGTGGCCTGTTTATTTAACTCGTGGGATTTGGCAGCTGAAAATGTGGATGACCTATATCCCATTATCTTTCTACCTCCCTTCAGGCACAAAAGTCTCAAACCAAGACTCGCAGTTCAGCAGGGGCCGGTGCCTCCCGCCGGCCAGCAACCCCAGCCAGCGACAAAGCACAAGGCCAACGAGAAGCAAGAGAAAGGAGACAAACCCCAGAAGCGTCCCTTAACCCCATTTCACCATCGAGTGTCCATCAGCGACGAGGTTATCCTGGAGACCGACTCGGCCAATCAGCGGCTGGTAATCCCCACCACCGACAGCCAAGTGAGGTTTTCAAACCTCAGAACTAACGAGGTAGCAAAGACACCTCAGATGCACACCACAGAAATTGCGAGCTCCCCGCAGCCACCGCCCCTCAGTCCCCACCCATGCGACGCGGCGGAGGAGGGGGCAACCAAAACGCCTTCCACGCCCCAGAGCCAACATTTCTATCAAATGTCGACTCCCGATCCTTTGGTTCCTTCAAAAGCCATGGAAGATAGGATAGAAGGCTTATCCCAGAATTTCCCCGCCACGTTTCCCGACGTCGTAGAGCCCACAATGTACGTCGGGGCTGCAGTGAACTTGGAGGAAGAAGACGCAGATTCCATGTGGAAGTATTACAAGGTTCCAAAGAAAAAAGACGTGGATTTTTTGCCGCCACCGCTGCCGAGTGAAAAATTTCGGGACGAGCCTCTGGGATCTGCAGTATCGGACAATGTACCTTCAGCTACAGAGTAAGCGCACCTGAAGTTTGAGCTCGGAGTCCATATCTGTGATATTTTCAAACTTTTGCATGTCTAATTGATTCACACAATGGTGTGTGTGTGTGTGTGTGTGTGTGTGTGTGTGTGTGTGTATACATTGGCCTGGCCTGCATTAATTTTAGAAATATTACAATGGTACAGGCAGTCCTTGACTTAACGATCGTAATTGAGCTTGCAATTTTGGTTGTCAGTTGTGGTGATCATTAAGCGGGTCAGGACATGACTGGGCCTGATTTTATGAACTTTTTATTTTTTATGGTAGTTGTTAAGTGAATGCCACGGTCATAAAATAGCAGTAGCATTTATATGCTGCTTTACAGCACTCTGGGCGGTTTACAGTGTCAATATATACTGCTCAAAAAAATAAAGGGAACACAAGCAGAAGACATCCGAGATCTGAATGAATGAAATAGCCTTATTAAATACTTTGTTCTTTACATACAGTAGTTTATACACTGCTCAAACAACTAAAGGGAACACAAAACGACTGTATGTAACGAACAAAGTATTTAATAAGGCTATTTCATTCATTCAGATCTCGGATGTCTTCTGCTTGTGTTCCCTTTATTTTTTTGAGCAGTGTATTAACAGAATAACAGAGTTGGAAGTTGGACCTTGGAGGTCTTCTAGTCCAACCCCCTCCTCAGGCAGGAAACCCTATACCATTTCAGATAAATGGTTGTCCTACCTCTTCTTAAAAACGTCCAATGTTGGAGAATTCACAACTTCTGGAGGCAAGTTGTTCCACTGATTAATTATTCTAACTGAAAGAAAATTTCTCCTTAGTTCCAGGTTGGTTCAGTCCTTGATTAGTTTCCATCTGTTGATTCTTGTCATGCCTTCAGGGGCTTTGGAGAATAGCTTGACTCTTCCTTCTTTGGGGCAGCCCCTGAGATATTGCCTCCAACAATCTCCAAATTTAGTGACCTCGGAAGAATGGAAGGCTGAGTCAACCTCGATCCTTCTCAGAATCGAACTCCAGACTCTGTGCGGAGTTAGTCTGCAATGCTGCATTCTACCCACGGCACCATCAGGCAACAGAAATTTTGAGCTCAATTGTGGTCATAAGTCAAGGACCACCTGTAATACCTTCTGCTTTTTTGATAACCCATCAATTCGCCCCTTTTTTCCCCTCACAATAGAATGGCATACAACCATTCTGCCTTTCTTGTTTCTGAAGGTGTAGAAATTTCTCTCTAACCTTAACATATTCTGAGATTTTGTCTTTTTTAGAATCCTTGTAGTTTCTCTTAATTACTTTCTATCCTTTGGTTATACTTCCCTTCTTCCATTTTCTCTGTCTGTATTTTTCTTTTTGGCAATTTAGATATCCCTGGGTATACGCACCTGGTTTATTTAGATGTCTCCCGTTTTTCCTTTTAATAGGAATTGCATCTTCAGTGTTTTGTTTCAGGAAGATTTTCCAGATAGCTTTTGCTTTCGGAATGTCTAAGCATTGGATCCAATGCTTATTTTTTTATTTTGAGTTGATGAAAATCTATTTTTTCTGAAGTCCAGTACTGTCTACCCTTCTGATCCCTCTCTCTCCCCTCTCCCCCTCTTGTAATCATAAACTCCAAGATAACATAGACACAATCTCTCAAGGTTCCAGTCACCTTTACGTAATAAACCAATACCTTTTGATAGCCAGACTGCTCTTCATTGTCTCCATTAGGGAGGGAGGGGGAGAGGGAGAGAGAGAGAGAAAAGAGAGAGACAGAGAGAGAGGCAGAGACAGAGAATGAATATTGACTGATTTGCTTTGTTCTTGACTAATTTTTTCACTGAGAAATTATGAAATCTGTAATCCTGAGGTCCTGGTGGTTGAACCATTATAATGTTGATAAAGAAAGAAGTGTACAAGTAGCCCTCGATTTACGACCACAATTGAGCCCAAAATTTCTGTTGATAAACAAGACCGTTGTTAGTGAGTTTTGCCCTATTTTTACTTTCTTGCCCTAGATGTTAAGACAGTGAACCACTGCAGTTGTTAAGTTAGTAATAGTTGAAGTGAATCCATTTTCCCCCTTGACTTTGCTTGTCGAAAGGTCGCAAAAGGTGATCACATGACCCCGGACACTGCAACCATCATAAATGTGAGCTGGTTGCTAAGCGTCTGAATTTTGATCACGTGACCAAGGGGTTGCTGGTCCTAAGTGTGAAAACTTGGTCGTAAGTTACTTTTTTCAGTGCCGTTGTAACTTTGAACGGTCACTTAACGGGATTGTTGTAAGCCCAGGACTACCTGTATTAACTACCATTAAAATCAAAATGGTTTGCGACAGACTGTTGTGTGAATATGAGCCATTGCATCTCTTCTGCTTTTCTGAATCTGTACCATGTATGATTCAGGTCTGGATGGCCCATATAGGGCTGGGTCTGTCTTTATAAGAGGGGAGTGGGAATGGCCGGGAGGAAGGGAGACAGGAAGAAACGACAGAGTGGTCTGTTCTTGCTTGGCTTAGTCTACAGGTAGTCCTCGACTTACGACCACAGTTGAACCCTAAATTTCCGTTGCTAAGCAAGACAGTTGTTCAGTGAGTTTTGGCACATTTTACAACTTTTCCTGCCACTTGCCACAACTTTTCTTAACCGTTGTTAAGTGAATCACTGCAGTGGTTTAGTTAGTGACACGGTGGTTAAGTGAATCTGTCTTCCCCATTGACTTTGCTTGATCACAAAAGGGGATCACATGATCCCGCAGCTGTCATGAACACACACGCCAGTTGCCAAGCATCTGAATTTTGATCACCTGACCATGGGGATGATGCAATGGTCGTAAGTCTGAAAAACGGTCCTAAGTCACTTTTTTTTCAGTGCCGTTGTAAGTTTGAACAGTCACTAAACAAATGGTTGAAAGTTGAGGACTACCTGTATTGTCTTTGGGGCTTTTTCGCAGTTATAACCCCCTGCAGAATATTGGTTCTGTAATTTAATTGTATCCAACCTATTTTTTAATCAATTACAGCTTATTCATGCTTTTAAGTGGCCAAAAGTAGTGGCCAAAATTGTGGAAACCTTTTGGGAAAAGTGTATTTTCTAAAACTAGCTAATGACACCACTTTATTTTGGATTAGTAGTACCATAAAACTATATATCAATGCAAAGATAATTTAATCAAGAATGTAGTACAATAACTTTTATGAAGGATTTGCTATTAGAATAGCAGTTACAGTAGAAAGAAGAAAAGTGAAACACATAGAAAAAACAAGATCTACAAAAATGATCACCATAGAAAAAAATTAATTAAAAGTTAATACTTAGTTGGGTAACTTTTAGCATGAATTACAGCCTTACAATGCCTTCCAATGGAGTGAACCAAGTCTTTTAGTTCTGCAGCCGTTCTAATGTGAAACCAAGATTGAATGATGGCTTCTATTAACCGGGTTTTATTGCTGGGTCACTTCTGACTAACAAGTTTCTTTAGTCAGCTGCATAAATTTTCAATTGGGTTAAGGTCTGGGCTATTCACAGGCCATTCCAGCAGTGGAATAGGATTATCTTGAAACTCCAAAAAGAAAAAAAAATGGTGTTATTAGCCATCAAACCTCAAAAATACACTTTTCCCAAAGGGTTTCCACAATTTTGGCCACTACTGTATATGTTCAAAACATAGTCATTTGTGTATCTAAAATGTTTTCATGAGAACTGAAGCCATGATCAAGAAGAGGGATGTCATTCAGATTTCTCTTCTGTTCTGTTCCTTGCAGGATCACATCTTCTCTTTATTTCCATTATTCACAAAACCGACTTGACAGTTTCCTAGCAAGCTATCTATAATCTACCCCCTTTGCTAACAAATGACGAATTTAATTGTCCTTGATTGCCTCTGAATTTCAAAAGAACCGCATTTCCTTGAAATGAATTGGCAAAAAAAACCCAAAAAACTTGCAGTTCCCTTGTCTTAGAATGCTTCAGTGGTAGCTGATGATTGCAGCTGTTTGTTGCCACAGCACGATATGAAAATAGAGACAGATGAAAGGATATAAGCTTAATTATCCTTGAGGGGAGAAGTACAAGACTGTTTTTTTGTGGGATTTAAGAGTACATTTAGACAAGTAGCCTCGATTTATGACCACAATTGAGCCCCACATTTCTGTTGCTAAGTGAGACAGTTGTTAAGTGAGTTTTGCCCCGTTTCACAATCTTGCTAAGTGAATCCCTGCGGTTGCTAAGTTAGTAACACGATTGTTCAGTGAAGCTGGTTTTCCCCGATGACTTTACTTTGTCAGAAAGTCGCAAAAGGGAATCACATGAAGGTGGGACACTGCAACCATCATAAATCTGAGCCAGGTGCCAAGCATCCAAATTTTGATCACATGATTATGGAGATGCTGCAATGGTCGTAAGTGTGGAAAATCGTCCTAAGTTGTTTTTTTTTCATTGCGGTTGTAACTTTGAACGGTCACTAAATGAACCGTTGTAAGTCGAGGACTACCTATACCTAGTTGTTTAGTTAAATCTTTTACTGATTTCACATTGGGAGTTAAAAAAGAGTCTTTTAAAATATTCTGATTATAGGTTTTTTTTTTCTTTTGGCCATATCTGGGACACTATTAATTATCTCATTTCCCATGATCTATTTAAAAATGTGGGGCAGTTCTGATGAGACTGTATAGGAAATGCAGTGAGGTCCTTCTTCGCCTTTGTTTTATTTTAAAGCTGAAAGTAAAACTGGTAGATACTCTCCTGATTCAGTGTTAGTGTAGAAACTTCTGGTCTTTAAACCAGGGGTCTCCAACCTTGGCAACTTTAATCCTGGCGGACCTCAACTCCCAGAATTCGCCAACCAGCTTTGCTGGCTGGGGAATTCTGGGAGTTGAAGTCCGCCAGGTTTAAAGTTGGCAAGGTTGGAGACCCCTGCTTTAGACAATGAACCTAGATTGGTATTGATAGAAGAGAATATTTGTAGCTCAGAGTCCTGAAGGTGCTTTTTCAAGAGGCCACTGGATTTTTTGGTTTTTCTGTGAAGATGTTTCGCTTCTCATCCAAGAAGCTTCTTCAGCTCTGACTGGATGGCGGGGAAAGGAAGGATTTATATTCCTTGCAGACAGCTGGTCATTTGCATTCTTTGGAGAGTCATTGAGGCCACTTGGAAGTTTATCTGTGTCCTCAGAATCTGATTTAGAACACGGGTCAAAGAGGCCTTTATGACAAAATCGAGCAGCCCTCTCTCAACAGAGGGGGAGGGATACAACATCATCAATCTTCAGTCCACAATACTGAAGTTCCAAGAAGGCTCCACACCCATTTGTGCCACTCAGGTGACCCTGAAGATAAACACAGATAAACCTCCAGGTAGCCTCAATGACTCTCTAAAAAGGATGCAAATGACCAAGCTGTCTGCAAGGAGTATAAATCCTTCCGTTCCCCACCATCCAGTCAGAACTGAAGAAGCTTCTTGGATGAGAAGTGAAACATCTTAAAAGAAAAACCAGAAAGTCCAGTTGCCTCTTGAAAAAGCACCTTTGGGACAACCATGTCCTGGATGACTGAGAATCTCTATAACCGTGTTGGCGAACCTATGTCACGTGTGCCACAGGTGGCATGCAGAGTCCTCTCTGCAGGCACGCAAGCCGCGCCCCAGCTCAGCTCCGCCGTGCATTTAGGCATGCGCACCTCCCTCCAACCAACTGGTTTTTGGGGTCTCTAACGTGCAGGGGCGGGGCGCATGCATGAGACCCGGACGCATGCGTGGGGCTGGGGTGCATGCGTGGGGGGTTACACATGCATTGCATTATGGGTATGTGTGTTCGCGCGCACTTGCTTGCCTTCGGCACTCAGTGCCAAAAAGGTTAACCATCATTGCTCTATAAACTCAGAGATTGAACTCTATGGTTCCTTGGTGATCTCTGAGTGCTAGTTAATAATCAGTGCTAAGCCTGATGATGTTACCTAGTTGGGTAATGAAACGTCTCCAGGAAACCCACCACACTCAGAGAGCACCAAGGACCCCACAAACCCAGATTGTTTACTGGTGGTGGTGGAATTAGACCACCAATCTTCTTAGAGTGGTCCTCCAGAAAAACTAGAGGACTGACTATAATATAGTATTTGAATACGGTCTCATTTTCAATATTGCCTTCAATCCTGGTTGTACTAACTGAGAATGTTGTGATCATAAGATGCTCAACTTTTTCAATAAATAGCATAGTTTTATACACTCTTCTCGGATCAGGTCACTCGGGGAATAACTGTGCCCCAGTGTGGAAATTCTGTGTTAATTACACTGTAATCTGCTAAATGGGGAAATCAGTCAAGTCTTCCAACAGGTTTCAGTGCTGATTCCCAAGCTGTATGATACACATCACAATTCTTTAGTAGCTTTATTGACACAAATGGAGATAGATTTTTATCTGAATACTAGCTGCTGAAAAGGAACAGAGGGGAAAAAAAGGCTGCTCACTCTCTCCCTAATCATTTTGTAAGAATAGAATCTTAACTAGGATGGCCATTTTTAAAAGTATGGATTTTGATATAGTAAAATTACTGTGGCTACAATGGAGGAAATGAGTTTTGTGAACCCAAGGTGTTGTGTTATTCAAATACCGGTAGTCCTCGGCTAACAGCAATTCATTTAGTGACTGTTCAAAGTTACAACGGCACTTTAAAAAGTGAGTTATGACCATTTCTCACACATACAACCGTTGCAGCATCCTCATGTTCACATGATTAAAATCCAGACACTTGGCAACTGACTCATACTTATGACAAGTGCAGTGTCCTGCGGTCACGTGATCCTCTTTTGCAACCTTCTGACAAGCAAAGTCAATGGGGAAACCAGATTCGCTTAACAACCGTGTTACTAACTTAATGACTGCAGTGATTCCCTTAGCAACTGTGGTAAGGAAGGTCGTAAAATGTGGCAAAATTCACTTTACTGTTTCACTTAGCAACAGACAGCTTTGGGCTCAATTGTGGCCACAAGTTGAGGACTACCTGTGCAAGGACATAAAAAACTTGAAACAACATTATTCTGCACATATGTAGCCAAAGAAATATTGCCTAATATTCTTAAAGAAAACTTACACACCTTCATAGAGGTTAACTATTTTTAATTCTAATGTGAGAGGATTAATATGGTATATTACTTAAAGAGCTAGATCAGAAAAAAAAATAGACCCATAATTCTTGCTTACGATAGTAGTCTTAGACTGAGCTCTGTTAACTAACCCATTTTCTGCAGGGTGATAAATTGCTCCATATTATTGGAGCTGCTTGGTGAAAAGATGGATACAACTGTGAGTAACGCTTAACAGAATAACAGAATTGGAAGGGACCTTGGAGGTCTTCTAATCCAACCCCCTCCTCAAGCAGGAATCCCTATACCATTTCAAATGGCTGTCCATTCTTTTTTTAAAAGCCTCCAGTGATGGGGCTACCCACAACTTCTGAATGCAAGTAGTTCCACATTGCTTCTTCTCTTACAGCGGCTGCCAAAAAAAGCCAATGCAGTTCTACGCTGCATTAACAGAGGGATAGAATCAAGATCACCTGAAGTGTTAATACCACTTTATAAGGCCCTGGTAAGGCCACACTTGGAATATTTCCATCCAGTTTTGGTCGCCATGATGTAAAAAAGATGTGGAGACTCTAGAAAGAGTGCAGAGAAGAGCAACAAAGATGATTAGGGGACTGGAGGCTAAAACATAGGAAGAACGGTTGCAGGAACTGGGCATGGCTAGTTTGATGAAAAGAAGGACTAGGGGAGACATGAAAGCAGTCTTCCAATATCTCAGGGGCTGCCACAAAGAAGAGGTAGTCAAGCTATTCTCCAAAGCACCTGAGGGCAGGACAAGAAGCAATGGGTGGAAACTAATCAAGGAGAAAAGCAATCTGGAATTAAGGAGACATTTTCTGACAGCGAGAACAATTAATCAGTGGAAAAACTTGCCTCCAGAAGTTGTGAATGCTCCAAAACTAGAAGTTTTTAAGAAGATGTTGGACAACTATATGTCTGAAGTGGTGTAGGGTTTCCTGCCTGGGCAGGGAGTTGGACTACAAGACCTTCAAGGTCCCTTCCAACTCTTGTTATTCTGGGTTTTTTTTGTTGCCTTCTTAACTGTCTAATCACAATCGGATTTTGCATTTTCAACTTGTATACCTTATTGTTCTGTCTTTTTCTTTTCCCGTAGATTAATGTTGCAATATAGAAAACCTCTCAAGGTCTCCGATGAATTGATACAGCAGTACCAGAGCAAGAACCAATACCTAGCAGCTATAGTAGCTGACCAGGAGCTTGAAATGGACCCATATGCATTTGTTGATGGAGATGAAGAGTTCCCATTTCCCGATAAAAAGGACAGGCCAAACAATGACCGAGAAATTGGGAAAAAACATAAGGTAAGTGAAAAAAAAAATCAGGATATAAACCAGTAGGGCAGGGGGTGTCAAACTCAATTTCATTGAGGGCTGCATCAGGGTTGTGTTTGACCTTGGGGGGCCAGAGGTGGGCATGGCCAGCATGACATCACTTGTGGGGGGGGCGTCTGTGGTGGCTCTGTCAGCAAAAACGGGCCCTCGCAATCTTTGTTTTCGGCTGCAACAATCTCCTGCAACCCTCTGTCAGTGAAAACGGAGCCTGGGAGGACTGTGCGTGGCCCTCCCGAGCTCCGTTTTCACTGACAGAAAATGGGCCAGTCCTTCACTGTTTCCAGGGTGGCTCCACGGGCTAGATCTAAGCACCCTGCGGGCAGGATCCGGCCCCCGGGCCTTGAGTTTCACACCCCTGCAGTAGAGTAAGCATTAATATCAAGGATCTAGGCTTTTTTTGAGGCGGGGGGACGTTTTAATGTGATGGATTATACACAACAGGAGCACAAAGTCTGTACAACTAATTCTATCAATAGAAAATAACATTTGCAGCTCAGGATTGAGCTGTGGGGTCCTTGGTGCTGTGTGAGCTTGATAGTTTTCTTGCAGACGTTTCATGACCCAACTAGTTAACCTCATCAGTGCACCAGGTTTTGTTTAGAATGTCAAAGTTTTCTTCAAAAATACAAATAGTGGCAGAGCATAGCATAGCATCTGCCTTCAAAGAGAAAAGCTGACAGATTTGGTTCAGTTGTTAGTCCCATCTAAAATATTTATATCTCAATACAAAACGCATAGGGGCTTGGGAAGATTTGGATCAACCTGTGATCAGGATACACCCTTCTTATGGAATATGTATCTGCTAAAAGTTTTTTTTTTTTCCTTTTGTGTTCCGCTGCTAAATGATTCTGTCAGAAAGTCCCTCGTCCCTAGGTTGGTTCTCTCTTTGATTAATTTCCATCCATTGCGAAAGGAAAGGAAAGGAAAAGAAAGGGTGGAGGAATGACCACCTTTAAAGTGCTCCATGGCTTAGGGCCAGGGTACTTACGGGACCGCCTTCTGCCACCAATTGCCTCCCACCGGCCGGTTCGCTCCCACAGAGAGGGCCTTCTCAGGGTGCCATCAGCCAGACAATGTCGGCTGGCGACCCCCAGGGGGAAGAACCTTCTCTGTGGTGGCACCTACCCTCTGGAACGATCTACCTCCAGAGATACGAATGATCTCTGACCTCCGGACTTTTCGTCGGGCCCTAAAAACTTACTTTTTTCAGCTAGCTGGGCTGGCCTGATTCCATGTTGGTTTTAACATTTGATATTGATTTTAATTGATGTTTTAAATTACGGGCCAAATTCTATTTAATTAGTTTTAAAAAAATATTTTAACTTTTGTACGAATGTTTTATTTTGGCTGTTCACCGCCCTGAGTCCAAAAGTAGAAGAGCGGTATACAAATTTAATAAATAAATAAAATAAATAAATAGAAGGGAAAGGAAAGGAAAGGAAAGGAAAGAGGGGGGGGGGAAAGAAGAGAGCTGGGAAAAAAGAAGAAAAAAAAAGTATCTTACTCAAATTTTAGGGTTGTGCACAAAATATTTTACAGAGTAGGTTTGTTGGTCTGTGATTCTGCCTGCTCACTTCTCTAGCCTTTTTAACTTTGAAGATATCATAGCTGAGAGAGTGGAGCACAGAGATCTTAAATTGTCTCAAAGATCTTCATGTAAAAAGGTTTTGATACAGCAGCTCTTTAAAGGGAATCAACTGGCAACGAACGAGGCAGTGCTCTGCTAAGTGGTTGGTCTCAGTGGATGTCGGACTCTAATTGTTTTTGGGGTTATGACATATCCCTCTTTCATTTGTGCTACTAACTGTTACCTTTTTCACAGCCTGACGATGGAACACCCAGTGTTGGAGAAGATGCAATGTCACTTTTCAGCCCTTCGGTCAAACAAGGTAAAATTTCTTGATTTTTAGAAAAAATGTTTAGCTGGCTTATTGTAAAAAATAATAATAATTAAATCTGTAAGAGTAACTGGAATGTACAGGTGATCCTCAAATATGATAATAATTGAGCCCAAAATTTATGTTTTTTTAAAAAAAATTCATTTATATGCCGCCCTTCTCCGGAGACTCAGGGTGGCTTACAATGCGTTAAGCAATAGCCATCATTCTTTTGTATATTTATACAAAGTCAGTTTATTGCCCCCATAATCTGGGTCCTCATTTTACCTACCTTAGAAAGGATGGAAGGCTGAGTCAACCTTGTTGATAAGTGAGACATTCGTTAAAGTGAATTTTTCCGATCTTTCTTGCCACAGTTATTAAGTGAATCATGGCAGTTATTAAGTTAGTAACATGGTTGTTAAGTGAATCTTCCACATTGACTTTGCTGGTCAGAAGGTCCCAAAAGGGGGTCACATGACCAGGGCTGAAATCCAGCAGGCTCTGACGGGTTCTGGAGAACCGGTAGCAGAAATTTTGAGTAGTTCGGAGAACCGGCAAATACCACCTCCGGCTAGTTCCAGAGTGGGGTGGGAATGGAGATTTTTCTATATCCTTCCCCCAGGAGTGGGGTGGGAATGGAGATTTTGTAATATTCTTCCCCTGCCACGCCCACCAAGTCACACCACGCCCATCAAGCCATGCCCACAGAACCGGTAGTAACAAGATTTGGATTTCACCACTGCCTGGGACACTGACCGTCATAAATACGAACTAGTTGTCAAACATCAGAATTTTGATCATGTGATCGTAGGGCCGCTGCAAAAGTCGTAACTGTGAAAAGTGGCCGAAAGTCCCATTTTTCAGTGCTATTGTAACTTTGAATGGTCACTAAACAAACTGTTGTAAGTGGAGGATTACCTGCATTTGTTTGTTTGGTAGTAGAGCCTCTAATAAAATGACAACCTGCAGTGGAAATGTTACAATTTAGATAATGCCTAACAGTGAAGCTTTGACCTTGGTCTTCTTTCAGCAATAGATGCGCAGCGTAATCCCCCTCACAATCGCACGGCTTCAACTAGTTTGTTCCATGAAAATGACCTGGTTGTCTCCTATACTGACCTTGACAATCTCTTCAACTCTGATGAAGATGAGCTAACAGTAAGTAGCTTTTTAAGGTTGGGAGCCTTACAGTAGTGTGATAATGGTGATCTGTTGCTGCTGCCATAGGGAGTGGGGTGGGATTTTTATAGTTGTTCCAAAGTTGCTTTTTTTGAGAGGCAACTGGATTTTCTGGTCTTTTCTTTGAAGACGTTTCGCTTCTCATCCAGCTCTGGCTGGATGGTGGGGAATGGAAGGATTTGCATTCTTTTTGAGACTTGTTGAGGCCACTTGGAGGTTTGTCTCAGGGTCACCTTGAGTAATGCCAAATGGGTGTGTGGAGCCTTCTTGGAACTGCTGAAAGGATTGTGTTGTAGACTGGAGATAGATGACGTTGTATCCCTTTCCTTCTGTTGAGAGAGGGCTGCTCAATTTGGACATAGATGGCCTCTTTGAGATCCCTCTTTCAAACCAGCGGTCCTCTCTGTCCAAAATGTGGACGTTGCTGCTTTCAAAAGAGTGGCCGTTGTCTTTTAAATGCAGAGGGACTACTGAATCTTGTCCTGATGGATTTGTTCTCCTATGTCTTTATGGGTTTTTATGTGGTGGATTTTTAAATGTTGTAAACTATCAGCAGTGTGTGATTTAGGCAGCCAAATTTATTTAATAATATCAATCGATCAGAATACAGTTGGAAGGGACCTGGGGGGGGTGTCTTCTAGTCCAACCCCTTTCTCAAGCACATCATCCCAGACAAATGGTTGTCCAATCTATTCTTGAAAGCTTCCAGTGTTGGAGCATTCACAACTTCTGGAGGGAAGTCGTTCCACTGGTTTATTGTCCTCACTGTTAGGAAATTTCTCCCTTAGTTCTAGGGTGCTTCTGTCCTTGATAAGTTTCCATCTGTTGCTTCTTGTCCTGCCTTAAGTCATTCTTCCAGTGAAGTTGGTGCTGCTGAGAAGAAAAACCATCTCTTTAGATGGCCAATTGCTTCCAACTGATTTACTGCATCAGTGATGTTATATTCAGCATCACACTATCCTCTCCATACATCTTAATAAATGATATGCGGTCCTGGGGAAAATGCTGATGAATTTTCTCTCTGTTTTACTCTCAAATTTAATGGCCATGCAGAAACAGTTACCCAGATGTTGTCAAAGGAACATATGCAGATAATTGAAGCTTTTAATGTATGATGTGATTTGGATGATATTCTGTTTTATTAGCTCAGCTGTTTGCTTGCATTTTTTTAAAAAATTGTTAATTATTTTACTTTTTTTAAAAAAAAATTGTCCAGTGTTACAATTTGGAACTCATGCCCCTGGGATATTTATTTTTCTTTCTTTCATTCCTAGCCGGGATCTAAAAGAATATTGAATGGAACAGATGACAAGTCTAGTTGCAAAGAATCAAAAGCTGGAAACCTGGACCCATTGTCATGCATAAGTAAGTTGCTTTCTTCTAGTGTCACGATTTTTCTTGGGTTATCTTTGTGGTTTGATAGTGAGAAACTTTTATCGTGGAAGTAGATACAGTACCAACCAAAAAGAAAATAAAACAAAATAGTTCCCTTTAGTTGGTGCTGGTAAAAATGCTGTTCTAGGACAGTTTTCTCATATTGGCAGAAAATTATGAAGGTTGCAGTCCAACTGAACCTGAAGACACCACATTGGGAAGCCTGGCCCAGGTTATAAGGTATTCAAGCATGAGGGGTCACACCAAGGACCCCTCATGCTTGTTTGAGCTTGTTTGTTTTCTTGCAGATGTTTCAATACCCAAACTAGGTAACATTATCAGTGCCAGGCTGATGTTACCCAGTTTGGGTAATGCAATGTCTGCAAGAAAGCAACCAAGCTCCGAGAGCACCAAGGACCCCTCATTTCAATCCTGAGCGACAAATATTCTCCTTTATTAGTACCTGAGTACATAGAAAGTAAAATTTTCAACCATCTAAGACGGGTGTCATACTGAAGGCCCGGATCCGGCCCACAGGGTGCTTACATCTGGCCCGCCTGGAAATAGTGACAGACCGGCCTGCAGTGCCTCTGCCAGTGAAAATGGCGCTTGGGAGGGCCGCACACATCCTCCCAAGCTCTGCTTTCTCTGGCAGAGGTTTGCAGGAGGCCATTGCAGCCGAAAATGAAGCTTGCGAGGGCCTGTTTTCGCTGGCAGAGCGCTCAGGCCACCACAGACGCCCCCCAACACAAGTGACGTCATGCTGGCCATGCCCCCCGTGGCCCCAAGGTCAAACACAACCCTGATGCGGCCCTCAATGAAATCAAGTTTGACACCCCTGATCTAAGAAGTAAATTCCAGTCTTAGAGAAGAACACTTCGGAATGAATACTTTGGGATGAACATCCTTTGAATGGGGCAGGAGTATGAACGGATTTCCAGAAAAATTGCAGACTACAGGAACCATTTGTGTTTTTGAGATGTAGACAACATGCGCCTGAAGGGACACAGGGCAGAGAAAAACATTCTGCAGAAAGCACAGCTCCAACTTCTCAATGAGGACCCAGATTGTGGGGGCAATAAGCTGACTTTGTATAAATATACAAAAGTATGAAGGCTATTGCTTAGCGCATTGTAAGCCACCCTGAGTCTCCGGAGAAGGGCGGCATATAAATCAAATTAAAAAAAATATATGAAAGAATAAGACAAATTAATTTTACAATTGAGGTTTTGAAAGAAAGAGTATGGAACACAAAACTCCAAGAGCTGAAATCACTTCTACCAACAGAAGTATTGGAGGAGGTCCCAGAGTTTACAAAGAAGGCACAATTAGCATAACACAACATAACAAGAGCAACAGAACCAGAAGAACCAACCCTACCAGAACTAAAGAAACTTTTTGGATGAGAAGCAAAATGTCTTCAAGGAAAAACCAAGTCCAGTTGCCCTTTGAAAAAACACCTTTAGGACAATCTTAGATAAAGTATTGCTGAACCGGCAATCCACAGATTCATATGGAGTGGAGCAAAAACAAGATTAAGATTCAAAATTTTGCAAGGCTCGAAGAGGTGGACTTAAATTTCCGAACTTTAAATTATGTTATTGAGCAAGCTGTTTCTTATGGTTAACAGAATGGATAAAATTCTCCAAATAGTAGAACGTCAATGATAAAAGTAGCCAACGGACTTCAGAAGTAGTTATGGTACAACGAAACAGAAAAAGAAAATAAAAGAATTTGTTAGGATACAGCAAGTTTTAGGTATTTATACTAATATGGTACATTCAGCTTCAAAAAAACAGACTAAGGACATGGCAAGTTCCTAAAGATAGGAATTTACCATAGTTAATATATTTATAAATTTGCTTAATAAAGATAGGAATTTACCATACTTAATAAATTACAAATTGCTGAAAGAATAACAAATGACCTCAAGACTCAAGAACGGGCCCTGAGAAGGATGACAGAATTCAAAGCACTTATACGAGTCAGGAACATTTCCTAGGATATATTTATAAATTGCTACTGAAATATGTCATGGAGATGGAACAAATTAAAAATTGATGCAAAACTTCAAGGAAGTAATTACAGTGGAACAATGGGAAGAGCTGTGAAAAAATCAATAACATTCACTCAAGCTATAATTTGAGGCAAAATTGGTATAAAATGTTTTAAAGAGGGTATATAACTCCATCAGTGATTGTCAAGACGGACAAATCATGTATAATAAATGCTGGAAATGCCATATATTTTTGCAGGAACACCACATGTAATAAAATATTCTTTTGAACATTTTATTACACGTGCTGTTTGTGCAAAAATACCTAAATTCATCTGGAAGGAAATATAACAAAATATACAAAAATTTGGCCTCAAACCATAAATATTCCTATTAGGAATGCTGTAATTACAGGATGTATAAATGAAAAATATTATAACTTACTAAAATATATGATGACAGCAGCTAAAATAAATTACGTTCTGCCCTGGAAAAATGAAAATTGGTTGTGGATACAAGCTTGGGAGACCAAAATTGGAGAATAGGCAGCAAAAGCAAAACTAATAGTATATTTTCATAACAGAAGATTAACTAAATTTAAGCAGAAATTATTCCCTTATTCATAACATACAACACGGCAAAGAACATTTAGACATTTAGAATATGATTTCTAGAATTATCTACAGAGATTCTTAATTATCCAGGTCATTGGTTGTCCCAAAGGTCCTTTTTCCAAACAGCAAGTGGATGAAATGTTTTTCTTCTCATCCGAGAAACCTCTTCTTCAGAACTGGATAAGAAGCGAAATCTTTTCAAAGGAAAATGACCAAAAATTCCAGATGCCGTTTGGAAAATGCACCTTTGGAATTTCTAGAGTTAAAAGAATAATTAAAAATGACAAAATGAAATGATTTAAACAGATATAAGCAGCAATCCCCAATGTTTAATCTTCAGTGCAAAAGACAAATATTTAGTGATTAGTGGTTGGGGGAAATGAAAAGGAAAGGGAGAAAGCTTCTTTCATAACATTTTTATCAGGTCTCATTTTTGTTAATTTCTGTATAATGGTAAGCCGCTCAGTGTCGCCTGGTGGTGAGATGGGTGGCAAATATAGGGAAGGGAAGGGAAGGGAAGGGAAGGGAAGGGAAGGGAAGGGAAGGGAAGGAAGGAAGGAAGGAAGGAAGGAAGGAAGGAAGGAAGGAAGATAGATAGATAGATAGATAGATAGATAGATAGATAGATAGATAGGAAGGAAGATTCTTGATTTCCAGATTGGATTCTTGCCCAATTTTTAGTTAAGCTTATGTAACATTTTTTTTTTAAAAAAAGACAAGTAATTATTTATCCCATTTATTCTGATGGTCCCACTAGAAATGAGAGAGCACTATTGTGGGTTTGTGGAATTGAATGCTATTTGTGAGCTGGCTTGCAGATTGACTAGGTGTGTAACCATTTGAACATGTAGGAGCCCTAAAAGGGCTGATTCAAAAATATCTGTGCTTTAGTTTTGCAAAACTCTCTTCAGAAAATTAATATGTCTTAGTAGGCCTCTGTGTCCTTTAAACAGAAGACAAAAGAGTAAAACATGCAGAATGGTAATTTCATGAAAGTAGCTGTACTAATTTAGTAGCCTGATGTGTGGAAGGAAAAATAACATGTTAAATAACTTGAACCTAAACCAGGTACAGCAGATCTTCATAAAATGTATCCCACGCCACCATCTTTGGAGCAACACATTATGGGATTTTCTCCCATGAATATGAACAATAAGGAGTACGGCAGCATGGACACCACACCCGGAGGAACGATCCTAGAAGGAAACGGTGTTACTGGTGGCCTTCAGTTCAGGATTGAAGTGGATGAGGGATTCTGTAGTCCAAAACCTATGGAAATAAAGGTTTGTGAATTCCTTTGGATGTTCTTGAATGTTAGTTACGCTGTCTAGTTTTGATTGATCTATAAAAGTGACAAGAGGAGGACAATTTAACAGTTTTTTGTTTGGTTGGTTTATAATGTTTTTCTGAATGGTACATTTCTTCTGAAACAGCCAGGATTGTTCATTTTAATACTTTTTATTTATTTTATTTTTCTCCTGGAATTCATTTTGGTGGTGGTGTTTTTTTCTACCACCATTACGAGATTTTTCATAGCTTTATTTGGGTGCGCAGTGAAATGGACTCACGTTTCATTAGCTGTGACAACAGCTTGTTTGATTAACTTTTGACTTTTTTCAGCCCTGCATTCAAATTAAATATTAACTTTGCTTCTGTCTGTATCAGTCACGAGGTGAATGCATTTTACGTAGAGGAGGTGCATTGGCAATGGGGGAAAACAGATGTTGCCACGAACGAGAACTTCGCAATTATCTATGCTCAGATAGGAGCCTATTTTTCTTCCACTAGTATCTCCTCCCCCACCCCCAGTGTATGTAGTCCTTGACATACGACCTTAATAGAGGCTGCCCATTATGGTCCCATGTCATGATGGCTGTAAAACGAGGTGGCTTTGCTTAACAACCCACATCTGCTGCTTTCCCCGGTGAAGCAGTTAAATGAATGTGCAGGTCATTTAAACAGAGTACAGATTGCCTTGGGGGGGGGGGGAGGCCTTTGGAGGCCTAGTTCAGGCCCAGGCCTACCTACCCCAGGTCTCCCAAAGCCCCCCACCCTCCTGATGGGCACTGCAACGTAAGGGTAAATGATCACAGGGGCATTGCAATAGCTGTAAATTCGGGACTGGGTGGTAAGTAGCTTTTGGGGGAATGTCTGTGGAGATTCTCAATCATCCAGGTCATGGTTGTCCCAAAGGTCCTTTTCAAAAGACAGCTGGACTTTCTTGTTTTGTTTTGTTTTTCCTTGAAAAGGTTTCGCTTCTCATCCAAGAAACTTCTTCAGTTCTTCAGTTTCTTGGAAACAGTTTCTTGGATGAGAAACAAAACATTTTCAAGGGTTTTGGGGTTTTTTTTAACGCAAAAAGTCCAGTTGCCTTTTGAAAAGCATCTTTGGGATAACTTTTTTTTGGGGTGTGTGTGTGTAGGCTGTCGTACCTTTGAATGTACATTAAGAGACGGGTCACTAAGCGAGAACTGCCTGCAGTTTCCTATCCAGGGTGAGACAACTGATCATTTCAGCATTTGAAACTGAAATCCATGAGTCTTTCTGCTTAAACTTTCCATCCATAGCTCTTTTTAAATGCTCTTCCTGGTGTGTGTTTCAGGATTATTCCTATGTTTATAAGCCTGAGAACAGTCAAGCTTTCATGGGATGTTCCATGTTCGCCCCACTGAAAACTCTCCCAAGCCACTGTCTCCCTGCCATCAAATTGCCAGAGGAGTGTGTTTATCGACAGAGTTGGACTGTTGGCAAGTTGGATTTGCTTCCGCCAGGACCCACAATGCCATTCATTAAAGAGGGGTAAGTGTTTCTTTAAGGTGAGATAATAAAGGGATTTCATTGAGCTTAAGAAACGATTTCACATTGTCTTCTGACAAACATATTGGTGCGAGATCATGGCTGCGTTTTACGAAATCCATATGCATTTCAGCAACGCTTAGGTTTGTTTGTTTATTTAACAATTTCTAAGTGATGACAACACTTGGAAAGTGTCATTTATGTCAATCAGTCAGAATAGAGCTGGAAGGGACCTTGGGGGTCTTCTAGTCCAACCCCCTGCTCAAGCAGGAGACCCTACACCAGGGGTGTCAAACTCGATTTCATTGAGGGCCGCATCAGGGTTGTGTTTGACCTCAGGGAGCCGTGGTGGGCATGGCCAGCTCAACGTCACTCGTGTCAGGGGTGCCTCTGGTGGCCCAAGTACTCTGCCAGCGAAAACGGGCTCCCAATCTCCGTTTTTGGCTGCAATGGCCTCCTGCAACCCTCTGCCAGTGAAAACGGAGCTCCATTTTCGCTGGCAGGGGGGTTGCAGGAGGCTGTCCCAGCTGAAAACGGAGATTGGGAGCCTGTTTTTATTGGCAAAGGCACCGCAGGCCAGTCTTTAGCTGTTTCCAGGGCACCCCCCCCCCCCGATCTAAGCACCCTTGAGTTTGACACCCCTGCTCTACACCATTTCAGACAAATGGTTGTCCAATCTCTTCTTAAAAACCTCCAGTGATGGAGCATCCCACAACTTCTGGAGGGAAGCTGTTCCACTGATTAATTGTTCTCACTATCAGGAAATTTCTCCTTAGTTCCAGGTTGCTTCTCTCCTTGATTAGTTTCCATCCGTTGCTTCTTGTCCTGCCCTCAGGTGCTTTGGAGAATAGTCTGACCCCCTCTTCTTTGTGGCAGCCCCTCAAATACTGGAATATACTGCTATCCTGTCACCCCTAGTCCATCTTTTCTTTATGGCAAACCATAATTTATCATTGCTTATTTTTTTTTCTCCATTTAAACATCGTTGTTAAAAATATTTAACAGGTGTACAAATTTGATTGCAGTGTAAGGAGTATCTTGGGGTGCTTAATTCTATCAATTTTAATAAGCCATGAAGTCTATTAAGAGTAAAGACAAACCAGGAATTTCCTCTATAATTCTGGAAGTCTGATAGTGCTAGGTATGTGGAGTGGGTATGTGTGTCGCAATATTTTTCTCATTTATAGGGAAAAAATGTGTATAAATGTTCTATTCCGTTGAAAAAGATCTTTAACTTACGAGTTCTCCAATCAGTGTTTGAGACCGATCACTTATTTTTTAATATCAATAAGCAACAATAATATTTTTCTCTCATCAAAGTAGTGCACAAAGCACTAAAAATATAGCATTCCTGTAAAATTAAAATGAAAGCAAGCTAATGTAAGATACATATATTAAGTTGTTTTAACACATCAAGGAGGTGTGGAATCATTCGTTGCTTCCATCTCCTTGCTGCTTACAGTTAGTCCTCGACTTACGATCTGTCATACTCGGAGCTGACCTGTAGGCTGTTTGCAGCATCCCATGGTCATGTGACCGTGACTTATTGCAACTTTGCCAGAAACCAGCATTTACTTCCAGTTTCCGGCAATAAACACTCTATAACGAACCATGGTTTCAATTAATGACTGCTTAACTGCTGTGCCATTTGCTTTAACGACTGATTCAAAAAGAGTAATGAAATCGGGTCCAGTCACATGATGCCTCGCTTTATGACCATCATGACTTATGACTGTACGGGTAGGTAGTCCTCGACTTAACAACAGTTCGTTTAGGGACTGTTCAAAGTTATAAACATCTGTGGAAAAGTGACTTTATTTATGATCATTTTTCACATTTACAACCGTTGCAGCATCCCTGTGGTTACGTGATCAAAATTCAGACGCTTGGTAACTGGTTTGTATTTATGTCGAACGCAGTGTCCTGGGGGTGGGGGGTGTCACGCGATCTCCTTTTGCGACCTTCTGACAAGCAAAATCAATGGGGAAGCCGGATTCACTTAACAGCCGTGTGACTAACGTAACCACGACAGTGATTCCCTTCAAATGTGTGGCAAGAAAGGTTGTAAAATGGGACAAAACTCACCTAACAAATGTCTCACTTAAGAACAGAAATGTTGGGCTCAATGGTGGTTGTAAGTCGACGACTACCTGTCCTTGGTAGACCCCCTTTATGGTCATCAGACCACCTGTATAACTCTTTATAATTATGCTTTGGTCACTATATGTCCCATTGGCTTTGAAAGTCTTGAATTAAAAGCTTTTCCCTTTCTTCTTCAGGGACGGGAGCACCGTTGATCAAGAGTACGGCCCTGCCTACACTCCGCAGACACATACCCCGTTTGGTATGCCCCCCAGCAGCGCCCCGCCAAGCAACAGCGGCGCTGGGATCCTTCCTTCCCCTTCCACCCCTCGCTTTCCAACTCCCCGGACTCCAAGGACGCCTCGGACTCCCCGCGGGGCGGGTGGGCCAGCAAGCGCACAAGGCTCCGTCAAGTACGAGAATTCCGATTTGTACTCGCCAGCCTCGACCCCGTCCACCTGCAGGCCCTTAAACTCGGTCGAGCCGGCGACGGTCCCGTCAATTCCTGAGGCGCACAGCCTCTACGTCACCCTCATTCTGTCCGAATCGGTGATGAATCTTTTCAAAGACTGTAACTTTGACAGCTGTTGCATTTGCGTTTGCAACATGAACATCAAAGGTGCTGACGTCGGAGTTTACATTCCAGACCCCACCCAGGAAGCCCAGTACAGGTGTACGTGTGGATTCAGCGCGGTCATGAACCGGAAATTTGGCAACAGCTCGGGATTGTTCCTCGAGGATGAGTTAGACATCTTGGGCCGCAATTCGGAATGCAGCAAAGAAGCGGAGAAACGCTTCGAGGCCCTTCGCACCGCTTCCATCGAGCAGAGTGGAAGCTTGAAAGAGTCAGACCGGCTTCCAGACGAGCTGATACTTTTGCTGCAAGACCAGTGCACCAACTTGTTTTCGCCGTTTGGAGCAGCAGATCAAGACCCCTTGCCCAAAGTTAGCGCCGCGGGCAATCTGGTGCGGGCTGAGGAAAGAGACTGTTGCTACGACTGCTATCTCGCATTGGAACATGGACGTCAGTTTATGGACAACATGTCCGGGGGGAAGGTTGACGAAGCGCTTGTGAAGAGTACTTGTTTGCATCACTGGTCGAAACGAAATGGTAAGTGCCTCCGTTTGCCGATCGAACGAAAGAACGTGTTTTAATCCCAGGTAAAAACACGGATTTTTACCTGGGATTAACACTAGATTAACACTTTTACCCAAGGATTTACACTAGCACTAGCATTTAGACTTATATACCGCTTTATAGTGCTTTACAGCCCTCTCTAAGCGGTTTTACAGAATAAGCCTCTTGCCCACAACAATTTGGGTCCTCATTTGACTGATGACCTCAGAAGGACGGAAGGCAGAGTCAACCTTGAGCCTAGTGAGATTCGAACTGCCAAATTGCAGTCAGCCGGCAGTCAGCAGAAGTAGCCTGCACTACTGCACTTTAACAGCTGCGTCACCAAAGCTCATGTGAATAGTTGGTTGACAAGAAATGGCAAAGAAACAAGAGCTTGCATTGATGATGTTACCTAGTTTGGTAATGAAATGTCTGCAAGAAAACAGCCAAGCTCAGAGAGCCCCGGGATCTCACAGTTTAACCCTGAGCTACAAATATTCTTTTCCATCAGAAACAATAACTTGCTTATCTGTTCCTAATTTTCTAGAACAGTGTTTTTCAACCTTGACAACTTTAAGATGGGTGGATTTCAACTCTCAGAATTCCCCAGCTAGCCTTCCTTGCTAAGGAATTCTAAGAGCTGATCTGCACATCTTTAAATTGCAAGGTTGAGAAACATTATATTAGATCAGTGTTTCTCAGCCTCATCAACTTTAAGATGCATGGACTTCAACTCCCAGAATTCAACAAGCTTTGTTGGCTGGGGAATTCTGGGAGTTGAAGTCCACTCATCTTAAAGTTGATAAAGTTGATAAATCATCTTCAACAAGGCAAGAACAGCAGAAAACCTATGAAGTACAGGTAGTCCTCGACCTACAATTAATAGTTTAATGACAATTCGAAGTTACAATGGACCCCCGAAAGGGATTTACAACCCAGTTTCGAAATTATGACATACACCCTTCTCCAGCAGTCATGTGACCACATTCTGGTCACTTAGCACTGCACTGGCCTGCATCTTTGGACACAGTCATAATTTGTAACAGTTTTGCCGAAAACAACTGTGGTGTTCGCTTAGTAACTACCGGGAACAAGGTCCTAAAATCAACCTGCTTTACAACTGTCATGACGACCTTAATTACTAGGCTCAGTTAGGGTTGTAACTGGAGGACTATCTTTATATGAAGAACTTATAACAGTTGGTAGGAGAGGTATAAAGGGTTTAGTTAAATGTGGAATCATGTTTACTTTTCATGTTTTTTAAAAGACAGTATTTGAAAGCCAGTCTGTCCCAAAGGTGCTTTTTTAGGAGGCAACTGGGCTTTCTTGCTTTTTTCTTCGAAGATGTTTCACCTTTTTCTCCAAGAAGCTTCTTCAGCTCTAACAGGATGGTGGGGAATGGAAGGATTTATATTCCTTGCAGACAGCTGGTCATTTATGCCCATGTAACACCTCTCCTACGCGAGCTGCACTGGCTCCCGGTGGTCTTCCGGGTGCGATTCAAGGTGTCAGTTATCACCTTTAAAGCGCTCCATGGCTTAGGACCTGGGTACCTACGAGACCGTCTTTTGCCACCAATGGCCTCCCACCGACCAGTTCGTTCTCACAGGGAGGGACTACTCAGGGTACTGTCAGTCAAATTATGCCGACTGGCGACTCCCAGGGGGAGGGCCTTCTCTGTGAGGGCTCCAACCCTTTGGAATGAACTGCCCCCGGAGATACGGAATATCCCTGATCTCCGTGCTTTCCACCATGCCCTCAAGACCCTGATGTTCCAACAGGCGGGGCTAAACATATGAACATGTGAATGAATTTTTTAAATGTTATCTAATTCTGGGTTTTATTTAATTGACCAAACTAAGTAATAATTTTAATTAGCAATTTTATGATGTTTGTGTGTCTATATTTTTCTTGACTGTACACCGCCTTGAGTCCTACGGGAGAAAGGCGGTATAGAAATATAATATAATATAATATAATATAATATAATATAATATAATATAATATAATATAATATAATATAATATAATATAATATAATTAATATAATATAATATAATATAATATAATATAATATAATATAATATAATATAATATAATATAATATAATATAATTAATATAGTATAGTATAGTATAGTATAGTATTGTATTGTAATGTAATGTAATGTAATGTAATGTAATAAATAAATAAATTTGCATCCTTTTAGAGCAGAGGTCTTCAAACTTGTCAGCTTTAAGACTTGTGGACTTCAATTCCCAGAATTCTCCAGCCAGCATAACTATGCTGGCTGCAGAATTCTGGGAGTTGAAGTCCACAAGTCTTAAAGCTGACAAATTTGAGGACCCCCTGAGAGTCATTGAAGCACCTTTGGGACAACCATGACCTGGATGACTGAGAATCTCTACAGACTGAAAGCCAGTCTGTTTTTTTTAAAAAAAATATTACTGGCTCTGGGGAAACCTGGTTCAAATCCATCCTCAGTCAGAGACGCTCCAATCACTTTCTCTCTCAGCCCAGCTTAACTGGTGAAGCTGTTATTGTGGGAAAACACAAAAGCGTTTATGTATCCTGCCTTAAGTTCCCGAACGAAAATTGAGATATATATCTCTCATAAAATATTTATAAACAGCCCTAAAGTAATTCTGGGAGTGTGATAAAATCAATATGGAACAATAAAGTAAAAAAACCTAATAAAAACAAATCTGGATTAGAAACAAAATGCAAGATGATACTATCACTAAACTGCAACGCAAGCCAGGAAAAAAAACAAAACCCCGATGAACACCTGGAGTAGAACATAGGTGTGATTTGCAACTGATGTCCTCACCAGCAATTTTAGCAGTTGTGTTCTGCAGCCTCTGTGTCATCTACAACATCCTGAACAATTATAGTCTTCTGTGTCATCTCAGTGGGAAGTTACCACTTCATATACAACTCTGGTCAACTTCAGGAATGTTAGAGCTGTTTAATCTACAGATTAAACTGGCTGGAAACAACAACAACAACAACCTGTAGGCTACAGGTAGTCCTTCACTTGCGACTTCAATTGAGTCCAAAATTTCCTTTGCTAAGCAGGACAGTTGTGAAGTGAGTTTTGCCCCATTTTACGACTTTCCTTGCCATGGTTGTTAAGTGAATCACAGCCGTTGTTAAGTTAGTGACCCGGGTATTTATTTATTTATTTAGTTATTTATTGTTTATATTTATATACCGCCCTTCTCCCAAAGGACTCGGGGCGGTGAACAGCCAACAGATAAAACACAAGAAATACAAAATTTAAAAACAGTATTAAAATCCGATTAAATTAATTTGGCCCACAATTAAAAGCACCCCTGTATTAAAACCCTTAATTAAACAGTTTAAAAATTAAAACAATTTAAAAGAGTTTAGGCCAGCCCGGCTTGTTGGAATAAAAACGTCTTTAGGGCACAGCGAAAGGTGCGTAGATCCGGGATACGCCGTATCTCCGGGGGCAGCTCATTCCAGAGGGTAGGTGCCCCCACAGAGAAGGCTCTCCCCCTGGGGGCCTCCAGTCGGCATTGTTTGACCGACGGCACCCTGAGGAGCCCCTCTCTGTGGAAGCGTACTGGTCGGTGGGAGGCTATCAGTGGCAGAAGGCGGTCTCGTAAATACCCGGGTGTTAAATGAATCTGGCTTCCCCATAGACTGTGCTTGTCCGAAGGTCGCAAAAGGGGATCATGTGATCCCGGGACACTGCAACGGTCATAAATGCGAGTCGGTTGCCAAGTATCTGACTTTTGATCATGTGACCATGAGGATGCTGTAACAGTCCTAAGTGGGAAAAACTGTCATAAGTCACTTTTTTCAGTGCCATTTTAACATCTTAACGGTCACTGAATGAACTGTTGTAAATCGAGGACTACCTGTTCTTGGAACCCCCAGTGACAGAGGAATGTGGGAATGGTAATTTAATCAACTTTAAGATTTGGGATCCTTCAGTCTGCAGAATGATCTGTGTCAGTTTTAGCAATCCGCATTCAGTCCATTACAGGCAATCCTCAATTTACAACCATTGCTCCAAACTGATATAAGCTTTACAGTACAAAATGTGTTACGTTAGAGAGCAATCCTTGCCCTCTCCAGTCAACAGCCAAGAGGAAGTTGTGATTTTTTTAAAAAAATTTGGAATTTGGAAGAAATTCCTGTCATGAGATAGCAGGCTTCCTGATTTGAGCTTGGAAATTTCCACAGGGATGTTTTTGACAGCTATAGTGCCTGGATTGTAATTAACCAGGGGACAGACTTGGGTTTTTCTGGCTTAGATATTTTTCTCCGTGTTCCAACTTGTGGAAACTGACAGAGATTTACAAGGAGGTCATCACTTACAAGTCCTCACTCAGGGTCACCAGAGTGTGTCGAGGATGGATAGAATAACCCTCTACAGGTACCTGAACACACAGAAAAAGGCCAAGATCCGTTTCCTATAATTCTACATGGTTTATGTTACAGGAAGGCCAATTCCTCTTGAACCTCCAGAAAAAAAATTACTGACAAGAAGAATTATTTGATAGTGAAACCAAATGTCCTTGAAATGTTGAGCTCTGAACTTCCTTCCTTCCTTCCTTCCTTCCTTCCTTCCTTCCTTCCTTCCTTCCTTCCTTCCTCCCTCCCTCCCTCCCTCCCTCCCTCCCTCCCTGGAAGAAATTGACTTCTAAAGCTGAAAATGTCCCCTTCCTGTTCCTTAATTCTGTGTATCTTGAGCTATAAGGCCTGGGCTTAAGAAATGTAACCGTTAGCAATTAAAAGCTGTGGTCAGTTCTCTGCTTCCCAATTCATCTGAATGAACTTTTGTCCTTCCAGTTGTAGACGTGAGCATGCAATGTTCTCAGGACGTCCTTCGCATGCTGCTCTCGCTCCAACCAGTTCTTCAGGATGCCATTCAGAAAAAGCGAACGGTTCGATCTTGGGGTGTACAAGGGCCCCTCACGTGGCAACAGTTTCACAAAATGGCTGGACGAGGCTCTTACGGTAAACATTGTCTATGAAACATGACCATCCTTTAATCCAGGGGTCTCCAACTTCGGCAACTTTAAGAGTGGAGGACTTCAACTCCCAGAATTTTCCAGCCAGCAAGGAGTTGAAATCCACGAGTCTTAAAAGTTGCCAAAGTTGGAGACCCCTACTTTAATCGACTGGGTGCTGGGTCTTTCTTTTAAACTTTCTTAGCTTTTATTTATAGAGAAGAATAATCCTGGAAAATACCTTGTTTCCCCAAAAATAAGACGTCCCCTGATAAGAAGCCCAATCGGGCTTTTGAGCGCATGCGCTAAAATAAGCCCCCCCTGAAAATAAGCCCTCCCCGAAAATATTTAAACGCATGTGCAGCCGGTCCCCACCATTTCCTCTGGTTAGGGTTAGGGAGACAGAGCTGGAAATCAGGTAAGACGGCAAAGAGGATCCCCATCTTGCTCCATGTGTCCCAAAATAATAAGACCTCCCTGAAAATAAGGCCAAGCGCTTATTTTGGGGTTCAAAAAATATAAGGTAGGGTCTTATTTTTGGGGAAACACAGTAGTTTAAATGGTAGTTACAGAATTGTGGCTAGATATTGGACATGAAAACTGTCCAGGGATGTGAGAATTGGAGGCATATAAATGTGAGGGGAACAGTAGGAACTGGCCATGGGTCTAATGTTGTGTTGCCACCTCAGAATACAATATAACAAACCACGCAGCATTATTTCGTAGATTGTGGTCAAACCCCAGTAAATAATTGCCTGCTTGAGTCAGGCAAACAATGGCGTTTTCGATTCTGATCTCCCCTCCTTTTATAACTACCAAATCCAAGCCGTGAAGAACATTGTGCCTAAAAGTAAATCTAAATTGCCTTGTTGGAACATTTCGGCAAATTTAAGTTTTGGCGATGAAACAGGTAAGTAGGGATGTCCACAGAGGAGGTAAAAGTGTGTTTGTGTGTGTGTGTGTATATGTGTGTTTCAGATGACATGGACAGGGCAACATCAGGCAAATGGCACGACCTGCCTACTTGCTGCAGAGACTGGGGCTCAGATTGGTCACGGCATTTGCGTGACATCCTTGTATGTGGGTCGTTGTAGTGTCGTGCCAGTTTACTGCGGAGGCTTCTGCTGGTAACTGTAGGGATTTGACTGAAACTTCTGCATGCTTCTGTGACTTTTGATTTGGGTGACTGAGCTTTGTTATGGATATGTTGTGATGGTAGGAGCACTCAGGGCTGTGATTACTAAACTGGGAGCGGAGCTTCAACAGATCCCAGTTACAGTGTTAGAGCTCTTGGTCCGGAGTCCGGTGCTAGGAACAGCTAAGATCCTGTGTGGAGCCCTTAAAGTCTCTAGAACAGTGGTGGCAAACCTATAGCTCATGGGCCAGAGGTGGCACGTAAAGCCCTCTCTGTGGGCACGCGCGTCATCACCCCAACTCTGTTTTGGGTCTCTGCCATGCATGTGCGGGCACCTCCCGGCAGCTAGTTGATCTTTGGGTCTCTGCCACACATGCGCAGGGCATGTGTGCATGCCCAGGACACGCACGCACGCACCCACACTTTGCAGTTTGGTTGCGCGTGCACACATTGGGCACTTGGTGCCTAAAAGGTTTGCCATCACTGCTCTAGAACTTTGTCTCTAGAAGAGGGGTCTCTAGAACCAAGTCTCGAGAAGAGGACATGCGATTGAGGAAAATACATACCACCCATAGGGGTGAGAAGGGATTTTTTTTTTTGAGCTTGCTTAATTATTCAGTTGAATATTATTTATTCAACTTAATTATTCAGTTGAAATAAATTGAGCTGAAGCTCAAATACTTTGGACACCTAAAGAGAAGGGAGGACTCCTTGGAGAAGGCCCTGATGTTGGGAAAGATGGAAGGCGGAAGGAGAAGGAGACAGCAGAGGGTGAGACGGTTAGATGTTGTCATCGACGCAACGAGCATGAATTTGGACAAACTCCGAGAAACAGTGGAGATTGGTGTGTGTGTGTGTGTGTGTGTGTGTCTCTGTGTGTGTGTGTGTGGTGTGCTGTGGTCCATGGAATCACGAAGAGTTAGACACGACTTAATGACTGAACAACAACAACAATTTTTCCATATCTCTCTTATGGAGAGAAAACTCCATGCAGTCTGGGACATTGACTCCATTATCAGAACTAGTAGTTTTACTACTAGTAAGGATTTAGTTTTACTAGCAAAGCCTTCATAGGGTTGATTCCAGTCTATTGGAGGCGGGGGGGGGGGGGGGTTGAGCCAATTTAATCAAGAGAACCAGTTTGGTCTGGTGATTAAAGCACCAGGCTAGAAAGCAGGAGACTGTGAGTTCTAGTCCCAGTGGCAGCAGGGAAGCATCTGGTGCTAATATGGCTTCCAAAACTGACAGGGACTTTCTGGAACACTGACACTCAATTTACCAGGAAAGTCAGCTGGGTAACTTTGGGCCAGCCACTCACTCACTCTCTCTCTCTCTCAGCCTAACCCCACTTTACAGGGTTGCTGTTGTTGGGGAAAATAGGGGGAGTAAGATGTCAGGTTGGCTATGTTGTCTGCCTTGACTTATTTGTAAAAATAATACTTGTAAAATATTTGTACAAATAATAAAAGGCGGAATATACGTAAACAAAATCAAAATCCATCAGTGGACCTACAATTAGATTCTTGGAAATTTTTAGACTGCAACGGCGCTTTCCAGATGTTTTGGAGTAACAATTCTCAGAATCACACAGACAACTTTCTATGAACTTGGGAACTCGTCTGAAGGTGTAATGGACGAGTTTCATATTCCTGCTCCATTAGGACATCTGGGAACAAAACTATATCTTTATTTATTTTTTATTCCCCTCCTCCCGCCCCAAGGAACCGATGAGTCTCCTGAACCACTGCCCATTCCAACCTTCTTGTTGGGGCACGATTATGACTTCTTGGTGCTGTCGCCTTTTGCCTTACCATATTGGGAGAGGCTGATGCTGGAGCCCTATGGATCTCAGAGGGACATTGCCTACGTGGTGGTGTGTCCGGAGAACGAAGCCCTGCTGAACGGAGCGAAGAACTTCTTTCGAGACCTCACTGCAATATACGAGGTGAGGAATTTTAAGGGCACGGGAGTTCCAGGTCCCCTCCCCCCACCCCCTACCCCAAATGAACATCCATCAACCCCTGCATTCCGGCTGTCAGCGAAAAGTCCTGCAGGGCCCTATCTGAACAAAGCAACTAAAATGGATGGCCGAGGAAGATAAAAGCTGCATCTTACGAAGGTGCCATCCTGTGGTTAAATTTTGTACTGCCCTCCTGCGGTACGGCTACGGACCTTGTAATTTGGGGATGCTGAACTCTTGTGTGTTTTCCAGAAGGCCATGATTGCAAGACTTCCTAAAATATATACAGGTAGTCCTCAACAACAGTTCGTTTAGTGGCCATTCAAAGTTACAACGGCACTGAAAAACGTGACTTAGGACCGTTTTCCACATTTATACAACCATTGAAGCATCCCCATGGTTATGTGATCAAAATACAGACCCTTGGCAACTGGTGATCCCCTTTTGCGACCTTCTGATAAGCCAAGTCAATGGAGGAAGCCAGATTCACCTAACAATAACAACTGCAGTAATTTATTTAATAGCTATGGCAAGAAAGGTCGTAAAATGAGGCAAAATGTACTTAACAAACGTCTCACTTAGCAGCATAAATTTTGGGTTCAGTTGTGATAGTAAATCGAGGACTACCTGTATTTTAAAATGTTTTGGACCTCCCTCTCTGTTAACTCCTCCTCCATCTTACTAGCAAGTCATAATATCAAAACATTTGGGCTCAATAGGCACGCTACAGTGTTATTCCCAGGTTTATTAAGGATGGGAGGGGAAAGTAGTTTTATTTGACCATGTTTTACACTAGTGTGCACAATACACACTGTCACATTAAAATGCTTCTTGACGGTTGGAATCTCACAGCTTCTTAATTCAGTTACTGAATTAACCTGTTTCTTGGGTTTTGCCATACATGGTGGATTATTAACTAGACAGACTGAATTTGTAAATATTGTGTGGCAACAAAACAAACCAACTTAGTTAAGCAAGCATAATAATAGGATGCCCATGGAAGTCCCAGATCCTGAAGTGAACGAATCAAGTACATTGTGTGAATCCGGCCAATGTCTAAAGTGGAAAAGTTTCTAGCACGCAATATTTAGCTTGCAAAAAAAAGTCATGAGATACGCTTTGATGTACATTGTACAATAATAGGCCTTTCAAAGTAAATTATCCATCATGCATTGCATTCAAAATTTGAAAGGTTTACATACTCATACCACAAGAGGCAAAATATATACGCTGTCTTATTCTGTAAATTTATTTATTTATTTATTTATATTTTATTAAAATTTATATGCCGCCCTTCTCCCGAAGGACTCGGGGCGGCTCACAAGTATAAAATGACAATAAAAACAATATCACTAAATAACATTAAAAGTCCAATTTAAAATCCCATAGTTAACTAAAAAACCCCAACCAGATCAGGTAATTTGAGTAAAAAGCCAGGTCTTAAGATCTTTACAGAAGGAACGGAGATCAGGGGCTGTCCGGAGGTTGGTGGGTAATTCATTCCAGAAGGTCGGCACGGCCACCGAGAACGCCCTCAATCTGGGGGCCACCAGCCGACATTGTCTGGCCGATGGCACCCGGAGGAGGGCAGCCCTATGTGACCGCACTGGGCAGTGGGAGGCCGGTAGGAGGTGATCCCACAAGTACCCCGTGCCCGTGCCATGTAGGGCTTTATAGGCGAGAGCCAGCACCTTGAAGTGGATCCGAAAGGCCACCGGCAGCCAGTGCAGCTCGTGCAGGAGAGTTGTTACATGGGAGTAACGAGAAGCTCCCGTAACAACCCGCGCGGCCGCATTCTGGACCAGCTGGAGCCTCCGAATGCACCCCAAGGGCAGCCCCATGTAGAGGGCATTACAGTAATCCAAACGACCGATAAATGTGTCAACTCCTTAAAGACAATCGCTTTCTCTACTCTTCATGCCTTTCTGTCAACCTCCCAAGTAAACCAAACCGGAAACATGACAAAATGAACTAATCAACTAATTCTAGTTTATTGTAAGCCTACATTACGGATAGCCTTAATTATTGACTTAACGACCGCAATTGGAACCAGAATTTCCATTGCTAAGGAAAGTGGCTGTGTCTGACCGTGGGGAGGCCGTAAATATGAAAAACGGTCATAAGTCACTTTTTTCAGTGCTGTTGTATCTCAAGGACTCTGTATGAAGCGTTTGAGACAATATCCTAAATGGCTTTATGTGAGATTATCGTGACTTTTTCTAACATACCCTAGGACTAAATTATACCCTCTCAAAAGGAACATTCAATCCAAGAGAGCTGGGCTATGTCTACTCAGATTCACATTTATTTACCACGCACGGCAATGAAGAGCAAAATGGAAAAAGTAATCAAATATAATTCGAGAGTGAGTGAAAAAGCCTTTTGCATCAAAGGCTATAATTTTTCAACCTAAATTACTACCCTAGAACGTGATGGTTATTTCAGTTGGAAAGGTTTGCTCAAAAGCAGGTAAACAAAGAACGACATTCAGCGGCTGCCAAAGTAAACGACAGAGTAAATTTTAAAGTACTTTTAAATTCACCTCTCTTGCTTGTTTGCCCACCTGCGTTCCAACTTTTGGCATTGTTTGATGAGAACAGTAAAGGACCAAAACTTTGGGGAAGGCTTAACTCAAGAGGTCTTCAAACTTGGCAGCTTTAAGACTTGTGGACTTCAACTCCCAGAATTCTCCAGCCAGCTATGGGAGTGGAAGTCCACAAATCTTAAAGCTGCCAAGTTTGAAGACCTCTGGCTTAACTAGTAAAAAGGGCACTTGTTTCTGTTTACCAGTACAGATAGTCCTCGACTTACAATAGTTCATTTAGTGACCATTCAATGTTACAAAACGGCCCTGAAAAAAAAGTGTCTCATAACCGTTTTTCACGGATCATTGCAGCATCCCTATGGTCACGTGATTTATATTCAGATGCTTGGCAACTGACTGACATTTAGGATGTGAGGTAGTCCTCGAGTTACAACAGTTCATTTAGTGACTGTTCAAAGTTACAACGGCATTGAAAAAAGTGACATGACCATTTTCACACTTATGACCTTATGACGCTTACGACCGTTGCTGCATCCCCCATGGTCACATGAAAAAAATTCAGACGCTTGGCAACCGACTCATATTTATGGCGGTCGCAGTATCCCGGGCTCTCCTTTTGCAACCTTCTGACAAGCAAAGTCAATGGGGAAACCAGATTCACTTAACCACCGAGTTACTAATTTAACAACTGCCGTGATTCAGTTAACAACTGCGACAAGAAAAGTCGTAAAAGAGGGCAAAGCTCACTTAATAAAATTTCTCACTTAGCAACCTAAATTTTGGGCTCAGTTGTGGTCGTGAGTCAAGGACTACCTGTAGCCCTGGACTTATGGCTGGTCGCTTAGCAACCATTTATGGCTGCTTGCAACCCAGATTTGAAGTTGTGATGGTGCCTCTCCCCTTCTTCCAGTCACGTGACTGAACTTTGGGTACTAGCCAACATGGGTGACCATTTGCAGTGTCCTATGTCACGTGACCACATGTGTGTCTCTCCACCCCCACATTTCTGGGGGTTTTTTTTGGCAGAACTGAGTCCATAAAGAGCCATTGGCTCATTTCAAAACCACAGTTTAATTTAACAACTGTGATTATTCGCTAAATGACCACGGCAAGAAAGTTTCTAAAATTTACAACTGTTGTGATTTAATGACCAGCATGGGCAGGCTCCATTAGGGTCATAAGTCTAGGACTCCCTGCATTCTATATTCCCCAGCATATGCTCTTTAAGATGGGTTAGGACAGGGGTGTCAAACTCGCAGGCTGGATGCGGCACCCACTGGCCATGCCTACCCCGGTTTTAGCGAAGGGGGAAAAAGTTGTGCTATGTCACGTAATGACAACGTGACACTGTGAGTTTGACACCCCTGGGTTAGGATAACCTTGGCATAGCAGGTTGGGCTTTTGAGTCCATTGGCAAGAATCCGTCACCAGTGCTTTGCATTCACCGTGCTTCTCTCCTGGCGTCTCTTCTTTTGCAGTCCTGCAAACTCGGCTTGCATCGGCCCATCTGTAAACTCTTGCCAGACGGGATCATGCGAGTGGGATCCACTGCTTCAAACAAACTCTCCGAGAAGTCGGTGGCTGAGTGGTTCTCGCAGACAGCTCACGCCAACAAGGAATCGTTTTCTAGACTCAAACTCTACGCTCAAGTCTGCAGATACGACCTGGGTATGGTTTCTATCCCACTCACCCACGCCTCCATTTCCACCCCCCCTAAAGTTTGCAAAAAAAATATAAAATAAATACAAGTACTTGGAACAGCGTTGAACATTTTACGATACTGGCATTCGAAAGTGCAAACTCATCCCTGCCCTTGGCTGTGCAGACTATCACTCCGATATCTTGGGCAAATTTATTCATGTTATTTGACGCACCTCTCCTGCGTGTGGCTTTTATCACAGCTGTTATTGAGAACGGTGATAGGCTGCTAGTCAGACGTGGAAAAAAAAAAAAACCTGCATTGCCATCTTGTGCCCAGTACATAGGCTCCCAGGGTGATATTTTGCTGCAGCCCAAAAACTTGAGAAGTCCTTTTGGTTTCCAGCTCCTTGTCTGTTTCCCCCCACCCCCTTTCATATCCTGCATGTTTGCCACAAAAATGCAAAGCTTTGCAGAGCAGTTGGGGCTGTGTACCAAGGTGTTTGGGTCGTAGTAGCTCACAGGGAATGCCGGGAGGTGGGTGGTGGTTTCCAGCTCACAATTGCAGGTGGAAAAATGGATGGGGTAGGTAGGGTAAGCTGTCCTTCACAGAAACATATCCGTTTTTGGAGATTGGCTTTATCTTTCATGCGACCTAAATTTTTCGAGCACCCTCAGCTGAATGGATGCTTCGTTTAAATCAGGGGTCTCCAAACCTCGGCAACTTTTAAGACCTGTGGACTTCCGCTCCCAGAATTCCCCAGACAGCGCATGTGCATGCAATGTCTGGGGAATTCTGGGAGCGGAAGTCCACAAATCTTTAAAGTTGCTGAGGTTTTGGAGACCCGCGGTTTAAATAAATAGCAACGATACCACAAGAGGCCCGGTTGAATCGGCAAAAACGAAACCATTCATTTCTACGTCCCAAAGGTGCGTTTTCCAGCTGGACTTTCTTGGTCCTCCTCCTTCCCCCAGAAAACGCTTCGTTTCTCATCCCAGAAGAAGCTTCATTCAGAAAAAAAAAACTCCCAATTGCCTTTTGGAAAAAGCAGTTTTGGGACCTAGAAAGCAGTGGTTTTGTTTTTGCTGATTCAACCGAACCTCTTGGAATATTTTCTTCCGAAGCATTTTCAAGGAAAAAAAAAAACAACCCAAGAAAAAACCCAGTTGCCTTTTGGAAAGAATAAAGAAAAAAAAGGACCTTTGGGACAACCATGACCTGGGTAATTGAGAATCTCCATAGACATTGATTTCTATGTGCCTTTTTCTGTTTCAAGGTCCTTATCTTGCTACACAGCCATTGGACAATTCCTTGCTTTCCCAGTCCAACCTCGCTCCTCCCACCAGCCATCCTGCTTCCACCCAGCCTCAGGTTGCAGGCAGCTGCACTCCATCCTCCACCGCCAGTAACGCTGCTGTCCCGATGAATTCGAGCAGTGCCATCACCTCCGCTACCACCACTGCCAGCTCCACCTTGACCACAACCGCTGCTTCATCCTCTTCTTCCAGCCTGGGTAGCGCGATGCCGGCCAACAAGCCCTCTTCGTTTCCACCTTTTGGCAGCATGAACAACGCAGCTCCTTCCTCCCTTTCCACGCAGACTACGGCTGTCCAGAATGGGCAGGCAGGGATACAGCACCCGCAGCAAACAGCAGGGATAACCGGGGAAGTCTTGCCTGCCCCGACGCAGCCGCATCCGGAGGTTTCCGAAAGGTAACGTTTTTTTATTCCCACTGGCTCTGGTGAACAGGTCGTCCTCTTAACATCCATTCGTTTCGTGGCCGTTTGAAGTTACAACACGGAATGGGACAATCCATCACGGCCAAACTCGTCACCGGACAATTTGCCACCGCCATCTTGCCATGGAGCAACTCGATGCAGGGCAATTTAACCATTCTATATTTAATTATTTAAAATAAATGAAAAAAACTGTTTTAATTTTTGCCATTCACATTTCATTCTGTCCCTCCTTTTTTATCCTTTCTTTAATGATTCTATTCCACCATTTCTTGATACTAGTGTAACTCTTGTTCCGCAGTGAGTTGTCTCACAGCAAGTTGTCCTCAATGAGTTGTCCCATGGCAAGTTGGCTATGGCAGGTTAACCATGGCGAATTGTCATAGACATGTTACAAAAGTAGTGAAAAAAGCGATTTATGGTTGGTCCTTGCACTTACAACTGTTGAAGCATCTCCAGGACAAGAGGATCGAAATTTAGGTCCTTGGCAACCGGAACGTATTTATGATGGTTACAGCGGCCCAATAGCAATAGCACTTATATACCACTTCATAGTTCTTTACAGCCCTCTCTGAGCAGTTTACAGAGTCAGCCTATGGCCCCCAACCATCTGGGTCCTCATTTGACCCACCTTGGAAGGATGGAAGGCGGAGTCAACCTTGAGCCGGTTTGGATCGAACTTCTGGCAGTGAGCAGTGAGGCAGTGCTTGGCTTAGCAACAGAAATTCTGGCCCGTTGCAAGTTAAATGGTTGCAAGTTAAAGACTACCTATATTGATTTTTAAAACTTAGACACATCCTAATTTTTCCCCAAGAAGTCCAAGGTTCTTACACATTTTCTCCCTGTTCCCAGTTTTATAATCGCAGTACATCCCAGAGTTGTGACTGGCTTAGCTTTTGCCAAGTGCTCTTCATGACCTACAAGGACTTTGAGCCTGAATGTTTAGTTGTAGCTTCCGACTCTTCAACCCAGATTCACATTGCCTTGTCTACCTTTAAAATACACTCAGCGGTGGAAGGTTTTAAATATGAGCTTGCCGGTGCCTTCACACTTCTGCAGCTCTGTTCCTCTTGCCATTCTGTGTCACTCTGTCTGTGCAGAAGAGTTGATGTGTGTGGGAAGGATACACAGTGTGAAAATAAGTGAATACCGTACTAACTTCTGTGTCTTATTTCCTGAGGGCGTCTTCTTTAATGCCTGCTCCTCAATGATTCCTTAGGTTGGATTATTCATCCCCTGATTTGTTCAGGGTTCTTAAATATAGGTAGTCCTCAACTTACAGCCACAACCGAGCCCAGAATGTACGTTGCTGAGAAATTTATTAAGTGAGTTTTGCCCCATTTCAGGACTTTTCTTGCCACAGTTGTTAAGTGAATCACTGCAGTTCAGGGGTGAAATCCAGCAGGTTCTGACAGGTTCTGGAGAACCGGTAGTGGAAATTTTGAGCAGTTACCGGCAAATACCACCTCTGGCTGGCCTCAGAGTGGGGAGGGAATGGGGATTTTGCAGTATCCTTCCCCTGGAGTCAGGTGGGAATGGAGATTTTGCAGTATCTTTCCCCTGCCATGCCCTCCAAGCCATACCACGCCCACCAAGCCACGCCCACAGAACCAGTAGTAAAAAAATTTGGATTTCACCACTGCTGCAGTTGTGAAGTTAGTAACACGGTTCTTACGTGAACTTGGCTTTCCCCATTGACTTTGCTTGTCAGAAGGTCGCCAAAGGGGATCACATGACTCCAGGACACTGCAACCATCATAAATGTGAACCAGTTGCCAAGCATCTGAATTTTGATCACCTGACCATGGGGGGGGGGGGATGCGGCAACGGTCATAAATATAAAAAACGGTCATTTTCCAGCACTGTTGTAACTTCAAACAGTCACTAAATGAACTGTTGTAAATCGAGGACTACCTGTACGGCATCTTAACTCTTCCTCCAAACTGCCTAGGAACCTACACTGAAGAATGAGAAGACACAACCCCAGGGCATGTGTTGGTTGTGTTCTTTTGTCTGCGTCTCACTCTTCTCTTTTGCTCGTGTACTTCACCAGGGCTGAAAAGTGCCAAGGCAGTGAGGTTTCAACAAGCAGTAAATTGAGAAAAGAGGGTCTGTCTCCCCAATTTGTCAGGATGAAAGAGGGTGTCATTTAAGTCGCTCAGTGGGGGGTAGATGGAGTGAGGAAGGTGGGAATGGTGGGTCAGGATTGCCTTCATCCCAGTGGTGAAATTCAATTTTTTTTTACTACCGGTTCTGTGGGCGTGGATTGGTGGGCGTAGTGTGGCTTGGTGAGCATGGCTTGGTGGGCGTGGCAGGAGAAGGATACTGCAAAATCTCCATTCCCTCCTCACTCTGGGGCCAGCCAGAGGTGGTATTTGCTGGTTCTCCAAACTACTCAAAATTTCTGCTACTGGTTCTCCTGCTGGATTTGACCCCTGCTTCATCCTCTCTGAAAAACAGACTACCTACCTAGGAGGCAATTTAAACAGCAATAGCACTTAGATTTATATACCACTTCACAGTGCTTTTACAGCCCTCTCTAAGCGGTTTACAGAGTCACCGTATGGCCCCCAACAATCTGGGTCCTCATTTGACCCACCTCGGAAGAATGGAAGGCTGAGTTGACCTTCAGCCTGGTGAGATTCGAACTGCCAAACTGCTGGTAGCCGGCAGTCAGCAGAAGGAGGCTGCAGTACTGCATTGTAATCACTGTGCCACCATGCAGATAGTCCTTGACTTACGACTATAATTGAGCCCAAAATTTCCATTGCTAAGCGAGACAGCTGCTAAGTGGAGTTTTGCCTCATTTCTTGCCACAGTGGTTAAAACTGTCATCGTTAATTTAGCAACCCTTTAGTTGTAAAGTGAATCTGGCTTCCCCATTGACTTTGCTTGTCAGAAGGTCCCAAAAGGGGATCACATGGCCATAGGACACTACAACCACATGCTAGTTGCCATGTGTGTGAATTTTGATCACATGACCATGGGGTTGGTGCGACGGTTGTGTGAAAAACGGTCATAAATCACTTTTTTTCAGGGCAGCAGTATCTTCAAACAGTCACCAAATGAATGGTTGTAAGTCAAGGACTACCTGTCCTCGTCATTGGAGGTTTCGGAGCTCTGTCTCTTACATGGGAGGAGCAGCCTTGTCAGCCTTGTAGAATGGCAAGCATTGCACAGGAGTTTATTTCCATACGAGGGAGAAACTCTCGGCATCTCACAGCAGTTCTGTTTGCAATCTCCTTCCAGCACTATGGAACGGGACAGAGTCGGAATTCCCACCGATGGTGATTCCCATGCGGTCACCTACCCGCCTGCCATTGTTGTTTACATTGTGGATCCTTTCACGTATGAAAAGAAAGAAGAGAACAGCTCCTCAAATGTCTGGACTCTTGGTCTTCTCCGCTGCTTTCTAGAAATGATCCAAAACCTTCCTCCTCATCTTAGAAACATCGTGGCTGTTCAGGTAAGCCACTGAATTAAAGTAAGCCGCTGATTGTGGTTTTGCGTGGTACCTAGATCGCACACATGCGCCGGTGAAGTTTTGCTCACTTGCGCGGGCCGCGGACCAGCGATCCACGGCCTGAGGGTTGGGGAACCCTGGTATAGATGACAGCGACACTCCTGACATCCATGCTAGGGTGTTCCCTTGCATTGAAAGCTCTGTCACTACAACCTACCAAAGTCTGTCCTCTGCTTTGTTATTTATTATTTGGGCTTCTAAAATTGCAGAAAGTATTGAGGTGTGTGTGTAAAAGCCACCTTACTTGTAACAATTAGGTTTTGTAGTCAAGTTTATTTCTTTGCGTGAGAAAAAAAAAAATTGGCGGCCAACGGCAGCTCTTACCTTTAGTCTTAAGAATGGTCTTTAGTTAGTTGGTTAATTAGTTATTAAATTTGTTTGCTGCCCATCTCGCCACAAGGTGACTCTAGGCGGCTCAGAATACTAAAATACAACCTACGTCTAAATAAATCTACGTCTAAATATATAAAACCTCATTAAAAATCACAATAAAATACAAGTGGAGAAAATAATGGAGAAAAAAGAATTTACCAAGTTCTAATGGGATGCCGGAATGTGGGAATTTTTACATTTTCTCTCTCTTTAATAGCACTGAAATCATAGCAGTGTCCTAATATGTTCTGAACCGGCTCCCCAAACACAACAAACCCTCTGAAGTTAACTCAAAGATTCATTTATTAGGAGCGCCAGCAGCCCTGGCAAAAAGTTTCTCTTTCACCACAGGCTAACAAGTCCGGCCGGCCAGGAGATGAATACTGGTAGTTGTCTGCCAAATCTATTCATCTCTGCCCCCTGCCTTTTATCCCCAGAGCTAGGGTGGGGCTTCACTAGCAGCAGTGGCTTTTTTGTCCCAAGGATCGGCCCACAGATTTCCACTGCTCTCCTCTCCTCTGTCTTCTGTGCATCCGAGCATCAGGCACTGGACTTAGCTGTTCCTCCTCTACCTCATCAGTCACCTCCAGACTGGAGGGCTGTTGACTCTCCATCTGAGGGCTGATGGATGGCCCAGGCTCTGCCTCTGTCTCTGTCTCTGACAGCTCCATTCTCTATTCCCCCTCGGAGCTCTCAGGTTGCCTTGATGCTGACCCTGACTCCCACGCCTCCTCCTGCTCCTCTGATTCGGCTGCTGGAGGGGCTGGCGGCCGACAGGTCACAACAACAGTATGCCCAGGGTTGTCCATTGCTGGCATGGTAGTTCAAATCCTGAATAGGATTCTTACCTTGCATGGCATCTGCTGGGACTCACTCCCCTCCCAAAGTGTGTCTTTGGGGTCCCACATCAAGGGGGAGATCACATCGTGACCGGCTGTAAGCCAAGGACATATACCGGTGTAATATCTAATTTCATTCATATAAACCAGTGGCCCCCAACCTTTTGGGCACCAGGGACTGGTTCCGTGGAAAGAGGTTTTTCCATGGACCAGTTTTGTATGCTGTCTGCATCCTCCGGATGGGGCTTTGTTTGTTTGCACAGTCCGGTTGCTAGCATGCCACTGCCCGGTACCAGTTCATGGACCAGGAGTTGGGGACCCCTGATATAAACAATGCCGAGCTTCAGCGTTTAGATGGCCTAGACTTTGGTATCTGAATATAGATCTTTTTAACATTTATATTTTATTGTGCTTTTTTTAATCTAGGGGAAATGTTAACATGTTTTGCAAGCCTATGTATGATAACGCCACATGCTAAAGAAATAGTATGCCCAGATTAATAGACATTTCTTTCTCTCTCTCTCTCTTTCTTTCTTTCTCTGTCTGGTGCTTAGCTTGTTCCTTGTCAGTATCTGCTGCAACCCGTCAAGAACGAAGACAGACAGATTTACACCCAGCACTTAAAATCCCTGGCATTTTCCGCCTTTACCCAGTGCCGAAGACCTCTCCCAACGTCAACCAATGTCAAAACATTAACAGGGTTCGGCCCGGGCTTAGCGGTGGAAATGGCACTCAAAAGTCCTGATGTGAGTACTGCCAATGGGAGAACAAGGTGAAATTCTAGTGGAGTTTTGAGAAACATTAGCTGAATAAAAAGGATATGAGCATACCTTGTGCTCAGTTGGGAAAGACTTAGGATGCTTCTAAATCAGGCACCATCATTGGCAGAAGAGAATAAACTGCAGTCATCTTTTCTATAGAGGTCGTCTCGACTTAGGACCATTGGTTAAGCGACTGTCACAAGTTACAGTGCCCCTGAAAACTTGTGACTGGTCCTTGCACTTACGACTGTTGCAGCATCCCTGCAGTCATGCGATCGCCATTTGTGACCTTCTCAGCCATCTTAAGTAGAGTCAGTGGGAGAATCCAGATTCACTTAATGTGATTTGCTTAACTACCATGGCAAAAAAAAAAAAGGCATCGTTATGCCATGACACTGCATTGCTTAGCAACAGATGTTGTGGTTGCAGTTGTGGTCATAAATCGAGGACTATAGATAGTCAATCACTATTGAGCCCAAAATTTCCATTGCTAACTGAGCCAGTTGTTAAGTGAGTTTTGCCCCATTTTGCGATCTTGCCACCGTTGTTAAGGGAATCACTGCAGTTCTTAAGTTAGTAGCAAAGGTGTTAAGTGAATCTGGCTTCCCCATTGGCTTTGCTTCTCAGAAAGTCACAAAAGGAGATCACATGACTCTGGGACACTGCAACCGTCATAAATATGAGTCAGTTGCCAAGTGTCTGAATTTTGATCACATGACCACGGGGATGCTGATGTGGCTGTGTGAAAAATGGTCATAAATCACTTTTTTCAGTGCTGTTGTAACTTTGAACAGTCACTAAATGAACGGTTGCAAGTAAAGGACCACCCATGCCCGTAGTTTTTCTTTTCCCACATCTCTGCTCAATTACAACGATGTTCTTCAACGCCAAACTTGACAACATGATTAAAATATTAGAATTACGGTCTATTTATTGCTAGGCCCTACTAGGTTTAACGAATTAGCTGCCTACTCAGCTGCTTTCTGTGCATAATTGAGAAGGGGTGTGTGGAATTAGCAATAGATGTGAATGATGCATTTGTGAAAACAGAAGGTGGGTAATATTGCTGTGGGAGAGACACAAGTCTATTTTATATATATATAAAAAAAAGACTACCGTATTTTTTGGACTATAAGACGCACCTAAATTTAGAAGAGGAAAACAACAAAAAGTTTTTGGCTTACCTTTTTTCGGGCATTTGTTCTGCCCTTTTCCAGTCTTTTTTCAACATGTTTCCAGGGCTTTTTTCGGCCCATTTTCGAGACTTTTTGCGGCCCATTTTTGGGGCTTTTTTCGGCCCGGTTTTTTGGCTTTTTTCAGCCTGTTTTCGGGGCTTTTAAAAAAAATTATTTATTTATTTATTTATTGGTTCGATTTATATGCCGCCCTTCTCCGGAGACTCAGGGCGGCTTGCAATGCGTTAAGCAATAGCCCTCATACTTTTGTATATACCTGCTTAGTAGGGCTTTCGGCCCCCCCAAGCGGTGTTCTTTTTTATACAAAGTCAGCTTTTTGGCCCTTTTTTTCTGAAAAAACAGGCTAAAAAAAGCCTCAAAAATGGGCCAAAAAGCCTCAAAAACAGGCTGCAAAAAGCCTCAAAAATGGGCCAACAAAAGGCCTGAAAAAGGCCCCAAAACAGGGCATGTGGAGGCCAAAAAATGGCTGGCGGGTGGGTGGGGCTTTAGCAATAGACGCACAGACATTTTCACCCCCTTTTGGGAGACAAAAAAGTGCGTCTTATAGTCTGAAAAATATTGTAATTACTGGAAAACATGGCTAACGTTTCCAATATTCCTGTTTTTTCCACCCCTCTGTGTGCACTTTGCAGAGACCTGAGTGTATTAAACTCTACGCTCCTCCTTTCATCCTGGCTCCTGTCAAAGATAAACAGACTGAGCTGGGGGAAACATTTGGCGAGGCTGGGCAAAAATACAACGTGCTTTTTGTGGGCTACTGTCTTTCCCATGATCAAAGGTGGCTCCTTGCATCCTGCACAGATCTCTACGGAGAACTTCTGGAAACCTGCATCATAAACATTGACGTACCAAACAGGTACACCGATACCCTTTCCTCTTTTTTTGCGTGTACGGTATGTTTGAGATTGTTAAGTCAAATAGGAGACAATGGCCTTTTAAGATAACGTAGCAGCCCGTTTCAACGGAAGAGTCAGATGGTTGCAAGTAAGGAAGATAGCAAGAGTTCTCTTGGAATGCGTTTCTGTAAATCAGCTGTTTCCTAACCTTGGGCAATTTTAAGACCCGTGAACTTCAACTCCCAGAATTCCCCAGCCAGCCAGGAATTCTATAAATTATCAAATTAAGGACAGATATGTTCTCTCTATTCTCCTGTTCATTTTTTCTTCTTCTTTTAGGAGAAAATACCCTATGAATTCTTCTCTTTCAGAAATTATCTTATCTCATTTTTATGGTGTACTTGTATTATACTGGACTTTTTACTCATATTTGATGAGAAATATGTTTATTTATTTATTTCTAACTGCTTTGGCTTGCTTTCGCTTTAAAAAAAGTAGAAATGCCATCCCTTTTGCAAGGGAGGGCCTTCCCCTCCCCGCTTATTTATTTTTTCATTAAGTTTATATGCCACCCTTCTCACCATCAAGAGACTCTGGGCCACTTACAAAATAAAAACAACAATATTAAATGTTAAAACATTAAATTAACATTAACATAATGGAGTGTGAGGGGAAGAAATTCAGTAAAGTTTCAAATTTGAAACATTTGCCTAACTTTAGAAAAATTTTTTGTCTATGGAGCTTCTCAATCATCCAGGTTATGCTTGTCCCAAATGTGTTTTTTTTTCCCAAAAGGCAATTAGACTTTCTGGTTTTACTTGGAAGACGTTTCGCTTCTCATCCCAGAAGCTGCTTCAGCTCCTCTTTTTTTTTTTTCTTCAAAGAAAAAAGAAGAAAGTCCAGCTGTCTCTTGAAAAAGCGCCTTTGAGAATACCCTTTAATTATGTAGCAGGCCAGTCTGTCCTTTTGGGAGCAATTGAGGAGGGTATGGACAACTATATGTAGGAGAAGGAGAGGCAGAGCCTGGGGACGGAGTCAAGAGAGCACTCAGCCTGGAGTCCTTACGTTCCCTCAAACAGTCTCAGCCCAACTCCTTTTGAATTTCATTCATTTTTATCTAGTGCCAATTTAGTGCTGACCATTAATTGACTAGATTCTTGTGTAAAAGGCATGAGCAATAAATCAGCTTAACTGGAACTTAACATGTGGTTCCCATTCTCCGTGCCTGACATTCTATTTACCAAAGAACTTTTTGTTTCCCAACAGGGCTCGTAGGAAAAAAGGATCTGCTCGCAGACTCGGTCTTCAGAAACTCTGGGAGTGGTGTTTGGGTCTTGTGCAGATGAGTTCTGTGCCCTGGAGAGTTGTAATAGGACGGCTTGGAAGAATCGGCCACGGGGAGCTGAAAGGTACTACAGAAGCCTGCCCTGAAATGGTGATATATAAATTGACCAGGAGTGTCAAACTCATCTGGTCCGCGGGGTGCTTAAATCTGGCCCACGGGGCTGCCCTGGAAACAACAACGGTGCCTCTGCCAGTGAAAACGGCCCTCCCGGGCCCCATTTTCAACCGTGTGTGGTCCCCGGGCTCCATTTCCGCTGGCAGAGGGCTAGTAAAACAAACTGAAAGCCAAACAAAAGGAGAAATGTTTCCCCTTTTGCATTTGAGCATGCAAGAAGGGACAGGAAAGGAGAAAGAGAAAGAGGAAAGACAGAGAAAAAGATGGGAAGATGGGAAGAGAGCAAGGAAGGAAAAAGGGGAAGGAAGAAGAAAGGAAAATGAAGTGGAAAGGAAAAAGAAGGAAGGAAGGAAGGAAGGAAGGAAGGAAGGAAGGTTGGTTATAGTGAGAGGGAGGGAGGATTTGAGGGAAGTCCTGCCTTAGCACTTTGCCGCTACAGGTGCCCCTGACACGAGTGACGTTGAACTGGCTATGCCCACCCTGGCCACGCTGCCCCCAGCCGCCCCCCCTCCACCCCCAAGGTCAAACACATGTGGCCTTCAATGAAATCAAGCTTGACACCCCTGGTCTAAACATACAGGTAGTCCTCGCCTTACAACCATTCATTCAGTGACTGTTCAAAATTACGACGGCACTGAAAAAAGTGACCTATGACCGTTTTTCACACTTACGACCTTTGCGTTGTTCCCTGTTGTGGTCACGTGATCAAAATTTGGACGCCTGGCAACCGGCATATATTTATGACGGCATTGAAAAAAGTGACTTTTGACCATTTTCACACTTAGACTCAATTGCTGCATCCCCACTGTCACGTGAACAAAATTCAGACTCTTAGCAACTGACCCCTATATACGACGGTTGCAGTAGCCCGGGGGTCACACAATCCCCTTTTGCGACCTTCTGACCAGCAAAGTCAACAGGGAAGCCAGATTCACTTAACAGTCGTGGCAAGAACGGACACAAAATGCGGCAAACTCCCTTAAAAACTGTTTTGCTTAGCAATGGAAATTTTGGGTTCAGTTGTGGTCGTTAAGTCCAGGACAACCTGTAATTCTCACTGGTTTTATTATATTATATTATATTATATTATATTATATTATATTATATTATATTATATTATATTATATTATATTATATTATATTATATTATATTATATTATATTATATTATATTATATTATATTATATTATATTATATTATATTAATATACCGCCCTTCTCCCGAAGGACTCAGGGCAGTGAACAGCCAGGATCAAATACATAAATATAAAAGTTAAAAACAATTTAAAACCAAATTAAATACTTTGGCTCACAATTAAAACATCCCATTAAAATCCAGTTTAAAATTTAAAACCGTTAAAATTAGGCTAGCCCGGCTTGCTGGAATAACAAAGTCTTCAGGGCACAGCAGAAGGTGCGCAATTCCAGGATCCTCTGTACCTCCGGGGGCAGCTTGTTCCATAGGGCAGGAGCCCCCACTGAGAAGGCTCTCCCCCGGGGGGTCGTCAGTCGACATTGTCTGACCGACGGCACCCCGAGGAGCCCCGCCCTGTGGGAGCATACTGGCCGGTGGGAGGCTGTCGGTAGCAGAAGGCGGTTTCCCTTTTGGCTTTTCAGACTACAAAGCAAATAAGACATGGGCATTCTAACCGTTTGCAGTTCTGAAGTGGTGGGGAAACACCGTTGCCTCGTTTCTTTAAAACCCTCCAAAAATGATAACTTCTTCTCTGCAGACAATATTGCTTTCTGGAAGGCTGTGAAAAATGATGTCCCAGCTAGTCAGCCGCTCTTGTTTCCTTTCCAGATTGGAGCTGTTTATTGAGTCGCCGGAACCTGCAGTCTCTTAGCAAGAGGCTCAAAGATATGTGCAGGATGTGTGGGATTTCTGCTGCTGATTCCCCCAGCATCCTCAGTGCTTGCTTAGTGGCTATGGAACCTCAAGGATCTTTCGTGATCATGCCAGGTATGTACCGAGTCCTTTTCATCATGTTGGAATTACCGCAAAAGGGATTTTTAATATTGTAAGCTGCTCAGAGTTAATGAGGGGTAAGATAGGCGTCTAATAAATTTTACAAACAAAGAAATTTAAAAAATTAGGCTTGATGGGAATTTTACGGAGGGAGGAAGGGAAGGAAGGAAAGAAGGAAGGAAAGAAAGAAGGAAGATAGATTCTTGAGCAAGCAAGAAGTGAAGGAAGGGGGAGGATTTAAGGAAAGAGAAAGAGGAAGGAAAGGAAAGGAAGGCAAGGGAGGAAGGAAGGAAGATTCTTGAACAAACAAGAAGGGGAGGGGAGGAGGAAGAATTAAGGAAAGGGGGAGGGAGGGAAGGAAAGAAAAGGAAGGAAGGAAGGAAGGAAGGAAGGAAGGAAGGAAGGAAGGAAGGAAGGAAGGAAGAGCAAAGACAGGATTGAGCCCTGGTGGCACAGTGATTAGAATGCAGCATTGTAGGCAAATTCTGCCCACAGTCTGGAATTTGATCCTGATGGGGCTCAAGGTTGACTCAGCCTTCCAGCTTTCCGAGCTCAGTAAAATGAGGACCCAGATTGTTGGGGGCAACATGCTGACATTACAAACCATCCAGAGAGTGCTACAAAACACTATGGGGCAGTATATAAGTTTTAAGTGCTTTTGCTGTTGCTGTCCAAAACAACCCTCAGAGCTGTCTATCCAGAGGAACTCCTATGCAAAACCCTCAAACTCCCAGGCTTCTGATAGAGGACCAGTGGTTGAGGAAGACACGGGCCACCACTAAGGGTGGCACAGTAGTTAGAATGCAATATTGCAGGCAAACTCTGCCACCTGCCAGCAGTTCGATTCCCACCTGCTCAAGGTTGACTCAGCCTTCCCTCTGTCCGAAGTCGGTCAAATGAGGACCCAGATTGTTGGAGGAGCAAGAGGCTGACTCTGTAAACCGCTTAGAGAGGGCTGTAAAAGCACTGTGAAGCGGTATATAAGTCTTTAAGTGCTACCGCTATTGCAGGCAAACTTTCCCAACTGCCAGCAGTTCGATTCCCACCTGCTCAAGGTTGACTCAGCCTTCCCTCCTTCCGAAGTCGGTCAAATGAGGACCCAGATTGTTGGGGGCAAGAAACTGAATCTGTAAACCGCTTAGAGAGGGCTGTAAAAAGCACTGTAAAGCAGTATATAAGCGTTAAGTGCTATTGCTGTTGCTATTTGCTATTGATCGCATGGGTAACTCTCCTCCGTTCTTCTTCTTTTTACTAAAGACTCCGTATCCACTGGGTCAGTGTTTGGACGCAGCACCACCTTAAACATGCAGACCTCCCAGCTCAATACCCCGCAGGACACTTCGTGCACTCATATACTCGTGTTCCCCACCTCTGCGTCCGTGCAGCTGGCACCATCCACCTACACCACTGAAACTGGTTTGGAACTGGCCTTTAATACGAACAATGGTTTGTGTGTGTGCGTGTAGCACGTGTGCGTGTGCCTGCATGGGCGTGTGTGGGAATGTTAACTAGTCGATGGTTCAATTGATGGGAAAGGGAGAGAACGGCAGGTTAAGATGCAGCCTTTTATTGGGTCAGGATGTGGAAAGCAGCTGTGCCCATTGGCTCCCAACAGCCTGTGAACTCTTTTTCTTGGTACAGGTAGTCCTCCACTTACGACCATAATTGAGCCCAAAATTTTCGTGGCTAAAGCCCAAGACATTTGTTAAGTGAGTTTTGCCCCATTTTGCAACTTTTTTTTTTTTGCTTTGGATGTTAAGTGAATCACTGCAGTTGTTAAGTGAATCATGCCAATCTGGCTTTTCCCATTGACTTTGCTTGTCAGAAGCCAGCTGGGAAGGTCGCAAAAGGGAATCGACCCCTTGACCCCAGGACACTGCAACGGTCATAAATACACGCCAGTTGCCAAGCACCAATTTTGATCACATGATCAGGGTCGTAAGTGTGAAAATTGCCCATAAGTAACTTTTTTTTTTCAGGGCCCTTGTAACTTCAAACGGTCATTAAATGAGTGTTTGTAAGTCGAGGACTATTTGCAGTCTCTGGGTGTGGGGGTTTCCTTCCTTCTGCTGGTTCAGGACTCCCAAATTCCACAAGTATAGGTAGTCCTCACTTACTAACTACAACTGGGACTGGCAACTCAGGTCATTACATTTGGACACAACCAACTTAAAACGTCAGTTCCGGCTGCGGTTGTAAAGCAAATCACAGGTCATTCAATGAGACACCACGTGACTGTGACTTGCGACTTCCTGCCAGCTTCCCCGTTGCCTTCCCTTGTTGGAAGCTGGCTGTGTGGTGTTGCAGTCGGTGGTCCTGCGATTATGGGATGTTGCAACCATTGTAAATGCATGCTGGCTGCTAAGCATCCAGATCACACAGCACTGAAAAAAATAACTTACGGCTAGTCTTTGCACTTAACAATCATTGCAGCATCCCCAAGGTCACTATTCACTTTACAATTGCGGTGATTACTTTAAACAACCATCGGGCTCAGCTCACTTAACCACTGCCCAGCAATGGAAATCCTGGTAGTTGTGGACCACCTCTATAGAAGTCCTTCATTGTAACGAAGCAGACTTTTAATTTATTTTGCAGAATCTATACTGAGCGCTTTAAGAACTTATAGAATAGAATAACAGGGTTGGAAGGGACTTTGGAGGTCTTCTAGTCCAACCCCCTGCTCAGGCAGGGAACCCTATACCAATTCAGACAAATGGTTGTCCAGTCTCTTCTTAAAAACTTCCAGTGTTGGAGAATTTACAACTTCTGGAGGCGAGTTGTTCTACTGATTAATTGTTCTCACTGTCAGGAAATTTATGCCACCGGCAACTGAAAATTTTGCTCATAATGTAGTAGACTGTTCACACAGCGATGAAAGAAAATATCTCAAGCCAGTTCTTTGAAGTTGGAAACAAATATGATAAATTAAACAAAAGAGATTGGCAAAAGGTCAAACGTAGGCAGACTTAATAACTGCCAATTCAATTGCTATGTTAGCCAGTGAATATCCTGGCTGCATAACAGTTTAGGTCCTGCCCAGGGGTGAAATGCTCCCGGTTCGGACCGGATCGCCCGATCTGGTAGCAATGGAGGCGGGTGGTTCAGAGAACCGGTAGCAAAGATCCCTGCCTCCACCCAACTCCAATTGCCCAGCTGAGCCGCGCAATCATCAGAGGCTTTTTTTTTTTAATTTTTAAAAGCATTTTTAAAAAGGCTTTTAAAAGTAAAAAAAAAAAGCCTCTGATGATCGTGCAGCTCAGGTAGGATCATCAGAGGCTTTTAAAAGCATTTTTTCTACAACCTCTTCGGCCGAAGAGGTTATAGAAAAAATGCTTTTAAAGGGGAAAAAAAAGCTTCTGCGGATCAGGCAAGTCAGCTGGGATCGTCAGAGGCTTTTAAAAAAAAAAGAAAGTCTCTGCCGATCAGGCAAGTCAACTGGGATTGTCAGAGGCTTTAAAAGCATTTTTTTTACAACCTCTTCAGCTGAAGAGGTTGTAGAAAAAATGGTTTTAAAAGTTAAAAAAAAAAAAAAGTTGGCCACGCCCAATCAGTCATATTACCCACCACCACCACCACCACCAAGCCATGACCACAGAACCGGTAGTAACAAATTTTACATTTCACCACTGATCCTGCCTTTGTAGTTCAGCCCCAAATAGTAACTGTTGTAATATAGGTCAGATAGGTTGGACACACTCCAGTCCCTTCCCTGAAGTAATAGCATGTAGGGCAGGGGTGGGCAACTGTAGCAACTTTACAACCTGTGGACTTAAATTCCCAGAATTCCTGAGCCAACATGAATAGCTCAGGAATTCTGGGAATTTAAGTCCACAGCTCATAGAGTTGCTATAGTTGCCCACCCCTGATATAGTGGGACCTAGGAAAGGAGCCTTTACTGTGACTGTCCCACTTCATTCATTCATTCATTCATTCATTCATTCATTCATTCCGTCCATCCAATTTCTATAGCCACTCATCTCAGTCAATGAGATGAGGCACTAAAGCTTTTTAAAACAATAAAAATATCCAAATTAAATAAATATAAATTGCAGCCGAGATATTGGCTAGTAGCAATACAGCCAAAGAGCACATCAGCCAAAGAGCACTTGAAACATTCAACACCCCAGGTTAAGGGAACATAGCCAGATTTTTAAGGCCTTGAAAAAGGCTAACGATTGGAGCGATTTTAGTCTCTGAAGGGAAAACGTTCCATAGAGCAGTGGCCACTGGGGATAAAGCCTGTTTTCTGGTCCTCACTCTTTGGCTGACGTTATCTGCAGCATACCTATTCTGCTGGATCAAATTGGACATGGAGAAATTACTGGGAGAAGACAGTAGGCTTTAAAGGCGACAGCCAGCCTCTTTAACTGACCCTGGAAACACATCGCAGCTGGTTATGGAATACATCCCCCTTTAGCTTTCTGGAAAGCCAATAAAATCTGTCTCGTCGTGTAGGCTCTGTGGTCGTGTTTTAGCCTGTGGAGGAAACCTGGGGTTGGGGGTTGATTAAAGTCCCAGGTTTGTTAGTTTTTGTTATATGTTTTTTTTAATATAATTTTATTGTTTTTGTGAGCTGCTCAGAAATATTTCAAGACAGGCAGCCATTTGCATCACAGCAAATCAAATCAAATCAAATCACATCAATTCTATAAGTCAATTCACAATCATTGGGTCTAACATTGGATGGATGTGTGTATGTTTTCTTCTTTTTTTAAAATAAAAACATGTGAGTTGCTCCTCCTTAGTCAACGTTTTTTTTTTCTATTTCTGTGAATCTTTTCTTTCAAGATGGAGCAGATGGAATGGGAATCTTTGATTTGCTGGACACTGGAGATGACCTGGACCCTGATATCATAAACATCCTTCCTGCGTCCCCAACAGGGTCCCCTGTTCACTCACCAGGTTCTCACTTCCCCCATGGAGGTGATATGGGCAAGGTAACTTTGCATGAGAAAACAGGTTGTTGTTTTTTTTTGACCTGATTGAAATTTCTTCTTGGATATAGTGATTACTTCAGAATACTTAAATGCTTCTGCAGCCAATGCTTACAGGTTTACAGTAATGATGATGATGATGATGCTTGGCAGGGTGATCAGATCTACAAAACTATAATTTGATTATCATAGTAGGTGGCCGAGCTAATCTTGAAAAGGCTAAGCAGGGTTCCACCAAGTAAGCACTTGAATTGGAAACCTCCTATCGGCCGCAATTAACCAGGGAGAGGAGTGGAGTTCAAAGCACTAAGAGATTATTTTTGTCACCTATACACCACAATCTGGTCAGTTAACAGTTGAAGCTCAGTTGACGTTAGATAAAGGTCAGTGTAATTCATGGAGGGCTGGACTTGGTTCTCTTGTGGATGTGCAATGATTCCAAATTGATGACGCGTTTAACCCCGCCCTCCAATTCAGCCTGCTCAACTCCTAAACCTCTAGGTTTGTAGGCTATTCTGGGAATCAAAAAACAGAACCCTGGAAGAAGACAAAAACTTCCATGTTTTTGTCAAGATAAGAGCAGGGACGGCCCATTCTAGCCACCAGGAATTAAATACGACTTGAAAGCAACGTTACTTATAGTGTGATCACCCTTACAATATGCTACTCAGCTCTAACTGTAGCATGTTAAAAGGAAAATATAGAGCTGGAGACGGTGGCAAAAATAGAAACCAAAATTATCAGCAGGTTGAACTATCATTCCTCACAAGCAAATATTGTTCTGGAAAAAGGGGAAGTAAGGGAAAATGTAATACACATTTATGGAATTATGCATGGGAAGGATATATCTATACAGGCGGTCCTTGACTTATGACCACAATTGAGGCCAGCATTTCTGTTGCTAGGCAAAACATTTGTTAAGTGGGGGTTGGCCCCATTTTACAACCTTTCTTGCCACAGTTGTTAAATGAATCACTGCAATTGTTAAGTTAGTAACATAGTTGTTAAGTGAACCCGGCTTCCCCATTGACTTTGATTGTGAGAAGATCACAAAATGGGATCACGTGACTCCCTGCAACCGTCATAAATATGAGTCAGTTCCCAAGCATTTGAATTTTGATCATGTGATCCTGGGGATATTGCTACAGTCCTAAATGTGAAAAACGGTCATAAGTCCCGTTTTGCAGTGCTGTTGTAACTTCGAACGCTCACTAAACAAACTGTTGTAACTCAAGGACTACCTGTAAAAATAAACACAATGCGCTAAGACGTTTGCAGTACGATAAACACAAATAATATGTGTAATTCCACATCAGCAGGATAAAAAGTTGGCAGCCTAGTGCGGTACAGTCAAACAGGAATATTAATAATTAGTCACCAGATGCCTGCTAAAGCAAGATTATTTTCACCGCTCTCTGGAGGCTACTTCTGCCGACTGTCGACGGCCAGCAGTTTGGCACTTCGAGTCTCACCGGCTCAAGGTTAACTCAGCCTTCCATCCTTCCGAGGTCGGTAAAATGAGGACCCAGATTGTTGGGGGCAAGAGGCTGACTCTGTAAACCGCTTAGAGAGGGCTGCAAAGCGGTATATAAATATTAAGTGCTATTGCTAGTCTTTGATGGTGTTGTTATGTCCATCCACTCCAAAAGACTTGGGGGCGAGAGTGGGGGAGCTTACAACATCCAAATATACAATTATAGGTTTGTTTTAATATTAAGTAATTAATTCAAGACTGAAACGATTATCAGATAACTAATATTTAATAGGAGCCATGGTGGTGAATGGGTTAGAATGCAAAATTGCAGGCTAACTCTACCCACTGCCAGGAGTCCAATCCTGACCGGCTTGAAGTTGACTCAGCCTTCCATCCTTCTGAGGTCGGTAAAATGAGGACCCAGATTGTTGGGGGCAAGATGCTGACTCTGTAAAACTGCTTAGAGAGGGCTGTAAAGCACTCTGAAGTGGTATATACGGGGGTGAAATGCTCCCGGTTTGGACCGGATCTCCTGATCCGGTAGCGATGGAGGCGGGTGGTTCGGAGAACCGGTAGCAAAAATCCCTGCGTCCCCCCCCATGCCCAGCTGAACTGCGCAATCATCAGAGGCTGGGTTTTTTACTTTTAAAAGCATTTTTTCTACAACCTCTTCGGCCGGAATAAATGCTTTTAAAAGTAAAAAAAAAAAAAAGCCTCTGATGATCGCGCGGCTCAGCTGGGATCGTCAGAGGCTTTTCAAAGCATTTTTTTCTGCAATCTCTTGGCTGAAGAGGTTGTAGGGAAAAAAATGTCTTTAAAAGTCTCTGGCAATCCCAGCTGACTTACCTGATCGTCAGAGGCTTCTAAAAACCTGGGGGGGAGGGGGGAATGCAGGGATTATACAAAAGTATGAAGGCTATTGCTTAACGCATTGTAAGCCACCCTGAGTCTCCGGAGAAGGGCGGCATATAAATTAAACAAAAAAAAAAAACTTCAAACAGTTAACAAAACAGATGGTTGTACGACGAAGGACTACCTGTAGTACATGCTTAAACTCACATGGTGCCTGATGAAATTGACCAGCAGAATTCTAGGATAATGGCGAGGAAGTGAACTCCTTTTTAAGGTGAATTTAACAAATTTCTAGGCGATGAGGCTATTGATAGCTACAAACCAGTGGTGGAATTCAAATTTTTTTTACTACCGGTTCTGTGGGCGTGGCTTGATGGGCGTGGCAGGGAAAGGATACTGCAAAATCTCCATTCCCACCCCATTCCAGGGGGAAGGATACTGCAAAATCTCCATTTCCACCCCACTCTGGAACCAGCCAGAGGTGGTATTTGCCGGTTCTCTGAACTACTCAAAATTTCCACTACCGGTTCTCCAGAAGCTGTCAGAACTTGCTGAATAGGCACCCCTGCTACAAATTCTGTGGCTGGGAGAGATAAGGAAATATGTGTGTGTGTGTGAGATACATTACTTTTTTCAATGTCGTTAAGTTCAAACGGTCACGAAACAAACGGTCGTAAAACAAAGACTATATAGTTAAACTCACATAGTGCCTGATGAAATTGACCAGCGGAAGATAGGGCAACGGTGAGCAACTTAAATTCTTTTTAAGGTGAATTTAACAGATTTTTTTTTTATTTTTTTTTAAATTTGATTTATATGCCGCCCTTCTCCGAAGACTCAGGGCAGCTTACAATGTGCTCAGCAATATTTCTAATTTCTAAGCGACGAGGTTATTGATGGCTGTAGACTCTGTGGCTGGGAGGGGTAAGGAAGTGTGTGTGTGTGTGTGTGTGTGTGTGTGACTGCTCCCCAAGTCTTGCTTGTAAGTTTCCCGGAAACAACTAGCTGATCCCTAGCTAAAACATAACATTGAATTGCTGAATTTGAGGCTGATTCTAAACGCCGGTTTTTCTCTGTTGGTCGTATCAGGGTCAAGGTACCGACCGGCTGCTCTCCACCGAATCCCACGATGAAGTCCCCAACATTCTTCAGCAGCCGTTGGCCCTCGGCTACTTCGTCTCCACTGCTAAAGCAGGTCCGTTGCCTGACTGGTTTTGGTCGGCATGTCCTCAAGCACAAAATCAGTGTCCTCTGTTTCTTAAGGTAAGGAGTTCCTGTTGCTGGGGGATAGGAAGGGCGTTTTGTCGAAGATTATGTGGAAAAACCCAGGAGCTAAAGCCGTAAAACAGGACAGGGCCCTTTTTCTTTTTCTCATGTTATTTTCGAGGGATGCTTTTTGGAAGGGAAAGCGAATGGAGGAAGGAAAGGAAAGGGCCAAGGCAAGGAAAGAAGAGCGGCTATGGAGAGCCAAGGTTGTGTGCCAAAAGTGCTTTTCCAAAAAGGCAACTGGACTTTCTTGGGTCTTTTTTTTTTTTTTTTTTTAAGCTTTTGCTTCTCATCCAAGAAGCTCCTTCAGTTCTGAAAAGCACCTTTGGGACAAAAGGAGAATGGAAAGTGAAAGGAAAAGGAAAGGAAAGGAAGAGGTTAGGGAAGGAAAAGAAAAAGGGAAGGGGAAAGGAGAGGAAAGGAAAGGAGAGGAGAGGGGAGGAAAGGAAGGGAAAAAATGGAAGGGAAGAAAGGGGAGGCAGAGAAAAGGAAAGAGGAGGGGAGGGGAAGGGAAGGGAGGAAAAGAAAGGAAAGGAGAGTAGAGTAGAGGAATGAAAGGGAAGGAAAGGAGATTGAGGCAGTGAAGGAAATGGAAAGAAAGGAAAAGAGAATGGAGGAAGAAACAGAGAATGGAGAAAAGAAAGAATAGTAAAGGAAGACATTGTGATTATGGCAGGTAGAAAAGAAGTGTCCTATATGTGCTGTATTACAACATACCTGTAAAAATAGGTTCATGAAATTTACAGCTCGCTGCTGCTTTTCCAAAGCAGGAGGGGACTTCCGTCTCTCTGCCCAAAGAGGTAACAAGTCACGAGCCTTAAGAGACGGCTGTAACCAAGGACACCTAGCGCAGAACTGCTGCTTTTATTTCCGAGGCCTAAGCTACAATTCCTAGTGTTTTCACTTCTGAGATTTCGCCCCATAGATAAGAGTATCCATTGCAGATTGAATGGGGAGATAAAGGATCATATGAGCTGATTCACGCTGAGCACTGACTCTGGGCTTTGGCTTCTTCTTACAGGCTTCTTTGCACCTCCACGTGCCTTCAGTGCAATCGGACGAGCTACTTCACAGTAAACACTCCCACCCTCTTGACTCGAATCAAACTTCCGATGTCCTCAGGTATGCACGTTCCCTGCGTGCGCACGTGTGGTTATTGCAGAAATGCGTTTTCATTATTTCAAGATCCACTACTGGGCGCTTCTCAGTTTTGACCTGTCAAATAGCTTCCTGCTTGTTTGTTTTATTTTGCCTTTCTATCTCCATATAAGCCAGGGGTCTCCAAACTTGGCAGCTTTTAAGACTTGTGGACTTCAGCTCCCAGAATTCCCCAGTCAGCTGTTCAACTTTTGGGAGTTAAAGTCCACAAGTGTTAAAGTTGGTTGGTTTGGGGACTCCTGATATAGTCTATAGACCAGTGATGGCGAACCTTTTCGACACCGAGTGCCCAAACTGAAATGCGTGTGCATGTGCTGGAGTACCGGAAACCTGAAGGTCAGCTGGCCGCCCCATGCGTGCCTATTTTTTTGGCCATTTTCAGGCCTTTTTTTGGGCCATTTTCAGGCTTTTTTGGGCCATTTTTCAGGCAATTTTCAGGCTGTTTTTTTGGCTGTTTTCAGGGCCTTTTTCGGGACATTTTCGGGCTGTTTTTCAGAAACCTGAAGAGCAGCTGGTGACGGCACGCATGCCCACACAGAGGGCTCTGTGTGCCACCTCTGGCACGCGTGCCATAGGTTTGCCATCATGGCTATAGACCTTGGGAGACTGGGTCAAGAGACAAAGCCAACTCAGATAACAGACAGTAGAGCCCTTAACTGGATGTGGAGTAAGATCATCCTCTTCTTCCTCCCCCTCCTCCTCCTCTTCTCCTCCTCCTCCTCCTCCTCCTCCTCCTCCTCCTCCTCCTCCTCCTCCTCCTCCTCCTCTTCCTTCCTTCCTTCCTTCCTTCCTTCCTTCCTTCCTTCCTTCCTTCCTTCTTTTTTCTTCTTTCTCCTCCTCTCCTCCTCCTTTCCGCACAGTCAGCCAGATGTTCAAACTGGATTTCGCATTTTTGCTCCTATCATGTTCCTCCCAAGAGCCTGGAATAGGCATGTTTTTATTATTATTAAATTAATTTGCCACTCATTTTGTAGTTTGAGACCAGACCGAGCAACCCCAAAAGGAATCCTCCCTAGGATTCTCCCTTAACCCCTATCCTCCCTTACCCGCTATCACTAAAGAAATGGAGCAAAATTCAGTTAACAGCTGTCTTGCTTAGTAGTGGAAATTTTGGGCTCAAAGGTGGGTCATAAGTCGAGGACCATCTATAACCTTTGGGCTGAGTGCAGCTCTCTTGTCTCCTGACGGATGTTCAGTTTCTTGTTATCTGTAGAACTTCAGTTTGCCTGTGGAGTTTGGAAGTTGAGTCCCTGGATTTTTTTTACCTGCTGAGCTTTTCTGAAAGCCAAAAAGGCCTCCCTTTTTAACGATCTGTTTTGATTTGCTTCCGTCTCAAGGTTTGTGTTGGAACAGTACAATGCACTCTCGTGGCTCACCTGTGATCCTGCGACCCAGGACCGGCGGTCGTGTCTCCCAATTCACTTTGTGGTGCTGAATCAGTTGTATAACTTTATCATGAATATGCTGTGATCTTTATCCAAAACCGACTTTGCGAGATGAAGAACAGACACAACAACCGAAAAAGGGAAAACAGGATTCCACTGCAGGACTCAAAAGTTAATTCTTCTCTGTAACGTCATTTTTTTGTGATGGAGGGCAGATGGAAGTGGGGGAAGCTGTTAATCATCCTTCATTGTTACCAAGGATTGTGACTTTCGGTGGGAGGTGCATAACCTGGTTGTTTGTTCCCCTCTCTCTCTCTCTCTCTCTCTTTTTTTTTGGGTTGGTGTATTGCGTATATCTGACTGGCCGAAATGGTGAACCGGTCAGTCGACATGTATTATAACGCATCTTTTGAGTAGCCAAGTATCCATTCTCCTTCAGCCCATCAACCTGTCACAGTATTTGTGAAGAGTTTATGAGCCATAGGCCCCTGCCATGTTAATAAATATTTTAAAAAAAAAGAATGAGCATGGAGACCATAAAAATGATGAATGAGGGAGAAATGACAAAAAAAAAAATTTATGGAACGTTTTCGGAACATTGCAATGTTCTTGTATTGGATTATAGTATCTAGTATTCAAAAAAAAAATGCCTGCATCTCTTATTTATTGTAAGTTTTTAAATGTATAAATTGTCTTATATTTCTTAACCTCTTTTATAAAAAAAAAATTTCCTAGAAGGTTTATACTGCCTTCTTGCTTTAAAGCAATTGGTCTAAAATTATATCTGTAATCGTCTTAATTGAAAGTTGCGGTAGATTGCTTTTAGAGTGTTATTTTTTTGTAAGCGGGTGGGGAGGGCTGGGGAACCGCAAAAATTTGTATTTGGTCTTGATGTACAGTTTAATGGGGAATATAGGAAGGTGGGGAGGGATAGAAATGTCCATACCTTTGTGTGTGGGAGATTTACAGCTAAGCTGTAGTTGCAGATTATACGTGTACAGTAATGAAGTTCACTGTGTTTATATAAAATTGAAGAAAAAAATAAAGGTACCAGGTCTTACAGCAATTTTATATCACACATTTGCAGAGTTAACATAATGGCAATATATTAAAAAATAAAAGTGATATTGTTAGGTGGTTTAACTTGTAGTGAGAATTTAAAGAAGAAGATAATAATAAATTGTTTTATTTTATTTTATTTTATTTTATTGGTATTTCTGTTTGAGGGCCGAGACTAACTTTGGCAGATTCCCTTCCCTGTTTCTCGGGAGGAAGGAGGATGTGCTTTAACTACAAGGGCCTCTGATGTTTTTTTTCCCTGTGTGCATTTTAGCCAAGACAGAATCTGTGTCATCTGATGAAATTGCGACACTTTTTTTCTAAAACAAAGAAATCCCTTGCCCTCAATAAACTGTGTCACTTTCATTTTCAAGCATTTGTGTTTGTCACTAATCAAACTTCTCCGGGGGGGGGGGGGTCGGAATTACGGGGAAATCGCTTCTCTCGTAAACCTTTCTCTTTCAGGCTGAAATGTTAGCTTAGCTCAAGCCATTTTTTAAAAAATGGTAAAAGCCATTGCAGCTGTAAGAAAACTAGTTGATTTTGATATCTGAAGACTGCAGTTTGTTATTAATTTAAATAGATTTTCACTAGACGCTTTCAGAATTGATTCCATGAATGCAAGTTCAGTCTTCTTTTTTAAAAACAGAACAAAACCCAACCCTTACCTCTCTCCATGCCTTGATTTAATCTTTGTTGCTTGCACATTGTAGTGGAAACTCTTAATCTTATCTGTACATGGCCTTTCCTCTTTTAACTCAGCGGTTGTGTCCTGGTGGGATGAAAACGCAAAAGGATGTGAAAAAACCACAAACTCTTCACTGCTACCTTTAACTCTATCAATAGACCCTTCCTTCCTTCCTTCCTTCCTCCCTTTCCTCTCCTTCCTTCTTCCGTCCCTCTTTCCCTCTGTCCTTCTCTTTCCCTCTATCCATCTTCCTCCCTCCCTCCCTTCATCTCTTTCCTGCCTTCCTTCCTCCGTTCCTCTCCTCTTCCGTCCCTCCCCCTCCATCCTTCTTTCCTTCTTCCTTCTTCCCTCTATCCATCCTCCTTCCTTCCTTCCTTCCCTCCCTCCCCCTCCCTCCTTCTCTTTCCCTCTATCCATCTTTCTTCCTCCCTCCCCCTCCCCCCTTCATCTCTTTCCTTCCTCCGTCCCTCTCCCCCTCCGTCTCTCCCCCTCCATCCTTCTTTCCTTCTTCCTTCTTCCCTCTCTCAATCCTCCTTCCTTCCTTCCCTCCCCTCCGTCCTTCTCTTTCCCTCTATCCATCTTCCTTCCTCCCACTCTCCCTTCATCTCTTTCCTTCCTTCCTTCCTCCGTCTCTGTCCCTCCATCCTTTTCTTTCCTTCTTCCTTCTACCCTCTCTCCATCCTCCTTCCTTCCTTCCCTCCCTCCCCCTCCCTCCTTCTCTTTCCCTCTATCCCTCTTTCTTCCTCCCTCCCTCCCTCCCTTCATCTCTTTCCTTCCTTCCTTCGTCCCTCTCCCCCTCCATCCTTCTCTTTCCCTCTTCCTTTCTTCCTTCATCCCTCTCCCCCTCCATCCTTCTCTTTCCTTCTTCCTTCTTCCCTCCCTCCCACCCTCCCTTGTTGCTCTAGTCAGTGGTTGAAACACCTGGTAGATTATAACTGGGCTGGGTGACTATGGGCCAATCACTAGGAGATGGTGAATTCTAGTCCTGCCTCAGACATGAAAGCTAGCTGGGTGACTTTGGGTGAATCACCAGGAGACGGTGAGTTCTAGTCCCACCCTAGGCATGGAAGTCAATTGGGTGACTTTGGGCCAGCCTCTCTCTCTCAGCTCAACCCATGGGGGGAAAAGTAGGAGGAGAAAGGAATATTAAGGCATGTTTGTTGCTTAGGGTTATTTGTACGGCCCTGGGAAACTGCGGGCATCATAAATACATGCCAATTGCCAAGCATCTAAGTTTTGATCATGTGACTACTGGGATGCTTTCAACAGTTGTAAGTGTGAAAAATGGACATAAGTCACCTTTTATCAGTGCCGTTGCAACTTTGAATGGTCACTAAACGAACGGTTCTAACTCAAGAACTACCTGTATATTCGAACACGTTCTGATATAAACTTGTTCAAAAGTTGCACTTGACGGTTTTCTATTCCTGTGACATTGTCTATTATTCTATTAATATTAATTCTATTAACATTTTCTGTTCCAGCATAGCAGTCCTGTGGCATTGCATATTATTCTATTAATATTTGCGTATTATTCTATTCTATTAATACTCCGCAAGGTTCCTCAACCAATGACAATTCTGCTAGAGATGTCTTTGGACTTGATTTCTCAAGATTGTCCAATGATTGAATTTTATACATAAGTGTCTGCCCTTTTACGTACTAGCAGAATGGGTTTTTCCACCCCAACCTCCTCCTAGAACAGTGGTTCTCAACCTTCCTAATGCCGCGACCTTTTAATACAGTTCCTCATGTTGTGGTGACCCCCAACCATAAAATTATTCCTAAAACCATTGAAAATATGTGTTTTCGGATGGTTTTAGGCGACCCCTGTGAAAGGGTCGTTCGACCCCCAAAGGGGTCCCGACCCACAGGTTGAGAACCACTGTTCTAGAACTTCAAAACACCAGGGCAGAGCGAGTAATTTGGGAGAAGAATAATAAAAGAAATGTCGCTCCAAGTGAAGTTCAACTCGGAATAGAATAGAATAGAATAGAATAGAATAGAATAGAATAGAATAGAATAGAATAGAATAGAATAGAATAACAGAGTTGGAAGGGACCTTGGAGGTCTTCTAGTCCAACCCCCTGCTTAGGCAGGAAACCTTATGCCATTTTAGGCAAATGGTTGTCCAATCTCTTCATAAAAACTTCCAGTGTTGGAGCGTTTACAATTTCTGGATGCAAGTTGTTCCACTGATGAATTGTTCTGTCAGGAAATTTCTCCTTAGCTGACTGATCTTAAAAATAGCATCTGTCTTCAATGAAGCGAAGTCCCTAAATAACTTGCAGGAAATATTAGTTTGCACTTGTTGCTATGCGAGTAACATTTCAGCGGAAGAAAATAAATTCCTTCGACTCAAACTTTCAAGAAAATGTTAATAACTAGTAGGTTTTCCAAATAAACCACATCTGAGAACTTGGCATTAAAAGAAGCACAGTTCCTGGAAATATTAGTTTCACAGTTGGTTTTGTGTTTTTAAAAAAAAACAAAAGCTGGATCACTTTAACAGGATGGGCGGAGAATTCTTATTTCAGTATCATTTAATGCTTTTTTCCCCCTCCTCCAGTATTTTAATGCTTCAAGTCTTCATTGAACATTATGATAAACGGGATGAAAATTTTTTTTAAAAAAAGAAATTAGGAACAAAGTGTTGTTGCAGAATGCCAACTTGTACAAATTGTGATTCAGGAAATGGAAACCGGTTTCTATACTTTTTAAGAACGAACATTCGAATGGAATAAAATTATTCATGAAGTCTTCCTTGATGTTCATGTCTTGATTTCGGGGAACGATAAACGTCTGACCTTAAAAACGGCAAAAAAGGTGGTAAAATCAGGCGCGATTCATTGAACAAACCGCCTTGCTTAGCAGTGGTCCCAATCGTAATCATAAGTTGAGGACTTGCTTCATCACCCCTTGGGACATTTTTCTGCTTGGTATTCCTCAGTACCCTTTCTAGGTATTAAACCAAGCCTGCTCACCTCTAGAAGCCTCACAGACAGCCTGGTGCTGCCTCCTCCTGACTCATTCTCCTGTCTGTGACCATCACTTATTAGATGTTCTCCCAAAAGTGCTTTTTTCAGGAGGCAACTGGACTTTCTTGATTTTTCTTTTGAAGAGGCTTCCCTTCTCCTCCAAGAAGCTTCTTCAGCTCTGTGTCAGCACTTCAACCTGCATTTACTCTAGTGCTGACATAAGAAGGAGAAGAGGGGGCAGCTGGCAAGAGGACGCTTGACTTCTCACCTACTTATTTTCCCTGGAGATAATGTTTCCGAGGAGATGAGATGGGAGGGGGGACATTCCTGGGAGCTGAAGTGGGAGATATGGGGAGAGTGAATTGGGAAGAGGGCCAATGAGACGCAGAGAATTGGGGAACGGAAAGGGAAGGTTTTGGGGTCAGGAAGTCAGTGTTGGCTACGCCACAATCGGGGACAGGTTGTCGTGCTTAATAAAATGAAAGGTTTCTTCAAAGACTATTTGTTTGGAAATGCAATTTATTTTAATTGAGACGACATCGAAACCTGACACTCTGACTGGATGGTGGGGAATGGAAGGATTTATACTCCTTGCAGACAGCTGGTCATTTGCATCCTTTTAGCAAGTCATTGAGTCCACTTGGAGATTTGTCTGTGTCCTCAGGGTCACCCGAGTAGTGCAAAAAGGATGTGGAGCCTTCTTGGCTGCAGGATGTTTTTCTGCCTGGTGTCCCTTCGTTGTTGAACACAGGCGCAGGTTGTTGAGATGTGTTGGAGCAAATGGTTTCTGTAGTCTGCAATTTTTCCTCTGGAAATTTGTTCACGCTCCCGCGCCATTCGAATGGCGCTCATCCCAACGGGGTGGGAATATGAACGGATTTCCAGAAAAATTGCAGACTACAGGAACCATTTGCGCTGTTTTGAAATGTAAAATATAAAAGACTTCCACCAATTCCCACCCCTTCCCCGCCATATAACCGATATTAAAGCATTTAAATCTAGTTGAGTTTCACAGCAAACTAAAAACCACCAATATTCCCACGGTTTCCACCCATCTCCGGCAATCGATAAAGCCCTCCAAATATTTAGGTTAGAAATATAAGTAGCCCCAGATTTTTTTTTTTTAAAAAAAATCAATTTATTTAAATCGGGTATCCAAGAGTGGCAACTTTAAGGCTTGTGGACTTCATCTCCCAGAATTCCCCCAGCCAGCATGGCTGGTTGAGGGATTCTGGGAGTTGAAGTCCACAGGTCTAAGTTACAAATAGTGGATACCCCAGATTTAAAACATTTGGATACCGCCTATCTTCCCGTTTAGAAACCTGGCTGGCTCAGAACTGTAATAAAAGAGAGAACAAAAACATATAAAACAACCCAACAAAGCACACGCAGCACAACACACGTACATGCAACAATAACAACAAACAACAGCAACGCTTCCCTGGGCTCCAACATTCACCAATCTTACACTGGCATCGATTTGAGGGCGGAAGTAAAGCCGGTAAGGAGCGACTTCCGCCCTTACGGGGCGGGGCTGCGTGCTCTTTCCTCTTCCTCGCCGGAAGTTATATTGCCCTTGTCTTTGGAGCCATGGCCTCCCTTTTGGCGGAAGTAGAATTGTTTTAACCCGGAAGTAGTGCTTCCCCAAGCGGTTTCGCTTTGCAGGAGGAGGAGGAGGAGGAGGAGAAGAGTGGATGCGAAGCCTTTCCTCGCCGCGAAAGAGCCCCGTTCTTATGGCGGGCGGGGAAGTGGAGCTTCCCCTTTGAGGGCGGCCCTGGCTTCCCTTCTGGCTTTCCCCCACGTCTATATTTTAGGTTTATATATATATATATCCCTCTTTCCTTTCCTTCAGGCGCCCTCAAGGGGGTTTTCATAGCACTCCCTCCTGCTCATTTCCCCGCACAACAACCCTGTGAGGTAGGTCGGGCTGAGAGAGAGAAAGAGAGGGAGAGAGAGAGAGAGAGAGGGAGGGAGAGGGAGAGAAAGGGAGGGAGAGAGAGAGAAAGAGAGGGAGAGAGAGAGGGAGAGAAAGAGAGGGAGAGAGGGAGAGGGAGAGAAAGAGAGGGAGAGAGAGAGAAAGAGAGGGAGAGAGGGAGGGAGAGGGAGAGAAAGAGGGAGAGAGAGAGAAAGAGAGGGAGAGAGAGGGAGGGAGAGAGGGAGGGAGAGGGAGAGAGAGAGAGAGGGAGGGAGAGGGAGAGAAAGGGAGAGAGAGGGAGAGAGAGAGAGAGAGGGAGAGAAAGGGAGAGAGAGGGAGAGGGAGAGAAAGAGAGGGAGAGAGAGAGGGAGAGGGAGAGAAAGAGAGGGAGAGAGAGAGAGGGAGAGAGAGAGAGAAAGAGAGGGAGAGAGGGAGGGAGAGGGAGAGAAAGAGGGAGAGAGAGAGAAAGAGAGGGAGAGAGAGAGGGAGGGAGAGAGGGAGGGAGAGGGAGAGAAAGAGAGGGAGAGAAAGAGAGGGAGAGAGAGAAAGAGGGAGAGAGGGAGGGAGAGGGAGAGAAAGAGGGAGAGAGAGAGAAAGAGAGGGAGAGAGAGAGGGAGGGAGAGAGGGAGGGAGAGGGAGAGAGAGAGAGAGAGGGAGGGAGAGGGAGAGAAAGGGAGAGAGAGGGAGAGAGAGAGAAAGAGAGGGAGAGAGAGAGGGAGAGAAAGGGAGAGAGAGGGAGAGGGAGAGAAAGAGAGGGAGAGAGAGAGGGAGAGGGAGAGAAAGAGAGGGAGAGAGAGAGAGGGAGAGAGAGAGAGAAAGAGAGGGAGAGAGGGAGGGAGAGGGAGAGAGAGAGAAAGAGAGGGAGAGAGAGAGGGAGGGAGAGAGGGAGGGAGAGGGAGAGAAAGAGAGGGAGAGGGAGAGAGACTGGCCCCAAAACCTGCAGGGACCTTTCCTGGTTGAGGATGGGTTTTATTTTAGATCTGCTGTTCTGATTTTTATTTAAAAAAAAAGATGCGGAGACTCTAGAAAGAGTGCAGAGAAGAGCAACAAAGATGATTAGGGGACTGGAGGCTAAAACATACAAAGAACGGTTGCTGGAATTGGGTATGTCTAGTTTAATGAAAAGAAGGACCAGGGGAGACAGGATAGCAGTGTTACTGCAGAGGGGATCTGGCCAGACTTGAGCATTGGGCGCTATCTAACATAATGAAATTCAAGGGTGACAAAAGGAAGGTTCTACATTTAGGCAAGGAAAACGAAATGCGCAGGTACAGTAGAGGTGGTACCTGGCTCAATAGTAGTAACTGTGAGAGGGATCTTGGAGTCCTAGCGGACAATCGCTTAAATATGAGCCAGCCGTGTGCAGCAGCCGCCAAAAAAGCCAACACAGTTCTAGGCTGCATAAACAGAGAGATAGAATCAAAATCACGTGAAGTGTTAATATCATTTTATAAGGCCTTGGTAAGGCCACACTTGGAATATGGCATTCAGGTTTGGTCGCCACAATGTAAAAAAGATGTGGAGACTCTAGAAAGAGTGCAGAGAAGAGCAACAAAGAGGATTAGGGGACTGGAGGCTAAAGCATAGGAAGAACAGGTTGACTGTTGACTCAGCCTTCCATCCTTCCGAGGTAGGTAAAATGAGGACCCGGATTGTGGGGGCAATAAGCTGACTTTTTATAAAAAAGAACACTGCTTGGGGGGGGGGGGGGGGCTTCGAAAGCCCTACTAAGCAGGAATAATACAAAAGTATGAAGGCTATTGCTTAACGCATTGTAAGCCGCCCTGAGTCTCCGGAGAAGGGCGGCATATAAATCGAACCAATAAATAAATAAATAAATAAACAGTTGCAGGAACTGGGTATGTCTAGTTTAATGAAAAGGAGGACTAGGGGAGACAAGATATCAGTGTTGCAATACAAGTAGTCTTCAACTTACGATCACAATTTGAGCCTAGAATTTCTGTTGCTAAGTGAGACGTTTTCTGAGTGCGTGTTCTCCCATTTATTTTACGACCTTTCTTGCCACATTTGTTAAGGGAATCACTGCAGTTGTTAAGTTCGTGAATGAACACGGTTGTTAAGTGAATCTGGCTTCCCCGTTGATTTTACTGGTCAGAAGGTCAGAAAAGGGGATCACGTGACACTTCCCCCCCCGGGACACGGCAACCATCCTAAATATGAGTCAGTCACCAAGCCATCCAAACTTTGATCAGGTGACCATGGGGGTGCTGCAGCGGTCGTCAGTGCAGAAAACGGTCATTGGTTGCTTTTTTTCAGTGCCGTTGTAACTTGGAATGGTCACTGAATTGAACTGTTGTAAATCGAGGACTACCTGTATTTGAGGGGCTGCCACAAAATAGAAGGAGTCAAGCTATTCTCCAAAGCTCCTGAAGGAAGGACAGGAAGCAACGGGTGGAAACTAATCAAGGAGAGAAGCAACCTAGAACTAAGGAGAAAATTCCTGACAGTTAGAGAACAATTAACCAGTGGAACATCTAGTTACCAGAAGTTGTGAATGCTCCAACACTGGAAGTTTTCCAGAAGATATTGGACAACCATTTGTCTGAAGTGGTGTAGGGTTTCCTGCCTAAGCAGGGGGTTGGGCTAGAAGACGTCCAAATCTGTTATTCTGTTATTCTGTAATAATGCTTTTCTGATCAACTTAAAACGATCTCCCAGCTTCTCTCTTCTCCCATGAAGTTCACAATAATCCTGTACAGTCAGTTAATCTTAAGGGATTGTCACTGTGAAGGAAGAAAAGAATATTTTCTGGTTTGAAAAAATATGCAAAATGCTTTTATTTTTGTATGTGATCACTGATATTGCTCCCTCCACCTACATGGTATCCTATGCATCAGTCTAAGAGCAGACAGATAAGATAGCAAAACTGCAGGGATCAAGGCAAGAAGGATAAAACTGATATTTAGCCAGTATTTCCGGTCATTTATAAAGTTGTTTTTACCGGAATGACTTGATAAATATCCAGACTTATGTCATATTGCAAGCTACTGTTCATCCAATTGGGTGCTCAAAAAAAAAACAACAAACAAACCACATTGCCTCAAACTTTTAAAAAGCTACTTGGTTTGAACGTATGTGAAATAGATTTCTATATGACCCAAAGAAAAAATTATTTAAGCACGTACATATTTAAAATTGAACATTATCACAATGCTTAGAGTCCTGTTTAATAACGTGTAATGTAAAATAGTGGGTTTTTGGTGGTGTGTTGTACATATTGATCATTCAGGAAGAAAGAATGTGGTAAACCTCAGTGGTTTGCTATACCTACACCTTTGGTTCGTGGATTAAAGAAATTAAAGAAACTGGAAAGCACACAATACCGACTGCTAAGTTTCCAAAACAGTTTTTTTCCAGCCTAGATGGGAAAAGAGGATTGTCATTTTTTCATGGTTTAGGTTTATTTGGAGTATAATGCTTGCCTTTTGCAATCATTGCTTTCTTTTTCCTCTACACATATTTTAACAATAAAAATCCATATCATAATTTTGTCCTTTGCTAAAGACCGAAAAACTTGGCTCTCTCTTGAATAAGAATAAGAATAATTTTATTTCTATACCGCCCTTCTCCCAAAGGACTCAGGGCAGTGTACAGCCTATTAAAAGCACAAAACAAACATCAATTAAAATAATTTAAAATTATTAAATTATTAAAGGTTCAGATGGGAGTGTCCCATTGCCGAATTGGCTGGTAGATTAGGTAATAGCCCACTTCCACTTCACTTATGCACTGATCTTTTATTTAATGCAGGGGTCAGCAACCTGCGGCTCTGGAGCCGCATGTGGCTCTTTCATTCCCCTGCTGCAGCTCCTTGTCACTGGTCGGCGCCACAATTTTGAGAGGAGCTTCCAGTTTGTGGGGGGAAAGCACAGCACGCTAAGAGGAGACTCTGTAGCAAGGGTCAGCTCCACAATTGATAGGGCCCTCGGTTAGGACAGGTAGAGGAAGAAGGACGCTGCGCTAGGAGGAGATTCTATGGTAGGGGAACTGGATTTCCGGTCGGCTCCAGAATTGAACGGGGCGCTTCCTGTTAGGACCTTTGTGGCTCTTTGAGTGTTTTAAGGTTGCCGACCCCTGATTTAATGTATTGTTCACGTAAATCCATTGCTTGATGTTTGACTATTTTATTTTCCAAACTCTTCATTGTTGGTGGTTTTCAGGACCCCTTGGCAAAATGGCGGAATGTTCAGCCCTTCAGTTTGTCAGTCCTTACACCTTCGAAGCCATGCAGAAGGTGGACGTGGTGCGTTTAGCGGCGCTGAGCGACCCGGAGCTCCGATTGTTGCTGCCTTGCTTGGTGCGAATGGCCTTGTGCGCGCCAGCTGACCAGAGCCAGAGTTGGGCCCAGGATAAGAAGCTCATCCTCCGCCTGCTTTCGGGGGTCGAAGCTGTCAACTCCATTGTAGCTTTGCTCTCTGTGGATTTTCACGCTTTGGAACAGGATGCGAACAAAGAGCAGCAGCTGAGGTAACGGCTCCACGGTTTTCGTTTCCTCGCGACGGTTTTTAAAAAGTGCTGTAACGGATCGGAAAAGGGATTTTTCCCCCCCCCCTGTTCTTCTCTTCTTAGACATAAGCTTGGCGGAGGCAGCGGGGAGAGCATTTTGGTGTCCCAGCTGCAGCACGGCCTGACTCTGGAGTTTGAACACAGCGATGCCCCCCGGAGGCTCCGCCTCGTGCTGAGCGAGCTGCTGGCAATTATGAATAAGGTGAATTTTTCCTTCAGTCCTTCCTGACAAGATCGCCTCTCTTTTCGGGATGCTTAAAGCTCTTGGTTTTCTTCTCCCCCCCTCTCTCCCTCCTTCTCTCTGTCCTTCTCTCCTTCCTTCCTTCCTGCCTTCCTGCCTTCCTTCCTTCTCTTTGTCCGTTTCTTTCTTTCATCCCTCTCTTTTCTCTCCCTTCCTTCTTCCCTCCCTCCTTTGCCCCTTCCTTCCTTTCTTTCCTCTTTGTCCCTTTCTTTCATCCCTCTCTTTTCTCCTTCCTTCCTTCCTCCCTCCCTCCCTCCCTGTTCTCTTGCTTTCCTTCCTTCCTTCCTTCCTTTCCTCCCTCTCTTTGTCCCTTTTTTATCCCTCTCTTTTCTCCTTCCTTCCTCTCTTCCTCCGTCCCTTCCTCCCTGTTCTCTTGCTTTCCTTCCTTCCTTCCTCTTCCTTCCTTTCCTCTCTTTGTCCCTTTCTTTCATCCCTCTCTTTTCTCCTTTCCTTCCTCCCTCCCTCCGTCCCTTCCTCCCTGTTCTCTTGTTTTCCTTCCTTCCTTCCTTCCTTTCTCTCTATGTCCCTTTCTTTCTTTCATCCCTCTCTTTTCTCCCTTCCTCCTTCCGTCCTTTGCTCCTTCCTTCCTTCCTTCCTTCCTCTTCCTTCCTTCCTTCCTTTCTCTCTTTGTCCCTTTCTTTCATCCCTCTCTTTTCTCCCTTCCTTCTTCTGTCCTTTGCTCCTTCCTTCCTTCCTTCCTTCCTTCCTTCCTTCCTTCCTTCCTTCCTTCCTTTCTTTCTTTCTTTCTTTCTTTCTTTCTTTCTTTCTTTCTTTCTCCCTTTCTTTCTTTCTTTCAGCTCTCTTTTCTCCCTTCCTTCTTCTGTCCTTTGCTCCTTCCTTCCTTCCTTCCTTGCTCGCTTACTCGCTTTTCATTTTCAAAAAAAATGTCCTTCTCTCCGAACAGGTGGCCGACTCCACCGGCGAATTTTTTTTCAAATCCCCAGAGCTGTTTGAGAGCCCAGTTTATTTGGAAGAGGCGGCAGATGTCCTCTGCATTTTGCAAGCAGGTGTGTGTTTCTCTTCGAGAGGGCTGCAATTCACTGTGAAGCGGTATATAAGTCTTAAGTGCTAATGCTATTGAACCAATAGGCTGAACTCAATCCTGCTGAATAGTTTTTCTGCTTTATAAAAAGAAGTAAATTACATGGTTTTGATTGCTATCAAGACCCGTAGGCACGCATGCACGCACGTACGTAAATTGAAAAATAAATAGCAGTTGCCTTCAAAATACAAGCCGTATATACTTCTTTACCTCTATGGAGATTCTCAATCATCCAGGTGTTGGTTGTCCCAAAGGTGCTTTTTCAAGAGGCAACTGAACTTTCTGGGTGTTACTGCAAGATTCAGTCCTTTGGCCAAAACGTCATTTTTCTGTTTGGATAAGCTCTCTGTCAGACAGATTTCTCACCCATGTCAGTTTTCTGAGACATGCCACTTTCCATCTGGGTTGGTTTTTCTGTTTTGTGTGTTTTTTTTCCCCTATTGTGGTCCAGCAGCAGCCTGTGGAGCTGCTAGCGGAGTCAGACAGTGAGGAGGCTGGGGAGGAACATGGGCCAGTCCTGGAGTCTGGGGAAGGCCCGGACGAGGGCTCTGCGTTGGAGGCAGAGATGGGGCCAGGGCTATCGGGGAGTGATGCACAGACTCCAGAGCCCCCAGACTCAAACAGCAGAGAGGCAGAGGAAGAGGAGGAGCCTAGTGCACGCATGCACAGAGCTGCCAGAAGGCAAGAGCAGCTAAAGCAAAAGGGACGACTCGGGAGTAAGGCCAGGAGATGATTGGTCCCTCCCATAAGGCTTAAAAGAGAAACAAAGGCACTTGGGCCTTTTGCAGGAAAGCAACATTGCTAACTCTGTTTCCAGTTGGCATCTCTTGTTTGTTTCTGAACTTCGTGGGGCTTTGCCAAATAGGTCTTTGGCAGAGTATCAAGGGAGATAAAGGTTGATGATTATCCCGAAGGACTTCTTGCAACTAATTGGGACTTAGCTGGGAATGAACATAATTCAGAACAGTTGTTGTGCCTTCTTTATAAATTCTGTGACCTGTTCTGATATTTCTGTTGACAGAAGTGATTTCAGCTCTTGCAGTATGCGTCCCACTCTCTCTTTCAAAACCACAATTGCGAAAGTCCAGTTGACTCTTGAAAAAGCACCTTTGGCACAATCTGCTTCTTTACATTTGACTTCTAATTTCCAAGTGACCTTATGCAGAGGCCGGACAGGGATAGCCAAAGGGCCAGAAGTGGCCCGGGGACCATAAAAGGCCCAGATCTGATCTTAAGAGACATATGCATCTTCAACTTTTTAAATCTATATTGTTTATATTTTATCTACCGTGTTTCCCCGAAAATAAGACCGGGTCTTACATTAATTTTTGCTTCAAAAGATGTATTAGGGCTTATTTTCTGGTTAGGTCTTATTTTGGGGGAAATACGGTACTAAATGCACCCATCTGGCTGACAATCTTAACTGGAGCTTATTTTGGGGGTATGGTTTATATTACGAGCATCCTGAAAAATCATGCTAGGGCTTATTTTCCGGTTCTGTCTTATTTTCGGAGAAACAGGGTATATTGTATACATAGATAAGCCGCGGTGGCACAGTGGTTAGAGTGCAGTATTGCAGGCTACTTCTGCTGACTGCCGGCTGATTGCAATTTGGCAATTTGAATCTGGTTGACTCAGCCTTCCATCCTTCCGAGGTGGTTAAAATGAGGACCCAGATTGTTGGGTGCAAGAGGCTGACTCTGTAAATTGCTTAGAGAGGACTGTAAAAGTACTGTGAAGCAGTATATAAGTCTAAATACTATTGCAGGCAAAGTCTGCCCATTGTCAGTTCAATCCTGACTGATTCAAGGTTGACTCAGCCTTCCATCCTTCCGTGGTGGGTAAAACGAGGACCCAAATTGTTGGGGGCAATACGCTAATTCTATAAACCGCTTAGAGAGGGCTGTAAAAGCACTGTGAAGCAGTATGTAAGTCTAAATGCTACTGCTATAGTTGTCATAATGTAAAAGGCATTTATCCCTAGCCTACTGTTCACTGGCTTCATTTTGAACTTGTTGAATGCTGCTACTTTTTGGGCAAGAATCTGTTTTAACTGTACATATTTTAATCTTGTATTTTATATTTTAAACGTTATGGCTGAAGAGTACGCTGTCAGCACTTCAACTTGCATTTTCTCTAGTGCTGACATAAGAAGGAGAAGCGAAGGCGTCTGGAAAGGGACGGCTGACTTTTCACCTACTTATTTTCCTTGGAGATAATGTTTCCGAGGAGATGAGATGGGAGGGGGGAATTCCTTTGAGCTGGAGTAGATTAGGGGTAGAATGACTTGGAAGATGGCCAATGAGTGCAGGGGAGTGGGTAACGGAAAGGGCGGGTTTTGGGCCTGGAAGTCAGTGTTGGCTTCGTTTGGAGTCATGTTAGGACGTCGTGCTCAATAAATAGGAGTTTTTTCTTCAAAGAGTTTGTTTGAAATGCATTTTATTTGAGACGACCTCGAAACTTGACATACGCCTTATTTTAATTGTAATGCTTCTGAGACCAATAAACAACCTTTGAACTCTGTGTGTTCAGAACTTCCTTCGCTGTTGCCCATCGTCGATGTGGCTGAAGCTTTGCTCCACATGAAGAATGGAGCTTGGTTCCTCTGCCTTTTAGTAGCCAACGTCCCGGACAGTTTTAATGAAGGTATGTTACATACTTTAATACTTTGTTGGGCAGTGATTTTTGTGTGTTCCTATGTGTTGCAAAGGCACCATCGGTTGTGCATCAGGAGCACATTTTTCCACAAAAGCATTAAAAGGGTAAGAAAAGTAGCCATGCAACTGAGTAGGACCTGAGCATACTTATTGCATTCAATTTACATCTTGAATGCTGTGTATGGACTGTAAATTGAATGAAAAGCACTGTACAGGTAGTCCTCGACTTACGACCACAGCTGGACCCCAAATTTCTGTTGTTAACTGACACATTTATTAAGTGAGTTTTGCCCCATTTTACGACCTTTTCTTTCCACAGTTGTTAAGTGAATCCCTGTGGTTGATAAGTTAGTAACCTGGTTGTTAAGTGAATCTGGTTTCCCCATTGACTTCACTTGTGAGGAGGTCATGAAAGGGGATCACACAACCTGTGACACAGCAAAGGTCATAAATACGAACCAGCTGCCAAGCGTTTGAATTTTGATTAAGTGACCCATGGGGATGTCGCAAAGGTCGTAACAATGAAAAACGGTCGTAAGTCACATGTCTCAGTGCCGTTGTAACTTTGAACGGTCACAAAATGAACTGTTTGTAAGTCGAGGACTCCCTGTGTATGTTTCAAAAGACGGGAAGAAAGGAAGAATGCAATTCACTTCAATAATTCCAGAAAATTGTAAACTTACAATTTTCATCACTTCATCAATAATTCATACACTGATGAATACAATATTCATCACTTCATCAATAATTCCAGAAAATTGTAAACTTACTTTTGAATGAGAACGTGGCCCACCACGACAATTATATCACTCCTGATTGCCTTTAAATCGTTTTCTGAATCCTGGATAAGTTTGGACTTTTAGGTCAGGATGGGTGCCTTGCAATCTCACATGTGTTCTGTGTCAACTTTGAATCGAACCAGTCAAAAGCCTTTTTTTCTATTCCTCAATTGTCACACAGAGTAGGGAGGGGGAAGGAGGATGAAATACGTTGCTAGACAAAACACAGGACTTTCTCGTGGGAACCAAGGTCCCCTCTACAGGTGGTGGATAGAGACAGGGAGGAGTGTCTGGAGATCCCGCCAGTTAACCTAACTGGGCCAACATGATCTGTGACTTTTGTGCAGGGAGTTAATTCCTCTTTTAATTACACTGAAACAGCAGGAAACATTTAGAGTTGGTTTTTCCATTTAATTGTGCCGATATGATGTACCCAATAAAGAAGTTCCTAGAAGAAGACCTTAGCCTTGGAGTTCTGATTTGCTTGAGTTCGTTACTCGGGGTCATGATACTCTGTTCCTCCCACCACTTTTTTTGCAACTAAAGGTGGACTGAGTTGAAAATTTGGTTGTTGTTTTTTTAAAATTGATGGATTCCAGTATGCAGGGGCTTGATTAAGAACGGTGAGAGGCAAGATGAGGAGAGTTTTGGAGGCCGCCGCAGAACCGATGCCCTGCGTCACCTTTGCAAAATGAACCCTTCCCAGGCACTGAGGGTTCGTGGTATGGTGGTAAGTCCTTTCGCAACTTGTGATGAAGATGGGAAGTAACTGATTTACATTATTTTTTTTTTCTGATAAAAGATAATGTTTGTAGCTCAAGGTTGAACTGTGAGGTCCTTGGTGCTTTCTGAGCTTGGTGACTTTCTTGAAGACGTTTCATTACCAAACTAGATAATGTCATTATCAACATGTGCATACTATCTAAAAGAGACAATCGAAAAGCCAAAAATGATCCAAAAAGATGTAAGCACCTCACCAGCAATCAACACCCAAATGAACAGAGATTAATGACAATATTTGTTAGGAAATGGTCATTGCCTAACTAGTTGGCCAGGTAATATATAAGCCAACATTATATGTTTATAGTATGAATATGTATAATCTAGCTTTGAGAGTATTGCTGAGTCATTCTGCATCCTGATTGGATGAGCTCTGTAGCAACTGTATTTAAGGAGAGCTTGATTGTGGTCAGTGTGGACATTACACCATATTTTTACCTGCTGCTATGTTGTAGATATCTTTGATCTCTTTACATGGTCATTTTGATCATGGTTTATTTATTACTGCTTTTATGAACTGTTTTAATATCGTTCCTGAATGGTTTTTTTTTTTTTTTAATTTTAATTTGATTTATATGCCGCCCTTCTCCAGAGACTCAGGGCGGCTTACAATGCGCTAAGCAATAGCCTTCATACTTTTGTATATTTATACAAAGTCAGCTTATTGCCCCCACAATCTGGGTCCTCAATTTACCTACCTTAGAAAGGATGGAAGGCTGAGTCAACCTTGAGCCTGGCGGGATTCGATCTTACTTTAATTGCAGACAGCTGGTGTTAATCACAATGCTATCAGTCTGCTGAGCCACCAGGCCCAGATTCATGTATTGTTATACAAACCGATAAGAAGTTTTGTATCTGAGGATTGATTATGCATGGCTAAGACTTGGATTGGTAAAAGACTATGAATTTGCTTTGCTCTATAAGTAAACTACTTTAAACTACTTTAAAAACCAGTTTGTATGCAGTTTATTCACAATCACTCTCAGCACCGTTTCCGTGTGCAAAACTCTATGCTCTGCTTCATAACCATTCCTGGTTATCTCACAACTATATCCTTAACAATTTTTTTTTTTTTTTATTTGATTTATATGCCGCCCTTCTCCGGAGACTCAGGGCGGCTTACAGTGCGTTAAGCAATAGCCTTCATACTTTTGTATATTTTTATACAAAGTCAGCTTATTGTCCCCACAATCTGGGTCCTCAATTTACCCACCTTAGAAAGGATGGAAGGCTGAGTCAACCTTGAGCCTGGCGAGATTCGAACTTACTTTAATTGCAGACAGCTGGTGTTAAATTACAGTGCTTTTAGTCTGCAGGCCAACAATCTTGAAGCAAACAATTCCTCAATCAAGAAACGACCAACTCAGACAAACAAGCTAACAGTCCATCAAGGAACCCCCCCCAACACTCCCACCAACACTGACAGTGCCAGCCACTTGCATCTAAAATGAAACCAAACCCTACTTTCTAAGCAGCCCTGATGATGCTACCTAGTTTGGTAATGAAATGTCTGTAAGAAAATAGCCAAGCTCAGAGAGTACGAAGGACACTGTGTTTCTTTTCTTTTTCTTCATTATATTTTCTTTCTTTCCATTACATTGTTTTCCCCTTTTTTACTCTTTTCTACAACTTCTACTCTTTTTTTTTTATTATTGTAATTATAATATTTAATGAAATTATGATGTAAAAAAATGACTTGACAAGCAGTGACCACGTTTACAACTTTCGCAGTATTTCCTTAGTCCTGTGATTACCATTATGGTCAGCGTAAATTCAGATTGCAGAAAATATAACTTGAGTAACAGAGTTGTTAATGCCTGGAATCAGGGGCGAAATGCTCCCGGTTCGGACCGGATCGCCTGATCCGGTAGTGATGGTGGCGGGTGGTTCGGAGAACCGGTAGCAAAAATCCCTGCTCCCCCCCCTCCTCCCCTATGCCCAACTGAGCCGCAAGATCATCAGAGGCTTTTTTTTTTTCTTTTAAAAGCATTTTTTCTACAACCTCTTCCGAAGAAAAAATGCTTTTAAAAGTTAAAAAAAAAGCCTCTGATGATCGCGCGGCCCAGGTGGGATTATCAGAGGCTTTTCAAAGCATTTTTTTCTGCAACCTCTTGGCCGAAGAGGTGGTAAAGAAAATGCTTTGAAAAGTCTCTGGCAACTCCCAGCTGAGTTGCCTGATCGTCAGAGAGGTATTTTTTAAAATGCCTCTCTGACGATCCCAGCTGAGTTGCCTGATTGGCAGAGGCTTTTCAAAGCATTAGAAAAAATGCTTTGAAAAGTTAAAAAAAAAAAAGTTGGCCACGCCCACCCAGTCACATTAACCCCCCCACCAAGCCACGCCCAGAGAACCAGTAGTAACAAATTTTACATTTCACCCCTGGCTGGAATGCACTACCAGACTCTGGTCTCATCCCAAAATCCCCAAAACTTTAACCTAAAACTGTCTACTGTTGACCTCACCCCATTCCTAAGAGGTCTGTAAGGGGCGTGCATAAGCACACCAGCGTGCCTACCGTCCCTGTCCTAATGTTCCCTTTAATTGTATTCATTTTATGTATTCAATTCATGCTTATACTTATATATATATTATCTAATATGTACTCGACAAAATAAATAAATAAAACAAATGTGTGTCCTCTTACCTAACTTTTTCTTTTTCCCCCACGCGCAAAGCAGCGATATTGGAAAGGAAGAGATTACAAGAGAATTAGCAGGCACGCAATAGAGAGTACATATCAAGTCAAAACACTGGTGCCAGCAACTGCAAGCTAACTATTTATTTATTTATTTATTACATGTATTTATATGCCGCCATTCTCCCGAAGGACTCAGGGCGGCGAACACAAGTTAAGAAACAAGTACAATAAAATCCCATTTTAAACCAAATAACTAATTAATAGTAAATAATAAAACCCGGAATCAGAGTCAGCCTATTTGTTTGACCAGCCAAATCTTCAGGTCCCAACGGAAGGAACGGAGATCAGGAGCCATCCGGAGCTTGGTAGGTAATTCATTCCAGAGGGTGGGAGCACCCACAGAGAACGCCCTACCCCTGGGCACAGCAAGACGACATTGGCTCGCCGTCGGAACCCTGAGGAGAGCGGCCCTATGTGAGTGAACAGGACGGTGAGAGGCAGGCAGGAGAAGGTCCTGCAAATATCCCAGACCTAAGTCATGTAGGACCTTATAGGTGAGGACTAGCACCTTGAAGTGGACCCGGAGAACCACTGGTAACCAGTGCAGCTCACGCAGGAGGGGTGTTATATGGGAGTAACAAGGGGCTCCCGTAACAACCCGTGTGGCTGCATTCTGGATCAGCTGGAGTCTCCGGGTGCATCTCAGGGGCAGGCCCATGTAGAGGGAATTGCAGTAATCCAAGCGGAAAGTAACCAGGGCATGAGTGACTGTGCGAAGGTCATGTTTGACTATGCAAACAGCCCTTTGTATTCTCCATTGTGTGCCTGCTTACTCTCTTGTAGTCCCTTCCTCTCCAAACTCTCTGTAAGGAGTGGGAGAGAAAAAGTCCAAGCGATTTCTTTAAGCAATCTATCTGTGCACGATCTTTTGGTTTTTGTCTCCTCATAAAACTAATCTGTGAAATTGCTGTTTGGTTCACGGTGATGTGCAAACTCCATTGAGTTAGCAACATGGTTAAAACGATGAGGCTTTCCTTCCTTGTGCAATAAATTTACCTGGTTCTTATGTACGTATCTTCCAGTAATCTGGCAAGGGAGACACCTTTCTGATGTAAAAATGCAGCCAAATTTTAAGATGTTCTTGTGTGCTTAGGTGGAGGAATGCCACTTACCAGGACTTGGTGTGGCTTTGACTCTGGATCACACCAAGAATGAGTTTGCGGAGGATGGTGTCAGTGACCTGGTCTGTTTTGTGAGTGGCCTGTTGCTTGGAACGAATGCCAAAGTTCGGACGTGGTTTGGAACTTTTATCCGGAACGGTCAACAGGTGAGAACATCTGTGCTTGGTAAGGAAAAGACCATAGCTAATACTGATAGTCTTCCAACATTTTCTTAAAAACTTCCAGTATTGGAGCATTCACAACTTCTGGAGGCAAGTTGTTCCACTGATTAATTGATCTCACTGTCAGGAAATTTCTCCTTAGTTCTAGGTTGCATCTCTCCTTGTTTAGTTTCCACCCATTGCTTCTTGTTCTACCCTCTGGTGCTTTGGAGAATAGCTTGACTCCCTCTTCTTTGTGCAACCCGTGAGATATTGGAAGACTGCTATCATGTCTCCCCTGGTTCTCCTTTTGATTAAACTAGACATACCCAGTTCCTGCAACTGTTCTTCGTATGTTTTAGCCTCCAGTCCCCTCATCATCTTTGTTGCTCTTCTCTTCATTCTTTCTAGAGTCTCAACATCTTTTTTACATCATGGCGACCAAACCTGAATGCAGGATTCCAAGTGTGGCCTTACCAAGGCCTTATAAAGTGGCATCAACACTTCACGTGATCTTGATTCTATCCCTTTGTTTATGCAGCCTAGAACTGTGTTGGCTTTTTTGGCAGCTGCTGCACACGGTTGGCTCATATTTCAGTGGTTGTCCACTTTGACTCCAAGATCCCTCTCACAGTTACTACTATTGAGCCTGGTACCACATGCTGAGTTGAAGTCCAAAAGTCTTACGGTCACCAAGGTTGGACAACCCTACAGTAGCCCAAACTGGCTTTCTAGAATACTACTATAGGAATATTAAAAATAGGAGAAAATGGCCTTGGCAGAATAGGAAGGGAGATGACCCAGTATTTATACTATAAATCCTATTTTGAATCAATAAATCACAACCCCCAGAGATACGCACGATACCGGACCTCCAGACTTTTCGTCGGGCCCTTAAAACTCACCTATTTCATCTAGCCGGGCTGGCTTGATCCCATCCATTGGTTTTAATTTGAAATTAATTTTAACTGGGTTGTTTTAAATTGTGGGCCGACATTATTTAATATTTTTTAAACTGTTTTAATTTTTGTATGCTGTGTTTTTACTTTGGCTGTCCACCGCCCTGAGTCCTGCTGGAGAAGGGCGGTATAAAAATCAAATCAAATAAATAAAATAAATAAACTGCCAGCTGCCAGGAAGACATTCATCCTAGGAATCCAAGGTCAACTATGTTTCCCAAAGCACCTGAAGGCAGAAGAAGAGGCAATGGATGGGGACTGATCAAGGTGAGAAGCAACCTAGAACAAAGAGAAAGTTGAGAATCTCCATAGACAAACCTAGAACAAAGGAGAAATTTCCTGACAGTGAGAGCAGTTGGCCGGTGGAGCAATTTGGCTCCGGGGATTGCGGGTGCTCCAAACACTGGAGGTGTCTTTAAGAGGAAGAGACTGGACAACCATTTGTTGGAAATGGTGTAGGATCTCCTGTGTGAGCAGGGGGTTGGACTAGAAGACCTCCAAGGTCCCTTCCAACTCTTGTTATTCTGTACATATACTGTACCTGTGCATTTTGTTTTTCTTGGCTAAGTGTAGAACCTTACTTTTCTTAAGTAAGGTTCTAAATGTCGAACCTTACTTTTCAGAGGTCCCTTTCTTGCCTAAATGTAGAACCTTACTCCTCAATTTACAACAATTCATTTAGCGACTGCTCAAAGTTACAATGGCCCTGAAAGAAGTGACTTACGACCGGTTCCTGCGCTTATGACTGTTGTGGCATCCCCATGGTCATGTGATCAAAATTCAGGCACATGACAAGCGTCATGTATAAATGACAGTGGCAGCATCCCGGGGTCGTGTGATCATTATTGGCAATCTTCCCAGCCACCTTCTGACAAGCAACGTCAATGGGGGAAGCTGAATTCACTTAAGGACTGCGCAATTCACTTAACAACTGCAGTAATTCACTTAACAAAAAAGAGCCTGAGTGGCGCAGCAGACTAATGCAGCAGACTTAAAAAAAAAAGGTAGTATTTAGCTTCCAGCTGCCTGCAATTACTGCAAGTTCAAATCTCACCAGGCTCAAGGTTGACTCAGCCTTCCATCCTTTCTAAGGTAGGTAAATTGAGGACCCAGTTTGTGGGGGCAATAAACTGACTTTGAATAAATATACAAAAGTGTGAAGGCTATTGCTTAATGCCTTGCAAGCCGCCCTGAGTCTCCGGAGAAGGGCAGCATATAAAAAATAAAAAAAACAGCTGTGGCACACACAAAAAAAGTTCATAAATCATGGATGATTTACTTAGGTAACCGCCTTGCTTAGCAATGCAAATTCTGGTCTCAATTGTCATAAGTTGAGGCCTAACTGTAAAACAGGTGGGAAGTACACCTCGCCTTTTAAATGCCACATCACTGGTTAACAGCATGAGGTTTTATGCCAATGCTGGGCTTTTTAACGTTTTAGGAAAAGAATAGCATCAGAAGGTTAACGTTTGATGTAGTTAATTTCGCTCTGCTCAATCCAAGCAAGGCACAACAAAGCTTAAAGCAATGAATACATATATAAAACCACTTCTAATTATACTGAATAACAGAATACAGTGGCACCTCAGTACTCAACTGCTTTGAAACTCATCGAATTTGGTCCTCAACGCATTTTTGACATGAAAATTTGGTCCCGGTACTCATCGTTTGTTTGGTAGTCGAGGCACAAGCTAGAACTTGTCATAGTCGGCTGCCTTGTGACTCACTACCCTGTTTCCCCCAAAATAAGACATTCCCTGATAATAAGTCCAATTGGGCTTTTGAGTGCATGGCAATAAGGCCAAGCGCTTATTTCAGGGTTCAAAAAAATACAAGACAGGGTCTTATTTTCAGGGAAACACGGTAGATAGAGATAGATAGATAGATAGATAGATAGATAGATAGATAGATAGATAGATATAGATGAGAGACATGTGGATGGATAGATATGGAGAGGTGTAGAGATGAGAGATGGAGAGGGATAGAAATGTAGATGATAGATGGGTAGATGAGGACTGATAGATGGATAGAGATGTGGATGGATAGATGGATAGATGGATAGAGCGATGGGTGGATAGATAGATAGATAGATAGATAGATAGATAGATAGATAGATAGATAGATAGATAGATAGACAGACAGACAGACAGACCCTGTTTTCCCCAAAAATGAGACACAATAAGCCCTTATTGCATGGCAATAAGTCCAAGCGCTTATTTCAGGGTTCAAAAAAATACAAGACAGGGTCTTATTTTCAGGGAAACACGGTAGATAGAGATAGATAGATAGATAGATAGATAGATAGATAGATAGATAGATGGATGGATAGACATGGACAGATGTGTTGAGAGATGGAGAGGGATAGAAATGTAGATGATAGACAGATGGATAGATGAGGATGGATAGATGGATAGAGATGTGGATGGATAGATGGATAGAGCGATGGGTGGATAGATAGATAGATAGATAGATAGACCCTGTTTCTCCCAAAATAAGACATCCCCTGATAATAAGCCCAATGGGGCTTTTGAGCGCATGGCAATAAGGCCAAGCGCTTATTTCAGGGTTCAAAAAAATATAAGACAGGGTCTTATTTTCGGGGAAACACGGTACATTATTCCTTATGGGAATAATGTTTGTTTGGTATTCATCGTTTTTGGTACTCATCGTGCCTCCCGGAACCAATTAAGAATGAGTACCGAGCTATCACTGTAACAGGATAACAGAGTTGGAAGGAACCTTGGAGGTCTTCTAAGTTCAACCTTCTGTTCAAGCAGGAGAACCTATACCCGTATTGGCGAATGAAACTGTGCATGCGCGCGCACCCCAGCTGGTGTTCAGGCCTCTGGTGCGCATTTGTGCAATTCCGGGAACCCAGCTGGCCTTCAGAGCTCTCCTGCATGCACGCGAGATTGTGCACGCGTGCACAGACAGCGTTTGTGCACGTGCATTGCGTGCGAGAAAGCTGTGCGCATGTGCATATGCGGTTGTGCGTGCAGCATGCGATAGTGCGTGTGCACAAAAGATGTGCGCATGCACAGATGGTGCAGTTGCGCACGCAGCACATGGGGTGGTAAGCCGCGCGTTACTGCGGATGGCAGGCGAGCATGCGCAGGGCGCGAAGTGCATTCCTGTTCGGCACTCGGTAAGTAAAAGGTTCGCCATCACTGAACTATACCATTTCAGAGAAATATCCATTTTATTTATTTATTTATTTATTTATTTATTTATTTATTTATTTATTTATTCATTCATTCATTCATTCATTCATTCATTCATTCATTCATTCATTCATTCATTTATTTATTTATTTATTTATTTATTGGTTCGATTTATATGCCGCCCTTCTCCGGAGACTCAGGGCGGCTTACAATGCGTTAAGCAATAGCCTTCAAACTTTTTTGTATATACCTGCTTAGTAGGGCTTTCGCCCCCCCCCCCAAGCGGTGTTCTTTTTTTATACCAAGTCAGCTTATTGCCCCCACAATCCGGGTCCTCGTTTTACCCACCTCGGAAGGATGGAAGGCTGAGTCAACCTTGAGCCTGGTGAGATTTGAACTTGCAGTAATTGCAGGCAGCTGGTGCTATTCAACAGCACTTTAGTCTGCTGCGCCACCAAGGCTCTTCCTTCTTCAAAACGTCCATTTGCTGCTCTTTTGTTTTCTATGGGAGGGGCCAATCACCACCAAGGTGTGGCTTTACTCCTAAATCGACCCTGCTCTCTTAGTTGTTCTTGTCTTCTGGCAGCTCTGCGCATGCGCGCACTGGGAACGGGCTCCAGCTGTTCCTCTGCCTCACTGCTGTCTAGCTCCCTCTCTGCCTCCGACACAGAGCCCTCGTCCGAGCTTTCCCCAGCCCCCAGGACTGGCCCAAGTTCCTCCCCAACCTCCTCACTGTCCGACTCTGCTGGCCACACTGTCTGACTCTGGTGGGCCACAACACAGGAAATGTCTCCTAAATTCTAGGTTGGATCTCTAAATGATCTTTGTGAAATTTTATTTCGATTTCATGGCAAATCAAATTGTGAATAGAAGTTATTATAACTTAGATAAGGATGTAAGTTAAGATAGTGATAGATAGAAGTAGAATTTGTGTATGGAAGTTAATTAGGATAGAGATACCGATGTAGAAAAGCTGTTACTAGTGTTTAAATTTTGATGTGTTTGTTTGTTTGTTGAAAAGTTTTATAGGAAATACAAACATTTTCTCCCCCCCTCCCCCCTCACCCCCTCCCTCCCCCCTTACCCTCCCACCCATCCCCCCCCCCCGACTTCCCAGAACAAGCACAGGGTATAGCATTCACAAACATAAAACTAAAATGTGCTAACAAATTATTGACTTCAAATTCTCTCTAGGTCTTTAACTCCTTATAGCTCAAAACCCTATAAACATAAACTAACGATTAAAAATGTTTCATTCATAAGCTATATGAATCTTCTTAGTCTGATACTTGTTTTGAATATAGTTGATCCATCTTCTCCATTCCGATATATATATCTTTCGTTTGAATGATCTTTAAGATATGATGAAATTTTTGCCATCTCAGCCAGATGCACAACTTTTAATGTCCATTCCTCAATAGTAGGTGGATCTTCCTTCTTCCAGTACTGTGCCACCAGTAACCTGGCAGCTGTTATTAAATTCAAAACCAACTTAGTCTCTATTACAGTACAAACAAATTTGTTTGTTTTTGTTGTGTGTTATGGTTTTCTATTTTTTGCTCTTTTCTATTTTTTATATTATTTTAATGTTTGAAAATTCAATAAACATTATTGAATAATAATAATGTTACATTATTGAATAATAATGTTTTATTTTGAAAGCCCAGGGGGTATCTGGTGGTGTTCCTGTGTGGCGATAAACCCTAATTCGGGGTTTGCTCACCTGATCGATGTTTAAAGGGAGCCACGTTTTCCTTCTCTTGTGCAGCGCAAACGGGAGAACATCAGCTCCGTGCTTTGGCGGATGAGGAGGCAGCTGCTCCTCGAACTGATGGGGATTCTGCCCACCGTCCGGAGTTTGCACATCCCCGAGGAGGCCGAGCCAGACATGGAACCCAACATCTCGGTCTATTCTGGGCTGAAGGAGGAACACGTCGTCAAAGCCAGCGCCCTCCTGCGCCTCTACTGTGCTCTGATGGGCATTGCCGGCTTAAAGTGAGCAGCCCTCGATTGTCTTCCGTGGACTTAGTCATCCTACGATGGGCAATGTGGCGCTCTCATGTGACCCCCCCTCCTGCGCGAGCTACACTGGCTCCCGGTGGTCTTCCGGGTGCGCTTCAAGGTTTTGGTTACTACCTTTAGAGCGCTCCATGGCTCAGGACCAGGGTACTTACGAGACCGCCTTCTGCCACCAGTAGCCTCTCACCAACCAGTGCGCTCCCATAGAGAGGGGCTCCTCGGGGTACCGTCGGCCAAACAATGTCGACTGGCGGCCCCCAGGGGGAGAGCCTTCTCTGTGGGGGCACCCGCCATCTGGAACGAGCTCCCCCCCGGAGATACGGAGGATCCAAGACTTACGCATCTTCCGCCACGCCCTAAAAACGTTTTTATTCCAACAGGCTGGTCTGGCCTAACTCTCCCTTTTAAATTGGCTTTTAAATTGGCTTTTAAATCTCTTTTAGATAAATTTGGATGTTTTAATCTTTGAGCCTAAATTATTTAATCTGTTTTTTAATAGTTTTTAACTTTTGTATGTCTTTATTTTATTTATGGCTGTTCACCGCCCTGAGTCCTTCGGGAGTAGGGCGGTATACAAATATGAAAAATAAAAATAAATAAAAAATATTTGCGGGTGGGGGTCCCAGGGGTCCCTTTCGTAGCCATTCATGGGATGGTAGCAGCTGAGGTTCAGGACGTGTGGTAGGATTTCTGGGTAAGGTTGTTTGAGGAAAGATCAATATCTCAATTGGGTCGCATTTTCCCCATCAGTTTCTTAACCTTAAAATGGGTGGATTTCAGCTCTTTAGAATTCCTCAGCCAGCATGCTTTACGAGGGGTGGAATTCAGCTCCCAGAATTCCCCAGCCTGTATCAGTGGTGGAATTCAAATTTTATGGGCGTGGCTTGGTGGGCGTGGCAGGGGAAGGATACTGCAAAATCCCCATTCCCACCCCACTCTAGGGGAAGGATACTGCAAAAATCTCCATTCCCATCCCACTTCGGGGGGAGGATACTGCAAAATCCCCATTCCCTCCCCACTCCAGGGGGAAGGATACTGCAAAATCTCCATTCCCACCCCACTCTAGGGGGAAGGATACTGCAAAATCTCCATTCCCATCCCACTCCAGGGGGAAGGACACTGCAAAATCTCCATACCCACCCCACTTCAGGGGGAAGGATACTGCAAAAATCTCCATTCTCACTCCACTCCAGGGGGAAGGATACTGCAAAAATCTCCATTCCCTCCCCACTCCAGGGGGAAGGATACTGCAAAATCCCCATTCTCACTCCACTCCAGGGGAAGGATACTGCAAAAATCTCCATTCCCATCCCACTCCAGGGGGAAGGATACTGCAAAATCCCCATTCTCACTCCACTCCAGGGGGAAGGATACTGCAAAAATCTCCATTCCCATCCCACTCCAGGGGGAAGGATACTGCAAAATCCCCATTCCCTCCCCACTCCAGGGGGAAGGACACTGCAAAATCTCCATTCCCACCCCACTCCAGGGGGAAGGACACTGCAAAATCCCCATTCCCACCCCACTCCAGGGGGAAGGACACTGCAAAATCCCCCACTCCAGGGGGAAGGATACTGCAAAATCTCCATTCCCACCCCACTCCAGGGGAAGGATACTGCAAAATCTCCATTCCCACCCCACTTTGGAGCCAGCCAGAGGTGGCATTTGCCGGTTCTCCGAACTACTCAAAATTTCCGTTACCCGGTTCTCCAGAACCTGTCAGAATCTGCTGAATAGCATCCCTGACCTTTATGCTTTAAGAGGGGTGGGTTCAAGTCCCAGAATTCCCCAGCCAGCATGCTTTAAGAAGGTCAAGGACCCTTGGGTTTAGAAGACCTGTTTTGCAAACGACCCTGGCATTGGGAGGAAATATGCCCCGCCCGTAGGATGCAGCTGATCCTCTCTTTGTGTCATCCTGCAGGCCGACCGACGAAGAAGCGGAACAGCTACTTCAGCTCATGACCAGCCGCCCACCGGCCACTCCGGCGGGAGTCCGCTTTGTGTCACTTTCTTTCTGCATGCTGCTTGCTTTCTCCACGCTGGTCAGGTACCCTTTGAGTAACCAGATTATCCCCTGAAGAAAGGGAAAAGTGGGAGAGAGCCGTTCATTTCATCGTTGGAGAATGGTGGCCTCAGCTGGGATCAGACCCCATCCCAAGCTTTAAATCCCGAGTGTGATCCCTTTTAAGTTTGGGAGGCTGGCTTTTTCTTTATTTTTATATATTGGTGAACAGGACAATGGGAGTGGGACAGTGACTTGATTCTCCCAGACTCCCATTTGAGGTGCCCATTCCTACAGCAGCAGAATAATCTGCTGCTCCGCGTAGTCCTCGACTTTTAGTCACAATTGAGCCCCAAATTTCCATTGCTAAGCAAGACAGTGATTAAGTGAGATTTTGCCCCGTTTTGCCCCAACACCTGATTGCAAGTCGGTTGCTTGCAATCTCTAATCACCGGAGTGTCAGCACTTCAAGCTTCATTTACTTTAGTGCTGACATAAGAAGGAAAAGCGGAGGCGTCTGGAAAGGGACGTTTGACTTTTCACCTACTTATTTTCCCTGGAGATAACATCCCCTAGGAGATGGGATGGGAGGGGGGAAATTCCTTTGAGCTGGAGCGGTAGATTAGGGGTAGAATGACTTGGAAGATGGCCAATGAGTGCAGCGGAGTGGGGAACGGAAAGAGAGGGTTTTGGGTCTGGAAGTCGGTGTTGGCTACGATGAGCTAGGATTTAGAATGTCGTGCTCAATAAATGGGAGTTTCTATCAAAGACTTTGTTTGAAATGCAATTTATTTGAGACGACCTCGAAACTTGACATGGAGGCTTTCAAGAAAAGACTGGACAGCAACATGTCTGGAATAGTGTAGAGTCTCTTGCTTGAGCAGGGGGTTGGACTAGAAGACCTCCAAAATCCCTTCCAATCCTGTTATTCTGTCCGACTTCCAATTCTAACACAATTATCTCTTCAGTACCCCAGAACAGGAGCAGCTGATGGTGATGTGGTTGAGCTGGATGATCAAGGAAGAAGCTTATTTTGAAAGGTTAGAGGCCTTTTCCCACCCTTGCCAACATACGGTGCGTGCTCTCATATTGTGTGACGTATTCGTACCGCTCTATAAAGCCTTAGTAAGGCTACAGCTGGAATACTGCATCTTGTTTTGGTCACCACGTTACAAAAATGATGTTGAGATTTTGGGAAAAAGTGCAGAGAAGAACAACTAAGATGATTAAAGGCCTGGAGATTAAACATATGAAGAATGGTTGCAGGATTTGGGTTTAGCCCAGGAGTCACCAACCTTTCGGACCTCAGGGATCACTAAATTCATAATTTTAAATCCCACGGACCATTAATATGATCTGCCTAATGACCGGCTGGGTGGGCGTGGCTAGGTGGTCATGTGGCTGGGTGGGCGTGGTCAACTCGATGTCACTCACGTTGAGGGGCGCCTCGCCGGCCTCTACTCGCCCCTCCTCTCCCAGCCCCTCCTTGCCTGCCCATCCAGGCTCCTTAGTGTCCCAACAGGAAGCAGATATTGGAGCTAAGCAGCCATCATGAGAAAGAGTTGGCAAAACAGCTCAGTTCAAGTTGGATCTGACCGAGAAGGAGGCTTAGCAGAAGCACCTCACTGAGGACTAGGAGCATAGGCTTTCCAAGCAGAGGGAAGACCTGCAGGAGTGGAAGGCCAGGTACAGGCACCTGGAGGCTCAGTGGGCTGAGATGGTCAGCCAGTTCCAGGCCATGAGGCAGTCCCACTGGAACTAGGCCCTCCGGCTCTTCGCCACCAGTGGCACTTCCCTCCAGCCTTTGCCCAAAGCCCCACACCAGGAGGCCAAAGCAGACCCCAAGTTGGAATTTCTGCCCCACTCCCACAAAAAGACCCCAAAGGGGGAGATTCTCTGCAGCAACACAAATGTTTATTGCACGTATCCGGCCCAGGGGCCGTAGTTTGAGGACCCCTGATTTAGTGCAATATAAAAAATGCAAATAATTTTTCTGCGGACCACCAAAATTTTCTCGTGGACCACCAGTGGTTCACGGACCACCAGTTGATGACCGCTGGTTTAGTCAGTTTAGAGAAAAGAAGGACCAGAGGGGACATGATAGCAATATTCCAGTATTTGGGAGGCTGCCACAAAGAAGAGGGGATCGATTTATTTTCCAAAGCACCAGAGGGCAGGACAAGAAGCAACAGATGGAAACTATTCAAGGAGAGAAGCAACCTGGAATTAAAGAGAAACTTCCTAACAGTGAGGACAATTAACCGGTGGAACAGAAGTTGCCTTCAGAAGTTGTGACTGCTTTTCATCACTGGAGATTTTTAAGAAGAGACTAGACAGCCACTTGTCTGAAATGGGATAAGGTCTCCTGCTTGAGCAGGGGGTTGGACTAGACGACCTCCAAGGTCCCCTCCAGCTCGATTCTGATTCTGATTCTGTAAAATATTCTCAATGAAAACTTTTCCTCTTCTCTCCCCCCCCCTTCCTTTTCTGACAGCACTTCTGGAGTTTCCGCTTCCTTTGGTGAGATGCTGTTATTGGTCGCCATGTATTTCCATAGCAACCAGCTCAGCGCTATCATCGAATTGGTGTGCTCTACTTTGGGAATGAAGGTAAGTGGTCCAATCCCACCGTGGGGGCCTGGAGCTGCAGGCCTCCCTGCTCGACTTCCCTAAAGCTGCCTCTACAATCGGTCAAAACGTCAGCTTTAATCCAAGAGTCAGTTTGGTCTAGTGGGGAAGGCACCAGCTAGAAAGCAACTAGAAAGGAGCCTGGATAGCTCTGCAGACTAAAGCACTGTAATTTAACACCAGCTGTCTGAAATTAAAGTAAGTTCGAATCTCGCCAGGCTCAAGGTTGACTCAGCCTTCCATCCTTTCTAAGGTAGGTAAAATGAGGACCCAGTTTGTGGGGGCAATAAGCTGACTTTGTATAAAAATACACAAAAGTATGAAGGCTATTGCTTAACGCATTGTAAGCCGCCCTGAGTCTCCGGAGGAGGGCGGCATATAAATCAAATAAAAAAAAAAAAAAGCAGGAGATGGTGACTTCCAGTCGCATTTTAGGCTTGAAGGCCAGCTGGGGTGACTTTGGGCCAATCCCATGAAGACTGGAGGCTAAAACATATAAATAACGGTTGCTGGAACTGGATGTGTCTAATTTGATGAAAAGAAGGACTAGGGGAGACATGATAGCAGTCTTCCAGGATCTCAGGGGCTGCCCCAAAGAAGAGGGAGTCAAGCTATTCTCCAAAGCACCTGAAGGTAGGACAAGAAGCAATGGGTGGAAACTAACCAAGGAGAGAAGCAACCTAGAAATAAGGAGAAATTCCCTGACAGTGAGAACAATTAATCAGTGGAACAACAAAAGAGCCAAGGTGGCGCAGTGGTTAGAGTGCAGTACTGTAGCTACTTCATCTGACTGCTAATTCAGCAGATCAGCAGATCAAATCTCATTGGCTCCAGGTTGACTCAGCCTTCCATCCTTCTGAGGTGGGTAAAATGAGGACTCAGATTGTTGGGGGCAATATGCTATTTAGTATACTGTCTTTGGTGTAAGCTGCCCAGAGTCCTCGGAGAGTGGGCGGCATAGAAATATGATTAATAAATAAATAAACTTGCCTCCAGATGTTGTGAATGCTCCATCACTGGAAGTTTTTTAAGAAGATGTTGGATAACCATTTGTCTGAAGTGGTGTAGGGTTTCCTGCCTAAATGGGGGGTTGGACTAGAAGACCTCTAAGGTCCCTTCCAACTCTGTTATTCTAAATCATGTGTACACAAAAAGAAGCAGATCCAGTTGGAAGGAAGGTCTGTAAAGTTTTTAAGAAGAAACTGGACCACCATTTGCCTGAAATTTTATAGGGTCTTCTGCTTGAGTAGGGGGTTGGACTAGAAAAGGGGTCCCCAACCCCCAGGCCACAGCCCACTACTGGGACATGGCCTGTTTGGAACAGGGCAGTGGGGGCGGTGGGTGAGTGTATGCGCACACGTGAAGCTCGTGCAAGCGGTGCTGTCTTTTTTTTTTTTTTTAATTTGATTTATATGCCGCCCTTCTCCGGAGACTCAGGACGGCTTACAATGTGCTAAGCAATAGCCTTCATACTTTTGTATATTTATGCAAAGTCAGCTTATTACCCCCACAAACTGGGTCCTCAATTTACCTACCTTAGAAAGGATGGAAGGCTGAGTCAACCTTGAGCCTTGGAGAGATTCGAACCTGCAGTAATTGCAGGCAGCTGGTCTTAATAACAAGGTGCTTTAAACCACTGTACTACCAAGGCTCTTTCACGCACAAAGCTTCTCTTGCGTGAGTGGTGGCCACTTGTGTGAGCCTGCGAAGCTCCCTTTGCATGAGCCGTGTGTGTGCACCTGCTGCTCACACAAATGGAGCTTCGCACGCACCTGCTTGCCACCCACAAGGAACCTATCGCCTCTTCTCTCCCTCGCCGGGCCGTCAAGCCAGAAAGGTTGGGGACCGCTAGACTAGAAGACCTCCAAGGTCCCTTCCAACTCTTAATTCTGTTATTATTCTGAAAGACTCTCCACACCAGGAGACAGTGAGTTATAGCCTCACCTAAGCTATGAAAGCCTACTGGGTGACTTTGGGTCAATCAACAGGAGACTTGTGAGTTCTAGTCCCACCTTAGCCATCAAAACTGCATCCGTAGCGAAGCGACCTCCGAGTTCACTTAAGGGCTGTCGCATTTGTTTACTGACTGCTGCAAAAAAAGGTTGTAAAAATTGGGTTGGTCATGTGGCAGGCTCCCTTACGGTCATATGTCGAGGACTACTTGTGGGGACTGTGCCCTGTAGCAAAAACTCCAATCTGACAACATTGGTGTTCCTGGTGTTCCTTTATTCCAGATCGTCATCAAGCCCAGTTCTCTGAGTCGCATGAAAACCATCTTCACCCAGGAGATTTTCACCGAACAGGTAAACTCTGTTAGGTAAAATGTGTGCTTTGTTTCCTGAGTCGACTCCTTGTCCTCTGTTGTTCTCCTCTCCTAACTGCTCTGCGTATACGTGCATCTGGAACAGACCCCAGCTGTTCTTCCTCCTCACTCATATCAGCCTCCAAGGCAGCTGCCTCTTCGGTGGCTGAGAAATGTCGGACGGCCCTGCCTCTATCTCTGTGTTCTGCCCCAGCTACGGACCCCAAAGAACACAGCACACACGAAGTCTGTACAAAACTTAATTTACTAAAATAACTCAGTCTTTTGCAAACAAAGGCTGTTAATAAATGTTCTTAACAGCCTACAAGAAACCAAAGATAAAGTAATCACAATCTTACTATGGTTGGCAGAAATCTCAGAAGCAATTTACAGAGAATCCAGACGTGAAGGAGAGTGAACTAAAGTTGTTCCCTACAAATTGCTTCAGTCGTTGTCCTTCCTTAAATAGGCTAAGGGAGTGGCCAATTAGCCCCAAGCCTTACTCTCGAGGAGACCTCCTCCTGAGGAGCCACTCCTGCCTTTTGGCAGCTCTGCGTGCCCGTGCATTGAGAAGAGGCTCCTCTTCTTCGTCCTCTTCACTTAAAGGAGCTTCTGGAGGTTCTGAAGGCCCTGGCTGAATCCCCGCCTCTGGCACCACATCTTCTCCAGCCTCCTCATTGTCTGACTCGGGTGTCAGCTGCACAGGCTGCTGGCGCAGCACCACACCAGCCTCCTCGCTGTCAGAATCAGCTACAATCCGCACAGGTCACTGATGGGCCACAACATAAAGTTACTCTTTGGGGACCAAGACTATTTAGGGGCAATCCTCGATTTATGACCAGTTGCTTAGCAACTGATTGCCATTACAGTGGACCTATCTGGGGAGTACTTAAGATTCAATTTGAAGTTCCCACAGCCTCCAACACAGAGCATCCATCAGAGCCTTCCCCAGAATCCGGAACTGGCCCAAGTTCCTCCCCAACCTTCTCATCATCCGAGTCGGCTGCCAGCTTTGCTGGCAGTTGGCGGGCCACAACAGGTGGGGTGCTAAACACCTTTCTTTCTCCTAGGTGGTGACGGCTCATGCGGTGCGCGTGGCCGTTACGAGCAACTTGAGCGCAAACATCACCGGCTTCCTGCCCATCCATTGCATTTACCAGCTTCTCAGGAGCCGTTCGTTCACCAAGCACAAAGTCTCCATCAAGGTGGGTTGCGCTGTTTGCACCAACAGTTTTGGGTGGGGGAAACGAAGAGAAAATTAAAAGGGAAGGATTGTCTGGTTAATCTTCGGTACCTCCAAGAAGGGCTGGGAAAAGATTGCTCTCTGAAAGTATGGTCCCATAGTACGGGTAGTCCTCGACTTACAGCTGGTTGTTTAGCGACCGTTCAGAATTACAACAGGCCACCTTAGGGGCGCAGGTAATCCTTGACTTACAACTGTTTGCTTAGCGACCATTCATAGTTACAACATGAGGTGCTCCCTTGGTGCTCTCTGAGCTTGGTTGTTTTCTTGTAGATGTTTTATGAGCCATACTAAGTAACATCATCAGTGCTAGAAGGCTGTTTCAAATAGGAAACAATAAGCTAATTGAGGAAGTGCCAAGAACACTCTCACCAACAGGAAGGCCAAGCCACTTCTATATAAACAGAGAGCAAACCCCACTCCCTTCTCGCACTGATGTTGTTACTTAGTTGGGTCAAGAAATGTCTGCAAGAACACCACCAAGCTCCGAGAGCATCAAGGGACCCCACAGTTCTCCTCCTCCTTCTCCTTCTCCTCCTCTTCCTCCTCCTTCTCCTCCACTCCCTTCTAGCACTGATGATCTTACTTAGTTGGTTTCTGTAGTCTACAATTTTTCTGGAAACCCGTTTCTACTCCCACATCATTCGAAGGGTGTTCATCCCAAATTGCATCACTAAATAATTCTATTTATTTATGTATTATTTGTTTATTATAATTCTATTATCAATAAATAATAATTCTACAGAGGAATGATTGAGTCTGTCATCTGCACCTCTATAACTGTCTGGTTTGGCTCTGCAACCCAACAAGACAGACACGGACTTCAGAGGATAATTAGAACGGCAGAAAAAACAATGGCTACCAACCTGACTTTCATTGAGGACCTGTATACTGCACGAGTCTAAAAGAGGGCTGTGAAAATATCTATAGACCCCTCGCATCCTGGACATCAACTGTTTCAACTCCTACCCTCAAAACGATGCTATAGAGCACTGCACACGAGAACAACTAGACACAAGAAGAGTTTTTTTCCCCGAATGCCATCACTCTGCTAAACAAATAATTCCCTCAACACTGTCAAACTACTCACTAAGTCTGCATTACTATTAATCTTCTCATGGTTCCCACCACCCATCTCCTCCCACTTATGACTGTATGACTGTAACTTTGTTGCTTGTATCCTTACGATTTATATTGATATTGTTTCCTGATTGCTTATTTGTACCCTATGACTATCATTAAGTGTTGTACCTTATGATTCTTGACGAATGTATCTTTTCTTTTATGTACACTGAGAGCGTATGCACCAAAGACAAACTCCTTGTGTGTCCAATCACACTTTTATTATTATTAGTATTATTTATTGGACTTATATGCCGTCCTCTCTCCAAAGGACTCAGAGTGGCTCACATCAGCGAAACTTGGCCAATAAAGAATCCTATTCTATTCTATTCTATTCTATTCTATTCTATTCTATTCTATTCTATTCTATTCTATTCTATTCTTCTATTATGCTCTTATTCTATTATGCTCTTATTCTATTCTATTCTATTCTATTCTATTCTATTCTATTCTATTCTATTCTATTCTAATTATTCTATAATGCTCCTATTCTATTCTACTCTACTCTACTCTACTCTACTCTACTCTACTCTACTCTACTCTACTCTACTCTACTCTACTCTACTGTCTTAAAAAAAAGAAAAGAAAAAAACCAGAAAGTCCAGCTGCCTCCTGAAAAAGCACCTTTGGGACAACCATGACCTGGATGAGTGGGAATCTCTACGGACACACATCTGAAGGCACCCATTTTCCTCTTCTTATTCTAGCCAGCTGACTTTTCCTCTTATATGTTCTTCTCTCTCTTCAGGATTGGATTTACAGACAACTGTGTGAAACCACAACCCCCCTCCACCCTCAGTTGCTCCCACTCATCGATGTCTACATCAACTCTGTCCTGACACCTGCCTCTAAATCTAACCCAGAAGCCACCAACCAACCCATCACGGAGCAGGAAATCTTGAATGTTTTCAAAGGACTGACCGGGGTATAAATGAGAAAACAAAATTAATTAACATTTAAGGATGATGTTAAGCTTGTGAAGGTGTTTCTACTGCAAATGATTTTGGTTCTGTTGGGTTTATTTTGTCCTAGACTTACCTCCAGAAGGGGATCATATTATAACTTCCAACCATAGAAATTGGTGTTTTCAACTTTGGCCACTTTAAGATGGATGGACCTCAACTCCCAGAATTCCCCTGCCAGCATGGGGAATTCTGGGAGTTGAAACCCACTCATCTTAAAGTAGAGAAACGCTGAATTAGATGTATCTGTGGATGTGTCTGATTTATATTTCAACTGGAAGATGAACAGGCTAGCTCCCAGAATTCCCTAGTGTAGTTGAAGTCCACCTACCTTCACGTTGCAAAGGTTGAGAAACACTGATATGATGTTTCCTTCCTTTCTTCCTTTTGAAAGGGGACTTCAAGATTGTAAGATGCCCAGAGTTACCTTACCACTAAATGTCTAGTTTGATGAAAAGAAGGACTAGGGGTGACATGATAGCAGTCTTCCAGTATCTCAGGGGCTGCCACAAAGAAGAGGGAATCAAGCTATTCTCCAAAAAGCCCCTGAAGGCAGGAGAAGAAGCAATGGGTGGAAACTAAGCAAGGAGAGAAGCAACCTAGAACTAAGGAGAAGCTTCCTGACAGTGAGAACAATTAATCAGTGGAACAACTTGCCTCCAGAAGTTGTGAATGCTCCAACACTGGAAGTTTTTAAGAAGATGTTGGATAACCATTTGTCTGAAACCATGTAGGATTTCCTGCCTAGGCAGGGAGTTGGACTAGAAGACCTCCAAAGTCCCTTCCAGCTCTGTTATTCTGTAGGGTCTGTTTATTCTGTAAGATGGGCAGCCAAGAAATTTTACAAATAAACAAACTTGGAGCAAAGATGAGAATAACATCTCAGCCTCAGGATCTTATTCTCACTTTTTAACTGCTAGCTCTCCAAAAAGATGTGATTCCTAGATCAGTCTTTCTGAACTGATCCACAATTGGGACGTAGTTGTGAGACTAATGGGAGCTGTTATCCGGCTCAGTTAGTATGTAGATACTAAGATCTCTAAAGGGGAAAAAGGTTTGAGACTTGCAAGATAGGTGTCATCCTTGCGAGGTAGTCCAGACAGGAAGCATGTTCAGAATGAACCAATTCTACTTTATTGTAAGGTTACATTAAAATTACTGAGTTGTGGCACAGTGGTTAGAATGCCGTATTGCAGGCTAATTTTGCTGACTGCCGGTAGTTCGATTTTCACCGGCTCAAGGTTGACTCAGCCTTCCATCCTTCCGAGCTGGGTAAAATGAGGACCCAGATTGTTGGGGAAAATATGCTGTCTTTGTAAACCGCTTAGAGAGGGCTGTAAAGCACTGTGAAGCGCTATATAAGTCTAAGTGCTATTGCAGGCTAACTCTGCCCACAGTCAGGAGTTCGATCCTGATAGGCTCAAGGTTGACTTATCCTTCCATCCTTCCAAAGTGGGTAAATGAGGATCCAGATTGTTGGGGGCAACATGCTGGCTCTGTAATTTTAATTTAATTTAATTTAATTTAATTTAATTTCCAATTTATATACCGCCCTTCTCCCTGAGGACTCAGGGCGGTGTACAGCCAAGATAAAAAACATAGAATGCAAATATTAAAACATTTAAAAATATATATAAATTTCGGCCCGAAAGTTAAGATATCACAAACTAATTAAAAGAATCTAAAAATTTCTTCTAAGCCAACCCGGCTTGCTGAAAAAGATAGGTTTTCAGGGAACGACGGAAGGCATTGACGTCATGGATTCTTCTTATCTCTGGGGGCAACTGATTCCAGAGGGTAGGTGCCCCCACAGAGAAGGCCCTCCCCCTGGGGGTCACCAGCCTACATTGTTTGGCTGATGGCACCCTGAGGAGGCCCTCTCTGTGGGAGCGCACGGGTCGATGGGAGGTCGTCGGTAGCAGCAGCCGGTCTCGGAGATAGCTAGGCCCTATGCCATGGAGCGCTTTAAAGGTGATAACCAACACCTTGAAGCGCACCCGGAAGACCACCGGGAGCCAGTGCAGCTCGCGCAGGAGCGGTGTTACATGGGAGCGCCATGTTGCTCCCAACACTACCCGTGCTGCTGCATTCTGGACCAGCTGGAGCCTCCGGGTGCTCTTCAAGGGGAGCCCCATGTAGAGAGCATTGCAGTAGTCAAGGCGAGAGGTGACGAGGGCGTGAGTGACTGTGCACAAGGAATCCTGATCAAGAAAGGGTCGCAACTGGCGAATCAGGCGAACCTGATAAAAGGTCCCCCTGGTAACAGCCGTTAGATGCTCCTCCAAAGACAGCTGCCTATCCAGGAGGACTCCCAGATTGCGAGCCCTTTCAGTGGGGGCCAAAGACTCGCCCCCAATAGTCAGCGATGGAGTCAACTGACTATATCGGGATGCCGGGAGCCACAGCCACTCAGTCTTGGAAGGGTTGAGCCTGAGCCTGTTCCTCCCCTACTTAGAGAGGGCTGTAAAGCACTGTGAAGCGGTATATAAGTCTTAGTGCTATTGCAGGCTAACTCTGCCCACAGTCAGGAGTTCGATCCTGATAGACTCAAGGTTGACTCATCCTTCCATCTTTCCAAGGTCGGGTAAAATGAGGACCTGGATTGTCAGGGGCAATGTGTTGATTCTGTAAACCGCTTAAAGAGGGCTGCCCTTTCCTTCTCAGGGTTCACCTGCCTCTTACCTGATTGTTGCCTAGTCTGTGGCTCTTCCCTCTGTCTCCCAATGTCTCTCCCTCATACTATTGACATTTACCACACGATGTACCTTCTGTGTTTTTCATCTGTAGGGTGGAGAGGCTGCTCGGCTGAATCCCCGTTACGGAATCACAGCCCAGCTCTTGGTCCTGTACTACATTCTGTCTTACGAAGAATCCATCCTGGCCAGTTCAAAGTCTTTGGGTATGAGGCAGAGAATGGTGGTGGTGGTGGTGGTGGTGGGGTTGTCCTCTAGAGAGCCTGAATGGGGTCCTCTAGAGAGCATAAAGACTGCATTAGTTGCAGTCCTGTGACTTTTGCATACAATAAGGCTGTTGTCCCAAAGATGCTGTTTCAGGAGGCAGCTGGACTTTCTGGTTTTTTTCCTTGAAGACGTTTCGCTTCTCATCCCAGAAGCTTCTTCAGCTCTGGCTGGATGGCGGGGAATGGAAGGATTTATATTCCTTGCAGGCAGCTCAGTGGTGGGTTCCTCCCGGTTCCTTCCGGTTCTGCCGAGCCGGTAGTGGTGACGATATGATATCACTGAACCGGTTCTGCCCCCCTGCCCCCCCCGCGTTATTCTTACCTTTTATTTGGCCCCACCCCCAATCTATTGCTGCCTCCTGAGTCCCAGCTGATCGGCTAGAAGGAAAAAAACTGTTTAAACTCTTGCCGCGGCGCTTCAAAGGGCCGCCCTACAGCTGATCAGTGTTAAAAGGCAGTGTGGTGGTAGACCGGTGCCTCCAAAAACCAATGAGTAGACCGGTGCCTGCAAAAATAAATGGGTAGACCAGTGCCTCCAAAAATAAATGAGTAGACCAGTGCCCCCCAAAACAAATGGGTAGACCAGTGCCTGCAAAAATAAATGGGTAGACCGGTGCCTCCAAAAACAAACGGGTAGACCAGTGCCTGCAAAAATAAATGGGTAGACCAGTGCCTCCAAAAATAAATGAGTAGACCGGTGCCCCCAAAAACAAATGGGTAGACCAGTGCCTCCAAAAACAAATGGGTAGACCAGTGCCTCCAAAAACAAATGGGTAGACCAGTGCCTCCAAAAACAAATGGGTAGACCGGTGCCTCCAAAAACAAATGGGTAGTGCCTCCAAAAATAAACGGGTAGACCAGTGCCCCCAAAAACAAATGGGTAGACCGGTGCCTCCAAAAACAAATGGGTAGACCGGTGCCTCCAAAAACAAATGGGTAGACCGGTGCCTCCAAAAATAAATGAGTAGACCGGTGCCTCCAAAAACAAATGGGTAGACCGGTGCCTCCAAAAACAAATGGGTAGACCGGTGCCTGCAAAAACAAATGGGTAGACCAGTGCCTCCAAAAACAAATGGGTAGACCAGTGCCTGCAAAAATAAATGAGTAGACCGGTGCCTCCAAAAACAAATGGGTAGACCGGTGCCTCCAAAAACAAATGAGTAGACCGGTGCCTCCAAAAACAAATGGGTAGACCAGTGCCTGCAAAAATAAATGAGTAGACCGATGCCTCCAAAAACAAATGGGTAGACCAGTGCCTCCAAAAATAAATGAGTAGACCGGTGCCTCCAAAAACAAATGGGTAGACCAGTGCCTGCAAAAATAAATGGGTAGACCGGTGCCTCCAAAAATAAATGAGTAGACCGGTGCCTCCAAAAACAAATGGGTAGACCAGTGCCTGCAAAAATAAATGGGTAGACCGGTGCCTCCAAAAATAAATGAGTAGACCGGTACAGCTTTGCAAGCAGTTTAAAGCCTAGTAGACCAGTACCTCTGCTAAATCCTCAAGAATTGTCACATGACCATCAAGCCACGCCCACAAAATAAGCCACGCCCACAGAACCGATAGTAAAAAAATTTAGAACCCACCCCTGAGGCAGCTGGTCATTTGCATCCTTTTAGCGTCTGAAAGGTCATTCTTTTGAAGGCAGCAAAAGTCCACATTTTGAACAGAGAGGACCGCTGGTTGAAAGAGGGGTCAGAGAGGCCATCTGTGTCCAAATTGAACAGCCCTCTCTCAACAGAGAGGGAGGGATACGATACCCAAGTGGCCTCAACAACTCTCTAAAAGGATGCAAATGACCAGCTGTCTGCAAGGAATATAAACCCGCCCATTCCCCATCATCCAGTCAGAGCTGAAGAAGCTTCTGGGATGAGAAGCAAAACTTTTTCCAAGAAAAACCAGAAAGTCCAGTTGCCTCTTGGAAAAAAAGCACCTTTGGGACAATCGTGATCTGGATGACTGAGAATCTCCATAGACAACAAGGCTGTTGCTGTCTTTTTGTTGTTGTGTCTTGCGCAGCTGCCATGCAAAAGAAGCCCAAGTCTTATTCTCCCGCGCTGATGGATCAGATCCCGATTAAATTCCTCATCCGGCAGGCTCAAGGACTGCAGCAAGAATTGGGAGGTAGGTTCAGCTACCGTTTTATCATGGAATCCTAGATTTGGAAGGGGCCCTTGAGGTCATCTAGGTTTACCCCCCTCCCCCCCCCCGGAGTTTCTGATTAAAACGTTCTGGAATTCTGATCGAAGCATCTCTGACCGATGGAGTTTTGTGGTCCAGTAATAGAGTCCTTTGTGTTTTCACTCATGATTGGCATCCTTCGGTCTCAAGAGACTATGGTATCGTGCTCTGGAAAGAGGTCCTAAAACAGCATCTAGTGTGATTTTAGTCACACTAGATGTTTTCACTAGGAGAGAGAAAAAAAAGGAATTTTTAATCACAACGGCATCTTTGACTTACAACTGGTCGTTTAGTGAGTGTTGAAAGTATCGTGTTTCCCCGAAAATAAGACCCTGTCTTACATTTTTTTTTTTTGAACCCTAAAAAAAGTCCTTGGCCTTATTGCCATGCGCTCAAAAGCCTGATTGGGCTTATTATCAGGGGATGTCTTATTTCGGGGAAAACAGGGTATATGTTTATAGGGTGCCTTCCTATTGGCTGATTAGTGCGTTGATGGCTGGTGATTGGCTGTCATTTCCTCGTGCTGCCAAGCCCTCGGCTCCTAAATATTTGATAAGCTGGTGGTAATTCGGCACCTTGTCAGTCAACACCAATCAGCCAATAGGAGGTCACCCCATAAACATGACTCACAGAACAGCCGAAAGCACGTATTTCAGTAGAGAGAAATTCCCCGAGGGATGGGCTCCATCAGGAATCCGAAAGCTCGGAAGAGTAAAACCTCTGGTCCCGGTGACCGACCCAAATCCGATCTCGTATCATTATCCTGGGACACGTCTATTTGCCTTCACTTGTGAGAGAAAATGGTGTGTACGGATCAGAGGTGGGTTTCAGCAGGTTCTGACCAGTTCTGGAGAACCGGTAGTGGAAATTTTGAGTAGTTCGGAGAATTGATAGTAATTATTCTGACTGGCCACGCCCCCATCTATTCGCTGCCTCCTGAGTCCCAGCTGATTGGGAGGAAATGGGGATTTTGCAGAAACCTTCCCCTGCCACGCCCATCAAGCCATGCCGCGCCCACCAAGCCACACCCACAGAACCGGTAATAAAAAAATTTGAAAACCAACACTGGTACGGATGGACAAAATGCACCTGATGGTGTGTATTTGCCGGAAGGCTAAAACAAACATGAAAAACACCGACGGCACAATGCAAACACACCAAATCTAAAAGTATTTGATTAGTTTGAAATGTGAAACCCCCCCGGGGAGAGGAAAATAGCTTTCACTGTCATTGTTAGAATTTAGAACGTAAATTGTTGGAGAGCCAGTTTGAGGCAGGGGTCTCCAACCTTGGCAACTTTAAGACTTGTGGACTTCAACTCCCAGAATTCCTCAGCCAGCAAAGCTGGTATGTAAATAGAAATCGGTTCTGTTCGCATACCATCTCAGATTGAATTAAAAAAGGAAACAACAAAGGAATGGAAAAGGGGAGGAGTAGAAAGGGGAAAGTAGGGGAGTTGGGAGGTGAGAAGAAGAGAAAAGAAGAATGGGAAAAGGAGAGGAAGAAGTAAGGGGAAAGAAGAGCAGGAGAGAGGGTAAGAAGGGGAGGAAGAAGAGAGGAGAGGGGAAAGAGGAAAGGAAGTAGGAAAGAAAAGGAGAGGGGGAATGAGGAAAGAAGAAAGAAAGGAAGAGAAAGAAGGGAAGAGAAAAAGGAAAGGTTGTAGTAAAACAAAAGAAGGAAATGGTAAATGGCGGACCCGAACAAATAATTAATTAATTACCTAAGACCACAAGTTTTAAAGTTGCCAAGGTTGGAGTCCCCTGGTTTAAGGCACCAGGCTAGAAAGTGGAAGCGTTTTCTCTCTCCGCTCCTCTCTCTCTAGGCTTGCATTCTGCCCTGCTGCGCCTCCTGGCAACCAACTATCCCCACCTCTGCATCGTGGACGACTGGATCTGTGAGGAACACATCACGGGCACCGATGTTTTGCTGCGCAAGATGCTTCTGACCAACGCTGCCAAGAAACACTCCCCGGAACAACTGCAGGAAGGTGGGTCTCCTTAGAAGTAACACCAAGTGACTTTGTGACGACCTGGGGCACGGCACAGAGATAACACAGGCAGCTGTCAGTTCAAACCGTCCCTTTATTGCTCCAAATTTCCCCCAAACTCTCCCACCTTTCCGGCAAGTCCCAGAGCAAAGTGATGACAAACCCCACACACGAACCTCAAGCAGCCTCTGGCTCCAAGTAGTCCAGCCCAGCGCTGTGTACACCACAACTGCACAGCAATAAATCCAGCAGGGCAAATCAAGGAGTTCAGGAAGCAAAGGATCCAGGTAATTAAGCCAGAAAGCCAGAAAGAATGCAAGGACTCTTGGGAAGTTCAAACGACGGCATTCGACACTTCAGGAACTCAGTGTTTGTTCCCGACAAATGCCCCTCCCCACAGCGTCTTCTTAAATCTCATTCCCCCGGTGTGCCTTGTGAAGATGGGCAGGGCATTCTTCTCCCGAGTAGCCTGCTCAGTTCTTGCCTTCTCTCCACTCTCCGTGCTCTCGGATCAGGAGGGGGTGTCCTTGCTCCTTCCCTGAGCTTTTTCTCTCATGTTCATCCTGCCCCTTTTCCTCCCTGTCTACAAGCTGTTCTAATCCTGAAAATCCCTGACCTAACTGGCCCTGCCCTTCCCCATTTTCCAACGAAGCTGCCCCCTCAGTCTCTGTCAGCTCGTCTTCCCCAGCAGATTCAGCCTTAGGCTCGGATGGGGGCATGACAGACGTTGTGTCAGCGTTCCAGAAAACCCCTCAACTCCAAGTAAAAACACTGAAGTAAGCATTTTTCAAAGTTCTGTTTACTAGAATAGGTAAACTGGCACATCTGGGAAAACTCGAATCTGAGAGATCTGGGTTTTCCCTCAGTAAATCAAACCCCCCAAAACCATCCCCTCACTCCTCAGTCGATCACAGGCTCCAATCACCATCCGTCCCATCTCGAGACATCACTCCAACCACTCCTCCAGATGCAGGATCGGCTTGACCTTGACCGACAGGAAGAATGCTATTATGTCTAAAGACCACCCCTCTACTAAATCCCCCCTCCTACTTTCTCACACAGGAGAAGGTGGCAATATGGAAGCGTCCGGCTTAATATGGCTTCCAAAGCTGACAGGCGTCCCCCCTCTGCAGAAAAAAACACACCCTGAAAAATAAAACAGACAAAACACAAAAGAAGGGGTTAACACCTTGGACATGACCTTTTAACCCGGCCTAATATGGCTTCCAAAGCTGTGGCACCGCTGTAACATTGTCATGCCCCTGTCGGAGTCTGACTCTGAGACGGAAGAGGAACAGCTGACAGAGAGCGAGAGAGTGGCTCCATTGGCTGTGGAGGAAACTGGGGAAGGGCAAAGTCAGGCTGGGCAGAGCAGGGGAGAGGTAGAACAAGGGAGAGGGGGTTCAGATGAAGACCAAGGCCCAACCCCTCTCCTCATCCTAGGGCAGTGATGGCTAACCTTTTTGCCATCGCGTGCCAAAAGTGTGGGGAGCATGGGGGGGGTTGCGCGCACACGTGCCCACACCCATGATTCAATGCCACCCCGCACCCCCACGCATGTGCATGTGACCTCCCTGCGCTACCCCCGCTTTTGGCATGTGATGGCAAAAAGGTTAATGATGGGCCCGGTAGGCCCGTTTTTTGCCCTTCCCAGGCTCCAGAGGCTTTCTTGGAGCCTGGGGAGGGTGAAAACAGCCTTCCCCACTCCCCCAGAGGCCCTCCGGAGGCTGGAAACGGCTCGTTTCCCGACTTCCAGTGGGCCCGGAAGGCCCAAAAATCAGCTGGCCGGCATGCTTGAGCTGAGCTAGGGCAACGCTCACGTGCCCACAGATATGGCTCCACATGCCACCTGTGGCACCCGTGCCATAGGTTCGCCATCACGGTCCTAGGGCGTGCAGGGAAGAACGCAGAAGAGAGCAACGTAGGTTGCGTGGCTTACGAGGGAGGAAAGGGCCCCAATTCCCTTCACAAGGCACACCTGGGGATGGAGTTTAAAGGAGAGGCAAATGGGAGGGGCAGTTGTCGGGAACAAACACTGAGTTCATCTCATATTAACTGCTTTATCTGAGTTCCTGGCATCCTCCCAACTGGTTTGATTTACTGCCGTGCTACTTCAAGTCTGGACTTCTTACCTTGCTTGCCCTGCCGGATTAATTACCTTATTTTGCCCTGTTGGATGCATAGTTGGAAGTTTTGTCTGCTTATAGATTTGTGGAAGAGTTTTTCTCCAGACTGGAGAGTAAAGGGACGTTGGGGGCAAAGTTTGGAGCTAATAAAGGGACTTGAAATGGGGCCAGGGTACTAGAGATTACAGGTAGCCCTTGATTTACAATCATTCATTTAGTGACCGCACTAAACAGCACTGGAAAAAGTGACTTCTGACCGTTTTTCACACTTTTGACCGAAGTCACATGATCACAATTCAGACGCTTGGCAACTGGCATGGACTTACACCGGTTGCAGAGTCTGGGAATCATGTGATCGCTTTTTGCAATCGCCTGACGAGCAAAGTCAACGGGGAAGCCGGACTCGCTCAACCACAAATTTACAAATTTGTTACAAATTTAAAAGCGGCGGTGATTCACTTAACAACTCTGGCAAAAAAGGTGGTAAAACGGGGCAAAACTCACCGAACCGCGGTCTTGCTTAGCAACCGAAATGTTAGTGCAGTTGTGGTCAGAGGACCGCAAAAGGGGATCACATGACCCCAGGACACTGCAACCATCATAAATACATGCCAGTTGACAAGCCTCCAAATTTCAATCACGTGATCAAGGGGATGCCGCAACGGTCATAAATGTGAAAAACCAATCGGGATCAATGAGCGGCGGTGGCTAAGAGTCCAGTACTGAACAACTCAATTAAGTAAGCATATAGAATAGAATAGAATAACAGAGTTGGAAGGGACCTTGGAGGTCTTCTAGTCCAACCCCCTGCTTAGGCAATTGTTGATATGTTTCTGCTATCTTCGCTTGCATACATGCTAGTGTCATTAAGATTATGAGCCGCGGTGGCGCAGTGGTTAGAATGCAGAACTGCAGGCTACTTCTGCTGACTGCCGGCTGCCTGCAATTTGGGAGTTCGAATCTCACCAGGCTAAAGGTTGACTCAGCCTTCCATCCTTCCAAGGTGGGCAAAATGAGGACCCAGATTGTTGGGGGCAAGAGGCTGACTCTGTAAACTGCTTAGAGAGGGCTGTAAAACCACTATGTAGCGATAGATAAGTCTGCTGTTGTCCTTCCTTCCTTCCTTCCTTCCTTCCTTCCTTCCTTCCTTCCTTCCTTCCTTCCTTCCTTCCTCCCTCCCTCCCTCCCTCCCTCTCCTTCGTTCCTTCCTTCCTTCCTTCCTTCCTTCCTTCCCTCCCTCCCTCCCTCCCTCCCTCCCTCCCTCCCTGTGGTTAGAATGCAGTATTGCAGGCTAACTCTGCCCACTGCCAGCAGTTCAATCCTGACCGGCTCAAGGTTGACTCAGCCTTCCATCCTTCCAAGGTGGGTAAAATGAGAACCCAGATTATTGGGGGAAATAGTCTGACTCTGTAAACTCCTTAGAGAGGGCTGGAAAGCACTATGAAGCGGTATATAAATCGAAGTGCTATTGCTATGGCTATTGCAAGCTAACTCTGCCCACTGCTAGGAGTTCGATCATGACCGGCTCAAAGGTTGACTCAGCCTTCCATCCTTCCAAGGTGGATAAAATGAGGACCCAGATTGTTGGGGGGGCAAGAGGCTGACTCTGTAAACCCCTTAGAGAGTGCTGTAAAAACCACCGTAAAGCAGTATATAAGTGTTAAGTGCTATTGCTAAATCACTATCTTCGTGCCGTTGTCACTTCGAACAGTCACTAAATGAGTGGTTGTAAATCGAGGATTACCTGTGCTGATTTTCCCAGGATAAGATGCCAGAAATAAAAAACGAGGCACCTCGGGTGGAGGTGTAAAGCCCTTTGAGGTAGGCCAGGGGTGGGCAAATGTGGCCCTTTTACAGTCTGTGGACTTCAACTCCCAGAATTCCTGAGCCAGCTTGGCTGTATCAGGAATTCTGGGAGTTGAAGTCCACAGGTTGTTAAAAGGGCCACAGTTGCCCACCCCTGAGGTAGGCCAAATCAAACTGAGGTGTTTTTTTTTCCAATATCTCTTTTTTTTTTTTTTTTAAGCTTTCTCAGCGCTGCAAGGAACTCACACTCAGGTCCTGCAGATTTTGGAGCACCTAACGCTCCTCTCGGCTGCCGAATTAATTCCTTACGCCGAGGTGTTGACCTCCAACATGCACCAGCTGTTCCATCCTGGAGTCCCACGACGAATCCTCCAGACGGTCAACAGGATTTGGATGGCGTTGAATATGGTCATGCCACGAAGGTGGGTGGTCTGGCTTGAGCTTCACCTGGAGATGTTAGGAAGGTAGCAATGGAGCGCCGTTGCCAATCGAATGGGATATTTGTAGCTCAGGGTTGGAACTGTAGGGCCCTTGGCTCTCCCTTAGTTTGGTGGTTTTCTTGCAGGCGTTTTATGACCTAACTAGGGAATATCGTCAGTGCTAAGGAGCCTTGGTGGTGCAGTGGACTAAGTGCTGTTATGTAGCACTTAGCTGCCAGCTGCAATTACTGCGAGTTTGAATCTCACCAGGCTCAAGGTTGACTCAGCCTTCCATCCTTCCGAGGGAGGTAAAATGAGGACCCGGATTGTGGGGGCAATAAGCTGACTTTGTATAAAAAAGAACACTGGTTAGGGGGTGGCCGAAAGCCCTACTAAGCAGGTATATACAAAAGTAGGAAGGCTATTGCTTAACGCATTGTAAGCCGCCCTGAGTCTCCAGAGAAGGGCGGCATATATAAATCGAACTAATAACTAACTATCTATCTATCTATCTAACTAACTAACTAACTAACTAACTAACTAACTAACTAACTAATAAATAAATAAATAGAGAGGAGGAGGACTGTGGGGTCCTCGGTGCTCTCTGAGCTTGCTTTTTTTCGTGCAGACGTTTCGTGACCCAACTAGATAACATCATCAGTGCCAGAAGGGTTTGCTCTCTGTTTATATATAGGTTTACCCTGTTCGTGTTCGTGCCCCTTGATTATTTACGGATAGATGGATGGAGAGATGGAAGGAAGGAGAGAGAGTCCTTGGTGCTCTCTGAGCCTGGTTCAGTGTTTGGTTGCCCCTGGTTCGGACCGGTTCTATAGAACCGGTAGTAAAACAGGCGGGAGGCTCCGCCCACTGACACCGCCGTCATCAGAACACTTCTGCACATGCGCAGAAAGCGCCCGGCCCCGTTGCGAACCGGTAGTAAAGGTAGGTAGAACCCACCCTGGCCTGTTTGTTTTCTTGCAGACGTTTCATTACCCAACTAGGTAATGCTATCAGTGCTAGAAGGGAGGAGGAGGAAGAGGAGGAGGAAGAGGAGGACTGTGGGGTCCTTGGTGCTCTCTGAGCTTGCTTGTTTTCGTGCAGACGTTTCATGACCCAACATGAGCCTTGGTAGTACAGGGGTTTAAGGCACCCTGTTATTAAGCTGGTTATTAAAACCAGCTGCCTGCAATTACTGCAGGGTTCGAATCTCGCCAAGGCTCAAGGTTGACTCAGCCTTCCATCCTTTCTAAGGTAGGTGAAATGAGGACCCAGTTGTGGGGGCAATAAGCTGACTTTGTATAAATATACAAAAGGATGAAGGCTATTGCTTAGCGCATTGTAAGCCGCCCTGAGTCTTCGGAGAAGGGCGGCATATAAATCAAATTAAATAAAAAATAAAATAAATAGATAACATTGTTAAGGATATTGTTGTGTCACCACCAGAGTCATGGTTCATAAAGCAGAGTACCATCAGAAGTTTTTACGCACGGAAACGGTTTTGAGAGTAATTGTGAATAACATGCAGACAAACTGGTTTTATATTACTTTACTTTGAGGGTAAAGCGAAATCAAAGTCATTTAACAATCCAAGCCTTAGCCATATAAAGTGCAATATACAAGATCAATCCAGGGATATAAACTCTTCTTACCAGTTTGTAGAAAAATACAAGGAACATTCAGGAACAATATAAAAACAGTTCAATAATGTGGAATTGGGATCGTAGAAACACCCAGGAGCATAGAAGAATTCAGAGGCAGATGCATAAATAAATGTCTTAAACGTATTTATTCATATGATAAATCATATTAACTATGTACAACAGAGATCAAGTCTCATGAGGAACAAACATGAAAAGAGAGAGATGGAGAGAGCAAAGTGGAAAAGGTTGGAGGGGGTTTTATACTCAGGGTAAGCACCTCCTTTCCACATAGGGGTGGAGACACTCTCAGCCTCCACTGGTGTCTATATGACACATGTGCCAATGGCTTGCAAATACTTGACAAATAAATATCAGGAAACAGTAATAAATAAATCATGATCAAACATTGACCATTTAGAGAGATCAAAAATAGTTACAGCATAGTAGCAGGTAAAAATATGGTGTAGTGTCCACAACTAACCACAATTAAGCTCTCCTTAAATACATTGGCTACAGAGCTCATCCAATCAGGATGCAGAATGACTCAGCAATGTTCTTAAAGCAACATAATACATTTACATGTTACAAACATACAATGTTGGATTATATATTACCTGGCCAACTAGTTAGGCAATGACCATTTCCTAACAAACATCATCAGTACCAGAAGGGTTTGCTCTCTGTTTATAATTAGGTTTACCCTGTCTGTGTTTGTGTCCCCTTGATTGTTTATGGATAGATGGATGGATAGATGGAAGGAGAGAGGATCCTTGGTGCTCTCTGAGCTTGGTTGTTTTCTTGCAGACGTTTCATGACCCAACTAGATAACATCATCAGTGCTAGAAGGTAGTGGGACTTGCTCCCTATTTATATGCAGGCTTGGCAGTCCTGGTAGCCCTTAGAATTGGGATTTGGAATTTGGAATTTGGAATTGGAATTTGGGATTTAGAATTTGGAATTGGAATTTGGGATTTAGAATTTGGAATTTGGAATTGGAATTTGGGATTTAGAATTTGGAATTGGAATTTGGATTTGGAATTTGGAATTTGGAATTGGAATTTGGGATTTAGAATTTGGAATTGGGATTTGGATTTGGAATTTGGAATTTGGAATTGGAATTTGGGATTTAAAATTTGGAATTGGAATTTGGATTTGGATTTTGGAATTGGAATAAGTTATTAGCCAAATGTGATTGGATACAGAAGGAATTTGTTTCCGGTGCATAAGCTCTGAGTGTACATACAAACAACAAGGTAATATAATCACTGTACATATAAGCATACAAACCACAAGTATACACAAAGGACAAGTGTACATACAAAAAAGGTAATATGATCATCAGATACCAATAGGAGAAGGTGTTAGAAAAGATGAGGAGGATAATAGTAATACAGCCATACTACATGGGTAAATATCCTTAGGCGTAAGAGAGAGTTGTGAGAATTAGGTATTCAGCAGAGTGATGACACCGGGATTTCTATCTGGTTGTTTTGGCATGCAGTGCCTTATAGCGCCATCCTGAGGGGAGGAGTTGAAACAGTTTGTGTCCCGGATGTGAGGGATCTGTAGATATTTTCTCAGCCCTCTTTCTGATCTACTTACTGGAAGGCAGGCTGGTAGTCATTGGGGTTTTTTGCAGTCTTAACTATCTGTTGAATTTTCTACCTGTCCTATTTGGCTCAGTTGTGGCCGTAAATTGAGGACTACCTGTTATTTCTTTGTAGAACTGTATCAGCAACTCCTGGGGCAGATGAGGCTATTGTTTAATGTTAGCTTGTTTGCCTTGAGTTGGTAGCTTCTTATTCTTATTACTTCTTGATTGTTGGTCTGGTATTAATCTGAAAGGGCAAGCCAGATTCCTGTAGTATGTAGGTAGTCCTTGACTTTACGACCACACCTGAGCCCAAAACTTTTGTCGCTAAGCGAGACATTTGTTAAGTGAATTTTTATCCCGTTTTACGACCTTTCTCATCACAGTTCTTAAGTGAATCACTGCAGTAGTTAAATCCGTAGCACGGTTGTTAAATGAACCCAGGCTTCCCCGGGGATTCTGCTTGTCAGAAGGTCGCAAAAGACGATCACGTGACACCCTCCCAGGACACTGCAACGGTCATAAATGTGAGTCAGTTGCCGACTCACATCTCCATTCTAATCATCTGAATATGGGGATGCTGCCGCGGTCGTCGGTGTGAAAAACGGCCTTAAGTCACTCTTTTCAGTGCCGTTGTCGCTTCGAACAGTCCCTAAGTGGACTGTTGCTGTTCTGCCCTAGCTACGGACCCAAAGAACGCAGCACACACAAAGTCTGTACAAACCTTAGTTTACTAAATAAACCAGTTTTTTACAACAACGGCTGTTAATTAACTGCATTAACAGCCACCAAGAATTCAAAGAATAATAACTGAAAGCTTACTGTGGTTGGCAGAATGCCCAGAAGCAATTTGCAGGAAGCTGATAAGATAAGCAAGACAAGACAAGAAGATATGTGAACTAAGACAGCCGTGACCGGGAGGATTTTTCATCAGGTTCGCCTGATTCGCCAGTTGCGTCCCTTTCTGGATCGGGACTCCTTACGCACGGTCACTCATGCCCTTGTCACCTCCCGCCTGGACTATTGCAACGCTCTCTACATGGGGCTCCCCTTGAGGAGCACCCGGAGGCTCCAACTGGCGCAGAGTGCGGCCGCGCGGGTGGTAATGGGAGCGACATGGCGTTCCCATGTAACACCCCTCCTGCGTGAGCTGCACTGGCTCCCGGTGGTCTTCCGGGTGCGCTTCAAGGTTTTGGTTACCACCTTTAAAGCGCTCCATGGCTTAGGACCTGGGTACTTGCGGGACCGCCTACTACCACCAATAGCCTCCCACCAGCCGGTACGCTCCCATAGAGAGGGGCTCCTCCGGGTGCCGTCAGCCAAACAATGCCGACTGGCGGCCCCCAGGGGGTGGGCCTTCTCTGTGGGGGCACCTACTATCTGGAACGAGCTCCCCCCAGAGATACGGAGGATCCCGGATCTGCGCAACTTCCGCTGCGCTTTAAAGACCTTATTATTTCACCAGGCGGGCCTGGCCTAATTTTCTCCCTCTTTTATAAAAGATTTTTAATTTTCAAATATCTTTTAGTATTTTATACATTCAATTCTAAATTGGTTTTAAAAGTTTGAGGTTTTAAATTTGTCGGGGCCAAAATTATTTAATTTGATTTTATTCTACTTTTAAATTTTGTATGTATGTGTTTTATTGTTTGGCTGTGCACCGCCCTGAGTCCTTCGGGAGTAGGGCGGTATAGAAATCAAATAAAATAAAAATAAATAAATAAAATAAATAAATAAATAAGTTGTTCCCTGCAAATTGCTTCAGTTGGCGTTCCTTCTTAAATAGGCTAAGGGAGTGGCCAATTAGCCCCAAACCTTACTCTCGAGGAAGCCTCCTCCTGAGGAGCCACTCCTGCCTTTTGGCAGCTCTGCGCGCCCGTGCATCGAGAAGAGGCTCCTCCTCTTCGTCCTCTTCACTTAAAGGAGCTTCTGGAGGTTCTGAAGGCCCTGGCTGAATCCCCGCCTCTGGCACCACATCTTCTCCAGTCTCCTCATTGTCTGACTCAAGTGCCAGCTGCACAGGCTGCTGGCGCAGCACCACACCAGCCTCCTTGCTGTCCGAATCAGCTAGTAGCTGCACAGGCCACGTACGGACCACAACAGTTGCAAGTCGAGGACTACCTCTATATAGGTAGCAATAACAAACCGGGCATTCCTGATTCTTTGCACCTGACGGTTCCTCCAGGTGATTCCTTCTGCCTATTACACCTGGATGGCCAGTGGAAGAGTGAGATTTGTTCTAATTGGGCTTTGCTCTGATGTAGCCTGGCAGTTCTGGAAATTCTTATATTTACAGCTGTTTTTTTCCTCCAGGTTGTGGGTAATGACAGTGAATGCCCTGCAGCCATCTGGCAAAACAGTCCGACAGCAGAAGTACACCCAGAAAGACCTTCTGATTGATCCCCTGATTGTGTTAAGGTGTGATCCGAGGGTTCACAGGTAAGGCTGTTTCCCCCCACCCGTTTCCTCAACCACAACATGGTGACCTTGATTTCTCGCACAGGGCGCAACCAACCACAAATACGCAGGCACAACATTTCAAAAATTGCGTCAAGTCCAGGTGGTACGGTTCGTCCTCGATCTACGATTGGGCAATTGAGCCCAAAATTTCTCTTGCCAAGCCGGTTGAGTGGTTAAAGCGTGTTTTGCTTCCTTTTACGACCTCTCTGGTTAAGTGAATCGCTTGCAGTTGTGGGAGGTTAGCGACACGGTTGTTAAGCGAATCTGACTTCTCCTTGGGCTTTGTTTGTCAGAAGGTCGTAAAAGGGGATCACGTGACCCTGGGACCAGAGGTGGGTTTTTCAGCAGGTTCTGACCAGTTCTGGAGAACTGGTAGCGGAAATTTTGAGTTGTTCGGAGAACCAGTAGTAAAAATTCTGACTGGCCCCGCCCCCATCTATTCTCTGCCTCCCAAATCCCAGCTGATTGGAAGGAAATGGGGATTTTGCAGCAACTTTCCCCTGGAGTGGGGTGGGAATGGAGATTTTACAGTATCCTTCCCCTGCCATGCCCACCAAGCCACGCCCACCAAGCCATGCCACACCCACAGAACCAGTAGTAAAAAATTCTGAAACCCACCACTGCCTGGGACATTGCAGCTGCCATAAATAGGAGTCGCTTGGTAAACGTCTGAATTTTGATCACATGAATGAGGGGACGCTGAAGCGGTCGTAAGTGTGAAAACTGATCATAAGTCCCTTTTTTTTTCCAGTGCTGTTTTAACTTTGAACGGTTGCTAAACGGGACTGCCCGTAGACCTCTATTCTCTTCTTCTCTCTCCTGCCTTCTATTTCTTTCCCCTGTTTGTGTCTCCTCAGGTGTCCGCCTCTGATGGATATCACCCTGCATATGCTGAATGGCTACCTGCTGGCTTCAAAAGCCTACCTGAGCGCCCACCTCAAAGAAACGGCCGATCAGGACGTCAAGCCTTTGCAAAACAGCGTAACGGGTTTGGAAGGCCCCGAAGTGACGCGGGAAGAACTGAAAAACGCATTGCTAGCAGCCCAGGTAATCTTATAAACATTCAGCTGTTGAAAGGACCAGTTTTCAACAGCTTAGCTGCTGGGCAGATTGGTTGAGAATCGTTTGTCCTGAAGCAGAGTTTTCAAGATGTTCCCTAATTTGGATAATGAAAACAACCAAGCTCAGAGAGCACCAAGGAGCCTTCATTTTATCCCACCTTTATTACTTTATAAGTAACTGAAGATGGTGAATATACTTAATATTCCTTCCTCCTCCTATTTTTCCCACAAGAGCAACTCAATAAGTTGGCGGGGAGAGAGAGGGAGAGGGAGGGAGGGAGAGCGAAAGAGAGGCTCAAAGTCACCCAGCCAGCTTTTATGCCTAAAACGGAACTAGAACTCTCACCATCTCTTGGTGATCGGCCCAAAGTCACCCAGCTGGCATTGGTGCTTAAGGTGGAACTAGAATTCACTGTCTCCTGGTTTCTTTGAATCCTAATGTCAAGTTTGAAACTTGGACAACTACGTGCCAACTACGTTTCAACTTGACAGTAGAGTAAGCATGGGGGGGGGAGGTGTTGCTTTAGAATTGGTTAGCTGGAGAAACAAAACCTCCAAAATTCCACTGAAGATGGTGAGAGCCTGAAACCTTTTCAAGGACTTCGTAGCAAGTGTGGAGTTGAAGCAGGCGGTTCCCATAACAAAGTGTGTTTGTTTACATGGACGATGTGAGAGGTTGGGGGTTTGGCTGGGGAAATTATTGTTTAATTCTATGAACTGGCATCTGGGAACCTCTGAATTAGTTTTGCTTCGACATTACCAGTCAGTGTATTCAGTAAACAGTAAGATTTTCAGAAAAAAAATGAAATTGGAGTTTTGTTTGTATTCTCGAGTTGGATGTTGACTCCTAATTGCATTACATCGTGAGCCATGGCCTAGTCTCAACCTGCTTGGTTGCTCTTGACTTACCTGTCATTCCCCCCATAAGAGTCTGTATCTGAGACGGAAGACGAACAGCTGACAGAGAGTGGGAGAGTGGCTCCGTTGGCTGTGAAGGAAACTGGGGAAGGGCAAAGTCAGACTGGGCAGAGCAGGGGAGAGGTAGAACAAGGGAGGGGGGTTTTAGATGGAGACCAAGGCCCACCCCCTCCTCATCCTAGGGCGCGCAGGCTAGAACACAAGAGAGCAACGTGGGTTGTGTGGCCCCAATTCCCTTCACAAGGCACACCTGGGGATGGAGTTTAAAGGAGAGGCAGTTGGGAGGGGCATTTGTCGGGAACAAATGCTGAATTTATCTAGTGTTGAGGGTTGTGGCTTGCATTCCTGGCATTCCTCCTGACTGTTTGAATTAGTGCCGTGCTTCTGTGTGCTTATCTTGTCTTGCTGGAAATACTTTGGGTCTGGGATTCATTATCTTGTCCTGCTGGAGTGATTGATTGCAGTCATTCTGCTTACAGCATTTGGACTGGAGTATCTGCAGCCAGAAGCTGCTGCAGGTTTGTGGGAGAGTTTTTCTCCAGGCCAGAGAGTAAATGGGACGTTGGGGACAAAGTTGGTGCCAATAAAGGGACTCATACCGGTTCTCTGGCTCTGTTGCCTTTGTGCCACGCCCCGGGTCATCACATTACCTTCTTCCAGGATAGTGCCGCGGTGCAGATCCTTCTGGAAATTTGCTTGCCTTTGGAAGAAGAAAGCCCTCCAGGCAGGAAGTCCAGCAGACTGTTAAAGAACCAGCCGGGAAGTGCCGCACGCAGTCCTCCAAACAAGCAGTTCAAAGAGGAGGAAGAGGAGGAGAAGGAAGGAGGAGACGGAGAGGAAGTAGAGGACAGCCTTCTCTGCAACTTGAGAGAAGTCCAGTGCCTGGTTTGCTGTCTTGTGCACCAGATGTTCATCGCCGACCCCAACATTGCTAAGCTGGTTCACTTCCAGGTGTGTGTTTGTGTTTTCAGTGTGTTTGTGTTTCTTTGGACAACTTGGCTGCTCATGCCATGCCAGACCATGCGTGTGCCATAGGTTCAGATGGCATGCGCGCCATTAACCAGAAGACTGGCTTTCTGGTGTGCATGTGTGTGCCAGAAACCAGAAGTTCAATTTCAAGTGTGCATATGCCCACTGGGCAGCTCCTCTTCCGGGTCGCGTCCCAGACGAGCGCACACGCTCCCTTTTCGGCACTCGGTGCCAAAATGGTTCGCCATCACTGATCTATAGCTTTCAACGGGTGTGTGGGTAGGTGTTTCCTGCCATCTGCCACTTGAGCTCAAAGTGCCATCAGTTAAATATATCAGATAACACAGGTAATCCTCGAGTTACGACCCTAATGACGAACCCGTTTTATGACTGTTAACAACTTACGACCATAATGGACAAGGTCCATTTCAGTCGTAACTCGAGGACCACCTATTTGGCAGTTTCTTGACTGGGATATTGTTTACTTGGTTGTTGGACTGAGGTTAACCTTGGAGTTAATCTATGTCACGGGTGTCAAATTCGCGACCTCACGCTGCCTTCATGTGACGTTTCGCGACATTTTTTTCCCTTCGCGGAGCTGGGATGGGAGTGGCCTGTGTGTGACGCATCCAGATCACGGGCTGCCAATCTGACACCCTGATCTATGCTGATCTGATTGCTGGTGGAGAGATGCTGGAGTTTTTTTGTTCTCTTTTGGGCTGGTTGATTGTCCCTTTTCAGAAGAATAGAATAGAATTAGAATTAGAATTAGAATTAGAGGAGAGGAGAAGAAATAGGAATAGAAATAGAATAGAAATAAAATAGAATAGAATTAATAGAATAGAATAGAATAGAATAGAATAGAATAGAATAGAATAGAATAGAATAGAATAGAATAGAATAGAATAGAATAGAATTCTTTATTGGCCAAGTGTGATTGGACACACAAGGAATTTGTCTTTGGTGTATATGCTCTCAGTACATAAAGAGAATAAAATACATTCATCAAGAATAAAAAGATACACTTAGTGATAGTCAAGGTTACTAATAAGCTATCAAATCGTACTAGGAAACAAATAAAAACAATATAAATTGAAAGATACAAGCAACATGGTTATAGTCATAAGTGGAAAGAGATAGATACTAGTAAGGAAGAGAAGAATAATAGTAATACAGTCTTAATAAATTATTTGACAGTGTTGTGGGAATTAGTTGTTTAGCAGAGTGAGGGCATTCAGGAAAAAACTGTTCTTGTGTCTAGTTGTTCTAGTATGCAGTGCTCTATAGTGTCGTTTTGAGGATAGGAGTTGAAACAATTTATGTCCAGGATGTGAGGGGTCTGTAAATATTTTCACAGCCCTCTTTGACTCGTGCAGTAGACAGGTCCTCAATGGAAGGCAGGTTGGTAGCCATGTTTTTTTCTGCAGTTCTACTTATCCTCTGAAGTCTGTGTCTGTCTTGTTGGGTTGCAGAGCCAAACCAGACAGTTATGGAGGTGCAGATGACAGACTCAATGATTCCTCTGTAGAACTGGATCAGCAACTCCTTGGGCAGTTTGAGCTTCCTGAATTGGCGCAGAAAAAACATTCTTTGTTGAGCTTTTTTGATGACATTTTTGCATGGTCTATAGATCTTGTTAAAGACACCAGAATATAAACTGACAGCAAACAGCACTCCTTCCTAGCATTGATGATGTTACCCATTTGGGTAATGAAATGTCTGCAAGAAAACAACCAAGCTCAGAGAGCACCAAGGACCCCTCTCGTCAGCCCTGAGCTACAAATATTCTCCTATGGTTTTGCTTGAAACAGGCAGGGCTAAGCTGGATTTCTCGCATGGGCCATTTTTTCTTCCCTTTCTCTCTCCAAACAGGGCTACCCTTGTGAGCTACTTCCCCTAACCGTGGCCGGCATCCCCTCAATGCATATCTGCCTGGACTTCATCCCTGAACTGATTGCTCAGCCTGAACTGGAGAAACAGGTATTGGCTCACGCGGCTGCCTCCCATCCGCTTCTCCCCGTATGTGTGGGTCTGTGTCTTAGATCAGGGGTTTTATTTGTTTTCAACCCAATCTGGAAGAGTGGCTCTGTTCTGGGCCCCCTCAGTGAAGCAATGTTCCCTAATGGGTCCCCAGGAAGTACCGTATTTTTTTGGACTATAAAACGCACCGGAGTATAAGACGTACCAAGATTTCAAAGAGGTAAATAAGAAAAAAAAAAAGTTTTTGCCCTCCCCAGCCCCCAGGAGCACTCTGCAGGCCTCCCAAACCCTCTGCGCATCCAGTTTTTCACAAAAACAGGACGCACAGAGGGCTAGGGAGGCCTGCAGAGTGTTCCTGGGGGCTGGGGAGGGCAAAAACATGATGCATGTGGGGTTTGGGAGGCCAAAAATGGGCCTGTTTTTGGCAAAAACGGGACACGCAGGGCGGGGTTTCGGGAGGCCAAAAATGGCTGTATTCTGTGTATAAGATACACCAACATTTCCACCCTCTTTTAGGGAGAGGAAAAGTGCATCTTATACTCTGAAAAGTACGGTACGCATCTTTTTAGTCCTAGCACCTGTTTTGTGAAACAGCTTTCCCCAGGAACGTGGACGTCCCCAAATCTATTGGCCTCTTGCACTAGAGCCCCAAATCTATAGACATTTTTCAAGTATAAATCAAGGACTGCTTGTATAGCTGGTCCTCACTTTACGACCGCCGTTGAGCCCAAAATTGATGTTGCTCACTGAGAAGTTTGTTAAGTGAGTTTTGCTCCCATTTTACGACTTTGCTCGCCACGTTTGCTAAGCGAATCGCTGTGGTTCTTAAATGAGTCACACCGTTGTTAAGTGAATCTGGTTTCCCCATTGATTTGGCTTGTCAGAAAGTCGCAAAAGGGGATCACACTTTGAACGGTCAGTAAATGAACTGTTGTAAGTTGAGGGTTATCTGTACTTAGAACAGCACATTTTAGGGTACCACCCATCTCATTCTGTAATACAGACCATAAGTATGCTTCTCCCAGGATTAAAATCTAGCCATGGGCCTCTTTGCTGGCTCAGTCAAACTAAAGGTAGTCCTCAACTTACAACAGTTCATTTAGTGACCACTTGAAGTTACAACGGCACTGACAAGTGTGAAAAGTGACTTGTGACCACTTTTCACACTTACAGCCATTGCACCATCCCCGTGGTCACATGATAAAAATTCAAACATTTGGCAACCGACTCACATTTATGATGGTCGCAGCCTCCCAGGGATGGGGGTCACGTGATCCCCATTTTGCCACCTTCTGGCCAGCCAAGTCAATGGGGAAGCCAACCTCACTTAACAACCATGTTACTAAGCGAAGAACTGCAGTGATTCCCTGTTCTGCCCCAGCTACGGACCCCAAAGAACGCAGCACACACAAAGTCTATACAAACCTTAGTTTACTAAATTAAATCAGTCTTTTCCAAACAAAGGCTGTTAATTAACTTTCTTAACAGCCTACAAGAATCCAAAGAATAAATAATCGTAATCTTACTAGGATTGGCAGAAAGCCCAGAAGCAATTTTCAGGAAACAGATAAGAGAACTAAGATCAGGACGCGAAGGAGAGTGAACGAAGTTGTTCCCTGCAAATTGCTTCAGTCGTCGGCCTTCCTTAAATAGGCTAAGGGAGTGGCCAATTAGCCCCAAGCCTTACCCTCGAGACCTCCTCCTGAGGGGCCTCTCCTGCCTTTTGGTTGCTCTGCGCGCCCATGCATCGAGAAGAGGCTCCTCCTCTTCTTCCTCTTCACTTAAAGGAGCTTCTGGAGGTTCTGAAGGCCCTGGCTGAATCCCCGCCTCTGGCACCACATCTTCTCCAGCCTCCTCATTGTCCGACTTGAGTGCCAGCTGCACAGGCTGCAGCATCACATCAGCCTCCTCGCTGTCAGAATCACCTACTAGCTGCATAGGCCGCTGACAGGCCACAACATTCCCTTAACAACGGTGGCAAGAAAAGCCGTCAAATGGGGCAAAACTCACTTAAACAATGTCTCATTTAGCAACATAAATTTCGGGTTCAATTGTGGTCGTAAGTCGAGGTCTACCTGTAGCTCCTTTTAAAGGTCTTTCGTGACTGCTTTTCTGGTTTTGTTTCTCTCTTTCCAGATATTCGCTATCCAGTTGCTTTCTTACTTGTGCATTCAGTATGCGCTACCCAAGTCTCTGAGCGTGGCACGTTTAGCTATCAATGTTATGGGAACCCTGCTGACAGGTAAGCCAGGTTAGCCCTGGAAAATCTGGCCCTGGAACCTACCATATTTTTCGGATTATAAAATGCACCTGACTATAAAATGCACCTAAATTTAGAAGAGGAAAACAAACAAAAAAAGTTTTTGGCGGCCTTTTTTTGGGGGCCTTTTTTCAGCCCTTTTCCAGCCTTCTTTTGGCCCATTTTTGGGGCTTTGTTGGGCTTGTTTTTGAGGGTTAAAAGGGTTTGAAAACAGGCTGAAAAAAGCCTAGAAAACAGGCTGAAAAAAGCCTAAAAATGGTCTGAAAAAAGCCTCGAAAACAAGCCAAAATAAGCCCTGAAAATGAGCCCAAAAAGCTTCGAATACAGGCCAAGAAAAGCCCCCAAAACGGGCCAAAAAAAAGCCTCAAAAATGGGCTGAAAAAAAGGCCCGAAAATGGGCTGAAAAAGCCCCGGAAACAGGCCAAAAAAAGGCCTGAGAAAGGCCCGAAAACGGGGCTTGCGGAGGCCGGTGTGTGGGCGGGGCTTCGGCAATATTCAGCCTATAAGATACACAGACATTTTCACGCCCTTTTGGGAGACAAAAAAGTGCATCTTATAGTCCGAAAAATACGATAGTTAGTGCTGGAAAGTCAAAAGGGAATTTCTGTCTTTATGGTTCCATTTCTGGAACCAAATCTCTACTTGTAGTGGGGAGAATATAGCACCCACTTCATCCTTCCTGCTGAGTGAGTGGCATTGCTTTCCCCAATCTATTTACATTGTCTGTCATTATGAATTAGTATGTATTTACAGGTAGTCCTTGACTTACAACAGTTCATTTAGTGACCGTTCGAAGTTACAATGGCACTGAAAAAAATGGCTTCTGACCGTTGCTCACAGATACAATCTTTGCAGCGTCCCCGTGGTCATGTGATCAAAATTCAGTTGCTTGGCAACTGACTCGTATTTATGACAGTTGCAGTTTCCTTGAATCATGCAATCTCCTTTTGCGATCTTCTGACAAGCAAAGTCAATTAACCATGTTAATAACTTAACAACTACAGTGATTTACTTTAAAACGGTGGCAAGGAAGGTCGTAAAATGGGGGCAAAACTCACTTAACAGATGTCTTATTAAGGATATTCTTGGCTCATAACCGATGTTATGGGTTATTGAGCAGAGTACCCCTTGAATATGCACATGAAAGCGGCTGAGAGTGAATAAACACAGTTAATATACTGACACACTGAGTTGTGGTGGTCTTTTACTTTTTAGAAAAAAGTAAAGCAAAGTCCAATAATAATCCAAGTCATACACAGATAAGGCGATAGTTAAAATATCAATTCAGGGATATTCCAAGTACAAAGTCTTCTTACCAGTTGTTGTCATTACACAATAAAACAGTTCTTCTTGAGCTTCAAACAGGAACAAGCTCAGTATTAAAACATTCAATAAATCGTAGAAAGCAACAAGTAGCAATGATCAAACAGTGATCAGTGAGAATGGGTAGAGAGTAACAGCAAATAAGCAGATAAAATGGTGTAGTGTCCACAAGCCATGATTCAGGCTTCCCCTTAAGTACATTGGCTACAGAGCTTAGCCAATCAGGATACAGGATGATGCAATACAGTCTTAAAGCAATATAATACCTTTTGACAAATATGTATTGATAGTTTATATATTGCCTGACCAACTAGTTAGACAATAACCATTTCCTAACATGTCTCATTTACCAACATAAATTTTTGGCTCAAGAAGACTTATGATCACAATGGAGCCCAACATTTCTATTGTCACGTAGTCAAAATTTGTGCGTTTGGCAATTCACATGTATTTATGACGGTTGCAGCATCCCGTGGTCATGTGGTCACTTTTTGCCACATTCCCAGCTGGCTTCTGAATGGCAAAATCCCTGCGGGAAGCCGGATTTGCTTAATGTGTACATGATTCACTTAACAGCCGCTATGATTTACTCAACAACTCTGGCAGAAAAGGTTGTAAAATCAGGCACGCCTCACTTAATAATTGCCTTGCTTAACCACAGAAGCCGATGTTGGTCATAAGTCGAGGACTACCCGTAGTTAAGTAAACCTCTTCTGCAATTCACTACTGTTATTTCAAACTTTCTTTTGTCTCAACAGTTCTGACCGAGGCCAAGCGTTACACGTTTTTTATGCCTACCCTGCCCTGCTTGGTCTCATTCTGCCAAGCCTTCCCTCCCCTGTATGAAGACATCATGTCCCTGCTCATTCAGGTTGGACAAGTCTGTGCTTCCGATGTTGCCACGGAAACCAGGGATTTCGATCCGATTATTACACGTAAGCCATTGTGTCCCAATGATTTCAGTCTTCTTTGCTTGCCCGTGGGCTTCTCCTGTTTTCGGTTGTAGTAATCCGAGGAAAAGGGTGGGGGAGAGAGATACATCCATGGGTGGGATTCAGAAATTTCAGCAACCGGTTCTCTGGCCGGTTGCTGGATGGGCGTGGCCATGGTGGGCGTGGCCTATTTGGCCTCCTGCACCACGGGGGGCTTTTCACCCTCCTCAGACTCCGGAGGCTTTCTGCAAGCCTCTGGGAGGGTGAAAACAGCCTCCCCTGGGCTCCGGAGGTCCGCCAGAGGCTGGAAACTGACCCATTTTCGGACTTCCAGTAGGCCCATTTTTCGCCCTCCCCAGGCTCTAGAGGCTTTCCTTGAGCCTCTGGGAGGGTGAAAACAGCCTTCCCCGGGCTCCAGAGGCCCTTCAGAGGCCGGAAATGGGCCCATTTTCAGACTTCCAGTAGGCCCATTTTTTGCCCTCCCCAGGCTCCAGAGGCTTTCCTTGAGCCTCTGGGAGGGCGAAAATGGCCTCCCCCGGGCTCCAGAGGCTCTTCAGAGGCCGGAAATGGGCCCATTTTCAGACTTCCAGTAGGCCCATTTTTTTGCCCTCCCCAGGCTCCAGAGGCTTTCCTTGAGCCTCTGGGAAGGCGAAAATGACCTCCCACGGGCTTCAGAGGCCGGAAACGGACCCATTTTCGGACTTCCAGTAGACCCATTTTTCACCCTCCCCAGGCTCCAGAGGCTTTCCTTGAGTCTCTGGGAGGGCGAAAACGGCCTCCTTCGGGCTCCAGAGGCTGGAAATGGGCCCTTTTATTTTTTCCCTTTCTGCCATGAATGTTTACCTCTAGGCCTCCAGCAACTAAAGGAAAAGCCTACGGAACAGACGAGACTTCCTACGACTCACAAAACCGGAGGAGGGACCCCTAGCGCCGACCCCAACGTCCAACTCTGTCACTGCATTGAAAACACCTTCGTTGAAATCATTAACATGAGCGTCGGAGCCGTTTAAGGACATCCGGATGGGTCGGTCGATGCTGTCTCAAAATCGCAGGATGTACGTGGATTTTTTTGCTGAAGTAAAACCAAGGATTGGAAACGTGTGGAACATTTTTCACCACTGCGGCATTAACCACAAGTCAACGACTGCTGCTTTCAGAGAAAGCGTCTCTAGACTGGGGTGATTAAGATCTGTTCTCTTCAGACAAGCCATCCTGGCTGGAGATTGTGAGAAGCGGAGCAAGGGGGGGTCAAGAGCAGGGAAAGCTGGTCCGGGGTTACCCTTTTCCTACTGCCAGGAATCTAGGTTTCCTTGCGTTTCAGAGAGGAGGCCATACAAACAATGATTGCCAATGTGTCGTGTAACATCATTTGGAGAATTGGATTCAGCTTTTGTAAAAAACAAACAAACACAGTCTTATATTTCTTCAACCGGCTCCATCATATCTTGGATTAAAGCTGAAAAGGTTTAAGTTTCAGATAGAACTTTAATCTGTGGAAATGACTTCATAAAGAGTTGTGGGACTATGAAACAGACATTGTTTCTTACGTTCCCAGCAAGCATTCAAAGGAAGCTGATAAAAAGAGACAGGGAGAGAGGGGGGGAGAGAGAGAGAGGGAGGGAGAGAAAGAGGGGGAGACAGAGAGAGGGAGGGAGAGAGGGAGGGTGGGAGAGGGGGGAGAGAGGGGGAGAGGAGGAGGGAGAGAGGGAGAGACAGGGAGGGAAGGAGAGGGGGAGACAGGGAGAGAGAGGAGGAGGGAGAGGGGGGAGATGGGGAGGGAGAGGTGGGAGAGAGGGAGGGAGACGGAGAGAGGAGGAGGGAGAGGAGGGAGAGAGGGAGGGAGATGGAGGGAGACGAGGGAGATGGGGAGAGAGGGAGGGAGAGAGAGGACGAGGGAGGGAGGGAGAGAGAGAAGTGGGGAGACAGAGATGAATTGGATGTGCCAATTTGAAGAAAAGATCTTTCTATCCAGGGGTGGGTTCTACTTACCTTTACTACCAGTTTGCAATTGGGCTGCGTGCGCGCGCTTGCTTTGTTCTCTCTCTCTCTCTCTCTCTCTCTCTCTCTCTCTCTCTCTCTCTCTCTCTCTCTCTCTCTCTCTCGCTTCTGCTCATCTGCTGAAGCTTCCTGATGACGTCGAGGTCGGTGGGCGGAGCCTCCCGCCGGTTTTACTACCGATTCTATAGAACCGGTCCGAACCGGGAGCAACCCACCACTGTTTCGATCCCCTTACAAGTAGTCCTTGATATACGACAACAATTTGGCCCAAATGCCCATTGCTAAGCAAGAAAGTTGTTAAGTAAATTTTGCCCCCTTTTATGACATTTCTAGTTGCGAATCACCGCGGTTGTTAAGTTAGTAACCTGGATTTTTAAGTTGGGGACCCAGATTGTTGGGAGCAATACGCTGACTTCGTAAAACCGCTTAGAGAGGGCTGTAAAAAGCTCTATGAAGCGGTATATAAAGTCTTAAGTGCTATTGCTATTGCTAAGTGAATCTGGCTTCCTCATTGACTTCGCTTGTCAGAAGGTCGCAAAAGGGGATCACGTAAACCTGAGGACACTGCAACCGTCATAAATACGAGTCAGTTGCCATGGGCTGAATTTTTATCTGTGACCATGGGGGATGCTGCAACGGTCATAAGGGTTAAAAATGGTCACAAGTTATTATTCTGAGTCCGAAAGGAGAAGGGCGGTATAGAAATTCGAATAATAAATAAATTATTTTCAGTGCTGTTGTAACTTTGAATGGTCACTCAACGAACGGCCGTAAGTCAAGGACTACCTGTACTTGGATGTAGACAACTGGTGGTCACGGCGTTTGGAATGTTGATTAGGGAAGGAAGGAACTAAAGATGCCAGGGAGATTCAGTGCAATTCAGTTGTTTTGACGCCTTGTCTTGCTTCAAGCTTTTAAGCTATAAGAAGGGGCAGAACCAGGGGTGAAATGCTCCCGGTTCGGACCGGATCGCCTGATCCGGTAGTGATGGAGGCGGGTGGTTTGGAGAACCGGTAGCAAAAATCCCTGCCCACCCCCCCATGCCCAGCTGAGCCGCACAATCATCAGAGGCTTTTTTTTTTTTACTTTTAAAAGCATTTTTTCTACAACCTCTTCGGCAGAAAAAATGCTTTTAAAAGTAAAAAAAAAAAAGCCTCTGATGATCGCGCGGCTCAGCTGGGATCATCAAAGGCTTTTAAAAGAAAAAAACCCGTTTTTTCTTTTAAATGCCTCTGATGATCAGGCAACTCAGCTTGGATCGTCAGAGGCATTTAAAAGAAAAAAACCCTTTTTTTCTTTTAAATGCCTCTGACGATCCAAGCTGAGTTGCCTGATCATCAGAGGCATTTAAAAAAAAAAAAAGCCTCTGCCGATCAGGCAACTCAGCTGGGATTGTCAGAGCCTTTTGAAAGCATTTTTTTACAAGCTCTTCGCCGAAGAGGTTGTATAAAATAAAAAAAAAAAATTGGCCACGCCCACCCAGTCAAGCCACGCCCACAGAACCGGTAGTAACAAATTTTAGATTTCACCACTGGGCAGAACGTAATAAATCCATGTTCGTTCTTGCTAAGTAGGAAAAGGTTTAACCCCCCCCCTTTGAAAATTGGGAGGGAGCAGAAATCATTTCTAAGCAGAACCTTGAAATCCATTTTTATTCCTTTTAATGGTGTTGCGGGCGGTTTGCTGCTTCCAGGGTGGGCCAGCGGGCCGGATCTGGGCCCCGGGCCTTGAGTTTAACACCCCTGCATTAACATGTAGTTTTTAATCGTATGGGTAGGGGTCTTGTGGATACTGATGTAATATTTGTACAAGAGTTTTTGTTTTTCCTTGGCTGCCGTTTCAAAATGGCTGCAGCGTTTTAACATACAATTGGGAAAGATTTGATTTCAAAGAGATTCATTGGAAAGAATATGTTTCTTACTGTATAAATGGGTGTAGTTTTTCTATACGTTCTTTTTTTCTTTAAAAAAAATGTCTTTTGTACAGTTGTAGCAGATTCTCTGTACGGGGATTCTTATGTATTCAAACAGATCCAATTCACACAAGAGAGAACGTATTAGAAGCTTGCAGGAACAGCGACCCCAATATTTTCAGTCAGGTAGAAAGTCTGCTTCTAAAGAACACAGCGCACACAAAGTTTGTACAAAACTTAATTTACTGAAATAACTCAGTCTTTTTCAAACAAAGGCTGTTAATAAGCTTTCTTAACAGCGTACAAGAAACCAAAGATAAAGTAATCACAATCTTACGAAGGTTGGCAGAAAGCCCAGAAACAATTTGCAGAGAATCCAGACGCGAAGTAAAGTGAACTAAAGTTGTTCCCTGCAAATTGCTTCAGTCGGCGTTCCTCCTTAAATAGGCTAAGGGAGTGGCCAATTAGCCCCAAGCCTTACTCTCAAGGAGACCTCCTCCTGAGGAGCCACTCCTGCCTTTTGGCAGCTCTGCGCGCCCGTGCATCGAGAAGAGGCTCCTCCTCTTCTTCCTCTTCACTTATGGGAGCTTCTGGAGGTTCTGGAGGCCCTGGCTGAATCCCTGCCTCCGGCACCACAACTTCTCCAGCCTCCTCATTGTCTGACTCGGGTGCCAGCTGCACAGGCTGCTGGCGCAGCACCACACCAGCCTCCTCGCTGTCGGAATCAGCTACAATCCGCACAGGCCGCTGATGGGCCACAACACAACGTTACTCTTTGGGGATCAAGACTATTTAGGGGCAATCCTCGATTTACGACCAGTTGCTTAGCAACTGATTGACATTACAGTGGACGTATCTGGGGAGTTTGAAGTTCCCACAGCCTCCCCCTGTGATCACATGAGCACTTTCCCCACATTTGTGGCCTCCTGCCATGTCCCACGGTCATGTGACTGTGATTTTACACTTCCGGTTTTTGGCAAAACCATCCTGTGGAGAACCATGGGTTCACTTAACACCACACAAAAAAAAAAAAAGGTCATACAATCGGGTCAGTCATGTGGATGACCTGATTTACTAAGCCTCACGACTTACGACCTGATGGGCAGGCTCCATTATGATCATAAGCTGAGGACTGCCTGAGAGGGGGGTATGTATTTTATATGTTAATTGAAAATAATTCTTGCTGTGCACTGTTGTTTAGAAGTCACTGTATTAAAATACGAAAATAGTTACTCCTTTTAGCATGCCACCCCAAATCAAACACGTTTCTATTTTGTGATATCGCTTAAAAACTGCAGCTGTCGCCTAATAAATTGGTATATTTCAGCCCGCTGCAGATTTCAGCTGTAGATTTTTTTTGCATCAACCTTATGAATGCATAGCATAGAAGGCAGCAGATCATAGCTTTTAGGATAGATATTCCCAATTTCAACCTCTGGCAGCTGCTGAGAATTGAATTGATTACAGCAGGATGGAAATGCAATAAATGGATGAGGTAGCAGAGTAAATTTTACTTCATCAGTCAAGTAAGAACTTACTTTAGCAGATGCTTACTTGGATGGACAAATTATTGTAAAGTGAAATTACAGTACAAAACAACCACCTGTTTCTATTACCTGGAGATTTATCGCTGAAGCGGGAAAAAATATAGCCCAACTTTTCCAAAACCGTGAAATGACCCCTACTAGCTGTGTTCTTGAAGCCGATTCAATTGAAATAAAGTTAATTGTTTTACAATTAGAGTGGGAGTTGAATGAGGGGCGTAGCATGATAACCATAACCCGATTATTCCAGAAGGGAAAAAAAATCATAAAAACCAATGGGCAGAGTATTAAAAAAATAACCCCAAATTATTTGAGGTACCACCTTGCCTAAGATCAGATCGGCTTCAGCTGTATTGGCGTTTCAACTGAAGACACGACTAGATATCCTGTGGAGGTAAGGAGCCTGCAGGATGGCTGTATTACTCATAAGTTGCTGGTTGACACTGTCCCATTTTTTTATGCTTTTGGTTAATATTTGCTTAACGCATTGTAAGCCTCCCTGAGTCTCCGGAGAAGGGCGGCATATAAATCAAAATTTTAAAAAAAATGATTTTAGCTATTTTAATTTGTTTTTGTGGTTCTGAATACTTATTTATTCATGTTTTGTAATTTTAACTTTGTGAACCCCTTCCCTAAATCCCTAAATATAGGATACGTGGCTATATTTATTCCTGTGGGTCTTTGGCACTCTCGGAACTTGGTTGTTTTCTTCAGGCATTTCATTACCCAACTAGGTAACATCATCAGTGCTAGTAAGGAATGAGGATTGCTTTCTGTTCATATACAAGTGGCTTGCCCTATCTAAGTTGGTGGGTGTTCTTGGTAGTTCCTTGATTCGGATATTATTTGCTGTTAGCTTATTTGTCTGAGTTCGTAGTTCCTTGATTGGGGTACTGTTTGCTTCTTGATTGTTGGTCGAATATTAATTTTAATTTAAATCTCTGCCTGTCTGGATGTTGATTGCTGGTAAAGAGGTATTTTGGACTTTTTGTTTCTTCTTGACTTTTTGAATACTGTGTAGGTGTTGGTGCTCAGATATTCTCTTCTCCACAACTCCATTCCTCTCCACAAGATGTCACTATAGGTTTACCATAAGGTGGCAAGAGTTGTGTCAAAACCGCATCCCATTGACTCTGCTTGTTGCGAATCGGCTGGGAAAGTCACAAATGGCCATCACATGATCTGAGATCGTGCCATCCTTGTCAATACAGGTAGTCCTTAACGTACGACCACAATTGAGCCCCAATTGTGGACTACCTGTACCTGCGGGCTGCCAAGCGCCCCAATTTTGATCACAGGACTGTGAAGTACGCTGTCGCAGTTGTCTATAAGGGTGAGGACTGGTTAAAAGTAACTTTTTTCAGTGTCGTTATAATTACAAAAGGTTGCTAAATGAATGGTCGTGTAAGGTTTTTGAGTGCAGCTCAGAATCTGGTAAGTCCAATGAAACTCTGAACACGAGGCAACTGATAACCACTTTTATTTTTCTGATCGGAAAGCAAAACTGGGCGACCTTTTTGTCTCCCACCTTAAGCAGAGCAGGCAGAGAGAAAAACAGGTGTGCGCGCACTAACTAAAACTTTTTTTCTTTTTATAGTCTACTACGCATATTGCTTGCGCAGATTGTCATTGCTATAGAAACATTATTTCATAGCCATTCGTTCACGCAAACCTCATGATTTTCTCAGCGCTCTGAAAACAAAGGAGGAAAAGAATACATTTTCTGGCATATTTTGTTAGCTGCGAAGTCGTGTCCGACCCATCGCGACCTCATGGACAACGTCCCTCCAGGCCTTCCTGTCCTCTACCATCCTCTGGAGTCCATTTAAGCTCACGCCGACTGCTTCGGTGACTCCATCCAGCCACCTCGTTCTCTGCCGTCCCCTTCTTCTCGTTTTGCCCTCCATCTTTCCACAGCTGAGCGTCCTTTCGGCTTTGGCCCAGTCGCTTCACTCTTTCTGGCGCTACTAGTACTAGCCCTCTTCTCTTCCCCAGTAGCATATTGGACACCTTCCAACCTCAGGGGCTCATCTTCTGGCATCATATCCCTTTTTCCTTTTGATACTTGTCCATGGGGTTTTCATGGCGAAGATACTGGAGTGGGTTGCCATTTCCTTCTGCAGTGGATCACGTTTTGTCAGAACTCTCTGCTATGACCTGTCCGTCTTGGATGGCCCTGCACGGCAGAGATCATAGCTTCATTGGGCTACACAAGCCCCTTCGCCACACACAAGGCAGCGATCCATGAAGGGGTTCTGGCCAGTGGTGAAATCCAATTTTTTTTTTACTACCAGTTCTGTGGGCGTGGTGTGGCTTGGTGAGCATGGCAGGGGAAGGATACTGCAAAATCTCCATTCCCACCCCACTTCAGGGGGAAGGATACTGCAAAATCCCCATCCCCACCCCGCTCCAGGGGAAGGATACTGCAAAATCCCCATTCCCACCCCGCTCCAGGGGGAAGGATATTGCAAAATCACCATTCCCACCCCACTCCTGGGGGAAGGATACTGCAAAATCTCCATTCTCACCCCACTCTGGGGCCAGCCAGAGGTGGTATTTGCCGGTTCTCTAAACTACTCAAAATTTCCACTACCGGTTCTCCAGAACCTGTCAGAACCTGCTTCATTTCACCCCTGGTTGTGGCATATAGCCCAGAGTTTTGTTAGGGGGTGCTATCTCACATTAGGTTTGCTGAGAATACACATTTTAAGTTACAAGCAACAAGCTAACTTGGCAGCCTGGAGGCTTTATCTATACAGATCAAGCATTAGGTCACGATGGAGCTCCTCTCAGCAGCAAGGAATATCAAAAGCTGAGTTAGTTACACTCTGTATGCTCTAATCCTTTCCGTTGTAAATTGAGGACTACTTGGATTTCTCTGCAGAAAATTACATAATAAGGATCAAGTCAGAGAGCACAAGCTGTTTGGGGGTGGGGGGAAAGGCAGGATTGAAGAGCAAGCAGGGGCAGTAGAATAAATCAATGTTTTGCAACTGTGGCCGGGGATTTCTGGGAGTTGAAGTCCAACCCATCTCTTTTTTTAAAAAAATAGTATTTATTGAATTTTCCAACATTTAAAACGCAAAACACATATTTACACTTATAACAGCTTTTCCATATCCATATCTTTCGTAACAATCCTATTTACAAAAATTCTATTTATATACATCGCTATCCTATGCTATATCCTTATTTAAATTATAATAATATCTACTCACAAATCAATATCATATATTTCTTATAAATTTTACATTCTAAATATATTATACTCTTTACTACTTATGCCTTAGGTTTTACGTTTACTCTCGAGCCAGGAATACCATCTATTCCAAATTTGATAGTACTCGGATTCTTCCCTCTCCTTCATTTCCATAGACAGTCTATCCATTTCTGCACATTCATAGATTTTCCTTATTATCATGTGGTCTGGCTCAGGGGTCTCCAACTTTGGCAACTTTAAGACTTGTGGACTTCAACTCCCAGAGTTCCTCAGCCAGCTTTGTGGACTTCAACTCCCAGAGTTCCTCAGCCAGCTTTGCTGAGGAACTCTGGGAGTTGAAGTCCACAAGTCTTCAAGTTGCCAAGGTTGGAGACCCCTGGTCTGGATGAGTGTCAGTCGGTTTCCAATTCTGTGCTAAAGCAATTCTACTTGCCGTTAATATATATAACGTTATGTATTATAATTATTTTCCCATCAAAAATACCGAAGAGAAACAATTCCGGCTTCAACTTTATCCTCTGTTCAGTTATCTCTTCCAGCCACTTTCTTATCTTACGCCAATACTTTCTGGCCTTGGGACAGGTCCACCACATGTGGTAGAATGTTCCCTGCTTGTAACCACATCTCCAGCACTCAGGCGATCGGTCCAACCCATCTCAAACTGTGCTTGGCTGGGGAATTCTGGGAATTGAAGTCCACAAGTTTTAAAAGTTGTCGAAGTTAACACTGTCCTCAATCTTTAACCCTCTTTAACCCTCTTTCCCATAATCCCCACAGCCTATCTTGCAGACTCAAAGATCATGAGGTGCCATAGAGCAGGGGTCTCCAAGTTTGGCCACTTTAAGACTTGTGGACTTCAACTCCCAGAATTCCCCAGCCCAGCAAAGTTGGCTGAGGAACTCTGGGAGTTGAAGTCCACAAGTCTTAAAAGCGGAGACCCCCCTGCCATAGAGTCAGCGTCAAGGGACCAAGGATTTGAAAGGCCCTTTTCCTTCATGGTATTGCGTCAGGGGGTCTTCCTCGCAGTCAACAGAATGTGAATTCTTCAAATTCTTGGATCAGCCGGCGGAATTCACGCCGCCCCTATAGGAGAACACTACTAAATTGTTACCAAAACGAAGCCCGGGAGAGCTAGGCCGCGAGGTATCTAGGCAACCGAAGGATACCGGAAGCTGCGCTACCGGGCCGCTCTCGTTGGCGCTTCCAGCTCGCCACTGATTGGCAGAAAAGCCGGAAGGGGGCGGACTCAGCCGAGGCGGGAAGGAAAAGGATCGAAGTCGGAGAAAACGAGCGAACAAGCGCTTGGAATCCTGAGGTAACTTTCCTTGCGCGCGCTGAGAAGAGGGGCGCGTATTGGCTCCCTCCGCGTTAGACGAGTCCAAAAACCGGGTGGCAGGTGGGGGGGATGGTGTGGGGAGTACAGCGCCTTTCGACTCTTCCATTCCGAAGGGAGGGGGGGTGGAAATTGTTTTAAACCATGCTCGTTTTTGCGCCTTTCAGTTTCTGCGCCATAAAAGAATTTTTGAAGGATCGAAAAGTGGGGCGTGGGGGGCGGGAAATAAAATGCCCCCTCCAGCGTTTAGTGAGTCAAAAGTCTTAATTTTCATGTGGGGGAAGGGTGTTGGAAAGAAACCACCAGTCCCTCAAGTAAAGTTTGTTTTTTTATGGTGCAATTCCATATAAAAAAAAATTAAATCCTAAAATTTGGGTCCAGGCAGCCTAACTTCCATTAATTATTTAATTTTAATTTTCCACAGTCGGTTCAATAATATTCAAATTGATGTATGTATGTATATATATATATATATATATATATGTATGTATGTATGTATGTATGTATGTATGTGTATGTATATATGTGTGTGTATATATATATGTATGTATGTGTATGTATATATGTGTATATGTATGTACACACACACATACATGTATGTATGTGTAGGTATATATATGTATGTGTGTATGTATATATGTGTGTGTGTCTACACACACACACACACACACACACACACACACACATATATATATACATACATATGTTTATGTAAGTTTTCATGGGTATGTATGTGTGTATAGTTAATATTTCGGGTTTCTTCCCGTGTAATTGTGGATATAACCCTAAAAGGATATATAAAATGGAATTTAATATAATACTAGTAGTAATCATACATTTCAGGCCTTCAAACATTTGCCTATGAATAAAAGGTTGAATATAAAATGCCAAATCCCATCGACACATCAGGCTGAAAGTGCAACAAACCACAATAAGAGATTCATAGAGACTGACTACAAGCAGCGGCATGTCAAAAGTAGCAACAACTGCATCGGAAGAACTGCAAGAAATACCATGTGCAAAAACTGGTGGGATCATTAAATGGAGAAAAACATAGAAAATGAAGACTGGGACTTTAGAATACACACTGACAGGTACCTGCCATAGAATACCTCAGACGTAACAATTGTCGTTAAAAGACAAAGGCAAAAATGTTAAGATAGTGGATGTGGCAGTACCTGGAGACAGCGGAAGAGAAAGAATGGGAGAAGATAATTAAAATACAAAGACCCCCAAATAGAAATAGAATGACTGTGACAAAAGAAAGCAAAGGTAGTAACAATAATGATAGGTGCCTTGGGTGCAACATCTGGAGCATCCTTTGAACACCCATCGGCATTGACAAATTCATCACCAGTCAATTGCAAAAGGCAGCTTTACTCGGAACAGCTGACATCCTGCGATGGTATCTTTAACACCATCCAAGAACGTCATTTGCCTATCCTGATTCCTTGGGAAGGATGATATAGGTGAATTTAAAAGCCAAATGCATTCTAAATATCTGGCTTGTTGCAGAAAAATAAAGGAGATGAATTTCGAAATCAAGAAAAAGCTTTTATTTTGGCCAAAAGGTTCAGACAGATTAATTAATCTGTTAGGTTCTGAACAACATTCAGTTATAAACACACATTTATACCCTTCAATAGTAGAAAAACAGGAAGAGCCTTGATAGTACAGTGGTCTAAAGCACCCTGTTATTAAAACCAGCTGCTTGCAATTACTGCAGGTTCGAATCTCACCAAGGCTCAAGGTTGACTCAGCCTTCCATCCTTTCTAAGGTAGGTGAAATGAGGACCCAGTTGTGGGGGCAATAAGCTGACTTTGTATAAATATACAAAAGAATGAAGGCTATTGCTTAGCACATTGTAAGCCGCCCTGAGTCTCCGGAGAAGGGCGGCATATAAATCAAATTAAAAAAAAAAAAAGTATGTGAAATAAACCACCTACATGTTAGGCTCACCCCCTTCCCTTATTGACATGGCAAGAGGAATTAGCTAACTCTGTGGTTTAACTTTTTGAACCCAGCAACTGTCTCTTTGCCTGTGGTTTGACTTCTTGAACTCTGCAACTGTCTCAAGTCAAAGGGGTCCTTCAGAGATCATCCAGGCTGACCCGGTATTATTTCACTCTTATATTCAAATTTCACTTTATGTCCTACTTTAGGTTGAGTGTGCGATCAACAATATTAATAACTATGCCAAACACCCTGGGCACCTTACAAGATACCAAATAGACAATCGAAACAATTAAAGATTGGTCGTCCCACAGGTGCTTTTCCAAAAGACAGCTAGACTTTTGCCCAGTTGCCTTTTGAAAAAGAACCTTTATTTTATTTTATTTTTTTATTTTATATTGGATTTCTATACCGCCCTTCTCCCTAAGGACTCAGGGCGGTGTACAGCCAAATTAAAAAAAAAAACATGCAGAACAAATATTAAAAACAATTAAAAGATATATAAATTTGGCCCAATTAAAACTCATTTACCAATTAAAAACGTTTAAAACATTTAAAAACAGTTAAAATTTCATCTTAAGCCAGCCCGGCTTGTTTAAATAAATGGGTTTTAAGGGCGCGACGGAAGGCACTGAGGTCTTGGATTCTCCTTATCTCTGGGGGGAGCTGATTCCAGAGGGTAGGTGCCCCCACAGAGAAGGCTCTCCCCCTGGGGGTCACCAGCCTACATTGTCTGGCTGATGGCACCCCGAGGAGGCCCTCTCTGTGGGAGCGCACGGGTCGATGGGAGGTCGTTGGTAGCAGCAGGCGGTCTCGAAGATAGCTAGGCCCTATGCCATGGAGCGCTTTAAAGGTGATAACCAACACCTTGAAGCGCACCCGGAAGACAACTGGGAGCCAGTGCAGCTCGCGCAGGAGCGGTGTTACATGGGAGCGCCATGCTGCTCCCGTCACTACCCGCGCTGCTGCGTTCTGGACCAGCTGGAGCCTCCGGGTGCTCCTCAAGGGGAGCCCCATGTAGAGAGCGTTGCAATAGTCAAGGCAACCATGACCTGGATGACTGAGAATCTCCATAGACCAGTGGCCCCCCCAACCTTTTGGGAACCACAGACCGATTCCATGGAGAGAGGTTTTTCTGCAGACCGGAGAGGGCGTGCTTTTACATGCTGCCTGCATCCCGCAGATGGGGCTTTGCTTGTTTGCATGGCCCAGTTGCTGACATGCTGCAGACCGATGCCAGTCCAAAGAAATGTCCATCTGGGTTCAGTTCCAAGAGGGGAGAAAGACACTGGAAACATGGGGACTGCTTGAAAAGGTGGTTTAATGGTGGACGGGACCACATGGTTTTGAGGCCAAAAAAGGCACATGGATGAGGAGAGAGAGAGAGATTTTTACCCTCTGTTGGGCTTTGAATTTGAGCTTGTATTCTGATTGGTTGTCAGACTCCCATGGGGCCATGCAGGGGTAACTTTGTAGGTTGTCTTTTGAATCTCAAGCTTGGTTGAATCTTGCTGGGTGATGCAATCTCCCCAGGTGCCATGTGGTGAGTTCTGTTGCTAGATGGGTAGAGGGCTAATCCTATCTTTGCTGGATCTTGGGTGAGGGCATTTGCTTATGAATAGACCTAGCTATCTCTTTATCCCTTAAGTGCTGACATCTGCCGGGGGCTATTGAGGAGGGTGGGGACTATTAAGAGTGAGTCTGCCTCCTGCCTATAAAACATGTTTCTCCATTTCTCATCCAGGGAAATATAATATTTTGCCTTTTCAATATTTCCTAGAATATTTCATTTTTCTATGAGAGGGGTGGGTGCTAACTTCCTACAAGACATTAAGATTGGCCACCCGGAGTCGTTTTCTGAGATCAGTGGCCATAAAAATTGAATAAATAAAAAATAGAACAAGTAAAAATAAGAAAATTAGCAGCCTGGACAAACAAAAAATAACCCTAACCCATCCAAAAACATGACGGGTTCCAGAAACGTGCCAATTGTACAATTAGAAATGTACATTATATATGGAAGATTTGTCTCTCTTTTCTGGCATAGTTCCACTCAGGTTGTTATCTCTCTAAAATGGTCCTGAGTAGGTTTTGTTTTCCATGTGGATTGTTTTGAGATGATTGCTAACATTTTGGCTTTGCTTGGCAGGTTTTTTTTTGACAAGACAGTAACAGAGATGGAAGGGACCTTGGAGGTCATCTAGTCCAACCCCCTGCTCACGCAGGAGACCTATATTAGGTATTCGAACCAACTCGAACCAGTTCTTAAGGGGTTCAACATTCATCTAACCTATTGCTATTTCTTTCTGAGTTCAATGCTAAAACCAGAGAGAATTTCAAACATGAATGCCTGTGCACCTCTTTGCAGTCTGGTCTTGAGGTCTCTTTTTTGCAACGCATATCTGACTGCATCCACAGGCTTTTTTGATGCTGATTTAATCATGCAGAAATGTAGGATCTGACCTACCATTGAAACATGTTTATTACGTTTATTAAGAAGTAATAGTACAGTTTTGGAAAAGGTTTGATCTAGCCTTCCTTCTGTTAGGGATTTCCTCAGTTGAAACTTTTTATTTTAGATTTGTTTAAAAGTCTGTAGAGATTCTTGGTTATCCAGGTCCTGGTTGTCCCAAAGGTGCTTTTTCAAGGAAGCAACTGGACTTCCTTGTTTTTTCTTTTGAAGACGTTTCGCTTCTCATCCAAGAAAGCTTCTTCAGCTCTGACTGGATGGTGGGGAATGGAAGGATTTATATTCCTTGCAGACAGCTGGTCATTTGCATCCTTTTAGAGGGTCCTTGAAGCACTTGGGGGTTTATCTGTGTCCTCAGGGTCACCTGAGTGGTGCAAATAGTTCCTGTAGTCTGCAATCCCTCTGGAAATCCGTTCATACTCCCGCAACATTCGAAGAGTGTTCATCCCAAATTGCATAGCTAAAAGTCTGTAGTGATATTCAAGTGATATTCAAGTCATGGTCGTCCCAAAGGTGCTTTTTTCAGGAGGCAACTGGACTTTCTTGTTTTTTCTTTGAAGACTTTTCTTTTTAGATTTGTTTGTATCCCGCCTTTTATTATTTTTACAAATAACTGAAGGTGGTGGTGAACTCATCCAATACGTCTCCCTCCTCCTATCTTCACAACAAACCTCGGAGATGAGTTGGACTGAGAGACAGTAACTGGCCCGATGTCACCCAGTTATGTCAGGACTAGAACTCACAGGTTCCTGGTGATTGGCCAAAGTCAGGGGTCGGCAAACTTAAACACTCAAAAAGCCCAAAAGGTCCTAACCTTTTGGGCCTAGCTATCTTCGAGACCGCCTGCTGCTACCAACGACCTCCCATCGACCCGTGCGCTCCCACAGAGAGGGCCTCCTCGGGGTGCCATCAGCCAGACAATGTAGGCTGGTGACCCCCAGGGGGAGGGCCTTCTCTGTGGGGGCACCTACCCTCTGGAATCAGCTCCCCCCAGAGATAAGGAGAATCCAAGACCTCAGTGCCTTCCGTCGCGCCCTTAAAACCCATTTATTTAAACAAGCCGGGCTGGCTTAAGATGTAATTTTTAACTGTTTTTAAATGTTTTAAACGTTTTTAATTGGTAAATGAGTTTTAATTGGGCCAAATTTATATATCTTTTAATTGTTTTTAATATTTGTTCTGCATGTTTTTTAATCTGGCTGTACACCGCCCTGAGTCCTCAGGGAGAAGGGCGGTATAGAAATCCAATATAAAATAAAAAATAAAATAAACTGGAAGCCCCCTGTTCAATTCTGGAGCCGACCGGAAGTCCGGTTCCCCACCATAGAGTCTCCTAGCGCGGCATCCTTTTTCCTCTACCTGTCCTAACTGAAAACCCTATCAATTGTGGAGCTGACCGGAAAACCTGCTCCTTTCCCTAGAGTCTCTTCCTGGTGCGCTGTGCTTTTCCTCCCCATAACCGGAAGCCCCTCTCAAAATTGTGGTGGCGACAGGGAGCCGCAGCAGAGGGATGAAAGAGCCACATGCGGCTCCAGAGCCGTGGATTGCTGACCCCTGGCCAAAGTCATCCAGCTGGCTTTCATGCCTGAGGCAGGATTGGCGCTCCAAAGTTTATAATTTAAAACACTGCTTCTTTTTTCTTGAAGGTAGACGTCCTGATAAGCCAATGCGATTATGGCATTACGAACGTCAGAATACACCATCGGCGGTGTAAAAATTCTCTTCCCTTGTAAGGCGTATCCATCGCAACTTGCTATGATGAACGCAGTAAGTCTGAAAAGCAATGATTTTATAGCAGTCGTTGTAAGGCTATGCTTAAGGGTGGTGCGGTGGCCTAGAGATGGCGCTCTCGCCTCACGATCAGGAGGCTGTGAGTTCGATCCTAGGTAGAGGCAGATATTTCTCTCTCTGGGCTCAATGAGAATATCTCCTGAATATAACTCTGCACTGGCAACAGGAAAGGCATCTGGCCAGTAAACAGTCAGCTCCGTTCAGTTGCCCAGATTCCACCCCACAAGGGATTATGGGGTTGTTAAAAGAGGATGATGATTGTAAGATTATGCTTAAGCCTCTACAAAAGTATTTCTCAACCTTGGCAACTTCAACTCCCAGAATTGTTAGGTGCATGCAGCCAATCAGCATGCTGGATGGGGAATTCTGGGAGTTGAAGTCCACCCTTCTTAAAATTGCCAAAATTGAGAAACATCACTCTACAGTTGCAAACAAGGATTTTCTCCAGCTTCCGTAAATTTTTTCCCCTGTCTTTCAACTTTTAAAAGCTTTGCTTGGTGTTTGTTTTTCAAAAATAAAAAAAAGAAAAGCAACAGGATTAAATCCAAACCTTTTAAATCATAGTGAAAATTATTAGCCCCATTTTTTTTTTTTATGCCCTGGTGGTTAAATTGAATCACTGCAATTGTTAAGTGGATCACATGGTGGTTAAGCAAATCTGGCTTCCCTCATTACTTTGTTGGTTGGGCACTGGCTGGGAAGGTCGCAAATGGTGAGTGCATGACCTTGGGATTCTGCAGTCTATTTAAGTCAGAAATGGAAAGTTTTTAATATAGTACTGAGGTCGGGGAGTCAGGACCCAGCCTTTCACACAGAGTAGAAATTGCATTTGCCGTCGAAATTCCATGTTTTGAAATAGATAGCTGTCTATTATTATTTTTCAAATTTGTTTCTGCTGTGAATCAAATTAGGGAAACAGTTTGAAAGCGACAGGTAAAGCAGATCTTCTTAGTTGCCATCTTACAGCAAAACATATATTAAAAAAAAAAAAAGGCGGCAGCTTGTTTTCCGTGCTAGCGAAATTCATTTCCTTCTTTACAGATTGTGAAGGGGCTGAGCTCCAAGCAACACTGCCTGCTGGAGAGTCCCACTGGAAGTGGGAAAAGCTTGGCCCTGCTCTGCTCTGCGCTGGCCTGGCAGCAGTCGCTCTATGGTGAGGCCTTGGGTGGGCCTGTTTGAGCCCATCAAGACTCTCCTTTTGGCTTCATTCTTCCTGCTGATTTTATCTATGTCTATCCATCTGTCCATATCTATCCATTATTTATCTCCATCCATCTATCTATACTATCTGTTGGTTGGTCTGTCTGTCAGTTTCTCTCTCTCTCTCTCTCTCCTACCTTACCTACCTATCATCTATCTCTATCCATCCATCCATCCATCCATCCATCCATCCATATCTATCCATATCTATCCGTCTATCTATCTATCTATCTATCTATCTATCTATCTATCTATCTATCTATCTATTTATATCTCTATCATCCATCTCTCTCATCTATCTATTTATATCTCTTTATCTCTATCATCCATCTCTCTCTGTTTCTCTCTAACATCTATCTATATCTATCTATCTATCTATCTATCTATCTATCTATCTATCTATCTATCTATGTCATCCATCTCTCTCTCTATATATATATCTCATCTCTATTTATATCTATATCTCTATCATCCATCTCTGTCTCTCTCTATCATCTATCTATCTCATCTATCTACTTATATCTCTATATCTCTATCATCCATCTGTCTCTGTCTCTCTCTCTCTCTTTTATCTATCTATCTATCTATCCATCTGTCTCTGTCTCTGTCTCTGTCTCTCTCCTATCTATCTCTGTCTGTCTGTCTGTCTATCTATCTATCTATCTATCTATCTATCTATCTATCTATTTATATCTCTATCATCCATCTCTCTCTCTCATCTATCTATCTATTTATATCTCTATATCTCTATCATCCATCTCTCTCTATCTCAGATCTATCTATCTCTCTATCTATCTCTATATATATATCATCCATCTCTCTCTCTGTCTCTATCATCTATCTATCTCATCTATTTATATCTTTATATCTCTATCTTTTTTTTTTTTTTTATAATATCTCTATCATCCATCTGTCTCTGTCTCTATCTCTCTCTCCTATCTATCTATCTATTTATCATCTATCTATTATCTACCTTGTCTGCTGTTTAGAAAAACCACTGGATGACTTGTGCTCAAAAGAATGCAAGAAGACCGAGGCTTTGAAACTCTGCCGATGCCCATGCCATGCTAAATCGTCCGGTCAGGATCCAGAAGGAGGCTGCCAAACCACGTCTTCTTTCTTCCCCAGTCACGCAATGGAGACCTCACTAGACGGTGGAAGTAGCTCAACCAACAAAGGTATCATCTAAGGGGCTTTAGAGGACACAACCCTCCTTTATACTAGAATAACAGTGATGGAAGGGGACCTTGGAGGTCTTCTACTCCAACGCCCTGTTCAAGCAGGAGACACTTTACCATTCCAGACAAGTGGTTGTCCAGTCTCTTCTTAAAAACCTCCAGTGTTGGAGCATTTACAACTTCTGGAGGCAAGTTGTTCCACCGATTAATTGTTCTCACTGTCAGGAAATTTCTCCTTAGTTCTAGGTTGCTTCTCTCCTTGATCAGTTTCCATCCATTGTTCCTTGTCTGCCCTTCAGGTGCTTTGGAGAATAGGTTGAGCCTAGTAGTGGGATTCACTTACCTTTGCTACCAGTTCGCAAATGTGAACGCACGCGCCACGTCTGCGTGGGCGCAGAGCCTCCTGCACATGTGCAGAGCCTCCTGGTTCACCTAAACCGGATAGAACAGAAAGGAATCCACCAGTGGTTGACCCCCTCCTCTCTGTGGCAGCCCCTCAAATATTGGAAAACTTGCTATCCTTTCTCCCCTGGTCCTTCTCTTCACTAGACTAGCCTTGGTCATAAAAAATGATCATAAATCACTTTTTTTCAGTGCCGTTCTAACTGAGTGGTCATTAAGTGAACTTTGTAAGTCGAGGAGGACTACCTGTATTTCCTTCTTGTCTGCCAGGTTACATTTTTCTGTTGAATTGGATGCTTATAAAATTGTTTTGTGTTTCATAGACTCCTCTAAGGTTCTACATTTAGGGAAGAAAAACAAAATGCGCAGGTACAGTATATGTGGTACCTCACTCAATAGTAGTAACTGAAAGGGATCTTGAGGATAATCGCTTAATATGAGCCAGCCGTGTGCAGCAGCTGCCAAAAAAGCCAACACAGTTCTAGGCTGCATCAACAGAGGGATAGAATCAAGATCGCGTGAAGTGTTAATACCACTTCATAAGGCCTTGGTGAAGTCACACTTGGAATATTGCATTCAGTTTTGGTTGCCACAATACAAAAAACAGATGTTGAGACTCTAGAAAGAGTGCAGAGAAGAGCAACAAAGAGGATTAGGGGGCTGGAGGCTAAAACATATGAGGAACGGTTGCAGGAATTTGGGTATGTCTAGTTGAATGAAAAGAAGGACCAGGGGAGACATGATAGCAGTCTTCCAATATCTCAGGGGCTTCCACAAAGAAGAGGGAGTCAAGCTATTCTCCAAAGCACCTGAGGGCAGGGCGAGAAGCAACGGGTGGAAACTCATCAAGGAGAGAAGCAATTTAGGACTAAGGAGAAATTTCCTGACAGTGAGAACAATTAACCAGTGGAACAGCTTGCCTCCAGAAGTTGTAAATGCTCCAACACTGGAAGTTTTTAAGATGTTGGATAACCATTTGTCTGAAGTGGTGCAGGGTTTCCTGCCTAAGCAGGGGGTTGGACTAGAAGACCTCCAAGGTCCCTTCCACCTCTGTTATTCTAGAGGATTGCCTTTGATTTATTGTTATTGCAGAAAGCGTCTCACGAACTACATTGGCTTCAAAACTCTCTGCCAAACAGCAAGCCTCATTCTATGAAGATGACAGCGACAATGATTTTAAAGTGGAAAGGAAGAGGATTCGTTCACTTGAAACAGAGCAGCAGGTGGGCAAAATATATGCAGGCAGTCCTCATCTTACAACTGTTTGCTCAGTGACCGTTTGAAGTTACAACGGTACTAAAAGAAGTGACCTCTGGCTGTTTTTCACACGACCGTTGCAGCATCCCTGTGGTCACATAATCAAAATTCAGATGCTTAGCAACTGTCTCATATTTATGATGATTGCCGTGTCCCTGGGTAGTCCTCAACTTACATCCATTTGTTACAAATACTGGTTGTAAATCCTAAATTACGAGTGCATGACAGTGAAGAACAGGGCTGTCAAACTCCCAGGCTGCGGGCCGGATGCATCACACACTCGACACACTCATGCCCGGTTTAGCGAAAGGGGGAAGAAAAGTCCCGATATGTCATGTGACGTTGCCGTGACGACGTGAGTTTGACACCCCTGGTGAAGAACATGTCCCATTGTGCCAGCTTTTCAACACCTTTTCCTCTTCAGGGAAGATCTTTCCATGCCATTGCCTGCAATGTGCTACTTGGCGCAAAAGAGACCTTTTTCCCAGTGGCTGTTGTGCTTTCTGACAGTGACCTCATCTCTTGAGGCATGGAGGCTCAGTGGCTTAATGATGCTGAAGACGGTCTCTGCTCCAGTGGTTCGAGTCCTAGCACTGTGTGGCAGGGTGAGCTCCCGTCACTCGCCTCAGCTTCTGTCCACCGAACAGTTTGGAAGCATGTTCTCTGCGAGTCGATCAGGAGTGTCAAACTTGATTTCATTGAGGGCCACATCAGGGTTGTGTTTGATCTCGGGCTGAGTAGGGGTGACTGGGGTAGGGGTGGCCAGTTTGACGTTCTGCAGCCTTCACGCCCCCCCCCCCCCCGGCTCCATTTTCGGCTGTGCTGGCCTCCTGCAGCCCTCTGCCAGTGAAAATGGAGCCTGTTTTCTCTGGCAGAGGTACCACAGGCTGGTCCTTTGCGGTTTCCAAGGCGGCCCCGCAAACCAGATCTAAGCACCCTGCGGGTTAAATCCTGCCCGCAGGGCTTGAATTTAGCATCCCTGGAATAGATAAATATGTACCACTTCAGTGGGGAGACAAGTTGGTGCTCTGTGCAGGCAGTCAGATTCCTGCTGGCTCTGAACCTTCCCATTTGCGATGTCTGTTTGCGAGGTGGTTTCTGGGAAGGGAAGGGGCCTCGGGTGGCACTGCAGGAAGAGCTGCTTGCCTTTTTTTTCTGGTGCAAAGCCAGCTCACCCTCCTTTGGCACACCTTGGGAAGCACACGGGCATTTCCTAGACCATGGGACAACTTGCCCTGGGCAACTCGTTGCGGGACAATCCAACCATTCAATTTAATTATTTAAAATAATTTTAAAAAACAATTTTAATTTTTGTCATTCCCATTTCATTTTGTCCCTCCTTTGGCGTCCTTTAATTATTTTTTTCCACTATTTCTTTGATATTAGTGTAACCCTTGGGTGAATTGGCTGTGGTGAGTTGTTGTAGGCCCAAACAGAGCTGGTACCTTGCCAGCCAAACTACTACTCAGCAATTGCATTGTGGTCTCCTGGCTACTATAAAAATGCCATATACCAGGGTGGATTTGATTTAAATCGAGTCGATTTAAATCACAATTTAAATCACGATTTAAATCACTAGTAAAAAGGCTTGATTTAAATCAGCTCGATTTAAATCCTGATTTTTAAAGAGCAGCTGTCATCTCTGCTCCTCCTTTGACCCACCGTTGACTCACCGATAGTCCCAGTGTTGCAGAATATACAGCCTCCTGCTCAGGGCCGGATTTTCCTATAGGCTAACTAGGCTTCAGCCTAGGGCCTCAAGATCAAGAGGGGCCTACACAGTGGTGGGATTCTGGGGGTTCTAGGGGGTTCGGCCGAGCCCTTTGTTAAATTGCTGGCTCGCCTGCCCCTCGCCTCCCACCCGCGCGGCGCCAGCCTACCGTAGCCAGGGGTGGGCAATTGTGGCTTTTACAACCTGTGGACTTCAACTTCCAGAATTCCTGAGACAGCTTGGCTTTTGTGCATATGGACTACTCAGGGGGCTGAAAAAGTTATTTTTGACTGGTCCTCGCACTTTTGACCAGTCCTCGAACTTACGACTGTCCTCACATTTTACGTTTTTGCCCTATCTTGTGACCATGGTGAAGAAAAGCAGTTGTGAAATGAGTGACATGGTTGTTAAGAAAGCTGCATGGACATAAATGTGAGGATGGTCATAAGTGTGAGGACCGGTCAAAAGTGCGAGGCCCAGTCAGAAATGACTTTTTTCAGCCCTCTGAAAAAAGTCTATGCACATAGCCACGCCCACCCGGTCACATGACGAGCTACCCACGCCTACACAGTCACGGGACCAGCTAGCCATGCCCACCCAGTCACATGATTGCCAAGCCACACCTCCAACTAAGCCACGCCCACAGAACCTGTTGTTAAAAAATTGAATCCCACCACTGGTGAAAGGGCCTCATAAGTGGAATAGCCTAGGGCCTCTTTCAATCTAAATCCGGCCCTGCTCCTGCTACATAACTAAGCTCCATTTCATGCTGAATAAACTAAATTATTTACGTATCTTAAATAGAAAACTATCTTACGATAGATTTTTACCCCAAAAGTTTTTTATTAAAATAAATTCGATAAAAATCAAAAAAATCCGATTTAAATAAAAAAAAATCGATTTTTTTGATTTTTTTAAAAAAATCATTTATTTTTATCCACCGTGCCATATACTACTCCTACTACTAATAATAATAACAACAACAACTTCATCTTTTTAACTTTCCCAACACTCTGTTGCTGTTTCTTTTTTTAATGGCTTGTTTTTATTACCAACCCCCCCCCATTTTATGTTGGGGGGCAATATGCTGACTTGTAAACCACTTAGAGAGGGACTGTAAAGCACTATGAAGCGGTATATAAGTCTAAGTGCTATTGCTCTTGCTATTTGGGGAGGAAAAAAAAATAAAACATTGCTTTTTTTAGACTTTTGGCATCCCCAATTCAAAGGCATGTTTGCATGGCTTATAGGTGAGAAAACGACACCGGCTGACTATAGGAACCCAGCTAGTGGATGCTTTGGAAGTTCATGAACAGCAGAAAAATGGGGAATTGACAGTGACTCCCGGAAAAGCAGATCCTCCCTCACTTAAAACAGTAAGTGTGGTAATACTAGGATATTTAAAAAAAATAAAAAATAAAGTAAAGACAAATTGCGCTGCTTTGTGTTCAGAGTTCAGCTTTGTGAAAAGGTGCTTGGATTTTCTTGCCTCCTATTTTAGTTGCAGGTAGTCCTTGACTTATGACCATTCGAGTTATGACGGACCCTCCCAAATTTACAGTTCTAAAGTTACAACACCCCCTCCCTCATCATATGGCCACGTTTTTAGGTGTTGTTTATATTTTGTATTCCTTAACTGCCCACCTCCCTCAGTGACATGTTTTTGTTTTTATTTTTTATTTATTAAACTTATATGCCATCCCTCGCTAATCCAAAGTGAACTTCACTTCTGGTTTTTGGCAAAAACGCCCCATAGAGAACATAGGGCTTTTCTTAACGACTGTAGCATTCATTTAACGACTGCTGCAAAAAAAGATGATAAAATCAGATGGCTTATCTTGGTTTGTTAACTTGGTCTGTTGTGTGGATGTTTGGGTGGTTTAGGGGTGGGGAATTGTGGTGGGTGGGAGTCGGTGGTGGATTCCGCTCGGTTCGGCCGAGCTGGTAGCGGTGACGATATGACGTCACCGAACCGGTTCTCTTTGTTCGGGAGCTGGGCCCTCCTGCCCGCCCCTGCGTTATTCCTACCTTTTATTTCTTCTTTTTTAGCCCAGCTGATTGGTGCGGCAGAGTGGATTGTTGCACCTCAGCTGGGCAGATTCGTAACGCGGTTGCGCAGAGTGCAAGTTTGGCACTCATGCGAGCGAAGCACGTGCACGAAGAGGCGATCGCGCACGAAGAGAACCGATAGTAAAGCTGGTTAGAAGTGAGCCTTGGTAGTACAGTGGTCTAAAGCACCCTGTTATTAAGACCAGCTGCCTGCAATTACTGCTGGTTCGAATCTCTCCAAGGCTCAAGGTTGACTCAGCCTTCCATCCTTTCTAAGGTAGGTAAAATGAGGACCCAGATTGTGGGGGCAATAAGCTGACTTTGTATAAATATACAAAAGGATGAAGGCTATTGCTTAACACATTGTAAGCCGCCCTGAGTCTCCGGAGAAGGGCAGCATATAAATCAAATAAAAAATAAAAAATAAAAAAAATAAAATAAAATAAAGTGCTGTTAAATAGCACTTAGCTGCCAGCTGCCTGCAATTACTGTAAGTTCGAATCTCACCAGGCTCAAGGTTGATTCAGCCTTCCATCCTTTTGAGGTAGGTAAAATGAGGACCCGGATTGTGAGGGAAATAAGCTGACTTTGTATAAAAAAGAACACTGCTTGGCGGGGGGGGCGAAAGCCCTTCTAAGCGGGTATATATAAAAGTATGAAGGCTATTGCTTAACGCATCGTAAGCCGCCTTGAGTCTCCGGAGAAGGGTGGCATATAAATCGAACCAATAAATAAATATTGCCCCTGAAAGAAATCATGTAGTAATTTCTTAGAAAGTAGGTTTTGGAGTCTTGATTCATTCGTCTGTAGAGATTCTCAGGGATGCAGTGGCTCAGGGGCTAAGACGCTGAGCTTGTCGATCAGCAGTTCAGCGGTTCGAATCCCTAGTGCCGCATAACGGAGTGAGCTCCTGTTACTTGTCCCAGCTTCTCCCAACCTAGCCGTTTGAAAGCACGTAAAAAGTGCAAGTAGAAAAATAGGGACCACTTTGGTGGGAAGGTAACAGCGTTCCATGCGCTGTTGAGTCATGCTGACCACATGACCACGGAGACTTCTTCGGACAGCGCTCGCTCTTTGGCTTAAAAACAGAGATGAGCACCGCCCCCTAGAGTCGGGAACGACTAGCACATATGTATATGTGCGAGGGGAACCTTTACCTTCATTTTTTAGAGATTCTCAGTCATCCATGGTTGTCCCAAAGGTGCTTTTTCAGAAAGCAACTGGACATTCTTGGGTTTTTTTTTTTCTTTTGAAGACATTTCGCTTCTCATCCAAGAAGCTTCCTCAACTCTGACAAGATAGTAGGGAATGGAAGGATTTATTTTCCTTGCAGACAGCTGGTCATTTGCATCCTTTTAGAGGGTCGTTGAAGCACTTGGAGGTTTATCTGTGACCTCCGGGTCACCTGAGTGGTGCTCCTGGTTCCTGTAGTCTGCCATTTTTCCTCTGGAAATCCATTCCTACTCCTACACGTTCAGAGGGGGTTCATCCCAAATTGTATAGCTAAAAGTCTAGAGATTCTCAGTCATCCAAGTCACAGTTGTCCCAGAGGTGCTTGAGAGATTCAAACTCTCAAGAAGAACAAGACCAACCAAAAAATAAAGACGAAGAATAAGAAGTAAAAGATACCAATCAACAACAAGAAAGAGAAGAGCCTAAGACAGCGATCAGAACAGAAAGGGAAATAAGAGCAAACAGAAGACAAAAAACGAGATATAATGAGGGTTATGGAAAAAGAGGTGAAACTCTTTATCTATTAACATAAATGGACTAAACTCAACGACAAAAAGAAAAAAGATTTTGGCAAACTTAATAAAACAAAATGCAGATATTATATGTTTACAGGAAACACACATCTTAAAAACAGACGAAAAATATTTAGATTGCCCCAAATTCGGGACTCTGTTTACAGTTTCTGCAGAAAAAGAAAGGAATAGCTGTCTACATTAAAGAAGAAATAAAGGCAAACTTAATATTTGCAGACCCCAAAGGAAGAATTCTGGCAATAGAAATAAAGATAATTTTTAAAAAAAATTTATTAGTGGTAATTTATGTCCCCAATGACAATCAAAAAGAATTTTACAAAACCTTATATGATAAAATTATTGAATTAGAAAGAAAAAATATTTGCATCATAGGAGATTATAATGCGATAACAGATTATCAAAAAGACTACAATGGGGGAAAGAAGAAAGGGGGGGGGAAAAAGAGAGAACTACCCATAATATATGTAGAAATGACCAAAGGTGCTTTTTCAAGGAGGCAACTGGACTTCCTTGTTCATTTTCTTTTGAGGATTTATTGCAACGTTTTTCAAACATTGCTGGCAGCTTTAACACACCTGGACTTCAACTCCCAGCCACGCTAGCTGGGGAATTCTGGGAGTTTTAAGTCCACATGTCTTAAAGTTGCCAAGTTTGAAAAACATTCTTTACCTTCCCTAAAACAATTCAGGTTGGCAAAAATGCCTGGGCAATTTTAGATAGCAGTTTACAAGTTGTATTAGAGAAGCAGTAGAAATCCATTCCACCAAGCAATAAAGCACCAAAAACATTAACAGTCAGAAGATCAGCCACAAAGTCATTACAAAACAAAAAACAAAAAAACCGCAATTCCAGCCATGTGAGCAAAAAGTGCAATTCAAGAGAATCGAGACTCCAGGGGTTACAAAAGGTCAAAGATTGGAACCCCCGAGTAGCTAATTTAGACCCAAATTCATTTATTTTTACATTCATGGGCTTTGCTGTTTTAATGTTCTTGCTTTTTGAGACGCTTCTAAAACTCAACTGTTAATCCTTGGAGATTAACCCAAAAAAAGGACTGTTTGTGTGCACAAGTAAACCCGTTAATCCTTAGTAAACCTTTCCAGCAATTTGGTGACCCCAGACCTACTGAATCACTCCGTCTTAAGCTCTTTGAGGCTTTGTTGAGGGTCAGGCTGAGATCAGAAGCCGTCTCCCCATCAGTGGTTCAGATCTTCCTGACATTGTGTCTCCTAAAAACTTGGGCGTTTGGGATGCTGGTTGAATTCATCCATTGGGAGATCTAAGAGTTGGTGACATTTCCCCCCCCCCCCCCCCAGACAGTTACTTGGGATCTCCTCCGAGACGGATGATTTTGAACTCATTTGGTTCAATTCTCCATGGACCAAAGAGCCTTAAAACCCCCAGAGCCATTCCGTCTTGCCAGGGTTCAATTTCAGCCCTGGGGTTCCTCATCCACCCCTATAACTTTAGGTCAGCCATCCGAAGAAAGTATTTATTTATTTATTTGTCTGTCTGTCTGTCTGTCTGTCTATCTATCTATCTATCTATCTATCTATATTTTATGTTATGTTATGTTATGTTATGTTATGTTATGTTATGTTATGTTATGTTATGTTATGTTATTTCTATACCGCCCTTCTCCTGAAGGACTCAGGGCGGTGTACAGCCTGATGAAAAGCACAAAGACCGACAAAATTTAAAAATAATTTAAAATGATTAAATAATTGGCTCAATTATAAAACCCCCAAATTTAAAATCCCATATTTAAAACCAATTAAAATCTTTACATTGATAGCCCGGCCTGGCGGAACAACAAGGTTTCGAGGGCACAGCGAAATACACGGAGATCGGAGATCTTACGCATTTCTGGGGGCAGTTCATTCCAAAGGCAGGGGCTCCCACAGTGGTGGGTTTCAGCATCTCACCCCCATTTTCATTATTTATTTGAGGCGCTCTGGAATCAGCGTCATGAAAACCGGGGTCCTTGGTGGTCTCTCAGCTTGGGTGTTTTCTTGCAGACTGATTGAGCACTGATGATGTTACCTAGGATGGGTAATGAAAGATCTGCAAGAAAAACAACCAAACTCAAGAGAGCACCAAGAATCCCACAGTCCTCCTCTTCCTTCTTCTCTCTGTAAACCCCACTCCCTTCTAGCACTGATGATGTTACCTAGTTGGGTCATGAAACGTCTGCAAGAAAACAGCCAACCTCAGAGAGCTCCAAAATACCCCTCATTTCAACCCTGAGCTACAAATATTCTCCTTTATTAGAATCATGAAATCTTAGAAATCAAGATTAGGCCCAAGGCAAGTGGAATAGCATCAGAATAAAAGGAGCCTGGATAGCTCAGCAGACTAATGCATTGTAATTTAACTCCAGCTGTCTGCAATTAGTAAGTTCGAATCTTGCCAGGCTCAAGGTTGACTCAGCCTTCCATCCTTTCTAAAGTAGGTAAAATGAGGACCCAGTTTGTGGGGGCAATAAGCTGACTTTGTATAAAAAATATACAAAAGTATGAAGGCTATTGCTTAACGCATTGTAAGCCGCCCTGAGTCTCCGGAGAAGGGCAGCATATAAATCAAATTAAAAAAGAAAAAAAAAGAATAGAATAGAATAGAATAGAATAGAATAGAATAGAATAGAATAGAATAGAATAGAACACAATACACAATACACAATACACAATACACAATATAACACAATACAATACACCTGTTTCCCCCAAAATGAGACCTCCCCTGATAATAAACCCAATCAGGCTTTTGAGCGCATGGCAATAAGGCCAAGCGCTTATTTCAGGGTTCAAAAATTATAAGACAGGGTCTTATTTTCAGGGAAACACGGTAGAATAGAATAGAATCAAAACAGGAATAGAACAAAAAATGGAATAGAACAAAAATGGAATAGAGCAGAACCGGAAGAGAACAAGAATAGAAATAGAACAGAACCATTATTGTCACTTTAAATGTACACTAATCAGCATACAATAAGAAATTTCATTGTATTCATTGTATTTCATTGTATAAACCATTATGCATATCCCCACAGACACGCACATATGTGACAGAGAGAAACATCGCAGTCTAGTTCAGATCTATACTGTACATAGCGAGAAAAATGAATCTTGCGAGTTTACAAGACGGATGGCCTAGGGAACAGAATCTGTTAGACCTGCTATAGATACTTCGAAACCTCCTCCCAGAGGGGAACAACAGAAACAGGCCGTGGAGAGTGTGTGTTGTGTATCTTTGACCTGATGACCCCTAATCAGAAGTAAATTGCACCCCCCCCCCAAATCTTCTTGGCTGTCTCTTGGTCTTGGCTGCGATATCTCTGCTGATACGGGCCCTTTCAAGATCTTGAAAGCTGGACAAGATCTTTGCATAGCTCAGAAGAGTACATACACAGGCGCACCCCACAGACAATGCTTGGTTGATCCCGCTGCTTTTCTGATCTTTTTACGGTAGGGAAAATTTTCTACGTTTGGAGCCATGGCAGGCAACGGTGACAAGAACACACCCTAGTGCCAAAACGGTGGTTTTAGGTGGCCTGTACGACCACAATTGAGCCCAAATTTTTTGTTGCTAAGCGAGACAGTTGTTAGTAGCAATAGCAATAGCACTTAGACTTATATACCGCTTCACAGTGCTTTAACAGCCCTCTCTAAGCGGTTTACAGAGTCAACATCTTTCCCCCAACAATCTGGGTCCTCATTTTACCGACCTCAGAAGGATGGAAGGCTAAGTCAACTTTGACCTGGTTAGGATTGAACTCCTGGCAGTGAGCAGAGTTTCCCTGCAATAGCACTTAGACTTATATACTGCTTCACAGTTCTTTTACAGCCCTCTCTAAGCGGTTTACAGAGTCCGCCTCTTGCCCCCAACAATCTGGGTCCTCGTTTTACTCACCACAGAAGGATGGAAGGCTGAGTCAACCTTGAGCCTGCTGAGATTCGAACTTCAGAACTGCAGCTAGCAGCCAGCTGAAGTAGCCTGCACTGCTGCACTCTAACCACTGCGCCACCACGGCTCTTAATAAGTTGGTTTTGTGCCCCGTTTTATGACTTTTCTTGCCTTAGTTGCTAAGGGAATCACTGCAGCTGTTAAGTTAGCAACATCGTCATTAAGTGAATCCACTTGTTAAGTGAATCCAGCTTCCCCATCGACTTTGCTGGTCAGAAGGTCACAAGAGATCACATGACCCCAGGACGCCACAGTGGTCACAATTATGAGTCATGTGCAAGGTTGGCTCAGCTTTCCATCTTTCCGAGGTCGGTAAAATGAGGACCCAGATTGTTGGGGGGGGGGCAATTTGCTGACTCTGTAAGCCGCTTAGAGAAGGCTGTAAAGCACTGCAAAGTGGTATATAAGTCTTAAGGGCTGTTGCTATTACTTTATGCACAAAAACGGAAGGACAGTTTGATTCCCAGAATGGGCGAATGGCTGCAAACGTGGATGGAATTAGCAGAGATGGCTAAATTGGCTACTTGGAGTCAAAGAATAAAACAATTACTTTTGTTTCTACTTGGAAACAGTTTCTGGACTTTGTGCTCGAGGTGGGGGGGGAAAATGAAGCTTTGATTTTTGGGTTTTACCGATGAGATAGGTTTGTAGTGAAATGGCCAGTTTGTATTATTATGTAAAAATAAAAAACTGTGCTTTGATCTTATTCTAAAGGGAGTCGGAAGTCAATTTATTTATTTATTTATTTATTTATTATTGAATTTCTATACCGCCCTTCTCCCTGAGGAGCCAAAATTAAAAAAAACATGCAGGACAAATATTAAAAAACAATTAAAAGATGCCTTTTCTTTCTTTTCTCCCTTTTTCCTCCCTTATTTTCCTACCATTTTCTTTTGTATTTTATATTATAAACTTATTTTTTAATTAAAAAAAAGAAAAAAAGAAGAAGGGTTTTAAAACTGTTCCTTTAAGTCAGGGGTCCCCAAGACTTGTGGACTTCAACTCCCAGAATTCTCCAGCCAGCTGGCTGGAGAATTCTGGGAGTTGAAGTCCACAAGTCTTAAAGCTGCCAAGTTTGGGGACCCCTGACTTAAAGGAACAGTTTTAGAACCCTTCTTTTTTTTTTCTTTTTTTAATTAAAAAATAAGTTTATAATATAAAATACAAAAATACAAAAGAAAAGCTGCCTTAAAGTCTTAAAGCTTGAAGTCTTAAAGCTGCCAAGTTTGAAGACCTCTGCTTTAAGTAAATGCTTTAAATAAATAAAATAAGGACGGAATCGTTTTGAGACTCCATTAAATGCAAATGGGACGGGTTGTCTGCCAAGGCAATAATCCGCATTGATTTTTCTTCCCACTTCACTGAAAACCTGTCAGCATAAAAATCTGGCCCTGTGAACCACTGCATAAACTTTTAATAATATATGACACTCTTAACTAGTGTGAATCTGGTTTGTTTAGCCTGGAGTAGACGTATTGATTGGGATCCAGAACAGCCTGCCAAAAATGTGGGTGGATGATTGTCATTCGGCGCTTCCCCCTTCTTTTCCATAGAGGCTTTAATTTTTAGAATAGAATAGAAGAACAGAGTGGGAAGGGACCTTGGAGGTCATCTAGTCCAACCCCCTGCTCAAGCAGGAGACCCTATACCATTCCAGACAAACGGCTGTCCAATCTCTTCTTGAAAACCTCCAGTGCTGGAGCATTCACAACTTCTGGAGGCAAGTTGTTCCACTTTTGCCATAAGAAATATAGGTACTCCTCAATTTATAACCAATTGTTTAGTGGCCAATTAACATTACAAGGGTACTGAAAAAAAGTGACTTAAGACATTTACCTCCGTTGCAGCATCCCCGTGGTCACGTGATCAAAATTTGGCCACCGCTTCATATTTATGACGGTTGCAGTGACCTGGGGGGGTCACGTGATCCCCTTTTGCAACCTTTTGACCCACAAAGTCAACGGGGGAGCCAGATTCCCTTAACAACCGTGTTACTAACTGAACAACTTCCGCGATTCGCTTAACAACGGTGGCAAGAAAGGTTGTAAAATGGGGCAAATCTCACTTAACAACTGCCTCGCTTGGCAATGGAAATTCTGGATTCAGTTGTGGCCGTATGTCGAGGACTACCCATTATCTGGGTTTTGTTTGTTTGTTTGTTTTCTTGTTTTGGTGATTGTTCAAATCATTGGAAACTTAGGGTTTATGTCTTGATATCTATAAAAAGCTAAACTGTGCTATTTATTAAGCAGTTCGTCTCTTGCGGAAGAGGATTTGCGTTGGCAGGCTGAAAAAAAGTATAAAACTTGAAATCGCTCGAGTTTTGCAAATTCATGTCAAATAATTTTGCGTGCCAGCAGGGGGTGCTGTTGGTTTTCAGATGCAAATCCTTAAAAAAAAATAAAAATCATTAACCTGCTCAGTTTCCTGAAAAAATTTAAGACAAGCCCATGATTGCTAAGGCAAGTTAGGGCATATATAGGTAGCAGTGGTAAACCACAGTGTGAAGATTTGTACATACACACCATATTTTATCTGATTGAACAGGCTCCAGAATTATAAACCGTTCATAAAAAAAATTAATAATATTGGCCACCGGCTGCAGAATTTCTGCTTTCAAGCAGCCATGTATAGTTTTAATTTCTTTTCCCCCCAATTTCAAACATTTTTTAAATTAGATTATAGAATATTATAAATATAAATATTTAAATATAAATATTATAAAATATGAAAGTGGCCCTGAGTCTTCGGAGAGGGGTGGCATACAAATTGAATCAATAAATTAATTAATAAATAATAGGACATGTTGACCCCCCCCTTCTTCTTTGTGGCAGCCCCTCAAGTACTGAAATCCTGCTATCATATCACCTCTAATTATTCTTCCCTTTAGACTAGCCAGCCCTAAATCCTGCAAATGTTCTTTATATGCTTTAGCCTCCAGTCCTTTGATCATCTTAGTTGCTCTTCTCTGAACTTTTTCCAAAGTCTCAACACCTTTTTTGTAGTATGGTGATCAAAATTGGTTTCAGTATTCCAGCGGTGGCCTTACTAGGGTTTGAAAAGCGGCACTAATACTTCACATGATCTTGATTCTATGCTCTGTTTATATAACCCAGGATTAGGTAAGAGGTCCTTTACTTTTACATTTCCAACATTCATTTGAAATACTTTTATACATTTTAGATATCCGGTTAAATACCAGCGATTCATCATCTTATAAAACTTTTCTTTTAAATTATAGTTTAATGTGAATTTTAAACTTTTCGTCCACGTATTTTCCCATTGTTCAAGCCTCACATTATATCCAAAATTCCTTGCCCACTGAACTATACCATGTTTTTACATGTTCACTTTCCAGATTCAGTTTCAGGAACATTTTATAAACCTTAGCAATATGTTCATCGCTGCCGTACAGTAAGATTTCCAATTCAAAAATACAGTTATGACTTCTATTCACAAATCTTCTTGTTGTTTGAAATCAAAAGTGAATGGATGGATTATTTGCAGGTTTTCCCAATAGTTCAAAACTCATGTTATTGCAAATAGAAAATGGAGCACTTGAGTTTGTTTCAAATTTTTGTTTTATTTATTTACCTAATTTGTATACTTTCAAATCCAGAAAGCTCTAAGTGGCAATTAAAGGATGAGACAAAGCTACTCATATGCAGTGACTCAAAGTATCTTTTTATCAAGACAAGTGGATAATTACTGTTCTTTTTCTATAATTCATCTTCTATTCTTTCACTTCTCATTTTATTTCCCTAAGAAAAAAAGAAGATAAGAAAATATTTCCTAGCCATTTTCACCTTTGTCAATGTTCACCAGTAAAATTTAATCTATAGTTTAATCTATAGTTAATCTGGAGGCTAAGACCTATAAAGAGCAATTTCTGGAATTGGGTATATCTGATCTAGTGAAAAGGAGGGGTGACATGATAGCAGTCTTCCAATATCTGAAGGGCTGCCACAAAGAAGAAAGGGTCAATCTATTCTCCAAAGCACCTGAGGGCAGGACGAGAAGCAATGGGTGGAAACCAATCACGGAGAGAAGCAACCTAGAACTAAGGAGAAATTTCCTGACAGCCAGAACAATTAATCAGTGGAACAACTTGCCACCAGAAGTTGTGGGTGCTCCTTCACTGGAAGCTTTTTTTTTAAAAAAAGAGCTTGGACAACAATTTATCTGAAGTGGTAGAGATTTTGTTCTGCCTGAGTAGGGAGTTGGACTTGAAGATCTCCAAGATCCCTTCCTATTCTGTTCTGCTCTGCTCTGCTCTGCTCTACTCTATATAAGGATTCTGTCCTATCATATCCTATTCTCAATAAAGATCCTATCCTATTCTTAATATCCTGTCCTACCCTACCCTACCCTACCCTACCCTACCCTACCCTACCCTACCCTATCCTATCCTATCCTATCCTATCCTATCCTATCCTTAATATCCTATCCTATCCTGTTCTTAATGTCCTGTTCTATCCTATCCTATCCTATCCTATCCTATCCTATCCTATCCTATCCTATCCTATCCTATCCTATCCTAGGTAAAGGTAAAGGTTCCCCTCGCACATATGTGCTAGTCATTCCCAACTCTAGGGGGCGGTGCTCATCTCCGTTTCAAAGCCGAAGAGCCAGCGCTGTCCGAAGACGTCTCCGTGGTCATGTGGCCGGCATGACTAAACACCAAAGGTGCACGGAACGCTGTTGCCTTCCCACCAAAGGTGGTCCCTATTTTTCTACTTGCATTTTTGCTTTCGAACTGCTAGGTTGGCAGAAGCTGGGACAAGGAACGGGAGCTCACCCCATTACGCGGCGCTAGGGATTCGAACGGCTGAACTGCCGACCTTTCGATCGACAAGCTCAGGGTCTTAGCCACTGAGCCACCGCATCCCTCTTGTATCCTATCCTTAATATCCTGTCCTATCCTATTTTTAATGTCCTATCCCATCCCTATCCCTATCCCTATCCTATTCTTTGGTCTAGCTGGGATTGCAGGATACCTTCACTGGGGCAGGGAGGGTCAACCTGGGTCTGATAGGTTTAGATAAAGAAAGGAACTGAGCCTGACCTTGGTCATACCCAAAAAGAAGAAGAAAAGGGTGCAGCCTCCATTTTTCAGTTGAGTTCATTCCCCCCTTTCCCTCCCCCCCCCCCAAATCAGCTCCTTCCTTCCTTCAGATACTTGGCAATTGATGGCCGCAGTGTCCTGTCCAGCAAAGTCAACGAGGAAGCTAGATTTCGGTTAACAACCGTGGTCCTAACTTAACCACTGCGGCAAAGAGCCTTGGTGGTACAGTGGTCTAAGGCACCCTGTTATTAAGCTGGTTATTAAGACCAGTTGCCTGCAATTACTGCAGGTTCGAATCTCGCCAAGGCTCAAGGTTGACTCAGCCTTCCATCCTTTCTAAGGTAGGTAAAATGAGGACCCAGTTTGTGGGGGCAATAAGCTGACTTCGTATAAATATACAAAAGTATGAAGGCTATTGCTTAGCGCATTGTAAGCCGCCCTGAGTCTCCGGAGAAGGGCGGCATATAAATCAAATTAAAAAAAGAAAGAAAGAAAGAAAAGGTCGTCAAATGGTGTGAAACCCACTTCCCCTAGTGCCTCGCTTAGCGAGGGAAAGTTTGGGCTCAGTTGGGGTTGTAAGCCGAGGACTAGCTGTGGTGTAGAAAAAAATACTATCCAAAGGAATGAGTTTTGGGTTGCCGACCTTCAGCTGCGCATTTCTCTTTTTCTCTTGAAGCGAGCTCTCTTTTAAGCCGCGATTCTAATGTTTCTTAGAAAAGGAGACAAAAGGGAGGAGAAGGAGGAGGCTAAAGCCACCACTCAACCTTCTCCTTCTATTCCCCTTTTGATCCCCCCCCAGCACAACGGATGTGCATTGTGCCAGCCTGGTGTTTGTTGACAATCTACCCTTTAATGGATGTTTTTCTTTCACTTCTGCTCTTATGCTAACAATGACTCCTCCAAGCAAGGCTAACGCACAACAGCCCCCCCCCCTCTTCCTTTTTTTCTTTTTTTTATTGAAACTACGCAGATGTTGGTTTTGGAGATCCTCTTTTGTCCTCAAATTCGCAGGGCATGTATTTCCCTTACCGTAATTGAAAGCATATTTATTCAGTTAAAAAGACTTGTCATCCGTTTTCGGGAGAAGGGAAGGAGAATGGAGAGAGAGAGAGAGAGAGAGAAACTGGCGGTTGTGTTGTTTTGAGCCGAGCTGCATGTATATTCACAGTTAAAAGGGTGCTGTGCTCTTTGGGCTGGGCGCGATCTTTCATCGGAAAACAATGCCTGTTTTATAAAGTTGACCTTTGCCTGCATCTGGGGCTTGGCAGCCAAGGATGGTTCCAGAGATTCAAAGAGAATTGATAGCGTTCAGTAAAGGCAGCCCATCTGCTCACCTTTAACAGAATAACAGAGTTGGAGGTCTTCTAATCCAAGCGGGAGACTGTATACCTTTTCAGACCACTGGCTCTCCCATCTCTTCTTAAAAACCTCCTGTGATGGAGCATCCACAACTTCTGGAGGCAAGTTGTTCCACTGATGAATGGTTCTCCTTAGTTCTTAGGTTGCTTTTCTCCTTGGTTAGTTTCCATCAGGGTGGATTTGATTTAAATCGAGTTGATTTAAATCAACTCGATTTAAATCATAATTTTTAAAGAGCAACTGTCATCTCGGCTACTCCTTTGACCCACTGTTGACTCACCGATAGTCCCAGTGTTGCAGAATATACAGCCTCATGCTACAGAACTAAGCTCCATTTCATGCTGAATAAACTAAATTATTTATGTATCTTAAATAGAAAACTATCTTACGATAGATTTTTACCCCAAAAGTTTTTTATTTTTTATTTTTTTATTCTTTTTTTAATTTGATTTATATGCCGCCCTTCTCCGGAGACTCAGGGCAGCTTACAATGTGTCTTATAAGCAGTAGCCTTCATCCTTTTGTATATTTATACAAAGTCAGCTTATTGCCCCCACAATCCGGGTCCTCAATTTACCTACCTTAGAAAGGATGGAAGGCTGAGTCAATTTATTAAAATAAATTCGATAAAAATCAAAAAAATCCAATTTAAATAAAAAAAAATCTGGTTTTTTTTTTTGATTTTTTTAAAAAAAAATCATTCATTTTTATCCACCCTGGTTTCCATCCATTGCTTCTTGTCCTATATGAGGTGCTTTGGAGAATAGCTTGACTCCCTCTTCTTTGTGGCAGCCCCTGAGATATTGGAAGGCTGCTATCATGTCTCCCCTAGTCCTTCTTTTCATTAAACTAGACCAGGGGTCAGCAACCTGTGCCTCTGGAGCCGCATGTGGCTCTTTCACCCCTCTGCTGCGGCTCCCTGTCACTCAAAATATGCGTCACAACCACCAATGTGCCACACCCGCCGGCACGCAATTTATTGAGCTTTTCAACCCCCGATAGGCCAACCATGGATAAATCCAAGAAAAGAAAAGTTTCAGAAGAAAACAAAATGTTTAATTCTGGATGGGGAGGAACAGGCTCAAGCTCAACCCTTCCAAGACTGAGTGGCTGTGGCTCCCGGCATCCCGATATAGTCAGTTGACTCCATCACTGACTATTGGGGGCGAGTCATTGGCCCCCACAGAGAAGGCTCGCAATCTGGGAGTCCTCCTGGATATGCAGCTGTCCTTGGAGGAACATCTGACGGCTGTAACCAGGGGGACCTTTTGTCAGGTTCGCCTGATTCGCCAGTTGCGGCCCTTTCTTGATCGGGATTCCCTGTGCACAGTCACTCACGCCCTCGTCACCTCTCGCCTTGACTATTGCAACGCTCTCTACATGGGGCTCCCCTTGAGGAGCACCCGGAGGCTCCAGCTGGTCCAGAACGCAGCAGCACGGGTAGTGACGGGAGCAGCATGGCGCTCCCATGTAACACCGCTCCTGCGCGAGCTGCACTGGCTCCCAGTGGTCTTCCGGGTGCGCTTCAAGGTGTTGGTTATCACCTTTAAAGCGCTCCATGGCATAGGGCCTAGCTATCTTCGAGACCGCCTGCTGCTACCAACGACCTCCCATCGACCCGTGCGCTCCCACAGAGAGGGCCTCCTCGGGGTGCCATCAGCCAGACAATGTAGGCTGGTGACCCCCAGGGGGAGAGCCTTCTCTGTGGGGGCACCTACCCTCTGGAATCAGTTGCCCCCGGAGATAAGGAGAATCCAAGACCTCAGTGCCTTCCGTCGCGCCCTTAAAACCCATTTATTTAAACAAGCCGGGCTGGCTTAAGATGAAATTTTTAACTGTTTTTAAATGTTTTAAACGTTTTTAATTGGTAGTGAGTTTTAATTGGGCCAAATTTATATATCTTTTAATTGTTTTTAATATTTGTTCTGCATGTTTTTTAATCTGGCTGTACACCGCCCTGAGTCCTCAGGGAGAAGGGCGGTATAGAAATCCAATATAAAATAAAATAAATAAAATAAATTCAACTACATCTGCTAGTTTTGTGGCCGCTCAAGAAATAATCAGGCACGGGAAGGGTTTTGTGGCTCCCGGTGTTTTCTTTTCTGTGGGAAAGAGTCCAAATGGCTCTTTGAGTGATTAAGGTTGCAGACCCGTGACCTAGAGTCTAGCAGTGTTTTCCATCCATTGCTTCTTGTCCTGTTTTCAGAATAGAACAGAACAAAATAAAAGAGTTGGAAGGGACCTTGGAGGTCTTCTAGTCCAACCCCCTGCTCAAGCAGGAGACCTTATGCCATTTCAGACCAATGGTTATCCAATCTCTTCTTAAAAACCTTAAGAACAACTTCTGGAGGCAAGTCCTTCCACTGATTAATTGGAACAAAATTTCTCCTTAGTTCTAGGTTGCTTCTCTCCTTGATTAGTTTCCATCCGCTGCTTCTTGTGCTGCCTTCAAATGGTTTAGAGAATAGCTTGACTCCCTCTTCTTTGGGGCAACCCCTGAGATATTGGAAGACTGCTATCATGTCTCCCCTAATCCTTCTTTTCATTAAACTAGACATGCCCAGTTTCTGCAACCGTTCTTCATATGTTTTAGCCCACAGTCCCCTAATCATCTTTGTTGCTCTTCTCTGCACTCTTTCTGGAGTCTCCACATCTTTTTTACATCGTGGCGACCAAAACTGGATGCAGGATTCCAAGTGTGGCCTTACCAAGGCATTATATTAACACTTGGGGTATTTACACTTTACGTGATCTTGATCCTATCCCTCTGTTAATGCAGAGTTGGCTTTTTTGGCAGCTGCAGCACACTGCTGGCTCATATCCGTTGACTACCTTTGTGAAGGTAGTCCTTGATTTACGACCACAATTAGGAATCTTGGTTGTTGAGTCCAGCGGGTTAAAGCGAGGTGTCACGTGGCTTTTTCATTTCATGACCACAATCCGGGCGCTCCCATTTGTGGTCATTGAGCAGTCTCCCAGGTCGTTAAATGGGCATTGCCAAAGAGCTGCCTGCTGAAGGATTTCAGCTTCACAGGTGGGTGAGTCGGTCTGGCAGGCAGCTCTTTGAGAGCAACAGGGCTGCCTGCCGGTGGGATTCAGCTTCACACGGAGCTGAAATCTTTTGGTAGGCAGCTTTTTCAACCAGCCTTTAGAGACCCCATAGGGAGCCCTCTAAGCAGGTGGCAGCAGCTTTCAACCTTCCCTGCCAGCTTCCCCATTGCAGAGAAGATTGCAAATACAGGTAGTCCTCGACTTACAACCATTCATTTAGTGACCGTCCAAGGTTACAACTGCACTGAAAAAAGTGACTTGTGGTTGTTTTTCACACTTAATAACTGTTGCTGCATCCCCGTCAGTGGTGGGTTGCTCCTGGTTCTGTCCGGTTCTTTAGAACCGGTAGTAAAAGCGGTGGGAGGCTCCGCCCACCTGCCCGCACGTCATAATTGACGATCTGCGCATACACAAAAGCGCGCAAGCAAAGCGAGAGAACGTGCATGCTCCTGTTGCGAACCGGTAGTAAAGGTATGTAGAATCCACCCCTGATTCCCGTGGTCATATGATCAAAATTCAGACGCTTAGCAATAATGGTTGCGGGGTCACGTGATCCCTTTTTGCGACCTTCTGACAAGCAAATTTAATGGGGAAACTAGATTCACTTAACAACTGTGTTACTAACCAAACAGCTGCAGTAATTCACTGAATAACTTGGCAAGGAAGGTCGTCAAAACTCACTGTCTTTCTAAGCAAATAGGAGTTCAATTGTGGTTATAACTTGAGGACTACCTGTAGCTATCACAAAAACGCAGGGGTTTTGTGCTAAGTGCGAACAGGTTGCCAAGCACCCAGATCACAATATTTGTGACCACAGGGTTATGTGTGTGATGCTTTGTGACAGCCAGAAGTGTTTTGCGGGCTGTAAATCATCCTTTCAGAGGCTGTTGTAATTTCAGGCCGTCATTAAACAAGTGGCTGTAAATCGAGGAGTGTCTGGATGTAAATTGCAGTAGCCCCCTCAGACACATTTCAAGGTATTTATTTATTTATTTATTTATTTATTTATTTATTTATTTATTTATTTATTTATTTATTAATTAATCAAATTTCTATACCGCCCTACTCCCAAGGACTCAGGGCGGTGAACAGCCAAGATAAAATACAGATAATACAAATATTAAAAATCCCTTAAAATTATTAAATATTTTGGCCGAAACACAGATTAAAACACCCAATTTATAAAATCACGAATTAAAAAATTTAAAAGAGGAGAGTTAGGCCAGGCCAGCCTGCTGAAATAGAAAAGTTTTGAGAGCACGGCGAAACGTATTAAGGAACTGTTCCCTTCCCCTGTTGACTTGGTTATCTAAACCTGTGCTAAGTAGTTGTGACAAGTTAACAGACCAAAAAGGAGAATGAAGAACTAGGCAAAACTTTATTTATTTATTTATTTATTTATTTATTTATTTATTTATTTATTTATTTATTTATTTATTTATTTATTATATTTCTATACCGCCTTTCTCCCGTAGGACTCAAGGCGGTGTACAGTCAAGAAAAATATAGATACACAAACATCATAAACTTGCCAATTAAAATTATTATTATAACATAGTTTGGCCCAATTAAATAGAACCTAAAATTAGATAACATTTTAAAAACATTCACATGTTCATATGTTTAGCCCCGCTTGTTGGAAACATCAGGGTTTTGAGGGCACGGCGGAAAGCACGGATTTATCCAGTCACCTACAAAGGTGATTTTAACTTAAGTCAATTGCTATTTAGTTTTGATGGAATTTCTGATTACCATGTTAAATCCTTCCTCCTAAGAATCTCCTAGGTATGTGTAAACACACACACGCATGCACACACACACACACGTATATGTATATGTATATGTATATGTATATGTATATGTATATGTATATGTAGTGGTGGGATTCAAGTACTCTAACAACCGGTTCTCTGCCCTAAGGATTTCTTCCAACAACCAGTTTGCCAAATTGCTCAGAAAGTTAACAACCGGTTCTCCCGAAGTGGCTGAATCCCAACACTGTGTATATGTATATATTTCCTCTCTGTTGGGTCATGAAATGCCAGGAAAAAAAACAACCAAGCTCAGAGAGCACCAAGGAGCTCACACTCCTTTTCCTCCTCCTCTTCTTCCTCCTCCTTCTCCTCCACCATCTCTTCCTCACAAACCCCACTCCATCTAGCACTGATGAAATTACTTAGTTGGGTAGTGAAACATCTGCAAGAAAACAGACAGAGAACATCAAGGACCCCATAGTCCTTGATTTATCCAGGCACAACCTCCTCCTCCTCCTCCTCCTCCTCCCAAACCCCGCTCTCTTATAGCACAAAGCCTGGTGGTGCAGTGGACTAAGCTACTGTTAAAATAGTATTTAGCTGCCAGCTGCCTGCAATTACTGCGAGTTCAAATCTCACCAGGCTCAAGGTTGACTCAGCCTTCCATCCTTCCGAGGTAGGTAAAATGAGGACCCGGATTGTGGGGGGCAATAAGCTGACTTTGTATTAAAAAAAACAAAACACCGCTTGGGGGGGCTGAAAGCCCTACTAAGCAGGTATATATAAAAGTATGAAGGCTATTGCTTAAAAAAGCATTGTAAGCCACCCTGAGTCTCCGGAGAAGGGCGGCATATAAATCAAACTAATAAATAAATAATAAATAAATAAAATAATGATGATACCTAGTCGGGTAGTGAAACATCTTCAAGAAAAAAGACAGAGAACATCCAGGACCCCATAGTCCTTGATTTATCCAGTCTCCTCCTCCTCCTCCTCCTCCTCCTCCTCCTCCTCCTCCTCCTCCTCCTCCTCCTCCTCCTAAACCCCACTCCCTTCTAGCACTGATGAAATTACCTAGTTGGGTAGTGAAACATCTGCAAGAAAACAGACAGAGTATCAAGGATCTCATAGTCCTTGATTTATCCAGTCTCCTCCTCCTCCTCCTCCTAAACCCCACTCCCTTCTAGCACTGATGAAATTACCTAGTTGGGTAGTGAAACATCTGCAAGAAAACAGACAGAGAGTATCAAGGATCTCATAGTCCTTGATTTATCCAGGCACTACCACCTCCTCCTCCACCCACCTCCACCTCCTAGTCACAAACCCCACTCCCTTGTAACACTGATGACGTTACCAAGTTGGGTCATGAAACGTCTGTTAAGAGAAAAAAAAACAAACCCAAGCTCAGAGAGCACCAAGGACCCCTCATATCAACCCCGAGCTACAAATATTCTCTTCTACCCGTAAAACTGTCCCCTTATCGACAGAAAGCAACAAAGATTCAGGTCAAAAACCCTGTTAATTAGTGCCACCCAAGTGCGAACGCTCTCGTAATCTTTTCTCTCCAAGAAGCAAGGGCCGGTTGCACGCAGGAAGGAATCCCGAGGTCCCCAAAGGCAGGAAAGTAAATAGTAAACGGAGAAGCGTGAAACAAACACTCGGGGGTATCAAGAAACAGCTGCGACAAGCATCTCGCTTAATGCGCCTGCCTGTTGTGGTAAGACGTATTGCTTACCAACCTCACAAAGGGAGCCGATGGATTTCAGTTACACATTCCCGGAGAATGGCAGCTTACGACAATCGAGAGCCCAGGCTTTGGGGCTGGGCAAGCTCACCGCCGGTTGCGACGAAGCAAAATTGTGGATTTGTGTTACCTTCTGCCACCTGACCCGCATCTGATGCTGGGCTGCCGTTGATTGATGTTCTGAATGAAGGCTTTGAAGGGAGTCCCGGCTTAATTAAAATGTTTGCTTGGTTAGCGGTGATCTGCGAAGCTCTCGATAAATATTGAATTGGGTTCATCTGCTGGTTACTGCCAGGGGATAAACAGATGCTTTGTGCTGCTTAATCAAGAAGCCCAGGCTATTTTTTTTCCTTTTTTTTTTAATTTTTAATAAAGGAAAGCTTTCAATCAGGCCACTTCAGGATCTCGGCCGGGTGTGCTTGTGTGAGGTTTCGCACAGCCGGCACTCTCAGTTTTTGTTTCCCCATAATGTGCAGCTTGGGGGGCTTGGAGAAAGAATTGTCTTGATTTGTTGTTGTTAGTTGCGAAGTTTTGTCCGACCCATTGCGACCCCATGGACAACGTTCCTCCAGGCCTTCCTGTCCTCTACCATCCTCTGGAGTCCATTTAAGCTCACGCTGACTGCTTCGGTGACTCCATCCAGCCACCTCGTTCTCTGCCGTCCCCTTCTTCTCCTTTTGCCCTCCATCGTTCCCAGCATGAGGCTCTTCTCCAGGGAGTCCTTCCTTCTCATTAGGTGGCCAAAGTATTTGAGTTCCCTCTTCAGGATCTGGCCTTCTAAAGAGCAGTCAGGGTTGATCTCCTCTAGGACTGACCGGTTGGATCGCCTTGTAATCCAAGGGACTCACAGGAGTCTTCTCCAGCACCAGAGTTCAAAGGCCTCGATTCTTTTGACGCTCAGCCTTTCTTATGGTCCAACTTTCACAGCCATCCATTGCAACTGGGTAAAACATAGCCTTGACTATACACACTTTTGTTGGCAGGGTGATGTCTCTGTTTTTGTCTCGATAAAGGAGAATATTTGTAGCTCAGGAGGAGGGGTTCTTGGCGCCGTCTGAGCTTGGTTGTTTTCTCGCAGACATTTCATGACCCAACTGGGTAACATTCATCAGTGCTAGTGTGAATTGTCTTTGATTTTTAAGTACAGGTAGTCCTCGAGTTACAGCCATCCATTTAGTGACTGTTCAAAGTTACAGCAACACTGAAAAAGGTGACTTAAAGTCAGTCCTCACACAATCAAAATTCAGGCACTTGGTACCTGGCGCACATTTATGATTGTTGCAGTGTCCTGGGATCACATGATCCCCTTTGGCAACCTTTGGCAACCTGAGCCGAGGTGGCGCAGTGGTTAGAGTGCAGTACTGCAAGCTACTTCAGCTGACTGCTAGCTACAGTTCAGCAGATCGAATCTCACTGGCTCAAGGTTGATTCGGCCTTCCATCCTTCTGAGGTGGACCCAGATTGTTGGGGCTGACTCTGTAAAAACCACTTAGAGAGGGCTGTAAAGCACTGTAAAGCAATATATAAGTCTAAGTGCTAATTGCTATTGCAGTCTAACTCTGCCCACTGTTAGGAGTTCGATCCTGACCGGCTCAAGGTTGACTCAGTCTTTCATCCTTCCGAGGTGGGTAAAATGAGGAGCCAGATTGTTGGGGGCAAGAGGCTGACTCTGTAAACCGCTTAGAGAGGGCTTTAAAGAGGTATATAAATATAAGTGCTATTGCTATTTCCAGCCGGCTTCTGACAAGCAAAGCCAGTGGGTGAAGCCGGATTTACTTAATGACCCGCACGATTCGTTTTAACATCTACAGTGATTCGCTTAACAACCATGGCAAAAAGGGCGTAAAATGGGGTGTGACTCATTTAATGCCCATCTTGCTTAGTAATGGAAATTGGGGGTTCAATTGTGTCATAAGTCAAAGACTACCTGTAACCATATATGAAGAGATGGATGGATGGGTGGGTAGGTAGGTAGGTAGATAGATGATAGGGATGTGTGGGTAGAATAGATAGATAGATAGATAGATAGATAGATAGATAGATAGATAGACAGATAGACAGACAGACAGACAGACAGACAGCTCTTGTTCATTTAAAGATTATGCAAACGTGCTTGTTGATGTGTTTACCTCGAGGGCGCATGAGATCCAGTTGGAGGAAATGCATTTTTCTCACACTGCAGGGTATGATAACCTTTGCTCCTTTATGTGTCCAGGTGTTGATGTCTGGGTGATGTTGGGAAACCGCCAGATAGGTTGGAAAGAGAGGTCAAGCGAGGGCCTAGCTTAGAGTCCTTGCGCAGCTGCAAGAGGCATAAACCTGACCTGCCTCAAGACCCATGAAACCTTATCTGGTCATTCCCAGGGGACGGCGAGCGATCTGGGGAGATTTTTGAAACAGTTGAAGTTAGTGACTTTGGCTATTTACAATAGCATTTAGCAATAGCACTTAGACTTATATACCGCTTTCCAGTGCTTTCCAGCCCTCTCTAAGCGGTTTTACAGAGTCAGCCTATTGCCCCCAACAATCTGGGTCCTCATTTTACCAACTTCGGAAGGATGGAAGGTTGAGTCAACCTTGAGCCTGGTGGGATTTGAACTACCAAATTGCAGGCAGCCGGCAATCAGCAGAAGTAGCCTGTAGTACTGTACTCTAACCACTGTGCCACCGAGGTTACAGTTGCTTGTGCCTGACAGGTGTCGGGAGAATACGTCGCAGAGGATTTCCATATCTTTTTTGGTTATGATTAAGTTGCCGGTATTTGCAAAGTTCCTTTTTTTAAATAATCAATTTTTTTTTAATTTTCTTCAAAACAAAAGTAAAAAAGATACAAAAGCGGAACACAGCTAACAAGACGACACACACACACACACACACACACAAAAACAGTGCATAAAATTAAAAAAACAAAACAGACATATACATAAATCGTCCTCTCTAGTTCAATACTGATAAATATACCTCGAGAGCCTGATAGTACAGTGGACTAAAGCACTGTTATTAACATCTGCAATTATTAACAATTACTGCAAGTTCAAATCTCACCAGGCTCAAGGTTGACTCAGCCTTCCATCCTTTCTAAGGTAGGTAAATTGAGGACCCAGTTTGTGGGGGGCAATAAGCTGACTTTGTATAAATATACAAAAGTATGAAGGCTATTGCTTAACGCACTGTAAGCCGCCCTGAGTCTCCGGAGAAGGGCGGCATATACATTTAAAAAAACCAAAAAAGATTATAACTCCTCGCTTCGGTGTTTGCCAAGCTCCTAATAAGAGACACCCATAGTCAGTTCCACCCTAGGTGTCAATATAGCAATAGTGGGAGCCTTCTCCAGCACCACAGCCCAAACGAGTCGATTTTCCTCCTGCCTTTCTCTCAACTTCTATAAAAAAAAGAAACTTATGCTTGTCCTTTGTTCAGGGTCTCTTTCTTGGAAAGCAGGGTACCCAATGATCTTGCAATAAAGCACCCTTCTGTTTAGTGTACGCTTCTTACTTCTTCAGAAACAAAAATCACCACATTAACAGAGGCTTTCTCTATCTCGTGGCATGCGTCTTTCCCAGCTTCCCGAGATAATATCAGTAATTGCACACGAGATCTTTTTTCAGGTAAAACTGTGGCTTCTTCCTTAAGAAATTGCCAGGCATAGACAACTGATCTGTCTGGTAAATTAGACAGTGGATCCGTTGAGGGTTATCCTGGAATTTTAGGCAGGGATTTTTGCCAACACTGGCCTGAAAGGGCTGTTGTTTGGGTCAGGGGGTCTCCTCCACCCCTGGTCCTTGACATACGACCACAAAAGACCACCAGAGTTCAAGCGAGTCGATTTTCTTCCTGTCTTGCTTTTTCAAGGCCCAACTTTCACAACCATAGGTAGCTATGGGGAACACAATAGAGTAGACTCACCTACATAGGATAGGATAGGATAGGATAGGATAGGATAGGATAGGATAGGATAGGATAGAATAGAATAGAATAGAATAGAATAGAATAGAATAGAATAGAATAGAATAGAATAGAATAAGGTAAAGGTTCCCCTCACACATATGTGCTAGTCGTTCCCGAACCTAGGGAGCGGTGCTCCTCTCCATTTCAAAGCCGAAGAGCCAGTGCTGTCCGAAGACGTCTCCGTGGTCATGTGGCCGGCATGACTCAACGCCAAAGGCGCACGGAACGTTGTTGCCTTCCCACCAAAGGTGGTCCCTGATTTTTCTACTTGCATTTTTTAATGTGCTTTCGAACTGCTAGATTGGCAGAAGCTGGGACAAGTAATGGGGAGCTGACCCTGTTACGCAGCACCAGGGATTCGAACGGCTGAACTGCCGACCTTTCGATCAACAAGCTCAGTGTCTTAGCCACTGAGCCACTGCGTCCCTTTTAGAATAGAATAGGCAATAGCAATTAGAATAGAACAGAACAGGAGCAGAATATAATAGAATAGAATAAGAGCAGAAGAGAAGAGAAGAGAAGAGACATGATAGCAGTCTTTCAATATCTCAGGGGCACCTGAGGGCAGGAGAATAGAATAGAATAGAATAAAAGAGAATAAAAGAGAACAAGAGCAGAATAGAATTAGAGCAGAATAGAATAGACTTTATTGTCACTTTAAATGTCACATCAGTTTAAAAGCGGAGAGGACCTACGGAAAGCTGTAAAGAACCAAAACTGGATGGAACCAACAGATTTTAGGACACTACCACCATCACAAATATGCAAAGCATCTGAATTTTGATCACGTGACCCCGGGGATGCTGCAAAGGTTGTAGTAACTCTGAAAAACGGTCCTAAGTCACCTTTTTCAGTGCCATTCTAACTCTGAATGGTCAGTAAATGAACTGTTGTAAGTCGAGGACTACCTGTATTTCCTTAAACCATCTGCCCCACAGACTGGTTCCTAACTAGTCCCCCTTCTCTAGGTGTTCCCCATTGGGTCAAACGCGCCTACCAAACATTCCATCAACGGGCGCTTTATCCTAGTTTTGTCCGCTCGTGTGCCCAGCCACGTGCACCTAGCGATATCTTTCCTCCCTCTTTCCTGAAAAAAAGCCGACAGGAGCATCGACTGTAATATCACACGGCCTGCTTTGCGTTCCAGTTTTTCTGTCCGACTGTAGAGCCGAGGCCAAGATAGCATGGTATGTAATAGACACCCTCCGTCAGCTGTTGTCCTCCTCGCCGGCCGACAAGAGGCTCATTCATAAGCCTCCCTTTTATCCTTAGCGGGGTGAATAAGTAATTATTCCATATCGAGAAGAGCGGCTATTTGGAAGCCTCTATTGAATGTGGCAGGACGACATAATGAAACCTGCCATTTCTGGCGACCTGAGAGAGGAATGTAACAATTCTAGCACAGACGGTAACTTTATCCAGATGGACGGCCCGTTTCTTTGGCACGTCAACCGGCCTTTTCTCCCGCTGACTGGCAGCTTCTGAAGGGGTTGCATTGACGTCCGTTCTAGCCTGCATTGTCATTTTTTAACGGCAGACAAGCTCCAGTGGGAGCAGGCGGTAATTTGAACCCACTTTTCCATAGAGCCGAGGCGAAGAGATAGTTGATCCTGACTATTGTAGCATAACGCACCCAGTGACTTAGCATTTGCTTACGGGGGATAATCTTACTGATTACAATTAAGAGGATGGGGGACGGGGGCTTGGGGGGGGAATTTGGACAGGAATACTGTGTGTCTGCTTCTCCGTGTCAGTGTGACATTTTTTTTTACGCCGGTTAGACGATGTCGTCTCCCTGTCATTGTCCCTGTTATTCTTGGCCTTGTAAGGATCACAGATCAGAGTGAATGCTGGAATATCGGAGAGGGAATAAAATAAAAGTAACCTGGTTCTAAATGTTAATAAAAGAGATCATCATAGATTTTAGAAAGAGCTGGCATGGTCATACTCCACTCAGTATCAAGGATGCAGCTGTAGAGATGGTCGAGAGTGTTAAGTATCTGGGGGTGCAGATAACTAACAATGAACTGGTCTCTGCACACGTCATCCTTAGTGAAGCATGCAAACCAGCATTTGCAATTCCTGCATCAGATGAGGAGAGCACATCTTTCTTCTTCTGTCCTGACCACTTATTACAGAGGCATGATTGAGAGCATTATAACCAATTGTATCTCTGTTTGTTTTGGTGGCCGCAGTGCGTCAAATAGAAAGTCCCTACAGAGAGTGGTGAGGATAGCCGAGAAGATTAGAGGAAGCTCGCTTCCTGTCATTCAGGATACTGCGTATATAAGCGCTATGCGCTTAGAGCTCAAAGCATTGTTAAGAGACCCACACACACCCACTTCACAGTCTGTTTTTGTTGCTCCCCTCTGGGAGGAGGTTTCAAAGTATTTCTAGCAGGACTTCCAGATTCTGTAACCGCTTTGTTCCCTAGGCCGTCCGTCTGATAAACTCGTAAGATTCGTTTTTCTCGCTATGTACATGTACACATCTGAAGTAGACTGTGTTGTTTCTCTGTGTCATAATATAATATATGTGGATATACACATAATTTTGTATTTATTTATTTATTTTGTCCTGTTTATGTAGTGTATATTGGAGGTGGTTGTTTTGACCTAGGCTTCCTTAGAAAGTATACAGCACAATCTTAGTCCCGGCAAACCTCTTTTATTCATATGGCTGTGAATTATTGTCCTTCACAGTCCGAAAGGCTTCTCAAACAGTCTTTCAGGGGAATGTTTACAAACACCCACCTTATCTCCCTTGGAATGCTGCCAGAGAACAAATCGCCACATCCAGGGCAAGGCCAAATTTAGGACAGAGTCAAACAGAACTTTTCCAAAGCTTTAATCGACCAGATGAACTAATTGCTTCCTGCAAAAGCTCACGTCCCGTTCACTCCTCTTTTATGTCTTATGGGAGGGGCCAATCATCTCCAAGCCTTACTCCTGAGTTGACCCTGTTTTCTTAATTGTTCTTGTCTTCTGGCAGCTCTGCGCATGCGCACACTGGGGACAGGCTCCCACTGTTCTTCTGCCCCCTGATGTCAGACTCCTGAGACTCCAAAGGCAGCAAAGAACTACCAGAGGGCCTTGGCCCCCCTCTCTGCCTCCGACTCAGAGCCATCGTCCGAGCCTTCCCCAGACTCCAGGACTGGCCCATGTTCCTCCCCAACCTCCTCACTGTCCGAATCTGCTGCTAGCTCTGCTGGCGGGCCACAAAAGTGGTGACCCTTTGAGAGCTGTAGGCAACAGGATTTCATTTTCATGTGTGCTGATTAGTGTACATTCAAAGTGACCATAAAGTTATTCTAAGTCTTAAGTCATGGAAGGAACCATTTAGACCTGGAGATCAGTCACCAACTCAGGGCAGGAATCGAAATTAAAGCAGACTTGACAGATGGCTGTTTACCTTCTGATTTACAATGTTCAGCCAAGGACCTGTCGCTTCTGTGGGTCATTGGTTCCACAGTCAAATTTCAGGTAGTCCTCGACTTACGACCACAAGAGGGAGGGAGGGGGGAGAGGGAGAGATGAGAGGGAGAGAGGGGGAGGGAGGGAGGGAGGGAGGGAGGGAGAGAGAGAGAGAGAGAGAGAGAGAGAGAGAGAGAGATCGCCAATTACCAGGAGACTCAGAGTTCTAGACCCGCCTTAGACATGAAAACTGGCTGAGTGACCAATCACTAGGAGACTGAGAGTTCTAGTCCTGCCTTAGCTGTGAAAGCCAGCTGCGTGACTTTGGTCCAGTCCCTCTCTCTCAGCCCAACTCACCTCATATCAGGGGTGGTATTCACTTACCTTCACTACTGGTTCGCAAGTGTGAGCGCACGCGCCACCTCCAGGCATACACAGAGGGTCAAAAACAGGATGTAATGACGTCCTGGTGAGTGGGCGGAGCCTCCCGCAGCCGCCGCTACTGATTCGCCCGAACCGGATAGAACTGGCTGAATACCACCACTACCTCACAGGGTTGTTATTGTGGGGAAAATAGGAGGAAGAAGGAGCATTTGATATATTTACTGCCTTGAGTTACTCATAAAAATAATAACGGTGGGATATAAATTAAACAAATAAAAATGAACTGCTCAATTGCTAATTGAGTGATCAATTGACTGCTCCAGACAAAAATCAAAATTCCACACTTGAAGAAGCTGCTGTTAAGATTTCCGAATTCTGTTATTTATAAGCTTTCTTATAAATGTTCTTTGAAATAAGTATTTAACATTGCAATCGTCTGTTCAGGGCTCTGCATTCAGTAGTTTTTATAGCTAGGAAAATGTGCTTAGGTTAGTTTTAACCCATTCAGCATTTTATCCAACATTTCCTGAGCTGCTTCAGCTATAACTCTCTGGCCCATTTCTGGTTTGGTAATTTAATTTTGCTCGTTAAAAATGAAGTGAAGATCTCTCAAACCGCTGTTGCTGAAAATTGATGCTTTGCTGGTTTGTAACTTCGCTGCATTCTGAACTTTGTTTCTTATATTCATTCATTTTTAGCAGCATTTATTTCAGTGTTACTCTGTTGTCCATGTTGTTTGATTCTAAGCGGAGTGACTGTGAAATTGAAATAAAAGCATCTTAAGATGCGTCGGCTATGTAATGTGCTGTTTTGTTTGGAGATTTTTGTGCTCTCTGAAATGTGGTACTCATTGTCAGAAATGCAGGTTAATAGACAATGCTAGGTAAAGGAGAGTAAATTTTTATATTCCCACAGGTGTTCAGTTCAATAAAAATGTAGGTTATTAGGCAATGATAAGAGAACTTATTTATTTTCCCAAGTGATGTTTTCTTTATCAGAATTAAAAAGAAATAAAGTGAAGGGTTATAAATGAGAACAGATGGTACAGCATCTTTATTTGATTGGTATTATTTTTGTAACAATCACAGAACCAGTTTGGTATAGTGGTTAAGGCATCAGGCTCGAAACCAGGAAAAAGTGAGTTCTAATCCCGCCTTAGGCATGAAGACTGGCTGGATAACTTTGAGTCAGTCACCAGGAGACAGTGAGTTCTAGTCCTGTCTTTGCCATGAAAGCTGGTTGGGTGACTTTGGGCCAATCACCAAGAGATGGAGAGTTGTAGTCCCGCCTTAGGCATGAAACCTGGCTGGATAACTTGAGCCAGTCACCAGGAGACAGTGAGTTCTAGTCCTATCTTTGCCGTGAAAGCTGGTTGGGTGACTTTGGGCCAATCACCAAGAGATGGAGAGTTGTAGTCCTGCCTTAGGCATGAAACCTGGCTGGATAACTTGAGCCAGTCACCAGGAGACAGTGAGTTCTAGTCCTATCTTTGCCATGAAAGCTGGTTGGGTGACTTTGGGCCAATCACCAAGAGATGGAGAGTTGTAGTCCCGCCTTAGGCATGAAACCTGGCTGGATAACTTGAGCCAGTCACCAGGAGACAGTGAGTTCTAGTCCTATCTTTGCCATGAAAGCTGGTTGGGTGACTTTGGGCCAATCACCAAGAGATGGAGAGTTGTAGTCCCGCCTTAGGCATGAAACCTGGCTGGATAACTTGAGCCAGTCACCAGGAGACAGTGAGTTCTAGTCCTATCTTTGCCATGAAAGCTGGTTGGGTGACTTTGGGCCAATCACCAAGAGATGGAGAGTTGTAGTCCCGCCTTAGGCATGAAACCTGGCTGGATAACTTGAGTCAGTCACCAGGAGACAGTGAGTTCTAGTCCTATCTTAGCCATGAAAGCTGGTTGGGTGACTTTGGGCCAATCACCAAGAGATGGAGAGTTGTAGTCCCGCCTTAGGCATGAAACCTGGCTGGATAACTTGAGCCAGTCACCAGGAGACAGTGAGTTCTAGTCCTATCTTTGCCATGAAAGCTGGTTGGGTGACTTTGGGCCAATCACCAAGAGATGGAGAGTTGTAGTCCCGCCTTAGGCATGAAACCTGGCTGGATAACTTGAGCCAGTCACCAGGAGACAGTGAGTTCTAGTCCTATCTTTGCCATGAAAGCTGGTTGGGTGACTTTGGGCCAATCACCAAGAGATGGAGAGTTGTAGTCCCGCCTTAGGCATGAAACCTGGCTGGATAACTTGAGTCAGTCACCAGGAGACAGTGAGTTCTAGTCCTATCTTTGCCATGAAAGCTGGTTGGGTGACTTTGGGCCAATCACCAAGAGATGGAGAGTTGTAGTCCCGCCTTAGGCGTGAAACCTGGCTGGATAACTTGAGCCAGTCACCAGGAGACAGTGAGTTCTAGTCCTATCTTTGCCATGAAAGCTGGTTGGGTGACTTTGGGCCAATCTCCAAGAGATGGAGAGTTGTAGTCCCGCCTTAGGCGTGAAACCTGGCTGGATAACTTGAGCCAGTCACCAGGAGACAGTGAGTTCTAGTCCTATCTTTGCCATGAAAGCTGGTTGGGTGACTTTGGGCCAATCACCAAGAGATGGAGAGTTGTAGTCCCGCCTTAGGCGTGAAACCTGGCTGGATAACTTGAGCCAGTCACCAGGAGACAGTGAGTTCTAGTCCTATCTTAGCCATGAAAGCTGGTTGGGTGACTTTGGGCCAATTACCAGGAGACAAAGAATTCCGGTCCCATCTTAAACCATGAAAGCCGGATGGGTAACCTTGGGCCAGCCACTTTCTCTCAGCCGTAGGATAGAAGCAATGGCAACCCACTTCTGAAAAACCTTTATCCAGGCATGTCAGAGTTAGTTGCAGCACACACAATCAGACAATTCAGCAGGATTCAAAACTTCTTTATATACATAACAACACACAAGGCCTACGATGCCCTTGTAGGTTTTTCCACGTTGTAGAGAAGAGGACTAGCAAGTACAAATACAGCACAAAATGGAGAAGGCAAAATGGAGGAGAGAGAGAAGCTAGTGCCCTCAAGTTTATATACGGAACAGTTAAGCCACGCCCAGGCTCCAAACTGTCTCTTATGTCCCCATACAACAAATACTATGTTTCAGTTACCAAACAGTCCCCCATTGGCTGATCTGTTGCTATGCCCTATTCCAGTTCATGAATATACTGACAAGGCAGACTTCAAAAACTGGACATAACTAAATGGAACAAAAAAAAAACCCATTTGATACGTAATGAAATGTCGAATTGAAATTTTAATTCCTCTTTGAAAGTTTGCAATCAGATGAAAAGGAACTTTTTCTAGAAGGGGAAAAAGATTGCCAAATTAATACCTTTAAATGGGATTTTGTTTTTCCCTAGTTACAGCCTTCCAGTCCCTGCACGACGTGTTCCTGCTCCGCCATCGAGCAAAACGCCAAAAATGCTGCTGAGGCCAAGAAGGAGAACGAAGGGAAGCCAGCCATCCCCAAAATATTTTTTGGCACCCGGACTCACAAGCAAATAGCTCAGATTGTGAAGGAGCTGCACAGGACGGGCTATTCAAGCGTTCGCATGACCATTCTGTCAAGTAGGGAGTATTCCTGCGTCCATCCGAGGATCTCCCGAGGCAGCAACAAGAATGAAAAATGTGCAGAGTTGCTGGAAGGAAAAGAGGTGAGTGGTTTCAGAATAACACAATTGGAAGGGATCTTGGAGGTCTTCTAGTCCAACCCCCTGCTGAAGCAGGGAGACCAGATACAGGTAATCCTCGAGTTGCGACCACAATTGAGCCCAGAATGTTTGTTGCTAAGTGACACATTCGTTAAGTGTGTGTTGCCCCATTTTACGATTTTTCTTGTCATATTTGTTAAGTGAATCGCTAAAATTGTTAAATTAGTCACACGGTTGTTAAGTGAATCTGGTTTCTCCCTTGACTTTGCTTGTCAAGTCACAAAAGGGGATCACATGACCTGGGACACTGCAACCGTCATCAATATGAACCAGCTGTCAAACTTCCGAATGTAAATCACGTGACCAATGATCATAAATGTGAAAAATGGTCTAAGTTGGCTTTTTCAGTGCCGTTGTAACTTCAAAGGGTCACTAAATGAACTGTTGTAAGTCGAGGACTAGCTGTACTATTTCAGACAAAGGGTTAGGGTTAGTGACCCTTCGAAATTACAATGACATTGAAAAAGGTGATTTGTTGACCGTTTTTCATGCAACTGTTGCTGCATCCCCCTGGTCACATGATCAAAATTTGGATGCTTGGCAACGGATTCATATTTATGACGCTTGCAGTGTCCTGGGTTCATGTGATCCCCTTTTGTGACCTTCTGACGTCAATGGGGAAGCCAGATTCACTTAACAATCTTGTTAATAACTTACTAACTGCAGTGATTCTCTTAACAATTGTGGCAAGAAAAGTTGTAAAATCAGGCAAAAACTCACTTAACAAATGTCTCATTTAGCAAAATAAATTTTGGGCTCAATTGTGGTCTTGAGTTGAGGCCTACTTGTAAATAGAAGGCAGTTAGGGTAGATGGCTGGCTGGGGAATTCTGGGAGTTGAAGTCCACCCGTCTTAAAGTTAGGAAACTCTGGATTAAGATATTAGATTTAGCACTAGGGTGACCCAGATTGTACTTTATACTTAGTTAGGAAAACTCGCTGTCTGATTTTGGGTCAGTCACTCACTCTCAGCCCAACTGACTTCACTTTGTGAGGCAAAAGATGAGGAGGAAGGAGCATTAAATTAGAAGAGAAGAGAAGAAAAGAGAAGAGAATCTTTATTGAGGCTAGACTAGACTAGAACAGAATAGAAGAATCAAATCGAATCTTTTTAAAAAAAATATATGTTTTATTGGTACATTTTTTCATTAAAAACATAAAAAATTCCATGTCTATCTGAACAGCATGTTGTCTGGGCATAATTAATTGTAAGTAAAGGTACAACAAGAACCATAATCATACTAGTAATCTTAATAAACGTATCAATATCAATCGTAAAATAATAAAACAATTAGTTTATCCATCTTGCAATATTTTCAATACGGAATTTTATTATCTCTTTGAATTCTTTTTAAATTCTAACCTCTGTTTTTGTTAGTCAACCATTGGTAAAATATATCCCATGTTAAAAAGTATTCTGTTTCTTCCTTTTCTTTTATCTTAAGTGTCAGTCTATCCATCTCAACACATTCTAATATTTTTTTTATTACACTTTCATCTGTCTGGACTCATCATTTTCTCATTGTTGTACAAACACTATTCTTGTTACTACATGCAAAATTAAATATTTATTCCCTTTATTATAATGTTCTGGTAATAGTAGTAGAAATATTTCTGGTTTCAAATCTGTGTGTTGTTTTATCATTTTTTCTAACCAAATAGATATTTTAGTCCAGTGTTTTTTTGCCTTTGGGCATGTCCACCACATATGATAATATGAACCTGGTGTCTGATTATGAATCTTTATTGTAACTTTAAATATACACTAATCAGCATACATTGAAATGAAATTGCATTGCATTCAGCTCTCAATGGATAACCATTATGCATAGACCCACATAGACACACATATGCGATACAGAGAAACATCACAGTCTACTTCAAATGTGTGTGTGTGTATATATATATCACATACACACACACACAGTACATACGGACGGCATAAGGAACAAAGCTGTTACAGAATCTGGGAGTCCTGCTAGAAATACTTCGAAACCTCCTCCCAGAGGGGAGCAACAGAAACAGATCATAAAATAGGTGTGTGGGGTCTCTAACAATGCTTTGAGCTCTAAGCATATAGCGTTTATAAGCAGTATCCTGACATACGTTAGATATGTTCGCCACCTTGACTTACTTATAAATTAATAAAGGTGGGATAAAACTCTTACTAAATGAATAAATACATTTTGAGCTCCTATACAAAGAGAAGAATTAATCCAAGAATGACTTCAGTTTCAGTTATCCATCCTGAACTCAGCGGATCCTCATGAAATAAAATATTCAGGTGGACATACTTGACTTATGACCACAATTAAGCCCAGAATTTCCATTCCTAAGCAAGAAAGTTAAGAAAGTTGCTCCCCTTTTTACAATCTTTTTTGCCACAGTTGTTAAGTGAATCACTGCAAATCTGGCTTCCCTATTGACTTTTGCTTGTCGGAAACTGGCTGGGAAGGGTGCAAATGTTGATCGTGTGACCCCGGGATGCTGCTGTTGTGGCCCGCCATCGGCAGATTCGGACAGTGAGGAGGTTGGGGAGGAACATGGGTCAGTCCTGGAGTCTGGGGAAGGCTCTGATGAGGGCTCTGCATCGGAGGCAGAGAGGGGGCCAGGGCCATCCAACAGTTATCAGCTACCTTCGACATCGGAGATAAGTGGGGCAGAAGAACAGCTGGAGCCTGTTCCCGATGTGCGCATGCGCAGAGCTGTCAGTAGAAGGGAACAATGAAGGAGCCTTGGTAGTACAGTGGTCTAAGGCACCCTGTTATTAAGCTGGTTATTAAGACCAGCTGCCTGCAATTACTGCAGGTTCGAATCTCGCCAAGGCTCAAGGTTGACTCAGCCTTCCATCCTTTCTAAGGTAGGTAAATTGAGGACCCAGTTGTGGGGGCAATAAGATGACTTTGTATAAATATACAAAAGGATGAAGGCTATTGCTGAGCACATTGTAAGCCGCCCTGAGTCTCCAGAGAAGGGCGGCATATAAATCAAATTAAAAAAAAAAAAACAATTAAGAAACGGGTCGACTCGGGAGTAAAGGCACAAGGGGACGCTGAATGGCCCCTCCGATAGGGAATAAATAGGAGCAAAAGGGGAGCGGTGTTTGCAGGAGACAATTAGTTCGTTTATTCGTGTGAAGATTTGCTTATCTGAGTTCGTGTGCCAAGTATTTCATTGTACAGCATTGCGCCTGGAAGCTATCGGCTTGGCAACTATCCAAGGACTGATAAGGTCTGTTGTTGCAATTCACCCTTGAAAGACTTTTTGCCGGGACTTTGCTGGATGTGAATGCTAGGAATTCACATTTGCCAAATAAAAAGGTTTTTTTTTTTTTTTCGGGACAAGGAGTCTGTTTCATGATTTGGTGAAGCCTAGATCAGAACAGCTGCAACCTTCATAAATATATGCCAGTTGCCAAGCGCCTGAATTTTGATCACATGAAGATGCTGGTCATTAGTCCCTTTTTTTCAGTGCCGTTCTAACTTCGAACAGTCACTAAAGGAATGGTTGTAATTTGATGACCACTTGTACCCGAAGGTGCGTGGTTGTTCTTTAAACTTCCTCAATTGTCTGCTTCCAGGGGGTGTCTTGTTCCTTTTATCATGGAGCCCACAGGCTTACTGAGCATCTCTCCATACCGTCTGCGGGTAAAAAACACCAGGCTTGGGATTTAGAAGAGCTGGTGAGCTTGGGAAAGAAATTCCGATCCTGTGCCTATTTTGCAGCTCGTGAGCTCATGGCGTGCGCCGAGATTGTGTTCTGCCCTTACAACTACCTTTTGGACTCCCAGATAAGACAAAGCGTAAGTACGAATATCTTGTATTGATTATCTGTTAGTCACAGTTCCGAGCCCAGCCAGTAAAAAACGAGGCCACACCATTGGTAGAACAATTCTCCTTTACTGGTCTCTCTACCGTGTTTCCCCCGAAAATACGACCTACTCCAAAAGTAAGTCCTAGCTCGATTTTTACACTTGCGCCCAATATAAGCCCTATCCCCCAAAATAAGCCCTGATTAAGACCCTGCCTGTCAGTACTGGAAACCATCTTGGACATTGGATCTTCAGCCCTACCACATTTAGTGCTGTGGGAAACTGGGAGGGGGGATTGTATGGAGCTGGGGAGATATGTAGTCAAAATAACATTCTTTTCTCCGAGAGTCAAGGCCACTCTGCCCTGCACCTGGAGGTGTGTGACTGGGAGGCATTGCCAGTTGGGACGGTGCATTGATTGGACAATGTGATGGACATGTGGGTGCTGGAGCAGGGATTTGGACTTTCTTTTGGGTGTGGGAAACCTGGAAGCTTTCAGATTCGGGTTTTCCCAGATGTGCCAATATGACATCTCTCATAAAAGGGAACTTTTGAGGAAACTCAAGCCCCAGAGTTTTCTTTTGTTGGGGGTGTTACTTGGAACCCTGACACCTCCCACTCCAGGGTGCATGGGTAAAAATTAAGCTGGGGGGGTGGGTGGGGCTACCCTACTTACCTTTGGACAGTGGCAGCCAGGCCTCACACACCCCGACAACTGCCTTACTGGCCCATTTCTTCTGCAGCCGGCAAGGCTTTCCTAAAGGCCTCTGCAGCCGATAACAGAGCTCCGGATTGATCAGTTCTGAATCACTGCAGTTGTTAAATTAGTAATACGATTGTTAAGTGAATCTGGTTCCCCCATTGACTTTGCTTGTCAGAAGGTCACAAAAGGTGAACACATGACCCTGGGATACCACGACCATCATAAATATGGACTACTGCAATGCTCTCTACATGGGGCTCCCCTTGAGGAGCACCCGGAGGCTGCAACTGGTGCAGAATGCGGCCGCGCGGGGGATTATGGGAGCGAGGGGAGCTCCCATGTGACACCTCTCCTGCGTGAGCTGCATTGGCTTCCAGTTGTCTTCCGGGTGCGCTTCAAGGTGTTAGTTACCACCTTTAAAGCGCTCCATGGCATAGGACCTGGGTATTTGCGGGACCGCCTTCTGCCGCCGATAGCCTCCCACCGACCAGTACGCGCCCACAGAGAGGGACTCCTCAGGGTGCTGTCAGCCAGACAATGTCGGCTGGCAACCCCCAGGGGAAGGGCCTTCTCTGTGGCAGCACCTGCCCTCTGGAACGATTTGCCCCCAGAGATACGAAGGATATCGGATCTCCGGGCCTTTCGCCGTGCCCTGAAAACTTTTCTTTTCCATCAAGCAGGGCTGGCGTGAACCCCCCCCCCTTTGTTTAGTCTTTTTAGTTTTTTAGTTTTAAATTGTCATGGGGTTTTAAATTGAATTGTTTTAAATTGGGTCAGTTATATAATTTTTTTAACAATTTTAAATTTTGTATCTGCATGTGTTTTAGCTCTAGCTGTTCACTGCCCTGAGTCCACTAGGAGAAGGGCGGTATACAAATTGAAATAATAATAATAATAATAATAATAATAAAAATAAAAATAAAAATAAAAATAAAAATAAAAATAAAAATATGAGTCAGTTGTCAAGCATCTGAATGTAATTCACGCGACCATGAGGATGCTGGTCATAAGTGTGAAAAATGGTGATAAGTCCCTTTTTTCAGTGCAGTTGTAAATATGAAAGGTCACTAAATGAATTATTGTAAATCAGGGATTACCTATACAGGCTGGATGCTAAGCAACCAATTTTTTTTTCATGTGACTGGGAACACTGCATTGGTTGTAAGTGTGAGGACCAGTTGTAAGTCATATTTTTCAGTGCCGTGGTAACTTTGACCGGTCACTAAATGAATGGCTGTAAGTTGAGGACTGCCTATATTTGTGTCACATTGTAAGCAGCAGCAAATAACAAAAAAATGTTCTGCACTTTAAAAGCGTCTAACGTGCACGCAGGTAAAAATCTTCCTTTGCAGCAAGGCGAACAATTTTTTTCTTTCAGCAATATCTTTCATGTAAAAAATGTCCTTCCATAGCATACTTGGGTCCAGTTTTTAGAAGCTACAGGCGAATATTATGTCCAGGGCAATAACTACCAATTCAGTTGCAAGCTTTTGAAGTTGAAAAACTTTTCATGAGAGAGGTTGGGGGAACAGTGACTGAGTTACTGCTGTTAAACTAATGAAAAAAAAAATTTTTTTTTACAGGAAAAGTAAAGTAAATTAAGTAATGGGGGATTCTTGGTGCTCTCTGAGTTTGGTTGTTTTCTTGCAGACATTTCGTTACCCAAATAGGTAACGTCCTCAGTGATAGAAGGAAGAGGGGCTTGCTTTGTTTATATACAAATAGCTTGCCCTGTCAGTATTAGTGTGTTAGTTTCTTATGGGGTCCTTGATGGTTTCTGAGTTTGATTGTTTTCTTGCAGACATTTCATTACCCAACTAAGTAACATCATCAGTGCTAGAAGGGAAAAGGATTTGTGGAAAGGAGAAGGAGGATGACTTTGGGGTCCTGGGTAATCTCTGTGCTTGGCTGTTTTCTTACAGACATTTCATTACCCAGCCAGGTAGATCAGTGCTAAATTAAGTACTGTAATATTGGAACCACAACATGGAATTATAACAAGGCCACGATGGCAGTTTTATTTAAAATGACAAAAAAATAAAAAGAAGGCATGTGGAGGAGGGAGCGGCTTTTGTTAGTTGATAAGCTGATCGATCTCAATCTTTGCAGATGGAAATTGAGTTGAAAGACCAGGTGCTGATTTTAGACGAGGCTCATAATATCGAGGACTGTGCACGAGAGTCAGCCAGCTACAGCGTGACGGAAGAACAGCTCAGGCTGGCTCAAGAGGAGCTGGACGCCATGGTGAACAACCACATTAGACCAAAGGACCACCAGCCCTTGCGTGCTGTGTGCTACAGTCTGACAAAGTAAGTGAAGACCACTGAGCAGTGTAGTGAAAATGAGCTTCTGGACCTTGGAGGCGGAAACGATTGTGCTACTGGTGGTCATCTAAATTTATTTAGTAAATAAATGAGTTTTAGTCATCTTAGGCATGGAAGCCGGCTGGGTGACTTTTCATCAATGACCAGGCGGTTGTGTTGTGGCCCATCAGCGGCCTGTGCAGTTAGTAGCTGTGTCAGATTTTGGTGTTGTCTTCAAATAAATTGCATTTCCAAACAAATAGTCTTTGATGAAATCTTTCATTTATTAAGCACGACAATCTGTCCCCGATTATGTCGTAGCCAACACTGACTTCCTGACCCCAAACCTTCCCTTTCCGTTCCCCAATTCTCTGCGTCTCATTGGCCATCTTCCAAATCACTCTCCCCATATCTACTACTTCAGCTCCCAGGAATGTCCCCCCTCCCATCTCATCTCCTAGGGGATATTATCTTCAGGGAAAATAAATAGGTGAAAAGTCAAGCATCCTCTTGCCAGCTGCCCCCTCTTCTCCTTATGTCAGCACTGGAACGAATGTAGTTTGGAGTGCTGACAAGCTGATTCTGACAGCGAGGAGGCTGGTGTGGTGCTGCGCCAGCAGCCTGTGCAGCTGGGGCTCGAGTCAGACAATGAGGAGACTGGAATAGATGTGGTGCCAGAGGCAGGGACTCAGCCAGGGCCTTCAGAACCTCCAGAAGCTCCCATAAGTGAAGAGGAAGAAGAGGAGGAGCCTCTTCTCGATGCACGAGCGCGCAGAGCTGTTAAAAGGCAGGAGTGGCTCCTCAGGAGGAGGTCTCCTCGAGAGTAAGGCTTGGGGCTACTTGGCCGCTCCCTTAGCCTATTTAAGGAAGGACGACGACTGATGCAATTTGCAGGAAACAACTTCGTTCATATTCCTTCGCGTCTTGATTCCAGAAACGCTTGATTCGCCTCTTGTATATCTCTTGCCAGTGTTCCTGCAAATTGCTTCTGGGCATTCTGCCAACCACAGTAAGATTATGGTTATCTGAAACACTGTGCCTCAGAATTGAGTTATTATTCTTTGGATTCTTGTCGGCTGTTAATGAAGTTAAATTAACAGCCCTTGTTCAGAAAAGACTGATTTAAGTTCGAACAACTACTAAAAAAGCTTATTAGTAGTCCTTAATTAGTAAACTAAGGTTTGTACGGACTTTGTGTGTGCTGCGTTCTTTGGGGTCCGTAGCTGGGGCAGAACAGACTGCGAGTTCTAGTCCCACCTTAGGCATGGAAGCTGGCTGGGTGACTTTGTGCCAATCACCAGGAGACAGTGAATTCTAGTCCCACCTTAGGCCTGAAAGTTGGCTGGATGACTTTCAATCAATGATCAGGCGCCTGTGGATTCTAGTCCCACCTTAGGCATGAAAGCCAGCTGGGTGACTTTGGGCCTATCCCGCTCCCCCCAACCCACCTCAAGGATAGTTGATGTGGGGAGGATAGAAGGAAGAAGGAGTGTTAGATATGTTCGCTGCCTTGAGTTCTTTAGAAAAAGAAATAATAAAGGCGGGATACAAATAATTAAATAAATAAATATTCTTTGATGGGATGATTATTAAGACCGTTTGATTTCCTCGTTTTCACATATATCTTATGGCTGCTGAAAGTGGTCTTGCTGAGAACGATGCTGATGATCACGGGTATACAGCATCTCCCTCCTTCTGTCTTATTGAGTGATGATGGAAGCAGTGGTGACCCCTTTGTGTGGACACGGGAGAGCAAAGGTTGACTCAGCCTTCCATCCTTCTGTGGTGGGTAAAATGAGGACCCAGATTGTTGTGGGCAAGAGGCTGACGCTATAAACCGCTTAGAAAGGGCTGTAAAGCACTGTGAAGCGGTATATAAGTCTAAGTGCTATTGCTGTTTAGACCAGAGATGTCTAACCTTGGAAACTTTAAGCCCTCTGGACTTCAACTCCCAGAATTCTCCAGCCAGTGTGGTTGGCTGGGGAATTCTGGGAATTGTGACACCTCTCCTGTGCGAGCTGCACTGGCTCCCGGTGGTCTTCCGGGTGCTCTTCAAGGTTTTGGTCACCACCTTTAGAGTGCTCCATGGCTTAGGACCTGGTTATTTACGGGACCGCCTACTACCACAAGCAGCCTCCCACCGGCCGGTACGCTCTCATAGAGAGGGGCTCCCCTGGGTGCCGTCAGCTAAACAATGTCGACCGGCGGCCCTCAGGGGGAGGGCCTTCTCTCTGGGGGCACCCACTATCTGGAACGAGCTCCCCCCAGAGATACGGAGGATCCCGGATCTGCGCACTTTCCGCCGTGCTCTTAAGACTCTCCTATTCCAGCAAGCCGGCCTGGCCTAATTTTCTCCCCTGTTTTAAAATTCTTTTAAATCAAAATTTTAATCTGTTTTAAATTATTGGGATTTTTAATTGTCTCGGGCTAAATTATTTAATCTGGTTTTAATTATGTTTTTTAACTTTTGTATCCATGTATTTTATTTTGTGCCTGTTCACCGCCCTGAGTCGTTCGGGAGTAGGGCGGTATATAAATCTAATAAAACATAAACATAAACAAACAATTGAAGTCCACTAATCTTCTACTTGCCAAAATTGGATATCTCTGATTTAGACACACTGCCCTGTCTGAGGCTGGCATTCCAGACTTGGTCTTCTGAACCTAGAGACTAGCAGTGTTGGGGAGAAAAAAAAAACCACCTCAAGTTTCTCTGAAATGCATCTTTTATCTGAAGTGAGGATCAGAAAGTTGAAAGCTGCTCTTCCCAACAATTATTATCTCGATGGGTCTTTCTCCATATGAACATGAAGGAAACTGCTGATAAGAATATTTAGGTCAGATCCAGTGCTTCATTTTTTTCTTCTTCTTTTGGGCTGATTTTATTCCTTTTTTGTTTTCCTGCTGTTGAGATCCCTGCTTTTTCTCTGCTTGGGGGGAAAAAAAAGACTTTTATTTTTTTCAAGCACAATGGGGAATTCTTCCATAGCTCTTTGGGAATGTTAAAAAAACAACAACTCTACAAAAGCTTTTGAGCAGATGAAAAGCATGAAGCTGAACCTGGAATGCCCCGAGCATTTAACCTTATCAGGAAAACTGAGATTGATCATCCCGTAAATTTGTCGTAGTAAAAGCAGAAAGCAGGAGAAAAGATGTAAAATGGGTGGCAGCAATGAAGTTGCTCCTCATCAGATACAGATACAGATTAACAGAGTTGAAAGAGATCTGCTAGGTCAACTCCCCATCCAAGCAGACCCTACACCATTTCTGATGGAGATGGCAGTCCAGTCTCTTCTTGAAAGCTTCGAATGATGAAGCTCCCACAATTTCCGAAGACAAGCTGATCCATTGGTTGATTGTTCTCCCTATCAGAAAATGTCTCCTTATTTCCAGGTTGATTCTCACCTTGTTCAGTTTCCATCCATTGTTCCTTGTCTGGCCTTCAGATGCTTTGGAAAATAGGTTGACCCCTTCCTCTCTGTGGCAGCCGCTCAAATATTGGAAGACTGCTATCATGTCACCCCTGGTCCTTCTTTTCATCAGACTAGACATACCCAGTTCCTGCAACCGTTCCTTGTATGTTTTAGCCTCCAGACCCCTAATCCTCTTGGTTGCTCTTCTCTGCACTCTTTCTAGAGTCTCAACATCTTTTTTGTAGTGTGGTGACCAAAACTGCTTTCCAGGTGACAAGTTCAGGATCTTTAACCACTGAGCTGTCACGCCCCCTGGACAAAGCATTTGACTTTTTTTTTTTAATTTGATTTATATGTCGCCCTTCTCTGGAGACTCAGGGCGGCTTACAGTGCGTTAAGCAATAGCCTTCATACTTTTGTATATTTTATACAAAGTCATCTTATTGCCCCCACAAACTGGGTCCTCAATTTACCTACCTTAGAAAGGATGGAAGGCTGAGTCAACCTTGAGCCTGGCAAGATTCGAGCTTACTTTAATTGCAGACAGCTGGTGTTAAATTACAGTGCCTTTGTCTGCAGAGCTATCCAGGCTCTGAATTGGATGGCTTTGGATCCCTTTCACATTGCATGCTTAAAAAATGAATTTATGTTGTGTCGAGTGTTTGACCAAAGTGCTTTGTGGTAGGCAATTTTGTTTTGGGTAGTTGTTTCAAAATCTGCTTTTGCATGTGTGCGAGAGTGTCAGAGTTTGTTGCAGAAATTAAATCCAGAAATCACACATAGGCATACTGATGCAGCAGGATTCATTAACTTCTTTATATACATAATAACACATGAAGTAAATGTACAATACCAACAGCTGATTCTTCCAACGTGGTAGTTGTTACAGGCAAAAAACACAGGCAGCAGAGAAAACAGTTTCCAGTTTCAATTCAGCAGACAGACTAGACCATACTTGTTTGCTTAGCCACGCCCAGGCTCCCTCCTTTAGTTTCTGTTTCTAAACAGCCCTCATTGGCTGATCCCGTTGTTATGCCTGTTCATTGGCTGACCTTATTACCATCTCTCTGCCAGTTCATGAATATTCTGACAGAGAGTTTACACCTACTTTACTCTTTCGGTGACTCAAAAAGAGAGAGGGTTCCTTCACCTATTAATCATCGCACACATCTTTTAAATTGGACCCCAAGTTCCCAGAATGGGGCAACATAAATTTTGGGCTCAATTGTGGTCGTAAACTGAGGACTACCTGTACTTTTAAATGAGAAGTATTTCAGCTGTTTAACTTAAAAGCTTTGAGGGACCATAGATTTGGGTTCTCTTTCCCTGTTTTATTTTTTTTAAGCATCTTTTTATACAAGACCTGTGACTTCTAACAGTGGCTTGAGTGGTTCACACCGCAGTGGAAATTTACTTCGAATCTCACTGAACTTTGTAAGATATTACAAATTAGTACTATTATTAAAGGTTGTCCTGGACTTACGACCACAATTGGGTGGGAATGGAACTTCGGTCGCTAAGTGAGGTGGTTGTTAAATGGGTCACACCCACTTTTATGAGCTTGTTTGCTGCAGTCGGTAAGTGAATCGCCACCCATGGCTGGGAGGCGATCACACACACGTTAAGGGATTCTGGCATCCGTCCTCATTGACTTTGCTTGTCGGAAGCCGGTTGCAAATGGCGATCGCATGACGTCGAGATCCTGCGACCATAATAAATGCATAATAATAAACCATAATAAATACGAGTGGTGCGGTGGCCTAGAGGCGGAGCTCTTGCCACACAATCAGGAGGCTGTGAGTTCGATCCTAGGTAGAGGCAGATATTTCTCTCTCTGGGCACAATGAGAATATATCAGCTGAATATAACTCCGCATTGGAAACAGGAAGGGCATCCGGTCAGTAAACACTCTGCTCCATTCAGTTGCCCAGACTCCACCCCACAAGGGATTATGAGGTCATTAAAAGGAAATGATTATTGGACAGGATTAGAGAGGAAAAAAAAGATGGTGGCCTCAGTCCTATGAATGAAGGGCCGCCCTCTTTTTAAACCTGGGTTGCCCCACCTATAAAAAGGGGCGGGCTTTTGATCATGCACTTCCAATCAACATCTTTACTTTTTTTTTAAAAAAAACTCTTTCCCGTGGTTGCCACTGACTGCACACATTCATATTCTGCATCTGAAATCCACCCTGCAAGGGATTATGGGGTCATAAAAAGGAGATGAAACCATAAACTGACGGCCCCTAGGGGGAGAGCCTTCTCTGTGGGGGTACCTACGATCTGGAACGGGCTCCCCCGGAGATACGGAGGATCCCGGATCTGCGCACCTTCCGTCACGCGCTTAAGACTTTTTTATTTCATCAAGCTGGCCTGGCCTAAATCCTCTCCCCTTTTTAAATGTAAATTTTTAATTTGTTTTTAAATTATGGGGTATTTTAAATTCAGCCAAATTATTTAATTCATTTTTATTCTATTTTAAATTTTTGTATTTATGTGTTTTATCCTCTGGCTGTTCACCGCCCTGAGTCCTTCGGGAGTAGGGCAGTATAGAAATTTAAATAAATAAATAAATAAATAAAAATAAAATAATAAATTCACGCCAGTTGCCAAGCGTCCAAATTTTGATCACGTGACCATTTTTAGGCTGCGGCGGTCATAAGTGGGAGGACCAATTAAAGGTTCCCTGTTAACAAAAATAAACGCAAATTATTTCCTGTTGTTTTGCAGTTGGTTAAGACGTGCCTGTGGTCAGCTGATCCAGAGCGGTTACGAGACCTCAAGTAAAGTCTGGAGCGGAAGTCAGATGGTGACCATTTTCCATGAAGTGGGAATAACGGATGCTACGTTTCCCATTTTAAAGGTGGGAATTTTTAACCATACATGAAAATCAGTTTGAAGATGCCATCTTCAAAGCTGTTCGGAACTCAGTGGTTAAAAATATCACATGGGAAGCCCTTGACTTACAACGGTTTGTTTAGTGGCCGTTCGAAGTTAGAACGGCACTGAAAAATGTGACATGACCCTGTTTCATAGTTCCTGTCACGTTCCCGTGTCCCGCGTAAGAAACGCCAGCAACACAGGTTGATGTTAGAATTGTTTATCTGGAAACGCGGACCCGCCACGAAGCAACCATCCAAAAGGAATGAAAGTTTGTGCTACCGTTAGTTAGTTCACCCACCACTTATATTGTGCTCCACCTCCCTTGTGTGTATACCCCTCCCCTCTTACTGACTATCTGCTGTCAATACAGCTGCTGCAGGCTGGCCACACCCCTAAATAAATAAATAAATAACTTTATTGTCATTGTACGTGTATACACAGTATACTCATACAACGAAATTCACTTAACACCCAAAGACCAGGTCCAACGCACATAATAATCCCCAAACACACTCCCACCCACCACAATTCCCCACCCCTAAACCACCCAAACATCCACACAACAGACCAAGTTGGTGGCTCAGCAGACTGATAACATTGTGATTAACACCAGCTGTCTGCAATTACTGTAAGTTCGAATCTCACCAGGCTCAAGGTTGACTCAGCCTTCCATCCTTTCTAAGGTAGGTAAATTGAGGACCCAGTTTGTGGGGGCAATAAGCTGACTTTGTATAAAATATACAAAAGTATGAAGGCTATTGCTTAACTCATTGTAAGCCGCCCTGAGTCTCTGGAGAAGGGCGGCATATAAATCAAATTAAAAAAAAAAAAAGTAATACTGTCCAACAGCTCACTGATGGTGGCCCTTTAGTTCATGGTTGAGTGCAATTATAGCTCTGGGATAAAAACTATTCAGAAAACATGTGGTCCGAGTTTTAATTGTTCTGTATCTTCTGCCAGAAGGCAACAGTCCAAAAAGATTTTAAACAGGATGGGAAGAGTCTCTGAGAATGTTATGCAACTTTCTCAAACAGCGAGATTCGAAGATGTCGTCCAGGGCTGGTAGCTGGAGCCTGATGATATTCTGGGCAGTTTTAATGGTTCTCTGTAGAGCTTTTTTGTCCGCTACAGAGCTGCTCCCATACCATGCAAGAATGCCGTATGTCAGGACACTCTCACTGGTGCTGTGATAGTAGGACAGAAGTAGATGCTGAGATAGATGAGCATTCTCAGGAAGTACAGCCTCTTCTGTGCCTTCACAAGCATGTTAGCATTCATAGTCCATGACAGGTCCTCCGAGATATAAATGTCATCCCGGCTTATCCCGCTCCATTTCCTGCTTCCACCCATGGTCTGACGATCAGCTGTTTCCCTCTGCGAAATCCGCTCCGTGATGAGCCAGGTACAGTCTGGCCTCCTCTAGCCAGGTGGCAGCCCCGTGGAGGCAGGAGCAACGTCTCAGGTGGTGGTGGCTCCTCCCCATCAGGGTGGCAGGCGGCGTGGCTATTGATGCCTGTGCGCGCGCATTCCGGCTGCGCGTGTCCTAGTTGTCCATTCCTCCCTCGCCCGAATGGTGATCCCGAGCCATCTGGCGGTCTGGGGCTGACAGTTACAACCTTTATAGCACCCCCGTGATCATGTGATCAAAATTCAGATGCTTGGCCACCGGCATGTACTTATGACAGTTGCTGTGTCCCAGGGTCATGTGATCACCTTTTGCGACCTTCTGACAAGCAAAGTCAAAGGGGAAGCCTGATTCGCTTAGCAACCAGGTTATTAACTTATCAACTGCAGTGATTCACTTAACAGGTGTGGCAAGAAAAGAAAAGTTACTTAACAAATGTCTCACTGAACAACAGAAATTTGGGGCTCAATTGCGGTTGTAAGCCGAGGACTACCTTCTTTAACATTCATCTGGCTAAAACAAACTTACCCCATGTTTTTATGTTGTTTGGAGTTTGCTCTGTAGTCACCTAATAATTGATTCATTAATTAAATACTAATAGAAGAGAATATTTGTAGCTCAGGGTTTATTTTGTTTATTTATCTTATTTTTTATTTATTGGTTCAATTTATATGCCACTCTTCTCCGGAGACTCAGGGCGGCTTACAATGCTTTTAAGCAATAGCCTTCATACTTTTTTGTATATACCTGCTTAGTAGGGCTTTCGCCCCCCCCACCCCAAGCGGTGTTCTTTTTTATACAAAGTCAGCTTATTGCCCCCACCATCCGAGTCCTCATTTTACCTAGCTTTGAAAGGATGGAAGGCTGAGTCAACCTTGAGCCTGTTGAGATTCGAACTTGCAGTAATTGCAGGCAGCTGGTGCTACTTTAACAGTGCTTTAGTCTGCTGCGCCCCCAAGGCTGTTTCTTTGTATCCTGTCCTTTTTATTTTTTACAAATAACTCAAGGCAGTGAAAATATCGAATAATCCTTCCTCCTTCTATTTTCCCCAAAACAGCAACCCTGTGAGCTGAGTTGGGTTGAGAGAGAGAGAGAGAGAGAGAGAGAGAGAGAGAGAGAGAGAGAGAGAGAGAGACTGTCCCAAAGTCACCCAGCTAACTTTCATGGCTAAGGTGGACTTGAATTGGAGTCTCCTAATTGTAGGGTTGAACTGTGGGGTCCTTGATGCTCTTTGAGCTTGCTTGTTTTCCTGTAGATTTCATTACCCAACTAGGCGACATCATTGCTAGAAGAGAATGGGGTTACTCTCTGCTGATATACTAGCAAAAAGCCCTCTCAGTGTTGGTGGGAGTGTTCTTCAAAAGCTTTGGAGGACCAAAACACTTCTTTTCTTAATGCACAATTGTGCGATTCTTGTTATTTTGAATACAGTGGAAACAGAAATCCCATCCCCATGGAATAAATATGTGGGTTCTTTAAAGTCCGTGTTTAACTTAGAAAGAATAGAATAGAATAGAATAGAATAGAATAGAATAGAATAGAATAGAATACAATACAATACAATACAATACAATACAATACAATACAATACGCAATGCAATGCAATGCAATACAATGGAATACAATACAATGGAATACAATACAATACAAACAATGGAATGGAATAGAATATAGAAAATATAGAATAGAAAAGAATAGAATACAATACAATACGCAATGTAATGCAATGCAATGCAGTAGAATACAATAGAATACAAAATATGGAATGGAATACAATACAATACAATACAAAGAATGGAATGGAATAGAATATAGAAAATGAATAGAATAGAATAGAATAGAATAGAATAGAATAGAATAGAATAGAATAGAATAGAATAGAATAGAATAGAATAGAATAGAATAGAATAGAATAAACAGAGTTGGAAGGTACCTTGAAGGGCTTCTAGTCCAGCCCCCTGTCCAGTGATAGAGCACCCACAACTTCTGGAGGCAAGTAGTTCCACCAATTAATTGTTCTAACTGTCAGGAAATTCCTCCTTGGTTCTAGGTTGCTTCCCTCCTTGATTAGTTTCCATCTGTTGCTTCTTGTTCTGCCTTCTGGTGCTTCGGAGAATAGATTGACTCCCTCTTCTTTGTGGCAACTGTTTTGCTCTTTTCTAGAAACATCTTCATGCTGTGCTCGAAAAGGAAGAAAAGTTCTCTGGGTCAGAAAAACTGGTTTCTGTCCCAGTTATAAGTCCTTCAACTCAGATTATCCTCAAAGGTCTATTTATGGTCACCCAGTGTCTGTTCAAAGAAAATCACAGGTCAGTAAGGCTCTCCCTGCCATTCTTTTTTTCTCCAGTGTACCAATTGCGGTCCTCCTAATCACAGATATTTCGGGGATTTAACTACATTTTCAGTTTGCTTCTCCTTAGGTTTGCTGACGATTACCGAATTGCCCTGCAGCAAACCTTCACCTGGATGAATGAAAATCCACCTGACACTCTGGATAAGAACGGTTTCTTGGCCCGTCCCCGGAAAAAATTGCGACACAAAATAGCCGTAAACAGCCTCAACTTCTGGTGCTTGAATCCAGCTGTGGTAAGCTGGTTGGATGTGGTGATAATATCTATGCTTTTAGGGACAAACGAAATAAACCCAGCAGGAACTCTTGGCTTCGAATATTTCTGGATTGGCTGAATAGGGCCACATTAGTCTTTGCTAGCATAATATCAAATGAGAATAGAGCTAGTCCTTGACATATAACCATTAAAATGCGCTAAAAATGCGACTTATGATTGTTTTTCCCACTTACTACTGTTACAGCATCCTCATGGTCACATGATCAAAATTTGGATGCTTGGCAACTATTTGAATTGAATTGAATTCATCTTTTGAATTGATGAGTCAAAAGATGATTAAAGGCCTGGAAACTAAAACATAGTATGAAGAACGGTTGCAGGATTTGGGTTTGGCTAGTCAATTTCAATTTTCAATTTTATTTATTGATTAGCCCTTTGGGCCATATCAAGTGCAGAATTACAAAGACAAATCATTACAAAGGTTTGGTAAAACAAATTAAGTAAGATTGGAATAACTCGCAATTAAAATACAATTAGAATAAAATACGATCTAAAATAAAATCGGGATAAAATACAATAATTTAAAGTACCATTTAAATATAATTAAATTTATATTATAATGTCGCCCCTGCATCTACCCAATCAGTGTTAACTGCTCTTAAAATTACATTGTTAGATCAAGTGATCATTCTTACAATCTACCGCATTTTGGCTAGTCTAGAGAAAAGAAGGACTAGGGGAGAGATGATAGCAGTCTTCCAATATCTCGGATGCTGCCACAAAGAAGAGGGGGGGGGTCAATTTATTTTCCAAAGCCCCTGAAGGCAGGACAAGAAACAATGGATGGAAACTAATTAAGGAGAGAAGCAACTTAGAACTAAGGAGAAATTTCCTGACAAGTTGGAACAATTAATCAGTGGAACAACTTGCCTCCAGAAGTTGTGAATGCTCCAACACTGGAAGTTTTTAAGAAGAGGCTGGACAGTCACTTGTATGAAATGGTGTAAGGTCTCCTGCTTGCGCAGGGGGTTGGACTAGAAGACCTCCAAGGTCCCTTCCAGCTCTATTATTATTATTATTATTATTATTATTATTATTATTATTATATTATTATTATTATTATTATTATTTCGATGACGACATGGGAAAAAGACCCACCTCTCTCCCATCAATCAGGTCCTCCCTCCCATCTCCCCCAAACCCTTAACCCCACTCAGCAGTTGCCTATAGGTAGTCCTCAACTTACAGCCATTTGTTTAGGGACCATTCAAAGTTACAATGGCTGAAACAAGGGACTCTTTCACACGAATGTTGCAGCATCCCCATGGTCACATGATCAAAATTCAGGCACTGGGCAACTGGCATGAACTTAAGACAGTTGCAGCGTCCCGGGGTCATGTGATCACCACGGTAGCCTTCCCAGTTGGCTTCCAACAAGCAAAGTTAGTGAGGGAAGCCAAATTTGCTTAACAACCATACTATTAACTGGGTTTTTTTCTTGTTTGTTTGGGTTTTTTGTACACGGGTTGAAAGGTTTAGCCAGTGACATCACCGTTGCTCTGGGGACACCCATTTGGGGACTCCTTTCATGTTCCCGGCAGGAGCTGGAGTGACAGACGGGAGCTCAACCCTGCCTCATAGCAGCTCTCGGGTCTCAAATGCGGGCTTGCTAACCTCCTGCCCAGCGTTCCAGACGCTCAAGCCACTTTTCTTCTATGTTATTAACTTAACAAATGCAAGTGATTTGCTTAACAGCCATGGCAAAACAGGTTGTAAAATTAGGTGTGACTCACTTAACAACTGCCTTGCTTAAAGTCTGTAGAGATTCTCAGTCAACCAGGTCGTGGTTGTCCCAAAGGTGCTCTTTTTCAGGAGGCAACTGGACTTTCTTGTTTTTTCTTTTGAAGACGTTTCGCTTCTCATTCAAGAAGCTTCTTCAATTCTTGACTGTCAGAGTTGAAGAAGCTTCTTGGATGAGAAGCGAAACGTCTTCAAAGTAAAACCAGAAAGTCCTGTTGCCTCTTGAAAAAGCACTTTTGGGACTCCCAAGTGTCTTCAACGACTCTAAAAAGGATGCAGATGACCAAGCTGTCTGCAAGGAATATAAATCCTTCCATTCCCCACCATCCAGTCCGAGCTGAAGAAGCTTCTTGGATGAGAAGTGAAACGTCTTCAAGAGAAAAAATAAGAAAGTCCAGTTGCCTCCTGAAAAAGCAACTTGTTTAACAAGTTAAGGACTGCCTGTAGCCACATTTTGGGGATTTAAGGATGAAAGCCGCAAACGCTTGAAATGTTTTTCTCTCATTTATTCTCTGTAGGCCTTTTCCGATTTGAGCAGTGTGGTCCGATCCATCGTTTTAACCTCGGGAACGCTTTCTCCCATGGATTCCTTTTCATCCGAGCTCGGGGTGAACTTTTCCATTCAGCTTGAAGCAAACCATGTCATTAGAAATTCACAGGTAAGCTCAGCAGCTGATTCCCTCTGATGTTAAGGATGGTAGGAAGACTTGGATGTTAAGATCTTTTTTTTTTCTTTAAAGTACTGTACAACTTAACGACAGGTTGTTTAGTGACTGCTCAAAATTATATGGACCTCCCCCAGGCTGCTTACAATCTGGATTTAAAGTTCTGATGGCCTCCTCTCCCCTCTCCCCGTGGTCATGTGATCACATTTTAAGGTACTTAACAACAAGCTTTCATTTACGGCTGTTTGCAATGTCCCACATTTTTTGTCAGAAATTGGCCTTTCCTTCTGATTTCCAGCAAAAAAATTGCCCTTTGCAGACAAGGTGCTTGCTTAATGGCCATTGCAAAAAAAAAAAAGATAATAAAAATCAGCAATGTCACATGGTGACCCACTTAATGACCGGCATGACTTTACAATCGTAATTCCGGGCGCAGTTAACGGTCGTAAGTCGAGGGCTACCTGTATTTCCAATACAGGGTACAGATAGTCCTCGACTTACGACCACAATTGCGCCCCCACATTTTGTTGCTAAGTGAAACATTGGTTCAGGGAGCTTTGTCCCGTTTTACTGTCCTTTCTTGCCACCGTTGTTAAGGGAATCCCTGCAGTTGTTAAGATAGTTAAACATTTGTTAAGGGAATCCTGCTTCCCCCTTGACTTTGCTTGTGGTCGCCAAAGGCGATTACATGACCCAACGTCGTAAATACGAGCCAGTTGCCAGGAGATAATGCAATGGTCGTAAGTGTGAAAAATGGACTTTTTTTTTCAGTGCTGTTGTAATTTCGAACAGTCACTAATAAACTGTTGTAAGTCAAGGCCTCTTTTCATCATCATCCTCTTTTAACGACCCCATAATCCCTTGCGGGGTGGAGTCTGGGCAGCTGAATGGAGCGTTGACTGGCCGGATGCCCTTCCTGTCGCCAATGCAGAGTTTTTCTTTCCAGCAGATATATTCTCAGCTCCACCTCTAGGCTACTGCACCACTCGTTGTAAGTCAAGGACTATCTACTGTAGTCCTTTAAACTGTAGTCCTTAAAGTCTACTGTACTTTATTGGACGACGTGCACCATCTCCTTTTAAATCCTGTTTTCTTTGCTGTTTTGTTCATCTTGGAAATTATATTCCTGAATAAGCTTGCTTAACAATGCCCAATGCAATATCCCAACAGGTCTGGGTTGGTACCATTGGAGCCGGCCCGAAACACAGGCAGTTACGAGCAACTTTTCAGCACACAGAAACCTTTGAGTTTCAAGATGAAGTCGGTGAGCTCCTGCTATCGGTCTGTCAGACGGTGCGACGTGGGGTTTTGTGCTTTTTGCCCTCTTACAAGGTAAAGCCCACCACTCTTTTCCATAGAGGTGTGTGTTTGTGTGTGTGTGTGTGTGTGTGTTTGACTTTTCTTGTTTTTTTTTTTTTAATTTGATTTATATGCCGCCCTTCTTCGGAGACTTAGGGCGGCTTACAATGCGCTAAGCAATAGCCTTCATCCTTCTGTATATTTATACAAAGTCAGCTTATTGCCCCCACAACTGGGTCCTCATTTCACCTACCTTAGAAAGGATGGAAGGCTAAGTCAACCTTGTTTCTGTCAAATCTATCGCACCTCTCGGAACTAATTAACGATGAGTACCGAGGTACCATTGCACAAACATGATTAGGGAACTGGAGGCTAAAATATATGAAGAATGGTTGCTGGAATTGAGTGTGTTTAGTTTCATGAAGAGAAGGACTAGGGGAGACATGATAGCAGTATATTCCAATATCTCAGGGGCTGCCCCAAAGAAGAGGGAGCCAAGCTATCCTCCAAAGCACCTGAAGGCAGGACAAGAAGCAATGGGCGGAAACTCATCAAGGAGAGAAGCAACTTAGAACTAAGGAGAAACTTCCTGATAGTTAGAACAATTAATCAGTGGAACAACTTGCCTCCAGAAGTTGTAAATGCTCCAACAATGAAAGTTTCGAAGAAGAGATTGGACAACCATTTGTCTGAAATGGTATAGGGTTTCCTGCCTGAGCAGGGGGTTGGACTAGAAGACCTCCAAGCTCCCTTCTAACTTCTCTTCTCTTCTTTTCTTTTCTTTTCTCTTCTCTTCTCTTTTTTTTTTTTTTTTTTAAATTTGATTTATATGCCGCCCTTCTCCGGAGACTCAGGGCGGCTTACAGTGCGTTAAGCAATAGCCTTCATACTTTTGTATATTTATACAAAGTCAGCTTATTGCCCCCACAAACTGGGTCCTCATTTAACCTACCTTAGAAAGGATGGAAGGCTGAGTCAACCTTGAGCCTTGGAGAGATTCGAACCAGCAGTAAATTGCAGGCAGCTGTGTTAATAACAGGGTGCTTTAAACCACTGTAGTACCAAGGCTCTTTTCTCTTCTCTTCTCTTCTCTTCTCTTCTCTTCTCTTCTCTTCTCTTCTCTTCTCTTCTCTTCTCTTCTCTTCTCTTCTCTTCTCTCTCTTCTCCTCTCCTCTCCTCTCCTCTCCTCTCCTCTCCTCTCCTCTCCTCTCCTCTCCTCCCTTCCCCTCCCCTTCCCTTCACAGGGCTTTACAGCCCTCTCCATGCAGTTTACAGAGTCAGCCTTTTGCCCCCAACAATCTGGGTCCTCATTTTATCAACCTCAGAAGGACGGAAGGCTGAGTCAACCTTAAACCTGGTGAGAATCGAACTGACGAACTGCTGGCAGTCAGCAGTCAGCAGAAATAGCCTGCAATACTGCATTCTAACCACTGTGCCTCAATGACTCTTACCCTATCCTATCCTATTCTATTCTATTCATTAAAAACTTAAAGGTCTGTTTGTCTATGCCTAAATGGATATATACATCAACTTCCTTTCTTTTCCCCAAAAGGGAGGAAGGGCTGCTCCAAATCAGCCATTTTATCCCCTTCACTTTTACTACTCCTTCAAAGGGTGGCCTTTTGTATATCCGTTGCCATCCAAAGATTGATTCAGTCTCCCGATTTAAGCCAACCTATCGATGCTTTAACTGTGACCAATTTTTTAAAAAACGGCCTCTGATCCCAAAGTCTCGCACGCCTTTCTGTCGGGCACAGTGGTATAAATTAACGTGAGTGATAAAAAAAACATTTTACTCCAATGGGTACCAACCCAAAGAAGCACACATACCCCATAAAGGAGAATATTATAAAGTGAAAAGATTACTCAGAAAAACCTGAGGTGCTTTTAAACAAGATTAAGATAAGGGGTCATTAAGATGCCTGTCGCCGAGCTGTCTGCTTTTCAGATACATCCTGCCTGGTGCCTGCATCTTGGCATGATTCATTCAATATGTCTCCTATCCCAAGTCAAGATTGGGGGTGGGGGGGGAGAGTCTTAAATCGTTTTACATCTCAGGGATCTTCAGCGATGGGAACTTTGCATGGTACCGATAGACTCCAATGCCGAGATATTATTATTCCTTCGTTTATTATTGGGGAAACTTCTACCGTTCTTAGTGGCGACTCTTCCCCTCGAACGCTGATTTGGACAAGGGCCAGAGCGTTAAGTATACAACCGTAAGCATTTCTGCAAAAATAAATGACGTGCAAGGGAGAAGGTGAGCGACCAAATTTTTCATCCCGGCTGCGTCAATTGGGGCCCACAAAAACCATGAGAATTAACCCCCCTCGGTTTCGTTCTAAATTAAATTGGAATTGGAGAAAAGAGAGCTTACAAGGCATTCTTGGGACGTTGGTGAACTTTCTTTGTTAGTTCCTTGCCGAGGAACCAAAACTTATGTTTTTTGTCCATCTTGGTTTTAGCATAAATATTGTCTGCGTGTTGCATTTTTCGGTGAGGTTATAACCGCCCCATTGTAACACTGTGGCATCCTCTCTCTTTTTTTCTCTTCCACCACAAACAATGTTATTCTTTTTAGTTTTCTGTCCTTAATCATTTTTTTAAACAGTTTAGGACAGTGTTTCTCAACCTTGGAAGCTTGAAGATGGGTGGACTGGCTGGGGGATTCTGGGAGTTGAAGTCCACCCATCTTCAAGCTACCAAGGTTGAGAAACACTGGTTTAGGAATACAGGTAGTCCTCAATATACAACAGTTCATTTAGTGACCATTCGAAGTTAACAACAGCACTGAAAAAAGTGATTTATGACCATTTTTCACGCTTAATGACCATTGCAGCATCCCCATGGTCATTGTCGTCAAAATTCAGATGTTGGGCAACTGACTCGTGTTTATGACGGTGGCAGTCAAGCGATCACCTTTTGAAACCTTCTGACAAGCAAAGTCAATGGGGAAACCAGATTTGCTTAATAACCATCTTGCTAACTTAATTGCAGTGATTCACTTAGCAACTTGGTAGAGCCTTGGTACTACAGTGGTTTAAAGCACCCTGTTATTAACACAGCTGCCTGCAATTTACTGCTGGTTCGAATCTCTCCAAGGCTCATGGTTGACTCAGCCTTCCATCCTTTCTAAGGTAGGTTAAATGAGGACCCAGTTTGTGGGGGCAATAAGCTGACTTTGTATAAATATACAAAAGTATGAAGGCTATTGCTTAATGCATTGTAAGCCGCCCTGAGTCTCCGGAGAAGGGCGGCATATAAATCAAATTAAAAAAAAAAAAAAAACTTTGGCAAAAAAAAAAAAAGGCCATAAACTCACTTAACAAATGTTTCACTTAGCAACAGAAATTTTGGGCTCAATTGTTGTAAGTCAAGGACTACCTGTATTGCAAACCAAAATTCTGGGTGCTAGTGGGGGATTTTCAGTTGTGTCGTGAAATACAAAATATTTTGGCACCGAAAGAGGAGAATGTTTGTAGCTCAAGGTTGAGCTGTGAGGTCTTTGGTGCTCTCTGAGCTTGTTTCCTTGCGGACGTTTCATTATCCAGCTAGTTAACATCATCAGTGCTACAAGGGAATGGGGTTTGCTCTCTATTTGTATACAAGTGACTTGCCCTATCAGTGTTGATAGAGGTGTTGTTTCTTCTTGGTGGTTCTTTGGTTAGTGTGTTATTCATTGTTACCTTGTTTGTCTGAGTTTGGTAGCTCCTTGACTGGGATATTGTTAATTATTATTTTCTCGGATAAACAAGCTAACAGCACTCAAGCAACTACCAAGAACACTCACAAATCTTTCAACCAAAAAAGCCAAAGCAATCCTAAATTGCATTAATAGAGGGATTCAAACAAGATCATGTGAGGTACTAATACCACTCTATAAAGCCTTAGTAAGATCACACCTGGAGTACTGCATTCAATTTTGGTCGCCACGATGTAAAAAAGATGTGGAGACTCTAGAAAGAGTGCAGAGAAGAGCAACAAAGAGGATTAGGGGACTGGAGGCTAAAACAAATGAAGAATGGTTGCAGGAACTGGGCATGTCTAGTTTAATGAAGAGAAGGACCAGGGGAGACAGGATAGCAGTATATTCCAATATCTCAAGGGCTGCCCCAAAGAAGAGGGAGTCAAGCTATTCTCCAAAGCACCTGAAGGCAGGACAAGAAGCAACAGGTGGAAACTAATCAAGGAGAGAAGCAACCTAGAACTAAGGAGAAATTTTGTTCCAATTAATCAGTGGAACGACTTGCCTCCAGAAGTTGTTCTTAAGGTTTTTAAGAAGAGATTGGATAACCATTGGTCTGAAATGGCATAAGGTCTCCTGCTTGAGCAGGGGGTTGGACTAGAAGACCTCCAAGGTCCCTTCCAACTCTGTTATTTTGTTCTGTTCTATTCTGAAAACAGGACAAGAAGCAATGGATGGAAAACACTGCTAGACTCTCGGTCACGGGTCTGCAACCTTAAACACTCAAAGAGCCATTTGGACCCGTTTCCCACAGAAAAGAAAACACCGGGAGCCACAAAACCCTTCCTGTGCCTGATTATTTCTTGACCGGCCACAAAATTAGCATATGTAGTTGAATTAAACGTTTTGTTTTCTTTTGAAACTTTTCTTTTCTTGGATTTATCGATGGTTGGCCTATCGGGGGTTGAAAAGCTCAATAAATTGCACGCTGGCGGGTGTCGCACATTGGTGGTTGTGACGCATATTTTGAGTGACAGGGAGCCACAAGAGAAGGGTGAAAGAGCCACATGCGGCTCCAGAGCTGGCTCCAGGTTGCTGACCCCTGGTCTAGTTTAATGAAAAGAAAGACTAGGAGAGACATGATAGCAGTCTTCCAATATCTCAGGGGCTGCCCCAAAGAAGAGGGAGTCAAGCTATTCTCCAAAGCACCTGAGGGCAGGACAAGAAGCAACGGATGGAAACTAATCAAGGAGAGAAGCAATCTAGAACTAAGGAGAAATTTCCTGACAGTGAGAACAATTAACCAGTGGAACAACTTGCCTCCAGAAGTTGTAAATGCTCCAACACTGGAAGTTTTGAAGAAGAGATTGGATAACCATTTGTCTGAAATGTTATAGGGTTTCCTGCTTAAGCAGGGGGTTGGATTAGAAGACCTCCAAGATCCCTTCCAACTCTTGTTATTCTATTCTATTTTCTTTTTTAGGTTTTTCTGCCCCTTCTTATTTGGGGGGGAAAAATCCCCCCTACATTTCCTTACGTTTATGTTGGAAGAACATACTCACGCCCCTAAGGGTATCCGAAATAACGCGGGAAACGGCCAAATATTTCTCATATTAGGTATCTTGAGCAGGAATGTTTCAGGTGCAGGGAAGAAAGGAGAGTGATCTGAATTGACTTCAATAAATTTCTTCCCACCCCCAAAAAAATAAAAAAAAAATTTTTTTTGAGCCTGTTGAGTTCCCCAGCTTTTAAAAGCATTAGGATTTGAGCTCTGGCTGTTAAAAGTGAGCCGATGGCAACATCACAAGCTTGAAACAAAGGCCAAAAAAAGCATTTTCCAGAGTGCTGGGCTCGTAACGGGCCCATTAATGAGGGCAAAGAGGCTTGAATGCAATTTGCACGTTCTTGGGTTTCAAAAAGAGAGTTTGGGGTCGTGCGTTATTAATGCGCCCGAACATCTGGAACTGTGTAAAAGCCACAGACGTTGAGCAAGTGCAGTGCTTCCCCAGCTAGGTCTGACGCTGACCCATTTCCTCCCTGGTGAGATGCCTTCTTTTTTTAAAAAAAAATTGGAAACAATAAAATGACAATATCCAGATAAGGTTTTTTTTTGCAGCGTGCACATGTGTGAGAGAGCGCCGAAGACTGCGTGGGCTGGGAAGAAAAGGGACAGCGTGTACAGCGAGAGTTTGGAATTTCACTTGCGTTGTCCTTAACTTTGAACTCATACCCAGGCATGCGGATTAATCCTTGGCTTACAACTGTTCGTTTAGTGACCATTCAAAGGGACAACAACCCACAACACTTACAAAAGTAACTTATGGTTCACCGCCCTGAGTCCTATTGGAGAAGGGCGGTATAGAAATGGAAACAAATAAAAAATAAATAAAAATGGTTGTTGAGAGTGTGGTTGCGCGACAGTTTCCACAATTCCTGGAGGAAACGTCTTATCTAGATCCGTTCCAGTCGGGTTTCAGGCCTGGGCACAGCACGGAAACGGCATTGGTCGCGTTGGTAGATGATCTCTGGAGGGCTCGGGACAGGGGTTGTTCCTCTGTTCTAGCCCTGTTAGACCTCTCAGCGGCTTTTGATACCATCGACCATGGTATCATGCTGCACCGGTTGGAAGAGTTGGGGATGGGGGGCACCGTGTTACGGTGGTTCTCCTCCTTTCTCTCTGACCGGTCGCAGTTTGTGTTGGCAGGGGGGCAGAGGTCGACCTCGAGGCCTCTCATTTGTGGAATGCCTCAGGGGTCGGTCCTCTCACCCCTTTTGTTCAACATTTATGTGAAGCCGCTGGGTGAGATCATCCGTGGCTTTGGGGTGAAGTACCACCAGTAGGCTGATGACACCCAGCTGCACATCTCCACCCCAGGCCACCCCAACGATGCCCTTGAAGTGATGTCCCAGTGCCTGGAGGCTGTGCGGATCTGGATGGGGAGGAACAGGCTCAGGCTCAACCCTTCCAAGACTGAGTGACTGTGGTTCCCGGCATCCCAATATAGTCAGCTGATTCCATCGCTGACTATTGGGGGCGAGTCTTTGGCCCCCGGGGAGAGGGCGCGCAATCTGGGAGTCCTCCTGGATATGCAGCTGTCCTTGGAGGAACATCTGACGGCTGTAGCCAGGGGGACCTTTTGTCAGGTTCGCCTGATTCGCCAGTTGCGGCCCTTTCTTGATCGGGATTCCCTGTGCACAGTCACTCATGCCCTCGTGACCTCTCGCCTTGATTACTGTAACGCTCTCTACATGGGGCTCCCCTTGAAGAGCACCCAGAGGCTCCAACTGGTCCAGAATGCGGCCACGCGGGTAATTACGGGAGCTGCATGGCGCTCCCACATAACACCGCTCCTGCGCGAGCTGCACTGGCTCCCAGTGGTCTTCCGAGTGCGCTTCAAAGTGTTGGTTACCGCCTTTAAAGCACTCCATGGCATAGGACCTAGTTATCTTCGAGACCGCCTGCTGCTACCGACGACCTCCCATCGACCCGTGCGCTCCCATAGAGAGGGCCTCCTCAGGGTGCCATCAGCCAAACAATGTAGGCTGGTGACCCCCAGGGGGAGGGCCTTCTCTGTGGGGGCACCTACCCTCTGGAATCAGCTGCCCCCGGAGATAAGGAGAATCCAAGACCTTAGTGCCTTCCGCCGTGCCCTTAAAACTTTCTTTTTTCAGCAAGCCGGGCTGGCTTAACATATTTTTAAATATTTTAATTGGTTTGTCATTTTAACATAGGGCCAAATTAATATATATTCTTTTAATTGTTTTTACTGTTTGTATTGTATGTTTCTATCTGGCTGTACACCACCCTGAGTCCCTCGGGAGAAGGTGCGGTATATAAATTCAAAATAAAATAAAATAAATTATGGCCGTTATTCACAATGACAACCATTGCAGCATTCCCCACGGCCGCGTGATCAAAATTTGGATGCCTGACAACCGGCATGTAAGAGGTAGTCTTCGACTTACAACTATTCATTTAGTGACCGTTCGAAGTGACAACAGCACTGAAAAAAAGTGACCTGCACCTGGTTTTCGTACTTACGACCGTTGCAGGATTCCCCCAGGGTCAGGGGTGAAATCCAGCAGGTTCTGACAGGTTCTGGAGAACTGGTAGCGGAAATTTTGAGTAGTTTGGAGAACCGGCAAATACTACCTCTGCCTGGCCCCAGAGTGGGGTGGGAATGGAGATTTTGCAGTATCTTTCCTCCTGGAGTGGGGTGGGAATGGAGATTTTGCAATATCCTTCCCCTGGAGTGGGGTTGGAATGGGGTTTTTGCAGTATCCTTCCTCCAGGGGTGGGGTGGGAATGGAGATTTTGCAGTATCCTTCCTCCTGGAGTGGGGTGGGAATGGGGATTTTGCAGTATCCTTCCTCCTGGAGTGGGGTGAGAATGGAGATTTTGCAGTATCTTTCCTCCTGGAGTGGGGTGGAGATGGGGATTTTGCAGTATCTTTCCCCTGGGGTGGGGTGAGGTGGGAATGGAGATTTTGCAGTATCCTTCTGCCACGCCCACCAAGCCACGCAATATCCTTTTCCCAGGAGAGGTGAGGGAATGGGGATTTTGTAGTATCCTTCCCCTGCCATGGCCACCAAGCCACGCCGACAGAACCGGTAGTAAAAAAAATTTGGATTTCACCACTGCCCAGTATTTATGACGGTTGCAATGTCCCAGGGTCAAGGGATCCTCCCTTTGCAACCATCTGATGAGCAGAGTCGATGGAGAAGCCAGATTCACTTAACCCCCGTGTCACTAACTTAACAAGCGCCGTGTTTCATTTAACAACTATGGCAAGAAAGGTCATAAAATGGGTTAAAATCTACTTCACAACTGTTGTGGTTGTAAGTTGAGGACTACTTGTACTGCCTTATCCCAGACTTGATGTATTCATGATATTTATTTAATTATCCTTATTTATAAAACTGCCCATCTCACAAAGTGTGCCTCTGGGCAATACACAATAAAGAGCTATAAAACTGGCAATATCCAGTTAAAGAGCCGAGGTGGCGCAGTGGTTAGAGTGCAGTACTGTAGCTACTTCAGCTGACTGCTAGTTCAGCAGATCAAATCTCACCGGCTGAAGGTTGACTCAGCCTTCCATCCTTCCGAGGTGGGTAAAATGAGGACCCAGATTGTTGGGGGCAATATGCTATTTAGTATACTGTCTTTGGTGTAAGCCGCCCAGAGTCCTCGGAGAGTGGGCACCATAGAACTATGACTAATAAAATAAATAAAAAAATATCAAAAACAATCAATAATGAAGCCATTAGTCTATAACTGAAAGGCAAGGGGAGAGAACATCTGATATTCCAGACAATGAAGCCATGTCATCAACTCAACATTCCCTTGAGACTCCCAGTTCTGTTGACCCAATAAAGTTTTGAGAAACTTACAGAAAGTTGACAGGGATGGAACCAACCTCGGAATAACAGTTGGAAGGGACCTTGGAGATTCATACGAAGACTAGGGGGAACATGATAGCAATATTTCAGTATTTGAGGCTCTGCCACAAAGAAAAAGAGGGGGTCAACTTATTTTCTAAAGCACCAGAAGGCAGGGCAAGAAACAATGGATGGAAACTCATTTAAGCCTGGCCTAAATCTTCTCCCCTTTTTAAATGTAAATTTTAATTTGTTTTTAAATTATGGGGTATTTTAAATTTGTTCAGCCAAATTATTTAATTCGTTTTTATTTTATTTTAAATTTGTATTTATGTGTTTTATCTTGTGGCTGTTCACCGCCCTGAGTCCTTCCGGAGAAGGGCGGTATAGAAATTTAATAAAATAAATAAAAAATAAATAAATCAAGGAGAGAAGCAACTTGGAATTAAGGAGAAACTTCCTAACAGTGAGGACAATTAACCAGTGGAACAGCTTGCCACCAGAAGTTGTGGGTGCTTCATCACTGGAGGTTTTTTGACAACCACCTGTCTCAAATAGTATATAGAGCTTCTGCTTGAGAACGGGGTTGGATTAGAAGACCTCCAAGATCTCTTCCAACGCTATTATTTTATGTTCTAAGCTAGCAGCTAGAAGACACGAGGAATCCAGATAAACCTCTAAGTGGCCTCAACGACTCTCTAAAGGGATGCAAAGGACCAGCTGTCTGCAAGGAGTATAAATCCTTCCATTCCTCCCCATCCAGTCAGAGCTGAAGAAGCTTCTTGGATGAGAAGCGAAACGTCTTCAAAGAAAAACCAAGAAAGTCCAGTTGCCTCGTGAAAAAAAAAGTTTCTTGGGACAAGAAACCGAAATACATATTATTTGGGTCCAGAAAATCGAACATCTGTAACAAAAAGAGCATTTTAGAGCAAAGGCTGTTAGACTCGACTTAGAGTTGCGCAATGATTTTTGGCAATATCTACGATTTCATAGGTTATGGTTTTTTTAAAAAAAGTAGATTTTTATCCTGCTTTTATTATTTTATAAGTAGCTCAAGGTAGCGAACATGCACAATACTCCTTCCTTCTCCTATTTTCCTTAGACCAAAAATCCTGTGAGGTGGGTTGGGCTGAGTATGAGCAATTGGCCTAAAGTCACTCAGCCAGCTTTCATGACTAAAGTGGGACTAGAACTCTTTAGGATTGGCCCAAGGACACCCAGCTAAGATGGGACTAGAATTCCCCGTCTCCTGATGATTGGCTCAAAGTCACCCAGCCAGTTTTCATGACGAAGGTGGGACTAGAACTCGGGGTCTGCTGATGATTGGCCTAAACTCGGCCGGTTTTCATGCTAAGAGGGGACTAGAATTCCCCGTCTCGTGATGATTCACTCAGAGTCACCCAACTGACTTTCATGCCTAAAACAGGACTAGAACTCACCATCTCCTGGTGATTGGCCCAAAGTCATTCAGCTGGGTGTCAGGCCTAAGGCAGGACTAGAACTCACCATCTGGTGATTGGCCCAAAGTCATTCAGCTGGGTGTCAGGCCTAAGGCAGGACTAGAATTCACCAGCTCCTGATGATTGGCTCAAAGTCACCCAAATGGTTTCATGCCTAAGGAAGAATTAGAACTCACCATCTCCTGGTGTTTGGTCCAAAGCCACCCAGCCGGCTTTCATGACAAAGGTGGGACTAGAACTCACCGTCTCCTGGTGTTTGGCCTAAAGTTACCCAACTGACTTTCATGCCTAAGGAAGAACTAGAACTCACCATCTCCTGGTGTTTGGCCCAAAGTCATTCAGCTGGGTGTCATGCCTAAGGCAAGACTAGAATTCACCAGCTCCTGATGATTGGCTCAAAGTCACCCAAATGGGTTTCATGCCTAAGACAGAACTAGAAGTCACCGTCTCCTGGTGATTGGCCCAAAGTCACCCAGCTGGTTTTTCATGCCTAAAGTGGGACTAGAACTCCTTGTTTCTAGCCTGTGCTTTAACTACCAGACGACTGTAACCACTAGTTTATTTTTAATTTAATTATTTTTTTCAGCCTATTTATATAACTGCATCTCTTGCCTCAATGCTTCCAACTTCCCATTCCCCGCTTCCCACCCATCCACCCACCCCCAAAAACTATGGTTGCCGGAAGGAGCAGAGAGTTTCCACACAATCCGAGATCAATTCCTGCCCTCATCATGATTGGCTTTCATCCATATCTTATTGCCAAGAAAAGCAGCGAGACAAGAATCGGAAGGCATGGCTGACATGCTATTAAGTATGGAGCCAGAAGAAATAATGGCTCTTAAATTTTTAAAGTTGATACCTTAAAAGTGTGGTTGGGCTTGGCATCCTGTATATATATTTTTTTGATCTGTTGAGGTGGGTTTCCATGGTGGGTTGGTTGCTCCTATTGATTAATGTGGGCAGATACAGATCAACCCATTTCATATTTTCGGTAACGTTTCAGAGGTGTGTGACTGTAAACCTCTTGATGAATTGTCACTTCTAAGCTGAGCCGTTTCCCATCAATGCTTCTTTTTGAAAAATGTGAACAAGAATGGAATAAGAAAGAAGCATATGTTCGGTTGGGGGACCAGCCAACAGTTAAGCCCCCCCCCATTTACAATATTTGATTCTATTTCATTCTTTCTCCCCCTCACCAATCCGAGAGATTGGTTTATGCAGGGAGCATCGGTGCGCTGCGGTTTAATTCTTGTTTACTCTCTCCTCATGGAACATATCTTAAATAAGATTTTAATGGAGAGGGGATAATGGCGGAATGGGATGAATGTATCTACATATGCAGCCTAGGAGGGGAAATGGTTTCATTTAGGAATGATGTGTGGGAATACAGGAATCCTGTGATTCCTTGTCTTTTTTTAAAAATGTCTTTTGGGGAATAGTGGGGTTGGAATGGGAGAACATTGGGAGCAAACTGTTCAGAAAGAGGAAGAAAGAAAAAGAAAGGAAGAAAGATAAAGAAGAAAGAAAGAGAAAGAAAGAAAGGAAAGAAAGAAAGAAAGAAAGAAAGAAAGAAAGAAAGATGGCAAGGAGAAGGAAGGAGGGATAGTAAGAAAGAGAAAGAAAGAAAAAGAAGGAAAGAAAGAAAGGAGAAAAAGATGCCAAGGGGAAGGAAGGAAAGAAAAAGTAAGAAGGAAGATGGTGAAGCAAGGAGAGGGAAGGAGAGAGAAAGAAAAAAGAAAGAAAGAAAAAGATAGCAAGACAAGGAGGAGGGAGAGAAAGAAAGAAAGAAGTCAAGGCGAGAGGGAAGAAGGAAGGAAGGAAAGAGATGGAAAGGAAGAGGAAGGAAGAAAGAAAGGAAGAGAGAAAGGAAGGGGAAAAAGGAAAAGAAAGAAAAAAGGGAGGAAAGAAGGAAGGAAAGAAAACCACAAATATCTGGCTTCAGGACATTTTAGAGGAGCTAAGGGGAAGAACGGTAGTGGGAGACTTTCCCATCTAATATTTAAAAAGTAATTATTAAGAGAATTTTACTGAAATATTGCCATTTTTAGATTGAATTTTGGCCCGTGGTGTCAAGAGGCTAGGAACATTTCTGGAAACAATAGATTATCTGTGTTTGTGGAATTTGTAAGGCCGCCCAACTCACATTTATTGCTTTGGACAGCAGTACATCAGTTTAAAAAAAAAACCCACACGTTTGAACAAAAAGAACATTAAACCTGGATAGCAAACGACAGTCGTACAAATACACATCTTCCTCTGCTGATCAGCTTTTTCTCAGAATGGAATTGAAACAGCACGTCCTCTTCAACGATCTGATTTTAAATTTAAAAATAGAATAGAATAGAATAACAGGGTTGGAAGGAACCTTGAGGTCTTCTAGTCCAACCCCCTGCTTAGGCAGAAAATCCTATACCATTTCAGACACATGGTTATCCAACATCTTCTTAAAAACTTCCAGTGTTGGAGCATTTACAACTTCTGCAGGCAAGTTGTTCCATTGATTAATTGTTTTAACTGTCAGGAAATTTCTCCTTAGTTCTAGGTTGCTTCTCTCCTTGATGAGTTTCCATCCATTGCTTCTTGTTTTGTCTTCATGTGCTTTGGAGAATAGCTTGACTCCCTCTTCTTTGTGGCAGCTCCTGAGATACTGGAAGACTGCTGTCATGTCTCCCCTGGTTCTTCTTTTCATCAGACCAGACATACCCAGTAGTTCCTGTAACCGTTCTTCATAGGTTTTAGCCTCCACTCCCCTAATCATCTTGGTTGCAAGGAAGGTCGTAAAATGGGGCAAAATTCACTTTACAAATGTCTTGCTTACCCACTGAAATGTGGGGCTCAGTTATGGTCATAGGTTGAGGACTTCTGTGCAAACTTTTAAAAAGAAAGTGCAGAAGATATATGGAACAAAATGAGAGATAAAAGAAAAGTAAGAATATACAGTAGTGAAGAAAAAGAAAACGTCACTTCTCGCCTTTATCTCAACAAGTATAATTTTAGCAAGATCACCTTGTCTTAAAACATAAGTTACCTCTCATATCTCTATAAATCCATAAAGCACCATCATTTCAGTCAACACAGCCCAAAAACTGAAGAAGTTTGCAATGCAGTTAAGGCACCAGCTTGGAAAGTGGAAGACTGTGAATTCTAGTGCTGCCTTAGGTTTGAATGCCTGCTGAGTGACTTTGGGCCAGTCAGCAGGAGATGGTGAATTCTAGTCCCACCTAAGGCATGAAAGCCAGCTGAGTGACTTTGTGTCAATCACCAGGAGACGGAGAGTTCTAGACCCACTTCAGGCATGAAAGTAAGCGGGTTGACTTTGAGCCAATTACCAGGAGACAGTGGATTCTAGTCCCGCCTTAGGCATGAAAGCCAGCTGGGTGACTTTGTGTCAATCACCAGGAGATGGAGAGTTCTAGTCCCATTTAGGCATGAAAGCTGGCTGGGTGATTTTGGACTAATTGCTCACCCTCAGCCCAATCAAACTCACAGTATTGTTGTAGGGTAAATAGGACGAGGGAGGTGAGTTGGATGTATTCCCCACCTTCAATTATTTGTAAAAAAATAATAATAGTAGGATATAAATAAAAAAAATTAAAATTAAAAAAATTAAATGTTTCTTCCCTTTCTCCTCTTCCTCCTACATAAAGACCATTGTCGTTTCTCTGGCATTTTCCAAGATGAAATTCGACAGTTTCTTTTAACCCATCGCTTGAGAAAGTTGGACTCTGAATGGGACAATCAGTTGTGGGCTTGACTAAATCTTGAAAAGCCACCAGTGGGGTTTAGACACAAACCAATGTCTTGTTTAATGACGAGAAGGACTGTTGTGGTCTGCCAGCAGCCTGCAGAGCTGGCAGCAGAGTCGGACAGTGAGGAGGCTGGGGAGAAACATGGGCCAGTCCTGGAGTTAGGGGAAGGCCCAGACGAGGGCTCTGCGTCAGAGAGATGGGGCCAGGGCCGTCTGGGAGTTATGTGTGGACTCTGGAGCCTCCAGAGTCGGACATCAGAGAGGCAGAGGAACAGGGGCAGCCTAGTGCGCACATGCGCAGAGCTGCCAGAAGGCATGAACAGTTAAAACAAAAGGGACAACTCAGGAGTAAGGCCCAGAGATGATTGGCCCCTCCCATAAGGCTTAAAAGAGGAGCAAAGGCATGTGGGACCTTCGCAGGAAAGCAACGTTGTTACTTCTGTTCCCAGTTGGCATCTCTGTTTGATTCTGGACTCCGTGTGGCTTTGCCAAGTAGGTCTTTGGCAGAGTGTCAAGGGAGATAAAGGTTGGTGATTATTCTGAAGGACTTCTCCCGAAGGACTTTTTGCAACTAATTGGGACTCAGCTGTGAATGAACGTAATTCACAGCTGTTGCAATAAAAGAGGTTTTTGGGACGACTCGTGTGTTTTAATGACTCAGGAAGCCGAGGTCACAACAATGATTAGGGGTGACATGATAGCAGTCTTCCAACATCTGAGACGCTGCCACAAAAAAAGAAGGGGTCAACCTGTTCTTCAAAGCACCTGAAGGCAGGACAAGAAGCAATAGGTGGAAACTAACCAAGGAGAGAAGCAATTTAGAACTAAGGAAAAAAAGTTCCTGAAAATGACAACAATTTATCAGTGGAACTACTTGCCTCCAGAAGTTGTGGGTGCTCCAACACTGGAGTTTTCCAAGAAGAGATTGGAGAGAGAATTTGTCAGAAATGATATCTCTTGCCTGAGCAGGGATTTGGACTAGAAGACTCGGGTTCCTTCCAACTCTGTCATTCTGTCAATAAGCATTATGGCAATGGTGTCTAGATGTTCCAGAGACCAAATTTACCGCATCTTTAGCCACAGATGCATTCAGCAGCTACACACAAGGGTCTAGACTCTTGAGTGACCGCTGGCACTTGGCTTTTTACACGCGGAAGGATATTTTCCAGCCGTGACTTCACATCGCATAAATCAGCAGGCCTGGTGACAGTCGATGACAGATGATTGGACATGACGTCTCAAAAACATTACATGCTGAACTGGCAGATGGGATTTTTTTTTCCCACCCAATTTCCCACCCGGGATGGCAGCTTCGTTTAATAATTAACCACGCTGTTCGTTGAACTATCTCATACGCATAGCAACAGGAAAATAAGTGAAGAAGAATTCACCGTCGCCCCACTTCCTTTCGTTTTGAGCAAAAGGGGTTCAAAAGAACTTGCTCGAAGATGTAGTCTAATTTCCTCTTCAATTATTGCATCTGACGGATGCATTTGGCGCAAAATTTAAGCAAAGAAAACGGGGTGTAAATTATTGGCTGTCCTCCATCCACAAACATTTCTGTTTCTGTTTTGTTTTGTTTTTCCTTTTTTTTCTCTTCTGGAGCGCTTTGTAGCAACCGCAAAATTTGAAAATGAAGGGGGAAAATGATAAAAGCTATTGGAAACTAATCAAGGAGAGAAGCAACCTGGAATTAAGGAGAAACTTCCCAACAGTGAGGACAATTAACCAGTGGAACAGCTTGCCACCAGATATTGTGGGTGCTCCATCACTGGAGGTTTTTAAGAAAAGAGTCAGACAGTCACTTGTCTAGTATAGGTTTTCCTGCTTGAACAGGGGGCTGGACTAGAAGACCTCCAAGGTCCCTTCCAGCTCCTATTCTATTCTAATCTATTCTTCAAGGATTCAGTGCTGGATATGGCTGAGATACAGGTAGTCCTTGATTTACAACCATTCGTTTAGTGACCGTTCAAAGTTACAATGAAAAAAGTGATCTGGGACCGTTTTTCCCCCCACTTAACGACCGTTGCATCATCCCCATGGTCGTATGAACAAAATTCAGATGCTTGGCAACTGGCTCATATTTATGACGGTTGCAGTGTCCTGGGGTCACGTGATCACCCTTTGCGTCCTTCCCAGCGTCCTTCCGACAAGCAAAGTCAATGGGGGAAAGCCAGATTCCCTTAATGACTTCATGATTCGCTTAACAACTGCAGCGATTCGATGGTTTGAAGCGATGGTTTGAAAGAGGGGTCGAAGAGGCCATCTATGTCCAAATTGAACAGTCTTCCCTCACCAGAGGGGGAGGGATACAACATCATCTATCTCCAGTTTACAACCCTGTCCTTCAACAGTTCCAAGAAGGCTCCATTTGCACTACTCAGGTGACCCTGAGGACACACACGTGGCCTCAATGACTCTCTAAAACCTCTCTAAAACAGGTGTCAAACTGGATTTGTTCCAAGGGCCAGATCAGCATTGTTGTTGTGGCTCCGTTACCTGAGCCTGTGTCATCGGCAGGAGAGGACTCCGAAAGTGAAGGAGAGGAGTTATCAAGGCCTCCCTCTCCAGGACCCTCCTCTCTGGCAATGCCTTCGGTGTCTGCCGAAGGGCAAGAGATAGGGCCGGGGCCAAGCACGTCCACGCAGCCACAGGTGGACAGTGATGAGAGTAATGAGTCTTGGCTGGATCCACATCAGCGTCGCAGAGATAAGCGCGCGCAACAGAAGAAAAGGCATGCCAGAGATTAGGCTGAGTCACTGGACCACACCCCACAGGGTATAAAAGGGAGCATGGTGGCCAGTCAAACCTTGTGACGAACAAAGCTGAAAGCTTCCACGCCATTCTGCATTGCCGGACTTTTTGCTATAGGCTTTGCTGGATTATATTTGGACTTGATTTACTCTGTAATTATTGAACATTTTACTTTGATGTACCAGAAGTGGAGAGACGTTATCTCTTCGTGAGTAATAAACTCTTGGCAGGCAGCCACTAGATTGCTGCCAAGTTCCGTTATCATAAGGAAAAGGATTTTGTTGGCTGGTTTGGTTTTTAACTCTTGGACGTCTGTTGGTGTGTGTGCATGTGGGACGGGGACAGAACAATTGTAGGTCTCCGTGGGCAACCCCCTGCTAGCCAAAATGAGGCACAAGGGGTGGGGGGGGAGAAAATCTGCCCCATTTTCAGCCTGAATAGCCTCCTGCAGCACTTTACCAACCAAAACAGGGCATGGGGGGGGGGGCGGCGCGTGGCCCCCAGCACTTCATTTCCCCTCTCCATCAGCACTCTGCTGGCCAAAAATGGGCTACAGGAAGGCCTCCTGAGGCCCCCGCGCAGCCCGTTTAAGCCTCTGCACCAGGGGTGAAATCCAGCAGGTTCTGGAGAACCGGTAGTGGAAATTTTGAGTAGTTTGGAGAACCAGCAAATACCACCTCTGGCTGGCCCCAGAGTGGGGTGGGAATGGAGATTTTGCAATATCCTTCCCCCCCAGGAGAGGGGAGGGAATGGGGATTTTGCAGCATCCTTCCCCTGTCATGCTCACCAAGCCACACCCACAGAATCGGTAGTAAAAAAAAAATGTGGATTTCACCACTGCTCTCCACGGCCCATTTTTGGCCAGCAGAGTGCTGCAGGAGGCCAAAAATGGACCGCAGGGCCCCCACACGCAGCCCGTTTTGGCCAGCAGCCCAGCCCCACTGGCCAGATTTAAGCATCCCATGGACCGCATCCAGCCCGCAGGTCTCAAGTGTGACACCCCTGCTCTAAAACGATGCAAATGACCAGGCATATAAATCCTTCCATTCCCCACCACCTGGTCAGAGCTGAGGAAGCTTCCTGGATGAGAAGCGAAACGTCTTCAAAGAAAAAAAACCAGAAAGTCCAGTTGCCTCTTGAAAAAAAAGCACCTTTGGGGTAATTCTTAAATGTTGGAACGGTTTCTAGCGTGGGATAAGTCGGTTACACAGAAGGTAGATGTAATTCCATTCGGGGGGGGAAAATCACCTTTTCCACATCAGCGTTGTCAGGCTCGCTGTATTAGCTGTGGAATCTTTGGCGTGCAAAACATTTCATTTTTCATTACCGATGCCGGTGTTCACATTTTCCATTATTTAGAAGCTTTCTTGAAAAATTCATGCCGTGTTGGTACCCTGAGACATCCCGCAGGTCGCTGTGTTGCAGGAAACACAGTTTCGTGTCTTGGTTTCCTGCTGGCAACTGGCACTTCATCGCGGTCCCTAAAGAAAAATCGTTCCCGCGAAATCCCTCGCGTTCCTTCAAAGTTGAGTGATGCATACTCTTTATCTTCAGAACCGGCGATGAATTATTCAATATTGAGGGTGTTGGTGTGTGCACAATGATCGTCATCTTCTTGTTTGTAAAATACGGTTTGTCGCCCTGCTCCTGGACCAGGTTTAATTATAGAATGCAAATGGGGCGTGTGATGTTTTAAAAAGAAAACGGTACAGGAGATCTTGGGATGGTTTTTTTTTTTCAATAGAAGAAAATATCAGGATTGAATTGTGGGGTCCTTGGTGCTCTCTGAGGTTGGTGGCTTTCTTGCAGACATTTCATTACCAAACTAGATAACATCATCAGTGCTAGAAGAGAGTGGGGTGTGATGAGGAGGGCGACTGTGGAGTTTTTGGTGCTCTCTGAGCTTGGTGGTTTTCTTGCAGACATTTCATTAGCAAACTAGGTAACATCATCAGTGCTAGTAGGATGTGAGGAGGTATTTATCGGGTACTTAGGAGCCAAGGGCTTGGCATCACAAGGAAAGAACAGCCAATCGCTGGCCATCAACACACCAATCAACCAATAGAAGGCACCACATACATTTGAAGCATAGAATAGCCCAAAACACACATTCTGATAGAGAGAAGTTCCCTGAAGATGGATCCCACCCTTAGTCCGAAAGCTGGAAAGACTCAAGTTCTGGTCCCAATAACCGACCCAGGATGGATCTTGAATAAGTTTCTTCCCCGGAACTTTGCCTAGGCATACATCCAAAATTGAGTAAGCCAAGAACTTAACAAAGGCATTTGGGGTGATACAGGCTCTGGAAATGTTTGAAAAGTGGCCGTTTTGGATGCACGAAACCAGTTTAATGGTTCATTGGCAATATCTCCTGCCTTTCAAGACTATCCAATGAATGGATGGGCAACCTTTAACGGATGCCAGGTAATAAGCGAAAATAAGATTGGTCCGTGCTAATTCCTTTCCTTACGCTATGTTGTAATGTATCGATGGAGCGATAGGAAAAAAAATATATCATGCTGCCAAGAAGTACATTTGCTCACGATAAAAATCAAGATTCCTTGTTTTTCTTCCTTTCTTGTGAATAAACAGCGTATTGGCTCACGTGGAATATTAATTCCTTCCAATGAAAAATTAATTGTGGCATCTCAGCTTGTGTTCCGTGGAAGTCGTGATCGAAAAAGGAGCAGCGAGCTGTTTGTTTGTTTGTTTGGAAAGCCGCACTAAGATCTCAAGATCTTCTATCCGAAATCATTCATTTAGTCGGCGCAGTTAGGAAGTGGACTTAAGGGGTGCTTTTTCCTCAGATGTGTGTCTGGTAAATATGGGTTGGATCCGGGTTTAGTCATAACAGCTGTTGTGGTCCGCCAGCAGCCTGCGGAGCTGGCAGCAGAGTCGGACAGTGAGGAGGCTGGGAAGGAACATGGGCCAGTCCTGGAGTCTGGGGAAGGTCCGGCGAGGGCTCTGTGTCGGAGGCAGAGATGGGGCCAGGGCCATCTGGGAGTGATGCGTGGATTCCGGAGCCCCCAGAGTCGGACAGCAGAGAGGCAGAGAAACCGGAGGGGCCTGTTCCTAGTGCATGCATGTGCAGAGCTGCCAGAAGGCAAGAGCAGCTAAAGCAAAAGGGACGACTCGGGAGTAAAGCTAGGAGATGATTGGCCCCTCTCATAAGGCTTAAAAGAGAAACAAAGGCACTTGGGCCTTTTTACAGGAAAGCAACGTTGCTAACTCTGTTTCCAGTCGGCATCTCTTGTTTGTTTCAGAACTTTGTGGGGCTTTGCCAAGTAAGGCCTTTGGCAGGGTGTCAAAGAAGATAAAGGTTGGTGATTATCCCGAAGGACTTCTTCCGAAGGACTTGTTTTGCTACTAGTTGGGACTCAGCTGGGAATGAACGTAATTCTCAGCTGTTACAATAAAATGGGTTTGTTTGGGACTAATTGTGTCTTGTAATGACTCAGTAAGCCTCGGTCACAACAACAGCATGGATATATTGATATATGTAGCTAAGTCTATAAGATTTATAAATATATTGAAATGCGTGGGATTTACGTATCCAATCCACTGCATGTATAGAGCTTGTTAGAATTTAGCAACCATGCTCCCACTTGTTTTATGTACTGTATATATAAGAGACAGTTTGGTCTAGTGGTTAAGACACCAGACTACAAAGTGGGAGACCGTCAGCTCTAGCCCGGCTTTAGGCATAAAAGCCAGCAGGGAGACCTTGGGTCAGTCACCAGGAGATGGGGAGTTCTAGTTGCGTCTTAGGTATGAAAGCCGGCTGGGTGACCTTGGGCTAGTAGCCAGGAGATGGGAGGAATGGAACGGAACGGAACGGAACGGAACGGAATAGAATAGAATAGAATAACAGAAGGGACCTTGGAGGTCTTCTAGTCCAACCCCCTGCTCAGGCAGGAAACCCTATACCTGTGATGGCGAACCTATGGCACGCGTGCCACAGGTGACACGCAGAGCCTCTCTGCAGGCACGCCAGCCGTTGCCCTAGCCCAGCTCCACCACGCATGCCCGTGTACCTCCTGCCAGCCAGCTGGTCTTCAGGTCTCTGCCGTGCATGCATGGGGGGCATGCACTCCCCTGCACCACGTTTTGGGCCTGGAAGGCCTCCTGCACCAACCTGGAAGCCAAAAATGGGTGGGGGGGGGGCAGGGCACATGCACGGGGGGCCAGGGCACACAGGGAGGGTCGCAGTCGCATTGCAGTGTGGGCGCATGGACGAGCTCTCGGCACGCAATGACAAAAAGATTAGCCATCACTGCCCTATACCATTTCTAGTTCTACTTCTGCCTTAGGCATGAAAGCCGGCATGGTGTCCTGTCACCAGGAGACAGTGAGTTCTAGTTCTGCCTTAGGCATGAAAGCCGACTGGGTGATCTTACGGGCAATCGCTTTCTCTCTGCCCAACCCACTGTCCATTGTTTCTTGTCCTGTCCTCTGGTGTTTTGGAGAGTAATTTGACCCCCTCTTCTTTGTGGCAGCCCCTCAAATACTGGAAGTCTGCTATCATGTCACCCCTAATTCTTCTTTTTTTTAGACTAACCAAACCCAAATCCTGCAGCCGTTCTTCATACGTTTTAGTCCCCAGGCCTTTGATCATCTTAGTTGATCTTCTCTGAACTTTTTCCAAAGTTTCAACCTTTTTTTTTTTTTTGGTAGCATGGTGACTAAAATTAGTTGCAGTATTCCAGGTGTGGCCTTATTAATGTTTTATAAAGTGGTACTAATACTTCACGTGATCTTGATTCTATGCCTCTGTTTATACAATCCAGGATTGTATAATCCTGGATTGTATAAACAGAGATTGTATAAACATTTATACACATTTATACATACAGACTATGGCTGCTGCTGCATACTCCTGGCTCATATTCAAGTGATCGTCCACTTTTTAAAAATCATGTGACCACAGAGATGCTGCCATGGTCATAAGTGTGAAAAACGGTCATAGATAGCTTTTTTTTTCAGTGCCGGTGTCACTTTGAACCTTTCACTAAAGGAATGGTTGTAAGTCGAGGACTGCCTGTATCCCTTTCTTTTCTTGTTTGGTTTATAATCCCGTGGTTTTCTTTTTGGATCCTCTGTGGAGATGCTAGATAAACTGAAGGATCGCTGGCTGCACACGAGCTTGTGGGAGAAGCTTGAGCTGATTAAAATAGTCATCGTGGAACCCAAAGGAGGCGACAAAGCTGATTTTGATGAGCTGCTTCAAATATACTCCGATGCCATCAAGTCTCAAAATGGCAAAGGTAAGTAAAAAAATGCAGAAAGTTTGAGCTTTGGTCCGGATAAAGGTTGACTGGAACAAGATTCCACAATATTAAAGGTGATCCTCAACTTACGATCAAAGTTAGAACCGAAATCTCCGTTACTATGCAAGTTGTACCCGATTTTACGACCTTTTTGCCAGTGTTGTTGAGTGGATCACCAATGTTGTTAAGTAAAGCACATGGTAGGTGAGGTGAGGTGATAAGGTAAGATAACCTTTATTGTCACTTTCTACTATGAGCACTCTGGCACACATTAAAAATGAAATTCTGTTGCCTGCTCTCAAAAGAAAGTATATATCAATCCATACAAGTGCATAACATCCATATACACATGCTATAGGACTAGCATTATTAGCACTTAGACTGATATACCACTTCACAAGGCTTTGCAGCCCTCTCTAAGCGGTTTACAGAGTCAGCCTATGGCCCCCAACAATCTGGGTCCTCAGTTTACTGACCTCAGAAGGACGGAAGGCTGAGTCAACCTTGAGCCCGTGAGAATCGAACTGTTGAACTGCTGGCAGTCAGCAGAAGTAGCCTGCAGTACTGCATCCTAACCACTGTGACACCATATACATACGTACACACACATACACACACATGCATTATGTTATATTTATATTTATTATATTAACATTTCTACACACATACACACACACATACATATATGAAATCACTGTACATTTGAATACATAGCAGAAAGGAAACTTGAGAGTTCACAAGATTGATGCTATACGGAACAAAAGAAAACTGAATGAATCTGGATCGGGGTGGGCTTCAAAAATTTTAGCAAGGGGTTCTCTGCCTGGTTGCTGGGTGGGTGTGCCCATGGTGGGCGTGGCCTAGTCAGCCTCCTGCACCACGGCGGGGGGTGGGGGCGGCGTTTTTGCCCTACCCGGGCTCCGGAGGCTTTCTTCGAGCCTCTGGGAGGGCGAAAAGAGCCTCCTCAAGCTGTGGAGGCCGGAAACGGGCCTGTTTACAGCCTTCCTGAACTTTATCACCCTCCCCGAGTCTCCGCACGCGCCCTGCACTTACTTTACATCCAAAATGGGCCACGTCGGGACTCCTGGGAGGGGCAGAGCAGGGTGAGCGGGGCCAGTCAGGAGTGGGATTTGGGGGTTCTCCGAACTGCCCAGAGTCTTAGCTAGAAGTTCTCCCGAAGCCCCCAACAGGCCACCCCTGATCTGGATGTTCTGCTTCGGATACCAACAAAGCCCCCTCCCAGAGAGTAGCAAGGAAAATCGGTCGTCAAGAGGATGTGTAGGGTGCCAGACAATCCCGCGGACCCACGCAAGCATCGCTTACGTGCCCTGTCTTGGATAGAAAGGAAGTGAACTGCCAGTGGCCTTTTCTGCTGTCCTCACCACTCTCTGCCGAAGCAGGAAGGCTTGCAAAAGCAGCATCAGCTTCCCCCATTTACTTTGCTTGTTAAAAGACCCGTGGGAAACTCGCAAATGGTGATCGCGAGACCCTGGGACAGTGCAACAGTCATAAATACGCGTCAGTTGCCAAGCGTCTGGAATTTTAATCATGTGACCGTGGGGGACAGTGCCCCATTCTTAAGTGTGAACGGCCGTAGGTCACTTTTTTCACTGCTGTTGTGACTTCAAAGGGTCACTAAAGGGAGTGGTTGTAAATCGAGGACTACCTGGATGATGTTAAGATGGCTGTGTTCTTTTGCTTCAGACGGAGCGCTGCTTATTGCTGTGTGCAGAGGCAAAGTCAGTGAAGGTCTGGATTTCTCCGATGACAACGCCCGGGCGGTTCTCACCATTGGAATCCCGTTTCCAAACTTGAAGGACCTTCAGGTAGGTTAAAGGACCTTAAAGTCACTTGTGGTGTTCAGGTACTGTAGTCCTCAATTTATGACCACAATGGAGCTCAAAATTTATGTTGTTAAGCGAGACATTTGTTCAGCGACTTTCGCCCCGTTTTCAAAGTTCACAGTGGCCTGGCCTAAATCTTCTCCCCTTTTTAAATGAAAATTTTAATTTGTTTTAAATTATGGGGTATTTTAAATTTGTTCAGCCGAATTATTTAATTCGTTTTTATTCTATTTTAAATTTTTGTATTTATGTGTTTTACTCTGTGGCTGTTCACCGCCCTGAGTCCTTCGGGAGTAGGGCGGTATAGAAATTTAATAAAAGTAAAAGAAAGAAAGTTATTCAACGAGCTGCTGGAAACTTAGGTACTTCCTGCAAGACACCTGTGACCTCATTCTGTATGAAGGGGGAATAAGATGTTTAGCTTCTTTTAACAGAGCAACAGGTGGCTATAAATAATATAACCAATCAACGCTGATATGCTATATTTCCGCATTTTGCTGCTTTTGATAAGTATATAAGTGCTTGTTGTTCCGTAAGAGGGGGGGTCAGATGTTGCTACGGCTTTATTGCTCTGAACCTTTTGCGCAAATAAATACAACTCCTTTTGATTCCGAGGTCTGAGTCCCATTATTCCTGCAACAACACGAGTCCAGGATACCGCAGCCGTCACAAATACGTGCCAGTTGCCAAGCGCCCAAATTTTCATCATGTGACCTGCACTTAAAATAGTCTTTTATGATCTAAACCTGCACCATCCTTGCTGATTTTGTAAAGATTGGAATCACGTATAGATCTTTAAAGGATGTTGCCAGCCAGGGGTGCTGGAAACTGTTTGCCATTTTACTAGAATAGACTACCTTTGCAAGAAAGTAGAATAACAGAATTGGAAGGGACCTTGGAGGTCTTCTAGTCCAACCCCCTGCTGAAGCAGGAGAACCTATACAATCTCAGACCAGTGACTGTCCAGTCTCTTCTTAAAAACCTCCAGTGATGAAGCACCCACAACTTCTGGTGGCAAGCTGTTCCACTGGTTAATTGTCCTCACGGTTAGGAAGTTTCTCCTTAATTCCAAGTTGTTTCTCTCTTTAGTGATCTTCCTCCCGTTACTTCTTCTCCTGAGGTGCTTTGGGGAATAGGTTGTCCCCCTCTTCTCTGTGACAGAACCTTAGATATTGGCATGCTATCATATCACCCCTAGTCCTTCCTTTCACTAGATTGGACATATTTAATTCCTGCAACCGTTCTTTGTATATTTTAGCCTCCAGTCCCCTAATCATCATGGTTGCTCTTCTCTGCACTCTTTCTAGAGAAGGGCTGTCAAACTCAGTTTCATTGAGGGCTGCATCAGGGTCGTGTTTGACCTTGGGGGCCCGGGGTGTGTGGCCAGGATGGGCAATGTTACTCATCGAGGCTCCATTTTCGGCTGAGACGGCCTCCTGTAGCCCTCTGCCAGCAAAAACGAAGCTCGGGGATACCACGCGAGGTCTGCCCAGGCTCCTGTCAACATTCTGATGCTGCCATAAAAAGGAGGAGACGAGGCTTGACTTTTCACCTACTTATTTTCTCTGTAGATAATATCCCCTAGGAGATGGGATGGGAGGGGGGACATTCCTGTGGGGTGAGGTCAGAAGCTGGGGAGACTGACTTGGAAGATGGCCAATGAGAAGATAAGAATTGAGGAACGGAAAGGGAAGGGTTTGGGGGTCAGAGGGTTAGTATCGGCTACGACGAAGTCGGGGCCAGATCTGTCGTACTCACTAAATGGAATATTTCAGCAAAGATTAATTGTTTGGGAGTGCAATTTATTTGAGATGACATCGAAACCTGACAGCTCCATTTTTGGCCCTGATGGGCTCCCGCAGTGACTCTGCCAGCGAAAACGGAACTGCACCCTCCCCGGGCTCCACTTTGGCTGGCAGAGGGCTGCAGGAGGCTGTCACTGCCAAAAATGGAGCCCAGGCGGGCCTCACGCAGCCCTCCTGAGCTCTGTTTTCGCTGGCAGAAGCACCGCGGGCCGGTGCATCGCTGTTTCCAGGGTGGGCCTGTGGACCAGATCTAAGCACCCCGCAGGCCAGATCTGGCCCCCGGGCCTTGAGTTTGACACCCCTGTTCTAGAGTCTTAAATATTTGAAGATTGCTATCATGTCAACCCGTCCTTTTCATTAAACGAGACATACCCAATTCCTACAACCATCATTCTTCATATGTTTTAGTCTCCAGTCCCCTCATCATCTTGGTTGCCTCTTCTCTGCACTCTTTCTTGAGTGTCAAGTATTTTTAAGATTTCTATTATGTCACCCTCCTGGTCCTTCTCTTCATCAAACTAGACCTACCCAGTTCCTGCAACCGTTCTTCATATGTTTTAGCCTCCAGTCCCCTAATCATCATTGTTGCTCTTCTCTGCACTCTTTCTAGAGCAGTGATGGCTAACCTTTTTGCCGTCGCGTGCCAAAAGCGGGGGAGTGCGGGGGGGAGGGCACGCGTGTACGTTCCCACACCCTTAATTCAATGCACCCCACCACCCTCCACGCATGACCCACCCCACCCCCCCGCTCTCCCTCCGCTTTTGGCACTTGATGGCACAATGGGCCCAGTAGGCCCGTTTTTCGCCCTCTCCAGGCTCCAGAGGCTTTCTTGGAGCCTGGGGAGGCCGAAAACCGCCTGTTTTCCAACTTCCGGTGGGCCCAGAAGGCCCGAAAACCATGTGTGCCGGAGCTGAGCTAGGGCAATGCTCGTGTGCTCACTGATATGGCTCTGCATGCCACCTGTGGCACGTGTGCCATAGGTTCGCCATCACGGTTTTAGAGTCTCCACATCTTTTTTACATTGTGGCAAAAATTCTATCACCTATCACTTCTACATCCAGATTCTTTTACTAAAGAATCTGATCTCCTGGTTATTGCCTGGATCCGTAAAGACCTTTCCTCCTAAATAGGCCTATTTAGATAAAATAGGGAGCCTGGTGGTGCAGCAGACTAATAGCCTGTTATTAACATTCAGCTGCTTGCAATTACTGCAAGTTCGAATCTCGCCAGGCTCTAGGTTGACTCAGCCTTCCATCCTTTCTAAGGTAGGTAAATTGAGGACCCAGTTTGTGGGGGCAATAAGCTGACTTTGTATAAATATACAAAAGGATGAAGGCTATTGCTTAACGCATTGTAAGCCGCCCTGAGTCTCCGGAGAAGGGCGGCATATAAATCAAATTAAAATAATAATAATAATAAATATTTGTGCAAGGAAGAAACTTCTCCTTTTACCTTGGGAAAGATTACTTTTCGGATTGCAGAGGAAGGGGAGGAAACTCCAAAACGATGTGTGTGCGATTTTTCCCCCTGTATTCAGCTTGTCCTTAACAAGCAGCACTGACCTTTACTTTACTGTCAAAGTATGTTGAAGGCTTGAAAAGCAAAGTTATCACCAGGGGGACTTGGAAGGACGGCTGACACTTACCACTTCACCTTAGACGCTGTTCCAGAGACGCTGTTCCAGATGCACATTGTTCCTCTGGGGGGTGCCGTTTTATTTATTTTTATTCTTCTTCTTCTCCTCCTCCTCCTCCTCCTCCTCCTCCTCCTCCTCCTCCACTTCTGGTTCAGTGGAAGTAAATTTACTCTGCAGAGGAGAGTTTGGCTTGCATCTGATTTTAATCGAGTGACTTGTTTGCAGCCCTTTGAAGTGTCCCAGATCCTGATGATGAATGGTTGGGAACTGAGGAGAGGTTGTGGATGTGCTCTGTGTTACAACTTCGGTTGCGGAGGCCTCCGTGTGCCATAGTTTGAGAACCCTGGAAAGGGCTCTCTTGCTTGTAATGGTATGTTACACCTGTTTCCTTTGCCACTTGGATGAAGGATGCAGGAGGAGAATTGAGAATTGAGCCTTTAAACTCTGTGGTGGGTGGGTGGGTGGATGGATGGGATAGATAGATAGATAGATAGATAGATAGATAGATAGATAGATAGATAGATAGATAGATAGATAGATAGATAGATAGATAGGGGATCCTTGGTGCTCTCTGAGCAGGCTTGTTTTCTTGCAGATGTTTCATTACCCTAACTGGGTAACATCATCGGTGCTAGTGATGGATGGATGGATGGATGGATTGGATGGATGGATGGATGCAGAGGTGGTATTCAGCAGGTTCTGATCAGTTCTGGAGAACTGGTAGCGGAAATTTTGAGTAGTTCGGAGAACTGGTAAATACCAGCTCTGACTGGCTCCACCCCCATCTATTCTCTGCCTCCCGGGTCCCAGCTGATTGGAAGGGAATGGAGATTTTGCAGTATCCTTCCCCTGCCACGCCCACCAAGCCATGCCATGCCCACCAAGCCGCGGCCACAGAACTGGTAGTAAAAAATTTTGAATCCCACCACTGCATGGATGGATGGATAGATAGATAGATAGGTAGATAGCACTTAGACTTATATACTGCTTCACAGTGCTTTACAACCTTCTTTAAGCAATTTACAGAGTAAGCACATTGCCGCCCAAAATTTGGGTCCTCAGTTTACCGATCTCGGAAAGATGGAAGGCTGAGTCAACCTTGAACCTTGGATCGAACTCCTGGAATGAGCAGTGAGTAGCCTGCAGCACTGCATTCTAATCACTGTGCCACCATGGCTCTGTAGATAGATAGACAGACAGATGGATGGATGGATTGGGGGGAGGACAGACAGACAGATAGATAGTCATTAAAACCTCAACTCCTATCAAATGGATGGATGGAGGGATGGGATGGGATGGGATGGGATGGGATGTGTAGGGTAGGGGGTCCCCAACCCCCAGTCATCAGTCATCAAGTCCAACCCCTGCGCACTGCAGGATGTTCTCTCCCAAAAACTTTGATAAAGTGGGGCAGGGATGAAGGAGATTCTTCAGTGTGCTTAGGTAAAAAGTTTTAAGAGCCTTAACTAGTGCTGAAACGAAAGGTAGAGGCATGAATTCTTTGAAATGAATAACAGCAAGAATTATAATCCAAGCATCGTTGGATCAAATCGATAAATGCCATTTACCTTCATTCCACCAGGAATCAATTAATTGCCATGCCTTCAAATCTAGGGCCGTTTTTCAACCACCTATAGTTGTTGTGCTGTTGTTGTTGTTTTGTTTTTAAACTATGTTCTTTTAGCAATCCTCCGCCTCAATTTTGCTTTATATATATATATATATATATATATATATATATATATATATATATATATATATGTATGTATGTATGTATGTATATATATGTATGTATGTATGTATATATATATGTATGTGTGTATATATATATATATATATATATATATATATATATATATATATATGCATATTATTTCTAGCCAGGTTTTATCTATGTAAGCTATGATGTTATGCAGCTTACGTAGGTAAAACCTGGCTAGAAAGAATATGCACATAAAAGCCTACGAAAAAGAAAGAAAAAGAAATATATATACTTTCATATACTTACACTTAGGGTTTGGTTAGGGTTAGGGATAGTATGTATATGTATATTTTTAAAAAAGGTACACTCGTAGGCTTTTGCTAGTAAAAAATGATCTTGTTCTGATAATTTGGTTTACAGCCTGCTAATTGTGGATGGAAAATGTTTCTTGCACATTCTCTCTTCCCCCTCCCTCCCTCTCCCCCCCCCCAACACACTGTAGTGTGGTTTTATTTTAAATGGGTCGAAAGTTTGCTGCTTTGGCTAAAGATAAAACTTTTATGCGTGAGTGTCTGGCAGACGGTGTGTTTATTTTTACTGAAGCAAAGGTTTTTTTTTTTTTTAATGGTTCGGATTTGTGCTGTTTAACAGGTTTAGCCCTGATATTTATTTAATGGACTGAACCTTTGCTCCTAAAAGGCCTTATCACTTGGGTAATGAAACAGTGCCATGCCAATCTTACATTTTGTTTATAGCAGGGCACTGTAATCATTTTTAGAGTGCCGAGCAGCATGGGCTTTTAGAAATACATCATTTCTATATTGAAATAATAACAGAATGAGAGTAACAGAGTTGGAAGGGACCTTCTAGTCTTCTAGTCCAACCCAGTGCTTAAGCAGGATAGGCAGAGAAAGAGGTAGAAAGAGAGAGAAAGAATAAATATCTCCTGAATGCACAGAATTGTTAGTTCAAACCAAAAGCACACTACATTTTTATAATCTGAACTACTAGTAGTCCTCAACGTACAGCCGTTCACTTAGTGACCATTCGAAGTTACAATGGCGCCTAGAAAAAAGAGGCGGATGACCCTTTTCACCCTTACGACAATTGCAGCATCCCCGTGGTCGCGTGATCAAAATTCGGCCGCTTGGCAACTGGCATGTATTTAACAATGATTGCAGGATCCCGGGATCGTGTGATCACCTTTTGTGATCTTCTGAGAGGCAAAATCAACCGGGAAGCCAGATTCACTCAACAATCATGTTACTAGCTTAACAACCGCAGTCATTCGCTTAACGATGGTGGCAAAAAGGTTGTAAAATGAGGCAAAACTCACTTAACAACTGTCTCACTCGGCAACAGAAATTTGGGGCTCAATTGTAGTCGTAAATTGAACATTACCTGTACGTGTATCAGCTTTGATCAGCTTCCAGAATTTAGAAGAAAACATCTCTAGGATAATCTATGCCTGAGTCCTCAGAGTGGTACCCTTGGTTACCCATAAATTTTCATTTTTATTTAGGTTTTTTTAAGTGGGAGGATGTTTTTTTTTAAAAAAAAATTAACAACAGAAAGAATTATTGTTTAAATAAACCAATTAAATTCAAGAGAGCCAGTTTGGCGTAGTGGTTATGGTGCTGGCCTAAAAATCAGGAGACAGTGAGTTCCAGTCCTGCCTTAGGCAAGACAACCAGTTGGGTGACTTTGGGTGAATCACCAGGAGACTGGGAATTCTAGTCCCGCATTAGACATAAAAGCCAGCTGGGTGACTTTGGGCCAATCACCAAGACACTGGGAGTTCTAGTTCTGCTTCACACATGTAAGTTGGCTGGGTGACTTTGGACCTATCCCCAGGAGACTGGGAGTTCTAGCCCTGTTTTAGGCATGAAAGCCAGCTGGTGACTTTGAGCGAATCGTCAGGAGATGGGGAATTCTAGTCCCATCTTAGCATGAAAGCCATCTGAGTGACTTTGGGCCAATCACCAGGAGACGGTGAGTTCTAGTCTCACTTTACGCATGGAAGCTGGATGAGTGACTTTGGGATAATCACCAGGAGACGATGAGTTCTAGTCCCACTTTACGCATGGAAGCTGGATGAGTGACTTTGGGATAATCACCAGGAAACTCTGAGTGCTAGTCCTGCCTTAGGCATGACAACCAGTTGGGTGACATTGGGCAATCACCAGGAGATTGGGAGTTCTAGTCCCGCCTTAGGTATGAAAGCTGGCTGGATGACTTAAAGTCAGTCCCTTCCTTTCATTCCAACCCACCTCACAAGGTTGTTGTGGGGAAAATAGGAAAGAGGCTGTATGTATGTTTGCTGCCTCAAGTTACTTTATCAAGTAATAAAGGCAGGATAAAAAATCTAATTAATATTGTGTCAAGTTTCGAGGTCGTCTCAAATAAATTGCATTTCAAACGAAGTCTTTGAAGAAAACTCCCATTTATTAAGCACGACATTCAAAACACGACTCATCGTAGCAACACTGACTTCCAGACCCAAAACCCTCCCTTTTCGTTCCCCACTCCCCTGCACTCATTGGCCATCTTCCAAGTCACTCTACCCCTATCTACTGCTCCACTCAAAGGAATTTCCCCCCTCCCATCCCATTTCCTAGGGGATATTATCTCCAGGGAAAATAAGTAGGTGAAAAGTCAAACGTCCCTTTCCAGACGCCTCCGCTCCGCCTTCTTATGTCAGCACTAGAGTAAATGCAGCTTGAAGTGCTGACACAATGAATACAATCCAAGAATTATTCCAGGATCGTTTGGATCCATTTCATAAACGGTGTAATTTTGCAATCCCTTAGGAATCACACAATCAACGGAGCTATTAAATCGTGTTTGTGTATGTCCACCTATCTTGGACATCAAGTCTTGAATCTTAAGGAGGACAACTCGAACAAGTCCTTGCAGGTTTCGGGGCAACGTTTCTGGAAGTGCTTTGCCCTTGTCTTCTTCTCGGGGTTGGGATGAAGTCAACCGTTGAGCTGTTGATTGGATTGAAGCAGTCGTAACCGATTGGGTTGGAAGCCATAAGCCACATAAAGCCGTAAGGCAGTGATGGCTAACCTTTTTCTCTCCATGTGCCAAAAGTGTACACATGCCGGCACCTATAATGCAATGTGCACCCCACGCATGCGCACACAACACCATGCACATGCGTCCCTGCCCCCCCCCCCCCCCCCGCGCATGCACACAAGGGGTGGGATTCAAAAATTTTAGCAACCTGCACCATGGCAGGGGTGTGTGTGTTTGTGCTGTCCCTAGGCTCTGGAGGGTTTCCTCAAGCCTCTGGGAGGGTGAAAAAGGCCTCTCCTGGGCTCCGGAGGCCCTCCAGAGGCCAGAAACAAGCCTGTTTCCAGACTTCTGGGAGGCCCATTTTTCACCCTCCCCAGGCTCCAGAGGCTTTTCCCAAGCCTCCGGGAAGGCGAAAACAGCCTCCCCTGGGCTCTGGAGGCCGGAAACGAGCCCGTTTCTGCACTTCCCCAACCCTCTCCCTCACGCATGCGTGTGTGTCTCCCCACATGCACACACACCCTGCGCATCCCAAAAATCAGATGGCTGGCGGGAGGCGCACGCACAGTGGAGCTGAATTGGGTGATGGCTCGCATGCCCGCAGAGAGAGCTCTACATGCCAGCTGTGGCACATGTGCCATAAGTTTGCCATCACGGCCGTAAGGCATCCTTCCCCAATTTGTGGTCTCTGGTTGGGAATGCAATCTTTAGCCCAGAAAAATCTGCTGAGGGGGGGGGACATTCACTTCCAGATTCCCCATTTCCTTTTGGGTTTCCAAAGATCTGAACTCTCTCACTTCCCCTTTTCACGATGCATCTTTTTGTGCGTTATATCTGCAAAAAAAAGGAGGAAGAAACATTAGCTGTCTTCACTGCCTTGTGTTACTTACATTCTTTACCCAAGAAGCGAAGGGCAAAAAATGATTTACAATCCTTCCCTTCCTCCCTTCTCCTTCCTTTCTTCTTTTTCTCCCTCCTTCCTTCCTCTCTCCCTCCCTCCAACTTTTCTCTTTCCTTCCTTGATCTTTCCTCCTTCCTTTTTTAACCTCTCCCTTTCCTTCTCTCCTCTTTTTTCCTTCCTTTCTCCCTCCCTCCTTCTTTTTCTCCTTTCTTTTTTTCATTTTTCCTTCCTCTCTTGCTCCCTCCCTCCCTTTCACTTTTCTCTTCCCTTCCTTGGTCTTTCCTTCCTCCTTCTTTTCCGCTTCCTTCCTTCCTTCCATTTCTCATTTTTTCCTTCCTTCCTTCCTTCCTCTCGTTCCCTCTCTTCCTTCCACTTTTTTCTTTCCTCCTTCCATCCTGCCTTTTCCTTCTCCCTTTCCTTCTTTCCTCATTTTTTGCTTCCTCCCTCCCTCTTTTCTCCTTCTTTTTTTCCTTTCCTCATTTTTTCCTTCCTTCCTCTCTTGCTCCCTTCCATCCTTCTTTTTCCCTCTTCCTTTCCTTCCTTCCCTCCTCACCCTCTGTTCCATTTTTATCTTCCTGCCTTCTTTCTCCCTTTCCCCTCTTCCTTTCCTTCCTTCCTTCCCTCCCTCCTTCCTTCCCTCCCCACCCTCTGTTCCATTTTTATCTTCTTTTTATCTTCTTTTCCTTCTTTCCATTTTTCCTTCCTTCCCTTCTTCCTCTTCCTTCTTTCCATAAAAATGCAACCAGGGCTATGGGAATGAAGGAGGAGGAGGGAGAGAGGGAAGCAAGCGAGATCCCCTCAACGCAGCCTTACAGGAAACTGGCAGTTAAGAGGTATTCCGCTGTGAGGCTCCATCTCATCTTGGATGCGTCCCTGACCTCCCAGATAGATCAAAGCTTCATTTCTCTGACAGCGACAAGACGACGACGTGGCTTGCCACGGGCTTTCTGCCGCTCCCACTGAATCTCTTTGTCTTTCAACTGCGCCCGATAGCTACGAGTATATTTTCAAGGCTGAACAGGTAGCCAAGGAAGGGCTGTCTTTTGACATTTTCGCTAATCCCGTCAAGCCTGTGGTTAAAACGGCGCGATGTCAGGGGGGGCGGGGGGAGGGTGCTCGCCAGCAGAGAGAGCCTGCCTTCTCCACATATGCGTCCTGTCAGGTCCAGAGGATGCCCAATTGTTGAAATGAGATGCAGTGAAATGGATGCCGAAGCATTAAACTGACGTCTTAACCTGTTGAAACGCCTCGCCCTCCGAAGAGCTCAGGGAAACCTCCGTCACGGTTGTGCGGAAGCCGAGATTTGGAGGTTGTGTTTTTTCCTCCAGAATTTGTGGCTCAAAAATCTTCACATACCCTGCCTGCGGGCAGACACTAAAAGCACTAGTAACAGAGCTCATGCCTCCCCCCCCAAAAAACACCCCACATGTGGAAGGAATCGTGGTTAGATGATAGGCCTGTCTATGGGAAGGGCTCTTGGAAAACTAGGTACTGGATATGGAACTGTTAGTCTAGAGAAAAGAAGGACTAAGGGGGACATGGACTGCCACAAAGAAGAAGAGGGGGTCAAATTAGTCTCCAAAGCACCAGAAGGCAGGACAAGAAACAATGGATGGACTACTGTAACGCTCTCTACATGGGGCTCCCCTTGAGGAGCACCCAGAGGCTCCAACTGGTCCAGAATGCGGCCGCGCGGGTGATTACGGGAGCGACATGGCGCTCCCATATAACACCTCTCCTGTGCGAGCTGCACTGGCTCCCGGTGGTCTTCCGGGTGTGCTTCAAGGTGTTGGTTCTCACCTTTAAAGCGCTCCATGGCTTAGGGCCAGGGTATTTACGAGACCGCCTGCTGCTACCGATAACCTCCCACCGGCCAATACGCTCTCACAGAGAGGGCCTCCTCAGGGTGCTGTCGGTCAAGCAATGTCGGCTGGTGGCCCCCAGGAGGAGAGCCTTCTCTGTGGGAGCACACCCGCCCTCTAGAACGAGCTACCTCCCGGAATACGGCTGATCCCGGATCTCCGCACTTTCCGTAAGGCTCTGAAGATGTTTTCATTTCAGCAAGCCTGCATAGGTAGTCTTTGACTTACAATCACAACTGGCACCAGAATTTCCACTGCTAAGCAAGGTAAAATGAGATACATCGGGTTTTATCACCTTTTTTGCCGTGGTAGTTAAAGTGAATCACTGCAGTTTGTCAACCCTGAAGCTGACCCTTACCAGAGCCTTGGTGGCGCAGCGGACTAAAGTGCTGTTAAGTAGCACTTAGCTGCCAGCTGCCTGCAATTACTGCGAGTTCAAATCTCACCAGGCTCAAGGTTGACTCAGCCTTCCATCCTTCCGAGGTGGGTAAAATGAGGACCCGGATTGTGGGGGCAATAAGCTGACTTTGTATAAAAAAGAACACCGCTTAGGGGGGGCCGAAAGCCCTACTAAGCAGGTATATACAAAAGTATGAAGGCTATTGCTTAACGCATTGTAAGCCGCCCTGAGTCTCCGGAGAAGGGCGGCATATAAATCGAACCAATAAATAAATAAATAAGCCATTTTGATAGCTTCACTGTTGCCACACATGAGCTGAGGGACAGGGAGAGGGGATTTGAGATAGTTGGGATTCTGTAGCCAAAACAAAATATTTTCTCTTGGGAACCAAGGACACCCGGTTGGAAGAAGGCGGAGCGATGTCACATGGCAACCAGACCGCGCTGTGATTGGACCATGTGACTGTTTTGAGAAAGTGACAAACTTTTACTTTTACACGGGACCTTTGTGCCAATATGATACAGTATATCCAATAAAGCTATTCTTTGAGGAATCTACCTGCCTCAGAGTTTTGCTTTGGTTCCCTTGGTTCGTGGTTCTTTTAAGTGAATCCAGATTTCCCCATTGATTTTGCTTGTCGGAAGCCAGCTGGGAAAGTTGCAAATGGCGATCACATGACCCCAGGATGCTATAACCATTGTAAATACATGCCAATCCCCACCTGCCCGAATATTGATTGCATGACGGTTGGCATGCTACAGTGGTCACTAAACAAATCATGGTAACTCAAATGATTCACTTAACCGCCTTTATCTAGATATATTGTTTTACCAATGCATTGTTGACAGCCAAACAGAAAAATGTGCAAATTTTTATATTTGATTCAGAATTAGAAATTGTTCACCATCTAGTCTGGCTTTATTCTAGATGAATAATAAAATAAAATGAAAAGGTTCCCTCCACAAACTTCAAAACAGAGTTGGGGAGAAAAAAACCTTTTGCCCGAGTTCATAAATTCTGAGTGACAGAAACCAATATTAGATCTATGAGATCAAACTGAATTTATTTTCTGCCTGTGAAGTTTGAATTTGTGAATTTGACAGGTTGTTTTAAAGGGCACGGGCACATAAAATAACATGAAAAGAAAAGACTCTTTTACCTAAACGAGAGTTGAAAGTTACCTGTCAGAAGCTGTTAGGAGTCGGCTGCGTTCTCTCTTGAAGCATGTCCTTTCAGCTGTCAGTTTTAAAAGGTTAATACCGAATAAAAGAGCAGTGAAATTAACCTTCCATTGTTTGGCTGGGTGCCTTCCCTTTCAAAACAACAGGTTTGCAGGATAAAATAAGATGATTTTCTAAATTACCATTTGTTGCACTCTTGTTCCCAGCCCTCTCCCCCCCCCCTTTTTTTTTTTTTTTTTTTTTTACTAAAATGGAACATACCCGTTCGTGAAAAATTTCTCGGCAGAAATCAAAGAACAAAGTGGCATTTTCTAAACCCACCACTGAATACACCCCACGCACATACAATTCAGTGCCCTGTGCAAAGTGAGGGTACAAAGAAGGCCATTGAATTGTGTGCTCTGCTCACATGGCACACATATGTACAGGGAGCCCTCAACCTACGACCACAATTGAGCTCAAAATTTATGTTGCTCGGTGAGAAATTCGTTAAGGGAGTTTTGCCCCGTTTTACGATTTTTCTTGCCTATTAGGGAATGGCTATTGCCTAACTGGTTAGGTTGGCAATATATATATAAACGATCAATGCATGTTTGCAGTCAAAATGTATTGTATAGCTTTAAGACTGTAATGCTGTATTGGATCATACTGTATTCTGATTGGCTAGCTCTGTAGCCAATGTACTTAAGAGGAAGCTTGAATCATGGCTTATTTTTCTTATTACATTATTATTGCGACCTCTGCTCCTCTCTGCCTGTTCTCTCTGCATAATCACTGCTTGATCGTTGCTACTTGTTGTTTTTCTACTGTTTTACTGATTGTTTTACTGCTGTACTTATTCTTGTTGCAACTCTAAAAAGAACTGTTTTATTGCATATGACTACAACAACTGGTAAGAAGACTTTGTTCTTGGAATATCCCTGGATTGACAATTTAACTATCTTTATCTGTGTATGACCTGGATTGTTTATTGGACTTTGCTTTGTTTTTCCTAAAAGTAAAAGAATATCACAACTCAGTGTGTCTTGTGTATTGACAGTGCTTATTCACAATCACTCTCAGCTGTTTCTCATGTGCACAACCTTGCTACTCAAGGGTTACTCTGTGCATGTTCCTTAACATTGCCGCATTTGTTAAAGTGAATCACTGCAGTTGTTAAGTAAGTCACATGGTTGTGAAGTGAATCTGGCTTCCCCCATTGCCTTTGCTTGCCTGAAGATCGCAAATAGTGATCATATGACCCTGTCATAAATGTGAGTCAGTTGTCAAGTATCTGAATGTAAATCACGTGACCATGGGGATGCTGCAATGGTTGTAAGTGTGAAAAAATGGTCATAAGTCACCTTTTTCAGTGCTGTTGTAACTTCAAACTGTCACTAAACGAACTGTTGTTAAGCCGAGGATTACCTGAGCTGACATCTTTTTATTTTCAGTGCCCTTGTAACTTTGAACAGTCACTAAGTGAACCGTTGTAAGTAGAGGACAACCTGTATGTGTCATTCCAGTGGTCAATGGACACAGGGTGTATTCAGGATCCAATCTGGGTCCTGAGATACTTCCAATGTTAATCTACCGGATCCCCTGCATGGATTGGCCCTGTCACTATGCAGGACAGACAGGGAGGAAGCTAACTACCAAATTGCAAGAAGACGAGCAAGCCACCAGGCGAGGAGACCCTAACTCATTGGTAGCCTCATATTGCAACAAAACCAGGATGCACATTCAATTTTGTAGGCTACTAAGATTGTTGGCTGAGCAGGGACAAAAACAGCCAAGGAAATGATTGAAGTCTGGGAAACAGGCTCCTTGTCAGTCACCAGGAGTGCTGATTTACCACCAGCCTATCAAGTACTTAGAAGGCCAGGGCTGAGTGGCACAAGCAAACAACAGCTAATGACACCCCAATCAACATCCAAAAAGCCAACGGGCACCATAAATACTGCACACAGAACATCACGCACTCTGCTAGAGAGAAGCTCCCCGAGGATGGGCTCCAGCACGAGTCCGAAAGCTCGGAAGATAAAACCTTCAGTCCCGATGACCGACCCAGATTGCATCCTGCAACATTATCCTGGGACATGTAGATTCGCTTTCATTTGTGAGAGTGTAATTCAGTTGTGGGCTTAGCACAAATCACTAATTCAATAGTAAAAGAATGGGTTACTTTCAGTTAAGCAAAGAGGAGAGATCTGTGTGTGTGTTCCAGTCCCTTCTCGCATTTGTAGTGCAGCTAGTCCTTGACATATGGCCACAATTGAGCCCAAAATTTCTGTTGCTACCCTGTTTTTCCCCAAAATAAAACATCCCCTGATAATAAGCCCAATCGGGCTTTTGAGCGCATGGCAATAAGGCCAAGCGCTTATTTCAGGGTTCAAAAAAATATAAGACAGGGTCTTCTTTTTGGGGAAACACGGTAAGTGCGATTTGCCCTTGTTTTCGACCTTTCTTGCCACATTTGTTAAGTGAATCACTGCAGTTGTTAAGTGAGCAACACACATTAAGTGAATCTGGCTTCCCCATTGACTTTGCTTGTCAGAAGGTCACAAAAGGAGATCACATGACCCCGGGACACTTCAACCAGCGGTTGCAAGTCAAGGACTATCTGTAGTAAAATATATAGGTAGTCCTCAACAACAGTTCGCTTAGTGACCGCTCAAAATTGCAGGGATTTACGACTGTTCAAACTTACAATCCTTCCAGCATCCCCATAGTGATGTGATCAAAATTCAGATGCTTGGCAACTGACTCATATTTATGACGGTTGCAGTGTGTCCCGGGGTCACGTGATCCCCTGTTTGTGACCTCCTGATAAACCAAGTCAATGGGGAACCCAGATTCACTTCACAACCGTGTTACTAACTCAACAACAGCAGTGATTCACTAAACAACCGAGGCAAGAAAGGTCGTAAAATGGAGCAAAACTCACTTAGCACCTGTCTTGCTTAGGCAGCAGAAATTTTGGGCTCAGTTGCAGCCGTGTACTGAGGACCGCCTCTATAAATTTGTTTAATGAATAAAATAAATAACACGCCTGTTGCTAAGCAACCACATTTTGATCATGTGACCAGGCGACATCACGCTACGATACTCATCAGTGCCAGGACTGGTCTTGAGTCCCTTTTTTCAGCAGCATCATAACTTCGAACGCTCATTAAATGAATGGTCATAAGTCGAGAACTACCTGTAATTTAGTCCAGCAAAGATGGATTGCCGTCGGGGAGGTACCATTTTTTCTGTTTCAGGTATTTTTTCATTTTCATTTCATTTCATTTTATTAAATTTGTATACCGCCCTACTCCCGAAGGACTCAGGGCGGTGAACAGGCACAAAATAAAACACATAAATACAAAAGTTAAAACATGATTAAAACCCAATTAAATAATTTTTGCCCGAGACAATTTAAAACTCCCAATAATTTAAAACGAATTAAAATTTCAGTTTAAAAATTTAAAAGAAGGGGAGAAAATTAGGCCAGGCCGGCCTGCTGGAATAGGTATTGTTGAAAACAAAATGAATTCTGTTAACGATCAATCTTTTGCAGAGAACTTTACTGTAGTTGTAATTTCTCCAGGTGGAACTGAAAAGGAAATACAATGATCAACACTCAAAAGCCAGAGGACTTCTGACCGGAAGCCAGTGGTATGAAATCCAGGCCTACAGAGCTCTGAACCAAGCCCTTGGCAGGTGAGTGAACCTATTCAGTGAAGGTTATCCCTTCAGCTCTTCATCCTCAAAGTCTTTTTTTGAGCTCTGCTGACCATTCCTTAAAGCAAACACTGCTATCAACTTGGAACTTTGATTTTAGCAATAGCACTTAGAGTTACCGTCTTTCCCCCAAAATAAAGACCGGGTCTTACATTAATTTTTGCACCAAAAGACACATTATGGCTTATTTTCCGGTTAGTCTTATTTTGGGAGAAATACAGTACTAAACGCCTCCGTCTGCTGACAATCTTAATTGGGGCTTATTTTTGGGGTAGGGCTTATATTACAAGCATCCTGAAAAATCATGCTAGGACTTATTTTCTTATTTGGGTCTTATTTTCGGGAAAACAGGGTATTTAAAGCTTTGCAGTGCTTTACAGCACTCTCTAAGTGGTTTACAGAGTCAGCCTCTTGCTCCCAACAATCTGGGTCCTCATTTTACCCACCTCGGAAGGATGGAAGGCTGAGTCGACCTTGAGCCGGTCAGGATCGAAATCCTGGCAGTGGGCAGAGTTAATCTGCAATAACAACAGCACTAAGACTTATGTACTGCTTCACGGTGCTTTACAGCCCTCTCTAAGCGATTTACAGAGTCAGAATGTTGCCCCCAATAATCTGGGTCCTCATTTTACCCACCTCGGAAGGACGGAAGGCTGAGTCGACCTTGAGCCGGTCAGGATCGAACTCCTGGCAGCGAGCAGAGTTTGCCTGCAATACTGCATTCTAACCACTGTGCCATTATGGCTCTTTTAACATTTGAAATTCAAAACCACTTCGATGCTTGTTTGTATGTATCCCGCCTTTATTGATTTTTATAAATAACTCAAGGCAGAGAACCTATCCAATTCTCTTTCCTCCTCCTACTGTGAGATGGATTGGGCTGAGTGAGCGTGACTGGCCCAAAGTCACCCATCTGGCTGCCGTGCCTAAGGTGGGACTAGAACTCACAGTCTCCTGCCTTCTAGCCTGGTGCCTTAACCACTAAGACCAATCCGGCACTCAGTCATCCAAAATAGAAAAAATAAGGATATTTCTATGACAATAAAGATCGAAAGAGTTTAAGTGGCATTGTTTTTTAAGGTACGCCTTTGAAAGTTGGACATTGAGAAAGAGTTTTAAGTTAGTAACACTGTTTTTGTTTTGTTTTTTTAATTTGATTTATATGCCGCCCTTCTCCGGAGACTCAGGGCAGCTTACAGTGCGCTAAGCAATAGCCTTCATACTTTTTGTGTATTTATACAAAGTCAGCTTATTGCCCCCACAAACTGGGTCCTCAATTTACCTACCTTAGAAAGGATGGAAGGCTGAGTCAACCTTGAATCTGGTGAGATTCGAACTTGCAGTAATTGCAGGCAGCTGGTGTTAAATTACAGTGCCTTGTCTGCAGAGCTATCCAGGCTCTTTCTCTGTTGTTAAGTGAATCTGGCTTCCCCCTTGACTTTGCTTGTCAGAAGGTCCCAAATGATGATCACACGACCCAGGGACACTGCCGGTTGCCAAGCATCTGAATTTTGATCAAGTGACCACGGGGATGTTGCAACAGTCATAAGTGTGAAAACGGTCCTAAGTCATTTTTTTCAATGCCATTATAACTTCGGTTGTAAGTTGTAGGTTGTAAGTTGAGGACTATCTGTATCTGAAACCAGACCCGAAGCCAGTATCCGATTCTCTTGTCTGTTGAGATTTTCAGTCATCCAGATCACGGTTGTCCCAACAGTGCTTTTTCAAGAGGCAGCCGGACTTCCTTGTTTTCTTTGAAGACGTTTCGCTTCTCATCCAAGAAGCTTCTTCAGCTCTGACCAGATGGTGGGGAATGGAAGGGTTTATATTTCTTGCAGACTGCTGGTCATTTGCATCCTTTTAGAGAGTCGTTGAGGTCACTTGGAGGTTTGTCTCTATTCTCAGGATCACGATAGTGCAAATGAGCATGGAGCCTTCTACAAAACAAACTTTTCAGCAGTTCCAAGACGGCTCCACGTCCGTTTGCACTACTCAGTTGATCCTGAGGACACAGATAAACCTTCAAGTGGCCTCAACAACTCACTAAAAGAATGCAAATGACAATCTGTCCGCAAGGAGTATAAATCCTTCCCTTCCCCACCATCCAGGCAGAGCTGAAGAAGCTTCTCAGATGAGAAGCAAAACGCCTTCAAAGAAAAACCAGAAAGTCCAGTTGCCTCTTGAAAAAAAAGCACCTTTGGGACATCCAATTCGTTCCCTTTTCTGAAAGTTTTAAGAAAGCAGATCACGACCAGACTCATGTTACCATATGTGGTGGACATGTGTAGAAGCCAAAAGATATTGGACTAAAATCCACAGATGGTTGGAAAAAATGACAAAGAAACACATTGACTTTAAACCAGAGATATTTTTATTAGGGATTTTACCAGAAACATATAATAGAGAACTGAGATATTTAATTGTGAATGTTTTAACAGCGGCTAGAATTGTATTTGCTAAGAATTGGAAAAAGGAGAAAATACCTACGGAAGATGAAGTTATCAAGAAAGTTATGGAATGTGCTGAAATAAGTAAATTGACATTTAAAATTAGAGAACAGGAAGATAAGCAATATTATATGATAATGGGATTTATTTTATCAATGGCTAGATAATAAAGCATGGAAATGAAGTATGAAATATGAAATAAATGTAATAGTATAATATATGAAACTGGTTTTTTTATGGGATAAATGCCATTGTTAAATAAATGTTAAATGAGAATAATAACACAAAGAGATATAATAAGAGAAATTAAATAACTTGTAAACTTTGGATATGGGATTAAGCACAAAAGAATTGTAACCGATAGACACACTTTCTGTAATTGTAATGGATGATGGTTGTTTTAGGTTTTGTTTAAAAATAAAAAAAATTGACCAAAAAAAAAAAAGAAAGCATATCACGGAGGTTGTGAGCTGATGTGTTTTTCTGTTCCAGATGCATTCGCCACCGAAACGATTGGGGAGCACTTATTTTAGTCGATGACCGTTTTAGAAAGAACCCCAATAAATACACAGCTGGTAAGATATCTGATTATTTGGGGAAAACATGTTGGCAAGGCACAGGGGGGTGGCGGGGGATAACACGTTCTCACCCTAATTCGTTTTCCAGGGTTGTCAGCAGGAATGTTCCCAACAGATGGTCAGAAAAGTCAAGATGGCAACTACAGCCATGTGATAAAACCCCTGCCCCCCCCTTTTTCATTTACATTGCCATCTTGACATATATATATATTTTAATCATCATTCCCATCCATCCACCCACCAACCGGCAAGGATGACCTTGCCAACTCTTGTTACTGTTTTTCCGGAAATGGCCTTTGTAGTCCAGGTATTCCTCATCTTAACAACTGCAATTAAACTTTGATTTTGGGTTTCACCGATTAGACGGAGATGGTGTTTGTAGAAACGGCAAGTTTATATTACGACGGCGAAGCAAAAAGCGGCGATTTGCTGTTCATGCTTTATTTTGATCTTATTTGCCAAGCCTCCCAATTTTTATCGTGTGACCACGAGGAATACTGTTAACAGTGAAAATGTGAAAAACGGCCCTAAGTCACTTCTTTCAGTGCCATTGTGACTTCGAATGGTCCCTAAACGAATGGTTATAAGTCGAGGACTTCTTGTATACTGCACTGGTGAGACCACATTTGGAATGCCGCATCCAGTTCTGGTCACCACAATCCAGACAGCTGCTGAGGCCGTAGAAAGAGCGCAGAGAAGAGCAGTGAAGATGATCCGCGGTCTGGAGGCTACACTGTATGATGAACCGTTACGGGAACTGTGAATCTCTGCTTTGGAAAAAGACTTTGGAAAAAGTTCAGAGAAGAGCAACTAAGATGATCAAAGGCCTGGAGACTAAACCATACGAAGAACGGGCTGCAGGTGTTGGGTCTGGCTAGGCTAAAGAAAAGAAGAATTCTGAGGGACATGATAGCGATATTTCATTATTTGAGGGACTGCCACAAAGAAGAGGGGGTCAAATTATTCTCCAAAGCACCAGAAGGCAGGGCAAGGAGCAATGGGTGGAAACTAATCAAGGAGAGAAGCAACCTGGAATTGAGGAGAAATAGTGAGGACAAGAAACTAGTGGAACATCTTGCCTTCAGAAGTTGCGGGTGCTTAATCAGTTGAAGTTTTTAAAGAAAAGACTGGACAATCACTTGTCTGAAATAGTATAGGGCCGTGATGGCGAACCTATGGCACGGGTGCCACAAGTGGCACGCGAAGCCATATCGGTGGGCACGTGAGCTCAGCTCCAGCACGCATGCGTGCGCCAGCCAGCTGATTTTCGGGCCTTCTGGGCCCACCAGAAGTCAGGAAACACACTGTTTCCGGCCTCTGGAGGGCCTCTGGGGGGGTTGGGGAAGGCCGTTTTTGCCCTCCCCAGGCTCCTAGAAAGGCTCTGGAGCTTGAGGAGAGCAAAAAACGGGCCTACCAGGCCCACCGGGCCATCACGTGCCAAAAGCGGGGTGAGCACGGCGCATAGAATTATGGATGTGGGCACGCGTGCGTGTGACCCCACCACGCTCCCACCGCTTTTGGCACGCGATGGCAAAAAGGTTAGCCATCACTGGTCTAGGGTCTCCTGCTTGAGCAGGGGGTTGGACTAGAAGACTTCCAAGGTCCTTCCAGCCCTATTCCAATTGATAGTCCTTCTTTTCATTGAAGAACGCAAGGGGAATGGAAGAGAATGGAACATTGGCTATGGCTAGTCTAAAGAAATGAAGGACTAGGGGAGACACGATAGCAGTATTTGAGGGGCTGCCCCAAAGAAGAAGGGGTCAAATTATTCTCCAAAGCACCGGAGGGCAGGACAAGAAAGAACGGATGGAAAGTAATCAAGGAGAGAAGCAACTTGGAATTAAGGAGAAACTTCCTAACAGTGAGGATAATTAACCAGTGGAACAGCTTGCCACCAGAAGTTGTGGGTGCTTCATCACTGGAGTCTTTTAAGAAGAGACTGGACAACCACTTGTCTGAAACGGTACATTGTCTCCTGCTGGAGCAGGGGGCTGGACTTGATGATCTCCAAGATCTCTTTCAACTCTATGTTTTCCTGAGATTTTCAAAATCTTTAGGCGTGGATAAGTTCAACAATTTCTCATGCTCCTCTCCCTTTCCTTCTAAACCAGGGAACTCTGGTGACGTCAATATTTTAAAAATGCCGTTGCCCTTCAGATAGTCATTGCAACGGAAGTACTCAAAGCCATAGTGAGGTTTTACGCATGAAATTCTAGCGGAATTCCACTTTGTGGAACCAGATCTCTGGAAATTAGGTTTGGAGGCTGGCTAGGATCATCATAAAAAAAGGATTCGGTTATCGTGTGACTGCAATTCACCCCCAGAACTCTTAGCGCTTGAGTAATTTGAGGCTTCTTAAAGGATCAGCTACCCTAAGAAAGCAAAAGAAAACCCATCAACAAAGGAACGCTCCCTTTAATGTTCTTTGAGGGTGGCCATCAAGGACATTTAACAGTATTTAACGATAACATAGTTGGAAGGGACCTTGGAGGTCATCTAGTCCAACCCGCTTGCTCACGCAGGAGACCTGTACTAGGGATTCGAACCGCCGAACTGCTGACCTTTCTGATCGACAAGCTCAGTGTTTTAGCCACTGAGCCACCTCGTCAGGCAATTTGATGGACTCCTGATCATTGGTGCTACAAATAGAGTTGGGGTCTGCTAATGGCACTAGGAAAAATGGCAGCAGGTAGATAATCATGCCTTCAGAAATCGTGAGCGCTCCATCACAGGAGTTTTTTTAAAGAAGAGACTGGACAGCCACTTGTCTGAGATGGTATAGATTCTCCTGCTTGAACAGGGGGCTGAAGACCTCCAAGATCCCTTCCTGGTCTAGTCTAGTCTTAACAAAAGAGAAGGATTAGGAGTGACATGATACAAATCTTCCAATATTTGGGGCGGGGGGGTGCTGTCACAGAAAGAAAAGGTCAACTTATTCTCCGTAGCACCTGAGGGGCAGCTCAAGAAGTAATCATTAAAGAAAGCTCCAACCTAGAGCTAAGGAAGAATTTCCTGACAGGGAGAACAGTTAACCAGTGGAACAGCTTGCCACCAGAAGTTGTGGGTGTTCCATCAGTGGAGGTTTTCAAGAGGGCGACTGGGTAACCATTTGTCTGAAATGGTATAGGACTATGATGGCGAACTTATGGCATGCATGCCACAGGTGGCATGCAGAGCCATATCTGTGGGTACGCGAGTGTTGCCCTAGCTCAGCTCCAGCCAGCTGATTTTCGGCCCTTCCTGGCCCACCAGAAGTCAGGAAACGGGCTGAGGCCCTCCGGGGGGGTGGGGAAGGCCGTTTTCTCCCTCCCCAGGCTCCTAGAAAGCTTCTGGAGCCTGGGGAGGATGAAAAAAAGGGCCTACCTGGCCCACCATACCATCGCGTGGCAAAAGCGTGGGGAGCGTGGGGGTGTCGTATGCGCAGGGGGCAGGGCACGTTGAATTATGGACGTGGGCACATGCGCGCGTGACCCCCCCTCCCAGCACCTACCACTTTCACATAACCATCTCCTCTCCCCCACCGATCCACCAAGCTGGAAAGATTGGGGACCACTAGACTAGAAGGTCACTAAGCTCCCCTCCCAATTCTTTTTATTCTGCATTCTACTGTATGCATTCTTCATTCTTTTCTTTTTTTTAGCCTTCCTAAGCAATAGGAGGGACGCGGTGGCTCAGTGGTTAAGACGCTGAGCTTGTCAATCGAAAGGTTGGCAGTTCAGCGGTTCGAATCCCTAATGCCGCGTAATGGGGTGAGCTCCCGTGACTTGTCCCAGCTTCTGTCAACCTAGCAGTTCGAAAGCACGTAAAAAATGCAAGTAGAAAAAATAGGGACCACCTTTGGTGGGAAGGAACAGCGTTCCGTGTGCCTTTGGCGTTGAGTTGTGCCGGCCACATGACCACGGAGACGTCTTCGGACAGCGCTGGCTCTTCGGCTTTGAAACGGAGATGAGCCCCCTAGAGTCAGGAACGACTGGCACATATGTGTGAGGGGAACCTTTACCTTTTAAGCAACGTTATGGAATTGATAAAGCCCACCCTTCCCTCGTCTTGACAGTAGGGGGCGCTCCATTTCCATCATATGAACCGTTCGGGCCCTGTCACCGAAGGGCGTAAGATGAAAGGATGACAGTGACTCTCCTTTAAAATCTTTCACGGTAATTTTAGATGCCATCAAAGGTGGGTGGGGCGTTTTGTTTTTATTTTTCCCTTCCCAATTTGGTCTTTGCTATAACAGTATTTTTTTTTCCACTTAACCTCTTTCTTGTCGAAACAAGGCCCATTAAATCAGAGGAGGCACTAAATATTTATGAATTAATTACATTCGCAAGGAAATCTAAGAAGCTTTAGAAAGTATCGCTGGCTGGCGCCTGTTTCACAGGTGCGGAGAACCTGTAGCCATCCCAGTATTGTAGATCTTCAACTCCCAGGAACTCAGGCGGTATGGCCAAGGGCCAGGAAAAACAAAATATATGGGAATTGTAATCCCACATGTGGAATGCCTCCCCTCTCATTTGGCTTGTCCGTGCACACTCAGTGTACACAAGGACATTGATCCCACATAATTTTCACGCTAAATTTTTGGATGTATTGTGTAATTATTTCTGTTTTTTATTTTTATCCTGCTGTTCTGGCAGATTGTCAGAAGAGAAGCTTCAGGTTTGTTTGTTTTTTCAGAATAAAGCTGCAGGAAACATTGTACAAGAAGTTCTCGACTTAACAACTGTTCATATAGGGCAGGGGTGGGCAAATGTGGCTCTTTTACAACCTGTGGACTTCAGCTCCCAGAATTCCTGAGACAGGTTGTAAAAGAGCCACATTTGCCCACCCCTGATTTAGGGACAGTTCAAGGTTACAACAGGACTGAGAAAAAGTGACTTCGCACTTGCGACCACGCTGGTGATCAAAATTTGGACACGTGGCAGTTGGCATGTATTTATCGCGGTTGCACTGTCCCAGGGTCATTTGATCACGTGTAACCTTCCCAGCTGGCTTCCGACAAGCCAAGTCAACGAGGGAAGCCAGATTCACTTAATGACTACATGACTCACTGAACAACTGCAATAATTCACTTAACTAAAACATATGAAGAACAGTTGCAGGAACTGGGCATGGCTGGTCTAGTGAAGAGAAGGACCAGGGGAGACAGGAGAGCATCTTCCAATATCTGAGGGGCCGCCATGGAGAGGAGGGGGATCAAGCTATTTTCCAAGGCACTCAAAGGCCAGACAAGGAATAATGGGTGGAAACTGAACAAGGAGAGATTCAACCTGGAAATAAGGAGAAATTTTCTGACAGTGAGAAACAATCAACTAATGGAACAGAAGTTGCCTTCAGAAGTTGTGGGAGCTTCATCACTGGAGGCTTTCAAGAAGAGATTGGATTACCATTTGTCAGAAATAGTGTAAGGTCCCCTGCTTGGGCGGGAGGTTGGACTAGAAGACCTACAAGGTCCCTTCCAACTCTGTTAATCTAATCTAATTGTGGCCAAAAAAAGGTTGTAAAATAGCAATAGCACTTAGACTTATATACCGCTTCACAGGGCTTTACAGCCCTCTCTAAGCGGTTTACAGAATCGGCGTATTGCCCCCAACAATCTGGGTCCTCATTTTACCCACCTCGGAAAGATGGGAGGCTGAATCAACCTTGAGTCTGGTGAGATTCGAACTGCCAAATTGGAGGCAGCCGGCAGTCAGCAGAAGTAGCCTCAATACTGCATTCTAACCACTGCACCACCACGGCTCACTTAGCAACCGTCTTGCTTAGCAATGAAAATTGGCTCAGTTGTGGACGTAGGGCGAGGACTACTTGTACAACAGCAAAAATAAAAAAGGATCATGAAATTTTGAGGATTTTTCATCAGGTTCGCCTGATTCGCCAGTTGCGTCCCTTTCTGGATCAGGACTCCTTATGCACGGTCACTCATGCCCTCGTCACCTCCCGCCTGGATTATTGTAACGCTCTCCCAGGGGGAGAGCCTTCTCTGTGGGGGCACCTACTATCTGGAATGAGCTCCCCCCAGAGATACGGAGGATCCCGGATCTGCGTACCTTCCGCCGCGCTCTAAAGACCATTTTATTTCACCAGGCGGGCCTGGCCTAATTTTCTCCCTCTTTTATAAAAGAATTTTTAATTTTTAATATTTTTTAGTATTTTATATATTCAAATTTTAAAATTGGTTTTAAATTGATTGAGGTTTTAATTTGTCTGGGCCAAAACTATTTAATTTGATTTTAATTCTGCTTTTTAAATTTTGTATGTATGGATTTTATTGTTGGCTGTTCACCACCCTGAGTCCTTCGGGAGTAGTGTGGTATATAAATCAATTTTTTTTTTAAAAAAAAAATTGATTTATATGCCGCCCTTCTCCGGAGACTCAGGGCAGCTTACAATGTGCTAAGCAATAGCCTTCATACTTTTGTATATTTATACAAAATCAGCTTATTGCCCCCACAACTGGGTGCTCAATTTACCTACCTTAGAAAGGATGGAAGGCTGAGTCAACCTTGAGCCTGGTAAGATTCGAACCTGCAGAAATTGCAGGCAGCTGGTGTTAATAACAGGGTGCATTAAACCACTGTACTACCAAGGCTCCTATATATAAATAAAAGTAAAGTAAAGTAAAGTAAATGTCTTATGTAGCAGTTGTGGTTTATTCATTGCTTAATTCAAACATTTGTTGTTAAAGTTCGGCTCTTGGACCCGACCAAGGCTGAAAGATTATCATTGCTCTTCAACGAGCAGACAAAAGACATTGTCTTCTCTCCAGATCTGTGAAAAGCAGCCTTGGCCGGCTGCTCTTTCCGTCACATCTCTGAGACACGTCTTTCTAGCTGCCTCGATCTTGCCTTGGCATGAGAACAAGCGGCCCTGTTGCACATCAACAGAGTCCTTTAATTTCCCGAGGTGTCCTTGAGTGAACAGCTGAGGATTTAAGGACACCAGAACCTTTCCAAAACTTCTCTTCCCTCTGACCCTGGAGAAGTGGGAGAGGAAGGGAACATGGTAAATAAAACAAATTTGCCAAGTGCCTTGAGCTACGGGAGAGATATAATAATGGTGCAGTTAAAAAAAAAATTAGAACTTGAATCCTTGGGTTGACCTCGGCCTTCTGCTTTTTTTTGTGAGATCGTACGACTTGGACTGAAAATTCAGCAAAACTTGTTTTACAAAACTTGTAATAATAATTTTATTTCTATACTGCACTTCTCCCAAAGGACTCAGGGCGGTGTACAGCCTGATTAAAAGCACAAAGACAAACAAAATTTAAAAATAATTAAAATTATTAAATAATTGGCTCAATTTTAAAACCCCCAAATTTAAAATCCCACATTTAAAACCAATTAAAATCTTTATATTGATAGCCCCGCCTGGCGGAACAACAAGGTTTTGAGGGCACAGCGAAATACACGGAGGTCGGAGATCTTACGCATTTCTGGGGGCAGTTCATTCCAAAGGGCAGGGGCTCCCACAGAGAAGGCCCTCCCCCTGGGTGTCGCCAGCCGACATAATTTGGCCGATGGCACCCTGAGGAGACCCTCTCTATGGGAGCGGACTGGCCGGTGGGAGGCTACTGGTGGCAGAAGATGGTCTCGAAGGTACCCAGGTCCAATGCCATGGAGTGCTTTAAAGGTGGTAACCAACACCTTGAATCGCACCCGGAAGACCACTGGGAGCCAGTGCAGCTTGCGCAGGAGGGGTGTCACGTGGGCACAACGAGTTGCGCCCATAACCACCCGCGCGGCCGCATTCTGGACCAGTTGGAGCCTCCGGATGCTTTTCAAGGGGAGCCCCATGTAGAGAGCGTTACAGTAGTCCAGTCAGGAGGTGACAAGGGCGTGAGTGACTGTGCGCAAGGCATCGCAATCCAGAAAGGGTCGTTGTAATCGTTACAACAAATAGGATCCAACTTACTTGGTTCTAATAGGTTTAGCTTTGTGGTCCCAGTTAGGTTTGTTGTTGTGGTTCAGTTGCTAAGTCGCATCTGACTCTTCGTGGCCCCATGAACCATAGCACACCAGGCCCCCATCCAGAGATGGGCTTCACATAATTTAGCCACCTCTCGAAGTAACGGTAACAGAGTTGGAAGGGACCTTCGAGGTCATTATTATTATTATTAGTCATATTTCTAGGCCGCCCACTAAATACTAAATAGCATATTGCCCCCCACAATCCGGGTCCTCATTTTACCCACCTCAGAAGGATGGAAGGCTGAGTCAACCTTCAGCCGGTGAGATTTGATCCGCTGATCTGCTGAACTAGCAGTCAGCTGAAGTAGCTGCAGTACAGCACTTTAACCACTGCGCCACCTTGGCTCGTCATCTAGTCCACGCAGGAGACCTATACTAGGGATTCAAACCACCAACCTTTCTGATTGACAAGCTCAGCATCTTAGCCACTGAGCCACTGTTAGCCCCAGCACCGAAAATGTGAGTGCGCACGCTTGCATGCATGCTTAAAAAATGCAGCTAAATAGGATGGCATAGCGCCAGGGCCGGTGGGCGGGCCCATCTGCAGGTCACAACTACTGGTTCACACAAACCGGTACAAACCGGATGAATCCCACCCCTGCCCCCTCCCCTTCTGGGGCTACCACAAAGAAGAGGGTGGGGTCAACTATTCTCCAAGACAGCAGAAGACAGGACAAGAAGTGATGGGTGGAAACTAAACAAGGAGAGAAATCAACTTAAAAACGAAGGAGAGAAATTTCCAGATAGTTACAACAATTATTCAGTGGAATGGATTGCCTCTAGAGGTTTTGGGTGCTCCATCCCTGGAGGTGTTAAGGAAAAGATAGCAATAGCTCTAAGACTTAATGTACTGCTTTATAGTGCTTTACAGCCCCCCTCTAAGCGGTTTTACAGAGTCAGCCTATGGCCGCCAACAATCTGGGTCCTCATTTTACAGACCTCAGAAGGATGGAAGGCTGAGTCGACTTGAGCCGGTCAGGATCGAACAGCTGGCAGTGGGCAGAGTTAGCCTGCAATGCTGCATTCTAACCACTGTGCCATCATGGTTCTTTAGTGTGTAATGCAGGGGTGTCAAACTCGCGGGCCGGTTGTGTCACATGCTGGCCCCGCCCCTGCCCGGTTTAGCGAAGGGGGGAAGTCCCAGTATGTCACATGACACTGCCGTGACATCGCAAGTTTGATACTCCTGGTGTAATGTATAAGAGTAGAATAGAATAGAACAGAACAGAACAAGTGCAGAATAGAATAGAATAGAATAGAATAGAATAGAATAGAATAGAATAGAATAGAATAGAATAGAATAGAATAGAATAGAATAGAATAGAATAGGGATGGAATGGAATGGAATGGAATGGAATGGAATGGAATGGAATGGAATGGAATGGAATGGAATGGAATGGAATTCATCTCTGATTCATTATATCATTTCCCCAGGGTTGTCCAAATGGATTCGTCATCAGATCCATCACTACAAAGACTTTGATTCTGCCCTTAGCTCTTTGGATGCCTTTGCTAAAATGAACCAGAATGACGCCGAAGTTGCACTTCAGGATACCAACAGCTCTCTGCTCCTGTCTACAAGTTTAAAGATTCTGACACCAGTTTCTGCTCCAGAGGGAACTCTTCCTTTAACACCAGGCGCTCTTCATGAAAGGAAAGCGCAAGTTTCAGTTTTGGAAACAGGCGCTGCAGAACGCATCGCGACTCGCCCAACAACATCTGGTTAGTCACAAGGTCCCTCACCAGAGCAAAGTTAATCTTGCTAAGATTTTAAAAACCAAATTCTTTCATCATTCTGCTTATTTCTCGACAGCCTTCTGGGTATGACCAACAGCCAAAGAGTACCAGGAGCTGTTTCATCCCAAGCCATCAATCAGGAACCCTGTATCTGAAAACTAAAATTTTTAAAATGGCTAAAACTGTTTCAGATGGACAAGTCTCATAAGATTGCACAGGTCTCACCTTGGAGATCCTGAGCAATCTTGTCATCTCATGCAGTTTTATACAAAATTTTTGGAAGCTCTTTTTTTGTCTATAATCTCCTTGTCAGAAATCTTTTAGGGTGCAAGAAAACTGAAGTCACTTTTGCAACGTGGTAGGTAGGTAGGAATCAGTGGATGAGTGAGTTGGTAAGTTCAAAGAAGAAAAGGAACGAAGTTGGACAGGGAAGGAAGGAAGTTGGAACGAATGAATGAACAAAGGATGGGTAGAAGGGAGGAAAAAGGAAGGAAGGAAAAAAATGAGGATGAAAGGAAGGAGAATAGAAGGTAGATGGAAGGAAGAAAAATAGGGAAGGAAGGAAGTTGGAATGAATGAACAAACTAAGGTTGGGTAGAAGGAAGGAAAAAGAAGGAAGGAAGGAAAAAATGATGGAAGGAGAATAGAAGGCAGGTGGAAGGAAGAAAAATAGGGAAGGAAGGAAGTTGGAACAAATCAACAAAGGATGGGTAGAGGGAAGGAAGGAAAAAAGAAAGAAGGAAAGAAAGAAAAATGAGGATGGAAGGAAGAATAGAAAAAGGAGAGGAAGAAAAATAGGAAGGAAAATGAAAGAAGAAAAATACAGATGGAAGGAAGAAGAAAGAAGGAAGGAAAATGAAGTAAATAAAATTAGGATGGAAGGAAGAAAAAGGAAGGAGAAGGAAAAAAAAAATAAGGATGGATGGAAGGAAGAGTTTCTTTTGCTTTTCAAGAGAGTCCCATCACCTGAGTCTTGGCTGGGCAGATTTAAGGGCAGTTCCTGGGATCGTACAGCTGCCTTCCATGGCTGCACTGCAATCCCAAGAAAATACATTTTGGCTTCTGAAGCATCGTTTTGAGTTGGCAGAGAGCGAAAATCTGCCAATGGAAAGGAAAGTCCCCCAAAAACCACCTCTGGGCGTGCAGGGATGTGTCGGGCCACCCACAGGGCTCCCTTTTGTTCCCAAGTGGAAAGAAGGGATTAAACCCGTCTTAACAAAATGTTCCACAGCAGTTCCTCCCCATACTTAGTTGTATATACACTGAAGGCAGGAGGTTCTATTACGGCATGTCAATCCGCTCGCTTGAAAACTAGTCACAGTCTACAAAGTGAGGAAGTTCCGGAGGGTGGAAAGGCCCCCAATGGGGCTGTTTAATTTTGCTAATACACAAGAACAAGCTGTGTGGAGGGTTGATGCAATGCTGGACACAGGGTGGCATTCCTTATTTACAACATTAACCTTTTTAATGCTGTAACCCTTCCTCCCTCCTTTTCCCTTCTTTCCTTCCTTCCTTCCTTCCTTCCTTCCTTCCTTCCTTCCTTCCTCCCCCTCTTTCCTTTTTCCTTCCTTCCTTCTTTCCTTCCTTCCTTCCATCCTCCTCTCTATTCTCCTTCCTTCCATCCTCCTTCCTTCATTTTCCTTCCTTTCCTCTACCTGTCCTTTGTTTGTTCATTTGTTCCAACTTCCCTCCTTCCTTTCCTTCTTCTTCCTCCATGCTCTTTCTCCCTCCTCCATGTTTTTTCTTTCCTTCCTTCCTCCTTCTATACCCTTCCTCCCTCCCACCCTGAACTTCCTTCTTGTCTTTCTTCTCTCCCTCCATTCCCTTCCTCCCTCCCTCCCTCGCTTCCATCCTCCTTCTTCCCTTCTCCTTTTCCCTTATTTGCAGCATTCCGTGGACATGTGACCACAATTTCCAACAATTTCCAAGATTTTTTTTTGCTGGAAACTGATGTTTACTTCCAGTTGCTGCTGCGTTTTTTTTTTTTTATTTGTTAGAACTTTGTGTTTTAACTTTCTTTAAAATAAGATAGAAAGTTTAAAAAAATAAATAAGGGTGGGATATAAATCTATTATTTAATCAATTATTCTTGGTAAGGCCACACTTGGAATCCCGCATTCGGTTTTGGTCGCCACAATGTACAAAAGATGTGGAGACTCTAGAAACTAGAGTGCAGAGAAGAGCAACAAAGATGATTGGAGGATTGGAGGCTAAAACATATGAAGAACAGTTGCAGGAACTGGGCATGTCTAGTTTGATGAAAAGAAGGACTAGGAGAGACATGATAGCAGTGTTCCAATATCTCAGGGGCTGCCCCAAAGAAGAGGGAGTCAAGCTATTCTCCAAAGCCCCTGAAGGCAGGACAAGAAGCAGTGGGTGGAAACTAATCAAGGAGAGAAGCAACTTAGAACTAAGAAGAAATTTCCTTAGAACAATTAACCAGTGGAACAACCTGCCTCCAGGACTTGTGAATGCTCCAACACTGGAGACTTTTAAGAAGAGATTAGATAACCATTTGTCTGAAGTGGTGTAGTGTTTCCTGCCTAAGCAGGAGGTTGGACTAGAAGACCTCCAAGGTCCCTTCCAACTCTGTTGTTCTGTCCTGTCCTGTCCTGTCCTGTCCTGTCCTGTCCTATCCTATCCTATCCTATCCTATCCTATCCTATCCTATCCTATCCTATCCTATCCTAAACACCAAATACTGACTCCTGATGGTTATGCTAATGACAAGAATTAATAATCTCTCCTTCTGTCTCTTATTATTATCTGTTCTTCCTCCCCAGATTCACCTTTCTCCATAAAGCAAAATAAATTTACAGACTCCACCAGCCCCATGGGTTCACCTGCTGAAAACAGGAGGAAGAGAGCAAACGGTCGTTTCTCTGCCAGCAACATAGAAAGTTACTTCATTAAAATGCTGAATTCAACACCAGCAGTAAAGAAGAATTACGTCTTCAAGGCTACCGGGCCAACAGAAAAAGCAGCGGAGGAAGACGGTCGCTCTGTTGCACATGGACCCCAGCAGAATATTTCGTGGGTTGAAGAAGACCAACCAATAAGACAGTTGCCAGATGGCGAAACGATTAATGGTTCTCCAAGAACAGAGATTATCTTGATGACTGAGAAATGTCCCCACGAAAGGCAGCACACTGGACATAAAGACTTGGAGAAAGTGGTGTCTTCTCCAAGGAGAGCAAATGTGGAATCATCCAGGTCAGATCCAGGTGTCAAAACTGATGCTGGAGATGACAGGCTCTGTTTTACGCCTGAACTATATGATGATGAAGAGGTGGTAGAAGAGAAGAACGAAGGCTTGATTCACAATTACGATAGTACTTTGACTTCCTTTGAAACCGCAAACACCGTTCTGGTGGAAGAATCTTGTCCACCCAACGCTCAAAAGCCGGGAGATGCCACCTCCAGGTTTAAAGTTGAAGCAGGAGTGGGCCCAGAGTGGTGGGGGATCATGGAGAACAGCCACAATAACAAAAGTGCCATTGAGGAAGCTGGGCATAAGGTTGGCATTGAAGTAACCGTGCGGGAGGAAAAGGGAAAGGAAAACCAGTTTGCTGGATCACAAAGCAAAGGTGTGTCTTGCAGTCAGTTCACTTAACCAGTAAAAAAAATCAGGCTTGAGGAAAAAAATAGGATCACTGTTTCTAGTTCAGGTCAGGAACGGGTTCAGAGAATCCATGTTTCGGGAAAACTGGAGGGACACTCATACTTCAGGGACGCCTGCCTTCATGGAAAAAGTTGGCTCGGAATGGAGATTGACCAACGCTGTCCCAAAATGTCCCATCTCTCCTCCCGTTCACTTCTGCAACATTCCGGAAGATAGGAAGATGTGATGTGCCCTCAACCATGTTCCTGTCTCTATGAGTGTTGAGTGAAACGAGAGCATCCATTGAGATGACAGGTGTTTCCAACCAATGACAGATTGGGATCCATTTTTATTACAGAACATGGCAGACAAAACAGGAGGAGATGTAGGAAAAGGGCAGGCAGAGATGGGGCAGAGTCAAGAGAGGAATTAGCACCAGGGGTTGGCAGCCTTAAAGACTCAAATAGCCACAAAGGTCCTAACCGGAAGCCCCCCGCTCAATTCTGGAGCCGACTGGAAGTCCACTTCCCCCATCGTAGAGTCTCCTCCTAGCGCGGCGTCCTTTTTCCTCTGCCGACCGGAAATCCGGTTCCCCCACCACAGAGTCTCCTAGCGCGGCGTCCTTTTTCCTCTGCCGATCGGAAGTCCGGTACTCCCACCCCACCATAGAGTCTCCTCCTAGCATGGCATCCTTTTTCTTCTGCTGACTGGAAGTCCGGTTCCCCCACCATAGAGTCATCTCCTAGAGCAGCGTCCTTTTCCCTCTACCTGTCCTAACCGAAAGCCCTATCAATTGTGGAGCCGACCGGCGACAGGGAGCTGCAGCAGAGAGATGAAAGAGCCACATGCGGCTCCAGAGCTGCAGATTGCCGACCCCTGAACTAGCCTGGAAGCCATTTTTGGGAACGTAAGGATTCCAGGCTGATTCCTCTCTTGACTCCACTCCCTGTCTCTGCCTGTCCTTCTCCTAAAAGAGTGAACCATTCCTTTCAGCAATATATCCAACCTATGGTGGACAACAACTGGTGTAATTTTAGGAGATCTTTACAGAAGGACAGGAGAAACCACTTGGGTTTTGGTCTCTTCTGCTGCAAGCTGATCGTCCCACCCTTGTTTTATTATTATGTCTCACCAGCCTAATTGCAAAAGGAATCAGGAATCAGGTTTCTCTGGTCAGTGAGATCATTTCCAGATAAATATAACAGAGCCTATTTGACTCACTACTTTGTTTTCTTGAGGTAAGGTGAAAATTGTCAGGTTATATGAGTGTAGTTTGTTCAACATAACACAATGCCTGCAAAGAGATCCATTGTGGAGTTAGTTTAGTAGCTACCAGCAAACATGTTCCCATCCCCAATCCTTTAAACAATCACGTGAACTTCACAGTGTGCCTATCATGAACTAGGAAAGCTAAACCCAAGTAGCTTTTTTACAGCAAACAATTATGCACTTTTATATGCCATCATTCACCATCAAAACGGGCAAAGCTGAATATTAACAGCATAAGCCTGTAGAAAGAATTAAATATCATTTCATGAGCCTATCACCAACATATTTTTATTATGAAGACGTCTGCAGGCATTATTTTGCTAGGAAAATATACAGCATGAATCGGTGCTACGGTTCTTCACCAGGACTTTATTGTTTTCTGCATAATGATTTGATTTGTGTCAAATATAAATGCATCCTTAAAATATTTTTGGGAGCCAAATCAGGTCTCGGGCACTGAAGCACATTTAATTAAAGATGTAAGTCTGAGAGCTTTTAAGTGAGGGCCAAAATTTGTGTCATATCAAGACCGATGAGACCATTAGAAATTAATTTTATAACAAGTAATGCCACCCCAATCCATTAGTTCACCAGTAATGTCCATCATGTCATACATTTCTTCTAAATAGAACACTTTGTAAGGAACGTATCATACAAACTTCTAAATCCATTAGTTGCAATTTTATAACAGCTTATTAACTACTGTATGTGGTATAATTTTTACACAAAATGTTAGGGGTCTTTTTTTAAATTTCTTTCTCCCAAACTGGGTTAGACATCTTCCTTTTTTTCCCCAATCTTTGGGACAAACATTTGTCTTCTGAATCCTTGTCGAATAAATGATGGTGGCGTTTTAGATATTGACCCACGAGTTTCATCGTTTTTCGTTTGCCTCTTTGTGAAACAAATGACAACAGGCCACCCCAACGATGCCCTTGAAGTGATGTCCCAGTGCCTGGAGGCTGTGCGGATCTGGATGGGGAGACACAGGCTCAAGCTCAACCCTTCCAAGACTGAGTGGCTGTGGTTCCCGGCATCCCGATATAGTCAGTTGACTCCATCGCTGACTATTGGGGGCGAGTCTTTGGCCCCCTCGGAGAGGGCTCGCAATCTGGGAGTCCTCCTGGATACGCAGCTGTCCTTGGAGGAACATCTGACGGCTGTTGCCAGGGGGACTTTTGGTCAGGTTCGCCTGATCCGCCAGTTGCGGCCCTTTCTTGATCGGGATTCCTTGTGCACAGTCACTCATGCCTTCGTCACCTCCCGCCTGGACTACTGCAACGCTCTCTACATGGGGCTCCCCTTGAAGAGCACCCAGAGGCTCCAACTGGTCCAGAATGCGGCCGCGCGGGTAGTCACGGGAGCCGCATGGCGCTCCCATACAACATCTCTCCTGCGTGAACTGCACTGGCTCCCGGTGGTCTTCCAGGTGCGCTTCAAGGTGTTGGTTATCACCTTTAAAGCGCTCCATGGCATAGGACCTAGTTATCTTCGAGACCGCCTGCTGCTACCGACGGCCTCCAATCGACCTGTGCGCTCCCACAGAGAGGGCCTCATCAGGGTGCCATCAGCCAAACATTGTAGGCTGGTGACCCCCAGGGGGAGGGCCTTCTCTGTGGGGGCACCCACCCTCTGGAATCAGCTGCCCCCAGAGATAAGGAGAATCCAAGACCTCAGTGCCTTCCGCCATGCCCTTAAAACCTTCTTTTTCCAGCAACCCGCTTTTTCCAGCGGGCTGGCCTAACACTTTTTTAAATGTTTTTAATTGTTTGTTATTGTTTTTAATCATGGGGCCAAATTTATATATATCTTTTTAATTGTATTTTAATGTTTGTAGTTTATGTTTTTATTTGGCTCTTCACCACCCTGAGTCCTCAGGGAGAAGGGCGGTATACAAATTTAAAAATAAATAAATAAATAAAATAAATAAATAAAACAATGGAGGAATTGAAGGAAGGCTTCTGAAACATTAGAACAGGGGTGGGGAACAATGGTTCTTGGATGACTGGTGGACTTCAACTCCCAGAATTCCTGAGCCAGCCCTCAGAAATGGTGGCTCAGGAATTCTGGGAGTTGAAGTCCCACATGTCATACAAGGGACTATGGTTCTCCACCTCAGCATTAGAACAAAGCCATCTTAAATAATACCTCGTCATTTAAATATAAGCAAGGGAAGGTTTTGGGGTTGTGATAACTAGAAAAAAAAATTAATTGAATCCTGAATTTATTGAAGGGCTGAAAGTACAGAGAAGGTATAAACGAAGAGCGAGGAAGCCATCCAATAACAGAAAGGCACACCAACAACAGGTAACCTTAAAGAATGTGTAGATCGAAGTGTACGTGTGGAAATATTGGTTACCCAGTGAGGTCCATGTTGTATGAAACCTTCAGATCCCATTAAATAAAGATCTCAATAGATAAGGACATCAATTGCAAGACCTCTTCTGATGCTCATGAATTTCAAGATTGAACATTGGCTAGAAATATTGTCCTTCTGCATTGTTCAAGACCAAACAGAAGAAGACACGGAAATGGGATGGTGTGAGCTTGGTAAGAGCCATCATGCAAGGTCTTCTCATGTGACTTTACTTCCAGGTAACCAAAGGAGGAATTAGGTTGTGGGGACGCTGACAATCCCCAAGGTGACATCTTGAGAAGAAACCGAGTCTTGCTGATTTGTGAAACGTGGACAATGACCCAGAAATGTTTAAGTGAAATTTTTCTCCTTCCTTTTTCCAACAACAGCTTATAGCTAACCTTGGAAGGGGGACCGGCCATTACTACACCCATTAGTGACTACTTCCCCTTGGGTTCCTGTCACGTAGAACAGTCATTTATTCTCGGTTTCAAAATGGTGCCCTTGCAGTGCAGGGCAGAATTTCCTCATGGAAATGCAGGGCTTTTCCTGCAAGAATTGAGGTTCTCACCATATAGAAGTGAGGAGAGAATGGCAAAGAACTCTATGATTCTTCCTGGATTTCACTCCCATTCCACTGAGGTGTCTCCCAAAGTTGACTCCCACATTCATTGTGCCAGCAAGCTAGGATCCATAGCTTTCTAAGGACCTCCACGCGGATGTCTACTTTTGGTTGGCTACTTTGAAGATTTGTGGACTTCAACTCCCAGAATTCCATTCTGGCTGGGGAATTCTAGGAGTTGAAGTCCACAAGTCTTAAAAGTTGCTGGGACTGGTGGACATCCCTGGTTTTAAAAATCAGGATGGTAAATGGAATCAAGTAAGTGAAGTCTCCCAGCTTTTTGTACGTGCCACACACCTAAAAAAGGTCTTCAGGAAGAACCTTCTGCTTTGTTGAGAAGGCTACCTGCTTCTTAGCATTTTTGAAAGCCTTAAACGTGCAGATGTTTTGAATTAGATTGTAATTGTTGATAATTTTGTATACCTATATGCACCTCTGTATTTTATTTTGGTTGATGTTTTTTACTGTAAAGAACTATGAGACTTTGGAAATTGGTGGAATAAAAAATCTGCATTTTTTTTTTTAAAAAAAGAATTAAATCTTGTTCGTTTTCCCCAAAAGTCTAACCATAAATAACATAGTTGCTTATTGCTTCATAAAATTTAACAATTCCACTTGTTGACTGATATCAGGGGTGGGTTCTAAATTTTTTTACTACCGATTCTGTGGGCGTGGCTTATTTTGTGGGCGTGGCTTGACCATGTGACAATTCTTTAGGATTTAGCAGAGGTACTGGTCTACCAGGCTTTTAACTGCTTGCAGAGCTGTACTTATCTACTCATGTATTTTTGCAGGCACTGGTCTTCTCATTTGTTTGCTTTTAACACTGATCAGCTGTAGGGCGGCCCTTTGAAGCCCCGCGGCAAGAGTTTAAACAGTTTTTTTCCCTCTAGTCATCAGCTGGGACTCAGGAGGCAGCAATAGATTGGGGGTGGGACCAAATAAAAGGTAAGAATAATACAGAGGGTGGGCGAGGGTTGGGGAGGGTGGGTGGCGGGGGGGCAGAACTGGTTCGGTGACGTCATATTGTCACCGCTACCAGCTCGGCAGAACCAGGCCGAACCGGGAGGAACCCACCACTGCTTGATATACAGTAATATATCAAGGACAGAAGCAACCTAGAACTAAGGAGAAATTTCCTGACACTTAGAACAATTAATCAGTAGAATGACTTGCCTCCAGAACTTGTGGATGCTCCAACACTGGGGGTTTTCAAAAAGAGACTAGATAACCACTTGTCTGAAATGGTATAGGGTTTACTCACTGAGCAGGGGGTTGGACTAGAAGACCTCCAAGGTCCCTTCCAAGTCTGTTATTCTGTTATATAATCCACTAGTGCTAAGAATTATCTCTGGATTCCTTTTAGAACAATCATTGTTAAAAAATTTCCCCCAAAAAATTCCATTTCTAAAGCACCTGAGGGCCAGACAAGGAATAATGGATGGAAACTGATCAAGGAGAGATTCAACCTGGAAATAAGGAGGAATTTTCTGACAGTGAGAACAGTCAACCCATGGAACAGAAGTTGCCTTCGGAAGTTGTGGGAGCTTCATCACTGGAGGCTTCCAAGAAGAGACTGGACTGCCATCAGTCAAAAATGGTGGAGGGTCTCCTGCTTGGGTGGCGGGGGGGTTGGACTAGATGATCTACAAGATCCCTTCCAACTCTTGTTATTCTGTTAAAATGAATAGTTGCCAGGGTGCAAAAACCAGGCGACATGGAACGTAGACTCAAATCAACTTACTCCTCTTAAATTAGCTTCACAGGTTTTTCTGCAGCATTAGCTTTGATGATTCCATATGGAATTGGCAGAACAGAAGCAGAGGCATCGTGTAATTTCCAGATGTCTATTTCTGATGCCGTTACTGTAATTGTATCTTCTTTTTCACTTGTTCTGTGTATCACTTCGTAGGCTTTTATTCTTGAACATAGTGTGAAATGCCTTCAATTAAAAAAAAAATATTTGACAGGCTAGATTCTGTGTAAGGATGCCCTATCTTGCTTGATCATTTTCCACTATCTCCTCTGCTTCTTCCTATCTAATTCTGTCTGTCCGTCTATCTCTCTGTCTTATCTAATCTATCATCTATCAGCCACATCTATCTGTCATTGTCATCTATCAATCATCTTATCAATCATCTATTTATTTTTGCAATTTATCTCTACCATCTATGTACATTATGGCAAACCTATGGCACGCGTGCCAGAGGTGGCACACAGAGCCGTCTCTGTGGGCACGCATGCCATCGCCAGCTGCTATTCTGGTTTCCAGCATTCCAGCCAGCTGGTCTTCATGGGTGCCAGAGCTCTGGAAAATGGCCTAAAACCAGTCAGTTTTCCGGGGCATTTTCAGGCCTTTTTTCGGGCCATTTTCAGGGCTGTTTTTTGGGCTATTTCTAGGCTGTTTTTGGACCCAACAAATGGCCAAAAAACAGGCATGGACGTGCTAGCCAGCTGGTCTGGGTTTCTGGCGCTCTAGCGCGTGCGCACACATGCATGCATGTACGTTCCGGTTTGGGCACTCGGTGCCAAAAAGGTTCGCCATCACTGGTCTATGTCATCTTTCATCTGTCCTTTATCTCTATCTGTTGTGGTCCCTCCCTCTGAGCCTATCTCATCGGAGGAAGAAGGCTCCGAACGTGAGGGAGAGGAGTCAGCCAGGCCTCCCTCTCCAGGCCCCTCCCCTCTGGCACTGCCTCAGGTGCCGGCCGAGGAAGGGGAGATTGGCCAGGAGCCAGGTGTCTCGGATGAGGGCGAGGAAGGAGAGCCGTCGTTCCTGGATGCACGCCAACGAAGGCGTGATAAACGGTTGCAGCAGATAAGGAGGCGTGCTAGGGATTATAGCTGAGTCACTGGACCACACCCCAGAGACTATATAAGAGAGGGTGGTGGCTGGTAAAACTCTGTGACGAACAAAAACTAACTCTGGCTAGTCACTTGAACAACGTCTGAAGCTGCCGAAGGGATATTATTTTGCTGGACTATTTACAATGCGTATGTAATTTTATGTTATCTGTTGAAGTAAAGCTCTTGGCAGACGGTGCTTATATTGTTGCCAAGTTTGAGATAACGACCTGTGTGCGTGCCAAGTACTTTCTTAACCCTCGGCTGGCTGTGTTTGTGTGTGTGTGGAGACGGGGACAGATCACTATCATCGTATTTCATCTATCTCATTATCATCTATCTTTTATCTGTCATTTATTTCTAACATCTCTATCTTTCATCTATTGCATGTACATCTATCTCTATGTCTATCAGTGGTGGGTTCCTCATGGTTCGGCCCGGTTCGGCCGAGCTGGTAGCAGTGATGATATGAATCACCGAACCGGTTCTCTTTGTTCGGGAGCTGGATCCTCCGCCCCCCCCCACATTATTCTTACTTTTTATTTGGCCCCACCCCCAATCTATTGCTGCCTCCCGAGTCCCAGCTGATCGGCTAGAAGAAAAAAAACTGTTTGAATTCTTGCCGCGGGGCTTCAAAGGGCCGTCCTACAGCTGATCAGTGTTAAAAGGCAGTGTAGTGGTAGACCGATGCCTCCAAAAACAAATGAGTAGACTGGGGCCTCCAAAAACAAATGGGTAGACCGGTGCCTCCAAAAATAAATGAGTAGACCGGTGCCTCCAAAAACGAATGCGTAGACCGGTGCCTCCAAAAACAAATGAGTTTTTGGCCTAATCTTTTCCCTCTTCTTTTAATATGCAAATTTTAATCTGTTTTTTAAATGATTGGGGTGTTTTAATTTGTCTGGGCCAAATTGTTTAATTCGATTTTATCCTGTTTTTAAATTTTGTATTTATGTATTTTACTGTTTGGCTGTTCACCGCCCTGAGTCCTTCGGGAGTAGGGCGGTATACAAATCAAATAAAGATAAAGATAAAGTAGACTGGGGCCTCCAAAAACAAATGAGTAGACCGGTACAGCTCTGCAAGCAGTTAAAAGCCTGGTAGACCAGTACCTCTGCTAAATCCTAAAGAATTGTCACATGACCATCAAGCCATGCCCACAAAATAAGCCACGCCCACAACTGGTAAAAAAAATTAGAACCCACCCCTGATGCCTATCTATCTTTCATCTGTCATTTATCTCTATCATCTATTTCAGGGGTGTCAGACTCGCAGGGTCACGGCGGCATCACATTACATATCGGGATTCCCCCCCCCTTCGTTAAACTGGGCAGGGGTGGGGCCAGCACGTGATGTGAGTTTGACACCCCTGATCTATTTCATCTGTCATCTATCGATCGATCGATCGATCTACCTATCTGTCCATCTATCTATCTAATCTCTGCCTGCTCTCTGGAGCATCTTAGCTTCCCAGTGGTCCGTTTGCAGTGTCCCGGGGTCATGTGATCCCCTTTTGCGTCCTTCTGACAAGCAGAGTCCATGGGGGAGCCAGGCTCACTTAACAACAGTGCTACTTAACAACAACTGCAGCAATTCACTTACTAACCGTGGTAAGAAAGGTTGTAAAATGGGACAAAGTTCGCTTAACAACCACCTTGCTTAGCAACTGCCAAGTTTTGGACTCAGTGGTGGCCATAAGTCAAGGACTACCTGTACTCTAGGTAAAAACTAATTAAATTTAATATCAGTGGATTGCAGGCTCTGCAAAGGCCTCCAGAAAAGCTTGCAATTCAAAACAACTTAACAACAAACAAACCTTTGCGTAAGTGGACTTGAGTTTGTTCTCAAATTGCAGCCCACCTATGCAGTGAAGCGCTTCCGAAACAGGATGATGGCTGCCCCAAATCAGTTTATAATATTACAGCAAAAGGAGATTACTCTTAAGCTCTTACCAGCTACTTTAGGCTGGTTATGTTCTTACCAGCTGCGATTTTCAGCTCCGCGGAGAATAGAAGTCAATCCTATTTTCTAAATCTGGACCGTAAACAAATAACAACCTAACCTTCCAAAGCCTCGTGTGTCTAAAAATACAGACGTAACTGTTATTTTAAGAGAGAGAATTTATTATATCACTCCGTCCTCGCTGATCACGCTTGCGATAAACCATGGATTGAATCAGAAGTAAATTAGGCTTTGTTTTTTCAAAGCACGTTGATAGGGTTTGGGGTTTTCTTGCTGGTAATCTTAACCTTGTAAAATATATGAATTGTTTGGTTAATGTATACGTATCACAAGAGCGTATTTACCACTTTATTATGCCTTGGTAAGGCCACACTTGGAATACTGCATTCAGTTTTGGTCGCCACGATGTAAAAAAGATGTGGAGGCTCTAGAAAGAGTGCAGAGAAGAGTAGCAAAGATAATATGGGGAGTGAAGGCTAAAACATATAAAGAACAGTTGCTGGAACTGGGTATGTCTAGTTCAGGAGTCAGCAAGCTGGGGCTCTGAAGCCACATGTGGCTCTTTCACCCCTCTGCTGTGGCTCCCTGTCACTCAAAATATGTGTCACAACCGCCAATGTGCGACACCCGCCAGCACGCGATTTATTGAGCTTTTCAACCCCGGGTAGGCCAACCATGGATAAATCCAAGAAAAGAAAAGTTTCAGAAGAAAACAAAACATTTAATTCAACTACATATGCTAGTTTTGTGGCCGCTCAAGAAATAGTCAGGCACGGGAAGGGTTTTGTGGCTCCCGGTGTTTTCTTTCTGTGGGAAATGGGTCCAAATGGCTCTTTGAGTGTTTAAGGTTGCCGACCCCTGGTATAGTTTAATGAAAGGAAGGACTAGGAGAGACATGATAGCAGAGTTCCAATATCTCAGGGGCTGCCACAAAAAAGAGGGAGTCAAGCTATTCTCCAAAGCACCTGAGGGCAGGACAAGAAGCAATGGGTGCGTTAGATCGGGCGATGGAAGAGACAGGACACAGCTCTTAACAGTGGTCTTGGTGGACTGTGTCGAATAATAATAATAATAATAATAATAATAATAATAATAATAATAATAATAATAATAATAATAATAATAATTTTATTTCTATACCGCCCTTCTCCCGAAGGACTCAGGGCGGTGTATAGCCTATTAAAAGCACAAGACAAACATCAATTAAAATTATTAAATAATTCGGCTCAATTTAAAACCCCAGAAATTTAAAACACCCAATTTAAAATTATTATGTTGATGGCGCGAAGTCGGCATGTTGCCTGTCTTTTGTAGGGCTGCCGCTGATTTTTGCGAGGACTCTGTTGCTCTGGCCTCGTCTAGCGTAGTCTGCAGAGTGAGGTCAGGCTAATGTCTCTCACTCCGCTGATGAGTTGTTCCAGCAGTACGTCCTCTAGTTCTTGAAACTCACAGTAGGCTGCGGCCTTCCTTAATGCCGCCATGTAGTGGTTTACTGTTTCGCCTTCCTACTGCACTCTGCTGTGGAATTTGCGCCGCCTCATGAACCTCGGTTATACTGGTGTGTAGTGAGCTTGTAGCACGTTCTGAAGTATGGCCCATGGCACTGTTTGTAACGCTGCTGGTGTGACTAGTGCCCCAGCCGTCTCGAGCACTCCGGTTCCACAACAGCTGAGAAACAGCACTCTTTTTCTGTTATCCGATAGTCCCAGGGGATCGTTGGCCTCCATGAAACCCTCGAACCTGATCGTGTACGAGTCCCAATTGTCTGCGGCTGGGTTGAACGTAGTTGGCTGGGCATGGGCAGTCATCATGATGGCGGATGCAGGTTCTGATTACTGCTGGGTTGGCCTGACGATGCTTACCCGGTGGTTCCATCCACCGCTGGGACTGCGATCACGACTAAAGCTCTTTTTGTCTTCCACCTACGCTCTTCTTCTTCCACCTTCATCGCCAGTGTTCAGTCGGGCGATGGAAGAGACAGGACACAACTCTTAACAGTAACAACAGCTCTTTATTAGTAGATCGGTGCAACCCAGCAGCCAGCTCGCCTGACTGCTCTCCGTTTTATAGGCAGCTGTCAGACGGGTCAGCCAATGGGGTTTGAGTATTTTCCCGCCGGATTGGCGGACCTGAGTGAAGCCTATGCTCGCTCCTACTTAATATTCAACAGGGTGGAAACTAACCAAGGAGAGAAGCAACTTAGAACTAAGGAGAAATTTCCTGACACTGAGAACAATTAACCTGTGGAACAACTTGCCTCCAGAACTTGTGAATGCCCCAACACTGGAAGTTTTTAAGAAGATGTTGGATAACCATTTGTCTGAAGTGGTGTAGGGTTTCCTGCCTAAGCAGGGGGTTGGACTAGAAGACCTCCAAGGTCCCTTCCAACTCTGTTATTCTATTCTATTCTGATGGCCAAGCTGCATCCAGTTCTGGTCGTCATGATACAAAAAAAGATGTTGAGACTTCAAAAAGAGTGCAGAGAAGAGCAACAGAGGGGATGAGGGGGCTGGAGGCTAAAACATACGATGAACGGTTGCAGGAAATGGTTCTGCCTAGTTTAACGAAGAGGAGGATTAGGGCTGACACGATGGCATTCTACCAATAAAATCAACACATTTTTGGCACACGGGATCCCTTTGCTTCTATGGGATTGTTGGGTTTACCTGGTCAAAAGAAACAGGAAGGGTTAGAAGGCAGGAATTTCAAACTTTGTTGACATACTAAATTGGCTTCAGGCTTTCCTTTCTTAAAAATTATGTTGGGGTGAAAAGGTAGCCCTCTTTTCTCTGATTTTTAACAGATTAACAGAGTTGGGAGGGACCTTGGAGGTCATCTAGTCCAACCCCCTGCTCAAGCAGAAGACCCTACACCATTTCTGACAGATGACAGTCCAGACTCTTCTTGACAGCTTCCAGTGATGAAGCTCCCACAACTTCTGAAGGCAACTTCTGTTCCATTAGTTGGTTGCTCTCACTGTTGGAAAATTTCTCCTTATTTCTAGGTTGAATCTCTCCTTGTTCAGTTTCCATCCATTATTCCTTGTCTGGCCTTCAGGTGCTTTGGAGAATAGCTTGACCTCCTCCTCTCTGGGGCAGCCCCTCAAATATTGGAAGACTGCTATCCTGTCTCCCCCGGTCCTTTTCTTCACTTGAAAAGGGACACTGGGAATATAGTCCATTTTAAGGGGGTGGGGGGCGGATTTGGGAAGCTGAACTTGGAGCTCTCAAGTGTAAAGATACCAAAGTGGATGCTTGCCATCTTTTACAGGACATCCGCTACTTACGACGACAATTGAGCCTAAAATTTCTGTTATTAAGTGAGATATTTGTTAACTGAGGTTTGCCTCGTTTTATGAACTTTCTTGCCACAGTTAAGTGAATCACTGCCGTTGTTAAATTAGTAACATGGTTGTTAAGGGGCTTCTCCATTGACTTGGCACGTCAGAAGGTGGCAAAAGGTAACCTGTTTTTGACCCTCTGCACATGCCAGGCCTACGTTAAAGGCAATTATTATTATTATTATTCTTTTTTTAATAACAAAAGCTTATTTAAAAAACAAAATAACATCTCCCCCACATCAATTGTTGTGGCTCGCCAGCAGCCTGCGCGGAGCGTGGCTGATCCCGACGACGAGGAGGCTGGTGTGAGGTCGTGCCAGCAGCCGGCGCAGCCGGCGCTCACGTCGGACAGCGAGGAGGCTGAAGAGGATGTGGTGCCAGAGGCAGAGACTCAGCCAGGGCCTTCAGAACCTCCAGAGGCTCCTTCAAGTGGAGAGAGCAAAGTGGAGGAGCCTCTCCTCAATGCTCGAGCACGCAGGGCTGCCAAAAGGCAGGAGTGGCTACTCAGGAGGAGAAGGTCTCCTCGAGAGTAAGGCTTGAGGATAATGGCCATTCCCTTAGCCTATTTAAGTCACACGTGGTTAGTAAGTTTCTTGCTGGAAACAACTTGTAATTATCATCAGAGCATTTTTGGAAATGTCTTATCATATCTTGTTTTCTGGGCTGGTTGCCAACCTTTACCGGACTTTGGTTTATTCTTGCTACTTAATAAATTTGATAAGGACCGTTGGTGTGTGTCAATATCCTCGGGAATCCGGAGCTGGGACAGAACACCAATTTATTTCCAGGAAGGGCTTCTCACCCTTGCTGATTTAGCCCATCAGCCGCTAAGCAGCGTTGGGTTTTTTTCTGTAACAGGATATTGTCTTCTTCATCATGCCGCCAGATTGAGCCAACTTTTAGCTTAATGTGTCTTTTGGGAATCCCAGTCTGACCTCAATCTGAGAAAAGCCGTGGAAGTCCACTGGAGGTAGCGGTAGCCACCCCCTTCCATCCCCACCCCACCCCCCCAGCTGCGTTATTTATTATCGTGCATTAACGAGATTCGGTTTAATAAAGATTTAAACTGCCCCCCCCTCCGAGTTGCATAACCCGGGGACGTCCTTGCAACCTTCTTTTGTCCCAAGCGAAGTAGAAAACTGTACAAAGCTCTAAAGAGGCCAATTTTTTTTTTAAATGACATGCTTTTTAATTTCTTCTTTTTGTGTGTGTGTGTGTGTCTGTGTGTGTGTGTGTGTGTTTCCAGCAGCTTGGTCCTCATTATGATGCAAACACACATTTGAGAGAAAGAAAGAGAGAGAGAGAGAGAGAGGGAAATGCCAACGTCTCATTAATGCTTTCGCCTCCTCCCTTGATTTGCAATGGAGGTGGGGGAGGTTTCAATAGGGACTTTGAGGGTGGGGGGAGTAAGTGCTAATCGTGGAGGTTAAATTGAATCCTCCGTGTGCTTTTTTTTTTTTGCCCCCCCCCCAACCTCTCTTTTCCTCAATGATTTGCATTATGTTTGAATAATACGGGGTGAATGAGACCCCAAGACAATTGAAATGCAGAGTTGAGTGCATCTTTGTTTCAAGCTTTCCTCAAAGTATAATGAGAAGAAGAGATAAGGATTATTTGTCAATCGTGCAGGTTAAATTGTATCATCCATGTGTCCTTTCCTCCCTCCTCCCCCCCTCTTTTTCCTTATGGTCTGGGTCAGGGATGGGTCCTAATTTTTTTTACTATTGGTCCTGTGGGCGTGGCTTATTTTGTGGGCGTGGCTTGATGGTCATGTGACAATTATTTAGGATTTAGCAGAGGTACTGGTCTACCAGGCTTTTAAGTGCTCGCAGAGCTGTACTGTATTTATTTTTGCAGGCACTGGTCTACTCATGTATTTTTGCAGGCACTGGTCTACCCATTTGTTTTCTTTTAACACTGATCAGCTGTAGGGCGGCCCTTTGAAGCCCCATGGCAAGAGTTTAAACAGTTTTTTTCCTTCTAGCCGATCAGCTGGGAGTCAGGAGGCAGCAATAGATTGGGGGTGGGGCCAAATAAAAGGTAAGAATAATGTGGGGGGGCGCAGGGGGGCAGAACCGGTTCAGTGACATCATGTCATCACTGCTACCAGCTCGGGAGAACCAGGGTGAACTGGGAGGAACCCACTACTGGTCTGGGTTATGTTTTGAGGCAAATGAGACTCCCAAATCACAAACCTTTTAATAGAAAAGAAGAAGAATCTATCTATCTATCTATCTATCTATCTATCTATTTATCTATCTATCTATCTATCTATCTATCTATCTATCTATCTATCTATCTGCCTACCTACCTGTCTGTCTGTCATCTATCTATATCTATCTATCATCTAGCTATCTATTATCTATCATCTATCTAGCTTTCAGATTTATTTTCTGCCCAGCTCATGGCTCAGGCAGCTCTGAGCGAATAATTAAAATATATCAGGGTACATATTTCTTTGCCATTTTTAAAGGATTACTTGACAAACGTGAAGATTAAATTGTATTAACCGTGTGCCTTTTTTCCCTCTCTTTTTCTTTATATTATGGGTTATATTTGGGGGCAAATGAGACCCCCCCCATCACAAAACATTTACTAGGAGAGAAGAACAGAACTTTTTGTTTATTTATCAAATTTATTTGCTTCCCGTCTCATGCTTCAGGGAAACTCTGAGCGAAAAACTAAAAGGCACTGGAGTACATTTTTATTTTCCACTTTTTTCAAGCTTCCACAAAGCAGGAGGAGGACAGATCAGTATAATTTGACAACAGTTTGATCCAATCGCATTTTTCTCCTTTTTAAAAGGAATTTTTTAAAACAAATGTAAGCTATTTAATAAAAGTATCCTCCAAACTACAGGCAGCCCTCGACTTATGACTACAATTGAGCCCCAAAATTTCTGTTGCTAAGCGAGGCAGTGGTTAAGTGAGTTTTGCCCCATTTTACAGCATTTCTTGCCACCGTTCTTAAGCGAATCCCTGCCGTTGTTCAGTTAGCAACACGGTTACTAAGTGAATCGGGCTTCCCCCATTGACTTTGCTCGTCAGAAGGTGACCAAATGACTCCAGGACACTGCAACCGTCGTAAGTACATGCCAGTTGCCAAGCATCTGAATTCTGATCATGTGACCATGGGGACGCTGCCACGATTGTAAGTGTGAAAAACATCCATAAGTCTTTTTTTTTTTCAAACTTTAAACGGTTACTAAACAAACGATTGAAAGTCGAGGGCTACTTGTACAATGCCGAAGCATTGGGTCTAAGGAGGAAATCTGTTCTCCTGGCAAACTCCTTTTCCTGCGATAATTTTGTTGGGTTAAATCAAGATTGTCAAACTGGATTTGTTCGAGGGCCAGATCAGCATTGTAGTTCTCCTCTGCGGGACGGGGGAAACGGGACGGACACCTCCTGCAGCACCTTGCTGGCCAAAATGGGGCACACAACCCCCCACACCCCATTTTCAGCCTGGACAGCCTCCTGCAGCCCTCTGCCGGCCAAAGCGGGGTGCCGGGGGCCAGCGCACAGCTGCGCCAAGACCAGTTTTGGCCAGCAAAGGTCTACACGAGGCCGTCCAGGACGAAAATGGGGCACAACATGGCTGCTCCCATGGCCCCCCCCTTCCACGCCCCATTTCGGCTGCCAGAGGTACCACAGGCCGGTCCTATGCTATTTCGAGGCCAGATTTAAGCACCCCGCCTGAAATGGCTTCCCAATAAAGGTTTATATTACTGTTCTCAGCGGCTTTTGCGCTCCCTCCCGAAGCATTTTGAATGCCACGTGAAACGCATCCGTGCCAAGAAAATGAGATGTACAGATTTGGCAGGCATTTGCCGTTTGACAGCTTCGCCCTTAAGTGCCTAATTGATTTAAGCCAGGTAAGGCTCCGTTTTGATCCTAGGAACATCTCGAATAATCTCTCTGCCAGCAGAGCTGATAAGACTTGGCTAAAAGCACAGTCTTTACAGGCCCCAGAAACGAAATCCTCATCCGTTAAGGATTTAGCTTTATAATCTGGTTTTACCCAATTGTACGAGCAGGCGAATCTAAGGAGGGGACCAACCTTCCTGAATAGGCATTAGATGGGATTGAGTTTTCTAAGTAAATGTTTGTTGACAGCGTAACCTCAATTTCCATCTCTTCGCCACCGTTGTCTTTCTTTCAAGTTGGCAAGAGACGCAGTGTTGGCACAATAAACAGGTTGGCCAGCTTGCAATTGTGTTTTGCTTCAATGTATGTATGGGTTCACATGGATCTTAGATTAACAGAATTGGAAGGAATCTTGTAGGTCATCTACCCTGTTTCCCCCGAAAATAAGACCCAACTGGAAAATAAGTCCTAGCATGATTTTTCAGGATGCTCGTAATATAAGTCCTACCCGCAAAATAAGCCCCAGTTAAGATTGTCAGCCACATGGGTGCATTTAGTACTGTATTTCCTCCAAAAATAAGACCTAACCAGAAAATAAGTCCTAATGCGTCTTTTGGAGCAAAAATTATTTATTTATTTATTATTTATTAGTTTGATTTATATGCCGCCCTTCTCCGGAGACTCAATTCTTTTAAGCAATAGCCTTCATACTTTTGTATATACCTGCTTAGTAAGGCTTCTGGCCCCCCCCAAGCGGTGTTCTATTTTATACAAAGTCAGCTTATTGCCCCCACAATCCGGGTCCTCATTTTACCTACCTCGGAAGGATGGAAGGCTGAGTCAACCTTGAGCCTGGTGAGAATTGAACTCGCAATAATTGCAGGCAGCTGGCAGCTAAATGCTACTTTAACAGTAGTTTAGTCCACTGCACCACCAGGCTCCTAATAATTAATATAAGACCCGGTCTTATTTTCAGGAAAAACACAGTAGTCCATCTACCCACCCCAAGCAGGAGACCCTACACCATTTCTGACAGATGGCAGTCCAATCTCTTCTTGAAAGCCTCCAGTGATGAAGCTCCCTTAACTTCTGAAGGCAACTTCTGTTCCATTTGTTGATTGTTCTCACTGTCAGGAAATTTCTCCTTATTTCCAGGTTGAATCTCTCCTTGATCAGTTTCCATCCATTGTTCCTTGTCTGGCCTTCCGGTGCCTTGGAGAATAGTTTGACCCCCTCCTCTCTGGGGCAGCCCCTCAAATATTGGAACACTGCTATCATGTCTTCCCTGGTCCTTCTCTTCACTAGACTATCCTTGCCCAGTTCCTGCAACCATTCTTCATATGTTCATCATATGTTTTACTCTCCATTCCCCTAATCATCCTGGTTGCTCTCCTCTGCACTTTTTCTAAATTAAAGAGAACAAGATTAAAGAGAACAAGAAAGAAGAGAGATCTACTGAGAAGGTGTATGAGAGTAAAGCAGAATTTTTTATTTTTTTTTTAAATTTGATTTATGTGCCGCCCTTCTCCGGAGACTCAGGGCGGCTTACAATGCGTTAAGCAATAGCCTTCATACTTTTGTATATTTTATACAAAGTCAGCTTATTGCCCCCACAAACTGGGTCCTCAATTTACCTACCTTAGAAAGGATGGAAGGCTGAGTCAACCTTGAGCCTGGCGAGATTCGATCTTACATTAATTGCAGACAGCTGGTGTTAAATTACAGTGCTTTTAGTCTGCAGAGCTATCCAGGCTCCCACATTTGCGAACCTGTACCGAAGGTAAGTGAATCCCACCTCTGGTCCTCCTGCTTGAGCAAGGGATTGGACTAGAAGACCTCTAAGGTCCTCCCAACTCTGATTTTTCTATTTAGACCCTGATGCTGGGAAAGATGGCGGGAAAGAGAAGAAGATGATGACCAGTAGCAAGGTTGAAGGACTCAATTAACGTAGTTATGGGTTACATTGGAAGATCTCGAAGACCAGGTTAGGGTCAGATTGCCATGGAACATATTTTTGTGGTGTCTTAAGACTTGATTCCAGCTTGATAACACCTAATCTAGATCTAGAACTCTATACTTGCATGCATGCCAACGGACTTGCATATTGTCTGTAACTCCAGAAGCTGTGGATGCACCATCACTGGAGGTTTTTAGAAAGAGATTGGACAGCCACTTGTCCAGAATGATAGAGGTTCTCCTGCTTGAGCAGGGGGTTGGACTAGAACAGGGATCACCAACCTTTCGGACCTCAGGAACCACTAAATTCATGATTTTAAATCCCGCGAACCACTAATATGATTTTTTATTAAAAGATAAATAGTATTTAGTGGAATTTAGTGCAAAATAAAAAATGCAAATAATTTTTCTGCAGACCACCAAAATTTTCTCACGGACCACCCATGTGGTCCACTGGACTAGAAGACTTCCAAGATCCCTTCCAACTTTGTCATTCCGTTATAAAAGTAAATACAGGCAGCCTTCAACTTACGACCAGCAATGTTCTCCTTACAACTGCTGCAAAAACGGTCATGAAATCAGTCACGATCACGGCGATGACCCACTTAACAACCAGCACAATTTACAACAAATATTCTGTGCTCAATTGCCTTCCTAAACTGAGGACTATGTATAAATGCTGAATGAATATGGTTGAATCAGGGGTGAAATGCTCCCGGTTCGGACCGGATCGCCCGATCCGGTAGCGATGGCAGCGGGTGGTTCGGAGAACCGGTAGCAAAAATCCCCATGCCCCCCCCCATGCCCAGCTGAGCCGCACGATCATCAGAGGCTTTTTTTTTTTTAACTTTTAAAAGCATTTTTTCTACAACCTCTTCCGATGAAAAAATGCTTTTTAAAGTAAAAAAAAAAGCCTCTGATGATTCCGCAGCTCAGCTGGGATCGTCAGAGGCTTTTCAAAGCATTTTTTTCTGCAACTTCTTGGCCGAAGAGGTGGTAAAAAAAATGCTTTGAAAAGTCCCTGACGATCCCAGCTGAGTTGCCTGATCGGCAGAGGCTTTTCAAAGCATTAGAAAAAATGCTTTCAAAGTAAAAAAAAAAAAAATAGTTGGCCATGCCCACCCAGTCACATTACCACCAACCCCCACCAAGCCACGCCCACAGAACCGGTAGTAACAGATTTTACATTTCACCCCTGGGTTGAATACATGGCCAGCAATAGCACTTAGACTTATATACCGCTTTACAGTACTTTAAAGCCCTCTCTAAGCGGTTTACAGAATCAGCCTCTTGCCCCCAACAATCTAAGTCCTCATTTTACTGACCTCAGAAGGATGGAAGGCTGAGTCGACCTTGAGCTGGTCAGGATCGAACTCAACTGGTTTGGTGATATAAAGAGAATGAATGAAAATCAATGAGCCTTGGTAGTACAGTGGTTTAATGCACCCTGTTATTAACACAGCTGCCTGCAATTTCTGCAGGTTCGAATCTCCCCAGGCTCAAGGTTGACTCAGCCTTCCATCCTTTCTAAGGTAGGTAAATTGAGGACCCAGTTTGTGGGGGCAATAAGCTGACTTTGTATAAAAAATATACAAAAGTATGAAGGCTATTGCTTAACGCATTGTAAGCCGCCCTGAGTCTCCGGAGAAGGGCGGCATATAAATCAATTTTTTTTTAAAAAAATGTATATAGAGATTCTCAGTCATCTAGGTCATGGTTGTCCCAAGGTGTTTTTTTTTCTTTCAAGAGGCAACTGGACTTTCTTTGTTTTTCCTTGAAGGCATTTCGCTTCTCGTCCAAGAAGCTTCTTTAGTTCTGGCTGGATGGTGGAGAAGGGAAGGATTTATATTCCTTGCAGTCCTCTGGTCATTGGTGCTCTTTCTGAGAGTCCTTCAGGCCACTTGGAGGTTTATCTGTGCTCTCAGGGTCACCTGAATGCAGGTAGTCCTCAACCTACGACCACAATTGGGCCGAAAATTTATGTTGCTAAGTGAGAAATTTGTTACGTGAGTCCTTCTCCATTTTACGCCTTTTCTTGCCACTTTTGTTAAGTGAATCCCTGCAGTTGTTAAATTAATACCACGGGTTGTTAAGTGAATCTGGCTTCCCCACTGATTTTGCTTGTCAGAAGGTCACTCAAAAGGGGATCACATGACCCCCGCCACACTGCGGCCGTCATAAATGTGAGTCAGTTGTCAAGCATCTGAATGTAAATCATGCAGCCATGGGGATGCTGCAGAGGTCGTAAGTTTGCAAAATGGTCCTAAGTCACTTTTTTCAGTGCCGTTGGAACTTCAAACAGTCACTAAAAGAACAGTTGTAAGTCAACTGTACTGACTATCTGTACTGACATATTTTAATAAAGTTTTTCTGATTTCCATGAAATAGGTTGGTTTGGAAGAAGAGGATAAACCAGGAGTGAAATGCTCCCAGTTCGGACCGGTTTGCCTGAACCGGTAGCGATGGCAGCCAGTGGTTCAGAGAACCTGTAGCGATGGCGGTCAGTGGTTCGGAGAACCGGTAGCGATGGCAGCCAGTGGTTCGGAGAACCGGTAGCGATGGCAGCCAGTGGTTCGGAGAACCGGTAGCGATGGCAGCCAGTGGTTCAGAGAACCTGTAGCGATGGCGGTCAGTGGTTCAGAGAACCGGTAGCGATGGCAGCCAGTGGTTCGGAGAATCGGTAGCGATGGCGGTCAGTGGTTCGGAGAACCGGTAGCGATGGCGGTCAGTGGTTCGGAGAACCTGTAGCGATGGCGGTCAGTGGTTCGGAGAATCGGTAGCGATGGCGGTCAGTGGTTCAGAGAACCGGTAGCGATGGCGGTCAGTGGTTCAGAGAACCTGTAGCGATGGTGGTCAGTGGTTCGGAGAACCGGTAGCGATGGCGGCCAGTGGTTCAGAGAACCTGTAGCGATGGCAGCCAGTGGTTCAGAGAACCTGTAGCGATGGCAGCCAGTGGTTCAGAGAACCTGTAGTGATGGCAGCCAGTGGTTCAGAGAACCTGTAGCGATGGCAGCCAGTGGTTCAGCGATGGCAGCCAGTGGTTCGGAGAATCGGTAGCGATGGCAGCCAGTGGTTCAGAGAACCGGTAGTGATGGCGGTCAGTGGTTCGGAGAACCTGTAGCGATGGCGGTCAGTGGTTCGGAGAATCGGTAGCGATGGCGGTCAGTGGTTCGGAGAACCGGTAGCGATGGCGGCCAGTGGTTCAGAGAACCGGTAGCGATGGCAGCCAGTGGTTCAGAGAACTGGTAGCGATGGCAGCCAGTGGTTCAGAGAACCGGTAGCGATGGCAGCCAGTGGTTCGGAGAATCGGTAGAGATGGCGGCCAGTGGTTCGGAGAATCGGTAGCGATGGCGGTCAGTGGTTCGGAGAACCTGTAGCGATGCCGGTCAGTGGTTCGGAGAATCGGTAGCGATGGCGGTCAGTGGTTCAGAGAACCTGTAGCGATGGCGGCCAGTGGTTCGGAGAATCGGTAGCGATGGCAGCCAGTGGTTCAGAGAACCGGTAGCGATGGCGGTCAGTGGTTCGGAGAACCTGTAGCGATGGCGGCCGGTGGTTCGGAGAACCTGTAGCGATGGCGGTCAGTGGTTCGGAGAACCGGTAGCGATGGCGGCCGGTGGTTCGGAGAATCGGTAGCGATGGTGGTCAGTGGTTCAGAGAATCGGTAGCGATGGCAGCCAGTGGTTCAGAGAACCGGTAGCGATGGCAGCCAGTGGTTCAGAGAACCGGTAGCGATGGCAGCCAGTGGTTCGGAGAACCTGTAGCGATGGCGGTCAGTGGTTCGGAGAATCGGTAGCGATGGCGGTCAGTGGTTCAGAGAACCTGTAGCGATGGCGGTCAGTGGTTCGGAGAATCGGTAGTGATGGCGGTCAGTGGTTCAGAGAACCGGTAGCGATGGCAGCCAGTGGTTCGGAGAATCGGTAGCGATGGCGGTCAGTGGTTCGGAGAACCGGTAGCGATGGTGGTCAGTGGTTCGGAGAACCTGTAGCGATGGCGGTCAGTGGTTCGGAGAATCGGTAGCGATGGCGGTCAGTGGTTCAGAGAACCGGTAGCGATGGCGGTCAGTGGTTCAGAGAACCTGTAGCGATGGTGGTCAGTGGTTCGGAGAACCGGTAGCGATGGCAGCCAGTGGTTCAGAGAACCTGTAGCGATGGCAGCCAGTGGTTCAGAGAACCTGTAGCGATGGCAGCCAGTGGTTCAGAGAACCTGTAGCGATGGCAGCCAGTGGTTCGGAGAATCGGTAGCGATGGCGGTCAGTGGTTCGGAGAATCGGTAGCGATGGCGGTCAGTGGTTCGGAGAACCTGTAGCGATGGCGGTCAGTGGTTCGGAGAACCGGTAGCGATGGCGGCCGGTGGTTCGGAGAACCGGTAGTAATAGCGGCGCATGACTCCGGCCACCCACCCAGTCGTCATAACTTTCTGGTTTTAACCGGGAAGTAACCAGTTTTTTACCCTCTACGCATGCACAGAAGGGTCCGTGCATGTGATGTGTGTGTGCGTGGCAAGCACACTTCCGAACCGGTTGGAAGGTAAGTAGATTTCACCCCTGGGATAAATCAATCGGCGTAGTTTTTTCTGCCATGGAGTGGGGGGGGTCAGTGAATCCCCGCAAATCTGTTGTCCTTTCCTGCCATATAAATTGTCTTTAATGCCATTTGGAGCCCTCTCGGTTGGGGTAAATCCTGCTCGTGGTGACGGTTTGCAATTTTTTTTTTTTTTCAAAAAATCCATTTCTGCTCAAGTGGCGTTCAATGCGGAGATTAGCCATGGAAATCATTGTTTTGTATTCTAATGAGCATCCGTTGTGGGTTTATTATTAATATTTTTTAGGCTGATTAAAGGGCAGTCTGGCAGCAACAGCCTTTGCCCGCTCCCCACCCGGACTAACAAATGCTTCTTTGTTATCTCTTTGGGAGATGCTCTTCGAGGTGTTAATTGCAGCACAGAAGCGTGAATCTATTGGCGTCTGTGCACAATGGGGCTGGGGTGGCATGCCGGCTGGGGAATTCTGGGAGCTGAAGTCCACAAATCTTAAAAGTTGCCAGGTTTGGAGAGTCCTGACATTGAATATAGAATAATAGGGTTGACGAGGGACCTTGGAAGTTTTCTACTCCAGCCCCCAGGCTGCAGACTGGCACAGGTCTATGGCCCACTAGGAACCGGGCAGGGCAAGTGAGCAAAGCTCCATCTGCACATGTGCGGGATCCAGACAGCACATGAAATCATGTCCCCATGTCCCATGTCCCGTCTCCCCCGGGCCTGCAGAAAAACTGTCCTCCACAGAACCGGTCCCTGGCACCCAAAAGGTTGGGAGCGGGTGCTATTCTACTCCACAATCCATATCTTAAAGCGTGCTTCTCTGGGGAATTCTGGGAGTTGAAGTCCATGATCTTAAAGTACACTAGCTGAAGAATTCTGGGAGTTGAAATCCACCTATCTTAAGCATGCTGGCTGAGGAATTCTGGGAGATGACATTTACCCATCTTAAAGTTTCAAACTCTGAAAACCAGCTGGATGACTTTGGGCCAATCACCAGGAGACGATGAGTTCTAGTCCCGCCTTAGGCATGAAAACCAAGTGGGTGACTTTGGACCAATCACCAGGAGAAGGTGAGTTCTAGTCCCGCCTTAGGCATGAAAACCAACTGGGTGACTTTGGACCAATCACCAGGAGACGGTGAGTTCTAGTCCCGCCTTAGGCATGAAAACCAACTGGGTGACTTTGGACCAATCACCAGGAGACGGTGAGTTCTAGTCCCGCCTTAGGCATGAAAACCAACTGGGTGACTTTGGGCCAATCACCAGGAGACGGTGAGTTCTAGTCCCGCCTTAGGCATGAAAACCAACTGGGTGACTTTGGACCAATCACCAGGAGACGGTGAGTTCTAGTCCCGCCTTAGGCATGAAAACCAACTGGGTGACTTTGGGCCAATCACCAGGAGACGGTGAGTTCTAGTCCTGCTTTAGGCATGAAAACCAACTGGGTGACTTTGGACCAATCGCCAGGAGACGGTGAATTCTAGCCCCGCCTTAGGCATGAAAACCAAGTGGGTGACTTTGGACCAATCACCAGGAGACGGTGAGTTCTAGTCCCGCCTTAGGCATGAAAACCAACTGGGTAGTTGTGGGGAAAACGGGAGGAGGAAGGAGCATCGTGTGCGTTTGCCATCTTGAGCTGTTTACAAAAATAATAAAGTGACATAAATGTAATAGATTAAAAAAATAAAATTCGAATATAATAACTGCAATGCAGGATGCCCTTATTTCGCCACCCTTCTCCAGTTCCTTTGGGCCTCTTATTCCGTCCAAGCCTCTCCCTCCAGAAGTTGGCAAGCACCCCCTTTTCTTGTCTTTCATTCTTTACTCTCCGCTGTTTGATCAACCGGTGACGGTCTTACCTGAAGTAATGTTAAAAGTGTTAAAACCCAACCGTTTTGTTTTGTTAAAAAGCTTTTTAGAAAATATTTAAATGCACTGGGGATTTTCTTAATAAAGAAACAACGGGTTCGGTTTTGGAAAGACACCCTATAATCCAGTAAATATTAACAATGCCCGGGCTTGCACGTTTGATGGATGGATGGCTCACTCAGCTCGAAAGTTTATTTAGCGAGACGCTGAACAGAATCGCTCACGGTTTGTCAGGTGAGCCCAAGGGTTGACTCTCTCCCGAGGAAAAAAGTCAGTGTGCTAAGGATTTCTTGCAACTTTTCCTTATATATTTATTTATTGGTTCGATTTATATGCCGCCCTTCTCCGGAAACTCAGGGCAGCTTACAATGCGTTAAGCAATAGCCTTCATACTTTTGTATATACCTGCTTAGTAAGGCTTTCGCCCCCCCCAAAGCGGTGTTCTTTTTTATACAAATTCAGCTTATTGCCCCCACAAACCGGGTCCTCATTTTACCTACCTCGGAAGGATGGAAGGCTGAGTCAACCTTGAGCCTGGTGAGATTTGAACTCGCAGTAATTGCAGGCAGCTGGTGCTACTTAATAGCACTTTAGTCTGCTGCGCCACCAAGGCTCAAGACTACCTACTATAGGTAGTTCTTGAACCAAAGGTGCTTTTTTCGAGAGGCAGTTGGACTTTCTGGGTTCTTCTTTGAAGATGTTTCGCTTCTCATCCAAGAAGCTTCTTCAGCTCTGATTGGATGGTGGGGAATGGAAGGATTTATACTCCTTGCAGACAGCTGGTCATTTGCATCCTTTTTTTAGAGAGTCGTTGAGGCTACCTGGAGGTTTATCTGTGTTTATCTTCAGGGTCACCTGAGTGGCACAAATGGGTGTGGAGCCTTCTTGGAACTTCAGTGGTATGGACTGAAGATTGATTATGTTGTATCCCTCCCATTATCTCTATTATCCATCCGTATCTAACTATCTATATCTATCTATCTATCTATCTATCTATCTATCTATCTATCTATCTCTATCATCCATCCGATCCATCTCTATCTATCTATCTATCTCTCTATCTCTATCATCCATCCATCTCTATCTATCTATCTCTCTATCTCTATCATCCATCCATCCATCCCTATCTATCTATCTATCTATCTATCTATCTATCTATCTATCTATCTCTATCATCCATCTATCTATCTATCTATCTATCATCTATCATCTATCTATCTATCATCTATCTATCTATCTCTATCATCCATCCATCCATCTCTATCTATCTATCTATCTATCTATCTATCTATCTCTATCATCCATCCATCCATCCCTATCTATCTATCTATCTATCTATCTATCTATCTATCTATCTCTATCATCCATCCATCTCTATCTATCTATCTATCTATCTATCTATCTATCTATCTATCTCTATCATCCATCCATCCATCTCTATCTATCTATCTATCTATCTATCTATCTATCTATCTATCCTTTATATCCAGTGGTGGGATTCAAGTAATTTAACAACCGGTTCTCTGCCCTAATGATTTCTTCCAACAACCAATTTGCCAAACTGCTCAGAAAGTTATCAACCGGTTCTCCCGAAGTGGTGCGAACCGGCTGAATCCCACCACTGACCCCTCCCCCTCTGTTGAGAGGGGGCTGCTCAATTTTGTCATAAAGGCCTCTTTGGCCCATCTTCTAAACCAGATTCTGAGGACACAGATAAACTTCCAAGTGGCCTCAATGACTCTCCAAAGATTGCAAATGACCAGCTGTCTGCAAGGAATATAAATCCTTCCTTTCCCCGCCATCCAGTCAGAGCTGAAGAAGCTTCTTGGAGGAGAAGGAAAACGTCTTCAAAGAAAAACCATAAAGTCCAGTTGTCTCCTGAAAAAGCATCTTAGGGACAACCAATGCCTGGATGACTGAGAATCTCCATAGACAGGTAGTCCTTGACATACAACAGTTCATTTAGTGGCTATTCGAAGTTACAACAGCACTGGAAAAAGTAACTTAAGACCATTTTTCACACTTACAACCATTGCATTGTAACATCCCCACGGTCACACGATTTACATTCAGTTGCTTGACAACTGACTCACATTTATGACGGTTGCAGTGTCCCGGGGTCACATGATCCCCTTTTGCAACCTTCTGACGAGCAAAGTCAACGGGGAAGCCAGATTCACTTAACAACCGTGTTACGAACTTAAGAACTGCAGGGATTCACTTAACAAATGGGACAAGGAAAGTCATAAAATGGGGCAAAAGTCACTTAACAAATTTCTCACTTAGCAACATAAATTTTGGGCTCAATTGCGGTCGTAAGTCGAGGACTCCCTTGCAATGAAGATTTTGTTTTTATAATTCTGGGATGTATAATTAGAGAGATTGCCAGCAGGTAAAAGGAGGTCCTTGATTTACGACAATTGAGCCCAAAATATCTGTTGCTAAGTGAGACACCTGTTAAGTGAGTGTGCCCCATTTTACGACTTTTCTTGCCATTGTTGTTAAGTGAATCCCTGCAGTTGTTAAGTCAGTAACACCGTTGTTAAGTGAATCTGGCTTCCCCATTGACTTTGCTTGTCAGAAGTTCGCAAAAGGGGATCACATGAGCCCGGGACACTGCAACCGTCATAAATCTGAACCAATGGTCAAGCATCTGGATGTTGATCATGTGACCAGGGGAATGCTGTGCGAAAAATTGTCATAAGTCACTTTTTTCAGTGCCCTTGTAACTTCGGTCACTAAATGAACTGTTGTAACTTGAGAACTGCCTTTATATTGACTTTTGTCTTCTTCTCAAAGGTTTTAGGACCACATGCCATCTCTCAAGCCCATCTTGGTTTGGCTAAAAACCCTGTGATTTTCCTTTCCTTTCCTTTCCTTTCCTTTCCTTTCCTTTCCTTTCCTTTCCTTTCCTTTCCTTTCCTTTCCTTTTCTTTTCTTTTCTTTTCTTTTCTTTTCTTTTCTTTTCTTTTCCTTTCTTTTCTTTTATCAAGGAGAGAAACAATTTAGAACTAAGGAGAAATTTCCTGACAGTGAGAACAATTAACCAGTGGAACAACTTGCCTCCAGAAGTTGTGAATGCTCCAACACTGGAAGTAGTTAAGAAGAGATTGGACAACCATTTGTCTGAAATGGTGTAGGGTTTCCTGCCTGAGCAGGGGGTTGGACTAGAAGACCTCCAAGGTCCCTTCCAACTCTGTTATTCTATTATTAAATCACTCGATGAATGGGAACTAGGTATGTTTAGCTTAACAAAGGGAAGGCTTAAGAGTGACATGATAACTGTCCTCAGATCTTGGGAAGAACTTGGGTTGCCCACAAAGAAGAGGGAGTCAAGCTCTTGGTAGAGCCTTGGTAGTACAGTGGTCTAAAGCACCCTGTTATTAAGACCAGCTGCCTGCAATTACTGCAGGTTCGAATCTCCCCAGGCTCAAGGTTGACTCAGCCTTCCATCCTTTCTAAGGTAGGTAAATTGAGGACCCAGTTTGTGGGGGCAATAAGCTGACTTTGTATAAATATACAAAAAGTATGAAGGCTATTGCTTAACGCATTGTAAGCCTCCCTGAGTCTCCGGAGAAGGGCGGCATATAAATCAAATTTAAAAAAAAAAAAAGGTTATTCTCCAAAGCACCTGAAGGCCGGACAAGAAGCAATGGGTCGAAGGTCATCAGAGATCCAATCTGAAATTAAGGAGGGATCTCCTGACAGGGAGAACAATGAATCCATGGAACAGCTTGCCTCCAGAAGTTGTGAGTTCTCCATCGCTGGAGTCTTTTTCAATAAAAAAAAAAAGACTGGACAACTATTTTGTCCAAGATGGAATAATTAGCAGGTTCCAAATGACGCATCTGCCGCATTTCCTTTGATCTTCTCTGCCCAGCTGTCCACGCTCATTTTCTCCCAGCTTTCCTCGCTCAATGCCCAGACACGCTTTGTGACTTTGGGGTGTGTGTGTGTGTGTGTGACATGTTGCCTTTGATTGGCTCCCGGAGGTGACTCATCCTTGAAAAGAAAGAAAGCTGTCATCATTAGGGTTTGGAGAAGCATTAAACCAGCTCTTTCATAGCCACCCTCTTCCTCCGTGGGGCTTTAATAAAAAATAATTCCAACGCACCGTTCATTGTGACCTTCCTCAAAGGGCTACACACCTGTCCCGCGCGATTGCTGGGAGAAGTTTTTGATCTCTTCGTTTTGAACTTTGGATGCTCTTCTTTGGTTAACACTGAAAAGAGCTTAAGTCAGATATGGTGAGGCCTGCCTGTAATCACCCTTGGATTTAGAAACAACAACACGATTGTCCTACGTTGCCTTTGAGTTTCTGAACTGCTATCTACTCTAATCCGGCCTGCACACGCAGTGTACAAACAATAATGCAGGTAGATTCTATTAACCAAGGTTTCCCAGGTCTCGGCGCTTAAGGGATCATGAGGAAGGGGTGGGAAGTGGCAGAGGACCAAAGGGAAGGGAGGGGAAGAGACAAACAGGAAAGATGGAGGGAGGGATACTAGGGGAAGGAAGGAAGGAAGGAGAGACAAGGGGAGGGGAGAGACAAACAGGAAAGATGGAGGGAGGGATACTAGGGGAAGGAAGGAAGGAAGGAGAGACAAGGGGAGGGGAGAGACAAACAGGAAAGATGGAGGGAGGGATACTAGGGGAAGGAAGGAAGGAAGGAAGGAGAGACAAGGGGAGGGGAGAGACAAGGAGGAAAGATGGAGGGAGGGATACTAGGGGAAGGAAGGAAGGAAGGAAGGAGAGACAAGGGGAGGGGAGAGACAAACAGGAAAGATGGAGGGAGGGATACTAGGGGAAGGAAGGAAGGATGGAAGGAAGGAAAGAGACAAGGGGAGGGGAGAGACAAACAGGAAAGATGGAGGGAGGGATACTAGAGGAAGGGAGGGAGGAAGAAAGGAAGGAAGGAGAGACAAGGGGAGGGGAGAGACAAGGAGGAAAGATGGAGGGAGGGATACTAGAGGAAGGGAGGGGGGAAATACAAGGGGAGGGGAGAGACAAAGAGGAAATTTGGAGGAAGGGAGGTGGGATACTAGGGAAGGAAAGAAGGAGGGAATACTAGGGAAGGGAAGGGAAAGGACCCAACTGGGTAGCAACATCAGTGCTAGTATAGCTAAATGACGACGGAGAGTCTCCATCATCCAGGTCATGGTTTTTTCAAGAGGCAACTGGACTTTCTTATTTTTTTCTTTGAAGACGTTTCACTTCTCATTCAAGAAGCTTCTTCAGATTCTTGGATGAGAAGCGAAATGCCTTCAAAGAAAAACCAGAAAGTCCAGATGCCTCTCGAAAAAGCACCTTTGGGGCGATCCGTGTTAGTAGGAAGTGAGGTTTTCACACTGATGATGTTAGCAAGTTGAGTCATAAAACGTCTGCAAGAAAACCACCAAGCTCAGAGAGCACCAAGGACCCCTCATTTCAACCCCGAGCTGCAAATATTCTCCTCCATGTCCAAGTTTAAATTTTTTTAAAAAGGCATCAGAAAGGCCTCCAACTTTCTTCTCTTAAACTCCAATCGTTTGGAAGGCAACGTAGGACCTTCAGCTTTGGCAAATCAATCCGTTTTGTGTGCTATTCTATTTTTAAAAACTGTATATAGAGACACCATGGGACTGTGGAGAGAGAACAGACCATCACGCACGTTGCCTAAACTTTGCTATAGCTTCTGGGGATGACCCCCACAGAAGGAGAAGGGGAGGAAGTCCTAGAGATGTTCGGGGGGAGGCAGAAAAGTGGTGTGGATGTTGATTGTGTTATGGAGCAGCAAGCAAGGTTGTGTTGTCGGTTTCAGTCGTTGAATTGATGACCTGACAATTTGAAGTGAATTCATCTTTCGAAATGATGATTCAAAAGATGTTTAAAGGCTTGGGAACTAAAACGTATGAAGGATTTGGGTTTGGCCAGACTACAGAAAAGAAGGACTCAAACACTGGAAGAAGCAGTCTTCCAGTATTTAAGGGGCTGCCACGAAGAGGAGGGGGGGTCAACTTAATAATAATAATAATAATAATAATAATAATAATAATAATAATAAGAAGAAGAAGAAGAAGAAGAAGAAGAAGAAGAAGAAGAAGAAGAAGAAGAAGAAGTAGTAGTAGTAGTAGTAGTAGTTCCTAGGTCCTTGGTTAGGACTCAAGCTGCTGAGCTATTAACCAGCCTCAAAGGCTGTGAATCTCACTAAAGATTAAATAATAATAATAATAATAATAATAATAATAATAATAATAATAAGAAGAAGAAGAAGAAGAAGAAGAAGAAGAAGAAGAAGTAGTAGTTCCTATGTCCTTGGTTAGGACTCAAGCTGCTGAGCTATTAACCAGCCTCAAAGGCTGTGAATCTCACTAAAGATTAAATAATAATAATAATAATAATAATAATAATAATAAGAAGAAGAAGAAGAAGAAGAAGAAGAAGAAGTAGTAGTTCCTATGTCCTTGGTTAGGACTCAAGCTGCTGAGCTATTAACCAGCCTCAAAGGCTGTGAATCTCACTAAAGATTAAATAATAATAATAATAATAATAATAATAATAATAATAAGAAGAAGAAGAAGAAGAAGAAGAAGTAGTAGTAATAGTAGTAGTTCCTAGGTCCTTGGTTAGGACTTGAGCTGCTGAGCTATTAACCAGCCTCAAAGCCTGTGAATCTCACTACAGATTAACCAATAATAATAACTTTATTGTCATTGTACGTGTATACACAGTATACCCATACAACGAAATTCACTTAACACCCAAAGACCAGGTCCAACACACATAACAATCCCCAAACACACCCCCACCCACCACAAATTCCCCCCTCCCCTAAACCACCCAAACATCCACACAGCAGACCAAGTCATGCTGTCCAACAGCTCACTGATGGTGGCCCTTTAGTTCAATTGTTGAGTACAATTATAGCTCTGGGATAAAAACTATTCAGAAGACGTGTGGTCCGAGTTTTAATTGTTCTGTATCTTCTGCCAAAAGGCAATTTATTTTCCAAAGCACCAGAAGGCAAGACAAGAAACAACGGATGGAAACGAATCAAGGAGAGAAGCAACCTGGAATTAAGGAGAAACTTCCTAACAGTGAGGACAATTAATCAGTGGAACAGCTTGCCACCAGAAGTTATGGGAGTGCTTCATCACTGGAAGATTTTAAGAAGAGACTGGACAGCCACTTGTCTGAAATGGTATCGGTTCTCCTATTTGAGCAGGGGGCTGGACTAGAAGACCTCCAAAGTCCCTTCCAGCTTTATTCTGATTATTATTGTTGTTATGGTTGTGACTCTTTCACATGACTGTTGCAGCGTCCCCATGGTCAGGTGATCAAAATTCAGGCACTTGGCAACTGGCATGTACTTATGACAGTTGCAGCATCCTGGAGTCATGTGATCATGATGTGTGACCTTCCCAACCGGCTTCTGACAAGAAATGGGGGAAGCCACATTGGCTTAAGCCAGTGTTTCTCAACCTTGGTAGCTTGAAGGTGGGTGGACTTCAACTCCCAGAATCCCCCAGCCAGCAGCGCTGGCTGGGGGATTCTGGGAGTTGAAGTCCACCCATCTTCAAGCTTCCAAGGTTGAAAAACACTGGCTTAACCTATCGCCTGCTTCACTTAACAACCGTACTGATCTGCTTAACAACGGTGGCAAAAAAAAGATGGTAAAATAGGCCGCCATTGACTTAACAACTGCCTTGCTTAGCCACAGAAATGCTGGCCTTGATTGTAAGTTGAGGACTAGCTGCATTGGACTCCACTTATAAGTCAACGCTGGGGATTGCCAAGCAAACTATTGATTCGGCAGCTGCAGTTCTTTTAATCGAACACTAGGTGGCAGCAAAGCACAAGGCTATTGCATGGAGCAATCTTTATCTTTCTCTTGTCTTCCTTCTTCCATCTTACTCAGTGTTTGTAGGAACATCATACTGTCTCTCCCTTGCCCCCCACCCCTTATAATATTTGGGGGGGAGGAAATAGAATTAGAATAGAATAGAGCTATTGGCTTTCTTGACTGCCTCGTAAACATCCCTGGAAGGCAAATGGATACTGGGTGGATTAGCTACCAGCTAGCAATAGCCATAGCCGTAGCACCTAGACTTATATACCGCTTCACAGTGCTTTACAGCCCTCTCTAAGTGATTTACAGAGTCAGCCTCTTGCTCCTCCAACAATCTGGGTCCTCATTTTACCGACCTTAGAAGGATGGAAGGCTGAGTCAACCTTGAGCCAGTCAGGATCGAACTGCTGGCAGTGGGCAGTCAGCCTGCAATAGCAATACCTTCACATTGCTTTACACAGTCCTCTCCAAGTGGTTTACAGAGTCAGCCTCTTGCCCCCAACATATCTGGGTCCTCATTTTAACCACCTTGGAAGGATGGAAAGCTGAGTCAACCACGAGCTGGTCAGGATCGAACTCCTGGCAGTCGGCAGAGTTAGCCTGCAATCCTGCCTTCTAACCATTGTGCCACCATGGTACTAGTACAAATATTACAACTATTTGTTCCATGATTGTTCCAAATCACAACGGCACGGAAAAAAATGATTCACGATCAATCCTCACTCTTACAACCGTCGCAGCATCGCATCCCCACGGTCAGGTGATCAGGCATTTGGCAAGCCGCATGTATTTACCATGGATGCAGCATCCTGGGGTCACGTGATCACCCTTTGTGACCTTCCCAGCCAACTTCTGACAAGCAATGGGGGAAAAGATGGATTCCCTTAATGATTGCATGATTCAGAATAAAGCTGGAAGGGACCTTGGAGGTCTTCTAGTCCAGCCCCCTGCTCAAGCAGGAGACCCTATACCCGTGATGGATGGTGGACCTATGACACACGTGCCACAGGTGGCACACATAGCTATATCGGTGGGCACGCGAGCTCAGCTCCAGCACTTGTGTGCACCGGCCAGCTGATTTTCGGGCCTTCTGGGCCCACCAGAAGTAGGGAAACAGGCTGTTTCCTGCCTCCGGAGAGCCTCTGGGGGGATGGGGAAGGCTGTTTGTGCCCTCCCCAGACTCCTAGAAAGGCTCTGGAGGCTGGGGACAGCAAAAAAATGGGCCTTCTGGTCCTACCGGAAGTTGGCAAATGGGCCGTTTTTGGCCTCCCAGGGGGTGGGGGAGGCCATTTTCGCCCTCCCCAGACTCCTAGAAAGACTCTTGAGGCGAGAGCAAAAAACGGGCCTACCATGCCATCATGTGCCAAGAGCGGGGAGAGCGCGGGGGCAGGACGCATAGAATTATGAGTGTGGGCACACATGCGCGCGACAGCCCCCCTCCCCACTCCTGGCACGCGATGGCAAAAAGGTTAGCCATCATTGCCCTATACCATTCCAGACGAGTGATTGTCTGGTCTCTTCTTAAAAACCTGCAGTGGTGAAGCACCCACAACTTCTGGTGGCAAGCTGTTCCACTGGTTAATTGTCCCCACGGTTAGGAAGTTTCTCCTTAATTCCAGGTTGCGTTTAACAATCCATTTAACAACTGCGGTGATTCCCTTAACAAACGTGATTTTTTAAAAAAAATCATAACATCGGACACGACTTCTTTAAAACAGCCGCCTTGCTTAGCAATGGACATCCTGGACCACAATTGTCGACGTAAGTCGAGGACGGCCTGTATTTTCAAAATTAATTCTGGGAGTTAAAATCCACAAGATGTAAAGGCGCCATCGTGGCCCACCCCTGATTTAGCACCTAATGAAGCCGCCATCCCCATCTTCTTCAGTTTTGGCAGCATCTGAAATCCTTTCAATGGGTCTTCATCCTAGCTGACTTTTACCACCAGAGTCTGTTTTCTTTTGCTGCCTCTGATCTTTCTTATCTTATCAGGTTGTTAGGATTAGCCCAACTTAGTGTTAGGCTCTTGTAAACATTGGCAATCCCTGATGAAACTGAGCCAAGATACAGGGTTGATAACGTGAAGCCGTCTGTCTCGGCTGGGTAATTAACTTAAGATTTTTAACTTGGCCCCGAGATTTCGGCGATGGTCATGTCCACTCTTTGGAGAGCTAGAAAATGGGATGAAAGCAATTCCATTCAAGAAGAAGAGGAGAAGCATTATCCGTTGTCTTCAACCAAGAATCCCAGGGTCCATTGTTAAGCATCCACCCTTACCAAGTCTTCTTTGGTATTATTAAATACTAATTTAATATGATTTATTTATTTATTTATTTATCATATTTGTATACCGCCCTACTCCCGAAGGACTCAGGGCGGTGAAACAGCCAAAATAAAATACAGAGACATACACAAGTTAAAAAACTATTAAAAACAGATTAAATAATTTAGGCTCAAAAAACAAATTAAAAACATCCAATTTATCTAAAAAACATTTAAAACCCAATTTAAAAACCAATTTAAAAGGGAGAGTTAGGCCAGACCAGCCTGTTGGAATAAAACGTTTTTAGGGCGCGGCGGAAGATGCGTAAATCTTGGATTAAATGCCCAGAGGCTAAAATTTATGAAGGACGGTTGCAGGAACTGGGTACGTCTAGTTTAATGAAAAGAAGGACTAGGGGAGACATGATAGCAGTCTTCCAATATCTCAGGGGCTGCCACAAAGAAGATTTGGGGGTCAAGCTATTCTCCAAAGCACCTGAAGGCAGGACAAGAAGCAACGGGTGGAAACTCATCAAGTAGAGAAGCAACTTGGAATTAAGGAGAAGCTTCCTAACAGTGAGGACAATTAGTGGAATAGCTTGATTCCAGAAGTTGTGGGTGCTTCATCATTGGACAACCACTTGTCTCAAATGGTATAGGATCTTCTGTTTGAGCAGGGGGTTGGATTAGAAGACCTCCCAGGTCTCTTCCGGCTCTATTCTTGATGGTTTGGATCTCAACTAGCCATCTTCACTGTCTGCTCTTCACATGTCCTTGTACTGCAGATGCAGCCCACAGTGAACTCCAGGCTGAGAACTTCCTGATCAGGACACCTGAGATGCATCGCACTTCACATGAACACCACCACCAGTGAAGGGATAGGTAGGAGCAACTATGGGGGTCTCCTGCCTTTTCTCCTTGGAAATTACACATCAGTGCCAAGCCAGGTCAGGAGTGAAGGATGCTGGGACCTGTAGTTCAACAAGGAAGCCAGCAAGTTTTTACGAGTAAATGGATATGAACTTTCTCTGAGTTAGCCAAACTTGCCAGAGACAATCTATAAAGTATTGTCTCTCCTTCCTTCCTTCCTTCCTTCCTTCCTTCCTGCCTGCCTGCCTGCCTGCCTGCCTGCCTTCTTCTCTTCCTACCTCCCCCTCTTCCTTCTTTCCTATCTCCCTTCCTTCCCCCTTCCTTCCTTTTCGTCTCCCTCCCTCCCTCCCTCCCTTCCTTCCTTCTTTCCTATCTCTCTTCCTTCCTTCCCCCTTCCTTCTGTTTTATCTCCCTCCCTCCCTCCCTCCCTTCCCCTCTTCCTTCTTTCCTATCTCTCTTCCTTCCTTCACCCTTCCTTCCTTTTTATCTCCCTCCCTCCCTCCCTCCCTTCCTTCCTTCCCCTCTTCCTTCTTTCCTATCTCCCTTCCTTCACCCTTCCTTCCTTTTTATCTCCCTCCCTCCCTCCCTCCCTTCCTATCTCCCTTCCTTCCCCCTTCCTTCTGTTTTATCTCCCTCCCTTCCTCCCTTCCTTCCCCTCTTCCTTCTTTCCCATCTCTCTTCCTTCCTTCACCCTTCCTTTTTATCTCCCTCCCTCTCTCCCTTCCTTCCTTCCCCCTTCCTTCTTTCCTATCTCTCTTCCTTCCTTCCCCCTTCCTTTTTATCTCCCTCCCTCTCTCCCTTCCTTCCTTCCCCCTTCCTTCTTTCCTATCTCTCTTCCTTCCTTCCCCCTTCCTTCCTTCTTATTTCCCTCCCTCCCTCCCTTCCTCTCTTCCTTCTTTCCTATCTCCCTCCCTTCCATCCCCTCTTCCTTCTTTCCAATCTCTCTTCTTTCCTTCCCTCTTCCTTCCTTCTTATCTTCCTTCCCTTCCATCCTCCTCCTCCTCCTCTCTTCCTCCTTCCATTTCCCTTCTCCTTCTGCTCTTTCTCCTTCTCTCTCCCTCCCTCCTTCCCTCCCCCACCCCTTGTGCTCCCCATTGACTCAATCTTTCAGGAAAGCAAAGTCACGCAGAACAACTCAGTAGCACTGAGGTCTTGGGGGGGGGGACCCACCCCTCCCGCCAACACAAAAACCTGCCATGTTTGGTGAAACCTGCCCTTTCTTTCATCCTTTCACCTGCTCCACTGCTCTGTTCACAGGTCCAGCCGTAGCTAATTGCGGAGGTTTCCTTTTGCCCCGTGCCAAAAACGGCAGAGAGACAGACGGTTTGAAAGCTTCCAACGGACGAGTGAAAAGGAACTCTTTTGTCTGTTTTTCTATCACTGGGACACAAAGAGAAGAACCCAAACACACAAGCACAAAAGGGAACTCTTTGGGCAGGTGTGCTAACATTGCTATTCAAAAATGTGAATTTCTCCCTGCCCACATCAAGGTTCCTTCGGTCTTCCCCAGCAGTTGTTGGAGTTGAGCAGCCACCATGAGAAAGAGTTGGCAAAACAGCTGGCTCAGTTCAAATTGGATCTGACCGAGAAGGAGGCTCAGCAGAAGCACCTCACTGAGGACTAGGAGCATAGGCTTTCCAAGCAGAGGGAAGACCTTGTTCTGCCCCCAACCACACGCACACACACCAACAGACGTTCAAGAGTTAAAGACCAAACCAGCCGGCAAAATCCTTTTCCTTATGATAACGGAACTTGGCAACAACCTAGTGGCTGCCTGCCAAGAGTTTATTATTTACGAAGAGGAGAGATAACTTCTCCCCACTTCTGATATATCAAAAGAAACAGCTCAATAATTACGGAGTTAATCAAGTCCAGAGATAATCCAGCAAAGTCTATAGCAAAAAGTCCGGCAATGCAGAATGGCGTGGAAGCTTTCAGCTTTGTTCGTCACAAGGTTTGACTGACCACCACGCTCCCTTTTATACCCTGTGGGGTGTGGTCCAGTGACTCAGCCTAATCTCGGGCACGCCTTTTCTTCTGTTGCACGCGCTTATCTCTGCGACGCTGGCGTGGATCCAGCCAAGACTCATTACCCTCATCACTGTCCACCTGTGGCTGCGTGGACGTGCTTGGCCCCGGCCCTATCTCTTGCCCTTCAGCGGACACCGAAGGCATTGCCAGAGAGGAGGGTCCTGGAGAGGGAGGCCTTGCCCACTCCTCTCCTTCATTCTCGGAGTCCTCTCCTGCCGATGACACAGGCTCAGGTAACGGAGCCACAACAGACCTGTGGGAGTCCAAGGCCAGGTACCGGCGCCTGGAGGCTCAGCAGGCTGAGATGGTCAGCCAGTTCCAGGCCATGATGCAGTCCCAGTGGAACAAGGCTCTCCGGCTCTTCGCCACCAGCGGCGCTTCCCTCCAGCCTTTGCCCAAAGCCCCACACCAGGAGGCTGAAGCCGATTCAGAATTTCTCCCCCCGCCTCCTACCCACACAAAAAGACCCCTAAGGGGGAGATTCTGCAGCAACACAAACGTTCATTGCACGTATCTGTCCCAGGGGCCGTAGTTTGAGGACCCCTGATTTAGTGCAATATAAAAAATGCAAATAATTTTTCTGTGGACCACCAAAATTTTCTCGCGGACCACCAGTGGTCCACGGACCACCAGTTGGTGACCACTGTTCTAGTCCAACCCCCTGCTCAGGCAGGAAACCCTACAAATGGTTGTCCAATCTCTTCTTAAAAACTTCCAGTGTTGGAGCATTTACAACTTCTTCGAGAAACACCTACCTGCTTTTTCTTTTTTTAAAAAAGAATACCCTGAGAAAGTGAGAAATTTGTTTTTACAGGTAGCTCTTGATTTACAACCATTGATTTAGTGACCATTTGAAGTTAAAGACAATAGTGCACTGAAAAAAGTGACAGTTTTTCACACTTAACAACCATTACTAGTAAGAGCCTGTAGTACAGTGGACTAAAGCACTGTAATTAACATCTGCTGCTTGCAATTACTGTAGGTTCGAATCTCTCCAAGGCTCAAGGTCGACTCAGCCTTCCATCCTTTCTAAGGTAGGTAAATTGAGGACCCAGTTTGTGGGGGCAATAAGCTGACTTTGTATAAATATACAAAAGGATGAAGGCTATTGCTGAGCACATTGTAAGCCTCCCTGAGTCTCCGGAGAAGGGCGGCATATAAATCAAATTTAAAAAAAAAAAAGGGAAGGGAAGGGAAGGGAAAAGAAGGGAAGGAAAGGAAAGGAAAGGAAAGGAAAGGAAAGGAAAGGAAAGGAAAGGAAAGGAAAGGAAAGGAAAGGAAAGGAAAGGAAAGGAAAGGAAAGGAAAGGAATAAATATACAAAAGTATGAAGGCTATTGCTTAACGCATTGTAAGCCGCCCTGAGTCTCCGGAGAAGGGCGGCATATAAATTAAAGTAAAAAAAAAAAAAAATTAAAAAAAAATTACAGTCCTGCGATCAAAATTCAAATGCTTGGCAACCGACTCGTATTTACGACGGTTGCCGAAGTTCCGGCTGGGGTTACGAAGTTCCCCTTTGGCGATCTTCCGATGAGCAAAGTCAGCAGGGGAGTCAGATTCACTTAACAACCGTGTTACTAACTTAACCACCGCAGTGACTCGCTTAACAACTGCGGCGATCGAGGTCGTCAAATGGAGCAAAACTCACTTAATGACCGTCTTGCTGGGCGATGGCAGTTTTAGGCTCCGTTGTGGTCGTAAGTCGAGGACTCTGTGTATTTCTCTTCGTCGTATCTAGGTTGCAAAGCAGGGGTAACAACACATGAATCCATGACCCATAACAACAAAGACCTTAAAACTGACTTAAAGATAGCCGCATGAACTAAAATATATATTTAAATCTCCCAAAGTAATCCTACGAAGATGGAAATTGATGAAATGACCAATGACAATTTGTTGAAATGACCTAGAGGTCTTTTGATGATCTTGTTTTTGTAATAGAGAGAGTCCTTGAGTTATGACCGTTCATTCAGCTGCCATTTGAAATTATGATATACTGAAGGAAGGAACTTACAATAACAGAATAACAGAGTTGGAAGGGACCTTGGAGGTCTTCTAGTCCAACCCCTTGCTCAAGCAGGAGACCCTACACCATTCCAAGACAAATGGCTGTCCAGTCTTTTCTTCAAAACCTCCAGTGATGGAAGCACCCACAACTTCTGGTGGCAAGTCGTTCCACTGTTCTCGCTGTCAGGAAATTTCTCTTTAGTTCTAAACTGTTTCTCTCCTTGATTAGTTCCCATCCATTGCTTCTTGTCACCCAACTGGCTTTCCCAACTGGCCTAAGGTGGCACTAGAATTCACAGTCTCCTGGTCATTGGCCCAAAGTCATCCAGCTGGCTTTCATGCCTAAGGTGGGACTAGAACTCATGATCTCCTGATGAATTGCCCAACGTCACCCAGATGGCTTTCATGCCTAGGGTAGGACTAGAACTCACAGTCTCCTAGTGATTGGCCCAAATTCACCCACCCGGCTTTCATGCTAGGTTGGGACTAGAACTCATAGTCTCCTGGTCATTGGCTCATGGTCACCCACCTGGCTTTCTTGCCTAAGGTGGGACTAGAACTCACCATCTCCTGGTGATTGGCCCAAAGTCAGCCACCTGGCTTTCATGGCTAAGGTGGGACTAGAACTCACAGTCTCCTGGTCATTGGCCCAAGGTCACCCACCCGACTTTCTTGCCTAAGGTGGGACTAGAACTCACCATCTCCTGGTGATTGACCCAAAGTCAGCCACCTGGCATTCATGGCTAAGGCGGGACTAGAACTCACAGTCTCCTGGTCACTGGCCCAAGGTCACCCACCCGGCTTTCTTGCCTAAGGTGGGACTAGAACTCACCATCTCCTGGTGATTGGCCCAAAGTCAGCCACCTGGCTTTCATGGCTAAGGTGGGACTAGAACTCACAGTCTCCTGGTCATTGGCCCAAGGTCACCCACCTGGCTTTCTTGCCTAAGGTGGGACTAGAACTCACCATCTCCTGGTGATTGGCCCAAAGTCAGCCACCTGGCTTTCATGGCTAAGGTGGGACTAGAACTCACCATCTCCTGGTGATTGGCCCAAAGTCAGCCACCTGGCTTTCATGGCTAAGGTGGGACTAGAACTCACCATCTCCTGGTGATTGGCCCAAAGTCAGCCACCTGGCTTTCATGGCTAAGGTGGGACTAGAACTCACAGTCTCCTGGTCATTGGCCCAAGGTCACCCACCTGGCTTTCTTGCCTAAGGTGGGACTAGAACTCACCATCTCCTGGTGATTGGCCCAAAGTCAGCCACCTGGCTTTCATGGCTAAGGTGGGACTAGAACTCACCATCTCCTGGTGATTGGCCCAAAGTCAGCCACCTGGCTTTCATGGCTAAGGTGGGACTAGAACTCACCATCTCCTGGTGATTGGCCCAAAGTCAGCCACCTGGCTTTCATGGCTAAGGTGGGACTAGAACTCACCATCTCCTGGTGATTGGCCCAAAGTCAGCCACCTGGCTTTCATGGCTAAGGTGGGACTAGAACTCACAGTCTCCTGGTCATTGGCCCAAAGTCAGCCACCTGGCTTTCATGGCTAAGGTGGGACTAGAACTCACCATCTCCTGGTGATTGGCCCAAAGTCAGCCACCTGGCTTTCATGGCTAAGGTGGGACTAGAACTCACCATCTCCTGGTGATTGGCCCAAAGTCAGCCACCTGGCTTTCATGGCTAAGGTGGGACTAGAACTCACCATCTCCTGGTGATTGGCCCAAAGTCAGCCACCTGGCTTTCATGGCTAAGGTGGGACTAGAACTCACAGTCTCCTGGTCATTGGCCCAAGGTCACCCACCTGGCTTTCTTGCCTAAGGTGGGACTAGAACTCACCATCTCCTGGTGATTGGCCCAAAGTCAGCCACCTGGCTTTCATGGCTAAGGTGGGACTAGAACTCACCATCTCCTGGTGATTGGCCCAAAGTCAGCCACCTGGCTTTCATGGCTAAGGTGGGACTAGAACTCACCATCTCCTGGTGATTGGCCCAAAGTCAGCCACCTGGCTTTCATGGCTAAGGTGGGACTAGAACTCACCATCTCCTGGTCATTGGCCCAAAGTCAGCCACCTGGCTTTCATGGCTAAGGTGGGACTAGAACTCACAGTCTCCTGGTCATTGGCCCAAGTCACCCACCCGGCTTTCTTGTCTAAGGTGGGACTAGAACTCACCATCTCCTGGTGATTGATCCAAAGTCAGCCACCTGGCATTCATGGCTAAGGCGGGACTAGAACTCACAGTCTCCTGGTCACTGGCCCAAGGTCACCCACCCGGCTTTCTTGCCTAAGGTGGGACTAGAACTCACCATCTCCTGGTGATTGGCCCAAAGTCAGCCACCTGGCTTTCATGGCTAAGGCGGGACTAGAATTCACTGTCTCCTGGTTTGCAGTCTGGTGCCTTAAATACTAGACCAAACTGAGTTTGCTTACCTTCATCCTCTACCTGTCCAGCATGACCCTGGATTAGTGACCCAGGCAGGGTTGAGCTCTGAAGTTCAAGGGCTCTGCAGGCTACGAGGTTAGAAAAAGGAAATTGTGAATCTGTTTGTGCAGAAGTAAAACGCCGGCAGCTGGAGCACAAAAAGCTAAAAGCCAAAACAGTGCGTTGCTATTGTCAAGGACACTTTACCCTCTCAAAGGGCTTTCGGCAGTTTACAGAGAGAACAAATGCTTGAAAAGGCACAAAGATAGCAACGCGAAAACATGGTGCCTTGAGAGTTTTCAAGGACTTCCCTGTTTTTATCCGTGAGTCTTTCCGTTTGTAAACTTGGGCTGCTCCCGGTTCCTCCTTTGTGATGATCAGATTGTTATTCTGCCATTTTCATTTATTTATTCTTACTTTGTTCGACAATTTGTGCCCTGGTTTGTTTCACTTTCCTAGAGTTGCAGATCACTCAAAGGCCAGAAATAAAACGTTGGATTGCACTGCGCTGTACAGCAAGGATGAAGATGAGCCCAATATGGAAAAGCAAGGACATTCACCTGGCCACCAAACATAGGTGAGTCTGCTTTTTTGTGTTCCCCGTAGCTATGTTGAGACTCTGGAAAGAGTGCAGAGAAGAGCAACCAAGAGGATTAAGGGGCTGGAGGCTAAAACATATAAACAACAGTTGCTGGAATTGGATATATCTAGTTTAATGAGAAGAAGGACTAGCAGAGACATGATAGCAGTGTTGCAATATCTCAGGGGCTGCCCCAAAGAAGGGAGTCAAGCTATTCTCCAAAGCACCTGAAAGGGAGAAGAAGCAATGGGTGGAAACTAATCAAGGAGAGAAGCAACCTAGAACTAAGGAGAAATTTCCTGAGAGTGAGAACAATTAATCAGTGGAACGACTTGCCTCCAGAAGTTGTGAATTCTCGAACACTGGAAGTTTTTAAGAAGAGGTTGGACAGCCATTAGTCTGAAATGGTATAGGGCAGTGATGGCTAACCATTTTGCCATCGCATGCCAGGAAGGGGGGGGTCGCATGCGCCTGTACCCACACCCATAATTCTATGTGCCCTGCCCCTGTGCATGCGTGCGCAACCCCCCCTCCTCCTGCTCCTGGCATGTGATGGCCTGGTAGGCCCGTTTTTCTCTCTCACCTAGCTCCGGAGCCTTTCTAGGAGTCTGGGGAGGGCAAAAATGGCCTTCTCCACCCCCTCAGAGATCCTCCAGAGGCCAGAAACAGCCTGTTTCCTTACTTCTGGTGGGCCCAGAAGGCCCGAAAATCAGCTGGCCAGCGCGCACATGTGCACTGGAGTTGAGCTCATGTGCCCACTGATATGGCTACACGTGCCACCTGTGGCATGCGTGTCATAGGTTCGTCATCATGGGTATAGGGTTTCCTGCCTGAGCAGGGGGTTGGACTAGAAAACCTCCAAGGTCCCTTCCAACTCTGTTATTCCTAGATAGGGATGCCCTCCGTACAGTCACTCAGGCTCTCGTTATCTCCCGTCTGGACTACTGCAATGCACTCTACATGGGGCTGCCCTTGGGGTGCACCCGGCGGCTCCAACTGGTCCAGAATGCGGCCGCGCGGGTTGTTAAGGGAGCTTCCCGTTACTCCCGTGTTACACCTCTCCTGCGTGAGCTGCACTGGTTGCCGGTGGTCCTCCGGATCCGCTTCAAGGTGCTGGTATTGACTTATAAAGCCCTTCATGGCATGGGCCCGAGCTACTTGCAGGATCACCTCCTATCGGCCTCCCACTGCCCGGTACACGCACATAGGATTGCCCTCCTTCGGGTGCCATCGACCAGACAATGCCGGATGGTGGCGCCCAGGATGAGGGCGTTCTCTGTGGCTGCGCCAACCCTCTGGAACGAGCTACTCACTGGGCTCCGGATGGCCCCTGACCTCTGTTCCTTCCGCAAGGACCTGAAGACATGGCTTTTTAATCAAATCACCTGATCTGTTTAGGAGTTTTATTTTAATTGTGGGGTTTTTTACTGATTTTTATTGGATATTTATTGTTGTTTTTATCCTGTGAGCCGCCCCGAGTCCTTTGTGAGAAGGGCAGCATATAAATATTATAATTAAATTAAAATTAAATTATTCTATTCCATCTAAGGTTGCAAAAGTTGGACCTTAAAAAAGTAAGACAGGAAGAAGATCGACTCGTTTGAGCTGGGGTGCTGGGGAAGGCTTCCGCGTATTCCTTGGACAGCAAAGGTTACCCACAAGCAAGCACTGGAGGGCATAACACCATCCATGTCACTGGAAAGGGAAATCACGAAAGGGAAATCACGTCCCACTTACTTTAGCCATGTTCACATGGGGAAATTCACCGGAGAAAGTAATTACGTTGGGGAGAGTTAGCGGTAAAAGGAAAGCAGACCGTCAAAGAACATGGCAGGCGCAGGGGTGGGATTCAGCCAGTTTGGACCGATTTGGGGGAACCTGATGCTAATTTTACATCTGGTTCACCGAACCGGTAGTTCCAAGCATAAATAACAGGAATAACAGAGTTGGAAGGGATCCTGGAGGTCTTCTAGTCCAATCCCCTTCCCAACAGGAGACCCTGCACCATTTCTGACCGATGACAGTCTAGTCTCTTCTTGGAAGCCTCCAGTGATGAAGCTCCCACAACTTCTGAAGGCAACTTCTGTTCCATCGGTTGATTGTTCTCAGTGTCAGAAAATTCCTCCTTATTTCCAGGTTGAATCTCTCCTTGTTCAGTTTCCATCCATTATTCCTTGTCTGGCCTTTGGGTGCTTTGGAAAATAGGTTGACTCCGCTCTTCTCTGTGAATAGTGTTAGCTATTACTGCCAGCTTGGTGTCGTTTGCAAATTTGCTGCCGACGCCTGCGGTGCCACCGGAAGCCCCCCTTCATCTAAATCATTGATGAAGATATTGAAGGGTACTGGGCCAAAGACAGAGCCACTTCCCTGGGCTCCGGAGGCTCTCTGGGGGCTGGAACTAGGCCCATTTTCACCCTCCACGAGCTTCTGGAAGGCCCATTTTCCACCTCTCTGGGCTCCATGTGCCCCCTGCACTTACCTGGGATCCAAAATGGAGCATGTGGGGACTCCGGGGAGGGGTGGGTCAGGGCCAGCTGGTTGTTGGAACTACTGGTTTGCCGAACCGGACACAAAATTAACATCTGGTTGGCCCGAATTGGTCTGAACTGGCTGAATCCCATCTCTGGACTACACGTTGAGTGCGGTTGGTCAGCCAGTTGTGAATCCATCTGGTGGCGATGCTGTCTATCCCACATATTTTTTTTTCTATCTTATCAAGTGGTAGGTCGCGCTCTACTTTGTCGAATGCCATTCGAGTGCTGTTCCTTGCATAACTTCTCATGCCCACAAGAGAGGAGCCTTCGTTTCAATGGCATTGAATGCTATTTTGTCATTTGGATAAAAATGATGGGTTTTGCAGATGCCTCCGGGGATGTGTGTCTCTGCAAGAAAGACAATGGGTAGTAGAGCAACTAGAAGATAAAGGAAGATAAAGACAACGGTGGATTATTGCATAGATGTGACTCTTGGTTGAGTGCCACCCTAGGGAGATTTCATCGTTTTGTTCTTTCCAAACCGGTGCCAGTTTAGAAAGAATTGTGGATCTGGATGGGGAGGAACAGGCTCAAGCTCAACCCTTCCAAGACTGAGTGGCTGTGGTTCCCGGCATCCCGATATAGTCAATTGACTCCATTGCTGACTACTGGGGGCGAGTCTTTGGCCCCCTCGGAGAGGGCGCGCAATCTGGGAGTCCTCCTGGATACGCAGCTGTCCTTGGAGGAACATCTGACGGCTGTGGCCAGGGGGACTTTTTGTCAGGTTCGCCTGATTCGCCAGTTGCGATCCTTTCTTGATCGGGATTCCATGTGCACAGTCACTCATGCCCTCGTCACCTCTCACCTGGACTACTGCAATGCTCTCTACATGGGGCTCCCCTTGAAGAGCACTCGGAGGCTCCAACTGGTCCAGAACACGGCCACGCGGGTAATTACGGGAGCTGCATGGCGCTCCCACATAACACCGCTCCTGCGCGAGCTGTACTGACACCCAGTGGTCTTCCGAGTGCGCTTCAAGGTGTTGGTTACCACCTTTAAAGCGCTCCATGGCATAGGACCTAGTTATCTTCGAGACCGCCTGCTGCTACCGACAACCTCCCATCGACCTGTGCGCTCCCACAGAGAGGGCCTCCTCGGGGTGCCATCGGCCAAGCAATGTAGACTGGTGGCCCCCAGGGGGAGGGCCTTCTCTGTGGGGGCACCTACCCTCTGGAACCAGCTGCCCCCTGAGATAAGGAGAATCCAAGACCTCGGTGCCTTCCGCCGTGCCCTTAAAACTTTCTTTTTTCAACAAGCCGGGCTGGCTTAACATATTTTTAAATATTTTAATTGGTTTGTCTTTTTAAACTGGGGCCAAATTAATATATATTCTTTTAATTGTTCTTAATGTTTGTGTTGTATGTTTTTATCTGGCTGTACACCGCCCTGAGTCCCTCGGGAGAAGGTGCGGTATATAAATTTGAAATAAAATAAAATAAAATAAAATAAAATAAAATAATAAAATAAAATAAAATAAAATAATAAAATAAAATAAAATAAAATAAAATAAAATAAAATAATAAAATAAAATAAAATAAAATAATAAAATAAAATAAAATAAAATAAAATAATAAAATAAAATAAAATAAAATAAAATAAAATAAAATAAAATAAAATAAAATAAAATAAAATAAAATAAAATAAAATAAGGAAAGAGACCCAGCAGGAGAACAGGAGTGGTGTGGTGGCCTAGAGGTTGAGCTCTCACCTCACAATCAGGAGGCTGTGAGTTCGATCCTAGGTAGAGGCAGTTATTTCTCTCTCTGGGCACGATGAGGATATATCTGCCGAACAAAACTCTGCATTGGCGACAGGAAGGGCATCTGGCCAGTAAAACACTCTGCTAGCTCCATTCAGTTGCCCAGACTCCACCCCGCAAGGGATTATGAGGTCGTTAAAAGATGATGATGACTCAGCAGGAGAACTTTCCAAAGTCTGAATAGAACCGGATCAAACACGTAGATGAAGCCAAAAGAGGAACGATCAGATTTGCAAATGGCCCAGGTGCAATGGGAGGTCATGGAGAAAGAAGGAATCCAGTACAGGTAGTCCTCAACTTACGACCAAAACTGAACCTAAAATATCTGTTGCTAAGCGAGACGGTTGTGAAGTGGACTTTGCCCCATTACCAAACTAGGTAACATGATCAGTGCTGGAAGGGAGTGGTGTCGTTCTCTATTTATATACCAGTGCTCTGTCAGTGCTCCTTTCTAGCCCTGATGATGTTGCCTAGCTTGGTAATGAAACGTCTGCAAGAAAGCCATCAGGTTCAGAGAGCAAGCAATTTTAGGACCTTTTTTTTTTTTTTTTTTGCCCTGGTTGTTAAGCAACTCAGTGGAGTTTTGAAGTGAATCATGCGATCATTGAGCAAACCTAGTATTCTCCCATTGCCTTTTTTGTGGGAAGATCTCAAAAGGTGATCACATGACCCCAGGACACTGCAACCATCAGAAATACATGCTGGTTTCCAATTGCCTGGATTTTTTTCCACTTTTTTCATTGCTGTTTAGAACGGAACGGAACAGAACAGAACAGAATAGAAGGATGGGACGGGATGGGACGGAATGGAACGGAACAGAACAGAAGGATGGGATGGAATACAATAGAATAGAATGGAATGGAGTGGAGTGGAGCGGAGCGGAGCGGAGCAGAATGGAACTGAACCGAACCGAACAGAACCGAACAGAACAGAACAGAACAGAAGGATGGGATGGGATGGGATGGGATGGGATGGGATGGGATGGGATGGGTTGGGACGGGACGGGACGGGACGGGACGGGACGGAACAGAACAGAACAGAACAGAACAGAAGGATGGGATGGGTTGGGACGGGACGGGACGGAACAGAACAGAACAGAAGGATGGGATGGGATGGGACGGGATGGGACGGAACAGAACAGAACAGAAGGATGGGATGGAATAGAATAGAATGGAATGGAACGAAATGGAATGGAATGGAGCGGAACAGAACAAAACAGAACAGAACAGAAGGATGGGATAGGATGGGATGGGATGGGATAGAATAGAATAGAATAGAATAGAATAGAATAGAATAGAATAGAATAGAATAGAATAGAATAGAATAGAATAGAATAAGAATTGAAAATAAGAATAGGATAAAATAGAAATAAGAACAGAACAGAACAGAATCGAATAGAATAACTTTATTGTCCCTTTGAATATACACTAATCAACATACATTAAAATGAAATTCCGTTGCCTACAGCTCTCAAAGGGTCACCACCTCCAACATACATTACATAAACATTGCAATGCTGAACGGTCATTCAACGAACGATGGTAAGTTGAGCACTCCCTCGGTTAAGGAAGGGAGTTTGCGTTTTGCAGTGGTGCTGCCGAGCCGCTGTGCGAGGCTCCCCCTTCACAACCGTTGTGCATCTCTCGATGAACGTGTGTTTGAGCGGCGCGGGATGGCTATTCTCAATCAAAGGAAGCGGCACCCTCTGCCAAGATGGCTACTTAGCCTCCGTCAAGCCCTGCGAGTGAAAAAGCTTCCATTTTCTGCCTCTCCCGGACCCGCTAAGCTCAATACATTAGGAATCTGGGCCAGCCTCCATTTATATTAATAGACGTTTCAAGAGGTCACCGAGTGGGTTCAAAGTGCTTTAAGTGTTTCCATCTCAGCTACATTAGCTTGAACTTTGAGACACCCGGAGACTTAATATTCCTAATTAAAATATTTCAGCTTGATCCTGACTCCCTGTAAAACCTGTGATGAATTTATGCCATTTGCAGGGAAGGGTCGGAGAGATTTGCGTGAAAAAAAAAAGAAAAAAATAAGCTCCTTTATCTAAGAACCTTATTTCACTTCTCTCTTTCCTCGGCTCGCAAACCATGGTTGATAGTTCCCGCTCCCCACAAAACTCCATAAAACTTTTCTAATTTAATGAACGTCTGGCAAAAGGGTCTTTTTTTTTTTTTGGGGTGGGTGGGTGTTAAATGAATCCCGGCTCCATGAGACAAAAAAAATCTTTTTCCCGTGAGTCGAGATTACCGAAATCAGACTGAGATTTTCCAGACTCTGGAATCGGCTCGGCATTTTTGTTAGCTTCACTGTAAATCATCTTTCACTTAAAAAGATTTAGAGGAAGGCGGTTTGGGGAGCTGGCTCTTCACATTTGCCCTCCTAAACCGGCCGACCGCACGGAAAGAATGGAAGCTGTTACCGAGCTTCTGAAAGGATTAATCCGAACGGTTTGGTAAGGGTTTAAAAATAGGGCACGCCGGGGCCGTGGAAAAGTGGGAAAGGCTGCAAGTTGGCTAGGGTGCACTTTGCAATAAAATAAAATAAAATAAAATAAAATAAAATAAAATAAAATAAAATAAAATAAAATATTACATTTTTTTAAAAAAAATTAAAATAAAATAAAATAAAAAAATAAAACAAAATATAATACAATTAAAAAAAATAAAAAATAAAATAATATATAATTAAAAATAATATAATATAGTAATAAAATAATAAAATAAAAACAAAATAAAACAAAATAAAACAAAATAAAACAATATAATATAATTAATAAAATAAAATAATTTTTTTAAAAAATAATATAATATAATTAATAAAATAAAATAATAAAAAATTTAAAATATAATGATATAATATAATAATAAAATAATAAATAAAAATAAAATAAATTAAATTAAATAAATTAAATTAAATTAAAAAATTAAATTAAATTAAATTAAATTAAAATAAAATAATAAAATAAAATAAAATAAAATAAAATAAAATAAAATAAAATAAAATAATAAAATAGCTTGCACAGATAAAAAGATACGAATATCCTCTCATTGCCTGCTGTACTATTTTAAGAAAGAAAATTTGCTCAGACCGAATAAAATTTACTGTTTGTTAGCTGGCTCAGGATCTCAGAAGCTGTGCAAATATTCATTGAGGATCACAAAGATGGTTTTTCTGGGTTTTTTTCTTTGAAGACGTTTCGCTTCTCATCCAAGAAGCTTCTCCAGCTCTGACTGAATTCCCCACCATCCAGTCAGAACTGAAGAAGCTTCTTGGATGAGAAGCGAAATGTCTTCAAAGAAAAAAAAGAAAAAAGTCCAGTTGCCTCTTGAAAAAGCACCTTTGGCAGACCCATGACCTGGATGACTGAGAAATCTCCTTAGACGTTTATTGGGGATGATTTTACTGTGTTTAAAAAGCTTTTTATTCCTTTGATTGTTTTCATACTTCTGCTGCACAGAGTCATCAATTAAGAGGGGTGGTTATAGAAACTGAATTAAAAATAAATAAAAATGGTTCTGTTTGGATTGGGTTGATCCTTTCCTAAAAACCAAAAACCCCAAATATTTTAATTATTTTTTTTAAAGTATTTCGCCCTCTGAATCCTTGTGGGGCATTGAACTGCACACACAGATAGTTTTTTATACCTTTGTATGTATAAATAAGTCAAGGGGGTGAACATCTTCCTCCTATTTTCCCCATAACAACAACCCTGTGAAGCGGGTTGGGTTGTGATGGAATGATTGACACAAAATCACCCAATTGGCTTTTATGCCCAAGGCGGGACTAGAACTCACAATCTCTTGGTGATTGGCCCAAAGTCACCCAATTGGTTTTTATGCATACAGCGGGATTAGAACTCAAAGTCTTCTGGTGATTGGCCCAAAGTCACACAGCTGGCTTTCCTTTCTAAGGCAGGACTAGAACTCACTGTCTCCTGGTGGCTATGTAGGGATTTTATAATGGGACATTTTGAGTTAAACTTGAGTGTCCTAAGGCCAGGATTATCATCGGCAAAGACCAAAGAACGGCCAAAAGGAGGAATTTTGAAATTCAGATGCCTGAAATTATGTTCACGAACACCAAGGTTTATTAATGCTGGTTGGGTTGGGTTGGAACCCACAACATCTGAACTCACTGATTAATCCTTTCTTCCTATTCAGAGCTGTGGTGGCGCAGTGGTTAGAATGCAGTACTGCAGGCGACTTCTGCTGACTGCCAGCTGTCTGTAGTTTGGCAGTTCGATTCTGACCGGCTCAAGGTTGACTCAGCCTTCCATCCTTCCGAAGTCGGTAAAATGAGGACCCAGATTGTTGGGGGAAAGATGTTGACTCTGTAAAGCGCTTAGAGAGGGCTGTAAAAGCACTGCGAAGCGATATGTAAGTCTAAGTGCTACTGTTATTGCAGGCAAACTCTGCCCACTGCCAGGAGTTCAATCCTAACCAGGTCAAAGCTGACTCAGCCTTCCATCCTTCCGAGGTCGGTAAAATGAGGACCCAGATTGTTGTGGGAAAGATGTTGACTCCGTAAACCGCTTAGAGAGGGCTGTAAAAGCACTGCGAAGCGGTATATAAGTCTAAGTGCTATTGCTATTGCAGGCAAACTCTGCCCACTGTCAGGAGTTCAATCCTGACCAGTTTAAGATTGACTCAGTCTTCCATCCTTCCGTGGTCGGTAAAATGAGGACCTATATTATTGTGGGCAATATGCTGACTCTGTAAACTGCTTAGAGAGGGCTGTAAAAGCACTGTGAAGCGGTATATAAGTGCTATTGCTAAGTGCTATTGCTATTAAACCTGGCATTTACTGCTTCTTTCCAATTTGCAAAGCAGTCCCAGAAAAAAATGAGCCAATGTGAAGTCTTTAGAAAGCTTTAGAATAACAGAGCTGGAAGAGACCTTGGAGGTCTTCTAGTCCAACCCCCTGCTAAGGCAGGAAACCCTACACCACTTCAGACAAATGGTTGTCCAATCTCTTCTTAAAAACTTCCAGTGTTGGAGTATTCGCAGCTTCTGGAGGCAAGTAGTTCCACTGGTTAATTGTTCTCACTGTCAGGAAATTTCTTCTTAGTTCTAGGTTGCTTCTCTCCTTGATGAGTTTCCATCCATTGCTTCTTGTCCTGCCCTCAGGTGCTTTGGAGGATAGCTTGACCCTCAAATCTTCTTTGGGGCAGCCCCTGAGATATTGGAAGACTGCTATCATGTCTCCCCTGGTCCTTCTTTTCATCAAACCAGACATACCCAATTCCTGCAACCGTTCTTTGTATGTTTTAGCCAGTGGTGGGATTCAACCGATGTAACAACCGGTTCGCCGAGCACACGCTTCGTAGTCCTCAATTTCAAGGTGCTTTGGAGAATAGCTTGACTCCCTCTTCTTTGTGGCAGTCTTCTGGAATTCGATCCCTGCCTCCCCACCTCCCAAAAAGTAGCCTAATTTCATTACATCCAGCCTTATTATCTATAACCCCCCCTCCCCCCATGGAAGGCTTTTCGGATTACGAGCTCCACTTTGATTAAAGTGCGCAAACTGACAAACCCAGTTGTCTTTGGGACACATCTTCCCTAGGCAGATTATCGTCTTTCCGAGCGCGGGATTCTTTCTCTCGGACTAATTCTGGCACCCAGCAACGCTCAGCCTTTGGCTAAGCTCCGGTCGTCAAACTTAAAGACGCGATCAGCATGGACAGGCCAGAGGGCATCCTGGCCTTTAAGACACCGGATGAAAGTCGGAGTTGGGATTGAGGGCGTCCGATCATTGGCGATTTCAAATGGGTTTTCTCGGCTAATCCGAACCGCTTTTCCTGTCCGTGGCTCTTGGGAGGGTGGATTTATTGCAGCGTAAGTGGGAAAGGGATCGCGGCTGCCAAGCTTTGAGGCCTTCAAAGAGACGTCAAGGACGCCAGCTTTGGCTCAGGATCAGCACGCCAGGCTGTGCTTGCGCAGAGAATATTTGTAGCTTGGGGTTGAACTGGGGGGGGTTCTTGGGGCTCTCTGAACTTGGTGGTCTTCTTACAGGCGTTTCATGGCCTGCATCATTCAATTCGGTAACACCATTAGTGCTAGAAGGGAGTGGGGTTTGCAAATAGGAGCCTTGGTAGTACAGTGGTTTAAAGCACCCTGTTATTAAGACCAGCTGCCTGCAATTACTGCAGGTTCGAATCTCGCCAGGCTCAAGGTTGACTCAGCCTTCCATCCTTTCTAAGTTAGGTAAATTGAGGACCCAGTTGTGGGGGCAATAAGCTGACTTTGTATAAATATACAAAAGGATGAAGGCTATTGCTTAGCACATTGTAAGCCGCCCTGAGTCTCTGGAGAAGGGCGGCATATAAATCAAATTAAAAAAAAAAAAGAGGAGGAGGAGGAGGCTATTACTGTGGGGTCCTTGGTGCTCTCTGAGCTTGGTAGCTTTCTTGCAGACGGTTCAGTGGTTCGGAGAACTGGTAGCAAAAATCCCTGTTTCCACCCCTCCATGCCCAGCTGAGCTGCACGATCATCAGAGGCTTTTTTTTTTTTTTTTTTACTTTTAAAAGCATTTTTTCTACAACCTCTCCTAACGAAAAAATGCTTTTAAAAATAAAAAAAGCCTCTGATGATCGTGTGGCTCAGCTGGGATCCTCAGAGGCTTTTCAAAGCATTTTTTTCTGCAACCTCTTGTCCGAAGAGGTGGTTAAAAAAAATGCTTTGAAAAGTCTCTGACGATCCCAGCTGAGTTCCCTGATCGTCAGAGAGGTTTTTCAAAGCATTAGAAAAAATGCTTTGAAAAGTTTAAATAGAAAAAAAAAAGTTGGCCACGCCCACCCAGTCACATACCTCCACCACCACCAAGAACCGGTAGTAACAAATTTTACATTTCACCCCTGCCCAACTGGATAACATCATCAGTGCCAGAGATGGAGGAGATATAGGAGAACAAACCCATCAGAACAAGTTTCAGCAGCCCACCTGCCTTTAAAAGACAAAGAACTGGACTACTGCAATGCTCTCTACATGGGGCTCCCCTTGAGGAGCACCAGGAGGCTCCAGCTGGTCCAGAATGCGGCCGCGCGGGTGGTTATGGGAGCGGTGTGGTGCTCCCGTGTGACCCCCCTCCTGCGTGAGCTGCACTGGCTCCCAGTGGTCTTCCGGGTGCGCTTCAAGGTTTTGGTTACCACCTTTAGAGCGCTCCATGGCTTAGGACCGGGGTATCTACGAGACCACCTTCTGCTACCAATAGCCTCTCACCGACAAGTACGCTCCCATAGAGAGGGGCTTCTCAGGGTGCTGTCGGCCAAACAGTGTCGACTGGCGGCCCCCAGGGGGAGAGCCTTCTCTGTGGGGGCACCTACTATCTGGAATGAGCTCCCCCCGGGAGCTCCAGGAGTAGGGCGATATAGAAATTTGATAGATAGATAAATAAATAAATAAATAAATAAATAAATAAATAAATAAATAAATAAATAAATAAATAAATAAATACTCTTTGGGAACAGCAAAGCTCACATTTTGGACAGAGAGGACTGCTGGTTTGAAAGAGGGGTCACAGAGGCCATCTATGTCAAAATTGAACAGTCCTCTCTCAACCAGGGTGGGTGGATGGGATTTTAACATCATATATCTCACAGTCTACCACAGAGTCCTTTCAACAGTTCCAGGAAGGCTCCACATCCATTTGGACCACTCAGGTGACACTGAGGACACAGACAAACCTCCAAGTGGCCTCAACGACTCTCTAAAACAGAGGTCTTCAAACATGGCAGCTTTAAGACTTGTGGACTTCAACTCCCAGAATTCTCTAGCCAGCTGGCTGGAGAATTCTGGGAGTTGAAGTGTTCTGTCCCCATCTCACACACGCACACAAACAGATAGTCAGGGGTTAAATAAAACTGGCAGACAACAAATTCTTTCGATAAGAGGATTGGCAGCAACC